>NC_091283.1:424853689-426266189 GCF_032444005.1 Ranitomeya imitator
CCTCTACACCTGACAGTTCTAAAGAGGGCGCTGTCATTCCGGGCTCACCTGCATAGGAGCAATCCAAGCTCCCATCACCATAAAGCCCTGATACATGAAGGTGAAACAGAAAAACCAGAACCCCCGGAACAGCCCAGCCAAACCCAACCGGAGCAGAACACCAATCACAACAACCTGACAAAAGCCGGAATTAGGAAGATGGCAGATGAAGGCCAGGAGAGGTATGTCAGTGACTGGAAGAATGATATCATCAGCTCACAGAAACTGACCATGTACCGGAGCCTACAGAGAGACTACAGACTGGCCCCATATCTGGAGAAACTCCCGGACCCCAGAGACCGCCAGATCCTGAGCCGATATAGACTCAGTGCCCACACTCTGGCAATCGAATGTGGCCGACACAGGCAGAGCTACAAGCCCAGGGAGGAAAGACTGTGCCAACACTGTGACCAGGAGGCCATAGAGGACGAAACCCACTTCCTGCTACACTGCTCCAAATACTCAGCAGTGAGGGACACTCACTTCAGGAGACTCTCACATCTCTTCCCAGACTTCATCACCATGAAGGAGGAAGAGAAAACATATATCTTGCTGGGAGAAGAAGAGAGAGCGGTGGAGATAGCAGCGCGGTATGTGAGCGAATGCCATAGACTGCGAGAAAGAGAACTATGATGCCATGGACTATAGCCCCCAACCTGGATCTGCCCCATCCACCTCCCCTATGCCATGGACTATAGCCCCCACAATGGACCTGCCCCATCCACCTCCCCTATGCCATGGACTATAGCCCCCACAATGGATCTGCCCCCATCCACCTCCCCTATGCCATGGACTATAGCCCCCAACCTGGATCTGCCCCATCCACCTCCCCTATGCCATGGACTATAGCCCCCAACCTGAACCTGCCCCATCCACCTCCCCTATGCCATGGACTATAGCCCCCAACCTGGATCTGCCCCATCCACCTCCCCCCACAGCTCCTACCCAACATCCCCTCAGTCCCTATCCCTATTGCCTCTATACACTTGCTTTGGCAAAACTGATGTGTATTTGGTCCTGCCAATAAAGCTTCTTTGAATCTATATATATATATATATATATATATATATATATATATATATATATATATATATATATATATATATATATATAAATCTATATATAGAGATAGATATATATATCTATATCTACATCACCTAGGTGCTTGCCCATCGTCTCCTCAGCTCTCTGGTGGTCTTTCAGATATAATCGAAGGGGCAAGGGAAGGTTGTGGCATTATACAGTGCTGCTCACCATTATTGGCACAGACTGTACGATATCTTCAGAAATAAATGGAAATCTACCATAGTTATAGCCTCAGGATTTTTTTAATTAAATTAGTGGTCAAAAGTTATACAATAAAACATTGTTTTTCAACTTACAAGTTACAATTTCATAGAAACAGAATAAACAGCATGTGCAGCAATAAAGGCATCCCTAATACTTGATTGCACATCTTTTGGCATTGATGATAGCCTCTAAAGGTTTCCTGTAGCCATCTATAAGCTTTTGAATGTTTGCAGGGTTCTTTTTCCCAATGGCAATTTCAGCTCACCCCAAAGATTTTCAATGGGATTGAGGTCAGGACTCATTGCTGGCCATTTTAAAAGTCCATATTTTATTTTTCAACCATTCCTGTGTACTTTTGTTTGTGTGCTTTGGGTCATTGTCTTGCTGGAGGACCCATGATCTTCGTCTCAAACCAAGTTTTCTTACACTGGTCGGGACATTTTGCAATAAAAATATCTTGATAATTCTCCAGTTTCACAATTCCTGTGATACGGTCAAGACCTCCAGTACCAGAGGTAGCAAAGCAACATCACAGCATTATGGACCCTCCACTATGCTTAACTGTTGGTAGGATGTTCTTTTCCTTATAAGCCTCATTGCTCCATCTGTAAAACTGTTGCTTTGCATTGCCAAAAAGCTCTATTTTTGTTCATCTGTCCAGAACATTTTCCAAGAAGGATTGTGGTTTTTCAAGGTACTCTTCCTTTTTTAGGTATTTTCTTCAGCAATGGATTCTTACTTGGCCCTAGCCAATAAAGCTTTGCTTGGTTTATTGTTCGGCGTATGGTGCTTGCTGAAGCCATGACCCAAGACTGTTCCAGGTTGGCCTTCAGGTCTTTGAATGTTTGACGCGGTGTTTTTTCCAAAATTCACACCAACCGTCGAAGCTTCTGAGCTAGACAAAAGGACAAAGATATCATCAACGTATTGGGTCCAGAGACCGAGATAGGGGTGCCACAATCTGTCTTGGTCTTCACAGACCAGAGTTTCCTCTCAGTTTGCAAAGGAGCAAATTTGCATAGGTGGGAGCACAGGGGCTCCCCATCGCAGTGCCCCATTGCTGGTGAAAGTACTTCCAGTCAAACAAAAAATAATTGTGTGCAAGGGTAAAGGATAGAATATCCAGGAAGAACCTGTTATGTTCCATACACTGAGTCGCTCTCATGCTTAGTGTCTTGTGGCCGCCAATCCTATGTCATGCTGCTGTAGACTGCCTTCACATCTATGGAGGCAAAAATGACATGACTCTCCATAACAACAGCCTCAAACTGGGTAAAATGATGTAATGTTTCCCGAACATATGATGGGATGACTGTGACGAAGGGGCGCAGCACTTTGTCAATGTATACTCCCACATTTTGTGTGATGGATCCTAAGCCTGATACTATAAGGAACCACTTCAGTGGGTCCAAGCCTTTATGTATTTTGGGCAACGCATAGAATGTGGGGGTAAAGGGAACCTCAGGAACAAGAAATTTAAATTCATTCTTAGAGATAAGGTATTTCCCCCTGGCAGCCTCCAAAATAACCAAGAGATCATTAGTGAATGTTTGAGTAGGATTTGACGATAATACATTATAAGTATTGGGGTCATTTAAGATTACATAAACATCCCTTTCTGATGGTCCAACAATAGAAGACTGCCCTCCTTGTTGGAGGCCTTGATAATCAAATCTCCATTCTTTCCAAAGTTATCAAGGGCAAGCGACTTCCCCTCAGACAGGTTGGGAACATGGTTCAGAGTTCTGCAAGGAATTTTACACAGGTCATCCTCAACCACTTTCAAAAATATATAAATATTTCTGAAATCCTTATTAGGAGGCATACGACTGCTTCTCCTTTTTAGGTCGGTAAAGGGACCCTCACGTGTGCATTTTTTATTCTCCTGCAGTAGTCTCAAAAGTGCTTGGAAATTCTTGATGTCTTCATCCAAGAGCCCCAATTGAGGACATTGTTCTTTAATACGATTATGAAAGAATAATTTCCATTTTAGATTTCTTCCAAAAATGTTGAGATCCTTTACCCAAACAAAGCAGCTGTAATCGTTGGTTGGAATGAAATTCATCCCTTTCTATAGTACTCCAAACTACTCCTTATTCAGTTTATAAGATGTTAGATTGACAATTTGCCCTGTGTGCTCACTACCTTTGTCTCAGGTCGTAGCCTGTTGGGGTTCTCTGTTCTATAAAAAAGAAGAAGAAAAAAAAGGAACGTGAGGAGGAGGATGGAAAAACAGGATTTTTGGTTGCTTACCGTAAAATCTGTTTCTCGGAGCCTTCATTGGGGGACACAGGAACCATGGGTGTATGCTGCTGTCACTAGGAGGCTGACACTATGCAAATAAAAAGTTAGCTCCTCCTCTGCAGTGTACACCCCACCGACAGGAAGTAGGATCTTCAGTTAGTGAGAAAGCAGTAGGAGAAGCAACGTGTAAAAGAGAAGGATAATATAATAATAAACTTTATATAGCGCCAACAAAATCCATGGCGCTTCACAGATTAACAGCTTCAAACACTCAGAGTGTTCAAAGAACTCAAACGTAGACAGTAAACAGAGCTGTTCAACTTGGGAGGGTGCTGTGTCCCCCAATGAAGGCTCCGAGAAACAGATTTTACGGTAAGCAACCAAAAATCCTGTTTTCTCTATCGCCTTTCATTGGGGGACACAGGAACCATGGGACGTCCCAAAGCAGTCCCTGGGGTGGGAAAAAACAGACTTCCATCAGGCCAGAGGACTCACCACTGCCGCCTGCAGGATCCTTCTGCCCAGGCTGGAGTCCGCCGTAGTTCGGCGAAACGTGTGGATGGAAGACCAGGTTGCCGCTTTGCAAAGCCGTCGGCGAAAGCCCTGTGACGTACCGCACTGGAAGCGCCGACTGCCCGGGTAGAGTGAGCCTTCATCTCAGGAGGGGGCCCTCTGTGCTTGACCCGGTAAGCTTCCAAAATTGCCATTCTGATCGAGTGAGCAATCGTCGCCTTGGAAGCCGTCAGGCCTCTACGCACGCCATCAGGGATGGCGAAAAGAGAATCCATCTTTCGGAAAGCGGCCGTGCTAGCCAGGGAGATCCTCACTGCCCTGACGAGGTCCAGCCTGTTCAACGATCGCTCCAGAGGATGAGTCGGAGCTGGACAAAAGGAAGGTAGAACGAAGTCCTCGTTGAGGTGGAAAGATGAAAACCACCTCGAGAAAGGAAGGAAGGCGGAGGCCTGGGACCACCTTATCCTGGTGGAAAAATCAAGAAAGGAGGACGGCAGGAAATGGCCGTCAACTCAAAAACGCGGCGGATCGAAGAGATGGACCTGAGAAAAGCCACCTTCCGAGATAGAACTGACAGGCAAAACTCCCTGAGAGGCTCAAAGGGGGGAACCCCTAAGAACAACCAACACAACCATTAAATCCCATGAATCCACAGAGGCCCTGAACGGAGGGACAGCGTGGACTACTCCTTGAAGGAAAGTCTTAACCTGTGGCTGAGGAGATAAAGTCTTCTTAAAGGGAAGAAGAGCGCAGGAACCTGGCCCTTTTGAGAACTGAGAGCGAAGCCCGAATCCAGTCCTGCCTGAAGGAAAACCAAATGGAAGGCAGGGAAAAGGGACATAGGTGAAAAGCGGTTGGACTCGCATCAGCGAAAGTAAGCCTTCCAGGTACAATAGTAGATCCTGGAAGAAGACGAAGGCTTCCTAGCCTGGATTATAGTGTGACTCATCCGGGCCGAAAGGCCGGACACTCTTAAAAACAGTGGAGTCCACATCCACGCCGTTAAACTGAGCGACCGATAATTCGGGTGGCAGATCGGACCCTGAGACAGCAGATCGGGTCTGTTTGGAAGGCACCAGGGGTGTCCGCGAGAAGATAGACGATGTCTGCAAACCAAGACCTCCAGGGTCAATCCGGGACGATCAGAATGACCGGCACCCATCCCGCCTTGATCTTTTTCGACAGCTTGGAAAGCAATGGAAGGGGTGGGAACCGATAGGGGAGCAGGAACTGCGACCAAGGAATGGCCAAAATGTCAACACCACTGTGAGGGGATCACGGGACCCTGGGCCGACCCGAGGGACCTCCTGTTCAATCGGGACGCCATGAGGTCCACCTCTGGAGTCCCCCATCGAAGAGCAATCCGACGGGAAACCTCCTGAAGTACCATTCCCCTGCCGCGAGGCCCTCGAAGCCGAGGAAGTTGGCGGCCTAAATGTCCACGCCGGGGACATGCACTGCGGAGCTCACCAGGACCGTTGCCTCTGTCCAAAGGAGGATCCTGGAATCTCGGCCGAGGCCAGAGAACGCCGAGTCCACCCCTGGTGGTAGACGTATGCCACTGCTGTGTCATTGTCTGTCTGGGTTCGAATTGGCAGGCTGCTGAGAATCCTTACCCAGTGAAGGCAAGACGGAAAGATGATCCGGAACTCGAGAACACTGATCGGCAAAGAGGACTCCTGCGCCGACCAACAACCCTGAAAGAACAGGAGACAAAGCCCCGCGCCTCCGCCGAGCGGGCTGGCGCCCGTCGTCACCACCTGCCAGGGAACTGGAAGGAAGGATATGCTGAGAAGGATCTACTCTGGGATAAGAGAAGTGACCTCGGCCACCAGTTGAGGAACCATTTGACCCGGGAGAAAACCGGATCGGACGATGCAGGGAGAAGACAGACCTGTCCCCTGTGATAGAATAGCCTGCTGAAGAAGTCTTGAATGAAACGGGCGAAGGGAAAATTGCTTCCGATGTTGCAACCAACCTCCTTAGGGCCTTTAAGGCCCATCGGAAAGGAGGGGAGCCGAGAACCCTGGAGCAAGTGAACTTCCTGACAAAGGAGGGATATCTTGTCTTCGGGAAGGAAGACTCTGGTCCGACAAGTGTCGAAGAACATGCCCGGAGATACGAGGCGCTGAACAAGACGGAACGTCTTCCTGTTGACGAGCCACCCGCAACAGTTAGAATGTCGGGAAAGATGGATAGACTTTCGGGAGCCTGAAACCGAAATTCCTGAGCCTCCATGGAAGCGATTACTGAACGAGGGGATATCGTCCTGAAGTGTCTCCGACGAAACTTCTTGTTCAGCAAATTGAGATCTGGACTGGGACGACCCTTGTCGTTCTCTGTCAGTACAAAAAGATTCGAAGAGAAGCCTGTGAACCGTTCCTGTTCTGGGACGGGAACGATTACTCCGGATTTAAGGAGGGAAACAATGGCAGTAAAGAAAAACCGGGACTAGAGCGGGGTCTCTCGTAGGTTGGGATTTGAAGAAAACGATCCCAGGACCGTGAAAAGAAGATTTTGTGTCTAGAGGGAACAGGTGCCCTGGCCCATGCGACCTCTGCTGAGGAGACCCAGACGTCCCTGAGGAACAGGAGACGGTTGCCCAGTCTGAGAAACGGGCTGGGGTCTAGTCGTGGGTCATGCCTAAGTGGAACTTCCAGTCCTGGACCTGGAGAATCCACCTTAGGAGTAGCGGGCACGCCAGGGAAGAGTGAGCCGAAGAAAACCTTCTTCTCTTGTGGCCTCTGCAGTTGCGAAGAAGAATCTGATGCCGCAAACTACGAGAAAGGTCGAAAAGACCAAAGTAGCCGCCTAAGGGGAAGAAGGGGACTGGTGCCACCAGTGGCGTCCTTAATAATTTGGTCCAGCTTGGAACCGAAAGGACGTGAACCTTGAAAAGGCAGGCTAGTGAGGGACTTCTTCGATGACTCTTGAGTCAAACAGTGCGACAGCTGGCAACGACATTACTGGGCGCCCGTGCGGCAGAAGACGCGACGTCCCGGGAACAAATTATTCCCCGGCATGAGTAATCTGGGTGGCAAGTTCCGCCAGCCGGCCTGACGGAGCTCCAGCTTGAATGCCCCAACGGAGTTGTTTAGCCCCTCAGATACAGACTTCGAAACCCATGAGGAAGCCAAAGCCGGGCATTGGGATGATGCGGCAGTTTCGAAGGCCGACTTCACGAAGGATTCCATGATCCTATCGATGGAATCTTTCAGAGCCGCCCACTGGACAGCGTAAGGACTGTGTTGGCGGCAAGTCTAGCGGTCGACGGATCCACAGGGGGAGAGGTCGTTCTCTAACGCCTCTCATTCCGGTTGGCAATGAGATCCGGAGGAAAGGGATATGAGACTCCAAGACGCTTGTCTCTTTGAGAACGTCTGGTCGAATTCGCTCTCTCTGGCCAGAAGCTCCTCGAATTCAGGATGAGGAGCAAATACCTTGGGAGGTAGTTTAGACCGTCTAAACGAAACCGCCTGATCTGCGGGTTTCGTAGAGGAATCTTCGATGCCACAGGTCTGATTGGTCGCTCCAATGAGGCTTTGAACCATATCCCTCATGTTAGCGATTTGGTTCGAATCCGGCCCCAAATTATCCTCCGAAGGCGCATCAGAGAAGCCTCGCCTGACTCAGCGGATGAGGATCGGGAGGACGCCGACCGCAGAGGAGGACCGAGTGGCGAGATGGAGCGAGAAGAGGACTCAGACCGGCGTTCCTGTCTGGACCTTTTGCAGCTAGCCTTGGAAGGCTTGGACGGAGCTTCCTGCGACCCGGTGGCTACTGCGGGGGTCTGCAGGGGTAACCGATCCAGCACGGAAACCAGGGTTTGAGACACCCCTGTTAAATTGGCCACCGATTGAGACAGAGAGGAGGCCCAGCCTGGGATGGGTATCACTCTGGGGCGGATCGGCTGGGGGATCCTGGGCGGTGGGAACAATCGGGTTGCTGCAGGACAGAAATAGCGGAGTGTCAGTCTGCGGTGCAGAGCTACTTACGGCAGACGAAATCCGGAGGAAGCTGTCCGGCTAGATGGTATGGACCTCCGGCGAGAAATAGACCCTTAGGCAGGAGGGTGGTAAGGCCTGCTGCCGTAATCTTGATCGATCTGCGTTGCTTAAAATTAACTTTCATTGCTGGGGTTCGAACTCACAGCTCTCTGTTTGCAAGCCTGCACACCTTACCACTGTACTATCTCACTCTCTTGTTCCGGAGGGGGGGACTCGTGGTTCAGGAGTCCCAAGATGGCGCCGGTGGGAGGAGAAAAGGCGGTTCTCAGTGAAATTGTCGGGCGGGAGAAAAGCCCGCCCGACGAACAAGGAAGGGGGGCGGAGTCCGGCACCGGAAGTAGGCCCAGGCAGAAGCCGGGGCCTAAATTAGCGATCGGTGACCGGCATGGAAGGGCCGCAGCGGAGAACCGTGCGCCGCAGAAGGCGATGGTGAGCGGCCGCCTACAGCGGCGGGAGTAGCGCAGCCGCAGGTCCCAAGCGGTGTGGCGGTCTGGCAAGCCGCCGCGCTGAGGGAGGATGAGCAGCACTGTAAGCGGCCAGAGGGACGCAGCTGCAGTGGGCCCGAAGCGATGCGGCGGCCGGCAAAGCCGCCGCGCTGAATAGAAATGAACGGCCGCATACAGCGGCCGGAGCAGGGAAGCCAGAGAGGGCCGAAGCGATGTGGCGGCTGGGAAGCCGCCGCGCTGAAAAGAACGGCCGCATACAGCGGCCAGAGCGATGCGACGCAAAGCCACCACGCAGAAAAGAAATGAACGGCCGCAAACAGCGGCCGGAGCAGGGGAGCCACTGAGGGCCGAAGCCACCGCGCTGAAGCTGGGGCTAGGAAGCCTGCAGGACCCGAGGCGGAAATGTCCCCCCCCCTGAGCAAGGCCACGCAGATAGCGTGCCTGGACACGGAAGTGGCGCGGCTGAAAAGAGATGCGATTCGCATCAGAAAACCCCCCTAAATAGGATTTTTTTTTTTTTTTTTTTTATTTCTGGGATCCAGGGAAGCCACAGGGTGGGGCGGGAAAATACTCACCTAAAGATCCCCCGCCGGTACTAACCTGGAAGGAATGAGACGTCCACGGAGCTGATGGACGTCCTCGTCTCCTCCGACCGACAGGCTCTGGTGGGCGAGTGGGTGGGGGACGGAGCCAGGACCGGACTTCTGAGCACGCTTGTGTGCTAGGATCTTGGTCCTGGAGAGGAATCTATGAGGATACGGGGTGGCAGTACACGCCGTACTCATAGTCCGCATAGTGGGACTACAGGTGTGACTGTTCACCCTGTATCCCTCCGGAAAAACCTGAAAGGAAACGACGCACATTGAGGTAGATAAGGGTCTAATGAAAGACCCGTGTCCACCTCCTACTGACACTAAGCTAAACTGAAGATCCTACTTCCTGTCGGTGGGGTGTACACTGCAGAGGAGGAGCTAACTTTTTATTTGCATAGTGTCAGCCTCCTAGTGGCAGCAGCATACACCCATGGTTCCTGTGTCCCCCAATGAAAGGCGATAGAGAAAGAGGGCCTGTTTCCATTGGATGGTATAAATGTGTCTTTCCATGTTCCCATCTGTTTACTAGAGCCTCCCCGCTTGTCTCCATCAGGATTTAGAGTATCTCCCTCTACCATGGGGGTTAGCCCTACAGTATAATTCGCCCCTCTCGGTATCTGATGTATCAGCGTCAGACGATGCTTCAACTGATGGAACTGTGAAATTTTAAGCACTACACTATTTTCTTTAAATTCTGCCAGATCCCTGGTAAATTGTGTAGGTTTTCATTCCTTTATTAGGGACTGGAATTTTTCCACTGATGATTGTAAAATATTTTCCCATCTGTTAAAGTCAGGTTCCGATTTATATTTCAACAGTTTCTCAATTTGCTCATTCAGTTTTTAGTTGAATCCTCTAATGAGCGCTTCTCTTCATAAACCTCACTGAAAACTCAACTGATTTTTTGTACCAGGCTGTCAGTAATTGGGGGCTCCTGATACGAGGAGAGGGAAAGATGTTAATTCTCAGTCCCTTGGGAACAATTTTATTTTGAATGTAGTTGTCCAGTCCCTTTATTTCCTGCTTCCAACCCATTCCAAACCATCTCAGCTGGGTTGAGGTCGGGTGAGTGTGGAGGCCATGTTATCTCACATCGCTCTCCTTCTAGGTCACATAGCCTTTGCATAGCCTGGAGGTGAGTTTTGGGACATTGTCCTGTTGATACACAAATGATGGTCCCACTAAGTGAAAACCAGATGGGATGGTAGTCTTCACAGATCCCTGTGGTAATCACTCTGGGTAATGTGCTTTCGATTTGGAATAAACCAACACTGTCACCAGCCCATGGTTCAGTGGGCACCACACACTCACCTGTTTTGCATTTCACAAAGACATGGTGGTTGGTACCAAAACATTCAAATTTGATTCATCAGACCACGAGACAGATTTACACTGATCTAATGTTCAGTCCTTGTGTTGTTTGGCCCAAAGAAGTATCTTCTTGTTTGTGGTCTTCAGTAGTGGCTTCTTTGTAGCAATTTCACAATAAAAGCCTTCTCAGTCTCATCTGAGCAGTTTATGTTGAAATGTGTCTGCTACTTTATGTCTGTGCATTATTTATGAGGGCTGTTATCTGAGGTGATGTGAGTGTGGCTTCTGAGGTTGGAAACTCTGAGGAACTTGTCCTCTGCAGCAGAGGTTGTTCTTGGTCTTCCTTTCCTGTTGAGGTTCTCATGAGAGCCAGTTTTATCATAGCGATTGATAGTTTTCATGACTGCACTTGAGGATACCTTCAAGGTCCCAGTAATTTTCCGCATTGAATGACAGTCATATCTTAAAAGTAATGATGGCCAGTTGTTTCACTTTACTTAGCTGAGTTGTTCTTAACATGTTCCGACGCAGAGCAGTTGTGGAATATGGCTCAGCATTGTATAGAGCTGTGTGCCAACATGACCTCTGCAGAACACACCAAATGATCGCAAGCACATTCTGATGGCCAGTGGTTACACAAATTAACTCGACAGGACTTATCTGTTCATTGGAAACGATTTCAGGTCATACCTGATGAAACTGGAGGAGAGGGGTATAAAGCGATCAGAGTAATAAGGAGGAGGGTACTGTGAGTAGTCCAAGGTTTAACAAATTCTGGATTGAACATCTTTGAGGTTCTGATGCCTTCTGTCCGAACCTACAATGTACTGTATTTTTTGGACCATATGACGCACTTTTTCCCAAAAACTTTTTTAGGGGGAAAATAGGGGTGCGTCTTACGGTCGGAATATACTTACAAATACTATTGCAATGATCCCGGTCCGGCGATGCAGCTTTCCTTCCCAGGCTAGTGCGGCGGTGGTACTCCTCTGTGGGGTGGTGGTGCTCCTCTGTGAGCCGGTGGGGCTCCACCGGCATTTCGTGAAAGCCCAGAGGCCCCCGCGGAGCCAGTGAGATCTGAATCTGAGCATGCGCTGCCCCTGGCGACCATTTTCCCGGAGGCCAACGCATCACAGCACTGGATCTGCGGGGGCCTCCGGGCTTTCACAAAATGCTGGCAGGGCCCCACCGCCCCACCCCCCACAAAGGAGCACCAGAGCAGCACCACTGCCGCACCAGCCTGGGATGGAAATTCCCAGAGGCCACCGCACCAGCCTGGACAACCGAACAACCCCTGTGACCACCCCTCCACCTGTGCCGATACACCCCCCCCCCCCCGGTAAGTTAAACTGTAACGCGGACCCCCAACTGACACATATTTTTCCCTAGCTTCACTCTGAAAATTTGGGGTGCGTCTTATAGTCCAAAAAACACGGTAAACATTACAGCAACGAAGAAAACCATTGCATGAACAGGTATGCCTAAACTTATGGCCGAGGCTATACATCCACGTGAGCAACAGATTACTATTCTCAAGACCACTTACAGCTAGTAGAGGTTTTGAAATTGACAGTCTACTACATATTCGCAGAACCTTAACTTTACAGAAGCCTGGACGAGGCACTTTAATCAGAAGAAAAATCCAGTAGGTGATACAATAAAACTGGAAAACCTCAGTGATGAAAAACTGTTTATTTTATTAGCAGAACTAGCTAACCCCAAGTCACCTGACTGCTGCAGCCAATCACAAAACTCAATGGACATGCAGCTTAAAGGAAACCTGTCACCCCCCCCAGGCGTTTGTAACTAAAAGAGCCATCTTGTGCAGCACAAATGCTGCATTCTGACAAGGTGGCTCTTTTAGTTATGATGCCTGCACACGCTGAAATAAACGTTTATAAAATGTGCCCCCTCATACCCTGAAATTGCCAGGGAGGCGGGTCTTTCCTTCCTAATCAGACGCAGCACAGCTGTCACTCCGGGCCTGTGCGTGCAGCCTCCTCTTGCATTATCGTCCCCTGCGCCTGCGCTGTAAGTACAAAGGGCAGCGCAACTGCGCACACCCCCCAAAAAAAAACAATGCGCAGGCGCCAGGGACGATAATGCTGCAAGAGGAGGCGGTGCACGGCGCGCAGAGGCCCAGTGTCACAGCTGCGATTTCAGGGTATGAGGGGGCACATTTTATAAACGTTTATTTCAGCGTGTGCAGGCATCATAACTAAAAGAGCCACCTTGTCAGAATGCAGCATTTGTGCTGTACAAGGTGGCTCTTTTAGTTACAAAAGCCTGGGGGAGGGTGACAGGTTCCCTTTAAGAACAGGAAGCAGTGTGACCTTGGTTGGATCGGAATATGACCAATTTCATTAGTTTCCAAGAATCCCTGCGATTAGCAAGTTTTGTTAAAGAAGTTGTCTGGGCACAATAAACATTTTACTATTCCATTTGTTAAAAAAAAAAACCCATAAAATAAACAAAAATGAAGCCATACTCCCCTACTGGATTTGGCTAAGGCAGCCACATGCTCTGCATTTACAAGTGCAGAAAGTGGTTTACGTTCAGTGCAACAGGCAGGACTGCCAGGATCTATGATTGGCTGCAGTGCTCATGTGTCTACAGAAGCACATCATAGGCAACATGTGCAATCCTGCAACGATTTAGACACCTGACCACGGCAGCTAATCACCAGTACCAGCAATCCTGCTCATGTTTTGAACAGTGACGACTTCCTGCCGATGCAGACCACAGAGTGTCCAGTGATGGAGCCCAGTAAGAATATAGCTTCATTTGTTGTTTTTCCATTTCCCCACTAACTAATAAGGCAATGCCTTTAATACACTCTTTAAACAAGATTTTCATTCACCTGTCCAGTGTTAGGAGCCATCATTCACCACTCACCTTGCACATCATTCCGGAGTATCTCTGTAAAAACCATAAACAGTGCCTCTTCAAAGCTGGAAACGGTAGCCGGATTGGCCCTGCATGTGATCCTTACCGAGAGGCAAATGGACTCAAACAGGTAATGGTTAAAATGCGGCTTGCTGGGGTTCTACAAACATGAAAAAAAATAGTTAAGTCCAGTGCATGAGCAGGTCTGTCATTGAGCAGCACCATGCATGGCCACTCACCTTACTGACAGCCAGCAGCTTCTGCGTTAGCTGTGGGATGACAGAGGGGATGTACGGGATTATGGCCTCCTGCAGCAGGGAGAAGCTTCTCATGATTGCTGCAGAAAAGAAAATGGAAGAGGTAATGAAGTGGGTGCCACATGTATTCTGCTGCCGCCACTGTGTCCTAGGAAGCATTTTTACCAGTGCACAATGGTACAAGCACACAGATTTATGGGGAGTTTTATTTGGAGCAGATCTGCTCCAAAAAGGCTCCTGATAATTTGTTTTATTTTTAAACAACGCTTTCAGCATTTTTTTTTTCTATTTAAGATTTTGAAAAATTCCTGGTGGGAAAAAAAAGTGCATGTACTCCAAACTAAGAAGTGTTCAAGAGAAATGCTGTGATCCATGCCTCAGTCCCCCCAAAAAATAACAACACTCTTTAAAAGTTGCATTTAGAAAAGAAAGATTCCTCGTTTCGTCAAGCGTTTTCCACTTGAAAACTCAGTTCCTTACAGCCTCCAAAAAAACTGTGTGCAGAGACCCAAAAGTCGCTTTAATTCAATATGTTGGAACTAGGTGGCCCCTAGCTTTAAAGATATTGGCCACTACTTTTAGACAGATAGATGATCCTTCCTAAGGATAGGTTATGTCTAATAGGCCGACACCTGTCAGCCCTGCCGATTACCTGTTATTGGTGTCTCCAGCCACCACTACTCACTTGCCGAGCTGCTCCATCTTCTGATAGTGGCCACCGTAGGGTATTACACATCTGTCTCCTAATGATTTGAATAGGAGGCGGATGTGCAGTACCAAGCCTTGGCCACTATTAGACGGCAGAGCAGCTCCGCAAGAAACTACTTCCAACCAGCGGCCGCTGTCGACACAAATAACAGCTGATCGGCTGGGGTACAGGGTGTCGGACCCCGGCCGATTAGACATTGATGACCTATCCCAAGGAAAGGTCGTCAATGTAAAAGTACATCTCTTTAAAATCTGCACCTTTATTGCATTACTTCGCTTGTATACTGCACTTTATGGCAAAACTACCTAAGCAAGTCTCAGAAATGTAAAGACCTCCCTGGAAATAGTCGGGGAAAAAAACAAAAGAACATAAGAGAGCGAGAATAGCATTCATTAGTGCATGGCAGGTGGACTTCGCAGGTCATTAATGACTACATTATGCAGCTATGACAAAAGTGCTCCAAAACAACATAAACGGCTGCAAGTACAGAGGTGACATGTGGCTTTCTCCTAGTGCTCGCTCACTGCTTACCTTTCATGATGTATTCGTTCTCGCAGGAGCCGGGTAATGAGAGCGCTTTGAACAGATTTGACAGAAGTTGTTCTGTGTAAGGTAACATGTCAGCGGCAGAGATGCTGTGGATAAAGATGCCATATTGCACTTTAAATTACATTCACTACAAGGAATCTGATCTATAGCACAGAAGACACCACGTTTGACACACACAGAAGACTCCCCCAGAAAGGAAAAGGCTGGTGCCAGATCCCCGATTAGACGAGTCTGGCAGCAGCCCATCTCCCAGAGAAACAAAGCGTCAGCCGTGTTGATTGCAGACAGACGTTTAAATATTTCGCCAGCAGAACAACACTGGTGAAAAAACTCTGCGTCTAACGAACAAGCCAGTTACAGAAATACAATTGTGTTACAGGAGGGGCACACGAAAACTGACAGACAGCAGCTCCTTACAGGGTGGCGTTGGCACCTCCTCGCATGGTGAAAAATCGCTCCAGGGCATGCGCTGCATACGTGTGCACAACAATACTCTCTGCCTGCAGGTGAGAGATCAGCAAAGGAATTGCCACCAGCAACTGATCTTTAGGAACCTGGAAAATACAGAAGACATGAGTGCGTCTGCAGGGAGGCCACTCGACATTTATTCATTACATGTCAGGAACACAAATCACACCTAGTGGGTTTAAAATGGTGTTAAGCCATTTTTCTGGTGTAAAAAGTCACAAATTATGCTGCACACCATATTTACAACCTTTCTGCATAACCAAGAGGGATTAAAGGTGCAGTAATAGTGGTGGTAGTGTCACCAAGTTACCTGATTCCTGAAGAACATGATGTACTTGATCCCATCGGCTTTCAGCACAGGATATTCATTAACTGGAAAAATTAAATATGAGTATAGACTACAAGGATCCAGATAGATAACATACACCCCAGTTATACAGCCCCTGTAAAAATGGTATATACTTTTGTGGTTTCCTGATGAAGGAGGCATAGTACTCAGAAACGCGTTGAATAAAGCCACTTGTCATCTGAATAGCCATTTGGCAGAGTTAATCCACCTTTTTAGCCCATTTTTTTTCTTTACTCTGGCTGGTCACGAGGAGACCGGTGGATCTGCAGCAGCTAATATTTCTATGAGCCCGTGTTTGCGCTCTATCTGGTGAGTAAAATCTGATTACAGGTATCTCTTAATACCCACATAAGACCCTATTGCGCTTTTACGTTCCTTCCAGCTTTTTATTAAAACGGTAAAAATAAAATGCCATTCTCTGTGCTTTGTTTTTAGGGTTTTAGAAGCAAAGTAAAAATAACTAATTGACGTGACTCTTCAGGCCAGTATGATTACAGTGATGAACTTTTAAAGTGTGTGTTACTTATAGAAGTAAAAAAAAAAATAGAAGAAAAAAGATTGAAGAAAAAACAAACTTTTTTCCCACCCCATCAATGGAAATTTTTTTGTCTGTGTGTGGCTATCTGACATTTCTATTAATGCAATATTTGGGTACAGAAGACATTTTGATAGGTTTTTATTACAGTTTTTTGGGGTCATTCCAGTGTTTTTTTACAGCATTATATTATCATAGACTGGACTTTCAAAGTCAATAAAAAGTAAATATATTTTAATTTTTTAATTGGTAGGAGGAGGGTAGTGACAAAACTTTTTTTTTTTTTTTTTACAAATTTTTAATCTGGATTAGGGAACTTGAACCTGTAAACATTTGATCACTTAGTACATTATTGCAGTAGAAATAATATATAAAACGCAGAATGGGACAGGGCTTCATGGGAGACTAAAGATGGTAGGGACAAGAGCCCTTTAGTAGACCCACCAGCTACTAAGTCAACATATCAGGATCCCACGATTGCATTGGTTAGATGTTGTTGTCAGCCATTCACAGGGTCATTTAAATGGTTAAACAGCAGTGATCGGAGCTGGCACTTATCGCTGCTGTAAGAAGCAGGTGCCAGCTGTGTAACGCTTCATACAGCCCCTGCACACATATGATGTAAATTTACATTACGTTGTCATGTAGGGATTAATAACACAGGATTAGTAACGGACATGTCCCCTGCTGAAAGTCCAACAACCCAGAATAGTTTATAAAACACAGACCGAGAACAGTCCATCATGACAGTTCTCATTAGATACTGCACTGGCCATGCATACATGTCCATGCGTATTACTCACTGTTTGCAGACTTGAGATCCGGAAGGATGTGATTGATGAAGAATTCTGTTAAGTTGACGAGTTCATTAGCTTGTGTTATACCGTGCTGTGGAGCGAAAGATAGACCAGTCAGTCACCAACAATATCCATGAGTGCAGCTTGAACTGGATAAGAGTGCTGCATTTAGGACTGAGATATAGATATAGATATATATATATATAGATATATATATATATATATAGATATATATATATATATATATATAGATATATATATATATAGATATATATATATATATAGATATATATATATATATAGATATATATATATATATAGATATATATATATATATATATATATATACACACACACACACACACACACACACAAACACACACTGTGAGGCTGTGGCCTCTGATACAGCAAGGGGGTGCTGTTTGTTCTCCCCAGAATGTGCATGCTGACGGATGAAGTCCATAGGTGTGCATGAGAGTCACAAATCTCCGGTCCGGGTTTTCCATGTGGCTGGAGGACACAGGTTTGCGTGTGTTTAAAAGCCCTGCAGTAAGGGGTATGGGTGTGTCAGGTGTCTGGCCAGGAGAGGCCAGGTGTGCGTCAGTGTCAGTCTGGTGTGTGCTGGTCTGCCGAGTGCATGGAGGCAGAGGCCAGCAGAGCCAGCACCCAGGGCAGCTGAATAGCCTGGCACACGCAGCATACACAGAGATGCAAGTCGTCCATGGTACTGGTCTCGGAGGTGGACAGTCTTGTGCCCGGAGGTGGATATCCTGTGCCCATAGGAGTCGGATGTGGATAGTCCTGTGCCCGGAGGTGGATGTCCTGTACCCGAAAGAGGACTAGCATGTGTAACGATTGCAAACAGGTGGATATGGTGCCCGGCTGCTATCCGGAGGATATCCTGAACTGTGTACGACTGTGTGAGTAATGAGTCCGTAAGAGACTGTGATACAGCGATGCAGGACACCCACGAGAACTAGTCAGAGGAGGGCTGGCGTGAGTAGTGTCTGCAACATATGAGGCTGTGTGTACGGAGACGTATAGAGACTGTGAGATGGCGTGCGGTCGCCCAGGGAAACTGGACAAGGGAAGTCTGGCCTGTTTAGGGACCGCAAATCTAAAGCCATGTGATATGCATTACTTTGAACTGGTGTAAATTGATCACTGAAGTTATATGCATTTATGTGAAGTGGACTTTAATGCTGTGAAGAAACACATTAAAAGACGGTGTCCTAGCTGGCCATGTGAGTGGAAGCAGGGAAGAGTGCTCCTGCTGCCATAAGGACAAAAATCCTGCTTTAACCCCGATTTTCGGGTAAACTCACCTAAATCCGGTTGGCTGAAGGTCCGGAGAGTGCAGCAGTGCGGAGCAGCAGGTCCGGAGTCGGCAGCGATGACCAGGAGGCGGCAGAAAGACGCTGGCACCAGCGATGCAGGAGCCAGCCAAGATGGCTCCGATGCTAGGGAGGACGCCGAGAAGGAGAACGCCGGATGTCAGCGGCGCATGGAGGTGGCCGCAAAGCTGCAGCAGTATGCCAGAGTGGAGGCTGCTGAGGAGGCAGAACCAGGATCTGGAGCTGACCAGGAGGAGGAAGCAAGCACAGCCGAGCAGCATGAGGTACAGAGGGGGAAGGAGAGAGGCAGCATGGCTGGGGCTAGTGGGGGACCTGAAGCCATATCACAGGGAGAGGAGCCGACTCTTAGAGATATTATCACACTGATCTCTTCATGTCAGCAATCCCTGAACTCCTTGGCCCAGCAGATGCAGGAAGTTAAAGGGGACACGGCACAGATTAATGCGGCTCTGCAGAAAATGGACAAACGTATAGGAGTGGTGGAGGAGAGGGTGAGCACGGCAGAAGATCATATAGTTAAGCTACAAAAAGCTGAAAAGAAGTTCGCCCAAGCAATAGCCGAGCTCGCTGCCAAAAATGAGGATCTGGAAAATAGATCCAGAAGAAATAATATACGTATAGTGGGGCTGCCTGAAAAGACTGAGGGGAGAAATCCCACTGAGTTTGTGGAGAACTGGCTGCTGGAGAAGATTGGGAACACAGTGTTGACAAAAGTCTTTGCTGTTGAACGTGCTCATAGGGTCCCGCCGCAGCCCCCTGCCCCAGGAGCAAATCCCCGTACCATGCTTGCTAAAATACTCAACTACAGGGACAGAGACATTATCCTTAGAAGGGCTAGAGAGATGGAGGATCTGACGGCTGGAGGTCAGAAAATCGCCATTTATCCGGATTATTCCGCTGCGGTTCAGAAACAGCGGATGAAGTTTACTGGAGTCAAGCGGCGACTGAGGGAGCTGGGAGTGCAGTACTCAGTGATGTTTCCCGCTAAGCTGAGACTGGTGGCTTTTAATAAGACCCACTTTTTCTTGACACCGGAGGACGATAGCCAGTGGCTTGATACTCATGAGAAAAAACTTAAGGGAATGGGCGACTGACATTTCGGCGAGATCCAGTTGGGATTTGTTTTCTCTGTCGATGGAGGAGAGTTCTGCGCTCGTTAGCAATGGTTAAAGAGTTGAGCAACTGTTGGGGGTTTTGCTGGGCCATATTGAAGGAATGGCCGGAGGGGACAGTACCGACTACTAAGTACGGGGGAGGGTTATGCTGGGTACTGTGAACTGGTTTGGTACTTTTTCTATATGTTCATATAAGTTGAAATGTTAAGATACAATAAAGTGAAAGTTGGGGGGGAAATTGTGATTGCTATGGCAGCGGGACGCGAATGGAGAGGGTTAAGTAAGGGAGAGTGTTCGCAGTGGGCAGTGGAGCCCCACTCTTGATGAGAGGAAGAATGCGTTATATTGGGGGGGGTTAGGGGGGCAAGTTGGGAGGGGGCAAGGGGTGGGAGGGTTGGGGCAGCTCATACTTGGGAAATTGGATATTTTAATAAATGATGAGCCACATTATGGGAGATTGTATTAAAATATTGAGTTGGAATGTGAGAGGTCTGGCGGATAAAACACGGCGGGCAGCAAGTCTGCAGTATGTCCGAGAACAGAAGGTCTCAATGATATGTCTGCTAGAGACACATTTAGTGCGGGAGAGGGTGAACATATTGAATAGGCGCTGGATACAGAGGGCGTATCATTCTACTTTCTCGACGTACTCTAGGGGTGTGTCTGTGTTAATACCTGCGGGGGTGCAGTATGAGGAGGTAATGGTAAAAGAGGATGTGGATGGTCAGTATGTGGTGGTGAAATGTAAAATGAATGGAGTATTGATGTGTATAGTGGCAATGTATATTCCGCCCCCATACTCAAGCAAGAAGATAAGAGAGGTGCTGGAGAGGGTAGAGCGCTGGGGACCGTTACCATTACTAATTATCGGCGACCTTAATAATATATGTGATGACTTTTGGGATAAGAACAAAAACCCCCAGAATAGGACGGCGGGACATACCACTACGTTTGGGACTTATGTCGGGGAAGTGGGCATGGTTGATTTATGGAGAGTTAGGCATATCGGGGAAAGGGCGTATTCATGCTACTCACCAGCTCATGGTACGCTGTCTAGGATTGATCTGGCACTGGGTAACCGATTACTAGATACGATGGTAAGGGACGTGAGATATTTACCTAGGGCTCTCTCAGACCATAGTCCAGTTGAAGTGGAATTTCGATCAGTGGGGACACGGAACGGGAGCAGAAGGGAGTGGAAAATTCACCCTAATTGGCTACACAGTATGGACTTGGAGAAGATTCAGAAGGAATTGGTGGAATTTTTTGAGATAAATGAGGGAAGTGTAGATGTGCTTACTGTGTGGGAAGCCATGAAAGCGTACTTGAGAGGGCTGTTGTTTAGGGATATTAGCAGGTGTAAGCGGAAATCGAGAGAGGCAGAGAGGCTGGCGATAGATGGGCTGAGGGTGGCTGAAGATGAGATGGTAATAATGGGTACTTTGGAGGCTGGGAGGAGGTTAAAGGCAGCTCAAAGCCAGCTAGAGGCGGTCTTGCTGAGTAAGGCTGAAAGGAAGAGGGAATTCATGAATTTGGCCTATTACCAGGAGGGTGAATCAGTGGGTCATTTGCTGTCGCTGGTGGCATCTGCCCAGAGAAATACTTCCTTTGTTCACTCTTTGGTGACTGGGAGTGGTGTTGCTGTTTCTGAGACTTCAGAGATTTTGGAGACTTTTGCAGATTTTTACGCAGACTTATACTCCTCTCGGGTAGATGGGTCAATGGAGGACACGGTGGCGTTCCTTGAGGAGTTGGAGCTCCCGAGGCTGAGTGACACAGCTAGGGAGGATTTGGAGGCTCCCATTACGGAGGAGGAACTGGGACGGGCATTGAAGTCGATGGCTAATGGGAAGGCGCCTGGCGTAGACGGATTTCCTGCCGAAATTTATAAAAGCTTGGGGGAAGTGTTGATCCCTAAATTGAAGGCGGTCTTGGAAGAGGCTACGAATGGTGGAAGGCTACTGGCATCTATGCGGGAGGCCACAATAGTGGTGATTCCAAAGGAGGGGAAAGACCCGACACAGCCGGATTCATATCGGCCAATTTCTTTGCTTACTATCGACGTTAAACTCCTGGCTAAGGTGTTGGCGATGAGGTTGACAAGTGTTATTTCTGGCCTGATACACTCAGACCAGTCTGGCTTTATGCCTGATAGGTCAACTGCGATTAATCTACGAAGGCTGTATATGAACTTGCAACTCAAAGCCGATAACTGTGGCCAGAGAGTTATTGCATCTTTAGACGCTCACAAGGCGTTCGATAGTGTGGAGTGGGGGTATCTCTGGCAGGTGTTGCGAAGAATGGGGTTTGGACCGCAGTTCATATCATGGATTCAATTAATGTACTCGATGCCGATGGCCAGGGTTAGGGTAAACGGGGAGTTGTCACGGACCATACAATTGGCTAGAGGGACGAGACAGGGGTGTCCGCTTTCCCCCCTTTTGTTTGCTCTGGCGGTGGAACCACTGGCCGCTACGCTTCGACAGTCTGATGAGGTGACGGGGTTTAAATATGGGGTGATTGAAGAAAGGGTGGCGTTGTATGCGGATGATATTTTGTTGTTTCTGGCTGACCCGGTTGCATTCTTGGAGGGAGCCATTGGGATTATTGAACGATTTGGATCAGTGTCGGGACTTAGGATAAATTGGAGTAAGTCTATCTTGTTTAAGGTGGACGATGTGGATGGGGAGCCATTGGAGGACGGGCGACTGGAGGTGACGAGTAAATTTAAGTACCTGGGAATATAGGTATCTATGCCGGTCACTGACTATATACATGAGAATCTGACTCCAATCTTGGGTGCCCTCAAGGCAAAAGCGGATGCATGGCTTAAGCTACATTTGTCTGTGGTAGGCAGGGTGAATCTTATCAAAATGATTCTGATGCCGAAAATACTGTATATTCTTCACAATGCGCCGGTTTGGATACCACGCGGGAGATTTAGACAGATCAACTCTCTGTTTAGGAATCTAATTTGGGGGAGGCAGCATTCGCGTATCAAACTGGAGACACTTCAGCGACCCAAGGATGATGGGGGTCTGGCATTGCCTAACCCTGAGTTGTACTTTCTTGCAGCCCAGAGTCAGCATTTAAGGGGCTGGGCGCATGAGGGGTCATCTGGGGCAGTACAGCGGTTGATGGAGGTGGTGACAAAAAGAAGGCCAGTGGTGCAATGTTTGGAGGATGGATCCTTGGAGAGTTTGGGGAAGCTATATCCGACTTTGCTGTTGATACGCAAGCTGTGGAGTAGATTGAGGCACATACGTGGGATCACGGACTTGACTAGATACTCACCGCTATGGCATAATAACAATCTGAAACAATTTGAGGCATTGGGGGTACTGATAGAGTGGTTGGGCAAAGGGATTCAGTATGTGTATCAAATAATTGAACAAGGTGAACTGAAATCATTTTCCCAATTGCAGGCGGAATTTGGTCTTGGGTCTGCAAGGGAGTATCAATATTTGCGGTTGAGGCATGCCTTTGGAGCTCAGAGTAGGAACGGAGGTATTAGGATTCAAAGGGATATAGTACTGGAGTATGTGTGTAATGATGGGACGACTGGAGGAGTCATATCCACTCTGTACAGGGATCTGTTGCACACTTTCCTATTGGGGTTTCCAATAATGGCAAGAGCTAAATGGGAAAGGGATTTGGGCCCAATAGATAACGAGACTTGGGAGTCGGTGTTGGAATGGATCCCAAGACTGTCGCTGAGTGAACCGTATAGACTGTCACAGCTCTATGTGATACACAGAGTTTATAGGTCTCCGATGGTGCTATATAAGGCAGGATTGCGTAATGACTCTGAATGTCCGAGGTGTAGGTCTACGGATGCAGACATTTTCCATATGATGTGGACATGTCCGAGGTTGGCTGCCTTCTGGGTGGTAGTTTTAAGTCGTATGGAAGGTGCGTATGGATGCACGGTGCCAAGGGATCCAGTTGTCTGTTTGTTGGGATGCGTGGATGAGATTGGAGTGGATAAACACCTAAAGATAGCTATAGCCAGATTGTTGTACATGGCTAGGAAGGTGATAGCTAGAAACTGGATTAGGGAAGAGCCGCCGTCAAGAGGAGAGTTCCTCCAGTATGTGAAACAGGGCCTGACACTAGAAAAAGGGATTTATAAGAAGAAAGGGAAAACTGAAACGTTCAATAAAATGTGGTCTCCATGGATTGCTATGGGATAGTAATGTGAAGTGTGGCTTATACGAGTGGTTGAGGGATTAGATACTCTATTGTTTTAATGATGGTAGTAATTAACAAGATGAGCTGCTTTGTGGGGTGGGGGTGGGGAGCTTTGGGATCGAAGGGGGCTGTTTGAAGGGGGAGGGGGGGGGGAAATACTCTATATTGAAAATGTAAATGTAACATGTTAATTGCCTTGTTATTCTTAATAAAAATTTATTTGAAAAAAAAAAAAAACATTAAAAGACTTTTTTGTGTTTGAATTTGTGGGTCACTGCTTCTTCACTGCGTACGAAGCTGCTGCAGCTTTACAACACACACACACATATATACACACATATATACACACCCACACACTATAGATAAATGGGCATGCTGTAGCAGAGACGTGCCGCACACACATATATTACACACACACACAAGGTCCATCAGACCTTCTGCGTTTGGGCCTTTGATGCCAGCGACGTCACTAGGTAGATGGCAGCATCTTTGTGCTTCCAGTTGACAGACGGGTTTTTGGCATATTCCTGGAGCATGGAGCTGACGTAACATGAGAAGATATTGGTGACTGGACCCTCAAAAAACTTGCACAAACCGCGAACGAGATCACAAGCAGCGCGGCGTCTGGTATCAATATCTGGGTCAAGGTGAAAAAAAGAAATTTAGTTGGCAGGAAATACCCACACATCTGCAATGGTAAATCAAAGAGAGTCTGCCTATATATGCATCACATTAGCAGGCATCTTAAAGAAGTTGTCTACCTTAAAAGGGACTTTTTATTAATGTCCTTCTTACATGCATGTATTCTGGGCTAAAATTATTTTGCAATTAGATTTCATTAAAAATTTTGCACTGTGAGGCTTCTACAGGATCTTTGTTACTCATCACACATTCAACTTTGATGTGGTCCTTGGTCAAAAATTAGCTGAGAGGAATAAAAGGATATAAGAGTTGCAACCTCGTCCAACTAGACTGTCATAGTGAGCTGACTGAGATTCTCAGTTAACTCATATGGCATCCAGCAATTAAAAAAAAAAAAAAAAAAAGTTTAATAGAAGCTTTAGAAGATAAAACACTGAACATTTTTTAATGAAACCCAATGACAAACTATAATTGGGGATAAAAATAATTTAAGAACATATTTTACATTGAAATATATTGTCTCAGATGCTAAAGCTCCACCTACTGGTTATAGGCTACAATATAATCATCAGAAGAAATAATGTCCTCCAAAATCCTTTTTGGGTCAAATGTATATGACAATCAATGCACAGTATTCATTAAAAATAGTGATATTTGTGTACTCACCATAAAATCCTTTTCTCCGAGCCAATCATTGGGGGACACAGACCGTGGGTGTATGCTGCTAGTACCAGGAAGCTGACACTAAGTATTACAAAGAAAGTTAGCTCCTCCACTGCAGTATACACCCTCATGCTGGCTCCCAGAGAACCAGTTTAGTGCAAAAGCAGTAGGAGATCAATAATAACATATAAGAGTATAACATGTCAAATTACAGAACAACCACAGAGCCTTTAAAAGGGTGGGTGCTGTGTCCCCTGTGTAGCTCGGAGAAAAGGATTTTACGGTGAGTACACAAAAATCCCTATTTCTCCTTCGCCTCATTGGGGAACAAAGACCATGGGACGTCCCAAAGTAGTCCCTGGGTGGGGACAACATAACAGATCAGGCCCTGCATAACTGCTATCTAAGAATGTGCTACCGGTGCCTGCAAACTCCACCTGCCCAGACTCACATCTGCGGAAGTCTGGGTGTGAATATTGTAGTGCTTCAAGAATGTGTGCGGACTGGATGAAACTGCAATCTTGTCGACCTGCTCTGCCAACACCTGGTGTCTAATGGCCCAAGAAGCCACTATCGACGAAGTGGGGAGTGCCCTGATCCCCGCTGGGATAGGCTGACCTCTGACGCGGAAGGACCCCTGGATGGAGTAACGAATCCACCAGGCTAATATGGCCGATGAAGCGGTTAAATTCTTCCTCCAACTGTCAGGAAGCCCAAATAAAGTGTCCAACCTTCGGAAGGACGCAGTCTTCGATACGTACCTTCTCAGAGCACTCACCTTGTCCAGAGTACGGGGAACCCGTTCCGTTTTGTGGACTGCTGCCAAACAAGAGGGAAGAGCGATGTCCTTGTAACAGAGGGAGTACGATACCATATTGGTAACAAGGGACGAGGATGGCATAAGGACAAGCTTGCCTTGATGACAATAAGGAAGAGAGTCTGAAAAGAACAGAGTGGCTAGCTCCGAAGACTCACCTGAATTACGTGACCGCAGACAAGACAGTAAAGTCTGTCTGGATCAAAAGGAGCCTACTGTAAGACCCCTCAGGACCATTAAGGTCCCAAAGATCTAACGGTATGCGATAGGGAAGAGCCGCATGGGAAAACTCCCTACGAGAAAGTCCCTATTTGCAGTTTTGTTGCAATAAGAATGAAGAGGCTAAAATCTAGACTTATAACGAGCTGAGCATCCGGCTTGAATCTAGATTGTTTTGAAGGAAAACTCAAAAAAGGAGGAAAGGCATCCGTGATCTCTGCCCCCAGCAAAAAAATGCGTTCTGAGGCAGCTTACAAGCACTAGTCGCTGATAAATTGTTGTGAGAGTCCCGCCTGTGTCAGAACCGATTCTTAGAGAGCAGACCTGGATGATCCAACAACCGCCAGAGAAAATCGGTGACGAGTTGAACTAGCTCCGCAAACAAAACCTGACGTGGCCAGTGCACATCGCCCAGGAATCACTGGGACCCTTTCCGCTTCCTAAAGACTCTCGGAAGTAGTGGAAGAGGGTGACGGAACTGGTACCATAGAAGAACCAGAGCATGCACTGCGATGGCTTTTGAATCTCGAGACTGAACTCGATGCCATCCAATCTACATCTGGAATGCTCCAGTGAGGCTGATCTGTTGGAAGACTTCCGGATGAAGTTCCCACTCACTTGAGGAGAGACCCTCACGGCTGAAGAAGTCTGCAATCCAGAGTTCCACTCCTGGGATGTGTACTGTCGAGATCACAGAGTGATTGATCTCGGGCCCATCGGAGAATATGAGGTACCTCGGCCATGGCCGCCTGGCTGCGGGTACCTCCTAGATGATTGACGTATGGCACAGCCACGGCGTTATCCGATTGAATTCGGATGGGGTGAACCGCCAGAAGGCAGTGGACCTGTTGTAGGAATAGCCGTACCGCTCGAATCCCCAGAACAATGATCGGGAGACTGGATTCCCAAGATGACCGGAGGGCCTTGAGCAGTGTGGTGACGCTCCCCCAGGCCAGAAGACTGGCATCAGTAGTCACTAATAATCATTGAACCGGGAGAAAGGATCTCCCCTGGATGAGGAAAGAGCTCAGAGACTACCCTCTGAAAGCCTGTCTAACCTGCAGAAAAAAAGAGGAGCGAAGGGAACCGCTTCCATTGCCCACCATTTTTCCTCAGAACCCTCATAGCAAATCGAATGGAATGAGGGAAGGAGTAACCAAGTGTGTGAGCTCCCTGTTGAAGGGTAAAGGATCATCCTCAAAAAAGATATCTGCTGGGCTGGAAATGAGGAAGACTTATCTAAGTTTATCTGCCAGCCCAGGTGAGAAAGGGTATCGCAGGCGATATAGTCGGACTCAGGGCAGTCCTAGGACGGCTAGAAAGTTGACCGGATAGGGTAGGACTAACACGCCCCAAGGGTGCAAGATGGACATGATAGCTGCCATGAACCTTGTGAACACTTTGGGAGCGGTAGCAAGGCCGAAGGGCAGGTCATGACCTGAAAATGCTGTTCGCGACAAAGAAAAAAAAAAAAGTCGGAATGTGGAGGTACGCATCCTGAATGTCGAGGATGCCAGATACTCCACCTTTTTCCATTGAGGTAATGGCCGAACGGAGGAACTCCATCCAAAGGAGGACCTTGTCAAGCTTGTTAGAAGTTTCAGGTCCAGGATCGGTCTTACTTTTTCGTCCCCTTTTTGGGACCAAGTTCCCTCAGATCTAGACTGTTTTGGGCACCCCTTCTGCTGCTGGTTAGGTTTATAGGAAACAAGCGATCCTTTGTTCCTGCATGGGGAACGCTCCCATCTTCTCACCGAATAACCGATCACTCTGGTAAGGGAGTGATGTCAGAGGATTTTTGAACGCAGAGTGCGCTTCCATTCTCTGAGCCATAATGCCCTTCTGAGGGCAATGGCATTTGCTGCTGACAGCGCCGCGCAACTAGCTGCATCCAAGAGGTGTGAACCACAGTCTCCCGCTCCAGAAATTCTGATTGGCCAGCTGTAGTGTCTTTGGGAAAAGGTTGCTGTTATGAATCAAAGTAGTTAAGGTCTCCGGCAAGGAGACCATTGCTCTAGCAAACCATGCAGCGGCTAAGGAAGGTCTACCCTCGATCCACCATCCTCTAACACGGAAGTGGAGAGGGATCGTTCGCCTTCTTGCATCATCTGCTAAATAGTGGTGATGCAGAGGGGGCTGCTCAGAAGCCAAAAGGGTACCTTTGTACATCCACGGAGGAGTTCAGGTTCCCGGGTGGACAGGGCTGGTTGTCCGTCATTAGGCCTGGCTGCAGAAGAGGATACATGGAGGCGACACGCCATGTGCTCGTCTGTTGATGGTGTGGGGAGATCGGTGCCCTTTAACCCCTTCAAGTCGCGGCCCTTTTTTGTTTTTGCGTTTTCATTTTTCACTTCCCTCCTTCCCAGAGCCATAACTTTTTTATTTTTCCGTCAATATGGTCATGTGAGGGCTTATTTTTTGCGGGACGAGTTGTACTTTTGAACGACACCATTGGTTTTACCATGTCTTTTACTAGAAAACGGGGAAAAAATTCCAAGTGCGGTGAAATAGCAAAAAAAGTGCAATCCCACACTTGTTTTTTGTTTGGCTTTTTTGCTAGGTTCATTAAATGCTAAAACTAACCAGCCATTGTAATTCTCTAGGTCATTACGAGTTCATAGACATCTAACATGTCTAGGTTATTTTTTATCCAAGTGGTGAAAAAAAATTCAAAACTTTGCCAAAAAGTGCCATTTTCCGATACCCGAAGCGTCTCCATTTTTCGTGATCTGTGGTCGGGTGAGGGCTTATTTTTTGCGTGCCGAGCTGACGTTTTTAATGATACCATTTTGGTGCAGATACGTTCTTTTGATCGCCCGTTATTGCATTTTAATTCAATGTCACGGCGACCAAAAAAACGTAATTCTGGCGTTTCGGATTTTTTTCTCGCTACGCTGTTTAGCGATCAGGTTAATGCTTTTTTTTATTGATAGATTGGGCGATTCTGAACGCGGCGATACCAAATACGTGTAGGTTTCTTTTTTTTAAATTGTTTTATTTAGGATGGGGCGAAAGGGCGGTGATTTAAACTTTTATATTTTTTTCATATTTTTAAAAACATTTTTTTTTTTTTACTTGTGCCATGCATCAATAGCCTCCATGGGAGGCTAGAAGCTGGTATAGCCTGATCGGCTCTGCTACATAGCAGCGATCATCAAATCTCTGCTATGTAGCTGAAATGCAGGTGTGCTGTGAGCGCCGACCACAGGGGGCGCTCACAGCAGGCCGGCATCAGTAACCATAGAGGTCTCAAGGACCTCTATGGTTACCTTCCTGATGCATCGCCGACCCCCGATCATGTGACGGGGGTCGGCGATGACTTCATTTCTGGCTGCCCGGCTGGAAGCGCCGGTTAAATGCCGCTGTCTGCGTTTGACAGTGGCATTTAAACAGGTTAAAAGCGGCGGTTGAATAGCGATTTCACCCGCCGCTTTTGCGCGCACATGTCAGCTGTACAAAACAGCTGACATGTCACGACTTTGATGTGGGCTCACCGCCGGAGCCCACATCAAAGGGGGTGACACGGCATGCGCCGTACTATTACTGCGCATGTCGTGAAAGGGTTAAAGGACAAGTCGTACATAAAAATCAGACAAGGAATGGCATCCCACCCCGTAGGGGGGTATACGTGGAGGGGATAACCCACGTGTTCGCATATTGGCTGAAAAAAGATACTGCGCTTGAAGAGCGTTCTATCCAGTGAATCGCTTATCCGGATGCTCCCTGTCCGGGTGAATAGCAAATGCTCTACGAGGGAGTTTAGTCTCCTTTTGAGGGACACTGCGTGATCTAGAGCAGAACCGGAGTCCTCGTCAATCAACAGAGATTGGTTGATGGTCTAAATAGGCGAATCCATCCTTTTCTGAAACTTTGGCGAGTCCAGATCCAAGGCAGTATCCGATCCATATACAGAGTCTTGTTCTTCGCAAATCATTGGTGAGGGAGATCAGGAAATGAAGCTGTACGTTTCTAGACGCCTGTACGTTCCAAGAATACTTGCGGCCCCTGCTAGTCAACGGCTCCCATGTAGGAGAGGGACCATCTATATCGGTCCTGCGAGCTCTCCGGGTTCACTGAGAGATTCAATCTCTTGGTCAGAGAAGCCATGGATTGTGGCAGTGACGAAGCCCACTCAGGGGAACTAGGTACTCTGGGATATGCTGGGATCGGCGGAGGGCTCCTAAGCTTATTTGGGGTGACCGGCTTCGGACTGGTCATGTGCCTTTAAGACCAGGGAATACTGGTCCTGCGCCTTTAAGACCAGGGAATACTGGTCATGTGCCTTTAAGACCAGGGAATACTGGTCCTGTGCTTTTAAGATTAGGCTGCAATCACGCTAGCAGTATTTGGTCAGTATTTTACATCAGTATTTGTAAGCCAAAACCAGGAGTGGGTGATAAATGCAGAAGTGGTGCATATGTTTCTATTATACTTTTCCTCTATTTGTTCCACTCCTGGTTTTGGCTTACAAATACTGATGTAAAATACTGACCAAATACTGAGTGTGACGGCAGCCTAAGGAGTACTGGTCATGTGCCTTTAAGACCAGGGAAACACTACAGGAGGAAAATGCGGGGGGGGGGGGGGGAGAGCAGTACTTCTTTACCCAGGTACTGATGTTGTGGAGTCGTCGTTCCCCTTTAATGTAAATGTGTGAGCCGGCCGGTTGGACCAAGATGGCCACCGGGAGTTGCAGAGGCGGTAAAGTCTTGCAGAGCGCGAGAGGCGCCAATTTGGGGGGGCGGAGCCAAAGCCACAATGTGGGTGGAGCCTTGTGACTTCCATGAATAGGCCCAAGCTGGGGCCTAAATTTCTGCAGCCAGCGGGAGTAATACCAGGGGTAGAAGTGAGGGAGCGTTGGTGGTGGCCGAGAAAAAACGAGCGCTCCCGTGCCAGGTGAGAAGCGCAAGAAAAGCGGGCGCAGCCGCCTTAGCGCGCCATAGTGCGGGCGCGGCTTCCGGGATGCGGCCATGGCTGAGGCTGCCTGTCAGCATGTGAATATCCCACTGCAGAGGCCACCGCTGACTGTATCCACTCACCATCGGTGCGCGTCCCGGCATGGAGCCGACGCGATGACTGGGCTTCAGCGCTGAGGGAAGTGCGCGCACTAAACTGTTCTGCTACAGGTCAGGTATTGCAGCGTGGACGGTGCAGGAATAGAGGGGTAAACCTCAATCCATCATCCCTTTGTTAGGGAGGTAGAGAGGAACCGTTCGCCTCTTTGTGCCATCCGCTTTCACAGTGGTGGGACAGTGGGGGCTGCTCGGACGCCAAAGAGAGGGGCCTCTGTACATCCACGGAGTTCAAGCCCCTGGGTGGATAGGGCCAGTTGTCCGGCATTAGGCCTGGCTGGGGAAGAGGGTATGTGGAGGCGACACTCCATGTACTCACCTGTTGATGGTGCGGGGAGATCGGAACCTTGAAAGGATCCGTCACCCCATTCGTCTGTGGAAAAAATATTAAAAAGGTAATCAAAATTGAAAAGTAAAATAATAAAGAGTTTTGGGTCTGAACAGCAGACCCGTCCGTATGCCTCCTACGGACACTAAGCAAGAACGGGTTAGCTGAGAGCCTGTAGGAGGGTGTATACTGCAGGGGAGGAGATCACTTTCTTTGTAATACTTAGTGTCAGCCTCCTGGTGGCAGCAGCATACACCCACGGTCTGTGTCCCCCAATGAGGCAAAGGAGAAATAAGTGAATAGAAGAAATGTAAAACCAACTATAGATGCTTGTTAGCCCTGAATTAAGTATTCAATAAATAATTGTGCAATCGTCAGTTCATATCATAGCATAATATATATAAAATGAGAAAAAAAGTGCTATCTGGAGTATTTCCTGGATATGGTGCAGCTGGTAGGATTTAAGGGATAAGCATCTTAGGAGAAATAAGGATTAAGGTATCCTGTTATCACAGCCATGCCCTCTCTGAGGAAGCGGATGTGGTGAAACACGCGTAAGAGGTAACGGTGGTAACTATTTTGATCTCAATCTATATACTTGTGGCATGACTGTGATAACAGGATGCCTTAATCCGTATTTCTCCTAAGAGGCTTACCCCTTACATCCTACCAGCTGCACCACATCCATTAAATACTCCAGATAGCACTTATTTGCACTTTAAACACTTTACCTTTCTCAATGTATATGGTGCACTGATTGCTGTTCAACTATTTAGACTGCATTATAGCCTAAAATTATGCTTGTTCCTTTTTACTCGGTGTCTTCTTATTTTATATATATTATGCTATGATATGAACTGAAAGTTGCACGAAATTTATTTTATACTCAACTCGGTACTAACAAGCATCTATAGTTGCTTTATATTTCTTTTATTCACTTATTTTTCAATGAATACTGTGCACTGATTGTCATATACATATGACCAAAAAAGGATTTTGTAGGACCTGATTGTTTCTTCTCATGATGCTATTGTATCCTATAACCACTAGGTGGAGCTTTAGCATCTGATAATTGCCTGGTTATTTTAACCATTTATATTGTTATATGGATTTTGGTACTTTCTTCCTTTAAATATGCATAGTTTAATACCAAGAGCTGTGACTTTATGTATTTGAGTCTAAATATGAAAGATTACCACTTCTGTCTGTTACAATGTCCCCCCTTAAATCTAGTTTCTAATTGTATGTTTTATTGTACTTTACTGAATAAAGATAAAATATTTTTATGATTTACCTGGGTAGTTTAATTTCTGTTTGCATTTGGTTTATCCGATAAAAACTCCCATATACAGGCTTTGCCTCACAATGCTATATCAGATGAGACTATCCCACTAAACCAACCAGATTATAACACGTCAGATAGTGAAATGTGTTCACATTACCAGATCCTTCCAGGTCCCTCCTGATATATTCCTCAGAATTATCTTCAAATGCTTCTTCATCAGCAGCTGCAACACAGAAGACGCAATTACACAAAGAGGTCTCACACACAGGGTCAGAAAGCCTCCGTTTCAATGATAGCTTTGGAATTTTCTACTCACTGTAATGTAAAAAAAAGTCCTCTCTCATTAAATATATTAGGGAACATAAGACTATGGCCTGGCATGAGGTAGGAGCAATAGTGTTTGCTTTGTCCATGAGCTATGCCCTTTCCTCAGACATTTGCCCAAAGGAAGGAGACCAAAATTCCCTAACAAGCAGCAACCAGGAACCAACATGACTTTAAGGCTATCTGCACACGCTGAGGATTTGCCTCTGCGGATTCGCAGCAGTTTTCCATGCCTTGTACAATATCATGTAAACCTATGGAAAACAAAATCCGCAGTGCCCATGCTGCGGAAAAAAAACAGGCGGAAACGTAGCGTTGTTTATTCCGCAGCATGTCAATTCTTTGTGAAGATTCCGCAACGGTTTACACCTGCTCCTCAATAGGAATCCGCACCAAATCCTAAAACAAAAAAAATTGTGGTAAATCCACAGGAAAACCGCAGTGCGGTTTACCTGCGGATTTACCAAAATCAGTCCGGAAAAATCCGCAGAGTAATCCGCAGTGTGTGCACATAGCCTAAAAGGCTTCTCCTCTTCAAACGTCACATCAACGGCGTTGCAGCAAATAACTGAGCTCAGCGGCTTGTGCTATCTAAATTTGAAGAGCAGCTAAATTCTGATTGGCTGCAGTGCTTTTAACTTGAAGTCACAGTCACGGCTGCAGCCAAACATAGACTGAGGCAATAGAGGACACAACGCTGGACCTGAGAAGGGGAAGAATTTTTTTTCTGAAACTTGGTTAGTGTCCAGATATAGTCAGAATCAAAAAGTAGTCTCCCTCTCTGAGGGAGTAGGCCTCAAAATGGGAACGATGGAGGAACAAGCTCCAAGAGAGGCAGTCAGGGAAGGTGACCTGGAAGAAAAGTCCAGTCGCAGCTGTCTGGTACGCCAACAAAATACAACATGTTGGGAGATCTCACCTGGTGGTTCTGACTCACCCCAGTAAGTGGTCAATAACCAGAGGAGGTAGATGAAGGGTTAAAAAGGACTGGGAGACGTTGGTTAGCTTGGCCAGCAAATGAGAAACTACTGCCATTCAGTGGGCAGCACACTACACTCCCAACCATCCTGCGGCTGTAGGCACATCCATAGAGGGTAGACACAGGATGGTCGGAAGGAAACTTACGCTTTCAGGCAAAGCAGGAAAAATAGCTAACATTGGGTGGTTAGTCTGTCTGGAATGTGTGATCGTCTCAGGAATCAGACATGGCGGGAGAGGGGGAGGAAATGTACCTCTTGCCAGCAAGGTAGCCTGTTGGAGAGAAGCAAGTGTCAATCCCTGAGACAACAGGGCCTATCATATCCTTGGAGTCTCGAGTCCTTGGCAGTAATATGAAGCTGAGATGCTGCAGAGACTCCATAATCTCAGTGAGGAGACCGGATGCATTTGGTGCATTTGGAGGAAAGGGCGGCGTAGCTGCAGATGGAGATCCTCAGCGGTAAAGAGAAAATGTAGGTGGTGGGCGGTAACGGAAACCAGCAGGAACACGAGGAAACCAACATGTTGATAGCACCATTAGACCTTAGAAAGTGGAGTTGGAGGCCGTGCAGGACAGAGACTAAATTTGGGTCAGAGAGCAGGCAGCGGTGCAAGGGCCAATGTGGCACAATAGAGGAGAGATGTTTGATGGCCTGGGAAGTGCTAAGGACTAAACCTCGAAAACAAGTACTAGTACTGAGAAAAAGGACGACAGACAGCATAGATAGGGGCATTTGGATTCTGTCAGTCTTCTCTCCTGTTACATGTTCTCTTCTTCTGTGGGCGGTGCATAAGTGTAAAGGCTAAGAACGATGGCCAAATAGGGGAGGAGACCTGTGGTTAAGGCGACATGGTCCCGCTGGTCAGAATAGAGGGGAGACAGTGATTAAGCACTGTTCCCTCTCTTCTCAGTGAGGTGGTATAATGGCTCATCAAACTCTTTCCCAGCCTGTAGTAAAAGAAAAAAGTGAAAAGAAAGACTAAACTAGGTAAAAACAGAGATCCCAGATCTGTGACTGCCTCCTGCGTGACACTAAACTGGGTTAACCTGGTGCAGCCTGAGGGGAGAAGACGACTTTAGTAAAATCTTAGTGTCAGGCTCCTGTTTGCAGCAGCCAACACCCATGGTTCCTGTGTCTAACAATGAAACTTCCAAGAAATCAGATTTTCTTGTCAATATCACCAGGGAAAACAGGACCATGGAATGTACAAAAGCAGCCACATAGGGTGGGAAATACATCAGCTGACTGAGCGGACCACCTATCGCTTAGCACCTTAGGACACAACTGGCATTGGCAGAAGACATACTGTGAATGGTTTGTGAACAGAGGACCTTTGAAAGGGATGCCTGAAGTCTGACTAACCTCGTTGAATGAGTTGTGACCTGAAAGGGATTAGCTGTTGGACCTGCAGGCTTCCCTAATCTCAAACATAACCCATTTTGAAAAAGTTGCATTGAGGAGCAGGCCATCATTGATTACAAGAAGAATCTGAATGTCAGAAGGCTACAGTCACCATCTGACCGACATTTATGGCCCAACCAAATATTTACGGAGCAGTCTCATCAGCAGTAGCTCTATTTTGCGAGAAGTTCAAGGATGCCAATAGGGCTAAGTAGGGACCTGACTGGTCAACAATCTGCGTTAGCAAACGCTCAACTAGAGATTTAACTATATACTGAGAAAGTGTGGTTAGGGTACCTAAGGCCTGGTTCATGGACCTAAACCATTCTGAGACAAAAGAAGGTCCAGGAGAAGCAAAGGTAGACTCTTAGTGTACGTGCACACGTTAAGCATTAGGCAGGAAAAACACAGCCACGTTTTTCACATGAGTTTTTTGTGCAGGTGAAATCTGCAGCAAAACTGCTGAAATAATTGACATGCTGCAGATTTAAATCTCCGTCAAATCTGCAAGTCATAAGTCACTTTGCTGGCATCACGAAACCAGGCCCTTATGGTTCCAGGGAACAGTAGAGACGTGTTCCAAATTAGCAACAATAGAGTGGGCAGGAGATGTGACTCCTGAAATAGCTGAGTACTAGGAGGGGCAACGATGGCAAGAAGAGATTGCTCGCAGGCAAAACACTAAAAACACAAAAAAGATAGTTCTCGACACATCCAGAGCGAAGTGGACAAGTCCAGAGACAGATTATCTCACTAAGTTCAAAACAAGGGTTGCACCGAGAAAAGATGGGGACTCAAGTAGTCGGGCCTTCTGACAACAAGGCGCCCCGCGATGAAGAAGCCAGCAGGAGAGCTTTGATTACGGAGGCAATAGGGCTCCCAGGAGGATACCTCTACAACACCAAGAGCAAACCAAAAAATGTCTAGGCTGCAACTAGCATAAGAAAGGAAAGACTGGCTTTGGGGGAATGCAAAGGAAGGGAACACTAAAAAGGTCACATCCCTAGGGAATAGAACAGGAAACTGACTAAGAATGGAGGGCTACACTAATGTGGAGTATATCATGTGTCCTTCTGTGTCGAACGACTTAAAACATTGGGGACATCCCCTGAAGGTAATTAGAAAGAAAAATAAAAACCCACTGCAGTAGATCTATGACAACTATGCTAAAATTGAGCCTAGTGTCTAAGAAAAAAAAAAGGTACAGCTCACTGGGCAGAGTGTAAAGGTACCTTCACACATAACGATATCGTTAACGATATCGTTGCTATTTGTGACGTAGCAACGATATCGTTAATGAAATCGTTATGTGTGACAGCGACCAACGATCAGGCCCCTGCTGGGAGATCGTTGGTCGCTGAATAAAGTCCAGAACTTTATTTCGTCGCTGGACTCCTGCTGACATCGCTGGATCGGCGTGTGTGACACCGATCCAGCGATGTCTTCACTGGTAACCAGGGTAAACATCGGGTAACTAAGCGCAGGGCCGCGCTTAGTAACCCGATGTTTACCCTGGTTACCATGCTAAAAGTAAAAAAAAACAAACACTACATACTTACCTACCGCTGTCTGTCCTCCAGCGCTGTGCTCTGCTCTCCTCCTGTACTGTCTGTGAGCCGGAAAGCAGAGCGGTGACGTCACCGCTCTGCTTTCCGGCTCCCAGACAGTACAGGAGGAGAGCAGAGAAGCAGAGCGCAGCGCTGGAGGACAGACAGCGGTAGGTAAGTATGTAGTGTTTGTTTTTTTTTACTTTTAGCATGGTAACCAGGGTAAACATCGGGTTACTAAGCGCGGCCCTGCGCTTAGTTACCCGATGTTTACCCTGGTTACCGGCATCGTTGGTCGCTGGAGAGCGGTCTGTGTGACAGCTCTCCAGCGACCAAACAGCGACGCTGCAGCGATCCGGATCGTTGTCGGTATCGCTGCAGAGTCGCTTAATGTGAAGGGGCCTTAAGTCGCCAGGGCAGTGCCCCTCAGGGTTAATAATGGGCAGATATCAACACAGACCTGGATAGAGGATGCAGGAGAATGGAAGAATTTCTGGAGGGGAAGGGGCAGAAATGCCCTAGTTGAGCACTAGCATAGCCATGGTTAGTGGTGTATAAGGTCGTAGAGAAAAAGTCTGCACTACTAGTGTCTCCAAGAAGCAGTCAAACTGCCAAGGGAGCAGTGTACCTGGCAGAGTGCTTCTGCTCCTTTATTTCAGTAATCAAACCCTCATTAGATCAAAACTGGTGACATGTTAGAAGTTTTCTGAAACCACAAGTCCATTTTAGATATGCAGCTTTAAGACATGACAAAATCTTTACCTCTGAACTCCATGTTGGGGACAATGACTTTCTCACAAATACTGGTCAAGGTGCTTGGATCCTCAAACAGGTTCTTGTAGTGTGGGCGCTCACACACTGATGCCAGGAATTGGATGGCGTTGCTCACCAGCTAAGGATGATAAAGAGTGTTAGTCAGTATAAAGCACCATCTGTATGACAAGGTGATCACAAGGGCTACTCTCTGAAGATTCCCCTGGGGGAACCTACATAGACGACACACAAGGTAGCCCGTCCACATCAAAAGGCTGAAACAAGAACATTTCAGTGTATCTTATATTCAGCATATTTACATTACAGGAAAATGTCAATTCTTACCAAGTCGTATTTAACTTCCTGACCAGTGGTCACCAACAGGTTCCATATGGCAGTGACGAAGCGAGGCAAGTAGGCCTGGAATTCTTCATCATATTTCTGTGCGTATAGAGCAGCGTTGTCACAGATCTGTGACTTCAGCAATTCCAGCAACCCGGCCTCCTCCTCATCCTGCAATCCAAAAGGCACAATCTCGTAACGAGCAAGGGTGAGGGTTATCTGAAGACTGATGCGGAGTCATACACAACTCACTTCTGTTTGGAGCAGCTTATTGTCCAGGGTCAGAAGACTGTGGAAGTTGGTCATCCAGGTTTCCATGTTATCTTCAAAGAACTCGGGGAGATCCTACAGAGCAAAACAGAAAGAATGTATAAAAAAAAGTTGGCAGGATCTGGTCCATCGGCCACATTAGCAATTTGTGTCCGCTGGACAGGAGCCCTAAGAACCAACACTTATCTGACGGCATCCACCGATCTTCTTTTGATCCGAGGGCCAGGCGCAATGTCACACCACAACAATGACGCCTTACTACTTGTACAGAATTTTTGATGCACCTTTGCTCCCATTAAACTACATCAATTCATTTGAGTGTCGTGGTATTCTATGATTTACCACAATTACATCACACCAGGCTGGGCCTTCCCATGCTCCGCTTTCTAATCCTAATAAGAGTGTGTGATGATATGCTATTCTTAGCTCCATACATGTTATACCAGGGGCATTTATATCCTTCTAAGACTACAGTCATTGCAAAATCTACCAAACAGATCCGTCCCTAAAAAATGTGAAGGATGCGGGGTAATTGAGCTCAGTGTTCAAGATACGAACCATCCCTATATCCATCATGACCCATCAAATGACGCAATTACAATTCCATACCTGAAAATTCAAGCTGTAAAACAACTTGGCAATCAAAATGAGAGAGGAGAAGAGGACTTTTAAAGCGCTGACATCATTAGCATGAGTATTACACAGACCAATGGTTGCCTGGAAGAGAAAAGAGCAGACGATAAGGGAAAATCCACACCATGTAGGCAATAAATGGGGAACACAAATCTAGCCACTTAATGTGTTGTATAAGGCGAAGAGATAAAGGGCATTACCTGAAAAAGGTTGGTGAGAGGTAAAGCAAAGGTATCCAGCACTAGTTTAATCTCTGTCCATAGCTCACTGGACTTGAACTCATGGCGGTACCTGTCACAAGGAGAAGACATCAGCAGCGGTCACCAGCACCTCAGTGCTGCAGGCGATAGCTCATCTCCATACCTTTTGAACAGGGAATGAGCCGTGTGTAGGACACCATTGATGACATGGAAATCTCCACTCTGGAAACGGTTTACCATCTCAGTCAACAGATCTGGCCATTTCTGAGGAAAATCTTCCCGCCCTATGATACTGATGGCATCGCTTAGCTACAAGAGAAGACGGCATCGGGGTTTTAGCAGAAGCTGTATCTTAGGAGCAGAGCGATCCCACAGAACATAAGAGGCTCGGGAGTACTACACCTGCTTCTGGATCTGTTCAGGGCTGCTTAACATGAGGTTTACTATGTTGGCTTTAATGGCCACACGGTCAGTTTCACAGATCTTGTTTGGCTCATCTTCGATCTGAACCGGAAAAAAAACATAATTATGGGAATATTATGCAGGTTTTTTGCCATGTAATCCAACAGCAGGAGGATGTAGGGGCAGAGAACCCAGTTCCAGAGCTTTGTCACTTAACTGATCTGCTTGTTGTAGTTACAATAAGATCACCGTTTTATCTGCAGATCATTACTACATGACTGCTTTACAACTCCGCCCCCACCATTTATTGGCCACTTTCTGCCTATGAACAGTGTACACAAAGCTGCCAATCAGGGGTGTGGACAGTGCAATAATGAGCTCAGCATTCAGACAACTGCAGCAGAGAAAACAGTAATTTTTTCATAACTACAACAAAAAGCCCAATAAGTTACACATCATTGGAATAGGGTATCTGCCTCTACATCATGTTGCTCTCAGATTTCATAGCAACATGCTGGTGACAGATTCCCCGTAAGGACAGGCTTTTTTACCGCACCATCCCTATGGTGGATGAAGCCTCTGTCACTGCGCCGTCCCTATGGTGGACAAATCAGTTTTAACACTGCAGTCACCACAATGGATAAAACCGACATAATGTGCAATCAAAAAAAACACCAGCTGTCAAACTGTCCAGCTGTAATTATAGCAGTCAGAGAACCATACTTTATAAACATACGACAACAGAGCGGTGGATAGGTGAGGTGCTATATACCTACCACTCTCCAGTTCCTCTTGATGTAGTTCTTGAATGTTACGGAGGAGCACACTTTGATGACATTATCTTGGGATCGCTCCACCAGAGTGAGCAGCAGGAGGGGGTAGTTCAGGTTTGCTTCTACAGATTCCAGATATTTTTCAGCTAAATACAAAAAAAAAAGAAATGATAAACTGAGCGCATCCAAAACACACGCAGCATATCCGTAGTGATGGAGGTACTACCGCTACTCACAACTATGAATTGTATAAAGCAAAACAGTCACTGTGGCAATGTTGCAGTAAAAGGGACCTTCTAATAGAGGTATGCTGGCAGCTACAATTATAGCCCTCTGTACACTAATTAGCCCCCTCAACGCGCCAGAGAGGCTGCCATTTCACATGACTAGCAGAGGTCTATTAGAACATCATACGGTGGGTGCAGTATGAAGAGGACCAGTCATTACAAGATACACAAATAATAAGTGTTATAGAGGCTGGAGGCAGGGAAATAATACAATAAAAGCTGCAGGAACTGACGTGTGAATGTGATTATTGTAAAGGTTTCTATCTAGTGATGAGCGAATATACTCATTTCTCGAGCATGCTCGGGTGTCCTCATAGTATTTTTTAGTGCTCGGAGATTTAGTTTTCTTCGCCGCAGCTGAATGATTTACAGCTATTAGCCAGCATAAGTACATGTGGGGGTTGCCTGGTTGCTAGGGAATCCCCACAGGCTAGTATCTGTAAATCATCCAGCTGCGGCGAAGAAAACAATCTCCGAGCACTAAAAATTACTTGGAGGACACCCGAACGTGCTCGGGAAATCTCGAGTAACGAGTATATTTCACTCATCACTATTTCTATCCACTTATTAGTGGAAGTTAGAAAGTGAAGGTGGATTCTTAAGAACAGCAAATCTCTCCAAAGCCTAGTGATGGACGCCACACATTGGATGTACCTGGCCGACGCACTGCAGGGTCCGGGTCTAGTGTCTTTCTCAGATACTCAGTCAGGGCCTGCAGGTTGGCGTCACTCAACTCCATGGTTGCAAAACCTAAAAAGGCAGAAATGGTGAAATCAAATGACATCGCCAAAATCAGGACATGATCGAAAAGTCATTCACGGCTCCAGCCTACTCATATGTACATAACATGGACCATACCAGAAAGTCGCTTGTAAAGGTACGTTATATGGAATACTACAGATTGAGCTTTTTTATATTACTAGAACCCAGCATATCACTTTATATGTTTCATGGAACAGAAAAGGCTAGGACATTCTTGAAATGTGCTGACCTTCCATAGAAGTGAATAGAGAGACCTACCAAGCCAAGGTGGTCGCCCACTCCTGGATATTACGGCATTTGATGCGGATCTGTGGAGGATTCGCACTCACCTTTACTCGTGATGCACTTCGTTCCTTATTCTGAGAGGAATCTTAGTAGAAATCACAACCTGCAAGAAATACAAATCTGATGTAAGAAGCTTCACATGTACAGAGACAGGTTACAGACCTTAAAGGGAACCTGTCACCCCCAAAATTGAAGATGATGAGTTAAGCCCACCGGCATCAGGGGCTTATCTACAGCATTCTGGGAAGGAAGGAGAGGGGTCTGTTTGGTCCGATGGGCGTCGCGGTCCGAGGCTTCCCATCTTCTTTCGATGACGTCCTCTTCTTATATTTACCCCGTGGCTCCGGCGCAGGCGTACTTTGTCTGCCCTGTTGAGGGCAGAGCAAAGTACTGCAGTGCGCTGGGCCTCTGACCTTTCCCGGCGCCTGCGCACTGCAGTACTTTGCGCTGCCCTCAACAGGGCAAAGTACACCTGCGCCGGAGCAAGAAGACAAGAAGAGGACGTCATCCTATGAAGATGGGAGGCCCTGAACCGCGACACCCCTCGGACCGGACCGCCCCTCCAGGTGAGTATAATCTAACCTTTTTCTCATCTTTCAGGATACATCGGGGGCTTATTTACAGCATTACAGAATACTGTAGATAAGCCCCTGATGCCGGTGGGCTTAGCTCATCTTTAATTTTAGGGGTGACAGGTTCCCTTTAAGAGAGCGAGCATCACCCCCAGCAAGTGCCGATCATTGAAGAAGCCAAACTATAATACCACTAGGGTAGAAATCAGACCAAAGATCATTAATACGCAAATGATGGTGCAGACCCCAAATTTACTCTGCTGGCACTCTGCTACTGAGAAAACTACTGCTCCTTCCATGCCGCGATCGCCGCAGGCTGTGCTGATAGTAAAGGCCTCCAGCCTGGAGCTGTAGTGCCGCAGGTTGCTGGCCCCTGGTCTAGACATTACTATGACCATCTGATGAATACTCCTCTAAGCTCAGTGCTGGAATCAAGGAGCCGGATTATCAGATGCCAGATTACAGGACTGTCACTGTTCAGCATACACTCAGCAGGAGGGGCTGAGGCACTCTGGAGTTTGGGTTGCTACTGGTCTCTGCGCTGGCACATACAAGGTATTAATATAAAAACTGAACAACCCTTAATACCTGTGATGAGAGGTCTGGAGGACGTGGTCTGTGGTGGGCACCGAGGAGCAGGAGAGGTGGGGACACAAAGCAGCAATGATCCCCCGGCCCTCCAAACTCACCAGACCAGAGCGAGCACTCCACACAGCTTGGATGTGACACATGAGTCTGCTCCTCCTGCAGGAAAGCTCTCCAGCCTCCATGTGAAGCCTCAGTCACAGACAAGCAATGCCCAGATGCCACCAAGTGACAGGGAGCTGCTCCAAAGGGATGTGAAGGAGGCGGCCCCTCTACCAATCAGAGAACAGGGGGAGGAGCTGAGCAGAGTTTGGTTGACAATCACTGGAAGGTTCCACCCCTTGCCCAGACTGCAGGAGACGTTAACCCCTCGTGATGCTGCTCTCATCTATTACACTCATGCTGCAAAGGAGCAGAACAAGGGGGCAAGAAAAGGAGAGTCAGCATGGGGTGAGCAAAGCAAGACCATGATAAGGGAGGGGGGTAGCAAGACAAGATAGCAAGGGGATGGGGAAGAAAGTCAGAGGCTATAATAAAGAGGTGGAGCGGAAAGACTGAAGTGGAAGGTGGAGGGGAAAGAAAAGAGAGTAACAAGGTACAGGAGGGGCAAGATAAGGGGGTCACAGGAAGTTGGGGGCAAGACAAGATGAAAGCAAGAAGGTGGTGGGGGGACAAGACCGGGCTAACCGGAAGAAGGTGGGGGCAAAACAAGGGGGCAACAATAAGTGGACGGGCAAGACGTGAAGCAGCCAAAAAAAAGGAGAGTAGAAGAAGAAGACTGTGACAAGAAGGGGGTGTGGAGTAAAACAAGGGAGCAGCAACAAGAAGATGGAAGGCAAGACAAGAAGGGGACAAAAGGTGGGTATCGAGAAGATACCAACAAGAAGGTAATTGGGGCAAAACACAGGGGAGGCGACAAAGATGGTGGGGCAAAAAAAAAAAGGTGTGCGACAAGAAGGTGGTGGTGGGGGCAAGACAAGGGGCTGGCCACAAGGTGGTGGGGGTGGTGGCATCGGGGAGACAAGGGGCTGGCCACAAGGTGGTGGGGGTGGTGGCATCGGGGAGACAAGGGGCTGGCCACAAGGTGGTGGTGGTGGTGAGACAAGGGGCTGGCCACAAGACGGTGGTGGAGTCGAGGAGACCAGGGGCTGGCCACAAGGTGGTGATGGCGTCAAGGAGACAAGGTGCCGGCGACAGGAAGGTGTTTAAGGCGAAAAAAGTGGTGGAAACAAGATGGTGGGGCGAAGAAAGGGAGTGGTGACAAGAACTTGGTGTTGGCAAAACAAACGGCTGGCAACAATTAGAAGGTGGGGGTGGCGAGACAAGGGACTGGCAACAAGAAGGTGGTGGCCACGGCAGTGAGACAAGCGGCTGGGGATGTAGGTGAAATGAGGGGCTGGCAACAAGAAAATGGAGGCGAGTGAGACAAGGTGGTGGTGGAGCAGGACAATGGTAAGACAGGAAGGTGGGGAAAAACAAGAGGGCGGAAAGGTGACAAGAAGTTCGGCGAAAGAAGGTGAGGGGTTGAGACAACCGGGTGGCACTGGCAACAAGATGATAAAGGGGAAACAAGGGGGTGGTGACAGAAAGATGGGATGCAACTGGCACAGGGGGAGATAAGAGAAGACCCTAGGACATACCACACGCCTTGACTCTAGAGCACAGCAGCAGTAAAGGGCCGGTACAGAACACTTGCCGGTACAGAACACTTGCCGGCACAGAATGCTTGCCGGTACAGAGCACTTGCCGGGTGTTACAGAACACTTGCCGGCAAAAGAACACTTGCCGGGTGGTACAGAACGCTTGCCGGTACAGAACGCTTGCCGGGTGGTACAGAACACTTGCCGGCATGCCGGTACAGAACGCTTGCCGGTACAGAGCACTTGCCGGGTGGTACAGAACACTTGCCAGTACAGAACACTTGCCGGGTGGTACAGAACACTTGCCGGGTGGTACAGAACACTTGCCGGGTGGTACAGAACACTTGCCGGGTGGTACAGAACACTTGCCGGGTGGTACAGAACACTTGCCGGGTGGTACAGAGCACTTGCCGGGTGGTACAGAGCACTTGCCGGGTGGTACAGAGCACTTGCCGGGTGGTACAGAGCACTTGCCGGGTGGCACAGAACACTTGCCGGCATGCCGGTACAGAACGCTTGCCGGTACAGAGCACTTGCCGGGTGGTACAGAACACTTGCCAGTACAGAACACTTGCCAGTACAGAACACTTGCCGGGTGGTACAGAACACTTGCCGGGTGGTACAGAACACTTGCCGGGTGGTACAGAACACTTGCCGGGTGGTACAGAGCACTTGCCGGGTGGTACAGAGCACTTGCCGGGTGGTACAGAGCACTTGCCGGGTGGTACAGAGCACTTGCCGGGTGGTACAGAGCACTTGCCGGGTGGTACAGAGCACTTGCCGGGTGGTACAGAGCACTTGCCGGGTGGTACAGAACACTTGCCGGGTGGTACAGAACACTTGCCGGGTGGTACAGAACACTTGCCGGGTGGTACAGAGCACTTGCCGGGTGGTACAGAGCACTTGCCGGGTGGTACAGAGCACTTGCCGGGTGGTACAGAGCACTTGCCGGGTGGTACAGAGCACTTGCCGGGTGGTACAGAACACTTGCCGGGTGGTACAGAGCACTTGCCGGTATGCCGGTACAGAGCACATGCCGGGTGGTACAGAGCACTTGCCGGTATGCCGGTACAGAGCACATGCCGGGTGGTACAGAACACTTGCCGGTATGCCAGTATAGAGCACATGCCGGTACAGAGCACTCGGGGGACACACAGTGATGGTGCTGATAGTGCAGGCAGGACACACTGGGCTCTGGCTCCGCCTGCACTGTCCTCCCCTCTAGGGAATAGCTTTCACACTGGGACATGTAGGGGCTCGGGCGCCCCCGATGACTCCACAGTATCTATATGAAAACAACAAGGCCGGATTCACACGCATAAAATCCGCCTTCCAACCATGACAGGTCTCCGCATTGCCCCCGCTGCCATTACCTGTCACCCGGGCACGTTCCACTCCTCTGCCTCCTGCGCGCGGCGGCCTCAGCACCTCACATTCAAACTCCGGCAAAATGGCGCGCTGTCCTCACTGCGCATGTATCTGGTCAGGTCACACCTCCTCACTGCACATACCGCATACCCATGCATGCGCCCTCACTGCGCATGTTCGAGGCCTCGTTGCTGCGGATTGAGGTGTCGCTCCCGCCGTGCGGTGCGGGGCTCTCTGTGCCCTCAGGTCGTGTAAATTCTGTCATGTGGAGAAGAGAAGAGAACACGTGACGTGACTCCTCCGTGTGTAATGTGACAAATATGTCCATATATTCTCTAATTCCCTTTGGGTGCAAAGTAACAAGTGCTCAGTGAAAAACTTATTTCAGACAAAATGCATTTGCGCCTGTTTTTTTTTGTTGTTTAGCGCTTTCCGCCTTTTCATCGTGGCGGATTTTGAAGTCCACATTACATGTATTCATCTGTGTTTTTTTTCTTTAGTTCATCACGGAGTCGGTCTTTGCTGATGTTTTCGCCTCATTCATCATTTGCAACTTTTCAAAAAGTTTCAAAATTTGTTGCAAATGTCCTAAACCAGACAGTGATTTTATTTATGACTTGCAAATTGCCTCTTCAGAGAGGAAAAGGGCTAGAGCTCTATAGCGCCACCTGTTGGAAGCAGCAATCCTGCAAGTCATTATCAACTCTTTAGGCCATGTTCACACGTTCCTGATTTCCCTGCTGTTTTTTCTGCACTAAAAACCGCAGCTCTTGGCAGAAAACGCAGGTGCGTTTTTTGGTGAGTTTTTGGTGCGTTTTTTGATGCGGTTTTTAGTGCGTTTTTTTTATGCAGTTTTCTCTGCAGAGTCTGTGTGTTTTCTAGGAAGTTTTTTTAGGGTTAAAATGGCTGAAAATACCCTAACCCTACCCCTAACCCTAGTTCTAACTGTTGTGGGGGGGGGGGGGGGAAATTCTTTATTTTATTATTGTTACTACCTATGGGGGTGATAAAGGGGGGGGGGTCATTTACTTTTTTTTATTTTGATCACTGTGAGGTTATCACAGTGATCAAAATGTGCCTGGAACGAATCTGCCAGCCGGCAGATTCGGCGGGCGCACTGCGCATGCGCCCGCCATTTTGGAAGATGGCGGCGCCCAGGGAGAAGACGGACGGACACCGGGAGGCCCGGTAAGTATAAGGGGGGAGATGAGGGCACGGGGGGGGGGGGGGGGGGGGGCGTCCGAGCACGGGGGGTGGCATCGGAGCATGGGGGGGTGGGATTGGGGCACGGGGGGACAGCCACACTCTGCCCACGCACTTCCTGCTGCAGCGGTTCTGCACCACAAACCACAGAAAACCCGCAGATATTTTTTTCGTCTGCGGGTTTTACTGCGGGTTTGACCCTCACAATGAAGGTCAATGGGTGCAGAACCGCTGCAGTTCCGCACAAAGAAGTGACATGGTCCTTCTTTTTTACCGCAGCTATTCAGCGCGGCTTTTTTAGTGAATTTCCGCAATGTGGGCACAGCGGTTCCTGTTTTCCATATTGTACATTGTACTGTACCCTGCATGGAAAACAGCTGCGGACCCGCAGCGGCAAAATCGCGGCGGTTCCGCAGTAAAAAACGCATTGTGTGAACATGGCCTTAAAGGGAACCTGTCACCCCGTTTTTTCAAGATGAGATAAAAATAGCGTTAAATAGGGGCAGAGCTGTGCATTACAATAGTGTATTTTGTGTACCCTGATTCCCCACCTATGCTGCCGAAATACCTTACCAAAGTCGCCGTTTTTGCCTGTCAATCAAGGTGGTCTGGTCAAATGGGGGTGGTGACATTGCTGTTTCTCCCCCAGATCTTGCTCATCTTTCCGTTGGTGGTGTAGTGGTTTGCGCATGCCCAACAGCCGAATCCACTGCGCAGCTGAAGAAAAAGAGTGCGATCTGCGCTATACAACGGATTATCGCTGGCGGCGGCCATCTTCCGGAGGCCGCGCATGCGCAGATGGTAGTGCTCGGCTTCCTGGGGCTTCAGGAAAATGGCTGCCGCGATCTCCATCTGCGCACCCGCGGCCATTTTCCTGAAGCCCCGGGAAGCCGAGCACTACCATCTGCGCACGCGCGGCCTCCGGAAGATGGCCGCCGCCGCCAGCGATAATCCGTTGTATAGCGCAGATCGCGTTTTTTCTTCAGCTGCGCAGTGGATTTGGCTGTTGGGCATGCGCAAACCACTACGCCACCAACGGAAAGATGAGCAAGATCTGGGGGAAAAACAGCGATGTCACCACGCCCATTTGACCAGACCACCTTGATAGGGAAAAACGGCGACTTTGGTAAGGTATTTCGGCAGCATAGGTGGGGAATCAGGGTACACAAAATACACTATTGTAACGCACAGCTCTGCCCCTATTTAACGCTATTTTTATCTCATACTGAAAAAACGAGGTGACAGGTTCCCTTTAAGGCTTCTTTCACACTTGCGTCGTTTTAGATCCATCGCAATGCGTCGTTTTGGGGAAAAAACGGATCCTGCACATGTGCCCGCAGGATAATAATTTAATAATAATCTTTATTTTTTATATAGCGCTAACATATTCAGCGCTTTACAGTTTGCACACATTATCATCACTATCCCCAATGGGGCTCACAATCTAAACTCCCTATCAGTATGTCTTTGGAATGTGGGAAGAAACCCACACAAACACGGAGAGAACATACAAACTCTTTGCAGATGTTGTCCTTGGTGGGATTTGAACCCAGGACTCCAGCGCTGCAAGGATGCTGTGATATTAACTGCACCACCGTGCTGCCTGTGCAGGATGTGTTTTTGGTATAACCAAAAAGAACTGAAAAAAAAACCCCTTAAAATGTAACTTTTAAGAAATTCAGAGTAAAAATTACCCATATATGTGGGTCAGGAGACAGTAACACCTTAATCTATCTTAACAATAAAATGAAAGGATAGAGACTAAACGGTGGGGGGGGCGTGATCTTTCCCTTAATCGCCCTACCTCACAGCGGAGGTTGGCACCCTAAATTCGACATGGCGCCCCCACTCGTCGACGGCTCTTCCTTATGACCCTACAGCAGTGTTCCCCAAGTCCGGTCCTCAAGAGCCACCAACAGGTCATGTTTTCAGTATTTCCATAGTAATGCACAGGTGATAATTGCATCACCTGCACAGGCAATAATTCCATCACCTGTGCAATACTATGGAAATCCTGAAAACATGACCTGTTGGTGGCTCTTGAGGACCGGACTTGGGGAACACTGCCCTACAGGATCTTAGCAAAATGAAACTACCACCACACCACCTTATCTAAAGTGCAATAGTGCTTATAAGGTGTGTGCTGTTCCATGTACTGTATATTCCTCAGTTTCCATATACAGTATGTTGTTATATTTTACTCTGCTGCCACCCAATGGCCTTTTTCCGTATGGCAGCTTGTTATTCATTTATTTCTTGTGGGCATGTCTTACTTCCGGTTCAGGGGTCAAATCTTCTGTTCCTCTGGCAGCCATTTTTCAGTTTACTTTCTGTTGTGAGAGGACACTTGAACCGGCTTAGGAAGGCACCAGTCTTTCGACCTCTTGCTGCTCTTTGTTGCTTACACTTGCAGACATACTTGGTGCTATATCTTACTGTACCCTGTCTACACCTGCATTTCTGGAGAAAATACTGTATTACCAGTTATACGCTGTATGTCCAGATCTACAAAATAAACAAGTCTCGATTACACAATCCCTGGAGTGCATCATCTCTTCGGACGCTGAGCAGCATTGGTCCTGTCTGCCTCACGTGGAGGAAAATACGGAAGGTATGTTCTCTCTCACAACGCTTATTAATCAACTACACCTCCATTCGCCTCATGTGGGGACAGAACAAGGTGCAATAAAAAAGCTGTAGAAATCTGAAGTGGAACAATTTCCACAAGAAAAGGGTCTTATAGATAGTTACCCTTCTATTAATATGATATAAGGGAGGTGCAATAGGTGTCTAATGTTAGAGACAAAGTAAATTTAACAGTTGCGATGTAGAACAATGATAGTCCTGCCTACAGTCTCAAGACACGCATGACACCTATAATATAACCAAATACCTAAATTATATGCACAATGTGGTATTTAGGAAAAAATATATACACTGTGTAGGCAGAATGATATAATATTCAGAAAGACAGTACTTTGTCAATATATCAATATGATGACAACCCACTGCCATACACCAGCACCTCAACAATCATATCTATCTATATATATAATTGTCTAAGGGTTTTTCTGTCTGTCTGTCCTGGAAATCCCGCGTCTCTGATTGGTCGAGGCCGCAAGGCTTCGACCAATCAGCGATGGGCACAGCATGGCGACGATGATGTCATAAAGGTTGCCTCGACCAATCAGCGATGGGCACAGTCTGCCGCGAATTCGCCTCGACCAATCAGCGACGGGCACAGTATCGACATAGATGTCATAATGGTTGCCATGGCGACGATGATGTCATAAAGGTTGCCTCGACCAATCAGCGACGGGCACAGTCTGCCGCGAATTCTGGAATCATCATTGTCCATATACTACGGGGACATGCATATTCTAGAATACCCAATGCGTTAGAATCGGGCCACAATCTAGTCAAAAAAAGTATGTACTCATCCGTATGCTGCCGCCCATCCCGACGCGTTTCCCCCTAGGATAATACACCAGGGTTCATCAGGGGAAGGAGTGGGGCTTCTCACGGTCTGAGGAAGCTATAATAAGCTGCGTCTCTCGGAATGACCGCTCACAAAGTCCGAGGCAGCTGTAATAAGCTGCGTCTCGGAATGACTGCTCTCAATGAAGGGCAGCCCTTCCCTGCGGAGACGGACATGCGGTACGTCTTTCTAGACTGCAGCATGTCTATTTCTCTTGCGGAGACGCTCAGTCTACGCAAGATAAAATCACCTGCCCAATGTATTGCACGTGGTGATTCCACACGGTTCAATGAACACATGCGGAATCACCTGCGTTCAAAAGCCAGTAGCGCATTGGACTGAGTGGACATGTGCCGAGTCCAAAGTGTTGCCGGTTACTGACCATGGGAACATACCCTAAGGGCAGGGCCGTATTTAGAGTTTCTGCTGCCGTAGGCACTTTTAGTGCTGCCTCCCCCATTGTTGAGTATGACACTATCGGCAGTGACTTTGGCAAGAATCGCTGATGTGAAAGTCGCCTTTTGCAGCAGATCCGGCAGTTTTTCTGCATCTGCCGTGTAACGGATCACTTACAGCAACACTGTGTTCGACCTCATTCATTCCATATTGGATTTGCGGCACTTGCCGTGATCTGGCAAATGTGGTACCATACCTCCCAACTTTTGAAGAAGGGAAGGAGATATAAAGTTTGCGGCGCGCGTAGTGCGCCGTGGCAAATTTTAGGCCATGCCTCTGACCACACCCATTTCACAACTAGTCACACCCATATCCACGTCCCAACCACAGCCATTTAGCACTGCTGATCACACTGTTTTATCTAATATATAATTGCCTAGAATACTACTTCCTGCAATTTGTGCCAACTTCCGTGGCTTTGTCCGGAGCTAATGTCCGGAGCTAATGTCCGGAGCTAATGTCCGGAGATTAATTGCCTAGAATACTACTTCCTGCAATTTCTGCCAACTTCCGTGGCTTTGTCCGGAGCTAATGTCCGGAGCTAATGTCCGGAGCTAATGTCCGGAGCTAATGTCCGGAGATAAGTGACGTCAACAGTGTCCAGTGTCTGATTGGTTGCCGCCTGCTGCGAGCGACCAATCAGAAACGTGCCGTACTGTGACACACTCCGCCCGCCATTTTGGTGTGATTTTTGAATTTTTACCTCACAGCAAGTTTCTACTGCGTGGAGGCGGGCCCAGTGACGTTGCTCTTCAAGCTCCTGCCGAATTTCGTCAAAAAAATGATAATACCATTTACCAAAACTATATATATTTAGTTGTGAAGTGGTTCAGTGACATTTTCACACCAATTTTGAACTTTTGTTTGGTGTTTTCTCCATATACTGCCTATTATTTTTGTTCTTTCTTACTATTATTTATTAATTGTATTATTCTTACATTTGAATAAATAAAGTATATATGGATTCTAGACTCCCGATTCTTTAGAATCGGGCTGCCATCTAGTATACAATAATTATAAACGAAAAAAAATATGGCCACACATAATAGCCACACATGATGCTCAATACTGTATAAGGGCCACCACACATGATGCTCCATACTGTATAATGGCCACACATGATGCTCCATACTGTATAATGGCCACACATGATGCTCCATAGTGTATAATGACCGCACATGATGCTCCATAATGTATAATGGCCACACAGTGCTCCATACTGTATAATGGCCACACACAGCGCTCCATACTGTTTAACGGCCACACACAGCGCTCCATACTGTATAATGATCCCACATGATGCTCAATACCGTATAATGGCCACAAATGATGCTCCATACTGTATAACGGCCACACACAGGGTGGATAAAAATCAATGTTTTTTTAAAAAATTAATAAAAAAAAATCGGATTTTTTTTATTTAAATCTGATTTTTTTCAATAAACTGCTTTTTGAGGAAAATATTTTACCTGGTTCTTCCATCATGAGATAAAGCTGAGTTGTTTATCTCAGTAGAATAAAGGCTGTATATGTGTAACATTCACAATGCCATGCTCTTCCAGAGGTTTCTGTAGGATTAGTGGGAAGTTTCTCTCCTATATTATCACAGACGCTCGCTTTACTTACGCAGTTCTCAAAACTGAATTTGACTCCGCAGAGGTCCCAGCCTTTTCTTCACGGCAAAAATGTTACAACATGAACAGAGTTGAGAAAAAGACCTTAATCCTATTGTTCTACAAACCTATGAATACAGAATCAACCCCTTCAGTGCCAAGTCCAAGAAGTTAGACAATATGTTTCTGATTGTTTGGAGTGGAATAGATCTGCACAACACAAGAAGAATGTGAATCTAAGTGTGAGGAGGAGGAAGGGCAAGCAGACAAGAAAATGAAAGTGAAACTTTGAGCACAATACTGCAGCATAGCCACAGACAGACAAGTCTGGATCTGTTTGTGTGTACGATCCGAGGTTTATTACATTCTTTCCTTATAATGGCAGCAGGCCGTAAAAGAGACCCAGTTTGGGAATATTTTAATGAAGCTCCTTCGCCTATCGGTAAGGCAGGCATGCGTGCAAAATGCAAACGATGCAACAAAGAGATGCAAGGCCTGGTGGCGCAAACGAGGCAACATCATGAGAAGTGCGGTGATGAAGATGACCGCATCACCTCATTCGCGCCACCAGGTATGTAGTTTAATGTATTTTTGTAATAAAATTGTGTACTACTTTTAAAACACTCCCTGTTTTCCTCCTGTTTTGTGTATATCAAATTCAGTTAGGTAGAAACTTTGATTTAAATCACTGATTTAAATCAAGCCTTACTGACTAGTGATTTAAATCGTGATTTAAATCAGTTAGATTTAAATCAAATCCACCCTGGCCACACATGATGCTCCATACTGTATAATGGTCACACATGATGCTTGTGACACAACACTCCGGGATCGCCTTTGCTGGGGTCAAAGGCCACGTGGTTTGTGCATTGAATCTGAGGCGTACAGCAGGTTTCCTGAGCAGGCTGACCTCAGGTCAGATTTATTAACGTGAAAGCAACATAGATAAAACAAAACATAAAAATAAATCCTAGCCTGTCCAGCGCTAACTAAACCAACACGTTGCTATCTCAACAACTGGGGGGGCTTCTCCCACCCAGCTAACATCACACAATTCCTGAGCACAGCTCTCACGTTTGTCTCACACAGACAGGCAATCTGTGTGCCCCAGGCTGACGCTGGAAACCCCCAGCTGGTCATCCTTTATTCCTGCACTTGTTAACCCATTAGCATCCTGAAGATATTGAGCGGCCTAATTCACATAGGACAAATACCTGGGCGAGATATACCTGCCCCCAACTACCACACCGATATGAGTCATACATGCTCCATACTGTATAATGGCCACACATGATGCTCCATACTGTATAATGGCCACACATGATGCTCCATACTGTATAATGGCTCTACATGATGCTTCATACTGTATAATGGCTCTACATGATGCTCCATACCGTATAATGGCCACACATGATGCTCCATACTGTATAATGGCCACACATGATGCTCCATACTGTATAATGGCCGCACATGATGCTCCATACTGTATAATGGGCAGCCACACATGACGCTCAATACTGTATAATAGCCACACATGATGCTCAATACCGTATAATGGCCACATATGATGCTCCATACTGTATAACGGCCACACAGTGCTCCATACTGTATAAACGCAACACATGATGCTCCATACTGTATAATGGCTCTACATGATGCTCCTTACTGTATAATGGCCACATATGATGCTCCACGCATAATGTATAATGGCCCACCCCCCTCCCATCCTGTATGCATGGCTCATCTCCCTCCCATGCATGGCTCATCGGCTCCCCGCTCCCATCATGCACAAAACATCTCTCCCCCCCTGTATGCATGACTCATCTCCCCCCCTCCAATCCTGTATGCATGGCTCATCGGCTCCCCGCTCCCATCATGCATGGCTCATCTCTCCCCCTCCTGTATGCGTGGCTCATGTGCCCCTCCCTGTATGCATGGGTGGCGCTGGTTCATCTCACATCCCCCCCTATGCGTGGCTCATGTCCCTCTCACTGTATGCAGGGGTGGCTCAGCCTCTGGCTCATCTCCCATCCCCCCTATCATTGGCTCATGTCCCCCTCCCTGTATGCAGGGGTGGCTCTGGCTCATCTCCCATCCCCCCATGCGTTGCTCATGTCCCCCTCACTGTATGCAGGGGTGGCTCAGCCTCTAGCTCATCTCCCATCCACCCCTATGCGTGGCTCATGTCACATGAGCCACGCATAGGGGGGGAGATGAGCCAGAGGCTGAGCTGAGCCACCCCTGCATACAGGGAGGGGGACATGAGCCAATGATAGGGAAGGATGGGAGATGAGCCAGAGGCTGAGCCACCCCTGCATACAGTGAGTGGGACATGAGCCACGCATAGGGGGGATGGGAGATGAGCCAGAGCCTCCCCTGCATACAGTGAGGGGGACATGAGCCACGCGTACAGGGGGGATGGGAGATGAGCTAGAGCCACCACTGTTATGAAAACTGATATGAAGGCAATTCAGTACCACAATGGACATAGCGATCAGAACACATATAGTGATCTGACAAACACCCAAAATAATAGAACGAGCTCTGAGACGTGGGAACTCTGCAGACCGCAAACCCTAATCCTATCAAACCACACTAAAGGTAGCCGTGGAGCGCTCCTGACCAGAACCTAGGCGCCTCGTCACAGCCTGAGAAACTAGCTAGGCCTAAAGATAGAAAAATAAGCCTACCTTGCCTCAGAGAAATTCCCCAAAGGAAAAGGCAGCCCCCACATATAATGACTGTGAGTAAGATGAAAACACAAACATAGAGATGAAACAGGTTTAGCAAAGAGAGGCCCGACTAGCTGAATAGAACGAGGATAGGGAAGATAACTTTGCGGTCAGCACAAAAACCTATAAATAACCACGCAGAGGGGACAAAAAGACCCTCCGCACCGACTATCGGTACGGAGGTGGTCCCTCTGCGTCTCAGAGCTTCCAGCAGGCAAGAAAAACCAATAAAGCAAGCTGGACAGAAATATAGCAACAAAAAAACATAAGAAACACTTAGCTATGAAGAGCAGCAGGCCACAGGAATGATCCAGGGAAAAGCAAGTCCAACACTGGAACATTGACAGGAAGCATAGATCAAAGCATCAGGTGGAGTTAAGTAGAGAAGTAGCTAACGACCTCACCAGATCACCTGAGGGAGGAAACTCAGAAGCTGCAGTACCACTTTCCTCCACAAACGGAAGCTCCCAGAGAGAATCAGCCGAAGTACCACTTGTGACCACAGGAGTGAACTCTGCCACAGAATTCACAACACACCCCCTGCATACAGGGAGGGGGACATGGGTGGCTCTGGCTCATCTCCCATACCCCCCCTGTAGGCGTGGCTCATCGCCGGCCTGGCTCCCATCTTGCATGGCTCATCATCTCTCCCCTCTGGCCAGCCGCCCCCAGGCTCCATGCATGGGCGTCATCATCTCCCTCCCCCCCCCCGGTCATCTTCATCTCCCCCCCTGGCCAGCCGCCCCCAGGCTCCACGCATGGGCGTGGAGCCTGGGGGCGGCTGGCCCGGGGGGAGGGGAGAGATGATGACGGGGGGGGAGAGATGATGACCGGGGGGGGGAGATGATGACGCCGCATCATCATCTCTTCCCCCCCTGGCCAGCCGCCCCCAGGCTGCTCCATCATAGCTCGTCATCATCTACCAACTCCCCCCCCCCACCCTGGCCAGCCACCCCCAGGCTGCTCCACCATGGCTCATCTTCATCTCTCCACCCCTGGCCAGCCGCCCCCAGGCTGCTCCATCATGGCTCGTCATCATCTTCCCCCCCCCCCCCGCCTGGCCAGCCACCCCCAGGCTGCTCCATCATTCATGGCTCATCTTCGGCTGAGACTCCCCGCCGCTCCGCGCTCCCATGCCTCGCTGCTCCCTGTCTGTCCACGCCGGTCCTCCTTCACGGTCTCCCCCTGCCATCCTCCCACCCTGGCTGTGTGTCACAATACTCACCGACTCCGACTAACCGTCCGACTCCTTTCCATACCGCGTGCGCAGGAACTCTCTCTTCACGTCTGTGTCCCGCCGGCGGCAGCTCGTCCTGTGAGAGCGGTCAGGTGGTACTGCTCATTAAAGGTCATGAATATGCGCATATTCATGACCTTAATGTAGCGGTACCACCTGACCGCTCTCACAGGACGAGCTGCCGCCGGCGGATGCGGAGACCAGACCAGGCATCGCTGGAGCCAGCTAGGTGAGTATAAATAATGTACCTACCATGATAATAACTCCACATGACCACTCTACATACAAACATGTATTGTCAAGGTGAAAATATATTTTCTTTATACTCTTTTGTACTTTTATGTATTCTTATGCTGTGAAACAATAAGTTTTTCCCTTCATGCTTATTAATGCAAATTTAACTGTATTTAAAATGGCTGCCAGTATTCACCTTTGCCCCAGATTCGCCCTGCTGAAGAAGCAAGTTACACATTCCAGAAAGACAAGTATCATTTCTCTGGAAATGATACTTAAAGCGATGTGGACAAGATGTGGACAAAGGAAGATTCATCAGATGATGTCAGAGCCAACCAGAAAGACTGAATACTAGATACATTGCTTAACCCCTGCATATCCCCGCCCTCTGCACACCTTCCCCCAATAGATCATGTAGTGTTGTGTATTAGAAAATAAAGTTAGTTGCTGTGACGTTACACACGAGCATGCAATGAGTTTGAACCAGCATTGTGTCTGACTCATTCTTATCCGGTACCAACATGCTCTTAATCTGATTTGGAATGACTGGTGGATGAAGGGTATTGTCGTGACGACCCCGACAATTTGGCGCAACCAACGTGGGGCGTGGCCGGCGATCCGAGACCCCCTGGACCCATGCCTGGACGTCCGTGGACGACACCCGTAGTGGCTGACCTCGAGGACTGATCACCCTCCAAACACGGTAAGTGGAGAACACATACTATGTATGTGTCACACTTGCTAGTGTTTCAGCCGTTATTGGTTAGTCTGTGGTCTCCTTGGGTCTGGGGAGTGACCGGTCGAGTGGTGAGACCGAGCGCGATCCCGTGCCACGCTTCGAACCAGCAACTGAGAGACGTCGCATTCTGCGCGTCCTCGTGTACACCACACCTCCTCCACCGGTCATTGTACTCCATTCAACCACCCTACCCGTGACTATAGTCTAGTAGTGATAGAGTGAAAGATTGAGGATGTTTGTAGATTGGGGGCGGCTGAGAGAAAGGGATAGGAGACGCAGCCTCTGTGATATTGTACACATTGGTAATTAAGATGTCCCAAGAGGGGGACCACCAGAATCACTTACTTGCACACATTGGTAATTAAGACGTCCCAAGTGGGGGGACCACCAGAATCACATTGGTAATTAAGACGTCCCAAGAGGGGGACCACCAGAATCACTTACTTGCACACATTGGTAATTAAGACGTCCAAAGTGGGGGGACCACCAGAATCACATTGGTAATTAAGACGTCCCAAGTGGGGGGACCACCAGAATCACATTGGTAATTAAGACGTCCCAAGTGGGGGGACCACCAGCATCACTTACTTGCACACATTGGTAATTAAGACGTCCCAAGTGGGGGGACCACCAGAATCACAGTGGAGGGGTCTCACTAGGAGACCGCCTCCCAACGTTTAGAATATCGTGACAGGGCAGACTGTAATCACTGGTGTTCAGGTTAGGGAAAAATATTGAGCGCGAGGCTCTTTATTCATAGCACGTCGAACGTGAGGCTCCGTGCTAAGGACACAGTGTCGCTGTCAGCGGCCTGCTGCAGAAGGGCGTAGTATTCTGTGAGTCATGTTGCGTCTCTTATAGCAGAAGAAGTCCGTGCCCCACGAGTTAAGTGAAGATGCTGTGGAAGTCAAGACAATAGTAGAGTCACGGGAGGGCAAGAAGGCAGTCAAGAATGTTGAGAGGTTGTACAAGTATGTAGGATTGCCCTCGACAGGGAGATTGCAGCCGTCTACATGGCACCATCTCATAGAGAACAAAAAGGGCATGTTGAAAGAGAAAGGATTGTTAGAACAAGCGCAAGCTCATCTGCGAGTTGCGCGAGACTTAAAGAACGAGGGATGGAAAGCGGTTGATGGAGAGGGAGGATCATAGGATGCAGAGCCCGTGTTTGGTTGTAGGGTGTCTCGATCGTTAGTTTTTCTAAGGTGTTCTGGCATATGAATTGTGTGAAGGTTTTGTAGAAATTAATTGAGTCTGAGAACTGCTGTATTCCGTTACTCTGTGTGGTTTTCTGAGACACCCGATGGGAGGGGTCAAACCGCTGCGCTATTGGTTTCTTTTGTGTTGAGGAATGCTGTGATGTTCTTATCTGTTCCGTGTTTCTGGTATGGAGGGGGTCGAGACGCTGCGTCCTCTCCTTGTGTAGTAAGAATTATTGTAAGTTTAAAGTAAAATGTGTTTTGTTTTAGATTGTTACGTTGAAAAAGGAAAATTGTCTATTGCTATGACAAAAAAACTGGATGTTTTGTGGTGCAAGAAGGAACTGAGAAAGTGACTGAGATTAATGTGTTGGGAAAGCAAACAATAAGAAATTTGGTACAGGGGGGCTCCCTGTTAGGTAATATGGTCCCTCCCCAGGAAATTAAGTCTCTTCTCCCGACTGTAAGCTCTGTGCCCCTTAACCCCAAGGCACCAATATATCCTAGACTGCCGAGAAGTCCTATGGGCGTCTTATGGTAGTGTTTAAAGATATGGGGTTTTCACTGTATAATAAAGCCCATTCACACGTTTTTGTGGTAGCTTTGATGTCCGAGTTTTAAATCTGAATTGAAAGAGGCAATAATGTCAGTTAGACCTGACATCGAGAATTCCACTCCGGACGATGCATTAAAAGTAGTACAAAGTTTCCAGAAGAACTTAACCCATTCTGTATCAGCAGCTGCGCTCTGTAGCCCCCACCACAGCTTGCAGCTTCAAGGACGCAGCTCCATTCCTTATCAGTGGCCCAAGCAGAAGACTTCAGCTCCAGCCCCCCTCCCTTACACAAATCCAGTCTCATACTCCAATATCCATTTTAACCCTGTGTCTAGAAATCTCCCTCGCCATGTTAATTCTCAGACCAAGACAAGACAGATGGACTTGTAAACATTGCGGTCAGACAAACCCAGACTGGAGAAATACTTGTATAATCTGTGCTGCAACCCAACCTAAGTGAATTACACTGAATCCTGTCCAGACAAGATCACATGTAGTGATATAAGAAGCTGACACAGGATTGTGGTTAGTGGGTAGTGGGGACATTAACTTTTGGGAGTAAGCTGACAGTAATCCTTTTGGGAAGGAGCTGTAGACCAGTATGTCATGTCACCCCCAACCGGTCTCTAGTTACCCCCATAACCAGAGAACCAACCACATCAGGTAGTGTAAGACAGATACAGGAGTATTATCCCTGGAAGCCCTCTGAGTAGCTAGCTACGCTAAAATAATTGGCTGACCTTGAGAACAAACCTTTCCCATTTTACAGACAAAGACAATATGATGGACGTATAAGTGCACCTGAGCAGACCTAGAGAGTTGGTGAGCCAAGATGATGGTCCTTACGTTATATAACCCCTATGTAGATGAGTATAATGAGATGTGTATCTTACACGCCCTTTCCCAATCAGTTTGTAAAAAAAAAAAAAAAAGGGATAGTGTCTCTTACGCTGACAGTTAGAATATCCTTATGTCACGTTGTTTCAGTATGTGGGTAATTTTTTTTTGTTGTGCGCACAGACAGAGCAGGAAGCCATTGTTGCCACTGTTAGTTTTCGCAAGTATCTGGCATATCTGAACTGTCGGGTTTCGGCCTCGAAACTTCGGTTCTGCCTTGGTCAAGTGATATTTTTGGGTCACTGTCTCCTTCAGGGTGCCAGACACCTCACAGAAAAAAAAAAAATAGCCGTCAGCTACAAAAGATAAGACTGCACTCCAGCGTTTTCTTGGACTATGTACTTATTGTTGTCAGTGGATACCGGACGCATCCCGCATAATGCTACCTCTCTACAATGCCCTGAAAGACTGTTCAAAAATATGGTGATGATTTTGGCAGATTCCACACAGGATACGCTGTTACTACGGAACATACTGTAGTGCACGGAGCTGCACTCTCTCCCTCCCTGTCAGGACAAGAAGCAGAACTTCAGGATCTGTCTACTGCATGTGTTCTGGCCAAAGACAGGCGGGCTAATATATACGCGGACTCACAGAATGCATTTGGTATTGCTCATGATTTCGGAGCCCTATGGGCCAATCGAGGGTTTGTTATTACCGCCGGGACTCAGTGAAGAATGTTGAAGCTGTTAAAACCCTCATGGACTCAATCGAATTACCTACCCAGGTGGCCATTATCAAAGTTAAGGAGCATGGTACTATGGAACAGTCCACAGACTGGTGGTAACGCCTTTGCGGATATGCAAGCAAAGCCGCTGCTCTTCTGCCTGTTGAACAGACCATACCAGCTATGGTGACCACACGCTCTCAGCGTAAACAGTTACAAGAAACACTGACTCTACAGGAACCTGATGATCTATGCCAGACTGAGGTTTTCGTCCGGACCCCGCAAGACCGCTTAATGACGATGCAGAGAATGTCTCCAAAGGAAGAAGTGAAGCAGTGGAAAGCTGATGGAGCACGTATGGACAATGGTTGCTGGAAAAAGGACCAACTTGTGTGTCTCCCTAAGCGGATGTACCCTGCTATTGCCATGTGGGCGCATAAGCCCACACATCGAGGTATCTGTCAGACCTGCAATCTCGGTTAACTTCAACGTGTAACCCCGGAGCACCTTGCTAAGCCCGACTATCCTTTCCAAAGGCTCCAGGTGGACCTCATTACGTTGCCTAAATCTGGAAGGTATGAATATTGTCTGGTGGTTGTCGATATGTTCTCCAGTTGGCCAGAAGCATTCCCCGTTACCAACGTGACTGCAAAGACCACAGCGAAGAAACTGGTGATGGAAGTTATATGCAGATATGGTGTTCCAGAAGTTGTTGAAAGTGACCAAGACCCGGACTTTCCTTCTCATGTGTATCAGGAGGTTCTGATAATGCTTGGATCCACTGTAGCCCTCCATGCTCCGTACCATCCACAATCCAGTGGGAAAGTTAAGAGGCTGAATGGCACACTGAAGGGAAAATTGACCAAAATGATGCAGGAGACTACGGCTCCATGGCCAGGGCACTTACACATTCGTACTACCCCTATTGCAAAATATGGCCTGTCCCCATATAAGATATTGTTTGGTGCTAGGTTCTCAGTTGTAAATTTTCAGTCTCAGTAGTTGTCAGAAGAAACTGACTGTGCTGTTCAATATGTTATTCAGCTTAGTAAAAATGTTGCTAACACCCATGTTTTAGTTTTTTCTTCCCTTCCAGATTCGGCAGAAACCGATATTGGTCACAATTTGAAGCCTGGTGGTTTTATGGTCGTGAAAAGCTATGTCAGAAGACACGGACTAGAACCCTTGTATGACGGTCCCTACCAAGTCCTCATTACTCCTATGTCAGTAAAGCTGGAAGGAAGGGCGACATGGATCCACGTATCGCAGTGCAAGCTGGTCAAACAGACTAGTAGCAAATAAGGGGACATAATGTTTTAGTTTTTCGTATTTCCATATAATAATATTGGTAACCGCATGGGACAGTCTAAATTCCCCAATATCCTTGAATAATAAGTTTGTACAATATCATGAAAGATTAGTAGTACAGATGGGTATAGCCAATAAAATTGTCAGTAAAGGCCCCGTCACACATAGCGACGCTGCAGCGATACCGACAACGATCCGGATCGCTGCAGCGTCGCTGTTTGGTCGCTGGAGAGCTGTCACACAGACCGCTCTCCAGCGACCAACGATGCCGGTAACCAGGGTAAACATCGGGTAACTAAGCGCAGGGCCGCGCTTAGTAACCCGATGTTTACCCTGGTTACCATCCTAAAAGTAAAAAAAACAAACACTACATACTTACCTACCGCTGTCTGTCCCCGGCACTCTGCTCTGCACTCCTCCTGTACTGTCTGTGTGAGCACAGCGGCCGGAAAGCAGAGCGGTGACGTCACCGCTCTGCTTTCCGGCTGACCGACGCTCACAGCCAGTACAGGAGGAGAGCAGAGCACAGCGCCGGGGACAGACAGCGGTAGGTAAGTATGTACTGTTTGTTTTTTTACTTTTAGGATGGTAACCAGGGTAAACATCGGGTTACTAAGCGCGGCCCTGCGCTTAGTAACCCGATGTTTACCCTGGTTACCAGTGAAGACATCGCTGAATCGGCGTCACACACGCCGATTCAGCGATGTCAGCGGGACCTCAACGATCAAAAAATGGCCCAGGCCATTCCGACACGACCAGCGATCTCACAGCAGGGGCCTGATCGCTGGTACGTGTCACACATAGCGAGATCGCTACTGAGATCGCTGTTGCGTCACAAAACTTGTGACTCAGCAGCGATCTCGCTAGCGATCTCGCTATGTGTGACGGGGCCTTTACACAAATGTGGGATAAATTGGTTAGGGCCAAAGATTATCCAGATGATCAAATTTGGGATATATTGGATATACTTAATACTACTGCCTGTGTTATGAATCTGTTGAAGGGTCTAAAGTCCACTGATTGCTCAGACTATGTCCCACTAATTCATGAAGAACCCAAACTAAGCGTCCCAGGGGGGATAACCGTATTAGCTGACAATTATACCTGCTATAATACCCATGACACTACAGGTACACCAGTAGGGGTCTTCGAGACAGGTTTCTGCAAAGAGAACAGTTCCCTAGATACTGACTTGCTAGCTAATCATACACAGTATATGTACGATATTTATTGGTTATGTGGAGATGGTAAGCTCCGTCCTAGGTTGCCTAATGCCTGGACAGGTCAATGCACCCTTGTTAAACTAGCTATGCAGTTCAACATTTTACCTTGGGATCCAGAGACACCTGATGAATATACAAGAAAGAGGAGAAGTCTCGATCAGCTCCACATGAGTTATGAAGAAAATCTATTGGTATATGTCGATGGCATTGGAGTGCCAAGGGGGGTGCCTGACCAATTTAAAGCCCAGAATCAGATTTATGCTGGTTTTGCTTCCATAATCCCACAGGTGCAGATTAATAAAAATGTTGATGGGATCAATTATATATATTACAGTGAACAAAGGTTTGTCAATTTTATCTGTGATGCTTTCCAGGGTATAGTTGAGGAATTGGGCCCTAATACTAAAAAGACCCTCCAAAACCGACTAGCCCTTGATATGATCTTAGCTGAGAAAGGAGGAGTCTGTGGGATGGTGGGAGAGGAGTGTTGTACCTATATCCCTCAGAACTCTGGGATAAATGGAAAGACCATGATAGCCCTTAAAAAGATAAATGGGTTGACAGCAGAATTAAAAATTAATGCTGGAGTAGACATATCTTTCTTTTCCGGTTGGTTGGGTGGGCTCAAAGGATTTCTTCAACAAGCTTGTCTAGTACTGATTGCTCTTCTTGTAGTTGGATCGATAATTCTCTGTTGTGTTATTCCCCTGTATAAAAAGGTTATCACTGAGGCAACTCCGACTGGCACCTTCCTCAACCAAGAAGTAGACTCACCAGAGTGCGATGGCACTGATCCAGGGGAGATCCCTAAGTATGTCCCCCTCAAGAAGTTAGACAATGCCCACTACTCTCAGGTGATGCTAAGAGATTTAGTTTAGGGACAGCGGGAGAACTCCATGTGAAGCTAGTGAAGGGTTCAGCTGCCTGGAGGCCTCTCACAAGGGGAGAGCTTCTGAGGTGTCTGGATGAAGAAATCCACCTCCCCTTTCCCCATCACACGGACAGTCTCGAAGGATTTTTCTTTTTAGGGAAAAACTTAGTGTTTAGGGGGGATTGTCAAGGATCGTCACCGCCCTAGGCACGTGCCCTCGAGTGCCTAGTGGCAAATACGGCCCTGCCTAAGGGGTAAAGGTTTTCCTTGTGGAGTGTAGCATACCGGCTCTGGCACTGCAGAATTCAAGTTCTCTTCCTCTCTGAAGAGGAAATTTGCATAGTAAATTTCCCAAAGGTGCATTGCACGACGAATAAGCCTCTTTACCTAAGCATGCCAGAGCTGGTATGTCACTCTCCACAAGGAGAAACGTTACTATTTCTTTATGACAGATACTTTGCATTAAAAAGTCATTAAAAAATGTTGAAAACAAGAATAAAAACTATTTTGACTGCAAAATTCAGACCAGTCTGTGCAATTTTCTAAAATTTGGGGCAAAACATGAAGATGGATACCACAAATAAAATTACTTAAAAAGAAAACCACAAATGACTATAAGGCCCCTTTCACTTTGTGTTTTTGCTTACATTCAGTGGTCCCATTGGAACTTACGTCCAAACCCCCACAAAACCAGTTTTGGGCATATGCACCGATAGGCACCTTGTGCTGTGTTGTGCATCATTTAAGGGCATATATGCCTACTGGCGATGGACACCCAGACGTAGAGTGTGTCTGAGATTCCACCTCCAGTAGGCGTACACGCACAGCACCATCATAGGCAATGGGCCCTTTGGCGCAGACAACCAAATCACGTTTTGCAGGGGGTCCGGGCGCAAGCCCCGACCGGACCACTAAACGTGGGCAAGAACGTAATGTGAAAGGGGCCTAAGGGGAGACGTGAGTAGAATGGTATGGTCCCGGCCAGCCCAGTGCGCCGTTCCAGTTGATTGACAGGTCTCTCCTTACAGTGGGTACAGAAAGTATTTAGACCCCTTTAAATTGTTCACTCTTTGTTTCATTGCAGCTGTTTGGTAAATGCAAAAAAGTTAATTTTTTTTCTCATTAATGTACAGTCCACCCCATCTTGACTGAAACAAACAAATGTAGACATTTTTGCAAATTTATTAAAAAAGAAAAACTGAAATATCACATGGTCATAAGTATTCAGACCCTTTGCTCGGTGTATTGAGTAGAAGCACCCTGTTGAGCTAGTACAGCCATGAGTCTTTATGGTAATGATGCAACAAGTTTTTCACACCTCTGCCATTCTTCCTTGCAGATCCTCTCCAGTTCTGTCAGGTTGGATGGTGAGCGTTGGTGGACAGCCAATTTCAGGTCTCTCCAGAGATGTTCAATTGGGTTTAGGTCAGGGCTCTGGCTGGGCCAGTCAAGAATGGACACGGAGTTGTTCTGAAGCCACTCCTTTGTTATTTTAGCTGTGTGCTTAGGGTCATTGTCTTGTTGGCAGGTGAACCTTCGGCCAAGTCTGAGGTCCAGAGCACTCTGGAAGAGGTTTCATCCAGGATATCTCTGTACTTGGCCGCATGTTTCCTTCATTGGCAACCTGTCGTCCTGTCCTTGCAGTTGAAAAACACCCCAATATCTGATGCTGCCACCACCATGTTTCACTGTTGGGATTGTTTTCGGCAGGTGATGAGCAGTGCCTGGTTTTCTCCACACATACTGCTTAGAATTATCACCAAAAAGGTCTATCTTCATCTCATCAGACCAGAGAATCTTATTTCTCATAGTCTGGGTTTCCTTCATGTGTTTTTTAGCAAACTCTATGCAGGTTTTCATATGTCTTGGACTGAAGAGAGGCTTCCGTCGGGCCACTCTGCCATAAAGGCCTGACTGGTGGAGGGCTGCATTGATGACTGTGTAACTTTCTCCCATCTCCCTATTGCATCTCTGTAGCTCGGCCACATTGATCATACTTTACCTCTCTCAGCAAGGCTCTTCTCCCACGATTGCTCAGTTTGACTGGACAGCCAGGTCTAGGAAGACTTCTGGTGGTCCCAAACTTCTTCCATTAAGGATTATGGAGGTCACTGTGCTCTTAGGAACCTTTAGTACTGCAGAAATTCTTTTCTAACCTTGGCCAGATCTGTGCCTTGCCACAATTCTGTCTCTGAGCTCCTTGGCCAGTTCCTTTGACCTCATGATTCTCCTTTGGTCTGACATTCACTGTGAGGTCTTAAATAGACAGGTGTGTGCTTTTACAGATCAAGTCCTTTACAAATCAAGTCCTTTACAGATCAGTTTAATAAAACACAACTGGACTCCAATGAAGGAGTAGAACCATCTTAAGGAGTATCAACAGCAAATGGACAGCATGTGACTTAAATATGAGTGTCTGAACAAAGGGTCTTAATACTTATGACCATGTGATATTTCAATTTGCTTTTTTAATAAATTTGCAAAAATTTTTACGCTTTTGTTTTTTTTTTTTTTTAAAGTCAAGATGGAGTGCAGAGTGTACATTAATGAGAAAAAAAAAATATTTTTTTTAATTTACGAAATGGCTGCAATGAAACAGTGAAAAATTTAAAGGGGTCTGAATACTTTCTGTACCCACTGTATGTACATACAAGAGAAACCTAACAATCATCTGGAGTAGGGCGAGGAGAAGCCAGCCTTGGACCACACTGTAGCAACCACGTCTCTACCTCTGTTCCTCAGCCATATTTACAAACTATTGACCCGATTAATCAAGGATGGCGTTGCTCACACTGGTCTTGAGAGGTTGTGCTGGAGTCAGACGTTCCTGATTTATGAAGAGTTGCCCACATCTTCATGGATCAAGGGCATCTGACGAGTGGCGTGTGTCATGGCTTTACCACAACATTACCACGACAGAGAGTAGCCATAAGACCGCTGCGTCTGAATTCTCATACTGCGGACCTGATTAGAAGCACTTCACCTTCATATTAAACTGTTTAAGTTTATTTTAGCAGTGCAGGGGTTAATCTGCTCAGTTGAGAGCTCCCAGAAGCTTTCTTATGAAGACTCTCAGTTGTGCACTCTTAGCCACTCCCATCTCCTATATAAACTGGGTTCTGGCTTGCACTCATTGTCAGAGGATAGCTTTTGCTGCATGACCGGTGGTTGTTGGTGGTTGTTATTGGAGAAGTCATTTGGTAAATTTATCTGTGACTGTTGCTTGATTTTGAGTGTGTAATAATTCTCTTTCTTCGTCTACTTTGGTTTAATCCCATCCTCCACTCCCCGATGCATTCCTCTTTTACATGTGTTAGTATCTCTATTTGTATTACCTTGTTAATCTAGTTGGTGTATTACGGTACACTACTACTCCCCTCTTCCCTGGGTGGGGCAAGGGTACAGACTGAGGGCGAATTCAGGAGCTAGGGCAAGGTACGTGGCCCCGACGTCTTCACCATCAGAAGCAATCCAGGGAACAGTGCAAACTGGGGCGCCCCTAGGAGCTCTTGGTCCTGGGACACCCAACAACAGAGTCGTGACTCTGGATCCTATCACTGTTCTTACAGTGCAACTGCAGCAGCTGAGCCTGGAGGTGGTAGATCTACGTCATTTTGCAGCACCCTAACATCAGGTTTGGGGACCATGACTCCCAGGTAACCCTTAGTGGAACGCAAGATCGCTTTTCCTGACAGGTTCTCTGGGCAGCATGACAGTTTTTTTCAGTAAGGCCTGTCTATACGTCAGGTTACGTCCTTGTTCCACATTAACTGAGGAGCAATGGGTGGGGGTAATCTCGCTCCTTCAGGGTGCCGTCCTCCCCCTGCATGGGCATTCTCGCTCCTGTCTGGATCCCAGTCGCTCCAGACGGTGGAGGAATTTTTTCTGGTGCTCAGTCATACAATATATATGATGTAATGTATGTACACAGTGACTCCACCAGCAGAATAGTGAGTGCAGTTCTGGGGTATAATACAGGATGTAACTCAGGATCAGTACAGGATCAGTAATGTATGTACAGTACGCAGTGACTTCACCAGCAGAATAATCAGTGCAGCTCTGGAGTATAATACAGGATGTAACTCAGGATCAGTACAGGATAAGTAATGTAATGTATGTACACAGTGACTGCACCAGCAGAATAATCAGTGCAGCTTTGGAGTATAATACAGGATGTAACTCAGGATCAGTACAGGATTAGTAATGTAATGTATGTAACCAGTGACTGCACCAGCAGAATAGTGAGTGCAGCTCTGGTGTATAATACAGTATGTAACTCAGGATCAGTACAGGATCAGTAATGAAATGTATGTACACAGTGACTCCACCAGCAGAATAGTGAGTGCAGCTCTGGAGTATGATACAGGATGTAACTCAGGATCAGTACAGGATAAGTAATGTAATGTATGTACCCAGTGACTGCACCAGCAGAATAGTGAGTGCAGCTCTGGAGTATAATACAGGCTGTAACTCAGGATCAGTACAGGATAAGTAATGTAATATATGTACCCAGTGACTGCACCAGCAGAATATTGAGTGCAGCTTTGGAGGATAATACAGGACGTAACTCAGGATCAGTACAGGATAAGTAATGTAATGTATGTACACAGTGACTCCACCAGCAGAATAGTGAGTGCAGCTCTGGAGTATAATACAGGATGTAACTCAGGATCAGTACAGGATAAGTAATGTAATGTATGTACACAGTGACTGCACCAGCAGAATAGTGAGTGCAGCTCTGGAGAATAATACAGGATGTAACTCAGGATCAGTACAGGATCAGTAATGTAATGTATGTACACAGTGACTCCACCAGCAGAATAGTCATACCTCCCAACCGTCCCGGATCCAGTGGAACTGTCCTGCTTTTGACAGTCAGCCCCGCGATCCCGGGCGGGACATTACTTGTCCCGCACTGGTTGGGAGGTGTGTAATACACCCGGTCAGCTCTCTGAGTCCCTGCACCCGCAGTGCATCGGCAGAGCAGCACACCACATAATGGCTGCTCTGTGAGCATAGGACCTGTGATGAGGTCACAGGATGGGAGGCGTCAGGGGGTCTCATGATCGGGAGGACCTCCATGTATAGGACTCTGCTGGTTGCCATGGCGCCGCACGAGGGTAAGAGTATGTGTGAGGTCAGGAGGTGTTTACAGTGTGGATGTAGCAGAGCCGTGTGTGTACGAGGTGTATGGATCGGCGCAGCGTGTGAAAGGTGTACGGAGCGGAGCCGTGTGTGTGCGAAGGTGTATGGGGAGGAGCCGTGTGTGTACGAGGTGTACGGAGCGGAGCCGTGTGTATACGAGGTGTACGGAGCGGTGCCGTGTGTGCATGAGGTGTACCGAGCGGAGCCGTGTGTGTACGAGGTGTATGGAGCGGAGTCGTGTGTGTACGAGGTGTACGGAGTGGAGCCGTGTGTGTACGAGGTGTACGGAGTGGTGCCGTGTGTGTATGAGGTGTACGGGGAGGAGCCGTGTGTGTATGAGGTGTACGGAGCGGAGCCATGTGTGTACGAAGCGGAGCCGCATGTGCAAGGTGTATGGAGCGGAGTCGTGTGTACGAGGTGTATAGAGCAGAATCGCACGTGTATGAGGTGTACGGAGCAGACGCTGGCTGAGTCGGATCGGAGCAGATATTGCTCCTCGCTCTGACTGGCACAGGAGACACGGAGAGGTCTTTATCAGTGGCGAATCACAGCTGCAGCGACGTGAGCAGTCAGCGGCGCAGCTGGATGACACCATTCAACGCCGTGGGAGTGGAAGCTGCCGGCTGCTGTGAGGGTGCGCGGTGAAAGGTGTGTGTGTGTAGTGATGGAGAAGGCAATGAAGGGGTGGGGGTAACCATGTGTGGCCATTATACTGTACCCAGCATTGTATTGTATGGGGCCATTATACTGTACCCAGCATCGTGTGGGGCCATTGTACTGTACAAAGCATCATGTGGGGCCATTATACTGTATGGACCATCACGTGGGGCAAGTATACTGTACGCAGCATCATTTGGGGCCATTATACAGTATGGAGCGTCATGTGTGGCCAATATACAGTATGGAGCGTCACGTGGGGCCAGTACACTGTATGCAGCATAATTTGGGGCCATTATACAGTATGGAGCGTCATGTGTGGCAATTATACAGTATGGAGGATCACGTGGGGCCAGTACACTGTAAGCAGCATCATTTGGGGCTATTATACAGTATGGAGCATCATGTGGGGCCATTATACAGTATGGAGCATCATGTGTGGCCATTATATAGTATGGAGCACTGTGTGGCCATATTTTTTTGTTTATAATTATTGTTTACGAAACATTGAGATCAGAAGTGCTAAATGGGTGTGGTTGGGGAGTGACTATTTGTGAAATGGGTGTGGTCAAAGGTGTGGCTTAAAATTTGCCACGGCGCGCGCAGTGCACCGCTAACTTTGTCCCTCTTTCCCTTCCTCAAAAGTTGGGCGGTATATATATGATGACCCTGATCAGGTCACCCTGGCTGAGTCCACACTACATCAGCTTCAGCAGGGAAACTGGCCAGCAGAGAAGTATTGCTTCGAGTTTCGGAGGTTGTTCACTGACAGTAAGTGGAATGACTCCACGCTCCGTAGACAGTTCTGTGAAGGACTATCAGTGAGGGTGAAGGACTTAACCCTGTATGAGACCCTAGTTTCCCTTGAGGCGGCAATGTCTCTGGCTATCCAGGTGGATCGCTGTCTTCGGCAGAGACATAAATAGACACCCCAATGTGTGGGACGTCTGGGGCTAAATGAAACCTGGTCTGAGTCATTCAGAGTATGGCTACTTTCACACTAGCGTCGTTCGACGCACTTCACAATGCGTCGTTTTGAAGACAAAACGCATCCTGCAAAGTTGCCTGCAGGATGCGTTTTTTCTCCATAGACTTTCATTAGCGACGCATTGCGACGGATTGCCACACGTTGCATCCATCGTGCGACGGATGCGACATGTTTTTGCAGTCCGTCGGGACAAAAAAACATTGCTTGCAACGTTTTTTTTCCGTCGGGTCTGCTTATTCCGACCGTGCATGCGCAGCCGGAACTCCGCCCCCTCCTCCCTGGACCTTACAATGGGGCAGCGGATGCGTTGTAAAACTGCATCCGCTGCCCCCATTGTGATGTTACTTAACAGCATGCGTCGGTACGTCGGTCCGACGCACTGCGACGGGCCCGTACCGACGCTAGTGTGAAAGTAGCCTAACCTATGCAGTTGGATGGTGCAACTCATTCTTGAAAGCAGTCTATTGTTCGACGCAAAGTGGGAGTATGTTTTCACTGTGGTAGCAGGGGCCATTTCGTGGACATGTGTCCTTCCCTATCTCACTGTAAATAGCCGCCGGAAAACCAAGGAGCCAGGGTTGTGGGAAGGTTAGCAACCTGGGTGTACATATCTCCTCCTTGGATAGGACACAATTTTTTCTGCCTGCTCAAATCCATCTGAGCAAAAATAAGGTGGTTATTTCTGCCTTTTCTGGACAGTGGGGCGGGGTTTAATTGATCAATGCTAGGTTCGTCTAGGTCCAGGGCCTCAAACCACATACACTATCCAGACCTATACCCATAATCTCAATCGAGTCTGCACCTTTGAGACAGGGGTATTTTACTCAAGTCGTCCAAGGGTTACATCTACAGGTAGGGGCCATGCACTTAGAAGGTAATGACTGTTATGTGATAGAGGGTCTGCCCTCTCCTGTGATTCTTGGACTTCCTTGGCTCACTCTGCACTACCCTGTGGTAAATTGTCAGACTCGAGAGGTGGTAAAGTGGAGTTAGTATACTCAAGGACACTTCTTGGCACCAGGCTTGCAAGAGTGGATATCCAGTCTGTGCCTAAATACCTGTCTGACTTTGGGGATGTGTTTTCGGAGTAGGGGTGCCAAGATCTTCCTCCCCATCATCCTTTTGACTGCACCGTTAATCTTGTCCCTGGGGCCAAGCTGTCAAAAAGCAGACTATATAATATCTCTGGCCCAGAGAGGCAGGCCATGAAGGACTATATCACGGAAAGTTTGGCAAAGGGTGATATCAGACTATCCTCATCCCCCATTGCTGCGGGGTTTTTCTTTGTAAAGAAGAGAGAAGGTAGGGTTATGCCTCTCTCTAGATCACAGTCCAGGATCCGTATCCTCTCCCTTTTATCCCGGACCTCTTTAATCAGATTGTAGGAGCAAAATGGTTTTCTATACTGGATTTCAAGGTGGTGTATAATCTCATTCGTATTAAAGAGGGGGATGAGAGGAAAACAGCTTTCAATACGACTGAGGGACCCTATGATAATCTTTTGATGCCATTTGGGTAGACTAATGCTCCCACCGTCTTTCAGCACTTTGTAAATTACATCTTTAGTCACCTGGTAGGTAGATTTGTTGCAATCGATCATCATGACATATTAATTTATTCTTACATAGGTTACCTAGCAAGGTACGAAGTGACACGTGGAAAGTTAAATAAAAGTATTTTTATCTTTATTGGAGCAATATATTAAAATCACATATAATATCCCCTAGGATATAAACCACCCTAATACCTAGTCTCCAGTACGCCCCTCTTATTTGAAGAAGCTGCAAGGCGAAACGGCGCTAGTCGGGCGCAAGAAGTGACCCACTTTCTCCACATTCGGTTTTCATCTTTCCCTCACTTTCAGGTAATACCCAACAGCTTATTGATCGGCTTTTTTTGTAATTTATTTATTTATTTGATCTACATCTTATGCTCCATTCCTTTTGATCTGATACTACATTGCCACCTAGTGACCATTTTAAAATTGTCTGACATTTATGCCTTTCCTTTTTCTCTGCCTTACATGAATAGACATTGTTCCTACATTCAGGTCACTACTAATCTTAACCCCTTTCTGTCATTAGACGTACTATTCCGTCCATGTGGGGTGGGCCTTACGTCCAAAGGACGGAATAGTACGTCATGCCCTTTAATGCGACACTGCGACTTAAGTCGCAGTGATCGCATTAAAATTCCGACGCCATCTTACCTTAAGGAAGATGTCCTTGGCATCCTGAAGTATGGTACCGCCCCCCCGGCCTCCTGATCGCTGTGATTGGCTGTTCAATTCTGAACAGCCAATCACAGCCTTTCTCATTGTTTCAGCCAATCAGATTGGCTGAAACAGTGAGGTCCCAGGCTAGGATCGAGTACCGATGTACTCGATCCTAGGCCGGTGACAGGCATCGGTGCAAACCCCCCTGATTGGCGCGATCGACGATGACATCGATCGCGCCAATCGCAGGGCACAGCGGCGGTGTCACCGCGCTGTGCCCTGCATATACGTACCTGCTCCGCCTTGTGCCCTGCCGCCTGTGCCCTGCCTCCTGTGTCCTGCTAACTCTGCCCTGCCCCTGGTCCTGGCTGCAGCTGATTGGCGCGATCGATGTGATCGTCGATCGCACCAATCACAGGGCACAGCAGCGGTGTGACCGCGCTGTGCCCTGATGGTGACCTGCAGGTGACTTGCCGGTCACCTGCTGGTGACCTGCCTATGATCGGAGCTGTGAGCTCCGATCATAGGCTGGTGCCTAGCAACACCGGGGTCTCCTCTGATTGGTGGGATCAATGTGATCATCGATCCCACCAATCACAGGTCACAGCAGCGGTGTGACCGCTCTGTGACCTGTCTCACCTGCCCCTGACCTGTCTGACTGCCCTGCAGGAATCCTCACACTTGGTGAGGATTCCTGCAGAGCGGTCACGCTGAGAGATCCCCTCCTGTGCTGAGACTTGTGGTGCCACAGTAGCCTGTGACACCACAAATCTTGCTAAAAAAAGAAAGAGAAAAGAAGATAGAAGAAAGAAGAGAGACTACAACCGTAAGTGTTGATACCCCAATCCCGGCCCGATCTATATTCATCACCCCATCCCCCCCACCACCCCATTTGACCCCACCCCCACCCCCACCTTGCGCCGTATCCGTGCCCAAATTTAGCAGCCGCCGAGCGTTGATCGGTGACGCAGTTCACCTATCAACACTCGTACTCACTTTTCTTTTTCCCATCCCCGTGCGCTCACCCAGCCGCCGCGTCTAATCCGTGCCTTCCTTTTTCTTTTTTCTTTTTTCCCATCCCCGTACACTTACCCAGCCGCCGTGTCTAATCCGTGCATTCTCTTTTTCTTTTTTTTTTTCTTCCCATCCCCGTGCACTTACTCAGCCGCCGCGTCTAATCCGTGCATTCCCTTTTCTTTTTTTTTCTTCCCATCTCCGTGCACTTACCCAGCCGCCGCGTCTAATCTGTGCCTTGCCTTTTCTTTTTTTTTCACATCCCCGTTCGCACACTCAGCCGCCGCGTCTAATCCGTGCCTTGCCTTTTCTCTTTTTTTTTTCACATCCCTGTTCGCACACTCAGCCACCGCGTCTAATCCGTGCCTTGCCTTTTCTTTTTGTTTCACATCCCCGTTCGCACACTCAGCCGCCGCGTCTAATCCGTACTTTCCCTTTACTTTTTTCTTTTTTTGACATCCCCGTTCGCACACTCAGCCGCCGCGTCTAATCCGTGCCTTCCCTTTACTTTTTTTTTCACATCCTCGTTCGCACACCCAGCAGCCCCCGAACTCTGATTAGTGACACGGTTCACTTATCAGAGCTCTCGTGCCTGCCGTTTTTTTCATATCCCCGTTCGCACACCCAGCAGTCGCCGAACTTTGATAAGTGACACGGTTCACTTATCAGAGCTAGGGCCTGCTATTTTAGACTTTTCCTTTCACAGGTATTTTTTCTCCCCATTTGCTTTTCTTTTCCTTTAGCTTTTTTTTCAGAATAGTTTGCACCAAACACTATCCCCCACACACGTACACATAGTTACCAATAAAGTACACCCAAGCACCATACTCACAAAAAAAATGTCCCGTTCGTCCCAACAGCGCTATTCAGCGGAGGAGGCATATTCTTTCCTTGACTCCGACACTGATAGCGAGGGAGAGGATCCCACTTTTCTTTATTTTTCTGATTCTTCCTCATCCTATTCCCACTCCTCTTCTTCCTCCTCCGGCCCTGCGGAACCGCCACGCAGACATCGCAGGAGAGAAGCAGTGCCCATCATTCATGAAGATGAGGCAGGGCCCACTCCTTTAGATGAACCAGCGCGCCCCTCTTCGGACCCCGTATGGACCTCGCCCCCCGAAAATTACAAGCCACTGATTCCTGATTTTGTGGCAGAATCAGGAATCAGGTTTGACACCACCGGCCTCACAGAAATAGACTTTTTCAAAGTCTTTTTCTCTGAGGACTTTGTTAACCTCATGGTGGAGCAAACTAATTTGTATGCTCGTCAATTTTTGGAGCAAAACACCGGTTCATCATATTCTAACTGGTCTCCTGTAGACGCAGTTGAAATGATGCAGTTTTGGGGCCTGATGCTTCATATGGGGCTCCTAAAGAAGCCAGAAATATTGGAGTGTTGATATTTTATACAACACTCCAGTGTTCCGAATGGTCATGGTCGGGACGCGTTTTGAGGCCATCCATAAATTTCTGCATTATTCCGATAATGCACAGTGTCCCGCATGAGGTGACCCCAACTTTTACCGCCTGTTCAAAGTTCGGCCGATCATCGAACACTTCAACAAAAAGTTTGGTGAAGTGTACGTGCCCAAAAGGGACATCTGTGTGGATGAGTCTTTGGTTCATTTTAAGGGGCAGCTCGGATTCCGTCAATACCTGCCCAGCAAGAGGGCCAGGTACGGAATCAAACTCTACAAGCTGTGTGAGAGTACCTCAGGGTACCCCTACAGCTTTAGAGTTTACGAAGGGAAGGACACCAGGATTTAACCCCTTGAGTGTCCCCCTGTCCTGGGAGTGAGTGGGAAAATTGTGTGGGATTTGGTGCACCCACTGCTGGATAAAGGTTATCACCTCTACTTTTATTCCAGCATCCCACTCTACAAATCCCTCTCTGCGCGAGGTACCGCAGCCTGCGGTACTGTCCGCAAAAATCAGAGAGGCCTCTCGAAAACGCTACTTGGGCAGATGCTCAGAAGGGGTGACAGCAGAGCCCAATGTAGCGACCACCTGCTGGTGGTCAAGTACAAGGACAAGAGGGATGTCCTTCTCTTGACCACAATACACGGTGATGGCAGTGCCCTCAGCACTGTACGGGGTACCTCTACACAGGTCAGCAAACCTGACTGTGTACTGGGGTACAACAAAAACATGGGAGGTGTTGATCTCTCTGATCAACTCCTCCAACCGTACAGTGCTTTGAGAAAGGCCAAGGTGTGGTACAAAAAGCTGTCCGTGTACATCGTACAAATGGCAATGCTCAACGCTTTCCTGCTGTCACGATGTGCACGCCAAACCGATACATCGTACCTTCAGTTCCAGGAGGTAGTGGTTAAGGCCCTGATATTTGGCACGAGGGAAGGCGCGGGCCCCAGTACTTCCGGAACTGAAGGTGCTCGTATCGTACCAGGTCAGCATTTCCCGGGGGAGGTCCCGCAAACTGGAAAAAGAGGTAAGTCGCAAAAAAAGGTGCCGAGTGTGTTACAAAAGGGGAATACGCAAGGACACCATTTATCAATGCGACACCTGCCCCGAAACACCTGGCCTGTGTATGAAGGATCGCTTCAAATTGTACCACACCTCCATGCACTACTAATTTACTTTACAGGAAACAGTAGATTAGTTCCAAAAAGGGGGCACATCTATGTAAGTTCATTGGGGGTCTAGTTCACAAAATGTCACTTGTGTTTTTTTTTTTTTTTACGGTTTAGGCACATCAGGGGCTCTGCAAAGGGAACATGACGCCTGCAGACCATTCCATCAAAGTCTGCTTTACAAAACGTCACCACTTCCCTTCCGAGCCCCGACGTGTGCCCAAACAGTATTTTTTCCCACATGTGGGGTATCAGCGTACTCAGGACAAATTGGACAACAACTTTTGGGGTTCAATTTCTCCTGTTACTCTTGGGAAAAATAAAAATTGGGGACTAAAAGATCATTTTTGTGGGAAAAAATAGGATTTTTTATTTTCACACCCGGGCGTTATAAATTTAAGTGAAACACTTGGGGGATAAAAGTGCTCACCACACATCTACATAAGTTCCTTAGGGGGTCTAGTTCCCAAAATGGGGTCACTTGTGGGGGATTTCTACTGTTCAGGCACATCAGGGGCTCTGCAAACGGAACATGACGCCCGCGTACCATTCCATCAAAGTCTGCTTTTCAAGACGTCACTACTTCCCTTCCGAGCCCCAAAGTGTACCCACAAACAGTAGTTTTCTCCCACATGTGGGGTATCAGCGTACTCAGGACAAATTGGACAACAACTTTTGGGGTTCAATTTCTCCTGTTACCCTTGTGAAAATTAAAAATTGAGGACTAAATGATCGTGTTTGTGGGAAAAATAGGATTTTTTTATTTTCACGCCCGGGCATTATAAACTTCTGTGAAGCACTTGGGGGATAAAAGTGCTCACCACACATCTACATAAGTTCCTTAGGGGGTCTAGTTTCCAAAATGGGGTCACTTGTGGGGGGTTTCCACTGTTTAGGCACAACAGGAGCTCGCCAAACGAGACATGGCGTCCGATGTCAATTCCAGCTAATTTTAGCTTGAAAAAGTCAAACGGCGCTCCTTCCCTTCTGAGCCCTGCCATGTGCCCAAACAGTGGTTCCCCCCCCCCACATATGGGGTATTGGCGTACTCAGAACAAATTAGACTACAACTTTTGTGGTCCAATTTCTTCTGTTACCCTTGTGAAAATTAAAAATTGGGGACTAAATGATCATGTTTGTGGGGAAAAATATGATTTTTTATTTTATAAACTGTTTAGGCACATCAGGGGCTCGCCAAACGAGACATGGCGTCCGATCTCAATTCCAGCTAATTTTAGCTTGAAAAAGTCAAACGGGGCTCCTCTCCTTCTGAGCCCTACCATCAGGGCCGGCGTCAGCACCCGGCGTACCGGGGCAAATGTCGGGGCCCTGAACAAATGGGGGGGCCCACTCGTGGTCGGGATACCAGGGAGCACAGGCTGCTCCCCCAGCAGCTTCGCCACTACTTGAGCTCAGCCGTCACTTAAATAAACATGGCCGCGCACAGTGCACTCTGCAGCGATGTCTCTGCTTCTGCTAGTAATGACGCGGCCGGGCGAACACACAAGCAAAGTTAAAGGCACAGTGTCTGCCTGACCGCATCATTAGTAACAGACACAGCTGCAGCGTGCACTGTGGGTGGCCATGTCTGTTTAAGTGACGGCCATCGATCAAGCAGCACTCCCTCCATATCCACATGCCAGAGGAACCTGATGGGTGACAAGCCTGGGGGAGGTGAGTGAGGCTTGTGTGTTGTGTCTGTCTGTATGTCTGTATGATGTGCATATCTGTGTATATCAGTGTGTTTGACTGTACATATTTATGTATTTTTGTGAATTTGTCTTCAAATATATGTATGTAAATATCTGCGTATTGTATGTGTATATCTGTGTATTGTATTTGTGTGCATGTCTGCGTATTGTATTTGCATACCTCCCAACCGTCCCGGATCCAGCGGGACTGTCCTGATTTTGACAGTCAGCCCCGCGATCCCGGGCGGGACATTAATTGTCCCGCACTGGTTGGGAGGTGTGTGAATCACCCGGTCGGTCAGCTGAGAGCTCCCTGCACCCGGCCAGCACAGCAGCACATAATGGCTGCTCTGTGCACAGGACCTGTGATGAGGTCACAGGATGGGAGGAGTCAGGGGTCACATGATCGGATTCGGGAGGAGGACCTCCGTGTACAGGAATTTGCTGGTTGCCATGGCGCCGGAGGAGGGTAAGGCAGCGTATGTGTGAGGTCAGGAGGTGTTTACAGAGTGGATGTAGCAGAGCCGTGTGTGTAAGGGGTGTACGGAGCCGTGTGTACGAGGTGTATGGAGCTGAGCCGTGTGTGTAAGGGATGTACGGAGCCGTGTGTACGAGGTGTACGGAGCGCAGCCGCGTGTGTACGAGGTGTACGGAGCCGTGTGCATGTGGTGTACGGAGCGCAGCCGCGTGTGTACGAGGTGTACGGAGCCGTGTGCATGAGGTGTACGGAGCGCAGCCGCGTGTGTACGAGGTGTACGGAGCCGTGTGCATGAGGTGTACGGAGCGCAGCCGCGTGTGTACGAGGTGTACGGAGCAGAGCAGCATGTGAAAGGTGTACGGAGCGGGGCCGTGTGTGTAAGGGGTGTACAGAGCACAGCCGCGTGTGTACGAGGTGTACGGAGCGCAGCCGCGTGTGTACGAAGCGCAGCCGCGTGTGTACGAGGTGTACGGAGCGCAGCCGCGTGTGTACGAGGTGTAAGGAGCACAGCCGCGTGTGTACGAGGTGTACAGAGCGCAGCCGCGTGTGTACGAGGTGTACGGAGCGGAGCAGCGTGTGAAAGGTGTACGGAGCGGAGCCGTGTGTGTAAGGGGTGTACAGAGCACAGCCGCGTGTGTAGGAGGTGTACGGAGCACAGCCGCGTGTAGGAGGTGTACGGAGCACAGCCGCGTGTGTACGAGGTGTACGGAGCGCAGCCGCGTGTGTGCGAGGTGTACGGAGCGGAGCAGCGTGTGAAAGGTGTACGGAGCGGAGTCGTGTGTACGAGGTGTACGGAGCACAGTCGCGTGTGTACAAGGTGTACGGAACCTAGCAGCATGTGAAAGGTGTACGGAGCGGAGTCATGTGTAAGAGGTGTATGGAGTACAGCCGCGTGTGTTACGAGGTTTACGGAGCACAGCCGCGTGTGTACGAGGTGTACGGAGCACAGCCGCGTGTGTAGGAGGTGTGCGGAGCGGAGCAGCGTGTGAAAGGTGTACGGAGCGGAGTCGTGTGTAAGAGGTGTACGGAGCCATGTGTACGAGGTGTGCGGAGCACAGCCGCGTGTGTACAAGGTGTACGGAGCCGAGCAGCATGTGAAAGGTGTACGGAGCGGAGTCGTGTGTACGAGGTGTACGGAGCACAGCCGCGTGTGTACGAGGTGTATGGAGCGGAGTCGTGTAAGAGGTGTTCGGATGAGAGCAGAGTGTGAAAGGTGTATGGAGTGGAGCCACGTGTGTACGAGGTGTGCGGAGCAGAGCCATGTGTGTGCAAGGTATACGGAGCGGAGCAATGTGTATAAAGCGGAGCCGTGTGTGTACGAGGTGTATGGAGTAGTGCTGTGTGTGTACGAGATGTATGGAGAGGAGCCGTATGTGTATGAGGTGTACGCAGCGGAGCCGTGTGTGTGCAAGGTATACGGAGCGGAGTAGCTTCTGCAATGTGTATGGAGCGGAGCGGTGTGTGTATGAGGTGTACGTAGTGCCGTGTGTACGAGATGTATGGAGCGGAGCTGTGTGTGTATGAGATGTATGGAGCGGAGCTGAATGTGTACGAGGTGAACGGAACAGAGCCGTGTGTGTTTGAGATGTATGGAGTGGAGCCGTGTGTATGGAGCGGAGCCGTGTATGCAAAGTGTACGGAGCGCAGCCGCGTGTGTAGGAGTAGCTATGTATGGCCATTATACGGTACGAAGTATCATGTGCGGCCAATATACAGTATGGAGCATCATGTGCGATCATTATACAGTATGGAGCATCATGTGTGGCCATTATACAGTATTGAGCATCATGTGGGGCCATTATACAGTATGGAGCATCATTAATAGATAAATCTCCGGGTCCGGATGGCATACACCCACGAGTACTAAGAGAACTAAGTAATGTAATAGATAAACCATTATTTCTTATTTTTAGGGACTCTATAGAGACAGGGTCTGTTCCGCAGGATTGGCGCATAGCAAATGTGGTGCCAATATTCAAAAAGGGCTCTAAAAGTGAACCTGGAAATTATAGGCCAGTAAGTCTAACCTCTATTGTTGGTAAAATATTTGAAGGGTTTCTGAGGGATGTTATTCTGGATTATCTCAATGAGAATAACTGTTTAACTCCATATCAGCATGGGTTTATGAGAAATCGCTCCTGTCAAACCAATCTAATCAGTTTTTATGAAGAGGTAAGCTATAGGCTGGACCACGGTGAGTCATTGGACGTGGTATATCTCGATTTTTCCAAAGCGTTTGATACCGTGCCGCACAAGAGGTTGGTACACAAAATGAGAATGCTTGGTCTGGGGGAAATTGTGTGTAAATGGGTTAGTAACTGGCTTAGTGATAGAAAGCAGAGGGTGGTTATAAATGGTATAGTCTCTAACTGGGTCGCTGTGACCAGTGGGGTACCGCAGGGGTCAGTATTGGGACCTGTTCTCTTCAACATATTCATTAATGATCTGGTAGAAGGTTTACACAGTAAAATATCGATATTTGCAGATGATACAAAACTATGTAAAGCAGTTAATACAAGAGAAGATAGTATTCTGCTACAGATGGATCTGGATAAGTTGGAAACTTGGGCTGAAAGGTGGCAGATGAGGTTTAACAATGATAAATGTAAGGTTATACACATGGGAAGAAGGAATCAATGTCACCATTACACACTGAATGGGAAACCACTGGGTAAATCTGACAGGGAGAAGGACTTGGGGATCCTAGTTAATGATAAACTTACCTGGAGCAGCCAGTGCCAGGCAGCAGCTGCCAAGGCAAACAGGATCATGGGGTGCATTAAAAGAGGTCTGGATACACATGATGAGAGCATTATACTGCCTCTGTACAAATCCCTAGTTAGACCGCACATGGAGTACTGTGTCCAGTTTTGGGCACCGGTGCTCAGGAAGGATATAATGGAACTAGAGAGAGTACAAAGGAGGGCAACAAAATTAATAAAGGGGATGGGAAAACTACAATACCCAGATAGATTAGCGAAATTAGGATTATTTAGTCTAGAAAAAAGACGACTGAGGGGCGATCTAATAACCATGTATAAGTATATAAGGGGACAATACAAATATCTCGCTGAGGATCTGTTTATACCAAGGAAGGTGACGGGCACAAGGGGGCATTCTTTGCGTCTGGAGGAGAGAAGGTTTTTCCACCAACATAGAAGAGGATTCTTTACTGTTAGGGCAGTGAGAATCTGGAATTGCTTGCCTGAAGAGGTGGTGATGGCGAACTCAGTCGAGGGGTTCAAGAAAGGCCTGGATGTCTTCCTGGAGCAGAACAATATTGTATCATACAATTAGGTTCTGTAGAAGGACGTATATCTGGGGATTTATTATGATGGAATATAGGCTGAACTGGATGGACAAATGTCTTTTTTCGGCCTTACTAACTATGTTACTATGTTACTATGTGTGGCCATTATACAGTATTGAGCATCATGTGGGGCCATTATACAGTATGGAGCATTATGTGCGGTCATTATACAGTATAGAGCATCATGTGGGGCCTTTATACAGTATAGAGCATCATGTGGGGCCATTATACAGTATGGAGCATCATGTGGGGCCATTATACAGTATGGAGCATCATGTGGGGCCATTATACAGTATGGAGCGTCATGTGGGGCCATTATACAGTATGGAGCGTCATGTGGGGCCATTATACAGTATTGAGCATCATGTGGGGCCATTATACAGTATGGAGCATCATGTGGGGCCATTATACAGTATGGAGCATCATGTGTGGCTATTATACAGTATGGAGCATCATGTGTGGCCGTTATACAGTATGTAGCATCATGTGTGGCCGTTATACAGTATGGAGCATCATGTGTGGCCATTATACAGTATGGAGCATCATGTGTGGCCATTATACATTATGGAGCATCATGTGCAGTCATTATACAGTATGGAGCATCATGTGCGGCCATTATACAGTATGGAGCACTGTGTGGCCATTATACAGTATGGAGCATCATGTGCGGCCATTATACAGTATGGAGCACTGTGTGGCCGTTATACAGTATTGAGCATCATGTGTGGCCATTATACAGTATTGAGCATCATGTGTGGCCATTATACAGTATTGAGCATCATGTGTGGCCATTATACAGTATGGAGCATCATGTGTGGTCATTATACAGTATGGAGCACTGTGTGGCCGTTATACAGTATTGAGCATCATGTGTGGCCATTATACAGTATTGAGCATCATGTGTGGCCATTATACAGTATTGAGCATCATGTGTGGCCATTATACATTATTGAGCATCATGTGTGGCCATTATACAGTATTGAGCATCATGTGTGGCCATTATACAGTATTGAGCATCATGTGTGGCCATTATACAGTATTGAGCATCATGTGTGGCCATTATACAGTATTGAGCATCATGTGTGGCCATTATACAGTATTGAGCATCATGTGTGGCCATATTTTTTTGTTTATAATTATTCTTTATGAACAGTGTGATCAGCAGTGCTAAATGGGTGTGGTTGAGACGTGGATATGGGTGTGACTAGTGAATGGGTGTGGTCAGAGGCGTGGCCTAAAATTTGCCGCGTTGCGCGCCGCTAACTTTGTCCCTCTTTCCCAGCTTCAAAAGTTGGGAGGTATGGTATTTGTGTGCATGTCTGCGTATTGCATGTGTATGTCTGCGTATTGTGTGTGTGCGCATGTCTGCGTATTGTGTGTGCGCATGTCTGCGTATTGTGTGTGTGTGCATGTCTGAGTGCTGTGTGTGTGTGCATGTCTGAGTACTGTATGTGTGTGCAGCATGTCTGCGTGCTGTATGTGTATGTCTGCGTATTGTGTGTGTGTGTATATGTCTGCGTATTGTGTGTGTGTGTGCGCGCATGTCTGCGTATTGTGTGTGTGCATGTCTAAGTGCTGCGTGTGTGTGTGCATGTCTGAGTACTGTATGTGTGTGCAGCATGTCTGCGTACTGTATGTGTATGTCTGCGTATTGTGTGTGTGTGTGTATGTCTGCGTATTGTGTGTGTGTATGCATGTCTGCGTATTGTGTGTGTATGCATGTCTGCGTATTGTGTGTGTATGCATGTCTGCGTATTGTGTGTGTGCATGTCTGCGTGTGTGTGTGTGTGCATGTCTGCGTATTTGTGTGTGTGCATGTCTACGTATTGTGTGTGTGTGTGAGTGCGCATGTCTGCGTACTGTAGATGTGTGTGTATATGTCTGCGTATTGTGTGTGTGCATATCTGCCTATGTGAAGGATGAGGGGGAAGGCTAGGCCCTATGTAGTATATCTATATTTCTCCTCCGTATCTGTGCATCATGAATCGTGATATGTGGGCCCACTGAGACTCTTTTGCCCGGGGCCCACAAAATCCTGGAGCCGGCCCTGCCTACCATGCACCCAAACAGTGGTTTCCCCCCACATATGGGGTATCGGCGTACTCAGGACAAATTGGACTACATCTTTTGTGGTCTATTTTCTCCTTTTACCTTTGGGAAAATAAAAAAATTGTTGATGTAATATCATTATTGTGACTAAAAAGATAAATGTTAATTTTTTCCTTTCACGTTGCTTCTGCTCCTATGAAACACCTGAAGGGTTAATAAACTTCTTGAATGTGGTTTTGAGTACCTCGTGGGGTGCAGTTTTCAGAATGGTGTCACTTTTGGGTATTTTGAGCCATATAGACACCTCAAAGTGACTTCAAATGGGAAGTGGTCCCTAAAAAAAATGGTTTTGTAAATTTTGTTGTAAAAATGAGAAATCACTGGTCAACTTTTAACTCTTATAACTTCCTAACGAAAAAAAAATTTGGTTCCAAAATTGTGCTGATGTAAAGTAGACATGTGGGAAATGTTATTTATTAACTATTTTGTGTGACATATTTCTCTGTTTTATGGGCATAAAAATTCAAAGTTGGAAAATTGCGAAATTTTCTAAATTTTCGACAAATTTCCATTTTTTTCACTAATAAACGCAAATATCAAATTTTTTTTACCACTATCATGAAGTACAATATGTCACGAGAAAACAATGTCAGAATCACCGGGATCCGTTGAAGCGTTCCAGAGTTATAACCTCATAAAGGGACAGTGGTCAGAATTGTAAAAATTGGCCCGATCCATAATGTGCAAACCACCCTTGGGGGTAAAGGGGTTAACCCCTTCCCGACCTTTGACGCAGCGCATGCGTCATGAAAACCCGTGCCAATCCGACCTGTGACACAGCATATGCGTCATGGTCGGATCGGGTCCCTGCAGGCCGGGTGAAAGGGTTAACTCCAATTTCACCCGACCGACAGGGACAAGAGGAGTTGTACTTTAGCCCGGGGGGGCGGGGGGCTTCATCCCCCCCCCCCGTGGCTACGATCGCTCTGATTGGCTGTTTCCTGACTCCCTGACAAGTCCCCCTAGTGAAAGACAGGTGAAACTGTACAATATTGTGGTCGCTATTTCCTAGATGCCCGACCACCTGCAGATTTGTTATTCTGTCAGGTCTATTAGATAGTATTAGGTCTAAAAGTGCTGCTCCTCTGGTTGGATTCTTCACCAATTGTGAAAGATAATTTTTCTTGGTTATTAGCAGAAACCTGTTGCCTTTATGGGTTTCTGTTATGCAGGCAATCCAGTGACACAGTGTGCCAGCAATCAGAGCACATACAGTGATCTTATAATAACCCAAAAACAATAGAACGAGCTCTGAGACGTGGAATCTCTGTAGACCGCAATACCTGAACCTATCCTAAACACAACTAAAGGCAGCTGTGGATTGCGCCTGACACTACCTATGCAACTCGGCACAGCCTGAGGAACTGACTAGCCTGAAGATAGAAATACAAGCCTGACTTGCCTCAGAGAAATACCCCAAAGGAAAAGGCAGCCCCCCACATATAATGACTGTTAGCAAGATGAAAAGACAAAACGTAGGGATGAAATAGATTCAGCAAAGTGAGGCCCGATATTCTAGATAGAGCGAGGATAGCAAAGAGAACTTTGCAGTCTACAAAAAACCCTAAAGCAAAAAACCACGCAAAGGGGGCAAAAAGACCCACCGTGCCGAACTAACGGCACGGCGGTACACCCTTTGCGTCTCAGAGCTTCCAGCAAAAACGAATAGACAAGCTGGACAGAAAAAACAGCAACAAAAGCAAAGAAGCACTTATCTAAGCAGAGCAGCAGGCCACAGGAAAGATCCAGAAGCTCAGATCCAACACTGGAACATTGACAAGGAGCAAGGAAGACAGAATCAGGTGGAGTTAAATAACAAAGCAGCCAACGAGCTCACCAGAACACCTGAGTGAGGAAGCCCAGAAGCTGCAGTACCACTTGTGACCACAGGAGTGAATTCAGCCACAGAATTCACAACAGTACCCCCCCCCTTGAGGAGGGGTCACCGAACCCTCACCAGAGCCCCCAGGCCGACCAGGATGAGCCACATGAAAGGCACGAACAAGATCTGGAGCATGGACATCAGAGGCAAAAACCCAGGAATTATCTTCCTGAGCATAACCCTTCCATTTAACCAGATACTGGAGTTTCCGTCTAGAGACACGAGAATCCAAAATTTTCTCCACAATATACTCCAATTCCCCCTCCACCAAAACCGGGGCAGGAGGCTCAACAGATGGAACCATAGGTGCCACGTATCTCCGCAACAACGACCTATGGAATACATTATGTATGGAAAAGGAGTCCGGGAGGGTCAAACGAAAGGACACAGGATTGAGAATCTCAGAAATCCTATACGGACCAATAAAACGAGGTTTAAATTTAGGAGAGGAAACCTTCATAGGAATATGACGAGAAGATAACCAAACCAGATCCCCAACACGAAGTCGGGGACCCACATGGCGTCTGCGATTAGCGAAAAGTTGAGCCTTCTCCTGGGACAAGGTGAAATTGTCCACTACCTGAGTCCAGATCTGCAGCAACCTGTCCACCACAGAATCCACACCAGGACAGTCCGAAGACTTAACCTGTCCTGAAGAGAAACGAGGATGGAACCCAGAATTGCAGAAAAATGGAGAGACCAAGGTAGCCGAGCTGGCCCGATTATTAAGGGCGAACTCAGCCAACGGCAAAAAGGACACCCAATCATCCTGGTCTGCAGAAACAAAACATCTCAGATATGTTTCCAAGGTCTGATTGGTTCGTTCGGTCTGGCCATTAGTTTGAGGATGGAAAGCCGAGGAAAAAGATAGGTCAATGCCCATCCTACCACAAAAGGCTCGCCAGAACCTTGAAACAAACTGGGAACCTCTGTCAGAAACAATATTCTCAGGAATGCCATGCAAACGAACCACATGCTGGAAGAACAAAGGCACCAAATCAGAGGAGGAAGGCAATTTAACCAAGGGCACCAGATGGACCATTTTAGAAAAGCGATCACAGACCACCCAAATGACTGACATCTTTTGAGAAACGGGAAGGTCAGAAATGAAATCCATCGAAATATGTGTCCAAGGCCTCTTCGGGACCGGCAAGGGCAAAAGCAACCCACTGGCACGTGAACAGCAGGGCTTAGCCCTAGCACAAATCCCACAGGACTGCACAAAAGTACGTACATCCCGTGACAGAGATGGCCACCAGAAGGATCTAGCCACTAACTCTCTGGTACCAAAGATTCCAGGATGACCAGCCAACACCGAACAATGAAGTTCAGAGATAACTTTACTAGTCCACCTATCAGGGACGAACAGTTTCTCCGCCGGACAACGATCAGGTTTATTCGCCTGAAATTTTTGCAACACTCGCCGCAAATCAGGGGAGATGGCAGACACAATGACTCCTTCCTTGAGGATACTCGCCGGCTCAGATAAACCCGGAGAGTCGGGCACAAAACTCCTAGACAGAGCATCCGCCTTCACATTTTTAGAGCCCGGAAGGTACGAAATCACAAAATCGAAGCGAGCAAAAAATAACGACCAACGGGCCTGTCTAGGATTCAAGCGCTTGGCAGACTCGAGATAAGTAAGGTTCTTATGATCAGTCAATACCACCACGCGATGCTTAGCTCCTTCAAGCCAATGACGCCACTCCTCGAATGCCCACTTCATGGCCAGCAACTCTCGGTTGCCCACATCATAATTACGCTCAGCAGCAGAAAACTTCCTGGAAAAGAAAGCACATGGTTTCAACACTGAGGAACCAGAACCTCTCTGTGACAAAACCGCCCCTGCTCCAATCTCAGAAGCATCAACCTCGACCTGGAACGGAAGAGAAACATCTGGTTGACACAACACAGGGGCAGAACAAAAACGACGCTTCAACTCCTGAAAAGCTTCCACGGCAGCAGAAGACCAATTAACCAAATCAGCACCCTTCTTGGTCAAATCGGTCAATGGTTTTGCAATGCTAGAAAAATTACAGATGAAGCGACGATAAAAATTAGCAAAGCCCAGGAACTTTTGCAGACTTTTCAGAGATGTCGGCTGAGTCCAATCCTGGATGGCTTGGACCTTAACCGGATCCATCTCGATAGTAGAAGGGGAAAAGATGAACCCCAAAAATGAAACTTTCTGCACACCGAAGAGACACTTTGATCCCTTCACGAACAAAGAATTAGCACGCAGGACCTGGAAAACCATTCTGACCTGCTTCACATGAGACTCCCAATCATCTGAGAAGATCAAAATGTCATCCAAGTAAACAATCAGGAATTTATCCAGATACTCACGGAAGATGTCATGCATAAAAGACTGAAACACAGATGGAGCATTGGCAAGTCCGAACGGCATCACTAGATACTCAAAATGACCCTCGGGCGTATTAAATGCAGTTTTCCATTCATCTCCTTGCCTGATTCTCACCAGATTATACGCACCACGAAGATCTATCTTAGTGAACCAACTAGCCCCCTTAATCCGAGCAAACAAGTCAGATAACAAGGGCAAGGGATACTGAAATTTAACAGTGATTTTATTAAGAAGGCGGTAATCAATACACGGTCTCAGCGAACCATCCTTCTTGGCTACAAAAAAGAACCCTGCTCCCAGTGGTGATGACGATGGGCGAATATGCCCCTTCTCCAGGGATTCCTTCACATAACTGCGCATAGCGGCGTGTTCAGGCACGGATAAATTAAATAAACGACCTTTAGGGAATTTACTACCAGGAATCAAATTGATAGCACAATCACAATCCCTATGCGGAGGTAGGGCATCGGACTTGGACTCTTCAAATACATCCTGATAATCAGACAAGAACTCTGGGACCTCAGAAGGGGTGGATGACGAAATAGACAAAAATGGAACATCACCATGTACCCCCTGACAACCCCAGCTGGACACCGACATAGAGTTCCAATCCAATACTGGATTATGGGTTTGTAGCCATGGCAACCCCAACACGACCACATCATGCAGATTATGTAGCACCAGAAAGCGAATAACTTCCTGATGTGCAGGAGCCATGCACATGGTCAGCTGGGCCCAGTACTGAGGTTTATTCTTGGCCAAAGGTGTAGCATCAATTCCTCTCAACGGAATAGGACACCGCAAAGGCTCCAAGAAAAACCCACAACGTTTAGCATAATCTAAATCCATCAGATTCAGGGCAGCGCCTGAATCCACAAACGCCATGACAGAATACGATGACAAAGAGCATATCAAGGTAATGGACAGAAGGAATTTGGACTGTACAGTACCAATGACGGCAGACCTATCGAACCGCTTAGTGTGCTTAGGACAATCAGAAATAGCATGAGTGGAATCACCACAGTAGAAACACAGCCCATTCAGACGTCTGTGTTCTTGCCGTTCAACTCTGGTCATAGTCCTATCGCACTGCATAGGCTCAGGTTTAATCTCAGACAATACCGCCAGATGGTGCACAGATTTACGCTCGCGCAAGCGACGACCGATCTGAATGGCCAAAGACATAGACTCATTCAAACCAGCAGGCATAGGAAAACCCACCATGACATCCTTAAGAGCCTCAGAGAGACCCTTTCTGAACAAAGCTGCCAGCGCAGATTCATTCCACAGAGTGAGTACTGACCACTTCCTAAATTTCTGACAATATACTTCTATATCATCCTGACCCTGGCACAAAGCCAGCAAATTTTTCTCAGCCTGATCCACTGAATTAGGCTCATCGTACAGTAATCCGAGCGCCAGGAAAAACGCATCGACACTACTCAATGCAGGGTCTCCTGGCGCAAGAGAAAATGCCCAGTCCTGAGGGTCGCCGCGCAAAAAAGAAATAATAATCAAAACTTGTTGAACTGAATTACCAGAAGAATGAGGTTTCAAGGCCAGAAATAGCTTACCATTATTTTTGAAGCTCAGAAACTTAGTTCTATCACCAAAAAACAAATCAGGAATAGGAATTCTTGGTTCAAGCATAGATTTCTGATCAATAGTATCTTGAATCTTTTGTACATTTATAATGAGATTATCCATTGAAGAGCACAGACCCTGAATATCCATGTCCACAGCTGTGTCCTGAAGCACCCAAATGTCTAGGGGAAAAAAAAGACTGAACACAGAGCTGAGAAAAAAAATGATGTCAGAACTTCTTTTTTCCCTCTATTGAGAATCATTAGTTTGGCTCCTTGTACTGTTATGCAGGCAATCCAGTGACACAGTGTGCCAGCAATCAGAGCACATACAGTGATCTGATAATAACCCAAAAACAATAGAACGAGCTCTGAGACGTGGAATCTCTGTAGACCGCAATACCTGAACCTATCCTAAACACAACTAAAGGCAGCTGTGGATTGCGCCTGACACTACCTATGCAACTCGGCACAGCCTGAGGAACTGACTAGCCTGAAGATAGAAATACAAGCCTGACTTGCCTCAGAGAAATACCCCAAAGGAAAAGGCAGCCCCCCACATATAATGACTGTTAGCAAGATGAAAAGACAAAACGTAGGGATGAAATAGATTCAGCAAAGTGAGGCCCGATATTCTAGATAGAGCGAGGATAGCAAAGAGAACTTTGCAGTCTACAAAAAACCCTAAAGCAAAAAACCACGCAAAGGGGGCAAAAAGACCCACCGTGCCGAACTAACGGCACGGCGGTACACCCTTTGCGTCTCAGAGCTTCCAGCAAAAACGAATAGACAAGCTGGACAGAAAAAACAGCAACAAAAGCAAAGAAGCACTTATCTAAGCAGAGCAGCAGGCCACAGGAAAGATCCAGAAGCTCAGATCCAACACTGGAACATTGACAAGGAGCAAGGAAGACAGAATCAGGTGGAGTTAAATAACAAAGCAGCCAACGAGCTTACCAGAACACCTGAGGGAGGAAGCCCAGAAGCTGCAGTACCACTTGTGACCACAGGAGTGAATTCAGCCACAGAATTCACAACAGGTTTCACAGGTTTATGTTTCCCAGTTAATATCCGGGTAGTCCCCCATAACCAGGACCTCATTATGGGTTGCAGCTTCATCTATCTGCTTTAGAAGTAGACTTTCCATGATTTCTGTTATATTTGGGGGTTTGTAACAGACCCCAATGAGAATTTTGTTACCATTTTTCCCTCTATGAATTTCGACCCATATGGACTCGACATCCTCATTCCCTTCGCTAATATCCTCCCTTAAAGTGGACTTTAGACAAGACTTTACATAGAGACAAACCCCTCCTCCTCTCCGATTTTTACGATCCTTTCTAAACAGACTGTAACCCTGTAAGTTAACTGCCCAGTCATAGCTTTCATCTAACCATGTCTCGGTTATTCCCACTATGTCAAAGTTACCTGTAGATATTTCTGCTTCTAGTTCTTCCATCTTGTTTGTCAGGCTTCTGGCGTTTGCGAGCATGCAGTTTAGAGGATTTTGTTTTGTTCCAATCTCCTCGCTTTGGATTGTTTTAGAAATGTTCTTACCTCCCTTCTGAGTATGTTTTCCTGGGTCTTCTTTGTTCGAGTCTAATGTTTTTCTTCCCGTCCCCTCTTCTTCTAGTTTAACCCACAGCAGAGTACAGGGGGACAAGTCCCTATCATACCCCTATGCACCCTGCCAGGACCCCTTATCTTGTTCCAGACCCTTCTACACTATTGACCTCTCTGGTAGCAGCATTATCCTCTGAAAGGGTCATGTTACATGCATTGGTAAGACATGTTCTATGTGGACATGTTATATAGATAGAGGATGCAAATTGCCTCTTAAGAGAGGAAGAGGACTAGAACTCTAGAGCCACCTACTGGAAATAGCAATCTTAAAAGTCAATATCGACAATTTAACCCCTTACCGACCTTTGACACCACGTAGGCGTCATGAAAGTCGGTGCCAATCCGACCTGTGACGCCTATGTGGCGTCATGGAGGGATCGCGTCCCTGCAGATCAGGTGAAAGGGTTAACTCCAATTTCACCCGGGTTGCACTTAGGGCTAGGGTTACACTTAGGGTTAGGATTGCACTTAGGGTTAGGGTTGCACTTAGGGTTAGGGTTGCACTTAGGGATAGGATTGCACTTGTGGGGGGTTTCTACTGTTTAGCCACATCAGGGGCTCTGCAAATGCAACGTGACGCCCACAGAGCATTCCATTAAAGTCTGCATTTCAAACGACACTACTTCACTTCCGAGCCCCGGCATGTGCCCAAACAGTGGTTTACCCCCACATATGGGGTATGAGCGTACTCAGGAGAAACTGGACAACAACTTTTGGGGTCAAATTTCTTTTGTTACCCTTGGGAAAATAAAAAATTGCGGGCTAAAAAATAATTTTTGAGAAAAGAAAAATTATTTTTTTATTTTCATGGCTCTGCATTATAAACTTCTGTGAAGCACCTGGGGGTTTAAAGTGCTCAATATGCATCTAGATAAGTTCCTTGGGGGTTTAGTTTCCAAATGGGGTCATTTGTGGGGGAGCTCCAATGTTTAGGCACACGGGCTCTCTAAAAGCGACATGGTGTCCGCTAAAGATGGAGATAATTTTTCATTCAAAAAGTCAAATGGCGCTCCTTCCCTTCCGAGCCCTGTCGTGCGCCCATACAGTGGTTTATCCCCACATATGAGGTATCAGTGTACTCAGGAGAAATTGCCCAACAAATTTTAGGATCCATTTTATCCTGTTGCCCATGTGAAAATGAAAAAATTGAGGCTAAAAATTTTTTTGTGTGAAAAAAAAGTACTTTTTCATTTTTACGCATCAATTTGTGAAGCACCTGGGGGTTTAAAGTGCTCACTATGCATCTAGATAAGTTCCTTGGGGGGTCTAGTTTCCAAAATGGGGTCACTTGTGGGGGAGCTCCAATGTTTAGGCACACGGGGGCTCTCCAAACGCGACATGGTGTCCGCTAAAGAGTGGAGCCAATTTTTTATTGAAAAAGTCAAATGGCGCTCCTTCCCTTCCAAGCCCTGTCGTGCGCCCAGACAGTGGTTCCCCCCCACATATTGGGTATCAGCGCACTCAGGACAAATTGTACAATAACTTTCGTGGTTCAGTTTCTCCTTTTACTATTGGGAAAATAAAAAAATTGTTGCTAAAAGATCATTTTTGTGACTAAAAAGTTAAATGTTCATTTTTTTCCTTCCATGTTGCGTCTGCTGTTGTGAAGCACCTGAAGGGTTAATAAACTTCTTGAATGTGGTTTTGAGTACCTTGAGGGGTGCAGTTTTTAGAATGGTGTCACTTTTGGGTATTTTCAGCCATACAGACCCATCAAACTGACTTCAAATGTGAGGTGGTCCCTAAAAAAAATGGTTTTGTAAATTTCGTTGTAAAAATGAGAAATCACTGGTCAAATTTTAACCCTTATAGCTTCCTAGCAAAAAAAAATTTTGTTTCCAAAATTGTGCTGATGTAAAGTAGACATGTGGGAAATGTTATTTATTAACTATTTTGTGTCAAATAACTCTCTGGTTTAACAGAATAAAAAGTCAAAATGTGAAAATTGCAAAATTTCCATTTTTATCACAAATAAATGCAGAATTTATTGACCTAAATTTACCACTAACATGAAGCCCAATATGTCACGAAAAAAACAATCTCAGAACCGCTAGGATCTGTTGAAGCGTTCCTGAGTTATTACCTCATAAAGGGACACTGGTCAGAATTGCAAAAAATGGCCAGGTCATTAAGGTCAAAATAGGCTGGGTCATGAAGGGGTTAATATGGTTATGACATAAGCTATTTTCCAACATGCATATTTCCTGATGTGACAGTAGTGCTATATTCTGCTGTTTATTGCATATTTCCTTTTCCTTTTTACCCTTCAATTGGATATAGGACTGCTAAAGGTTTTTCTAGAGACGTTTCTTTGCGTCCACCCATATGCAAGTCCATACAATCTCCTTATAGGGATACTATACAAGCGCAGATATATTGCATATAATTATATAAAAAATCCATTTGGGTCACACCCTGATTCTTTTGGAGGTCCACCCATTTCTTGCCACCATTCTGTCTTTTAATGTTATGTGATTTTAATATATTGTTCCAATAAAGATAAAAATACTTTTATTTAACTTTCCAAGTGTCACTTCGTACCTTGCTAAGTAACCTATGTAAGTATATATGATTGAAGTGCTATTTATTTGCCTATAAAAATTTTTGGATTTATGGGATTATTATTAATTTATTCACCTGACCTTGAGTCACATCAGGTATATCTCAGGCAGGTGTAACAGATACTCAGAGACAGTAAATTATTTGTCAAACCAGAGAAATGTATGTTCTTGGTTAAGAAGATCCCTTTTCTAGGCTATGTTTTATCGTCCATCGGTTTTCAGATGGACAAGGCGCAAGTCCGGGCGGTACTGGATTGGGATCATCCTGAGGATTTGAAGGTGTTACAAAGGTTTTTGGATTTCGGTAACTACTACCGTAAGTTCATCAAAAACTTTTCGGTAGTGGCCAAACCTCTGATGAATATGACCAGGAAAGGGACAGACTTTTCCAAGTGGTCCAGTCCAGCAAGGGAGGTCAGGGCTGTCACTAGCAATTTCGGGGTCCCATACTGGCAAAATTTTCGGGGCCCCCTTGAGACTCCGCCCAGGCTCCACCCCTTAAACTGTCCACAGTACCCCTGCTCTCTCTTGGAAAAACTCCACTTCTCACCTATCACACATTAACAGTTCCTATCACCAGATCACATATATAGCTGGCAGCTTTTGTTTTGGCCAAAAGATTTTTTTAAGCCGCCACCATAATACGGTAGACACTTTTGGCCGGGTCCTACTCTACTGTAACCTATTAAATATTTGTTAAAATACACAATACAATTTAGGTGTATTTTTATTTATTTTTTAATTTTATAAAATGAACATTAATATCACATACAAGGAACAAATACCGCTACACCATGTCCAGACCACATATTACCACCAGTGACCGAATAATATCACATACAGAGAACAAATACCACCGCACCATGACCAGACCACATATTAGCACCACAAAGTGACCAAATAGCACATACAAGGGACAAATACCGCAACACCATGTCCAGACCACATATTACCACCACATAGTGACTGAATACTACAATACTGATCAGTAATAAAAAAAACCACAATACTATCACCATAAGTGCCATTATACACAGGAGATCTGTACTTAATATGCAGTGTCTGTATACAGGTAATACAGTGATCACTGGTGGTATTATACACAGGAGCTCTGTATATAATGTATAGGTAATACAGTGATCACTGGTGACATTGTACACAGGATCGCTGTATATAGTATACAGTGTATAGTGCCAGTGTATAGGTAACACACTGACTCACCAGTGACCTCTCTAGGTGAAGTCCTTCATCTTTGTTTTTCATCTTTCATCCAGCACAGACCACCATCACTTCTTTCAGCCAGGGTTCATCTCTGCAGGAAATAACACAGTTATCTCGAGCTCCGCTTGCAGAACACATTACTTAATTTTTCCCAACTTCTACATTACACCACATGAAGAAAAAAAGGCAACATAGTATCACTCTACACAGTAACAGGACCGCCCCCCCCCCATTTAAAACAGTATACTCAAAAAATAAAATAAATACGTCACTACAGTAATAATATCCCTTAATTAGCCCCTATGGTAATAATATTCTCCATCCTAGCCCCCTTGTGTCTCATTCCTGGCTTCAGCCATGTGTTCTCCCATCCTGCCCTCATGAGTATTCATTCGGCCCCATATGATCTCCCCATCCATCTCCATCCTGCCCCATGATCCTGCCTGATCTGTCTCCAACCCTGCCCCATCTGTCTCCAATCATGCCCCTTATCTCCATTCTACCCCCGTGTCTCCAATCATGTCCGTATCTCCATTCTGCCCCCTATGTCTCCAATCATGACCCCTATGTCTGCAATCCTGCCCCCTGTCTCCATTCTGCCCCATCTGTCTCCAGTCCTGCCCCCAGTGTCTCCAATCCTGCCCCCAATGTCTCCAGTCATGCCCCCAGTGTCACTAGTCATGCCCCCTGTGTCTCCAGTCATGCCCCCAGTGTCTTTCATCCTGCCCCGTATCTCCAATCCTGCCCCCATCTGTCTCCAATCCTGCCCCCATCTGCCTCCAATCCTGCCCCCAGTGTCTCCAATCCTGCCCCCAGTGTCTCCAATCCTGCCCCTAGTGTCTCCAATCATGCCCCATGTCTTCAGTCATGCCCCTTATCTCCATTCTGCCCCCTGTGTCCAGCATTCTGCCCGTGTGTCCAGCACTCTGCCCGTGTGTCCAGCACTCTGCCCGTGTGTCCAGCACTCTGCTCGTGTGTCCAGCATTCTGCCCATATGTCCAGCATTCTGTCCATGTGTCCAGCATTCTGCCCTTGTGTCCAGCATTCTGCCCCCCCGTGTCCAGCACTCTGCCCGAAGTTTATTAACCCTTCAGGTACTTCACAGCAGCAGAAGCAACATGGAAGGAAAAAATTTACATTTAACTTTTTAGTCACAAAAATGATGTTTTAGCAACAATTTTGTTATTTTCCCAAGGGTAAAAAGAGAAACTGGACCCCAAAAGTTACTGTACAATTTGTCCTGAGTACGCCGATACCCCATATGTGGGGGGGAACCACTGTCTGGGCGCATGACAGGGCTCGGAAGGGAAGTAGCGCCATTTGACTTTTGCAATGAAAAATTGGCTCAAATCTTTAGCGGACACCATGTCGCGTTTGGAGAGCCCCTGTGTGCCTAAACATTGGAGCTCCCCCACAAGTGACCCCATTTTGGAAACTAGACCCCCCAAGGAGCTTATTTAGATGCATAGTGAGCACTTTGAACCCCCAGGTGCTTCACAAATTGATGCGTAAAAATGAAAAAGTACTTTTTTTTCGCAAAAAATATATTTTAGCCTCAATTTTTTCATTTTCACATAGGCAACAGGATAAAATGGATCCTTAAATGTGTTGGGCAATTTCTCCTGAGTACACCAATACCTCATATGTGGTCACAAACCACTGTTTGTGCACACCGCAAGGCTCAGAAGGGAAGGAGCGCCATTTGACTTTTGAATGAAAAATTAGCTCCAATCATTAACGGACACCATGTCGTGTTTGGAGAGCCCTTGTGTGCCTAAACATTGAAGCTCCCCCACATGTGACCCAATTTTGCAAACTAGACCCCCAAGGAACTTATCTAGATGCATAGTGAGCACTTTAAACCCCCAGGTGCTTCACAAATTGATCCGAAAAAATGAGTCCTTTTTTTTTCACAAAAAATTTCATTTAGCCTCAATTTGTTCATTTCCACATGGGCAACAGGATAAAATGGATCCTAAAATTTATTGGGCAATTTCTCCTGAGTACACAGATACCTCACATGTGGGGGTAATCCACTGTTTGGGCACATGGCAGGGCTCGGAATGGAAGGAGCGCCATTTGACTTTTTGAATGAAAAATTAGCTCCAATCGTTAGCGGACACCATGTCGCTTTTGGAGAGCCCCGGTGTGCCTAAACATTGGAGCTCCCCCACATGTGACCCCATTTTGGAAACTAGACCTCCCATGGAACTAATCTAGATGTGCGGTGACCACTTTAAACCCCCAAGTGCTTCACAGAAGTTTATAACGCAGAGCCGTGAAAATAAAAAATAATTTTTCATTCCTCAAAAATTATTTTTTAGCCTGCAATTTTTTATTTTCACAAGAGTAACAGGAGGAATTGGACCCCAAAAGTTGTTGTCCAGTTTGTCCTGAGTACGCTGATGCCCCATATGTGGGGGGGGAAACCACTGTGTGGGCACACGTCGGGGCTCGGAAGGGAAGTAGTGACTTTTGAAATGCAGACTTTGATGGAATGGTCTGCGGGCGTCATGTTGCGTTTGCAGAGCCCCTGATGTGCCTAAACAGTAGAAACCCCCCACAAGTGACCCCATTTTGGAAACTAGACCCCCAATTAACTTATCTAGATATGTGGTGAGCACTTTGAACCCCCAAGTGCTTCACAGAAGTTTACAACGCAGAGCTGTGAAAATAAAAAAATCATTTTTCTTTCCTCAAAAATGATGTTTTAGCAAGCAATTTTTTATTTTCACAAGAGTAACAAAAGAAATTGGTTCCCTGAAAAATGCACACAGGAAAATTGCACATAGGAATATTCCCCACACGGAAAATTCCCCACACGGAAAATTCCCCACACAGAAAATTGTCAATTACAGCATCACAAAGTTTCAGATCTATGATATTTCAGGTGCAAGGTGAGGAAGTTCACATAATATGTGATCAACTTGTGATGTACAGTTGACCTAGTGCAAACTGCAAAAATAATGATCTGTGGTTTGCAGCAGTCTGTCATTATCAGCAATAGATAGATCTAGTCTGCTCTCATCTCTCACTGATTCTGCCTTACCCCTCCCACCAGCCCAAAACAGCAGCTCATGCAGAACCAGAAGCAGTGTGATCCAGAGGAGCCATCACGGCTATCAGTGCTCGCAAAAGTATCACTGCTGCTGGCAGAGATAGTTGGTCCTGGAAGCCCAGAAGGCACAGCAGAAAGGTGAGATTCTGTCACTTGTACCACTTTGTATTCTTGCTGAGAATGTATGATATGCTTTTGCAGTGGAGTCTGATGGGCCCCAGTGCGAAATTTGGCCCTTCCCCCCCCCACACACACACGTTGGTCAGATGTATGGGCCCCTGTAGTGTTCTAAATTCTATAAAGACGTATGACTTGCCCCCCTCCCTGTTATGACCTGGTGGTTAGGACAATAATGGACCAGGTGGGTAAGAGCACACGGAAAGACCAGATAGTAATAATAATACAGGACAAGCTCTGGGACGTGGAACTCTGCTGACCGCAATCCCTAATCCTATCTCACACACTAGAAATAGCCGTGGATTGCTCCTAATGCTCCCTATGCAACTCGTCACAGCCTAAGGAACTAGCTAGCCCTAAAGATAGAAAAATAAGCCTACCTTGCCTTAGAGAAATTCCCCAAAGGAAAAGGCAGCCCCCCACATATAATGACTGTGAGTTAAGATGAAAATCACAAACACAGAGATGAAATAGATTTAGCAAAAGAGAGGCCCGACTTACTGAACAGACAGAGGATAGGAAAGGTGATTTTGCGGTCAGCACAAAAACTACAAAAAAACCACGCAGAGGGTGCAAATGACCCTCCGCACCGACTCACGGTGCGGAGGCGCTCCCTCTGCGTCCCAGAGCTTCCAGCAAGCAAGACAAAAATCAAAATAGCAAGCTGGACAGAAAAATAGCAAACAAGAGAAAAACAAGCAGGAACTTAGCTTCTGCTGGAGAAGACAGGTCACAAGAACGATCCAGGAGCGAACAGACCAATACTGGAACATTGACAGGTGGCATGGAGCAAAGATCTAAGTGGAGTTAAATAGAGCAGCCAGCTAACGAATTAACCTCGTCACCTGTGGAAGGAAACTCAGAAGCCGCAGCCCCACTCACAACCACCAGAGGAAGCCCATGGACAGAACCAGCCGAAGTACCATTCATGACCACAGGAGGGAGCCCGACAACAGAATTCACAACACCTCCCCCTTCATTATGTAGTAATATCCCCCATATACTGGTATATATATGCCCATCATCCTGGTGAATATGTCTGCATCCTGGTATATATGTCCTAATGCTGGTATATATGGTCCCCATCCTAGTATGTATGCTCCACATGATCTCCATCCTGGTATTTATGCCCTTTCTGGTATATATGTCCCTATCCTGGTTTACATGGTCCCCAATCCTAGTGTATGTGTCCCCGTTCTGACCCTAATGCATAATTAAAAACAATAACATTCTATTCACCTTTCCTCTGCTCCCACGTCGCCCAGTGTCTTTTGTAGCCACCGCACAGCCAAGCAGCTGACATCGGAGTGTGCGCCATTTCATGCACCGCTCCCTGTGGCTGCACCTCTGATGTCCGCTCACAGCCAACGCGCCGGCAGCATGTATCGCAGTGCTGGGACCCCACGGTTCTCTGCAACATGATGCATGTCATCTGGATCTGCATCTTCAGTGAAGACGCAGATCCAGCAGAAGCAGGCACCTGTGCCCCCTTGCCTGGTTGTTGACTTGATGCCTGCGACCACAGTCATTACACATCTGTGTTTTTTTGTATTGGTGAACCAATAGTCTTATCTATCCCCATATTAATTTATTTTCAATAAAAGTGTATTTTGAGTTCATCTAAAGTATTCTATTTCTTCTTGTAGTGCTAACAATGGAGATTTCAAAAAACCAGAGAAACAACAAAGTTATGATTCACTTTTGAATATCTTGTATTTCGTACTATCAACGCAGTGGTGACTTGGAGATGCCGACTGTACCGCTCTTCAAAGTGCCATTCAATTCTCAAAACAAATGATGGCAACGTAGTTCAAGAACCAACAGAACATTGTCATGACTCCTGCCCTCAAAAAGCAGAAGCAAACGTTGCCAGAAGCAAAATGAGAGAAGACATGAGAGCAGTAAGTGCTACTCCTCGCAACGTGATGGGAAAGGTGTTGTCAGTATTGAGTAATGATGTATTGTCAAGGTGAAAATATATGTCTTTATACACTTTTGTACTTTTATATATTCTTATGCTGTGAAACAATAAGTTTTTCCTTCATGCTTGCTAATGCATATGTAACTGTACTTAAGATGGCTGCCAGTATTCACCTTTGCCCCAGATTCACCCTGCTGAAGAAGCAAGTTACACATTCCAGAAGGACAAGTATCATTTCTCTGGAAATGATACTTAAAGCTGTGATGTGCTGCTGCAGTGCAGTATGGAGCAATCTCCACCAGGGGGTGCTGGATAAGGAAAGGAGGCTGCACACACAGCACAGCTACACTGAACAACAACACAGGTGTCACAGGTAATGAAAGGGACATGAAACAAGCCAAGGTCATACACGGAGATAGCAGCGCGGTACAGAAGGGGCGAGCAGAGAATCGTCGGGGGCAAGCAAGATGTCAGAACCTACCGGGAACGTGGTAACCAAAACGTGAGGCGTAAGACAGAGTCGGGGTACAGGCCAAAGGTCAGAACAAGTAACAAACGGGTGCAGTCAGTCAGAGGCAAAGAGGAACACTTAGAACAGGGATCCAGGTCAGGAGCTCAAACAGTGCAGGATGAACTTATAGCTGACACTGGCCCCCAGGCTGCAGAGGACTTAAATAGCACAGCCAGCTCCAGGGTGAGGCAGAGAGGATTAACTCCCACATGACCAGCCCAGAGACAAGAGAGCTGAACATAATCTCAGAACTGGATCATGACAAAAGCGATGTGGACAAGATGTGGACAAAGGAAGATTCATCAGATGATGTCAGAGCCAACCAGAAGGACTGAATACTAGATACATTGCTTAACCCCTGCATATCCCCGCCCTCTGCACACCTTCCCCCAATAGATCATGTAGTGTTGTGTATTAGGAAATAAAGTTAGTTGCTGTGACGTTCCCACTACGTGTGGAAGTACGAGCATGCAATGAGTTTGAACCAGCATTGTGTCTGACTCATTCTTATCCGGTACCAACATGCTCTTAATCTGATTTGGAATGACTGGTGAAGGAAGGGCATTGTCGTGACGACCCCGACAATTTGGCGCAACCAACGTGGGGCGTGGCCGGCGATCCGAGACCCCCTGGACCCATGCCTGGACGTCCGTGGACGACACCCGTAGTGGCTGACCTCGAGGACTGATCACCCTCTAAACATGGTAAGTGGAGATCACATACTATGTATGTGTCACACTTGCTAGTGTTTCAGCCGTTATTGGTTAGTCTGTGGTCTCCTTGGGTCTGGGGAGTGACCGGTCGAGTGGTGAGACCGAGCGCGATCCCGTGCCACGCTTCGAACCAGCAACTGAGAGACGTCGCACTCTGCACGTCCTTGTGTACACCACACCTCCTCCACCGGTCATTGTACTTCATTCAACCACCCTACCCGTGACTATTGTCTAGTAGTGATAGAGTGAAAGATTGAAGAAGTTTGTGGATTGGGGGCGGCTGAGAGAAGGGATAGGAGACGTAGCCTCTGTGATATTGCACGCACATACATTGGTAATTAAGACGTCCCAAGAGGGGGACCACCAGAAACACTTGCACACACTTGCACATATCGGTAATTAAGACGTCCCAAGAGGGGGACCACCAGAAACACTTGCACACACTTGCACATATCGGTAATTAAGACGTCCCAAGAGGGGGACCACCAGAAACAGTGGAGGGGTCTCACTAGGAGACAGCCTCCCAACGTTTAGAATATCGTGACAGACTGTAATCACTGGTGTTCAGGTTAGGGAAAAATATTGAGCGCGAGGCTCTTTATTCATAACACGTCGAGCGCGAGGCTCCGTGTTAGGACACAAGTGTTGTCGTCGCTGTCAGCGGCCTGCTGCAGAAGGGCGTAGTATTCTGTGAGTCATGTTGCGTCTCTTATAGCAGAAGTCCGTGCCCCACGAGTTAAGTGAGGATGCTGTGGAAGTCAAGACAATAGTAGAGTCACGGGAGGGCAAGAAGGCAGTCAAGAATGTTGAAAGATAAAGGACTGTTAGAACAAGCGCAAGCTCATCTGCGAGTTGCGCGAGGCTTAAAGAACGAGAAATGGAAAGAGGTTGATGGAGAGGGAGAATCAGAGGATGCAGAGCCCGTGTTTGGTTATAAAATACCTCAATCATTGGTTTTTCTGAGGTGTTCTGGCATAGGAATTGTGTGAAGGTTTTGTAGAAATTAATTGAGTCTGAGAACTGCTGTATTTCGTTACTCTGTGTGGTTTTCCGAGACACCCGATGGGAGGGGTCAAACAGCTGCGCTGTGCCTTTCTTCTTTGTGTTGAGGAATGCTGTAAATTCTTATCTCTGTGCTTATAGCTGATGGGAGGGGTGAACCCCTGAGCGAATTGTTTCTGATTTCTTCTCTTTGTGCTGCGGGCCAGAGAAAGGGGGGCCATGCAGCTGCACTGAAGAATATGGTGGAGCTGTGTATATTCTGTCCTTGGTTCAGTACGCCCTGAGAGATTTGTGTTTAAAGCAATAGTACAATGTTGTATTGAATTAGAAAGAATTATTGTAAGCTTAAAGTGAAATATGGTGTCCGGACGATGCATTAAAAGTAGTACAAAGTTTCCAGAAGAACTTAACCCATTCTGTATCAGCAGCTGCGCTCTGTAGCCCCCACTGCAGCTTGCAGCTTCAAGGACACAGCTCGCAGCTCCATTCCTTATCAGTGGCTCACTAGACTCCAGCTCCCCTCCCTTACACAAATCCAGTGTCATATTCCAATATTCATTTTAACCCTGTGTCTGGAAATCTCCCTCGCCATGTAAATTCTCAGACCAAGACAAGACAGATGGACTTGTAAATATTACGGTCAGACAAACCCAGACTGGAGAAATACTTGTATAATCTGTGCTGCAACCCAACCTAAGTGAATTACGCTGAATCCTGTCCAGATAAGATCACATGTAGATATATAGGAAGCTGACACAGGATTGTGGTTAGTGGGTAGTGGGGACATTAACTTTGGGAGTAAGCTGACAGTAATCCTTTTGGGAAGGAGCTGTAGACCAGCATGTCATGTCACCCCCAACCGGTCATCTAGTCACCCCCACCACCAGAGAACCAACCACATCAGGTAGTGTAAGACAGATACAGGAGTATTATCCCTGGAAGCCCTCTGACTAGCTAGCTACGCTAAAATAATTGGCTGACCCTGAGAACAAACCTTTCCCATTATACAAAGACAATATGATGGACGTATAAGTGCACCTGAGCAGACCTAGAGAGTTGGTGAGCCAAGATGATGGTCAGATGGTCCTTACATTATATAACCCCTATGCAGATGAGTATAATGAGATGTGTATCTTACATGCCCTTTCCCGATCAGTTTGAGAAAAAAAAGAAAAAAAAAAAAAAAGGGGGGGGGGGGGGGGATAGTGTCTCTAACCCTGGCAGTTAGAATATCCTTATGTCACGCTGCTTCAGTATGTGGGTAATTGTTTTTTGTTTTTTTTGTTGTGTGCACAGACAGAGCAGGAAGCCATTGTTGCCACTGTTAGTTTTCGCAAGTATCTGGCAGATCTGAACTGTCAGGTTTCGGCCTCGAAACTTCGGTTCTGCCTTGGTCAAGTGATATTTTTGGGTCACTGTCTCCTTCAGGGTGCCAGACACCTCACAGAAGAAAGGAAAATAGCCGTCAGCTACAAAAGATGAGACTGAACTCCAACGTTTCCTTGGACTATGTACTTATTGTTGTCAGTGGATACCGGACGCATCCCGCATGCTACCTCTCTACAATGCCCTGAATGACTGTTCAAGATATGGTGATGATTTTGGCAGATTTTACACCGGATACGCTGATACTACGGAAGATACTGTATTGCACGGAGCTGCACTCCCTCCCTCACTGTCAGCACAAGAAGTAGAACTTCAGGCTCTGTCTACTACATGTACTTTGGCCAAAGACAGGCGGGCTAATATATACACGGACTCACAGTATGCATTTGGTATTGCTCATGATGATTTCGGAGCCCTATGAGCCAATCGAGGATTTGTTACTACTGCCGGGACTCGGTGAAGAATGTTGAATCTGTTAAAGCCCTCATGGACTCAATCAAATTACCTACCCAGGTGGCCATTATCAAAGTTAAGGAGCACGGTACTATGGAACAGGCCACAGACTGTTGGTAACGCCTGTGCGGATATGCAAGCAAAAGCCGCTGCTCTTCTGCCCGTTGAACAGACCATACCAGCTATGGTGACCACACGCTCTCAGCGTGAACAGTTACAAGAAACACTGACTCTACAGGAACCTGATGATCTATGCCAGACTGAGGTTTTCTGCCGGACCCCGCAAGACCGCTTAATGACGATGCAGAGAATGTCTCCAAGGGAAGAAGTGAAGCAGTGGAAAGCTGATGGAGCACGTATGGACAATGGTCGCTGGAAAAAGGACCAACTTGTGTCTCCCTAAGCGGATGTACCCTGCTATTGCCACGTGGGCGCATGGGCCCACACATCGAGGTATCTGTCAGACCTGCAATCCTGGTCAACTTCAACGTGTAACCCCGAAGCACCTTGCTAAGCCCGACTATCCTTTCCAAAGGCTCCAGGTGGACCTCATCACGTTGCCTAAGTCTGGAAGGTATGAATATTGTCTGGTAGTTGTCGATATGTTCTCCAGATGGCCAGAAGTATTCCCCGTTACCAACGTGACTGCAAAGATCACAGCAAAGAAACTGGTGATGGGAGTTATATGCAGATATGGTGTTCCAGAAGTTGCTGAAAGTGACCAAGGCCCGGACTTTTCTTTTCATGTGTATCAGGAAGTTCTGACAATGCTTGGATCCACTGTAGCCCTCCATACTCCATACCATCCACAATCCAGTGGGAAAGTTAAGAGGCTGACCGGCACGCTGAAGGGACAATTGACCAAAATGATGCAGGAGACTACGGCTCCATGGCCAGGGCTCTTACACGTTCGTACTACCCCTAAGGCAAAACATGGCCTGTCCCCATATGAGATATTGTTTGGTGCTAGCTTCTCAGTTGCAAATTTTCAGTCTCAGTAGTTGTCAGAAGAAACTTACCGTGCTGTTCAATATGTTATTCAGCTTAGTAAAAATGTTGCTAACACCCATGTTTTAGTTTCTTTTTCCCTTCCAGATTCAGCAGAAACCGATATTGGTCACAATTTGAAGCCTGGTGGTTTTATGGTCGTGAAAAGCTATGTCAGTAAAACTTGAAGGAAAGAGCACCTGGATCTACGCTTCACACTGCAAAAGAGACCGAACCAGCGCTTAGTCACGGTGGTGATCGAAGGAAAATGTTGCTGTTGTTTTTGGTCCTGAGGCTGGGGGCCATCCTCGCCTCTACCTCCCCGGCCCCTATTGTAAATAAGAATACCGGTGCCACTATTCTCTGGGTAAATCTAACGGCCCCGGTAAATATCTGATTTGATTTCTGCAATGTAGTCAAGTGCCCCGAGACTCAACGGGTGGTAGAGGGAATCATCCAGTATTATATATGTGTTAGAAGTTTTCTCCATAGAAACACAAACAGCCCCAAGGAAAAATTTATGGTTAGAATGGGTAAGATACAATGTACAAGTCCAGAATATCTCTGTAGGACGTATTGCTTGTGCTGCAGCGAATACACATCTATACACACATGCATTGTTTTTTCCTGATGACAATACTACTGCCTGTGTTATGAATCTGTTGAAGGGTCTAAAGCCCACTGATTGATTGCTCAGATTATGTCCCACTAATTCATGAAGAACCCACACTAAAGGTCCCAGGGGGGATAACCGTATTAGCTGATAATTATACCTGCTATAATTCCCATGACACTACAGGTACACCAGTAGGGGTCTTCGAGACAGGTTTCTGCAAAGAGAACAGTTCTCTAGATACTGATTTGCTAGCTAATCATACACAGTACATGTACGACATTTATTGGTTATGTGGAGATGGTAAGCTCCGTCCTAAGTTGCCTAATGCCTGGACAGGTCAATGTACCCTTGTTAAACTAGCTATGCAGTTCAAGATTTTACCTTGGGATCCAGAGATACCTGATGAATATACCAGAAAGAGGAGAAGTCTCGATCAGCTCCACAAAGGTTATGAAGAAAATCCATTGATATATGTCGATGGCATTGGAGTGACAAGGGGGGTGCCTGACCAATTTAAAGACCAGAACTAGATCTATGCTAGCTTTGCTTCTATAATCCCACAGGTGCAGATGAATAAAAACGTTGATGGGATCAATTACATATATTACAGTGAACAAAGGTTTGTCAATTTTACCTGTGATGCCTTCCAAGGTATAGTTGAGGAATTGGGCCCTAACACTAGAATGACCCTCCAAAACCGACTAGCCCTTGATATGATCTTAGCTGAGAAAGGAGGAGTCTGTGGGATGGTGGGAGAGGAATGTTGTACCTATATCCCTCAGAACTCTGGGGTAAATGGAAAGACCATGATAGGCCTTAAAAAGATAAATGGGTTAGCAGCAGAATTAAAATCTAATGTTGGAGTAGACACATCTTTTCCGGTTGGTTGGATGGGTCTAGTACTGATTGCTCTTCTTGTAGTTGGATCGATAATTCTCTGTTGTGTTATTCCCCTGTATAAAAAGGTTATCACTGAGGCAACTCCGACTGGCACCTTCCTCAACCAAGAAGTAGACTCACCAGAGTACGATGGTACTGATCCAGGGGAGATCCCCAAGTATGTCCCCCTCAAGAAGATAGACAAAACCCCCAATTCTCAGATGATGCTAAGAGATTTAGTTTAGGGACAGCGGGAGAACTCCATGTGAGGCTAGTGAAGGGTTCAGCTGCCTGGAGGCCTCTTGCAAGGGGAGAGCTTCTGAGGTGTCTGGATGAAGAAATCCACCTCCCCTTTCCCCATCGCATGGACAGTCTCGAAGGATCTTTCTTTTTAGGGAAAAACTTAGTGTTTAGGGGGATTGTCAAGGTGAAAATATATGTCTTTATACACTTTTGTACTTTTATATATTCTTATGCTGTGAAACAATGAGTTTTTCCTTCATGCTTGCTAATGCATATGTAACTGTACTTAAGATGGCTGCCAGTATTCACCTTTGCCCCAGATTCGCCCTGCTGAAGAAGCAAGTTACACATTCCAGAAGGACAAGTATCATTTCTCTGGAAATGATACTTAAAGCGATGTGGACAAAGGAAGATTCATCAGATGATGTCACAGCCAACCAGAAGGACTGAATACTAGATACATTGCTTAACCCCTGCATATCCCCGCCCTCTGCACACCTTCCCCCAATAGATCATGTAGTGTTGTGTATTAGGAAATAAAGATAGTTGCTGTGACGTTCCCACTACGTGTGGAAGTACGAGCATGCAATGAGTTTGAACCAGCATTGTGTCTGACTCATTCTTATCCGGTACCAACATGCTCTTAATCTGATTTGGAATGACTGGTGAAGGAAGGGCATTGTCGTGACGACCCCGACAGTATTGGCCCATATGCCAAGACAATCATCTCTTGCGAGAAGCCTAGTCTATCATAGAACAGATGGTAATTTGCCTAACCCAAAAACTATACATTTTTGCATTCCTGAAAAGTATAGTCAACTGATACTTCATGATTCAGTAAAGGAAGATCGAAACAGAATTCTGGTTTTAGGAGAGAGATCTTAGGGTTGAACTGAACAAAGATACAATCTATGGAGATGGCACCTTTGATAAAGTGCCCAATATGTTTGTATAAAAGAATGTTTGAAATAATGAAGCTATTGATTCCAAATCTGGCACCTCAAAAGGTTTTAGTGGATTTTGAGAAGGCTTGTATGACTGCAGTAAGGATTGCCTTTCCACATGCTGATGTTAAAGGGTATTATTTTCACCTTTGTCAGAGTCTCATTAGAAAAATAAAAAATGTTGGTTTGAAAACTGACCCTATTTTGGAAACTAGACCCTCCAAGGAACTTATCTAGATGTGTGGTGAGCACTTTGAACCCCCAAGTGCTTCACAGAAGTTTATAACGCAGAGCCGTGAAAATAAAAAATAATTTTTCTTTCCTCAAATTATGTTTTAGCAAGCAATTTTTTATATTCGCAAGGGTAACAGGAGAAATTGGACCCCAATAGTTGTTGCCCATTTTGTCCTGAGTACGCTGGTACCCCATGTGTGGGAGTAAACCACTGTTTGGGCGCACGTCAGGACTCGGAAGGGAGGGAGCACCATTTGACTTTTTGAACGCAAGATTGGCTGGAATCAATGGTGGCGCCATGTTGCGTTTGGAGACCCTTGATGTGCCTAAACAGTGGAAACCGCTCAATTCTAACTTCAACACTAACCCCAACACACCCCTAACCCTAATCCCAACTGTAGCCATAACCCTAATCACAACCCTAACTCTAATCCCAACCCTAACCACAACTTTAACCCCAACACACCCCTAACCCTAATTCCAACCCTAAACCTAACGCTATGTGCCCACGTTGCGGATTCGTGTGAGATTTTTCCGCACCTTTTTTGAAAAATCCGCAGGTAAAAGGCACTGTGTTTTACCTGCGGATTTACCGTGGATTTCCAGTGTTTTTTTGTGCGGATTTCACCTGCGGATTCCTATTGAGGAACAGGTGTAAAACGCTGCGGAATCCGCACAAAGAATTGACATGCTGCGGAAAATACAACGCAGCGCTTCCACGCGGTATTTTCCACACCATGGGCACAGCGGATTTGGTTTTTTAAAGGTTTACATGGTACTGTAAACCTGATGGAAAATTGCTATGTAGCCGCAGCGGCCAATCCGCTGCGGATCCACGGCCAAATCCGCACCGTGTGCACATAGCCTAATTCTAACTCTAGCCCTAACCCTAGTGGAAAAAAAAAATATTTTATTATTATCCCTACCTATGGGGGTGATAAAGGGGGGGGGGGTCATTTACTTTTTTTTTTTTAATTTTGATCACAGCGATAAGTTTTATCACAGTGATCAAAATATACCTGGAACGAATCTGCCGGCCGGCATTTTGGAATATGGCGGCGCCCATGGAGAAGACGGACGGACACCGGGAGGCCTGGTAAGTATGAGGGGGGGGGAGGGGAGATCGGAGCACGGGGGGTGGCATCGGAGCACGGGGGGAGCTGACAGGAGGATGGCGGATCAGACAGGACGACGGAGGGGAACGGAGCACGGGACAGAGGACTGGGGAGGCGATCGGTGGCGGTGGGGGGGACAGAACAGGGTTTCCAGCCATGGCCGATGATATTGCAGCATCGGACATGGCATTGTAATATTTCACCAGTTTTCATAGGTGAAATATTACAAATCGCTCTGATTGGCAGTTTCACTTTTAACAGCCAATCAGAGCGATCGTAGCCACAGGAGGGTGAAGCCACCCCCCCTGGGCTGAAGTACCACTCCCCCTGTCCCTGCAGATCGGGTGAAATTGGAGTTAACCCTTTCACCCGATCTGCAGGGACGCGATCCCTCCATGACGCCACATAAGCGTCACAGGTCGGATTGGCACCGACTTTCATGACGCCTACGTGGTGTCAAAGGTCGGTAAGGGGTTAAAGGGTCGATATTGACTTTTAAGATTGCTATTTCCAGTAGGTGGCTCTAGAGTTCTAGTCCTCTTCCTCTCTTAAGATGCAATTTGCATCCTCTATCTATATAACATGTCCACATAGAACATGTCTTACCAATGCATGTAACATGACCCTTTCAGAGGATAATGCTGCTACCAGAGAGGTCAATAGTGTAGAAGGGTCTGGAACAAGATAAGGGGTCCTGGCAGGGTGCATAGGGGTATGATAGGGACTTGTCCCCCTGTACTCTGCTGTGGGTTAAACTAGAAGAAGAGGGGACGGGAAGAAAAACATTAGACTCGAACAAAGAAGACCCAGGAAAACATACTCAGAAGGGAGGTAAGAACATTTCTAAAACAGTCCACAGCGAGTAGATTGGAACAAAACAAAATCCTCTAAACTGCATGCTCGCAAACGCCAGAAGCCTGACAAACAAGATGGAAGAACTAGAAGCAGAAATATCTACAGGTAACTTTGACATAGTGGGAATAACCGAGACATGGTTAGATGAAAGCTATGACTGGGCAGTTAACTTATAGGGTTACAGTCTGTTTAGAAAGGATCGTAAAAATCGGAGAGGATGAGGGGTTTGTCTCTATGTAAAGTCTTGCGAAGGGAATGAGGATGTCGAGTCCATATGGGTCGAAATTCATGGAGGGAAAAATGGTAACAAAATTCTCATTGGGGTCTGTTACAAACCCCCAAATATAACAGAAACCATGGAAAGTCTACTTCTAAAGCAGATAGATGAAGCTGCAACCCATAATGAGGTCCTGGTTATTGGGGACTTTAACTACCCGGATATTAACTGGGAAACATAAACCTGTGAAACCCATAAAGGCAACAGGTTTCTGCTAATAACCAAGAAAATTTATCTTTCACAATTAGTGCAGAATCCAACCAGAGGCGCAGCACTTTTAGACCTAATACTATCTAATAGACCTGACAGAATAACAAATCTGCAGGTGGTCGGGCATCTAGGAAATAGCGACCACAATATTGTACAGTTTCACCTGTCTTTCACTATGGGGACTTGTCAGGGAGTCACAAAGACACTGAACTTTAGGAAGGCAAAGTTTGACCAGCTTAGAGATGCTTTTAATCTGGTAGACTGGGACAATATCCTCAGAAATAAGAATACAGCTAATAAATGGAAAATGTTTAAGAACATCCTAAATAGGCACTGTAAGCGGTTTATACCTTGTGGAAGTAAAAGGACTAGAAATAGGAAAAACCCAATGTGGCTAAACAAAGAAGACAGGCAATTAATAGTAAAAAGAAAGCATTTGCACTACTAAAGCAGGATGGCACCATTGAAGCTTTAAAAAACTATAGGGAGAAAAATACTTTATCTAAAAAACTAATTAATTAAAGCTGCCAAAAAGGAAACAGAGAAGCACATTGCTAAGGAGAGTAAAACTAATCCCAAACTGTTCTTCAACTATATCAATAGTAAAAGAATAAAAACTGAAAATGTAGGCCCCTTAAAAAATAGTGAGGAAAGAATGGTTGTAGATGACGAGGAAAAAGCTAACATATTAAACACCTTCTTCTCCACGGTATTCACGGTGGAAAATGAAATGCTAGGTGAAATCCCAAGAAACAATGAAAACCCTATATTAAGGGCCACCAATCTAACCCAAGAAGAGGTGCGAAACCGGCTAAATAAGATTAAAATAGATAAATCTCTGGGTCCGGAAGGCATACACCCACGAGTACTAAGAGAACTAAGTAATGTAATAGACAAACCATTATTTCTTATTTTTAGGGACTATAGCGACGGGGTCTATTCCGCAGGACTGGTGCATGGCAAATGTGGTGCCAATATTCAAAAAGGGCTCTAAAAGTGAACCTGGAAATTATAGGCCAGTAAGTCTAACCTCTATTGTTGGTAAAATATTTGAAGGGTTTCTGAAGGATATTATTCTGGATTATCTCAATGAGAATAACTGTTACTCCATATCAGCATGGGTTTATGAGAAATCGCTCCTGTCAAACCAATCTAATCAGTTTTTATGAAGAGGTAAGCTATAGGCTGGACCACGGTGAGTCATTGGACGTGGTATATCTCGATTTTTCCAAAGTGTTTGATACCGTGCCGCACAAGAGGTTGGTACACAAAATGAGAATGCTTGGTCTGGGGGAAAATGTGTGTAAATGGGTTAGTAACTGGCTTAGTGATAGAAAGCAGAGGGTGGTTATAAATGGTATAGTCTCTAACTGGGTCGCTGTGACCAGTGGGGTACCGCAGGGGTCGGTATTGGGACCTGTTCTCTTCAACATATTCATTAATAATCTGGTAGAAGGTTTACACAGTAAAATATCGATATTTGCAGATGATACAAAACTATGTAAAGCAGTTAATACAAGAGAAGATAGTATTCTGCTACAGATGGATCTGGATAAGTTGGAAACTTGGGCTGAAAGGTGGCAGATGAGGTTTAACAATGATAAATGTAAGGTTATACACATGGGAAGAAGGAATCAATATCACCACACTGAACAGGAAACCACTGGGTAAATCTGACAGGGAGAAGGACTTGGGGATCCTAGTTAATAATAAACTTACCTGGAGCAGCCAGTGCCAGGCAGCAGCTGCCAAGGCAAACAGGATCATGGGGTGCATTAAAAGAGGTCTGGATACACATGATGAGAGCATTATACTGCCTCTGTACAAATCCCTAGTTAGACCGCACATGGAGTAATGTGTCCAGTTTTGGGCACCGGTGCTCAGGAAGGATATAATGGAACTAGAGAGAGTACAAAGGAGGGCAACAAAATTAATAAAGGGGATGGGAGAACTACAATACCCAGATAGATTAGCGAAATTAGGATTATTTAGTCTAGAAAAAAGACCACTGAGGGGCGATCTAATAACCATGTATAAGTATATAAGGGGACAATACAAATATCTCGCTGAGGATCTGTTTATACCAAGGAAGGTGACGGGCACAAGGGGGCATTCTTTGCGTCTGGAGGAGAGAAGGTTTTTCCACCAACATAGAAGAGGATTCTTTACTGTTAGGGCAGTGAGAATCTGGAATTGCTTGCCTGAGGAGGTGGTGATGGCGAACTCAGTCGAGGGGTTCAAGAGAGGCCTGGATGTCTTCCTGGAGCAGAACAACATTGTATCATACAATTATTAGGTTCTGTAGAAGGACGTAGATCTGTGGATTTATTATGATGGAATATAGGCTGAACTGGATGGACAAATGTCTTTTTTCGGCCTTACTAACTATGTTACTATGAGTGTTTGTCTAAGAGTCCAAAAACTCACGCTGGTGTTTCAATTTGTTGCATGTCAGTATCGGCCTAGGGAGTTTGCAAGTACATACTCTGATTGGTTATTCAATATACCCGGGTGATTGGGGATGCCAGATAGGGAAGCCAGAGAATATATAGATGATAGGGGTTTCCTTTGCTGTATTGAGAATAACATCCGCTCTTCTCTGATCTTGCTGCTGCTCTCCGTGCGACCTGTGCTCCTAATCATTTAATTCAGCGACCAAAGTAAATGTAAAACAAACAAAGGATATATTAACAAAGGAGGCAAAAATAGGGATTTTTGGTTACTCACCGTAAAATCCTTTTCTTCAAGACGCTCATTGGGGGACACAGGACTGTGGGTGTATGCTTCTGCCGCCAGGAGGCTGACACTAAGTAAACTTAAAAAAAAAAAGTTAGCTCCTCCTCCAACGTATACACCCTGACACTGGCTACCAGAGACTCCAGTTTGGTGCAGAAAGCAGTAGGAGAACAAAAAAAAAAAAAAAAAAAATAATATAACAGCATAAATACAGAAACCTTATGTCTAGAAAAGATCCTACTGACTAATGTAATCAGATATAACCAAAGCAGCCATAAGGCTACCAGGGAAGGAGCTGTGTCCCCCAATGAGCGTCTTGGAGAAAAGGATTTTACGGTGAGTAACCAAAAATCCCTATTTCTCCTTCGCCTCATTGGGGGACACAGGACTGTGGGATGTCCTAAAGCAGTCCCTGGGTGGGAAAAATCACTCACCAGAAAAAGACATCCAGATAATGTTTGTCTATAAATGCGCCACTGCCGCTTGAAGAATTCTTCTACCCAGACTTGCATCTGCAGAGGTCTGGGAATGGACATTATAATGTTTGACAAATGTATGCAGACTAGACCAGGTCGCAGCCTTGCAAACCTGTTCTGCTGAGGCCTGGTGCCGAACGGCCCAGGAAGCCCCCACTGCTCTAGTCGAATGAGCCTTGATTCCAGCCGGAACCGTCATGCCCATGGAGCGATAAGCCTCCTGAATGGTCGCCCTTATCCATCTGGCCAGGGTAGATTTTGAAGCCGCGCATCCCTTCCTGCGACCCTGCGGAAGGACAAACAGAGCATCCGTCTGGCGAAAGGGGGCCGTACGGGAAACGTACCTCCTCAGAGCCCTCACCAGATCCAACGTATGGAGAGCTTTTTCTACACGGTGCGTAGGTGCCGGACAAAAAGAGGGCAGAACAATATCTTCATTAATGTGAAATGATGAAACAACCTTCGGCAAAAAGGACGGTGCTGGTCTGAGCACCACCTTGTCCTGATGAAATCGCAAAAAAGGAGGACGACAAGAAAGAGCTGCCAGCTCCGATACCCGTCTTATGGACGTTATGGCCACTAAAAATAAAACTTTCCAAGAGAGAAACATCAAAGAAACCTCTTGAAGAGGCTCAAAAGGAGCGTCCTGTAAAGCCCTTAAGACCAGATTAAGGTCCCAAGCTTCCAAAGGAGTCTTATAAGGAGGAACCTTATGAGCGACTCCCTGGAAAAAAGTCCTGACTTGACGATTAGGAGCAATCCTGCGTTGAAAAAGTACTGATAAAGCCGAAACCTGCCTTTTAAGGGTACTCGGAGCAAGCCCAGAATCCAGGCCTGCTTGAAGGAAGGCTAGAATGTTTGGGACGGAGAAACGCAGAGGGGGCAGCCCGCGTTCTCTACACCAGGAAAGAAACACCTTCCAAGTGTGATAATAAATCCTCGCCGAAACGGACTTACGAGCACTGATCATGGTATCAGCTACTTCTTGAGAAAAACCAGCCTGAGTTAAAACCCAAGATTCAACGGCCAGGCCGTCAATCGTAGGACCTCTGAGTTCTGGTGGTAGATCGGCCCTTTAGATAGAAGAACGGCCAGTCGATCGGGGAGCCGCCAAGGAACCCCGGCTAGAAGTTGTACCAGGTCTGCATACCAGGTCCGTCGTGGCCAATCCGCAGCGATCAGGATGGCCGGCACTCTCTCTGATTTGATCTTCTTGATTACTCTCGGGAGCAGTGCCAGAGGAGGGAACAGATAGGAGAGATGAAATTGGTTCCAAGACAGTACCAGCGCATCCACGGCGATAGCCTGGGGATCTCGGTACCGAGAGACAAAACTGGGCACCTTGGCATTCACCTTGGACGCCATTAGATCCACGTCTGGAGTTCCCCAAAGTTGGCAAATCTGCAAAAATACCTCGGGGTGGAGAGACCATTCCCCGGAGGCTAGACCCTGATGGCTTAGGAAATCTGCCGCCCAGTTTTCTTCGCCCGGAATGTGGACCGCTGAGATCACAGAGTGATTTCTCTCCGCCCAGAGTAGGATCTGTTTTACCTCCTGCATGGCTGCCTTGCTGCGGGTGCCCCCCTGGTGATTTATATAAGCTACCGCTGTGGCGTTGTCCGACTGAATCCGGACAGGGCGACCCGCCAGAAGATGGTGAAAACGTAACAAGGCTAGCCGGACCGCTCGAATCTCTAAGATATTGATGGGGAGTTCTGATTCCCGAGGAGACCAGCGTCCCTGAGCTGTGTGATGGAAGAACACTGCTCCCCAACCCAGGAGACTGGCATCTGTTGTGACCACTAGCCAATTGGTTGGGGGAAAGGGCTTCCCCCTGAGTAGAGATGAGCTGTTTAGCCACCAAGCGAGAGCCTGTTTGGTCTGGAAAGACAACCGAAATTTGCGGTTGAGAGAGAGAGGATTTTTGTTCCATGCTGATAGGATTGCACGTTGGAGGGGTCGAAGATGAAACTGTGCAAACGGAACCGCCTCTATGGTTGCAACCATCTTTCCTAACACCCTCATCCCGGACCGAATCGTATGAGGGTATGGTTGTAGAAGGTTCCTCACTTCCCGCCGAAGGGCTAGGACCTTGTCCTGGGGAAGGATAGTTAAGGCTTGAGAGGTGTCGAAAATCATGCCTAAAAAAGAGATTTTTCGAGACGGCCGTAGAGAAGACTTCCTTAAATTTACCAACCAACCTAGACGGGAAAGAGTGTCCAGAGTGATGTCGACATTTTCCTTGCAAGACTGAAATGTTGGTCCCTTGATCAGCAGATCGTCTAGGTATGGCAAGACGACAATACCTCGGGAGTGCAGAATGGACACCACAGTCGACATGACTTTTGTGAACACCCTGGGAGCGGAAGCTAGACCGAAAGGTAATGCCGTGAACTGGAAGTGTAGATTGTTTACGGCAAACCGGAGAAATCTTTGATGGAGCGGAAAGATGGGAATATGAAGATAAGCATCCTGAATGTCTACTGAGGCCAAAAATTCTCCCTTTTCCAGAGAGGCGATGACCGACCGCAGAGACTCCATCCGAAAGTGTCGAACGCGGACAAACTTGTTTAAGAGTTTGAGATCTAGGATAGGCCTCACTGCTCCATCCTTTTTGGGCACTACAAAAAGATTGGAATAAAAGCCCTGGAATCTTTCTTCCTTTGGAACAGGAGAAAACAGGATTTTTGGTTGCTTACTGTAAAATCTGTTTCTCGGAGCCTTCATTGGGGGACACAGGAACCATGGGTGTATGCTGCTGCCACTAGGAGGCTGACACTATGCAAATAAAAAAGTTAGCTCCTCCTCTGCAGTGTACACCCTACCGACAGGAAGTAGGATATTCAGTTAGTGAGAAAGCAGTAGGAGAAGCAACGTGTAAAGGAGAAAGAATAATATAACAATAATAATAAACTTTATATATAGCGCCAACAAATTCCATGGCGCTCCACAGATTAACAGTTTCAAACACTCAAAGAGTGTTCAAAGAACTCAAACGTATACAGTAAACAAAGCTGTTCAACTTGGGAGGGAGCTGTGTCCCCCAATGAAGGCTCCGAGAAACAGATTTTACGGTAAGCAACCAAAAATCCTGTTTTCTCTATCGCCTTTCATTGGGGGACACAGGAACCATGGGACGTCCCAAAGCAGTCCCTGGGGTGGGAAAAACAGACTTTCATCAGGTCCGAGGACTCACCACTGCCGCCTGCAGGATCCTTCTGCCCAGGCTGGCGTTCGCCGAAGCATAGGTATGGACCTTGTAAAGTTCAGCGAAACGTGTGGATGGAAGACCAGGTTGCCGCTTTGCGAAGCCGTCGGTGAAAGCCCTGTGACGTACCGCACAGGAAGCGCCGACTGCCCGGGTAGAGTGAGCCTCTCTCTCTGGAGGGGCACTCTGTTCTTGACCCGGTAAGCTTCCAAAATTGCCGTTCTGATCCAGCAAGCAATAGTCGCCTTGGAATCCTGATCCAGCAAGCAATAGTCGCCTTGGAATCCGGCAGGCGTTCACACGCACCATCAGGGATGGCGAAAAGAGAATCCAGCTTTCGGAAAGCAGCCGTGCTAGCAAGGGAGATCCTCACTGCCCTGACGAGGTCCAGCCTGTTCAACGATTGCTCCAGAGGCTGAATCGGAACTGGACAAAAGGAAGGTAGAACGGTGTCCTCGTTGAGGTGGAAAGGTGAAAACCACCTTGTGAAGGAAGGAAGGTGGAGTCCTGGGACCACCTTGTCCTGGTGGAAAATCAAGAAAGGAGATCGGCAAGAAATGGCCGCCAATTTGAAAATGCGGCAGATCGAAGTGATGGACCTGAGAAAAGCCACCTTCCCAGATAGAACTGACATGGAAAACTCCCTGAGAGGCTCAGAGGGGGGAACCCCCAAGAACGACCAGCACAACCTTTAGATCCCATGAATCCACAGAGGCCCTGTACGGAGAGACAGAATGGGCTACTCCTTGAAGGAAGGTCTTAACCTGCGGCTGAGAAGATAACATCTTCTCAAACGGAAGAAGAGCGCAGGAACCTGGTCCTTTAGGGAACTAAGAGTGAAGCCCGAATCCAGTCCTGCCTGAAGGAAAACCAAATGGAAGGCAGGGAAAAAGACATAGGTGAAAAGCGGTTGGACTTGCACCAACGAAAGTAAGCCTTCCAGGTACGATAGTAGATCCTGGAAGACGAAGGCTTCCTAGCCTGGATTATAGTGTGACTCATCCGGGCCGAAAGGCCGGACACTCTTAGAACTGTGGTGTCCACAACCACGCCGTTAAACTGAGCGACTGATAATTCGGGTGGCAGATCGGACCGTGGGACAGCAGATCGGGTCTGTCTGGAAGGCACCAGGGGCGTCCGCGAGAAGATTGACGATGTCCGCAAACCAAGACCTCCTGGGCCAATCCGGGACGATCAGAATGCCCGGCACCCCTTCTTTTTCGACAGCTTGGAAAGCAAGGGAAGGGGTGGGAACCGATAGGGGAGCACGAACTGCGACCAAGGAATGGCCAAAGAGTAAACACCACTGCGAGATAATCGCGGGACCTTGGGACGACCCGAGGGACATTCCTGTTCAATCGGGACGCCGTGAGGTCCACCTCTGGAGTCCCCCATCGAAGAGCAATCAGGTAGGAGACCTCCTGAAGTAAGGACCATTCCACTGCCGCGAGGCCCTCGCAGCCGAGGAAGTCGGCGGCCTAATAGTCCACGCCGGGGACATGCGCTGCGGATCTCACCAGGACCGTAGCCTTTGTCCAGAGGAGGATCCTGGGATCTCGGCAGAGGCCAGAGAACTCAGAGTCCATCCCTGGAGGTTGACATATGCCACTGCTGTGTCATTGTCTGTCTGGATTCGAATTGGCAGGCTGCTGAGAATCCTTATCCAGTGAAAGACAGAAAGATGATCCGGAACTCGAGGACATTGATCGGTAGAGAGGACTCCTGCGCCGACCAACAACCCTGAAAAGAACAGGTGACAAAGCCCCACGCCTCCGCCGAGCAGGCTGGCGTCCGTCGTCACCACCTGCCAGGGAACTGGAAGAAAGGATATGCTGTGAAGGATCTGCTCTGGGATAAGAGAAGTGACCTCGGCCACCAGTCGAGGAACCGTTTGACCCGGGAGAAAGCCGGATCGGACGATGCAGGGAGAAGACAGACGTGTCCCCCTGTGATAGAATAGCCTGCTGAAGAAGTCTTGAATGAAACGGGCGAAGGGAAAATTGCTTCCGATGTTGCAACCAACCTCCTTAGGACCTTCATGGCCCATCGGAAAGGAGGGGAGCCGAGAACCCTGGAGCAAGCGAACTTCCCGACAAAGGAGGGAAATCGTGTCTTCGGGAAGAAAGACTCTGGTCAGACAAGTGACGAAGAACATGCCCAGAGATACGAGGCGCCGAACAAGACGGAACTTCTTCCGATTGACGAGCCACCCGCAACGGCTAGAGCGTCGGGGAAGATTGATAGACTTTCGGGAGCCTGAAACCGAAATTCCTGAGCCTCCATGGAAGCGATTACTGAATGAGGGAATATCATCCTGAAGTGTTTCAAGACGAGACTTCCTGTTAAGCAATTTGAGATCTGGACTGGGACGAACCGTGTAGTCCTCTTTCAGTACAGAGAGATTTGAACCGTTCCTGTTCTGGGACGGGAACGATTACCCCGGATTTAAGGAGGGAAACAATGGCTGTAAAGAAACCCGGGACTAGAGCGGGGTCTCTTGGAGGTTGGGATTCAAAGAAAACGATCCCAGGGCCGTGAAATGAATCTATTTTGTATCCAGAGGATACAAGTTCCCTGGCCCATGCGTCCTCTACTGAGGAGACCCAGACGTCCCTGAGGAACAGGAGACGGCTGCCCAGCCTGGGAAATGGGCTGGAGTCTAGTCGTGGGTCATGCCTAGGTGGAACTTCCAGTCCTGGACCTGGAGAATCCACCTTAGAAGTAGAGGGAACGCCAGGAAGGAGTGAGTCGAAGAATACCTTCTTCTCTTAACGTGCCTGAGGCCTCTGCTGTTGCGAAAAAGGAATCTGATGCTGCAAAGCGACGAGAAAAGCCGAAAGGACCGAAGTTGCCGCCTAGAAAGAGAACTGGTGCCGCCAGTAGCTTCCTTAGTAATTTGGTCCAGCTTGGAACCGAAAAGACGTGATCCTTGAAAAAGGCAGGCCCGTAAGGGACTTCTTTGATGACTCGAGCCAAACAGAGTGACGGCTGGCAACAACATTACTGTACTGAAGACGCGACGTCCAGGGAACAAATTATTCCCCGGTGTGAGTAATCTGGGTGGAAACTTCCGCCATCCAGTCTGGTGGAGCTCCGGCCTGAATGCCCCAACGGAGTTGTTTAGCCCCTTCAGATACAGACTTCGAAACCCAAGTGGAAGCGAAAGCCGGGCATAGAGATGATGCGGCAGCTTCGAAAGTCGAATTCACGAAGGATTCCATGATCCTATCGATGGAATCTGTCAGTCTCCCCACCGGACAGCGTGAAGACTGTGTTGGTGGCAAGTCTAGCAGCGGCGGATCCACAGAGGGAGAGGTCGTTCTCTAACGCCTCTCATTCCGGTTGGCGATGAGGTCCGGAGGAAAGAGATATGAGACTCCAAGACGCTTGTCTCTGTGAGAACGTCTGGTCGAATTCGCTCTTTCTCTGGCCAGAAGCTCCTCGATTCAGGATGAGCAAATCCCTTGGGAGGTAATTTAGACCGTCTAAACGAAACCGCCTGATCTGCGGGTTCCGTCGAGGAATCTTTGATGCCACAGGTCAGATTGGACGCTCCAATGAGGCCTTGAACCATATCCCTCATGTTATGATTTGGTTAGACTCCGGCCCCAAATTATCCTCCGAAGGCGCATCAGAGAAAAACCTCGCCTTACTCAGGGGGGGGGTTTGAGGATCAGGGGGAAGTCGACCACAGAGAAGGACCGTGGGGCGAGATGGACCGAGGAGAGAACTCAGACCAGCGTTCCTGTCTGGATCTTTCACGGCCTGTATTGGAAGACTCGGACGGAGCTTCTTGCGACTCGCTGGCTACTGCGGAAGTCTGCAGGGGCAACCGATCGAGCACGGACACAAGGGTCTGGGACACCCGTGTGAGATCCGCTATTGATAGAGACAGAGGGGAGGCCCAGCCTGGGGTGGGGACTTCGCTCTGAGGCGGAGCAGCAGGGGGGGTCTTGGGTGGTGAACATAATGTGGGTTGCTGCAGGCCTGTCTGAGGGAAGCTTGCGGTTACAAGACGCACCCTGAAAGTGTTTCACTAAGGCACAGGCACAGGAAAAAGTAGGAGGTCGGGAGTGACCTTCCTTAAAATTAGACCGAATGGGCCCCTGAGGTAAATGTCAGAAGACTAGGGGACCGGGGATTGAGACAAACTGCGGTGCAAAGGTACTCACGGCAGACACTGCGGGATCCAGATGGAAGGTTGCACGGCCTTGAAGATGCTCCTCAGGAACGATAGCCCCTAGGAGAACAGGCAGACACATCTGGGGCACTCTTGTCCGAAACTTGCTGCAGGTCTGAAGAACAGCAGTGGGGAGATGCGAGGATGCCAGGAATTTGCACTCTTAGGATGTGCAAAGAAAAACGTTCCTGGCACTGAAATAAGCATCTGTGGCTGCCTGGGAGTGGTGGGCGGGGCTTAACCGCCAGGCCAGGAGCACCAAGATGGCGGCGGTGGGCGGAGCTTGCCGATAATAGTCGGGCGGGAGAAAAGCCCGCCCGAGGGAAAGGAAGTGGGAGGAGATGCAGCGCCGGAAGTAGGCCTCGGAAGAAGCCGGGGCCTAAATTTAAGGCCGGCGGCCGCCGGGAAGGGCCGCGGCGGCGGGTGAAGTGGCGCCGTTTCCTGCAAGGCCGCCGTGCCGTGGTAAAAGGGCACAGTGCGGCCGTAGGAGGAAGCGGCGGCGGTGCCTGCAAAGCCACCGCACCAGAAGAAAGCGGTGCGGCCGCAGGAGAAAGCGGCGCGGCTGCCAGCGAGGCGGCCACGCCGTGTCAGAAAAGAATAGTGCGGCCGCAAGGAAAACGGCGCGGCTACCATAAGGCCGCCGCGCCAGGACAGAAACAGTGCAGCCGCAGGGGGAAAAAAGGCAGAGGCTGCCGCACGGCCGCCGCATCGAGACAGAGCACAGTGCGGGGGGAAAAGGCAGCGTGGCCGCCTGTAAGGCCAAGAACAGCGCGGCTGCCACGCTAATGGGGCGACGACCCCCGCCCCATGAGAAAATGTCAACCAGGTCAATACAGCCTGGAAAAAATCCCAAGGGACCCCCAAATGACTACCCTGGAACTGATGAAGGACCCAGAGGTACTTTGGAATACTCACCTAAAAAATCCCACGCCGTCCTTACTAAACTCATTCTGTGGGAAAATATCAGACGTCCAGGGAGCTGATGGACGTCCTCGTCTCCTCCAACCGACAGGCTCTGGTGGGCGAGTGGGTGGGGGACGGAGCCAGGACCGGACTTCTAAGCACGCTTGTGTGCTAGGATCTTGGTCCTGGTGGGGGATCTATGAGGATACGGGGTGGCAGTACACGCCGTACTCATAGTCCGTATTGTGGGACTACAGGTGTGACTGTTCACCCTGTATCCCTCCAGAAAATCTGAAAAGAAACGACGCACATTGAGGTAGATAAGGGTCTAATGAAAGACCCGTGTCCACCTCCTACTGACACTAAGCTAAACTGAATATCCTACTTCCTGTCGGTAGGGTGTACACTGCAGAGGAGGAGCTAACTTTTTTATTTGCATAGTGTCAGCCTCCTAGTGGCAGCAGCATACACCCATGGTTCCTGTGTCCCCCAATGAAAGGCGATAGAGAAATCACACCGCTGATACGGAGAGACTCTATGGAATTGAACAAGCTTTGACGAAGAGATTTGCACTTGGGAAGACGGGATGGGAAGAACCGGGGAGGAGGAAGACCGACCAGCTCTATTTTGTAACCTGAAGATATGAGCTCTGCCACCCACTGGTCATGGATTACCTGAAGCCAGACCTGGCGAAATAAAAGTAGACGTCCGCCTACCCTTTTGGAGATGCCCGGAAGAGGCCTCCAGTCACTTGGCCGAAAATCTTTGCGTCCTAGATCCTCTAGATCTAGAAGACTGGGGACGCATTCTTCCCCCCTGGCTGGCCGTATAAGGGGTCCGACCGTCTCGGTCCTGATTGGGCCGACCCTGCGCAGGAGAACTTGATGCTGGGGCCCATCTGACATAGCGAAAGGTTCTAAAGCGAGCCTGAAAATGGCGCCGAAAAGGCTGTCTGGCCCTCTGCTGAGGAAGGAACTTACTTTTCCCTCCTGTGGAGTCAGAAATAAGCTGATCCAGCTTTTCTCCGAACAAACGACCACTCTGATACGGCAGGGATGTAAGGGATTTCTTAGAAGTAGAATCAGCCCGCCAGGACCTTAACCAAAGGGCCCTTCTGATGGCAATAGCATTAGATGCAGCCGAGGAAGCACAATCTGCCGCATCCAGAGATGCGTTAATCAGATAGCTACCGGCCATAGCTACCTGAGAAGACATTTCAGCCAATTCTGCTGACACATTACTTTCCTGGAGAGCCTTAGATAACGAGTCAGACCAAGATATCATAGCCCTGGCAACCCAGGTTGCCGCAAAAGAAGGAAAAAGTGCTGAGCTTGAGGCCTCAAAGACGGAACGAGCCAAGCTCTCTATAAGACGATCCGTAGGATCCTTAATCGATGAGCCATTAGGGAGAGATAGTAACGTGTTAGAGGCTAAACGGGACACTGGAGGATCTACAGAAGGATTTTCTGCCCAATCACTACAAAGTTCCGAAGCAAAAGGATACCTAGCCTTCAGAGCTCTTTGCCCTGAAAAGCGTTTGTCCGGGTGCTCCCTATTGCGTCGAATCAGGTCCTCAAACTCAGGATGAGAGGAAAAAACCCTATGGGCCGGTTTAGACCGCTTAAATGAGACCTTATGATCAGAAGAAGAGACAAGCTTGTCTTCTATCCCCAAAGACTGATTGACAGCTTCAATTAGGCTGTCTACTGACTCCTGAAACCCAGGTTTATCAAAATTAAGAGACCCTTCTGACTCGTAGTCAGTCTCAACTTCACCGCTTTCTGCAGGGGAAGGAGAGCGAGATACGGAACTCCAGGATGCGGAAGCACCTGAGTGCCTAGGAGACGCTTTGCGAATCCGCTTTCCATGCGTCTGTCGAGTGAGAGCGCGCCCCCTGCAGGCCGCAGATTCCTGAGACCCCGAGGCCCTCTCTGAGACAGGCGGATTACCGGTCCCGACCGCCGGGGTCTGCAGTGATTTGATCGCTTCAGTAAGGGACGCCATGGATTGTGACAAAGACGTGACCCATTCCGGTGGAGCTACCACAGCATCTGGCTGAGGGTCCGGGGCTGGAGAGACTACTGGAGGACTGGCAGGGGGGGGCTCCTGGACATGTTCAGGGTCACAGGCCTCACAGAGGCGATTACTTTGGGCGTGCGGAAGAAGGGCACTACAAGATACACAACTGGTAAAAAGAACCGTGTGAGTCTTAACCTTTCTAGACATAATGATCCGTAATGCTATACCCAGGGCCAGAGACTGGGGAAAAAAAGGAATGCTTCAGTCCAGCTGGAGAGAGAAGCACTTACCCCAGTCCTGTGTCCCTACGAATACCGAAATGGATCCTGACAGCACTATCTCCAAACGTGCTGCCTTATATGTCCAGCAGGCTATAGTGGGGGAGGGATCGCCAAACTAAGCCGCAGCCTAGAGCAGGCCCGAAGCCGCGGCCTAAATTTCCCCCTCAGAGGCCGGAGAAACCGGAACCGGACGTGACGCGCCGGAAGGGGCGGAGCCCCGCAGCGCGGTCTGCCGCCCGGAAGTCCCGGGCTCCAGGAACAGCCCCACGCCTGCCAGCAAAGCCGCAGCCTCCGGAGGAACAGCGGCGCCGATCTTCTCTACACCGCGGCGCCGCTCCGGAGCGCTGCGGCGCCGCCGACCGAATGCCGCGGCGCCGCTCCAGAGAGCCGCAGGCGCCTCAGCGCTGGACCACCGCCGATCCACAAAAAAAGGACGCCAGCCTCACCCGGAGCCGGACCACCGCACTACCCAGGGCCAGCGCAACAGGTACTCAGGAGCCCCCCCTGACACACCACACTCAGCGAGGGGTGGAAAAAATGACGGTGCAGGCACCCAAACTCCATTATCCCAGGATAAGGAGAGGGACCATCCTCCACCCCAGCTAACACCCCCGGCAGGGGTGTAGAAAACAGGGGGGAACATACGGACGTCTAGGAGCACCTGTACAGCCTGGGGTCTAGATACCTCAGGGTGGTCAGGGCCAAGTCCAGAGAAAAATCACACGTAGCGGGAAAGGAAACGTGGAGCAATATCACACGTGCTTGCCCGTTGATGATTTGGGGAGATCGGACCCTCAAAAAGGTCCGTCGCCCCCTCAATCCAAAAGTTGAAAGTCGGGTCCAAAAAAAATCCCGGACCCAGAGATGTGCCTCCTTGAGACACTAAGCATAAACTGGAGTCTCTGGTAGCCAGTGTCAGGGTGTATACGTTGGAGGAGGAGCTAACTTTTTTTTTTTAAGTTTACTTAGTGTCAGCCTCCTGGCGGCAGAAGCATACACCCACAGTCCTGTGTCCCCCAATGAGGCGAAGGAGAAATAGTGGGGGTCGGGATTTTCATCCCAAAACAGCATCCCTCCATTCCATGCTCGTGATTCAGCCTCATTTGCCTTTACACTGTCACAGTGCTTATTCGAATCCCAATTATTATCTGTGATGTCATCAATAATTTTCCATCTTAGACATATAAAAACTGGTAAATTACAGAAGTTTTTTTTCTTTTAGGCTCCATATAAATCTAGGGGAATAAGCCATCTGACGGGAACATGGGAATATATAAGCGATACGGCCATATACACAGATGAACAGCTCCACGGACGAGCCCAGACAGGATCACAGCGGTACCAGGGAAAAAGGATGTGTGCGAATGAGGCATCAAAATTCACGTTTTTTTTTTCTCAGATATAAAGCCGCTAGCAAACACCATTAAAGCTTTATTGACACCTGATTAACAGCAGAATAGATAATAACCTTATGGTACAATCTATCTTACATAGAAAACTTTACACAGGATTTTGTAGATCTCTATTCCAAAATGTTTACATCCAGCAGATTCATTAAAATCAGAGAAGAGAGCGTAGAAGGAATAACTTAAGACAGTGGAAGTATCATACATCCATGGGGAGGGGTATATATATATTTATATGGGGAGAGGTATGCAGTTATATCCTCAGGTACATTGCTCTCTCCGGTGAGGCCACATTATTATAACACTGGCCGGGATGTAACATGAATGACACAGATAATGCTGCCCGCATCGTCCCCTCCGGTCGTCTTTCGCAGAAGGCTGCTACAGTGGAGCTTTATTGTGCTATGTGGTAGCCTAAGAGAACACAAGGGGACAAAGCTGCACCTACTCTAGGCGAGATTCAGGGGCCACAGTTAAGGAAGTACCTCCAACATAACATCACATTCACGCCATTCTGCCCTCAATAGATGCCATTAGAGCTACAGCTCTGGGGGGAAAAAAACACATTAAAGGAGCTGTCGATTTTCAGAGGGGAAGGGGTGCAAGTCCTTCTCTGCCATACCTGCACACAGTGATTGACCGCTCTACATGTGTAAACTGGAGGGAACCAAAGAAAGCAGGACACAGGCTTTCTCTACTAGTGTGGAGCTGTCAATCACTCTCGGTGGGAGGAGCAGGACTTAGACTTTTAGGGCCCGCTCACACGAGTGTATATCTGATGTTCTATCAGACAGCACTCAGACCAATAATATACTATAAGGTAGTGCAGATCTGTGATTCTTTTTCTTCATGCTGATTCGGCATGAGATAAAAATTGTAACATACTGCGAGTGGCTCAGAAAATCGGATCAAGCGAACCCATTCAAGTCCTTGGGTGCATGTAAAACATCGGACTGCACTTTGATGTCATACGAGTGCAGCCTGATTTCTGCAGACTCAGACAATGTAAAAATTAAGTTATTTGCACTTGTGATATGATTCTATTAGCCGAGAACATCAGATCACAGAAAAAGGACACATGACAAACTCTGATCAGAGCATCATTACAATAATTGATCCAATCGCATGTGTGAGCCCAAAGAGTCCAAGTCAGCAAATCATAATCTATCCTAGAGTTCAACCCCTACCCCCAGTATCTTCAGGTGCCTTTAGATCTGACAGTCACTTCAAATACTGTTGCTTTTTCTGCAATGTCCAGGATAAAACTCAAAAACTGCACAAAAAAGGCGACTGGAGAACAAACAGGGCACTGCCATATAACATATACAGACATAACAAGACCCCTGTCTTACAGTGTATTGACCTGAGACACATGGGTTGAAGGCTGCACCATGAACACCCAACAGGAAAGCCAGGTGGTGAAGTAATCCAAGGCTGGGGCACAGTTTTGCTCTCTGGCATCAGCCTAAGTAAGCAGCAGGGTCAGAGAACACAGAATGAATATTAGAGATGACTAACAACCCATTGTTAATCGAACGTCAACACAGTCCCTCTGTTGATGTACGGTGTGTGGGGACCATGTGTCTTCAGACTTCAGTGCAGCCTTCGGGAGTCACAGGAACACTAACAGGAGAGAGAAAACAACCCATACAAAGAAAAAAAAAAAAAAGAACCTTAAAATATTTTAGGGAGCCTCACACCCAAAGTAGCAAAAATAAAAATCTATAACACATTCGTTCCCTCCTTCTAAAAGTACCGGATCCAGAGTCTGGAGAGGAAACCGTTAGTTTGCAAAAAACAGGGACATGACAGCGGCCTCCCTTCTCTGCACAGCCAACGACACAGACGGTAAACAGCAATTATGAGGATGGACGTTTGTCGATTCTCTGCTGTTCTGAAATCTTGAACACGATGCCGATGCGCAAGAAGAACTTCCTCAGGACGGCACGGAGCTCCGGGATCAGGTCAAACTGCATGATCTCACACAAGTGCGGGTAATACTTGGAAGCATGAGCCCTGAACTAGAGAAAGAGTCACAAGTAAGCACACTGTACGTCATTCACACGTAGTATCCGTATTCATTCCTTCCCACCACAGCTTTTTATTTCACTTTAATTTGTTCTCCTCTTCCAAGAGTCATAGCTTTTTTTTCTTACATTTTCCGTTGACAGTCATATAGGGGCTTTTTTTTCTTTTTTTTTTTTTTAATAAGGCACAAATGGTTTTGATTGATATCAATCATTTTACTATATAGCGTAATCTAAAAAGTAAAAAAAAAAGTTTTTGGATTTTGTTTTAGGGCGATCAATGTATGATAAAAGTGACCTGGCAAAATGAATGACTGAACAATTACAGACATAACAAACTTGTATAGTTTTTGCGAGTGATAAAAACTGAATTTTACATGAAAGAAAAAGTTCTTTAGTGATTACTCTATGAGATAGGCGTCTACCCTATGGGATAAATAATTGTATATATTGATCGATTGGACATTTACAATGGAACAATACCAAATATGTTTATTTTGCACATTTTATTTCTTTATTTTTGTATTGGTAAAAGGAGGGTGATGCAAACTTTTTGTGGTACATTTTTTAAATACTTCTTTCTCTATCGCTTCATTGGGGGACACAGGAACCATGGGTGTATGCTGCTGCCACTAGGAGGCTGACATTATGCACAAAAAAAGTTAGCTCCTCCTCTGCAGTGTACACCCCACCGACTGGCATACAGATACTGAGTTTAGCTTAGTGTCAGTAGGAGGTGAACACGGGTCTTTCATTAGACCCATATATAACACAATGTGCGTAGTTTCTTTTCAGATACCTTGGAGTGATACAGCGTGAACTGTCACAACTGTACTCCCACAAACAGACAGAGTACGGCGTGTACTGCCACCCCGTATCCTCATAGATCTGGCTGCAAGACCAAGACCCCCAACACAAAAGTGTGTTTAGGAGATCCGGACGGTCTTAGCATTCTGAGTTTGAGGAGCTTATGGCCAGAGAAAGAGAATCTGACCAGACGTTTTCAAAGAGGAAAGCGCCGCGGCGTGTTATATCCTTTTTCCCCGGAGCTCATCGCCAACTGGACAGCTTCTCCCTCCGTGGACCCTCCAGTTTCTAGACCATCTACCATCACCGTCCTGCCCCTCTCTGGTGTAGCATCTCTGAAGGATTCTAATGATAGACTTATAGAATCCTTTGCAAAGTCAGCCTTTGAAGCAGCTGAGTCCACTCTTTGTCCGGCTTTTGCCTCCACATGGGTTTTAAAGTCTGTGGCCAAATGGGCAAAACAACTTCGTCAGGGCATTCTGGCTGGGGCCAAACAAGAACAGCTAGCGGACCTTGCCAACCAGATTTCTCACACAGGTGAGTATTTGGTCTCTGCTTCCCTGGATGCCGCATCTTGTGCAGCTCAGGCATCCAGTAATATCGTTGCCATCCGCCGGACCGTTTGGCTTAAGGCCTGGCAAGCGGACCTGTCTTCCACGAAGTCCCTTACTGCCTTTTCAGGGATCGCGTCTTTTCAGTTTCAGGCTGGACCAAATTATGAAGGATGCGACCGCGTGGACAAGTTCTCTTCTCCTCAATCCAAACCTCGCCGACCTCTTCCTAAGAGGCAGTTTTGGTCCATTCCGCCCTTTCGCGACGACAGACTCCTTTTCCCAACAGCAGAGGATGCAAGTGTGCCAGGATAGGAAGGTGGTTACCTTTAGACCCACTCCTTCCTGGCGCTCCCGCTATTCCCAAGGAAGATCCACCAGGTCTAGATCTGGAAGATCTACCTCGGCATGACTCTCACCGAGATCCTGGCGCATCTCCCAAATTAGGCGGTCGTCTTCTTTTCTTCAAAGACGTCTGGCTCGCCTCGGTGGAGGATGCATGGGTCAGGGAAGTAGTATCCTCTGGATACAAAATAGATTTCGTTTCTTGGCCCCGGGATCGCTTCTTTGAATCTCGCCCTCCAAAAGACCCGACTTTGGTTCCGGGTTTCTTCACAGCCATCGCCTCCTTCCTCAGCTCGGGGTAATCGTTCCCGTTCCAGAAAGAAAGAGTCACAGGCTTCTACTCAAACCTATTTGTGGCCCCGAAGAAAGATGGCGCGGTCCGTCCGATCCTGGACCTCAAGTTACTGAACAAAAGGGTTCGTCTGTGACATTTTAGGATGGAATCCCTTCGTTCAGTAATCCATGGAGGAACAGGAATTTCTGTGCTCCATAGACATTCAAGATGCCTATCTTCATGTTCCTATATTCCCGGGACATAACAGATTCCTGGGTTTTGCGGTACATCAGGAGTATTTACAGTTTGTAGCCCTGCCTTTCGGTCTCGCGACCGCTCCCAGGGTCTTCACAAAGATCATGGCAGCTTTGATGGCCAATTTGAGGATCAGAGGTCTGGTACTCTTTCCGTACCTCAACGACATTTTTATCAAGGCTCCGTCCTTTTCTCAGGCCCAGGAAAGCCTGTCCATTGTTCTCGACACCCTGACCCGTTTCGGGTGGCTTGTCAACAAGAAGAAGTATTGCCTAGTTCTGACTCAGTGCCTCGTGTTCCCAGGCATGCTGTTCGACACCCGTCGGACCAGAATTTTTCTTCCCGAAGAGAAGAGAGTGCATCTCCGCCGAGAAATTCACTTGCTTCAGGGCCCCCGGCTTCCATTCTTCAAAACGGCCATGAAGGCCCTGGGAAGGATGGTGGCAACATCAGAAGCGATCCCCTTCGCTCAATTCCACTCCTTTGGCAGTGGGACAAGTCTGTTTTTTTCTCTGCATCGTCCAATTCGTCTCGCGCCCCGAGTCAAACGGTCCCTCAATTGGTGGCTGACGTCTCCTCTCATCTTCCAGGGTCGGTCCTTCCTTCCCGTTCATTGGCAGGTTGTGACGACGGACGCCAGCCTTCTCGGCTGTGGGGTGGTTTTTCACCACCTGACTGTCCAGGGACGTTGGTTGGCGCAGGAGTCTTCTCGATCAATGTCCTCGAAATACAGGCCATTTTTCTGTCCCTCCTTCAATGGGAAAGGCTTCTCAGGGGTCTGCCAATCCGATCTCAGACGGACAATGCCACAGCAGTGGCATATGTCAACCACCAGGGAGGGACTCAGAGTTTATTGGCATTGGCCGAGGTTTCCAAGATCCTCCTTTGGGTAGAGGTGACGGTTTCGGCGATATCCGCAGTGCATATCCCCGATGCAGACAACTGGGCCGCCGATTTTCTCAGCCGCGAGGGTCTCGTGACGGGGGAATGGTCTTTGCATCAGGAGGTCCTCCATCAGATTTGCCTTCGATAGGGGACTCCGGATGTGGATCTCATGGCGTCGCAACTGAACAGGAAGGTCCCTCGTTTCGTCTGCATGTCCCGCAATCCCCTCACCGTGGGCACCGATGCTCTGGTCATTCCTTGGTCGCAGTTTGTGCTTCCCTATCTGTTCCCTCCCCTTTCTCTTCTTCCCAAGCTATTGAAGATCAAGGCGGAGGGGGTACCAGTCATCCTGGTCGCTCTGGATTGGCCCAGAAGGTCTTGGTTTGCGGAGACCGTCAACCTTCTCGCAGACGCTCCCTGGAGGCTTCCAGACAGATCCGATCTGCTGTCTCAAGGTCCGATCTGCCACCCGAATTCTCGGTCGCTCAATTTGACGGCGTGGCTGTTGAGGCCGCGGTTCTGAAAGCATCCCGTTTTTCAGATTGGGTGATTCACACCATGATCCAGGCTCAGAAGTCTTAGTCTTCCAGGATCTACTATCGAACCTGGAGGGCCTATTTCCGCTGGTGAAAATCCAATCATGTTCCACCTATGTCCTTTTCTCTCCCTTCCATTTTGGCGTTTCTCCAGGCAGGGCTGGACATGGGTGTTGCCCTAAGTTCGCTGAAGGGTCAAGTATCAGAGCTTTCTATTCTTTTCCAGAGGACATTATCATCCCGACCGCAGGTCAAGACTTTCCTTCAGGGAGTAGCGCATCCAACTCCTCCATACCGGGCTCCAGTGGATCCCTGGAATCTCAATCTTGTACTGGAAGTCCTGAGGGGTGCTCCCTTTGACCCTTCAGAGGGGTTTCCCTGTCTTTTCTGACCTGGAAGGTGTCCTTTCTCTTGGCTATCACCTCCATCCGGCACGTTTCAGAGTTGGCGGCCCTCTCTTGCCACCCGCCTTTCTTGGTTATTCTCAAGGATAAGGTGGTCCTGCGGCCTCCGTCTTCTTTCCTTCCCAAGGTAGTGTCCACTTTCTATCTCAATGAGGACATTGTTGTGCCTTCCTTTTGCCCGGCCCCGACTCATCCTCTGGAGCGCTCGTTGAACAAGCTTGATTTGGTCAGAGTGTATCTGGCCAGAAGAGCCTCCTTTTGGAAGACAGACTCTCTATTCATCATTCTGGATGGTATGCGAACAAGCCTGCCGGCCTCCTAGTGGACTGTTGCTCGCTGGATCAAAACGGCAATTTTGGAGGCTTTCCGGGTCAAGAACAGAGTGTCCCCCTCTGGGGTTAAGGCTCACTCTACCCGGGCAGTCGGCGCCTCCTGGGCGGTACACCACAGGGCTTCCACCCTACAGTTTTGTAAAGCGGCATCCTGGTCTTCCGTCCATACATTCGCAAAATTTTACAAGGTCCATACCTACGCTTCGGCTGATGCCAGCCTAGGTAGAAGGATCTTGCAGGTCACAGTGGTCAGTTCTCCGACCTGATGGAACTCTGTTTTTCCCTCCCTAGGGACTGCTTTTGGACGTTCCAAGGTTCCTGTGTCCCCCAATGAAGCGATAAAGAAAACAGGATTTTTGGTTGCTTACCGTAAAATCTGTTTCTCGGAGCGTTCATTGGGGGGACAGCACCCGCCCTTGTTGATTCGTTCTTCGTTCTCTGTGTTCTTTGATTACAGTTAATACATCTGTGTTTATGTTCTTTCATCTTTGTTTTCTTCTCCTACTGTTTTCTCACTAACTGAGTATCTAAATGCCAGTCGGTGGGGTGTATGCTGCAGAGGAGGAGCTAACTTTTTTTGTGCATAGTGTCAGCCTCCTAGTGACAGCAGCATACACCCATGGTTCCTGTGTCCCCCAATGAAGGCTCCGAGAAACAAGATTTTACGGTAAGCAACCAAAAATCCTGTTATTTATTTTAGTACCCCCTCAGGTACTTGAATCTTATCGACTGATTGCTCGTACTATATACTGCAGTACAATGGTATTGCAATATATAGGGAAAATCACGGTCTCCTCTAAAGTGCAGTCAGTGACTGTGCTTCACAGAAGTACCAAGCTGGTGGCAATAGAGGCTTTCAGCAGACCCTCAGCTGTTGCCACAAACCATTGACCCCGCCATTGTATTGGGGCAGAATTGATGGACTCCCAACTGGGATCGGAGTTTAAACTCCCTGTGAGAAAAGGAGATTTTTGTGTACTCACCGTAAAATCTTTTTCTCCGAGCCAATCATTGGGGGACACAGGACCATGGGTGTTATGCTGCTGCCACTAGGAGGACACTAAGTAAACAAAAGATTAACTCCTCCTCTGCAGTATACACCCCTTCACTCGCTACAATTTCACCAGTTCGGTAGTAAAGCAGTAGGAGCATGAACAAATGACAAACTATGTCAAAAACCAAAGAGTAACAACAAGCCAAACAGGCTAACAGGGTGGGTGCTGTGTCCCCCAATGATTGGCTCGGAGAAAAAGATTTTACGGTGAGTACACAAAAATCTCCTTTTCTCCTACGCCTCATTGGGGGACACAGGACTATGGGACGTACAAATGCAGTCCCTGGGTGGGGAGCAATATGCTAATACCCCATGTACCACTGGCTTATGGCTAAGGAACTGCAGCTTGCAGAATGTGCCTGCCAAGGGCGGCGTCTGCAGAAGAAAGAGAATGAATGTGGTAATGCTTGGTAAAAGTGTGCAAACTGGACCATGTCACAGCCTTGCAGACCTGCTGTGCTGACGCCTGGTGCCGAATGGCCCACGAAGCGCCCACCGACCGGGTAGAATGGGCCTTGGTCCCAGCTGGGATAGGAACCCCCTTGGCACGATAGGATTCTTCAATGGCCGACCGAATCCATTTAGCTAGAGTAGCTTTGGAAGCGGGAGAACCCTTCCTTGGCCCCTCTGGGAGAACAAACAGGACATCCGACGTGCGGAAGGGAGCCGTCCGCGAAACGTACCGACGAAGAGCTCTTACCACATCAAGAGTGTGCAGAGCCTTCTCAATGCGGTGGGCAGGTGCCGGACAGAATGAAGGCAGAACAATCTCCTCATTGAGGTGGAAAGAAAAGACGACCTTGGGCAGAAAAGCGGGAGAAGTCCTCAATACCGCCTTGTCCGAATGAAAAATTAGAAACGGAGGGCAGCAGGAAAGTGCAGCCAACTCCGAAACCCGCCTGATGGACGTAATGGCCACTAGGAATGCTACCTTCCAGGAGAGGAAGGTCAGGGACACGTCCTGTAGCGGTTCGAAGGGAGTCTCCTGGAGAGCTCCGAGAACTAAATTAAGATCCCACGGATCCAAGGGCATTTTGTAGGGAGGCGCCACGTGGGAAACTCCCTGGAAAAAAGTTCTCACCGGCAATCTTTCGTTGGAAAAGGACTGACAATGCCGAAACTTGACCCTTTAGAGAGCTAAGGGCAAGTCCCGACTCTAGTCCAGATTGAAGGAATTCCAATATGGTAGGGATAGAAAATATCAGAGGGGATCGCCCCTGTGCGTCGCACCATGAGAAGAAAATTTGCCAGGTGCGGTGGTAACAACGCATGGAAACAGGTTTCCTAGCACTGATCATGGTGGAAGATACCTCGGGAGTGAAACCCGCTTGGCCTAGAATCCAGGATTCAACGGCCAGGCCGTCAAAGACAGGGCCCCTGAGTTCTGGTGGTAAATGGGGCCCTATGAGAGAAGATCCACGCGATCTGGAAGACGCCAGGGGGCGTCGGCGACCAGCTGAACCAGTTTCGCGTACCATGCCCGGCGCGGCCGGTCCGGCGCGACGAGGATCACTGCCCTGATCTTCTTGATGACCCTGGGCAGCAGGGGAAGAGGGGGAAAAATGTACGGGAGACGGAACTGGTGCCAAGGCAAGACCAGGGCGTCTGCTCCTATGGCCCGAGGGTCGAGAGACCAAGCAAAGAACTGTGGAACCTTGTTGTTCAACCTGGATGCCATGTTGTTGTTCAACCTGGATGCCATGAGATCCACATCCGGAGTCCCCCAGCGATGATAGATCTGCTGAAAAACCTCCGGGTGAAGAGACCACTCGCCCGAGGCGAGGCCCTGGCGGCTGAGGAAGTCCGCCGCCCAATTCTCCACCCCTGGAATGTGGATTGCCGAGATGGAAGAATGATTGGATTCCGCCCAGCGCAGAATGTGGGACACTTCGAGCATAGCCATCTTGCTGCGGGTTCCCCCCTGACGGTTGATGTACGCCACAGCCGTGGCGTTGTCGGACTGGATTCTGACTGGATGACCCGCCAGAAGGTGATGAAACTGGAACAATGCTAATCTGATGGCTCGTATCTCCAGGAGATTGATGGGAAGGCGAGACTCTCGAGAGGACCACTGCCTCTGAGCTGTGTGATGGTTGAAAACTGACCCCCAGCCTATGAGCCAGCCTGGCATTGGTGGTCACCACCAGCCACTGCACAGGGAGAAAGGTTCTTCCCTGGGTTAGGGAGGACTTCAACGTCCACCACCTGAGGGTCTTTCTGACCCGTGGGGACAAGATGAAGCGGCGGTCGAGGGAGGACGGATTGCCGTTCCACACCGACAGTAGCGCATGCTGGAGAGGACGGAGGTGAAATTGTGCGAATGGAACCGCTTCCATGGCAGCTACCATCCGCCCGAGAACGCGCATGCTGAACCGGATGGAGTGGGAGACTGGACGGGAAAGACTTTGGGCTCCCTGCTGCAAGGCCAAGGCCTTGTCTTGAGGGAGGATGACCAGACCGCGAGAAGTGTCCAGAGTCATTCCAAGGAAGGAAATCTGCTGGGCCGGAATCGGAGAGGATTTCTCGAAGTTTATCTTCCAACCCAGGCGAGAAAGAGTATCCACCGTGAGAGCGACGGACTCCTCGCAGGCTGGGTAAGGAGGACCTTTTATTAGTAGGTCGTCCAGGTACGGAAGTACCACCACTCCCCTGGAATGAAGAATGACCATGGCACCCGCCATGACCTTCGTGAAGACCCTGGGGGCGGTGGCGAGACCGAAAGGCAAGGCCACAAATTGGAAGTGCTCTCCGCGAAACGTAGGAACTGCTGATGTGGAGGAAACATTGGGATGTGGAGGTAAGCATCCTTGATGTCTATGGACACCAGGAATTCTCCTTTTTCCATGGACGCGACCACAGATCGGAGGGATTCCATCCTGAAGTGACGGATTTTTACAAATTTGTTTAGCAGCTTTAGGTCCAGGATCGGACGGAATGATCCGTCCTTCTTTGGGACCACGAATAGGTTCGAGAAGTGCCCGTATGGCCTGTAAAAGAGCTGTTGTCTTTGGTTTTGGAGGGCAAGACTGGAAGAAGCGCATCGGGGGGGGGGGGGGGTGATATTTTGTATCCGGTGGATACCAGTTCCCTGACCCACTCGTCGGAAACGACTGAGAGCCAGGCTTGGCGGAACAAAAGTAAACGCCCTCCTACCCTGTTGGTGCCCCCCAGAAGCCGCAAGGAGTCATTGCGTGGAGGATCTATGGGATGTGGATCCCTTAGACCCAGTTGGTGTCAGTCTGGGTTTCCAATTACGGTTAGGTCTGTAAGAGGCCTGGGAGCCTCGGCCACTGCGCGTTCCTGGCCCTGATGCAGAGGTAGAGGGAGAGGAAGACCAGTTGGTATTGTTACGAAAAGGCCGGAATCGGGATTGTTGCTGATACCGAAACGGCCGGGTAGGCTTTTGCTGGGGAAGAAATTTACTTTTTCCTCCGGTGGCATCCGAGATCATTTGGTCTAATTTTTCTCCAAACAAATCGACCAGACTGGTAGGGCAGAGATGTCAAAGAACGCTTGGAAGCCGAATTAGCTCGCCAATCCCTGAGCCTCAGGGCTCTTCTAATGGAGATTGCATTCGCGGCTGCCTGTGCCGTGCAATTGGCTGCGTCTATCGAGGCATTGACTACGAAGTCCCCAGCTTGAGCTATCTGGTTAGCCAGGTTGACCGCTTCTGGAGGTAAATCTCTAGCTTGCATGCTCGTGGAGAGCGTCTCGGCCCAAGCGACCATAGCCTTAGCCACCCAAGAGGCAGCGAAGGAAGGAAGGAGGGAAGCTCCTGTGGCCTCGAAGACGGAGCGAGCCAGGTAATCAATCTGGCGGTCCGAGGGGTTCTTAACAGAGGAGCCGTCTGACAGGGACAGGATGGTTTTGGAAGCGAGATGTGACACAGCAGGGTCGACTGAGGGGGACTGCAGCCAGTCCTTGATTAGGTCCTGAGAAACCGGTTTTTACGTACCGGTAATAGGATTTTACAGAGTCCACGACAGCACCCACAACGAGAGAGGGGATCCGCCCACCTTCCGGACAGGAACCTACAGGTTAAAAAGGGGCGGTCCCCCTCGCCCTCCAGTTTGTGTTCCAGAGTACAAGGGTTACTGCCAATGAATCAGTACATGACAATATCATATTAAACAATACTAAATACCACCACCTCTATAGAGTGAACTCTACGGCACACCTTCCAACAGAGTGCAGGAATAAGAACTAAATACGGGGGGGAATGTATGGGTGCTGTCGTGGACTCTGTAAAATCCTATTACCGGTACGTAAAAACCGGTTTTCCTATCGCCACGACAGCACCCACAACGAGAGACTTTCAAAGACTATTTAACTGGGAGGGACCACAACACTAAGTACTGAACGGCCAAACTGTAAGCTGGAATTAGCAGATAGATCAAGGCGATAGTGCTTATAAAAGGTGGAAGGTGATGACCAAGTTGCCGCCTTACATATCATTTCAATGGGGACATCTGCCTTCTCCGCCCAGGATGATGCCATGGCCCGAGTGGAGTGCGCCCTGATGCCTTCTGGTGGTGTTACTCCCTTGGCAGAATAGGCAAGACATATCGCTTCTCTAATCCATCTAGCGATAGAGTTCTTCGTGACACCAGAACCCTTTTTCCGATTCTGGAAAGAAACAAACAGAGCCCTACTCTGTCTCCAGCTTTGTGTCCTATCCAGGTATTCTAATATCGCCCTCTTTACATCTAGAGTATGATATTTTTTCTCCTCTTCTGAACCTGGATCTTCATAGAAGGATGGTAAATAAATCTCCTGACTTCTATGAAATTTAGATGTTACTTTTGGTAAATATGCAGGATCAGGCTTTAAGACAATCTTATCCTGGAGAATTATTAGATAGGGAGGATCTACTGATAACGCATGTATATCACTGACCCTCCTGGCAGATGTTAATGCTAAGAGTAGAGCTGTTTTTAAGGTTAAATTTTTTATTGAAAGAGAGTCTAATGGCTCGAACGGAGGTTCAGTCAACGCCTCAAGTACCAAATTTAAATCCCAAGGGGGTATTCTTACAATATGGATTGGGTTAGAACGCTGACATGCCTTAATAAATCTAGCAACCCATCTATTACCAGCTATATCACTGTTATATAGAGCTCCCAAGGCTGAAACATGAACTCTTAAGGTACCGTCACACATAGCGACGCTGCAGCGATACCGACAACGATCCGGATCGCTGCAGCGTCGCTGTTTGGTCGCTGGAGAGCTGTCACACAGACAGCTCTCCAGCGACCAACTATCCCGAGGTCCCCGGTAACCAGGGTAAACATCGGGTAACTAAGCGCAGGGCCGCGCTTAGTAACCCGATGTTTACCCTGGTTACCATCCTAAAAAGTAAAAAAACAAACGCTACATACTTACCTACCGCTGTCTGTCCTCGGCGCTCTGCTTCTCTGGTCTGGCTGTGAGCGCCGGGCAGCCAGAAAGCAGAGCGGTGACGTCACCGCTCTGCTTTCCGGCTGACCGACGCTCACAGCCAGAGCAGGAGGAGAGCAGAGCACAGCGCTGGAGGACAGACAGCTGTAGGTAAGTATGTACTGTTTGTTTTTTTACTTTTAGGATGGTAACCAGGGTAAACATCGGGTTACTAAGCGCGGCCCTGCGCTTAGTTACCCGATGTTTACCCTGGTTACTAGCAAAGACATCGCTGAATCGGTGTCACACACGCCGATTCAGCGATGTCTACGGGGAGTCCAGCGACGAAATAAAGTTCTGGACTTTCTTCCCCGACCAGCGACAGCACAGCAGGGGCCTGATCACTGCTGCCTGTCACACTGGACGATATCGCTAGCGAGGACGCTGCAACGTCACGGATCGCTAGCGATATCGTCTAGTGTGACAGTACCTTTAGAGTGTTGACCGCTAAGCCCAATTCCCAGCCTTTCTGAAGGAATTCTAAAATAGCTGAAATCGGAGCCTTCTCTCCTAATGGTTGCTGATGAAACAAAAGGAATTTTTTCCAAATTTTCGAGTAGATCTTTGTAGTGACCTCCTTTCTACTTTTCAATAAAGTAGCTATTAAAGCGTTAGAGAACCCCCTCTCCCTCAGAAGCTCCCTCTCAAATTCCAGGCCGTTAAGTGAAGAGTCTCCAAATTTGGATGATGAAATGGACCCTGAGATCGGAGTTCCGGAACCACTGGCAACACCCAGGGATCGGTCACAGACATTGTCATGAGGAGAGAGAACCAAGGCCTCCTGGGCCAGAAGGGGGCAATTAAGATCACTCTGGCTCTTTCCTCCCGGATCTTCCTGAGAACTATCGGAATCAGACACATTGGGGGAAAGGCATATGCCAGCTGGAAGTCCCAACGGACACGAAGGGAATCCACTATAAATGGTTGGTCAGTAATATGTAAGGATGCGAACTTCCTGACCTTCCTGTTCCTCCTCGTAGCAAACAGATCTATTGTCGGCAACCCCCACAGATTGACTATCTGATCGAATATCTGTTGGTTTAGGGACCACTCTCCCTGACGAAGGGAATGGCGACTGAGGTAGTCCGCCTCTATATTGAGTTCCCCTCTTATATGTACTGCCGACAGGGATTGTAAGTGTTTCTCGGCCAGGGACAATATCTGTGCTGTAGTGGTCATCAGGGATCGAGACCTTGTCCCCCCCTGATGATTGATGTAGGCTACCACAGTCATATTGTCTGTTTGTATCTGTACATGCGTATTCCTCAGGGATGGTAGTAAGGAAAGAAGAGCCCGATAGACTGCAGTAAGCTCTCTTAGATTCGAGGAATTCTGGGACTCCTGACTCGACCATCGCCCTTGGGTTAGAATGTCTCCCATATGGGCTCCCCAACCGAACGGGCTGGCATCTGTTGTAACTGTATTGTTCGGAGTGATGGTCCAGAGAACTCCTTTTGACAAATGTGCTGGATTGAGCCACCATCTCAGATCGTGAAGAGTGGCGGGTGATAATTTGAACCTTCTGCTCAGAGCACCGTGAAGATCTTTTTCTGCTCGAAGAACTTCGTACTGAAGTATTCGGGTATGAGCCTGAGCCCATCTTACCGCCGATATACACGCAGTCAAAGATCCTAGTAGAGACATTGCGTCTCTTAAACTTAAGTTTGGAGCTTTTCTTACGGCCGTGATCCTTTGAACGATCTTCCGCTTCTTGTCTTCTGGTAGGAAGGATGACTGATCTTCTGAGTCTAGAAGAACTCCTAGGAACATTTGACGTCTTGTGGGTTCCAGTTTTGACTTTTCCCAGTTGATTATCCATCCGAGATCCTGTAGGGATGATATTATGGCATTTACCCTAGACGTACACTGGTCAATTGAATTTCCTACTATCAAAAAATCGTCTAGATAGGGCACCACAAGGGTTTCTCTTTCCCTAATATGGGCCATTACTTCAGAAACAACCTTAGTAAAAACTCTAGGTGCCATGGACAGGCCAAAGGGCATTGCCAAAAATTGAAAATGTTTAATCTGATGGTTTACCCATACTGCCATCCTGAGGAATTGCTGGTGATTTCTGTGAACTGGAAGATGGTAGTATGCATCTTTTAGATCCAAGACCGACATGTAGCACCTAGGAAACAAAAGCTTAGTTGTTGACTTAATGGATTCCATCTTAAAAGCGTGGTACTGAAGATATCTATTCAATTTACGTAAATTTATGATAGTCCTAAAGGACCCATCAGGTTTAGAGATTAAGAATAGCGGAGAATAAAAGCCTGTCTTCTCCTGATGTTTTGGTACTTCTTCAATAACTCGCTTTGTAAGCAATTGTTGAATCTCTAATTCTAAGGCCTGTTGTTGGGCCGGAGTGTCCAGTGATGTTATCACAAAATGATCTGGGGGAGTTCTCAAAAATTCTAATTTTAATCCGGACTCAACCACCCCCATTATCCAGGCACTAGAAGTAATCTTTTTCCATCTATCTGAGAAGAACTTTAGTCTTCCCCCTACTGGTAGATCTGTTCTATCTGTAGTTACGTCTACGTCTTGAGAAAGATGAAGGGTTCTTATAGTATCCACCTTTCTTCTTATGATCTGATGTTTCCGAATCGCGATTATACCCCTGCTGGTCTGGCTGGAATCTCCTGAAGGGCATGCGTCTTCGGAAGGCGTTCCTAAAAGTGGGATTAAACGTTTTAGGAAATCCCTTCTTCCTATCTTCTGCCTCTGCAAGGATGTCATCCAGCACCGGGCCGAATAGGTACTCACCCCTACATGGAATGGAGCAAAGTTTGGCCTTAGCCTGGGCATCCCCCTTCCATGTCTTTAGCCATAGAGCCCGTCTGGCTGCATTCGAAAGACCTGCCGATCTTGCAGCCAATTTCAGAGAATCAATTGAGGCGTCTGCTAGATAAGCTGCTCCTTCTCTGACCTGAGACAGGGAATTCAGCAACTTGTCCCTGGGTACCTTCGCTTTAAGCTGCTCCTCCAGCTGAGTCACCCAGACCATGATTGATCTGGCCGTACAGGTGCCTGCAATAGCCGGCTTAAAGGCTCCAGATGATGACTCCCATAGTTTTTTTAAGGAGCATGTCAGCCTTTCTGTCTGAAGGATCCTTGAGGAGCCCTACATCTTCTAACGGAAGTGAGGCTGCATCTGAAGAGGATGCCGAAGAACTTTCCGAACACTCGCCTTCTTGTACTGAAGGGCTGGAATCGGACACCAACTCCACACTGCTTTTTTCATGCCGTCTGGTTTTAAGGGATGATTTTATTTCTTCCCTAATTACTTCCCTCAGATCCGATACCCGGAGAGGGGCCTCTTCTTCTAACATACGACATATGCATAATTGGCATAACTTTTTAACATAGGTGTCAGGTAGAGGCTCTGTGCATACAGCACACTGCTTATGCTTGGATTTGGAGACCTTTTTCCCCTATAATAAAGCATAGTGTAGAAAACGGCTGTATCAGGCAATGGTTTACATATTACACTCACCACTGCTGAAAAAATGTAGAGTACCGGTTTTTGAGGGGGTGAGGCGCGACGTGACGCTGGTTTGCCAGGATCCTGCTGCCCACGTTCGCCGCTATGAGACCTGTGCTCTCCTGCCTGTCGGTGTTCAGCGTCTCCTGCTGAAGACATATTGCCGCACACACATCTCACCTGAGCGCTGCTCCTTTTCAAAAGTCCCGCGCTCCTCCTCCCGGTCTCCTCCGGAAGTCGATCGATCACTTCCGGGTCATAAGCGCCGACCTGCTACCGCAGCGTCGCGCGCGTGTGGACGACCCAGGGCGGCGTGCCTTCCCCTGGGAACGCCACTTCAGCATTCAGCCGCTCCTTGCCAGACGAGGGGGGAAGCTGGACACAGGACTTCCCCCGACGCTGCTTCCGGGCCCCCGACTCTGCCGTTCTCACCTGGACACCGCACAGAGGCTTGGCGGACCCGGGTAGGTGAAACGACCTGTAGGCTCCCGCCGTCCGGACAGGAACCCAAACTGGAGGGCGAGGGGGACCGCCCCTTTTTAACCTGTAGGTTCCTGTCCGGAAGGTGGGCGGATCCCCTCTCTCGTTGTGGGTGCTGTCGTGGCGATAGGAAAAAAGGATATTTAGCCTCTATGGGCTTTTGACCCAAGAAACGTTTATCGGGACGAACTCTATGTTTTTGTACAATTTCCTTGAACTCAGGATGAGTGACAAAAAACTTTTGGACACGTTTAGTCTTTTTGAACGACACCACGTGTTCGGGCGTAGCCACGGATTCCTCGGTCACCTTCAGGGTCTGGTTAACCGCCTCTATGAGAGAGTCGAGTGTCTCCTAAGAGGGGGAGAAATCCTGGACGTAAGAATCGTCAGACTCATATTCAGAGTCGTCCAGGTTGTCTGGGGAAGGAGACCGGGACGCAGAGGTCGCAGACGCTGAAAAACCAACTGGTCCGTGGTCAGGGGAAGAAACATGGACCCGTTTTCTGGAACCCCGAGAAGGAGGAGATAGCGTACGCACCCTGCTGGTGGACAGATCCGTACCGTCGCCCGTGTCCACCGCGGACTGACCTGAAGGGGGGCCCCGGAGGGAATCAACCGCCCTGCCTAGAAAATCCATGGATCGTGACAGAGAAACTGCCCACTCAGGGAGACTAGGCTCCACAGGGTCGGCGGCGACGGCATCGGCGGGAGGTGGCTGCACAGGGGTCGGGACACAATCCGCACACAAAGGACTAGTGTGAACTCGGGGCAGGGCCGCATTGCAAGTGGCACATACAGTGAAAAATACTGTGTGCTTCTTGTTACCCTTTTTAGTCTCCTTGGATTGAGACATAGTGTCTTTGGAGACAGAGCGGGCAGTATATGCAGGAAAGGGGTTAAGCTTTCTTGAAACAGCTTACCCACGGTCCTGTGCCTGTGTCCCCGGGGAGGAATTAGCCGTTCTCTGAAAAGCTGTGTAGCAGCCTTGCTGGACGCGTGGGCTCCTTGTGACTAGAAAATCCATGCAGGGGACAATATGGCCCCCCGAGATCTGCAGGGCGCTTCTTGTCCCAGACGAAAAGCGCCGATATGGGGGGCGAGGTTATGGCCGTGGGAGGGATCTGCCCACTGCGGCCTACTCCGGCTGAAAAGCCAGGGACTAAATTTCTGGGCCCTGCCGGCGATGCGCGGCGGCGACGGAACGCTGCTGAACACCGCCGGCCCCCGGCGCCTCTCCCCAGGGACCAGGACCGCATCGCTGCCGCAGATGGGGGCGCAGAGAGAGTATGTACTCACAGTGTCTTGCAGCTGTCACTGTGAGGGTGCGCGCTTAATCCATGCACCCTAGATGGGGGATGGAGAGGCCCCTGATGATCTTCTTCTGTCCCCCAAAGAGGTTTGTCTTGGGGCTAAGGCACATTTGAATCCACTGCCCTGGAGAGGTACATGCTCTATCGGACTCTTTCAGGGAGGGAGGGGGGGAAATCGGAACCAAGGAGGAACCGTTGCCCCAGTAAAGACCTTTTGTGCCCCAAACGTCGCAGGAGAGGGACGGGGAGAAATCTCGCCGTGCTCGCCTGTTGCTGGGTCGGGGTAGAGCGGACCCTATAAAAAAAGGACCCGTCGCCCCCTTCACTCCGTTAGATAAAAAATAAAAATGTACATAAAATTAAAAAAAATAAATAAAAACAAGAAAGTTGGGGTCTGAAAAAAACCCAAGTGCCTCCTACAGACACTAAGCAAGAACTGGTGAAATTGTAGCCAGTGAAGGAGTGTATACTGCAGAGGAGGAGTTAATCTTTTGTTTACTTAGTGTCCTCCTAGTGGCAGCAGCATAACACCCATGGTCCTGTGTCCCCCAATGAGGCGTAGGAGAAAGTGGAGGATTATAGGGGAACGGAACGGTACAATTGTTTGCTCATTATTCCAGAAATGTATAATACAAAGGAACAGCATACCTTCTCATCACTAACTTTAAGGGTTTTGGTCAAAAGTAACAGCAGTAGATTGGTCCAAGCCTCTCGATGACTTTCAGAATTTACAGTAATAAAATAAGCCAAGGCTTCGCTGCAAACACTGTAAAGACAGAGACAGATGTGAGAGAAGGAGAAACGTCCATCCACTGTGGCCTCCGCTTGTGGATTCTCCCCATCTGGTTGAGGATGATGGGACACTTGGGTTAGTACAACTCTTACTTTAGGAGTCTCTGCTCTATATCCTCCCAGGAATCTCTGCGCCGCTCATCTGTGTACATGCGGAACAGGATCCGTAAACAGCAGGCGAGGCTACTGGTCTCTTGCTTCAGTAGATTAGGCTTGGACTTTCCTTTAAACCCTAAAGAACAGGAGGTGGTTACAGTACCAGCTAAAGGGCAGAGGTCTTGGCTCAGTGGCTGTGAAAATCCACAAAGAAAGACGCTTACGCCCCAATCACCAGACCTGAAAGTGAAAACACTTTTCAGTAATGGAGGATCGGACTGGTCATGTAAAGGTATTGCTGGACTTGTCTTTGAATGCGCTACATGTGCATACAAATAGTTTGGAGTGTGAAATTCTGCTGACAGATTCCCTTTATGTCCTGTGCAGCCATACCTGCTCTCCACAGCGCCGTCCGCTGCTCATTATTAGAATTAAAGGCTTTGGCAAACGAGTGGGATTCTTGGAGACAATCCAGTAATTTAAAGAGATGAGGCGTGGACATGAATTTGTACATTCCTTGGTCTTCATATTCAGCTTGGAAGTCTTCGGCCACTGTATCCCTCTGTATAACAAACATGGTATAACTATAGCGTGACCCATATCTCCTTATTATAACATTACACTATATATATGCATCCCGACACATAACCATCTAGTATAAGGATATATCCATCCAGACACATCCCTTCTAATATAAGAATTATATATCCATCTTGTCTGACATACACTATAGGGTGATGATTATATCAAGCCTGACCCATCCCCCTCCAATATAACTATTCTATATCTACATTTCTAGCCCATGTAAAGACATCAAACCCAGAACCCTATAGAGTACTGCATATTAAGGTCTGACCTGTGCTGCAGCCAGATGTTCAGCATCCTCTTTTTTGCTGGTACTTGGAAAAAAGACAATATTATCGATGGTCTGGATGAGTTCAAGCTGCACAACGCACTTTATAAGGAGACCGGCAAATAACTTCTGGTCAGCAAGTCCTGAGCAAAGACAGAAAAGTGACAAATTAGCGGCCTGTCACTATACAGGATGGAGGGCAAATCCCACCCAGCACACTGCCCAGTGCATGTGACACCTGAGCGAGAAAGTAAACTGTGCTCCATATATGACACCAGAGGAAGACAGCAGATTATGTGCCAAATGCTATAGCTGAGAGAGAGGGTAGACTGTGCTACATATGTGGCACCAGAGGGAGACGGTAGATTGTGCTCCATATATGACACCTGAGGGAGAGGGTAGACTGTACTGCATATGTGACGCCAGAGGGAGAAGGTAGACTGTGCTCCATATGTGACACCAGAGGGAGAGGGTAGACTGTACTCCATATGTGACACCAGAGGGAGAAGTTAGACTGTGCTACATATGTGACGCCAGAGAGAGAAGGTAGACTGTGCTACACATGTGACACCAGAGGGAGATGGTAGATTGTGCTCCATATGTGACACCAGAGGGAGAAGGTAGACTGTGCTCAATATGTGACACCAGAGGGAGAAGGTAGACTGTGCTCCATATGTGACACCTGAGGGAGAAGGTAGACTGTGCTCCATATGTGACACCAGAAGGAGAAGGTAGATTGTGCTCCATATGTGACACCAGAGGGAGAAGGTAGACTGTGCTCCATATGTGACACCAGAAGGAGAAGGTAGACTGTGCTCCATATGTGACACCAGAGGGAGATAGTAGATTGTGCTCCATATGTGACACCAGAGGGAGAAGGTAGACTGTGCTCAATATGTGACACCAGAGGGAGAAGGTAGACTGTGCTCCATATGTGACACCTGAGGGAGAGGGTAGACTGTACTCCATATGTGACACCAGAGGGAGAAGGTAGACTGTGCTACATATGTGACGCCAGAGGGAGAAGGTAGACTGTGCTCCATATGTGACACCAGAGGGAGAGGGTAGACTGTACTCCATATGTGACACCAGAGGGAGAAGGTAGACTGTGCTCCATATGTGACACCTGAGGGAGACGGTAGACTGTACTCCATATGTGACACCAGAGGGAGAAGGTAGACTGTGCTACATATGTGACGCCAGAGAGAGAAGGTAGACTGTGCTACACATGTGACACCAGAGGGAGATGGTAGATTGTGCTCCATATGTGACACCAGAGGGAGAAGGTAGACTGTGCTCAATATGTGACACCTGAGGGAGAGGGTAGACTGTACTCCATATACGACACCAGAGGGAGAAGGTAGACTGTACTCCATATACGACACCAGAGGGAGAAGGTAGACTGTACTCCATATGTGACACCAGAGGGTGAAGGTAGACTGTGCTCCATATGTGACACCAGAGAGAGACTGTAGATTGTGCTCCATATATGACACCTGAGGGAGAGGGTAGACTGTGCTCCATATGTGACACCAGAGGGAGGTGGTAGACTGTGCTCCATATGTGACACTAGAGGAAGAAGGTAGATTGTGCTCCATATGTGACACCAGAGGGAGGTGGTAGACTGTGCTCCATATGTGACACTAGAGGAAGAAGGTAGATTGTGCTCCATATGTGACACCAGAGGAAGAAGGTAGATTGTGCTCCATATGTGACACTAGAGAGAGAAGGTAGACTGTGCTCCATATGTGACACTAGAGGAAGAAGGTAGATTGTGCTCCATATGTGACACCAGAGGGAGAAGGTAGACTGTGCTCCATATTTGACACCTGAGGGAGAGGGTAGACTGTACTCCATATGTGACACCAGAGGGAGAAGGTAGACTGTGCTCCATATGTGACACCAGAGGAAGAAGGTAGATTGTGCTCCATATGTGACACCAGAGGAAGAAGGTAGATTGTGCTCCATATGTGACACCAGAGAGAGAAGGTAGACTGTGCTCCATATGTGACACTAGAGGAAGAAGGTAGATTGTGCTCCATACGTGACACCAGAGGGAGAAGGTAGACTGTGCTCCATATTTGACACCTGAGGGAAAGGGTAGACTGTACTCCATATGTGACACCAGAGGGAGAAGGTAGACTGTGCTACATATGTGACGCCAGAGAGAGAAGGTAGACTGTGCTACACATGTGACACCAGAGGGAGATGGTAGATTGTGCTCCATATGTGACACCAGAGGGAGAAGGTAGACTGTGCTCAATATGTGACACCTGAGGGAGAGTGTAGACTGTGCTACATATGTGACACCAGAGGGAGAGGGTAGACTGTACTCCATATACGACACCAGAGGGAGAAGGTAGACTGTGCTCCATATGTGACACCAGAGGGAGAGGGTAGACTGTACTCCATATGTGACACCAGAGGGAGAAGTTAGACTGTGCTACATATGTGACGCCAGAGAGAGAAGGTAGACTGTGCTACACATGTGACACCAGAGGGAGATGGTAGATTGTGCTCCATATGTGACACCAGAGGGAGAAGGTAGACTGTGCTCAATATGTGACACCAGAGGGAGAAGGTAGACTGTGCTCCATATGTGACACCTGAGGGAGAAGGTAGACTGTGCTCCATATGTGACACCAGAAGGAGAAGGTAGATTGTGCTCCATATGTGACACCAGAGGGAGAAGGTAGACTGTGCTCCGTATGTGACACCAGAAGGAGAAGGTAGACTGTGCTCCATATGTGACACCAGAGGGAGATAGTAGATTGTGCTCCATATGTGACACCAGAGGGAGAAGGTAGACTGTGCTCAATATGTGACACCAGAGGGAGAAGGTAGACTGTGCTCCATATGTGACACCTGAGGGAGAGGGTAGACTGTACTCCATATGTGACACCAGAGGGAGAAGGTAGACTGTGCTACATATGTGACGCCAGAGGGAGAAGGTAGACTGTGCTCCATATGTGACACCAGAGGGAGAGGGTAGACTGTACTCCATATGTGACACCAGAGGGAGAAGGTAGACTGTGCTCCATATGTGACACCTGAGGGAGAGGGTAGACTGTACTCCATATGTGACACCAGAGGGAGAAGGTAGACTGTGCTACATATGTGACGCCAGAGAGAGAAGGTAGACTGTGCTACACATGTGACACCAGAGGGAGATGGTAGATTGTGCTCCATATGTGACACCAGAGGGAGAAGGTAGACTGTGCTCAATATGTGACACCTGAGGGAGAGGGTAGACTGTACTCCATATACGACACCAGAGGGAGAAGGTAGACTGTACTCCATATACGACACCAGAGGGAGAAGGTAGACTGTACTCCATATGTGACACCAGAGGGTGAAGGTAGACTGTGCTCCATATGTGACACCAGAGAGAGACTGTAGATTGTGCTCCATATATGACACCTGAGGGAGAGGGTAGACTGTGCTCCATATGTGACACCAGAGGGAGGTGGTAGACTGTGCTCCATATGTGACACTAGAGGAAGAAGGTAGATTGTGCTCCATATGTGACACCAGAGGGAGGTGGTAGACTGTGCTCCATATGTGACACTAGAGGAAGAAGGTAGATTGTGCTCCATATGTGACACCAGAGGAAGAAGGTAGATTGTGCTCCATATGTGACACTAGAGAGAAGGTAGACTGTGCTCCATATGTGACACTAGAGGAAGAAGGTAGATTGTGCTCCATATGTGACACCAGAGGGAGAAGGTAGACTGTGCTCCATATTTGACACCTGAGGGAGAGGGTAGACTGTACTCCATATGTGACACCAGAGGGAGAAGGTAGACTGTGCTCCATATGTGACACCAGAGGAAGAAGGTAGATTGTGCTCCATATGTGACACCAGAGGAAGAAGGTAGATTGTGCTCCATATGTGACACCAGAGAGAGAAGGTAGACTGTGCTCCATATGTGACACTAGAGGAAGAAGGTAGATTGTGCTCCATACGTGACACCAGAGGGAGAAGGTAGACTGTGCTCCATATTTGACACCTGAGGGAAAGGGTAGACTGTACTCCATATGTGACACCAGAGGGAGAAGGTAGACTGTGCTACATATGTGACGCCAGAGAGAGAAGGTAGACTGTGCTACACATGTGACACCAGAGGGAGATGGTAGATTGTGCTCCATATGTGACACCAGAGGGAGAAGGTAGACTGTGCTCAATATGTGACACCTGAGGGAGAGTGTAGACTGTGCTACATATGTGACACCAGAGGGAGAGGGTAGACTGTACTCCATATACGACACCAGAGGGAGAAGGTAGACTGTACTCCATATACAACACCAGAGGGAGAAGGTAGACTGTACTCCATATGTGACACTAGAGGGAGACAGAAGCTTGTGCTCCATATGTGACACCAGAGGGAGAAGGTAGACTGTGCTCCATATGTGACACCAGAAGGAGAAGGTAGATTGTGCTCCATATGTGACACCAGAGAGAGAAGGTAGACTGTGCTCCGTATGTGACACCAGAAGGAGAAGGTAGATTGTGCTCCATATGTGACACCAGAGGGAGAAGGTAGACTGTGCTCCGTATGTGACACCAGAAGGAGAAGGTAGACTGTGCTCCATATGTGACACCAGAGGGTGAAGGTAGACTGTGCTCCATATGTGACACCAGAGGGAGACTGTAGATTGTGCTCCATATATGACACCTGAGGGAGAGGGTAGACTGTGCTCCATATGTGACACCAGAGGGAGGTGGTAGACTGTGCTACATATGTGACACTAGAGGAAGAAGGTAGATTGTGCTCCATATGTGACACCAGAGGGAGGTGGTAGACTGTGCTCCATATGTGACACTAGAGAAAGAAGGTAGATTGTGCTCCATATGTGACACCAGAGGGAGAAGGTAGACTGTGCTCCATATGTGACACCTGAGGGAGCGGGTAGACTGTACTCCATATGTGACACCAGAGGGAGAAGGTAGACTGTACTCCATATGTCAACAGGTCAAAGGATCACAGGTGCACTGCCTATATATAAATCAATATCTAAAGAAAAGTAATAAACATAACTAAATAAATTCTATAGGGTGCTGCAAAAATGCATAGAAACAGCATAGCCACAAGGAAAAGAATAGCCTATGCATAAATAAGCGCACACCTAAATATATAAGAAACACAATCTTTATTATAGACATAAACAAGGACAAAAACACATAAATCCATTAAAATCAATTAAAACCATGTGGAAAAAACCACCCTTCCCCCTGAGAGAATGATATGACCAAAGTGAGGTCTAATCCCGCATACAAAAGTATACACCAAAATCACACACTATAGCATATGGATATAGACAAGTGCAATACAATAACATATAACTGATACCTATCCAGCAATATAGCGCACATGGGGCGTCCCTGTCATAATCAATCATAAACCATAAAGGAACAAATAATAACAATTGCTAAAGGACCCTAAATGCAGAAATATTGGTTGCTAAAACTAGCAGCAGCAAAATATCCATATAGCTGGGCATGAAAATACATCCACAAAGAAAGAGGATATGGGGTCACAAAATATAGTGAATAAATAGTGCTACCCAAGAGGGCGCTATAGGATCCCCAAATCCGTCTAAGAAAAGATCCGAGCAATGTGCCAGTATCGGGAATGCCTAGAGCTCAAAGACATACCCTAAACGCCATGGAGAATGCGGGAAGCCTCCAACAAGTAAGGAAGCAAAAAGCATCAGGGGGAGGGAGTGGGGAGAAGTCCCACGCGTATCGCTGCCTCTGTGCAGCTTCATCAGGGAATGAGAATTCGTCATTCCCTGACGAAGCTGCACAGAGGCAGCGATACGCGTGGGACTTCTCCCCACTCCCTCCCCCTGATGCCTTTTGCTTCCTTACTTGTTGGAGGCTTCCCGCATTCTCCATGGCGTTTAGGGTATGTCTTTGAGCTCTAGGCATTCCCGATACTGGCACATTGCTCGGATCTTTTCTTAGACGGATTTGGGGATCCTATAGCGCCCTCTTGGGTAGCACTATTTATTCACTATATTTTGTGACCCCATATCCTCTTTCTTTGTGGATGTATTTTCATGCCCAGCTATATGGATATTTTGCTGCTGCTAGTTTTAGCAACCAATATTTCTGCATTTAGGGTCCTTTAGCAATTGTTATTATTTGTTCCTTTATGGTTTATGATTGATTATGACAGGGACGCCCCATGTGCGCTATATTGCTGGATAGGTATCAGTTATATGTTATTGTATTGCACTTGTCTATATCCATATGCTATAGTGTGTGATTTTGGTGTATACTTTTGTATGCGGGATTAGACCTCACTTTGGTCATATCATTCTCTCAGGGGGAAGGGTGGTTTTTTCCACATGGTTTTAATTGATTTTAATGGATTTATGTGTTTTTGTCCTTGTTTATGTCTATAATAAAGATTGTGTTTCTTATATATTTAGGTGTGCGCTTATTTATGCATAGGCTATTCTTTTCCTTGTGGCTGTACTCCATATGTGACACCAGAGGGAGAAGGTAGACTGTGCTCCATATGTGACACTAGAGGGAAACGGTAGATTGTGCTCCATATATGACACCCGAGGGAGAGGGTAGACTATGCTCCATATGTGACACCAGAGGGAGAAGGTAGACTGTACTCCATATACGACACCAGAGGGAGAAGGTAGACTGTACTCCATATACGACACCAGAGGGAGAAGGTAGACTGTGCTCCATATGTGACACTAGAGGGAGACGGTAGATTGTGCTCCATATGTGACACCTGAGGGAGAGGGTAGACTGTACTCCATATGTGACACCAGAGGGAGAAGGTAGACTGTGCTCCATATGTGTCACCTGAGGGAGAAGGTATAATGTGCTCTATATGTGACACCAGAGGGAAACTGTAGTTTCTGCTCCATGTGTGACACCTGAGGGTGAGGGTAAATTGTGCTCCTTATGTGACACCACAGGGAGACTGTAGACTATGATCCATATGTAATATAAGAAAAAAAGCGAGGAGTTGGAGTGGCACCACAATAATAATACTTAATAAATAGATAGGCCAGTGTGCCCTAGAGCAAAAATAAAGAATATGAACAAAAAGAAAGACAAAGGATTGGCACAGGGAACCCAATAAAACTCATAATAAAAGGCATATGGGAGAGGCAAGTCATGAAAAACTATCTTTATTGTATATAAAGTGCAAAAAGAGAAGGACATAACATCTAAAAAGGTGGACATGTAAGGGGAAACAAACCACCAAATCACCTATATCAAACAATCTCACACACACAAGCATCCAACAACAGGAAACGGTCAAACAGTAATACACGTTATATATGAATTGCTGTTAGTGCATTAGATAATATATGGCATTTAAATTTGAGGCAAAAGAGGCTTCATGGAGGACTCAGGTGTCCTCAGTTTTTCATTCCCCTATGTCCCATACACATAAAGAGGATTTCAACACGTTGTCTGCACAACCTATTAATTTGCGTAAAACCTACATTAGGGTCTGGTGGAATGCTGAAGTGAACCTGTCAGCAGGATTGTGCTCAGTAAGCTACAGACGGTGTCAGGTGAGCACCGCTCTACTGATTAAAATGATACCTGGCCTGATGAAATCCGTCTTGCGGTTGTAGTTTAATCTTTATTTGTAGTTTTCAGTTAATGATATGCTCATGCTCCGGGGCAGCCTGTGGGGCTCTGATTAGGTATTCTCATCAGTATGGCTTGTGACAGGTCAATGATCCCTCACTGACCTGCCCACTATTTTACATACTGCATAGAATTATGGTTTTGAAAAAAAATATATAATTACATTAATCAGGCAGGTGGTTGAACCTGCGCAGTAGCATCTTTCCTATAGATGCTTCTGCGCGGATGCCACCATCTTGATAGAGCCTAATTTTTTTTTTTTCGGCAACAAAATGGCACCTGCACCATTTTAAGACTTTTTTTTTACAACAAAACTATTTCTAAGTAACATGAAAAATGCTATATTATCCACCTTATGCTACAGTGCAGGTGCCGCTGCCGCCTGCCTGATTAATGTGAATTATTTTTTTAAAACCATAATTCTATGCAGTATGAATAATAGGGGGCAGCTCAGTGAGGGATCAGTGACCTGCTATAAGCCATACAGATGAATAACTTATCAGAGAACCCAAATCAGGCCCCAACCACAGGCCGCCCTGAAGCACGAGCATGCCATTAACTGAAAACTACAAATAAATATTAAACCGCCACCACAAGACGGATGTCACCAACCAAGGTATCATTTTAATCAGTATAATGGTGCCAACCTGACACTGTAGGTTACTTGTTGACAGGTTCTCTTTAATAGCTTGGAGGAGTATGATAAACTATCTATTATACCTACAGGGTTACGGGTGCAATTTTTTTCAGCATGGGAGGCGCATACAGAATTTAGCTCATTCTGGGAGAGGGGTTTATACAATGTTTACAAATTATTATTACCAAGATAATTGAACATGACAGGTCCCTTTTAGCTCAGATCAAGTAACAGATCAAAATCTGTGACCATAAACTTAATAACACCTTTGATTTAACTACATTAGTACAACCGTTACAAACTTAACTTAAGGATATTATTGAACATTATGAGCAGGATGTTATAGCTGGGAAAAAGAAAAAGTTTCATAGAGACAGAACAGACTTTGAAAAGTAATTAAATGGACCCATTTGGTTAACAGGAGGACTGGATTCCTTAAGGCAAAGGCTAATACAGATCCTGAGGAGGGAGAGCCACTTCCAGTGATTTTTTATCGATATATATGAGCAAGCAAGAAAGCATATCAAACGCAGAGGTCGCAAATGGAGGAAGCAGAAGAATCCTAAGAAACAGAACATATTCCCCTTCGTACAATCGATACAGGGGCAGGATCAAACAAACACGCTAAATGACACTTGTGCCACTCAGATGACTTACAGATTATCAACCTTTTCCGGATCACGTACTTTCATCACAAAAGAGGTCAGTTTTTGAAAAAGAGCTTACTTTATTCACTATGTGGATACTGGATAAATTCACATTCAAAAGATTTATACCTTTTCTGCAGGATATATTGTGCATCCCTTCATACCCCTGATGAAGCCATCATGTGGGGCATAACGCATAGGGCTTGACATTCTCCCCCTCTGCGATTCTACTTGATCACTCTGCCGAGCTTTCCCTTCTAGGTGAATAGTCAGGTCCTTGATCTGACCTTTACTATTATGGGCATTTGTTTCTTGGGATAGCTTGTTCTCATCTGATTACTCAGGATTGGACTTGCCACTTGGCATATTATTCTTGATTGATATGTTATAAACATTGGGCAGAGTCATACTTGTATGCATATCTGTATTGTCTTATGTATTAACAGCAATTCATTTATATCTTGCATTACTGTTTGACTGTTTCAAGTTATTGGTTGCTTCTATGTGGGAGATTGTTGGATATAGGTGGCTTGTTTCCCCCGGTTTGTCCACCTTTTTAAATGTATTTATGTCCTCATTTTGCACTTTATATACAATAAAGATAGTTTTTCACTACTTGCCTCTCACATAATGCCTTTTATTGTGATTATTATTGGGTTCTCTGGTGCTCCATCCCATATGTGACACCTAAGGGAGAGGGTAGAATGTGCTCCATATGTGACACCGGAGAGAAGGAGAGCTATGTATTGTAGAATACACAACAATGGGAAGACGTGAAAAGTATATTACACCAGATGGAGAAGATAGACTCACTTTCATTGGGCTTCCCCCTCCAGTTCTCCTCGGTGGTATTGGACAGCTGGCTGTGAGCCCTCTCCGAGGGATTCCTGTCCTGACTGCTTATTGACTGACGATCTATATCCAGATCCTGTGTAGGAGACAAAATAATAGTAGGAACAAAAAAAAAAAAATGAAGAAAACCATAAAGTCAGTCCCTTAACAATACAACTGGAGATAAAACACACAATGTGTTAAACTCACATAGCGCCTATCCGATGTTTCATCTTCCATCCCAGATGGTCGCCATGTTAACAATCTAGAGAAAAAGAAGCAGCTCTGATAAATGGACTTTACATCCCTCCAGCACCATGTGAAGATGATGGTCTGACACTTACACACTTGGGATAGTGGTCCTGAAGATATCCAACATGCAAGAACATGTCTGATCCCAGACCTTAGGACTAAACTTCTCTCCGTTCAGTATGACCAGGTTCTCTAGGCAATTGGTGCCCGATCTCGCCAGCTGCTCATTATCTGCACAGCATAGAGAAGGATAAGTAATGGATAGAACCATGAGGAGTTCCTGCTGCTGGTTCCTGCTGCTGGTTCCAGTAGACAATTGCCTCCATGTGACATACGGACCAGTAAACAGCAAAACACATCTCCCACCTTACTCTGAACCAGCCTATTCCACACATCATACATTCAGCATGAACACACTTACACAGTGATGCATTGGCCTGCCATTTCCCCATCAGTTTTCCATATAACAGACACCTACAGAGTTACATGGCCACATCTCCACCTATGTATGTAGGCAGCAGGAGTGAGCACTATTGATAAATGTGCACCGAACCTACATGAGAATAAAACATGAGAATGACAAGCAGGGAGGTTCGCACCTTGTTTCACACACCAGTGTAGCTGGGTAAGAATATCCGAGAGCAGAACGCTGTTCAGGGCCTCATAGAATTGGGTGAAGACATCACAAATTGCATAGAGAGCGTGGTTACAGGTTGTAGTCATCCACTCAGATTTCTACAATGAGAAAAAAAAAAGGATTTTTGTTCCACCTGTACAAATCACTGTCGTTGAATACACTGGGGGGTCACAGGACTGTGGGTAAACACCCTGCCACCATAAGGATCAACAGGATGAGGAAAAAAGCATTGGCTTCCTCTGTTGGGCTACACCCTCTGCTTAGACACCAGGATGCACATTTTAGTGTTAAAAGTAGTAGGAAAGCAACTTTAAAAAAAAAAACAAACAGTAAAATTGCACACAAAGAAAAAACAAAACGAAAAAAAAAAAAACAGAACACAACACGACCTGAACCTGAAGAAACACACATAAGCCACAGGAAGCCAATATGTATGTATTCCACCAGAAAGGCATTTTATCATAAGGGCAATAATCCATTTTCTTCCGTTCCAAGCTGGCATCGGCAGGCACCATAGAGTGGATTTTGTAGAATTTTGCAAAGATGTGAATGAAGGCCCTCAGGTCCCATCTACCGAGAAAGTGATTGGGGAAACGCCTTCATGCAGTGGAAAGTTTTGTGGCCTTGAGGTGGGCCTGCCAGGAAATAATTTAGGTTTGTATAAGGGCTGCTTAGAGCATGACTGTCAGGAGGACTTCTTGTAGCCTTCATAGGAAGAGAAGTCAAAAAGGGAGAGAAGCTTCTGGAAGCGTCTAGATGGCTTGGGGTATTTACATTTCTGGAGAAGCAGAGCACTCTTGCCTCTAGTAGCATCCCTAATTACTTTATCTAGTCGCTTTCCAAATAACTTGTCTTCTGTGAAAGGGAATGCAGTTAGGGCCTGTGTGGACGCAAGGTCAGAGAACTAGGATCTGAAAGAAACAGCTACCAAATTGGCTGCACTGAGGGCTGCAGGTTGTGCAGACCAAGGGAATCGTCTCAAAGGAATTTTGATAGGTGAAGCAAATAGGAAGCAATGTCCTCCTAAGAACCACCTGAACATAAACCCTAGTGATCATTGCTTAGGCCATTCTTAACAGGATTTGATGAACCACAATACTGCAAAGGTAGGATGTAAGGTGGCTCCTGCTTCTGAGAAAAAGTCAACCTTCTTATCCAGCGGGTCACTAAGGAACACCAGATCAGCAGCAAAGTAGCTTCATCAGAGTTACAAGCTAACAGGGGAACCACAGAAAACAGGATTTTTGGTTGCTTACCGTAAAATCTGTTTCTTGAAGCCTCCATTGGGGGACACAGGAACCATGGGTGTATGCTGCTGCCACTAGGAGGCTGACACTATGCAAATAAAAAAGTTAGCTCCTCCTCTGCAGTGTACACCCCACCGACTGGCATTAAACTCCTCAGTTAGTGAGAAAGCAGTAGGAGAAAGAACAAGGTTGAAAAACCATAACCACAAACTTGAGAACTGTAAACGTGAGAACAGTCAGAGAACATATAACAAAAACATTGGGAGGGAGCCGTGTCCCCCAATGGAGGCTTCAAGAAACAGATTTTACGGTAAGCAACCAAAAATCCTGTTTTCTTTATCGCCTCTCATTGGGGGACACAGGAACCATGGGACGTCCCAAAGCAGTCCCAAGGGCGGGAAAAAACAGACTTCCATCAGGTCAGAGGACTCACCACTGCCGCCTGCAGGATCCTTCTGCCTAGGCTGGCGTCTGCCGATGCGTAGGTATGGACCTTGTAAAATTTGGCGAACGTGTGGATGGAAGACCAAGTTGCCGCTTTGCACAGCTGTAGGGCGGAAGCCCTGTGGTGCACCGCCCAGGAGGCGCCGACTGCCCGGGTAGAGTGAGCCTTAATCCCAGGAGGGGGCACTCTGTTCTTGACCCGGTAAGCCTCCAAGATTGCCATTCTGATCCATCGAGCAATAGTCGCTTTAGAAGCCGGCTGGCCTCTGCGCGTGCCATCAGGAATGACGAAAAAGGAATCCGTCTTCCGGAAAGTGGACGTTCTGTCCAGATAGATCCTCACAGCCCTGACAAGGTCCAGCTTGTTCAATAATCGCTCCAGAGGATGAGTCGGAGCTGGACAAAAGGAAGGTAGAACGATGTCCTCGTTGAGGTGGAAGGTGGAAACCACCTTAGGAAGAAAAGAAGGTGGGGGCCGGAAGACCACCTTGTCCTGGTGAATGACCAAAAACGGAGGACGGCAAGACAGGGCCGCCAGCTCGGAAACGCGGCGAATGGACGTGATGGCCACAAGAAAGGCTACCTTCCATGATAAAACTGATAGAGGAATCTCCCTAAGAGGTTCAAAGGGAGAAACCTTCAGAACGTCCAGTACCAGGTTTAGGTCCCATGCCTCCACAGGGGCCCTGTACGGCGGGACGGCGTGGGCTACCCCCTGAAAGAAGGTCTTAACCTGTGGCCGAGAGGCCAAGGTCTTCTGAAAGAGGATGGAAAGCGCAGAGACCTGGCCCTTCAGGGAACTAAGAGCCAGGCCCGAATCCAGTCCTTCCTGAAGGAAGGCCAAAAGAGAAGGCAGGGAAAAAACCATAGGCGGAACGCGGTTGGACTCGCACCACCGGATGTAGGCCTTCCAGGTGCGGTAGTAGATCCTGGAAGACGAAGGCTTCCGAGCCTGAATCATGGTGTGAATCACCCGGTCCGAAAGGCCAGACGCTCTCAGAACCGCGGTCTCAACAGCCACGCCGTTAAACTGAGCGACCGAGAATTCGGGTGGCAGATCGGACCCTGGGACAGCAGATCGGGCCTGTCTGGAAGGCGCCAGGGAGCGTCCGCGAGAAGGTTGACGAGCTCCGCGAACCAAGCTCTCCTGGGCCAATCCGGGGCGATCAGGATGACCGGCACCCCTTCCGCTTTGATCTTCTTCAACAGTTTGGGAAGTAATGGAAGGGGTGGGAACAGGTAGGGCAGCTCGAACTGTGACCAAGGAATGGCCAGAGCATCGACGTCCACTGCGAGAGGATCGCGGGACCTGGAGACGAACTGCGGAACCTTCCTGTTGACTCGGGACGCCGTGAGATCCACATCCGGAGTTCCCCATCGAAGACAAATCTGATGGAAGACCTCCGGATCCAAGGACCAATTCCCCTGCCGCGAGGCCCTCGCGGCAGAGGAAGTCGGCGGCCCAGTTTTCCACGCCGGGGATATGCACCGCGGATATCACCGGAACCGTTGCCTCTGCCCAAAGGAGGATCTTGGATACCTCGGGAAGGGCCAAGGAGCTCCGAGTCCCCCCCTGATGGTTGACATATGCCACAGCCGTGGCGTTGTCCGTCTGGATCCGGACTGGAAGGCCCCTGAGGATCCTTTCCCAGTGGCGGAGGGACAGGAAGATGGCCCGAATTTCGAGGACGTTGATCGGCAGAGATGACTCCTGCAGCGACCAGCGGCCCTGAACCGTCAGGTGGCGAAAAACCGCACCCCAGCCGAGCAGGCTGGCGTCCGTTGTCACCACCTGCCAGTGAACCGGAAGGAAGGACCTGCCCTGGGAGATGAGAGGTGACGTCAGCCACCAGTTGAGAGACCGCCTGACCCGAAAGGAGAGTTTGATCGGTCGATCCAGGGAGAAGACCGACCTGTCCCACTGAGACAGAATGGCTTGCTGAAGGGGTCGCGAATGGAATTGGGCGAAGGGAATCGCTTCCAATGTAGCTACCATCCTCCCCAGAACCTTCATGGCCGAACGGAGGGAGGGAGGTCGAGGACCCTGGAGCAAGCGTATGTCCCGACAGAGAATGGATCTCTTGTCTGTGGGAAGGAAGACTCTGCTCTGACGAGTATCGAAAAGCATGCCCAGAAAGATGATGCGATGAGAAGGAATAAGGCAGGACTTCTTCCGGTTTACCAGCCACCCGAAACGGGCTAAGGTGTCGAGAACAATGGACAGGCTTTCGTGGGCATGAGCGAAGGACGGAGCCTTGATGAGGATGTAGTCGAGATATGGAAATAGGACCAAGCCTCTGACTCTCAAGATGGCCATTAGCGCCGCCATGATCTTTGTGAACACTCTTGGCGCGGTTGCGAGACCGAACGGCAGAGCAACGAACTGAAAATGATCTCGTTGCACTGCGAAGCGCAGGAAACGGTGATGTTCGGGAAATATCGGGACATGGAGGTAGGCGTCCTGGATATCTATTGAGCATAGAAACTCCTGAGCCTCCATGGAGGCAATTACTGAACGAAGGGATTCCATCCTGAAGTGTCTCAGGCGAACTCTCCTGTTCAGCAATTTGAGGTCCAGAATGGGGCGAACTTTGCCGTCTTTTTGCGGTACCACAAAAAGATTCGAGTAGAAACCCGTGAAGCGTTCTTTTTCTGGGACGGGAACGATTACCCCGGATTTGAGCAGAGAAGCGATGGCTGAGAAGAAGCCCGGAACTAGAGCGGGGTCTCTTGGAGGACGGGATTGGAAGAAACGATCCCGAGGTCGGGAAGCGAACTCTATTTTGTATCCCGAGGATACAACTTCCCTGACCCATGCATCCTCTACTGCGGAAATCCAGACGTCCCTGAAAAGGAGAAGACGGCCACCCAATCTGGGAGTTGGGCTGGAGTCTTGCCGAGAGTCATGCCGAGGTGGATCTTCCAGTCCTGGGCCTGGAGGATCTACCCTGGGAGAAACGAGGACGCCAGGACGGAGTGGGCCTAAAGGACACCGCCTTCTTCTCTTGACGTGCCTGTGGCCTCTGTTGCTGCTGGGAAAAGGAGTTTGACGCAGCGAAGCGACGAAAAGGCCGAAAAGAACGAAACTGTCGTCTAGGAGGAGGGCGACGAGGCTTAGCCTGGGGGAGAAGAGAACTTGTACCCCCGGTGGCGTCCTTAATTATTTGGTCCAGCTGGGAACCAAAGAGGCGAGAGCCCTGGAAGGGCAGACTAGTGAGGGACTTTTTGGAGGACAAGTCCGCCTGCCAGGCCTTGAGCCAAACGGTCCGGCGGATGGCAACGGCATTGCTGGAAGCTTGAGCCGCACAAGACGCGACATCCAGGGAGGCGGAAACCAGGTATTCACCAGCGTGGGAAATCTGGTTGGCAAGTTCTGCTAATTGCGCGGGAGGCGCCCCCATCCAGGATACCTCGCCGAAGATCCTTGGCCCATTTTGAGATGGATTTTGAAGCCCAAGTGGACGCAAAAGCTGGACATAGAGCCGCTGAAGCAGCTTCAAAAGCAGATTTCGCGAAGGATTCTATAACTCTATCGTTAGAATCCTTCAGAGATGCTCCGCCGGACAGAGGAAGCACCGTGTTGGTGGACAGCCTGGAAACAGGGGGGTCCACCGAGGGAGAGGCCGTCCAATTGGCGGTAAGTTCTGGAGGAAAAGGATATAACACACCCAGGCGTTTTCCCCTCTGAAAACGCCTAGTGGGGTTCTCTCTCTCTCTTTGGACACGATTTCCTCGAATTCAGGATGAGGAGCGAAAAATTTTGAAGGTGGTTTGCCCCGTCTAAACGAAACCGCCTGATCTGCGGGTTCCGTAGAGGGATCCTTGATGCCACATGTTTGGTTTATTGCCCCAATGAGGTTCTGGACTGTCTCACTCATGGTGGCGATTTGGTTAGGATCCAGCTCCGAAGTATCCTCCGAAGGCGCATCAGATAATGCCTCGCCTGACTCAGGGGAGGAGGATCGGTGGGACACCAACCGCGGGGGAGGGCCGAGCGGCGAGATGGAGCGCGAAGATGACTCAGACCGACGTTCCTGTCTGGACCTCTTGTGGCTTATCAAGGAGAGCTCTGGCGGTGGTTCCTGTGACCCGCTGGCTACGGCCGGGGTCTGCAGGGGTAACCGATCCAGCGCGGACACCAGGGTTTGAGATACCCGTGTTAAATCGGCCACCGATTGTGACAGAGAGGCGGCCCATCCTGGGATGGGGGGGATCACTCTCGGGCGGAACAGCCGGGGGATCCTGGGCGGTGGGAACAATCGGGTTGCTGCAGGACTGACACAGCGGGGAAAGGCAGAAGAAGAAGTAGGGGGGCGAGAGCGGCCCCCTTTAGAGGTAGACATTTTGAGAGGTCCTCTGAAGATGCCTGTGGGTTAGGGGACAGTGGGGCAGAGGGGGGTGTCAGTCTGCAGTGCAGCTACTCACGGACCCGTCCTGGAAGATGTCCTACTTGCCGGAGGAGAACTCCTGCCCTGAGGTGCTGGATTCTGTGCAGATTTTGTGCCCACGGAGGATGCAGTGGCGAAGGTGTGGGGCGCGCTGCGTGAGCTCCTGCAGCTAAGAAGCGGTGAGCACACACAGACGCTGTCCCTGGAGGAAGGGGGCGGAGCCAGACAGGGGGGCGCCGATGAGCAGGCACAGTATGTCGGGCGGGAAAAAAGCCCGCCCGATGAAGAAGGAAGTGGGCGGAGCGCGGCACCGGAAGTAGGCCCCGGGAAAAGCCGGAGCCTATATTAGAAGCCGGTACCCGCTGAGAAGAACCCCCGCGGCGCAGACACTGCCCGGCAGAGCGGCGCTGAGGCCGCCCCATGAAAGATAGAGAGAGCGCTGCCACCGGAAAAGAGTCGCCGGAGTAGGCCCCGGAAAATCCGGGGCCTAAATTAGGAGCCGGTGACCGGAGAGAAGATCCCCGCGGCGCAGACGCTGCCTGGCAGAGCGGCGCGGCAGCCGCCGCATTTAAGAGACGGAGCGCTGCCGCCGGTGAAGAATCGCCGGAGTAGGCCCCAGCTGGCTGTGGAGGTGAGCGCCGCCGGAGAGGCCCACATAGAACGCTGAGGGGGGAACGCTGAGGGCAGCTGGTACGCTGCAAGTAGGCCCCGGGAAAGGCCGGGGACTAAATTAGGAGCCAGCGACCGCTGAAGGAAAAGTTGCAGGCAGGAGTGTGCCGCAAGCAGGCCCCGGGAGGCCGGGGCCTGAAGGAAGAACGGCGACCGCTGGAGGAACGCAATGGGGCATGGAAAGGTAGCCACCGCGCAGGGAACGGGGAAAGTGCTGCAAATGCAGCGATGACCCGCGCTGAGTCCTGGGAACCCCTTTAGAAATACTCACCTAGTAAAATCCCCCGTCGTCTGCTACTAACCTTGAGAAGGTATCAGACGTCCATAGGAGCTGCTGATGGACGTCCTCGTCTCCTCCGACCGACAGGCTCTGGTGGGCGAGTGGGTGGGGGACGGGCCAGGACCGGACTTCTGAGCACGCTTGTGTGCCAGGCTCTTGGTCCTGCTGAGGTATCTATGAGGATACGGGGTGGCAGTACACGCCGTACTCATAGTCCGCTTGAGGGACTACAGGTGTGACAGTTCACCCTGTATCCCATCCGGAAAAAACCTGAAAAGAAACGACGCACATTGAGGTAGATAAGGGTCTAAAGAAAGACCCGTGTCCACCTCCTACTGACACTAAGCTAAACTGAAGAGTTTAATGCCAGTCGGTGGGGTGTACACTGCAGAGGAGGAGCTAACTTTTTTATTTGCATAGTGTCAGCCTCCTAGTGGCAGCAGCATACACCCATGGTTCCTGTGTCCCCCAATGAGAGGCGATAAAGAAAAGGAAATAGACCATGTAGCAACCTATATTCTTCAGCAAATAGGGCTTCAAACCTCCTAGACGAAGAAATGCACCTATCTGGGCATTTCCATTCTTTGGCAAGAAGATAGAGTTTCCATGGTTGGGAAAAGTGGCCAGTTGCTGGCGGTGAAGACTGAAAGAAACAGTTTCTTGGGAAAGAGAAACAAGTGTGTCTTTGACCTGAGCGGTGTCACTCACTGCCAGAACAAGATCCTCCATGGCCTAAGCCAAATTAGAATCCTGCTCAGATTAAAGGTCTCAGAGGTGTCCCATGGGAATTTGGACTGTGTAGGGGAGAAGAGGAATCATCTACTGTAGCTTTGTCCTGGGAGGGATCTGGGAGGCAGAGGAGAAGAGGGGGAAAAGCTCCTCAAGCTCTATGCCATGTTGGATGAGTGGGATCTCACTGTATTACTGTATGAACTTAAGTTGCACTGTCCGATATTTTGCTAATGGCGATTGAGACACAGCAAACACTCCGGCACATCACGTTAGGAGGTACATACTAGAAATAAGAATTATGGGGGACCAGGTAGATCTCCATAGTTTCTCACTAACCTCCGTTTGCTGCTCCGGGAGTTTCATATTGTCAAATATTCTGAACACTATGCGGAACAAATCGTGCCACCAGTGATTCTCAAAGGTGTGCCCATAACTTTTCATAATCTCAAACATGACAGTGAGGCCCCTGCAAAGAAATTAAGTGAAGAACGCCATCAAACAAAGAAACATAAATTGTTTTTTTTTTCACATTTTGGGGATTTTTCTTTGGATTCTGAGCTAAACTGCAACACTTGAGCTCAATGGTGAATAACCTCAGTAAATCTACAACCTAGACACTGAAATAGACAACACTGCACGGCTGGTCAAACCACAAGAGAATATTTTTTTGAACAGTGTGAATGAGATCTGTTTCAATCGCATCCACTTTGTCCTCAAATCGGGATGCTGGAAAATTTACAGCATTTCCACGAACTGTGAATGTAGTATAACGGTTAAGCCACATAATAAGGGACAAGTTCTACATGGTCTTTCACAAATTTGCTTTCATTAAGTTGAAACATCAGCATAATTTATTTTTTTTTAGAAAAACAGAAATAGTGGTCATGGGCGATATTCTCTTTCTAAACTTGTAGCACTTTGTTTTCAGTTTATTACTATTACCTCTCAGCTTCTTCTTCTATTATTAATAACATGGGGTAAAGGGAGCAAGATATTACAATTCACTAAAAACATTAATTTTTTACATAAACTAGTTTATTAATTGAGAACAGCATATAGTTACAACATTACTAAATACAACCAAAGAGGTAGTCCTCTTTATTTGGGTTACCGATCATAGGGATACTGTCAAAAGGTCTAAAAAATATCAAGATAATATGTTAACGTCAAATAATATATCAGAATACCCATTTTTTAAGAAAAGTATGACATATAAACAAATTGTTCATTAACTTCTTGCAATCAAGTTGGACTTTGTCAAGCCTGACAAAGGAAAGAAAAGAACCTTCTCCTTCGCCTCATTGGGGGACACAGACCGTCTGTGTATGCTGCTGCCACTAGGAGGCTGACACTAAGTGATACAAGGAAAGTGATCTCCTCCCCTGCAGTATACACCCTCATGCTGGCTCTCAGCTAACCAGTTCTTACTTAGGTGTCTATAGGAGGCACACAGGTCTGTTTCAGACCCCAAAGTTTTTATTTTACTTTTTACTTTTCTGTAAATTTTTATTTTTTAATTAACGGAGTGAAGGGGGCGACGGATCTTTTCAAGGTTCCGATCTCCCCCGAACCATCAACAGGCGAGCACGGCGAGTATTATTATTATTATTATTATTGTTATAGCGCCATTTATTCCATGGCGTTTTACATGAGAGGAGGGGTATACATAATAAAAACAAGTACAATAATCTTAAACAACACAAGTCATAAATGGTACAGGAGGAGAGAGGACCCTGCCCGCGAAGGCTCACAATCTACAAGGGATGAGTGAAAATACAGTAGGCGAGGGTAGAGCTGGTCATGCAGCGGTTTGGTCGATCGGTGGTTACTGCAGGTTGTAGGCTTGTCAGAAGAGGTGGGTCTTCAGGCTATTTTTGAAGGTTTCAATGGTAGGTGAGAGTCTGATATGTTGTGGTAGAGAGTTCCAGAGTAGGGGTGATGCGTGAGAGAAATCTTGTATGCGATTGTGGGAAGAGGGGAGTAGAGAAGGAGATCTTGTGAGGATCGGAGGTTGCGTGCAGGAAAATACCGGGAGACGAGGTCACAGATGTATGGAGGAGACAGGTTGTGGATGGCTTTGTATGTCATGGTTAGGGTTTTGTACTGGAGTCTCTGGGCAATGGGGAGCCAGTAAAGGGATTGACAGAGGAGAGAAGCTGGGGAATAGCGGGGGGACAGGTGGATTAGTCGGGCAGCAGAGTTTAGAATAGATTGGAGGGGTGCAAGAGTGTTCGAGGGGAGGCCACAGAGCAGGAGGTTGCAGTAGACAAGGCGAGAGATGATGAGGGCATGGAGTAGGGTTTTTGCAGATTCTTGGTTGAGGAATGAGCGGATTCGTGAAATATTTTTGAGTTGAAGTTGGCAGGAAGTGGAAAGGGCTTGGATAGAGATCAGCGTCAAGGAGAGATCAGCGTCAAGGATTACCCCGAGGCAGCGAGCTTGTGGGACTGGGGAGAGTGGGCAGCCATTTACTGTAATGTATAGGTTCATCCACGTACCCTTTCCTGTGACGTGGGAAGCCATGCCTGAGCTCTCTTCAGGGGCGATGGTTCCTTTCATGGTCCCGATCTCCCCACACCAGCACCAGGCGACCACATGGAGTGTCGCCTCCATGTATCATCTCCTCGTGCCAGGCCTAATGCCGGACAACTGGCCCTGTCCACCCGGACTGAACTCCGTGGATGTAAAGAGGCCCCTCTCTATGGCATCCGAGCAGCCCCCACTGTCCCACCACTATGAAAGCGGATGGCACAAGGAGGCGGACGTTTCCTCTCCACCTCCCTAACAAAGGGATGATGGATTGAGGTTTATCCCGGCACCGTCCACGCTGCACAGAACAGCGCTGAAACACACATCTGCGGCGGCTCCATACCAGGACGCACACCGATGGTGACTGGATCCATCTTCAGTGGGATATTCACATGCTGACAGGCAGCCTCAGCCACTTCCCTGTGGCCCACCTCCCTGAGGTAACAGCTCCGGCCGGCTGCAAAAATTTAGCTCCCGGCTTCGGCCGATGTGTAGGCCGCATCCCAAAAGCCTCGCCTGCACTATGGCGCCCTAAGGCGGCTCCGCCAGCTTTTTTGGCGCTTCTCGACTGGAACGCCCCTCACTTCTACCGCTAGTGTCGCCTGCCGGCTACAGAAATTTAGGCCCCGGCTTGGGCCTACTCAACATCGTGTCCGTGGCTCCACCCCCCGAATTGGCGCTTCTCGCTCTCTGCGAGATTTTTATCAACTCTGCAACTCCCGGTGGCCATCTTGGTCCACCTGGCCAGCCCACGCTGGGACGATGGTTTCTGCATTAAAGGGGCACATCGACTCTACATCAGTACCTGACCAGTCCCTCGACAAGTATAAAGGGACAATGACCAGTATTCCGTGGTCTTAAAAGCACACGACCAGTATTCCCTGGTCTTAAAGGTGCATGTCCAGTATTCCTTGGTCTTAAAGGTGCATGACCAGTATTCTCTGGTCTTAAAGGCATATGACCAGTATTCCTTGGTCTTAAAGGCATATGACCAGTATTCCCTGGTCTTAAAGGCATATAACCAGTATTCCTTGGTCTTAAAGGTGTATGACCAGTATTCCTTGGTCTTAAAGGTGCATGTCCAGTAATCCCTGGTCTTAAAGGCGAATGACCAGTATTCTTAAGGGCGCATGATCAATCTGAGGAGCCCTCCGCCGCTGACCCCAGCTTATCCCAGAGTACCTAGTTCCCCTCAGTGGACTTTGTCACTGACCGCAATCCATGGTACTCTGACCAAGAGATTGAATCCCTCCGTGTACACTCTGTGGCTCGGGGTGCTCGCAGGACCGATATACATGGTCCTTATCCTACATGGGAGCCATCGTCTAGCAGGGGCCGCAAGTATTCTAGAAATGTACAGGCATCTAGAATCATACAGGCATCTAAGAAAACAGAAGTTTTCGTTTCCTGCTCCCTCACCAATGATTTGATGACAACAAAGCTCTGAATATGGATCCGATATTGACTGAACTTGCCAGAGCTTCAGAGAAGAGTAACCAATCTCGATACATTGACGAAGACTCTGGCTCTGCTCTAGACTACACAGTGTCCCTCATAAGGTGACTTAACTACCTCGTAGAGCATTGGCAATTCAGTCCGGATAAGCGATTCACTGGACAGAAGCCTCTACGTGGGATGCCATGCCTGGCCTGATTTTTAAGGGCGACGGGTCCTTTAAAGGGCACGATCTCCCCACACTATCAACAGACGAGCACACGGAGTGTCGTCTCCATGTTTCCTCTCTGCACCCAGGCCTAACGCCAGACAACCTGTCCTGTCCACCCAGAGACCTGAACTTTGTGGATGTACAAAGGCACCCTTTTTGGCGTACGAGCACCCCCCTCTGCATCACCACTATTTAGCGGCTGATGCAAGAAGACAGACAATTCCTCTCCACTTCCCTGGTAAGAGGTTGATGGATCGAGCGTTCCTAATTTTTATCTCTGCACTGTCAAAAGAGAGCGGCGATGGCAAGAGACTATGACCTGCTTGATGCAGCCACGCATTCTGCCACTGGGCAGATTAACCGGGTAGAATCTCCTGTGTTATACCTACCAGTATACCCGCCCGATGTATCATCAGTTAAAAATACCACGGACTGTCACATAGCAAATCTGGTTTGTTCCATCTTGCAGCTTCGGGTTCAGCACTCTATCCTCCCTAGCCGCCGCATGGATTGCTAGAGCAATGGTCTCCTGGCTGGAGACCTTAACTACCTTGATTCACACCAGTAACAACTGGCCAATCAAATCTTTTGAGCAGGAGACTGACAAGATCTAAGCGATCTTGGTTCCAAGAAGGGAACGAAAAGTAACACCGACCCTGGACCTCAAACTTCTAACAACCTTTGACATGGTCCTCCTTCTTTGGATGGAGTTCCTCCGCTCAGCCATTACTTCAACAGAAAAAGGTGCAGTTTTCAGAATCCATCGACATTCGGGATGCTTACCATCTTCAAAAATTCCTTCGCTTTTCCATTCGTGAACAGCATTTTCAAGTCACAACTTTGTCCTTCAGCCTTGCTTCCGCACCCAGAGTGTTCGCAAGAGTCATGGCGGATGTCATGTTTCTCTTGCATCCTTGAGGCGTGCTCATCCTGCCCTGTTTGGTCGACTGTCTAGCCGCCCTTCCAGGACTACGCTGAGTCTTCTATATCACTTGCGTTACCCTGCCACCTGGTCTGACAGCTAAACTTAGACAAGTTCTCCTCATTTCCAGCCCAGCAGATATCCTTTGAGGATGATCCTGCACACTTCCAGAAGGATGGTAATTCCCACTCGTGACAAGGTCACGGCCCTTCAACAGGGAGCTCGCGAACTTGATTACTCATCCCCTCTTTTCATTTGATTTGCTAGGAGGGTTCTGAGGAAAAATGGTGACAACAATGGAAGCGGTTTCCTTCGCTCCGCTCATTTTCAGCAAGTCTGACAGACTTTCAGACGATAGTCTCCGAGCTCCTTCATCCAGAGCCTTTCTCCCGGTTCAATGGTTATTAGTAACTACCAATGCCAGTCTTCTTCTCCCTATCATTGATCTGGACATCTGAACGGTAGTCCTACAGCAGGTCCACTGCCTTCTGGCGGCTCACCCTATCCGAATTCAATTGGATAATGATGCCACGGCGGTGCCATACGTCAATCATCTAGCAGGTACTCACGGTCAGGCTCCATGACCGAGGTACCTCACATTCTATGATGGGCCGAGACCTATCATTCGGTGATCTCTGCAGTATATATCCCAGGAGTAGAGCTCTGGACGGCAAACAAATTCAGCCGTCAGGGTTCCGACTCAAGTCAGTGGGAACTTCATCCCGAGGTTCACCGGAGCTCTCCAGTTGTAGATCGGACGGCGTCCAGACTGAATGCCAATGTACTCAAGTTCGTGGTTCGGCCTCAAGATCCAAGAGCCATCGCACTGCATGCTCTGGTTCTGACTTGGTACCAGTTTCCATAACTCCCCTTCCACTACTTCCGAGAGCCTTTCAGATGCAGAAAGGGCACCAGTGATCATCCGAGATCCGCACTGACTACGTCAGTTTTTGTTTGCGTAGCTAGTATCTTCCTGCCTTATTGGAGCAAAACTGCAATGAGGGACTTTCTCACAGAGAGTGTTCACAGGGAAGTAGTTCTTCCCTATCGCATGCCGTTAGATCATTGGGACCTTAATGGTCCTAGGAGTCTTACAGTAGACTCCTTTTCATCCGGGCAGACTTTACTATCAGGGAAGTTCGCCCCTTTTTTCTCTGCGATATCCTCACTCTGACGAGTCTTTGGAGCTAGCTCCCTGCTCTTTCAGACTTTTTTTCCCTTATTACCTTCAAGGCAACGTTGTCCTCAGGCCATCCCCATCCCTCGTTACCAAGGTGGCATTGTATTACCACTGTTATGAGGGCATAGTTCTTCCCTCATCTCTTTCGGCACCAGTCCACAAAATGGAATGAGTTCCCCATATTCTGGACGAAGTGAGTGCTCTGAGTAGGTACGTCTCAAGGACGGCGTCCTTCCAAAGGTTGGACACTTTATTTGGGCTTCCTGACGGTAAGAGGAAGGCTTCCTGATGTTTTCAGGAAGGGTTTAGCCGTTTCATCGGCCATGATAGCATGGTGGATTCTTTTCACCATCCAGGAGTCCTTCCGTGCAAGATGTCAGCCTATCTCCAAGGGTTCTAGGCACCAGGTGTCGGCAAGGCACGCCTGCAAGCTTGCGGATTTGTCCAGTCCGCATGCATTCTTGAAGCACTATAATTCCCACACTTCCACAGATGTGAGTCTGGGCAGGTGGACTCTGCAGGCTGCGGTGGCGCACTTGTAAGTAGCAGTTACACCGGGCCTGATCTGATGTTGTCCCCACCCAGGGACTGCTTTGGGACGTCCCACGGTCTGTGCCCCCCAATGAGGCGAAGGAGAAATAGGGATTTTTGGTTACTCACCGTAAAATCCTTTTCTCCAAGACGCTCATTGGGGGACACAGGACTGTGGGTGTATGCTTCTGCCGCCAGGAGGCTGACACTAAGTAAACTTAAAAAAAAACAGTTAGCTCCTCCTCCAACGTATACACCCTGACACTGGCTACCAGAGACTCCAGTTTGGTGCAGAAAGCAGTAGGAGAACAAAAAAAACACAAAAAAATAATATAACAGCATAAATACAGAAACCTTATGTCTAGAAAAGATCCTACTGACTAATGTAATCAGATATAACCAAAGCAGCCATAAGGCTACCAGGGAAGGAGCTGTGTCCCCCAATGAGCGTCTTGGAGAAAAGGATTTTACGGTGAGTAACCGAAAATCCCTATTTCTCCTTCGCCTCATTGGGGGACACAGGACTGTGGGATGTCCTAAAGCAGTCCCTGGGTGGGAAAAATCACTCACCAGAAAAAGACATCCAGATAATGTTTGTCTATAAATGCGCCACTGCCGCTTGAAGAATTCTTCTACCCAGACTTGCATCTGCAGAGGTCTGGGAATGGACATTATAATGTTTGACAAATGTATGCAGACTAGACCAGGTCGCAGCCTTGCAAACCTGTTCTGCTGAGGCCTGGTGCCGAACGGCCCAGGAAGCCCCCACTGCTCTAGTCGAATGAGCCTTGATTCCAGCCGGAACCGTCATGCCCATGGAGCGATAAGCCTCCTGAATGGTCGCCCTTATCCATCTGGCCAGGGTAGATTTTGAAGCCGCGCATCCCTTCCTGCGACCCTGCGGAAGGACAAACAGAGCATCTGTCTGGCGAAAGGGGGCCGTACGGGAAACGTACCTCCTCAGAGCCCTCACCAGATCCAACGTATGGAGAGCTTTTTCTACACGGTGCGTAGGTGCCGGACAAAAAGAGGGCAGAACAATATCTTCATTAATGTGAAATGATGAAACAACCTTCGGCAAAAAGGACGGTGCTGGTCTGAGCACCACCTTGTCCTGATGAAATCGCAAAAAAGGAGGACGACAAGAAAGAGCTGCCAGCTCCGATACCCGTCTTATGGACGTTATGGCCACTAAAAATACAACTTTCCAAGAGAGAAACATCAAAGAAACCTCTTGAAGAGGCTCAAAAGGAGCGTCCTGTAAAGCCCTTAAGACCAGATTAAGGTCCCAAGCTTCCAAAGGAGTCTTATAAGGAGGAACCTTATGAGCGACTCCCTGGAAAAAAGTCCTGACTTGACGACTAGGAGCAATCCTGCGTTGAAAAAGTACTGATAAAGCCGAAACCTGCCTTTTAAGGGTACTCGGAGCAAGCCCAGAATCCAGGCCTGCTTGAAGGAAGGCTAGAAAGTTTGGAACGGAGAAACGCAGAGGGGGCAGCCCGCGTTCTCTACACCAGGAAAGAAACACCTTCCAAGTGTGATAATAAATCCTGGCCGAAACGGACTTACGAGCACTGATCATGGTATCAGCTACTTCTTGAGAAAAACCAGCCTGAGTTAAAACCCAAGATTCAACGGCCAGGCCGTCAAACGTAGGACCTCTGAGTTCTGGTGGTAGATCGGCCCTTGAGATAGAAGATCTGGCCGATCGGGGAGCCGCCAAGGAACCCCGGCTAGAAGTTGTACCAGGTCTGCATACCAGGTCCGTCGTGGCCAATCCGCAGCGATCAGGATGGCCGGCACTCTCTCTGATTTGATCTTCTTGATTACTCTCAGGAGCAGTGCCAGAGGAGGGAACAGATAGGAGAGATGAAATTGGTTCCAAGACAGTACCAGCGCATCCACGGCGATAGCCTGGGGATCTCGGTACCGAGAGACAAAACTGGGCACCTTGGCATTCACCTTGGACGCCATTAGATCCACGTCTGGAGTTCCCCAAAGATGGCAAATCTGCAAAAATACCTCGGGGTGGAGAGACCATTCCCCGGAGGCTAGACCCTGACGGCTTAGGAAATCTGCCGCCCAGTTTTCTTCGCCCGGAATGTGGACCGCTGAGATCACAGAGTGATTTCTCTCCGCCCAGAGTAGGATCTGTTTTACCTCCTGCATGGCTGCCTTGCTGCGGGTGCCCCCCTGGTGATTTATATAAGCTACCGCTGTGGCGTTGTCCGACTGAATCCGGACAGGGCGACCCGCCAGAAGATGGTGAAAACGTAACAAGGCTAGCCGGACCGCTCGAATCTCTAAGATATTGATGGTGAGTTCTGATTCCCGAGGAGACCAGCGTCCCTGAGCTGAGTGATGGAAGAACACTGCTCCCCAACCCAGGAGACTGGCATCTGTTATGACCACTAGCCAATTGGTTGGGGGAAAGGGCTTCCCCCTGAGTAGAGATGAGCTGTTTAGCCACCAAGCGAGAGCCTGTTTGGTCTGGAAAGACAACCGAAATTTGCGGTTAAGAGAGAGAGGATTTTTGTTCCATGCTGATAGGATTGCACGTTGGAGGGGTCGAAGATGAAACTGTGCAAACGGAACCGCCTCTATGGTTGCAACCATCTTTCCTAACACCCTCATCCCGGACCGAATCGTATGAGGGTATGGTTGTAGAAGGTTCCTCACTTCCCGCCGAAGGGCTAGGACCTTGTCCTGGGGAAGGATAGTTAAGGCTTGAGAGGTGTCGAAAATCATGCCTAAAAAAGAGATTTTTCGAGACGGCCGTAGAGATGACTTCCTTAAATTTACCAACCAACCTAGACGGGAAAGAGTGTCCAGAGTGATGTCGACATTTTCCTTGCAAGACTGAAATGTTGTTCCCTTGATCAGCAGATCGTCTAGGTATGGCAAGACGACAATACCTCGGGAGTGCAGAATGGACACCACAGTCGACATGACTTTTGTGAACACCCTGGGAGCGGAAGCTAGACCGAAAGGCAATGCCGTGAACTGGAAGTGTAGATTGTTTACGGCAAACCGGAGAAATCTTTGATGGAGCGGAAAGATGGGAATATGAAGATAAGCATCCTGAATGTCTACTGAGGCCAAAAATTCTCCCTTTTCCAGAGAGGCGATGACCGACCGCAGAGACTCCATCCGAAAGTGTCGAACGCGGACAAACTTGTTTAAGAGTTTGAGATCTAGGATAGGCCTCACTGCTCCATCCTTTTTGGGCACTACAAAAAGATTGGAATAAAAGCCCTGGAATGTTTGTTCCTTTGGAACAGGAGAAATGACACCGCTGATACGGAGAGACTCTATGGAATTGAACAAGCTTTGACGAAGAGATTTGCACTTGGGAAGACGGGATGGGAAGAACCGGGGAGGAGGAAGACCGACCAGCTCTATTTTGTAACCTGAAGATATGAGCTCTGCCACCCACTGGTCGTGGATTACCTGAAGCCAGACCTGGCGAAATAAAAGTAGACGTCCGCCTACCCTTTTGGAGATGCCCGGAAGAGGCCTCCAGTCACTTGGCCGAAAATCTTTGCGTCCTAGATCCTCTAGATCTAGAAGACTGGGGACGCATTCTTCCCCCCTGGCTGGCCGTATAAGGGGTCCGACCGTCTCGGTCCTGATTGGGCCGACCCTGCGCAGGAGAACTTGATGCTGGGGCCCATCTGACATAGCGAAAGGTTCTAAAGCGAGCCTGAAAATGGCGCCGAAAAGGCTGTCTGGCCCTCTGCTGAGGAAGGAACTTACTTTTCCCTCCTGTGGAGTCAGAAATGAGCTGATCCAGCTTTTCTCCGAACAAACGACCACTCTGATACGGCAGGGATGTAAGGGATTTCTTAGAGGTAGAATCAGCCCGCCAGGACCTTAACCAAAGGGCCCTTCTGATGGCAATAGCATTAGATGCAGCCGAGGAAGCACAATCTGCCGCATCCAGAGATGCGTTAATCAGATAGCTACCGGCCATAGCTACCTGAGAAGACATTTCAGCCAATTCTGCTGACACATTACCTTCCTGGAGAGCCTTAGATAATGAGTCAGACCAAGATATCATAGCCCTGGCAACCCAGGTTGCCGCAAAAGAAGGAAAAAGTGCTGAGCTTGAGGCCTCAAAGACGGAACGAGCCAAGCTCTCTATAAGACGATCCGTAGGATCCTTAATCGATGAGCCATTAGGGAGAGATAGTAACGTGTTAGAGGCTAAACGGGACACTGGAGGATCTACAGAAGGATTTTCGGCCCAATCACCACAAAGTTCCGAAGCAAAAGGATACCTAGCCTTCAGAGCTCTTTGCCCTGAAAAGCGTTTGTCCGGGTGCTCCCTATTGCGTCGAATCAGGTCCTCGAACTCAGGATGAGAGGAAAAAACCCTATGGGCCCGTTTAGACCGCTTAAATGAGACCTTATGAACAGAAGAAGAGACGAGCTCGTCTTCTATCCCCAAAGACTGATTGACAGCTTCAATTAGGCTGTCTACTGACTCCTGAAACCCAGGTTTATCAAAATTAAGAGACCCTTCTGACTCGTAGTCAGTCTCAACTTCACCGCTTTCTGCAGGGGAAGGAGAGCGAGATACGGAACTCCAGGATGCGGAAGCACCTGAGTGCCTGGGAGACGCTTTGCGAATCCGCTTTCCATGCGTCTGTCGAGTGAGAGCGCGCCCCCTGCAGGCCGCAGATTCCTGAGACCCCGAGGCCCTCTCTGAGACAGGCGGATTACCGGTCCCGACCGCCGGGGTCTGCAGTGATTTGATCGCTTCAGTAAGGGACGCCATGGATTGTGACAAGGACGTGACCCATTCCGGTGGAGCTACCACAGCATCTGGCTGAGGGACCGGGGCTGGAGAGACTACTGGAGGACTGGCAGGGGGGGGGGGCTCCTGGACATGTTCAGGGTCACAGGCCTCACAGGGGCGATTACTTTGGGCGTGCGGAAAAAGGGCACTACAAGATACACAACCGGTAAAAAGAACCGTGTGAGTCTTAACCTTTCTAGACATAATAATCCGTAATGCTATACCCAGGGCCAGAGACTGGGAAAAAAAGGAATGCTTCAGTCCAGCTGGAGAGAGAAGCACTTACCCCAGTCCTGCGCCAAACTAAGCCGCAGCCTAGAGCAGGCCCGAAGCCGCGGCCTAAATTTCCCCCTCAGAGGCCGGAGAAACCGGAACCGGACGTGACGCGCCGGAAGGGGCGGAGCCCCGCAGCGCGGTCTGCTGCCCGGAAGTCCCGGGCTCCAGGAACAGCCCCACGCCTGCCGTGAGCCAGGCAAAGCCGCAGCCTCCGGAGGAACAGCGGCGCCGATCTTCTCTACACCGCGGCGCCGCTCCGGAGCGCTGCGGCGCCGCCGACCGAATGCCGCGGCGCCGCTACAGAGAGCCGCAGGCGCCTCAGCGCTGGACCACCGCCGATCCACAAAAAAAAAAGGACGCCAGCCTCACCCGGAGCCGGACCACCGCACTACCCAGGGCCAGCGCAACAGGTACTCAGCGAGGTACTGACACACCACACTCAGCGAGGGGTGGAAAGAATGACGGTGCAGGCACCCAAACTCCATTATCCCAAGATAAGGAGAGGGACCGTCCTCCACCCCAGCTAACACCCCCGGCAGGGGTGTAGAAAACAGGGGGGAACACACGGACGTCTAGGAGCACCTGTACAGCCTGGGGTCTAGATACCTCAGGGTGGTCAGGGCCAAGTCCAGTGAAAAATCCCACGTAGCGGGAAAGGAAACGTGGAGCAGTATCACACGTGCTTGCCCGTTGATGATTTGGGGAGATCGGACCCTCAAAAAGGTCCGTCGCCCCCTCAATCCAAAAGTTGAAAGTCGGGTCCAAAAAATCCCGGACCCAGAGATGTGCCTCCTTGAGACACTAAGCATAAACTGGAGTCTCTGGTAGCCAGTGTCAGGGTGTATACGTTGGAGGAGGAGCTAACTTTTTTTTTTTAAGTTTACTTAGTGTCAGCCTCCTGGCGGCAGAAGCATACACCCACAGTCCTGTGTCCCCCAATGAGGCGAAGGAGAAATAGGGATTTTTGTGCACTCACCGTAAAATCCTTTTCTCCGAGCCTTTCATTGGGGGACACAGCTCCCACCCAGATATTAGCTTATGCTTGTTTTTATAATCTGATATGCTATACTCTCATATATAATATGACATTCCGTAAGCTCGATCGGATATGCTATACTCTCATATATAATATGACATGCTATACGCTCATATGTTGTTATTGATATCCTACTGCTTTTGCACCGAACTGGTTAGCTGAGAGCCAGCAGGAAGGTGTATACTGTAGGGGAGGAGCTAACTTTCTTTGTATCACTTAGTGTCAGCCTCCTAGTGGCTGCAGCATACACCCACGGTTTGTGTTCCCCAATGAATGGCTCGGAGAAAAGGATTTTACGGTGAGTACACAAAAATCCCTATTTTAATAGAACATAGAAAAGTCAAAAAGAGATCGGAAGACTAAAAACATTAATTAGACAGCTTCTGCTTAAGGGAAAAGCTGTCAAACATTACCTTGTCCGCACATCCAGTTTACATCTGTTGATGATGCAGGAAAGCTCAAAAAGGATGGGAAACCAGCCACGAACCCAGACTCTGTCCCCGGGGGCCACATTCATGTCATCGCTGGTGTACTCTCTAAGTGCCTGCAACAGATTAACTCTCAATCATCATTAACTGAACCAGATCATGGGTCAGATAGTTAATGACTGGGGCAGAAGGTGAAGATGGAGGCTATTGTTCGAAACTTTGGACCATGCAAAAAGTTCAAGGTGAAACTAGAGGCGAGATCTACACTGTGCTTTGGAAAGAACTAACCAACCATGACACACCTGAGGCTTCTCCGAGACGTACTTCGCACAGAAACGGATGAGTCTAATAGCTTCCATGCTGGTGTCTGGGAAAGCAGCATTGCAAGCAAACTCTGACAAACACTTCACAGCATCCTGAAAAGAGTCAATGGCTGACGGAAAATGGTGCTGGAAAACTTTGGCTGGGGAGACAGATAGGCATGTTAGAAAATGTCCTGAATAGCTGTGCAGATACCAGACCAGCGCTACACTTACTGACAATGTGGTTCACAGTTTGGAATGTCAGCTCCACTAGATTTCCATTTGTTTCAGACGCTGCCTGATAAAATACTGCAAATATGTTTTTCCACCCTGAACGTATGTTCCCAGCTTGCATGTTCACCATCTGTGCCAGGCAGCGGATTACCATGTCCCGAATAGTGGGAGACCTAAAACAAATGGCATAAACATTAGGCTTACAACACAGAGTACAGGTGCCAGACTCAAGGACATCTGGAGACATTACCTGTTCTTTTTCATTATGTGCTCAAAAGGACGCAAGAAATCCTTCTGGAATCGGAAATTGGCCAACTCGTCTTTTTCCAGAAACTTCATAGATAACTGTCTGAGGGAATCCACGGCAAATATGGCAACATCTTCATTAGGGTTGCAGCCAACCTGTCAGAAGGACACAATGATCATCTAATACATTAACGAATCCATTCACTGGGAACACGCAGTGCCTTACAAATTAATGTCACTGACAAAATATGGACACGTGTCACCGTCACGGGACCGCATCACCAAAGGCTGTAGGTTTCCAAGCCTACATTACTATAGCAGGCCACAAGCAAATGCACACAAAGCCTTGGGAGCATCGATCACATAATATCTGGTCAGGTCACATGAGTGTGTGGTTTTCATGGCATCACACAAATGACTGACACTGGAGAAAGACCAAATCACTACCAATAGGCTTTTCTATTTACTGGCTGTCCTCCAGCGCTGCGCTCTGCTTCTCTGCTCTCCTCCTGTACTGGCTGTGAGCCGGAAAGCAGAGCGGTGACGTCACCGCTCTGCTTTCCGGCTCACAGACAGTACAGGAGGAGTGCAGAGCACAGCGCTGGAGGACAGACAGCGGTAGGTAAGTATGTACTGTTTGTTTTTTTTAACTTTTAGCATGGTATCCAGGGTAAACATCGGGTTACTAAGCGCGGCCCTGCGCTTAGTTACCCGATGTTTACCCTGGTTACCAGTGAAGACATCGCTGGATCGGTGTCACACACGCCGATCCAGCGATGTCTCCAGGGAGTCCAGCGACGAAATAAAGTTCTGGACTTTATTCCGCGACCAACGATCTCCCAGCAGGGGCCTGATCGTTGGTCGCTGTCACACAGAACAATTTCATTAACGATATCGTTGCTACGTCACAAATAGCAACGATATCGTTAACAATATCGTTATGTGTGAAGGTACCTTAACACGGTATCAAGATAGAGATATATATATATACACTCTTTTCTGTACCAATAGACTTGTAATTTAAAGCCTAATGTTCGTAACTCCCAATAATAGAGGAATCGACACACATTTATCATCAATTTCAGCTATGAGGGATAAAGAGCATATGTCCTGTAGGAATGGAGGGGAATGGAGTGCTCAGTCTCTTTGGTTATAAGACGCCTCTAGGAGATAGACACAAACCATAAAGGTACCTTCACACATAACGATATCGTTAACGATATCGTTGCTATTTGTGACGTAGCAACGATATCGTTAATGAAATCGTTATGTGTGACAGCGACCAACGATCAGGCCCCTGCTGGGAGATCGTTGGTCGCTGAATAAAGTCCAGAACTTTATTTGGTCGCTGGACTCCCTGCTGACATCGCTGGATCGGCGTGTGTGACACCGATCCAGCGATGTCTTCACTGGTAACCAGGGTAAACATCGGGTAACTAAGCGCAGGGCCGCGCTTAGTAACCCGATGTTTACCCTGGTTACCATGCTAAAAGTAAAAAAAAAAACAAACACTAGATACTTACCTACCGCTGTCTGTCCTCCAGCGCTGTGCTCTGCACTCCTCCTGTACTGGCTGTGAGCCGGAAAGCAGAGCGGTGACGTCACCGCTCTGCTTTCCGGCTCCCAGACAGTACAGGAGGAGAGCAGAGAAGCAGAGCGCAGCGCTGGAGGACAGACAGCGGTAGGTAAGTATGTAGTGTTTGTTTTTTTTTTACTTTTAGCATGGTAACCAGGGTAAACATCGGGTTACTAAGCGCGGCCCTGCGCTTAGTTACCCGATGTTTACCCTGGTTACCGGCATCGTTGGTCGCTGGAGAGCGGTCTGTGTGACAGCTCTCCAGCGACCAAACAGCGACGCTGCAGCGATCCGGATCGTTGTCGGTATCGCTGCAGCGTCGCTTAATGTGAAGGGGCCTTAAGTCTACCTTACTACATTTCAGTATGAAAAAGAAAAAAAAAACATGTTTCTTTATCGATTCATTGGGGGACACAGAACAACCGTGGGTGTATGCTGCTGCTGCTAGGAGGCTGACACTATGCAAAAAGGAAAAAACACGTGGCTCCTCCCTGGCAGTATACACCCACCGACAGGCACCAAGCACCTCAGTTTGTGCTTAGTGTCTGTAGGAGGCGGACCTGGATCTTCCGATCCGCTGCTAACCCTGCTTTCCTTTACAGGTTTTCATTGTTTTTATTAACGATTTTGTTTTCTCTTTCAGATATAGCATTCAGGGAATCAGGGTGTAATCTCTCACCCTGCCTCCCCAGGAGGGCGGCTGAGCGAGCAGTGTGGTGTCACCCACATCGCTACTCTCAGACCGCCGGCAGGACATTATCCCCTGTCACCCTCCCAGGTGCTCCAGGGTCTATACGGTGGCAGTCCTAGCCAAAACAGTCCCCCTCACCCCTCTCCTCGGAGAGGGCTGAGAGGAAGGCGATGGTCACCAGTGGTGACCCTCCCCCTTGTCTTAGGGGTTGAGGCCGTCTTCTGGATGAAGGATTTCGTATCCAGCAACCCTTCCCTCAACGGGCCCTTGGACGATCCTCTCTTTGCCTGTGGAACCGGACATGCAGGTAACTTCCACAGCGGCCGCTTTATCCGCAGCAGTATTTCTCAGACTGGCAGCGCCCTTACCGACATTTTACTTTCGTTTTTACCGCTGTAGATGGCCACGTCCCCTCCCAGTAGGCCACGCCCCATTCTCAGGCGCGCTTTTTTGGCGCCCTTTTTTTCCTCCACTCAGGAGGAACACTTACAACTGGGCACGCCCTTCCTTTTTCTGTGCGGCCCTATCAGGAGCCTTGGTTCATTCTTTCAGCACAGCTCCGCCCCTTCTTCACCGCTGGGACTTCCTGCCTTTGCAGCTCTGTGCACAGGAGGCATCGTGCGTTGGGAGACACAGATAACTCTGCTCTGCGGTAGGCTTGCGACGCTATATCGGCCCCTCTCTCGGTATTATCCATACCACTGTAGGTTCACTTAGTCTATTCTGTAGGATAGCGCTGCAGATTCTCCTTATGTCCAACTCTTCTGGAGCCTTCCCTACCAAACCTACCATAACTCATTACGCCTGCGCTCGTTGCAAGAGAAAGTGGTCAGTAGGCCAATCGTCGCCTTTCTGCCAGTCCTGCAGTCCTCCTGCCATGTCTGCCCCACAGGAACCTTCTGACTCTCGGGATGGGGGCGCTCCCCCTCCCCCTGAGTGGGACATTGCTATCTCGCAGTCGGTCTCTGATTTGACTAAGGTGTCTCAGTCTCTGGTCCTGGTCCAGGCGCTTTAACGTCTTCCACAGCTACCTACAGTCACCAGTGCTCCGACCGTCTCCCATGGCGAGTCGGCCGCATCTGATCCTGAACCACAGGGAGACAAACCAGCCAGCCATTATATAAAATAATCTTTATTTATATTATAGAAAGAGGACTCTGTCTGGCTCCTCGTCTGGTTCTCCGGGTCCCTCCGCAACGCTCAAGCTGCTCTCCTCCTCCCAATTCCCCTCTTTACAGGAGGACATTGGGTCTGATGTGGATTCCCAGTCCGGTTCTGACTCCGATTCAGACCAGGCTTGTAGCATGCAGGCTATCGTGGATAGTCTCATTTCGGCTATCTCGCAAACCCTCAAACTAAAACAAGATGAGGCTTCCCCCCAGGATTCCTCAGTCTCTTAAGCGGGTGAAGCGTCCCTCTCGCTCTTTTCCTACCCATGATGAGTTTGAGTCTACCCTGTCTAAACACTGGGAACATCCTGAAAAGCGTTTTTCGGGTAGAAAACAGCTGGACGAGCTCTATCCCTTTAGCACCGATCTTATTTCTAAGTGGGCTGAGTCTCCAAAGGTGGATCCGCCGATCTCCCATCTTTCTTCTAAGACTGTTCTTTCCTTACCGGATGATGCGTCGCTTAAGGACGCATCGGACAGACAAATTGAGGCGCTGGCCAAGTCAGCCTTTGAGGCAACGGGTGCTTCCCTCTGCCCCAGCTTCGCTTCCACCTGGGTGGCCAAGGCCATATCTGCCTGGGCCAAGATCCTTCGTCGGGGCATTTTGGCTTCTGCCTCCCCTACCAAGCTGGCTGACCTCGCAGACCAGATTAACCACACAGGAAAATACCTTCTCACTGCCTCTCTAGATGCAGCAGCCTGTTCGGCCAGGGCAAGCAGCAATATTGTCGATATTCGCCGCATTCTTTGGCTGAAGGCATGGAATGCAGATGCTACTTCCAAAAAGTCTCTCACCAACTTAGTATTTCAAGGTTCCCGGCTTTTTGGTGCTCGTCTGGATCAAATTATCTCAGACGCGACTGGGGGCAAGAGTATGTCCCTCCCCCAGTCCAAGCCAAAACATTTCTTTAACACAAAGGGTCCTCTGACATTTCGTCCCTTTCTCCCGTTTGCAGCCTCAGACTCATCATCTCAACAAGAGTGCCCCGCTACCACTGGTCAACGCAGAAAACCCTCTTACAAGCCAGCTCCCATATGGAGGTCCAGGGCTCAACCTCCCAGGCCTTCCGGGTCTCATTCCAACAGATACCGTTCTAAGTGACGGGTCGCCCCCACCTGGGAGTCTTTCCAGGGTGGGAGGCAGGCTTCTTTTCTTCAAAGACACCTGGCTGTCAGTGATCAGCGACGCCTGGGTCAGAGAGATCATTACTTCCGGGTACAAAATCGATTTTTCTACCCTCCCGTAAAATCGCTTCTTCCTCTCTCGTCCGCCAAAGCAACCGTCCCATTTACCCGGTTTGCTTCAAGCCGTGGCGTCTCTGGTTGCCGCCGGAGTTGTAGTTCCCGTTCCTTCCGACGAGCGTTTTTCCGGGTTCTACTCGAACCTTTTTGTAGTCCCAAAGAAGGACGGGTCTCTCCGCCCTATCCTTGATTTAAAACTTCTGAACCACCACGTCCGACCTCGCCAGTTCAGGATGGAATCCCTGTGGTCAGTGATCGCCGCCATGGAACCCAGGGAGTTCCTCTGCTCGGTCGACATTCAAGATGCGTACTTTCATGTCCCCATCTGTGTATGGCATTAGAGATTCCTTCGGTTTGCAATCGAAGACAATCACTGATTACCAATTCACGGCCCTTCCTTTCGGGTTAGCGTCTGCCCCCAGGGTTTTCACCAAAATCATGGAGGTGGTCATGGCGCTCCTTCATTCCAGGGGGATTCTCGTTATCCCCTACCTGGACGATCTGTTGATCAAGGGGTCGTCTCATTCAGACTGTGCTCAGAATCTCCAGGTCTCTCTGGACACCCTGACCCGTCTCGGCTGGATTATCAACCGGGCCAAGTCCTCCCTGATTCCGTCCCAACGACTGTCCTTCCTGGGCATGGTGTTCGACATGAACGTGGCTCGGGTCTTTCTCCCAAAGGACAAGTTCCCAGTTCTCCTCAAGGCGGTCCGTCTTCTCAAACGCCCAGCTCCCCGGTTGCTTCGGTTCTGCATGGGAGTCCTGGGGAAGATGGTGGCCTCCATGGAGGCTGTACCCTTCGCCCAGTTCCACACCCGCCCTCTCCAGCTATTCCTCCTATCCACCTGGAACAGGTCTTTGGATTCCCTGGACTGTCCCGTTCACCCTCCTCTCCAGTTTCGTCAGTCCCTAACCTGGTGGACGCTGTCCTCCTCTCTCCTGAGAGGAAGATCATTTCTTCTCCTTCAGTGGCAGGCCATCACCACCGATGCCAGCCTACTTGGGTGGGGAGCAGTCTTCCGACATCACACGGCTCAGGGCCGTTGGACCACCCAGGAAGCTCTTCTTCCCATCAACCTCCAGGAGATCAGGGCAATCTTCCTTGCACTACTCCACTGGCAGTCTCTTCTGACGGGTCTCCCTGTCCGCATCCAGTCGGACAATGCCACAGCCGTGGCATACTTAAACCACCAGGGCGGGACTCTCAGCAGCCAAGTAATGGCAGAAACGGCAAAGATCCTTCGGTGGGCGGAACGCCACATTCCGGCCATATCAGCCGGTCATATTCCGGGGGTCGAAAACTGGGCAGCCGACATCCTCAGTCGCCAGGGTCTAGCAGCGGGCGAGTGGTCTCTCCACACCGGTCTTCGATCAAATTTGACTTCGCCGAGGAACTCCAGACGTCGACCTTATGGCATCCCGGATCAACTACTAGGTCCCTCAGTTTGTCGCCAGATCCCGGGACCCTCTTGCCGTCGGCCACGACGCTCTGGTAATTCCATGGTCCCAGTTTCAGTTTCCCTACCTGTTCCCTCCTCTCCCCTTGATTCCAAGGGTGGTAAAGAAGATCAAGTTAGAAGGGATTCCGGTCACACTGATAGCGCCGGACTGGCCAAGGCGTCCGTGGTATGCCGAGCTCGTAAACATGCTTGCGGATACTCCTTGGAGACTCCCAGATCGGCCAGACCTCCTCTCGCAGGGACCTCTCTACCACCAGAGTTCTCAGTCGATGAGTTTAATGGCATGGCCTTTGAGGCCGCAGTCTTGAAGGACTCGGGTCTCTCTCCCCAGGTCATACAGACCATGATCAGAGCCAGAAAGCCGGCATCTTCTCGTATCTACCATAGGTACTGGAAGGCTTTTTTCCGGTGGCGTAAAACAAATTAAGTTTTTCCAATGTCTTTTACTCTTCCGGATTTTCTTGGTTTCCTCCCGTCTGGTCTCGATTCGGGCTCATCTCTCAGCACCCTCAAGGGACAAGTTTCTGCTCTGTCGATTCTCTTCCAGAGTGACCTGTCCTCTGGGCATATCGCCCCTCCTTTCCGGTCCCCTTTGGAACCTTGGGACCTTAACCTGGTCCTTAGTGCTCTTCAGGCTACTCCCTTTGAACCTCTTCAAGACGTGCCTTTTTCCTTTCTCTCTTGGAAGGTGGCCTTCCTCATCACCATCACATCTATTAGGAGGGTTTCTGAGTTGGCATCTCTTTCTTGCCATTCCCCCTTCCTTATTCTTCATCAGGATAAGGCCGTTCTTAGACCGGTTCTCAAATTCCTTCCCAAGGTGGTCTCGGCTTTCCACACCAATGAGGACATAGTCCTTCCATCATTTTGCCCTTCTCCGGCTCATCCTTTGGAGAAGTCCCTTCACAAGCTTGAAGTGGTCAGGGCCATTCGGGTCTATCTTTCTAGAACCGCTCCCTTCCGTCAATCCGATTCTCTCCTTGTGGTTTCCGAAGGTCGTCGGAAGGGCCTTCAAGGGTCTAAATCCACTATCTCGCGTTGGATTCGTCCTGCAATATCAGAATCGTACCGTTTTCAATGAGGCACGTCCTCCTCCTGTGGGGGGGGGTTTTGTCGGGGTATGCGAGCCCACTCCACCAGACCTGTCGGAGCTTCTTGGGCTGTTCGCCACCAGGCTTCCGCCTTGCAAGTTTGCAAGGCCGCAACCTGGTCGTCTTTGCACACTTTTACGAGGTTCTATAGGGTTCATACCCAAGCCTTGTCCGATGCAGGGCTTGGTGGGAAGGTACTGCAGGCGGCGGTTGCGCACCGGCCGACCTGAACCATTATTTATATTCTTTCTATCCACCCTTTTCTGAGACTGCTTTTGGACGTCCGACGGCTGTTCTGTCCCCCCCAATGAAGCGATAAAGAAAGAGGGATTTTTGGTACTTACCGTAAAATCTCTTTCTTGGAGCCTTCATTGGGGGACACAGCACCCTCCCTAATGTTTATTCTGGTACCGTTTTGGGGTCTTGGTGATCTAGTTGAGTTGGTACTTATACTTTATGAGTTCTGTTACTTCTCCTACTGGTTTTTACACCAACTGAGGTGCTTGGTGCCTGTCGGCGGGTGTATACTGCCAGGGAGGAGCCACGTGTTTTTTCCTTTTTGCGTAGTGTCAGCCTCCTAGCAGCAGCATACACCGGTTGTTCTGTGTCCTCCAATGAAGGCTCCAAGAAAGAGATTTTACGGTAACTACCAAAAATCCCTTTTTTTCTCCGAGTGGCTCAGGAAACAAATAAGAATCACCTTGTTGAAATGGTCGCCAATCACTTGCCATATCCTGGACCACTGAAGACGGATGCGGTTCATGTTGTAGTAGGATATCTCCACAATCTTCTGTAAGCTGAACATGCGAGGCTGGTGGACAGAGGCCAGTTCATCCATAGACACGGCGCACAACCAGCGGACAAAGTCAACTGGAAGACACAAAAGAAGACAATAATACTGCGAATGCATGCCAACATTTACCCTCACCAGAGACTCCTATTCCTGTGGGGGGGGGGCTCACACCTACCTATTGCATATCCATCCAGTCGCGTGGAGCCAGTGAAAATTCTGCAGATACAAATAGGTTTTATTATTCCTGCAGCAAACTCAGAACATATCGTATAATAACCAGATAAGCAAAATACAGGACAGGAAATTAATAGAAAATATTATAACATATGGTTGGAAATGGGGGTTTATGGAAAGAGAAAAGCAATAAAAAAAAATGTGAAAATATATATGAGGACCCTGACTGAATGTTCCAGGTCGACTGTTTAGTGTATTGTTCAGAGACAGGTTTTAGCATTTATTGGTAGATTAAAAAGAAAAAGGAAAATGTAAGAACCATGATAGTATAACAGCCGACGTGTGTCGAGCTACACTAGCTCATAATCATGATTAAGAGCTAGTGTAACTTGAAACGCGTTGGCCATTATACTATCATGGTTTTTACATTTTTCTTTTTCATGTTTTAATCTACCAATAAATGTGACGTATTAAAACTTTTGCGGTTACAAGATTTTCCAAGTTTTTTTTCACGGCTTACTCACTCAGGAAACCAGCCTGAAGTCTCCGTGCACCGCACCCTTATTGCAGGAATCTCTCAACCCAGTGAGCTGGTGTTTGCTCCATTCTGCTTTTTTATTTATTTTTTTATAGGCTATAGCAGTTATTGATTCCATGTTAGAATGTTACAGTATTCTCGTGTTATGGTCAAAGGGGTTGCTTTAGGTCAAAGTTCAGGGCTGAATGTCAGTCAATTCAGGATATATGTGGTATATTGAAATATGTACTTAGTTTGTTCTGGAATGTTATGTGTGGTGGTTGGGGAGAATTACTGGTTTATATTTTTATAATGATTAATAAGTATGAGATAAAGATTTATATAACTGAATAGTGATTACATTTCATGGATAATACTGTGATGGCCTATCATGTAATTATAAACATGTTATTGTTGATTGACTGGCTTGTAATATGGTTATATATTTTCTCGCATCAATAAAAAGCTCTGATTAAAAAAAAAAAAAGAACATCAAACAGGAAATTGAGCCTTCCTATAGTGCAGTACACGATGGACCCTGGCAGTAAATAACGAGTCTGTGGGATACTTAAAATGAGACAACTGAAGGGTAACAGCTGGTGGGATAAAGAACGAACCAATGACAATGAGAGCGTCTATAGGATATCTAATGGATCCTTACCGGTCCACAGCGACAACAACACTCTGTGAACTGGTCTCTCCAACCGATTCCTGGATGCTCGCCATTTGCTTCTTGTCAACTCCACCGCCGACTAATGTGCCTACAAGAGAGCAAGTATGAGAATAACAGAACATCGGGACCCCCTCCCACAGCCCAAGGGAGATATACTCACTAAGTCCAAGACCCATGAACTCCTCCCCTCCAGTGGTGTAGCTCTTAATAATACTCTCTCGCTCCCGGCCACCCGCCGAGATGTAGCGTGTTTTAACTCCGGTACCAATTAGTTGAGCCAGTTCTAATTGACTGATGCACTTCAGAACCTAAAACATTGCACACATGACTCTGAACACAACTATCCCCAATCTGAAGAGCAGGTCAAGTGTTATCATGCAGGACTTCTCCCAGAACTAACCTCATGCCAGGAGTTGCCCAGGTAGTTGCCATCAGTATGAGCTACAGTGATGAGAGTCTTGATAGTGTCGATGTTCTTCTGCTTCATTTCTGTGATGCTTGAACTGGCGGTCAGCAGGGAGAAGCGAGCTAAGGCCTGGACATATGCATCTCTTTCCAGCTTCCCGGAAAAAAGGAAACCAAGTCAGATGCAAGAAAGGTTGAATAGCCCAGACTATATTACCACCTATAACAGAGAGAACATATGCAGGACCACTCACCTGCATGCCAAAGATACAGGAGATTCTGATTGCACAGCGGATTCCCTCCAAACACAGGTTGGTTACTTCATTATCATCACAGTCCTGGAGGCCGATACTGTAAGCAGCGAGAAGCGGCGTCCACACGAGCTGCAGGAAACGTCAGACATCAGACAGAATTCTTGCCAGCTCTACTGACAAGTATCAAGTCTACTTTACTTACCTTAAACATGGGCCTGACATGGTCCAGGTGGGTGGCACTGGTGAATGGCGCTTTGGCATGGCTCACAGCTTCCATAAGAGCCTTGGCTGTTTTTGCCATTTGTTCCATTTCCATATTGTACAACAATCGACGCTCCTTCTCGCTAGCTACACCTGAGCACCAAAACATGAGATTCAGACACTTTTTTTTTTAGGTTGTTGTCACTGCTATATCACAATCTACTGCTGACACCCAGTCTCTATGTCATTTCTGAGAAGTTAACGACATCACTGATTATAATGATAAGTTAATTATACTGCAAACAGCCTTAACCTACACTTAAGGTACCGTCACACTAAGCGACGCTGCAGCGATACCGACAACGATCTGGATCGCTGCAGCGTCGCTGTTTGGTCGCTGGAGAGCTGTCACACAGACAGCTCTCCAGCGACCAACGATGCCGGTAACCAGGGTAAACATCGGGTTACTAAGCGCAGGGCCGCGCTTAGTAACATAGTAACATAGTAACATAACATAGTTAGTAAGGCCGAAAAAAGACATTTGTCCATCCAGTTCAGCCTATATTCCATCATAATAAATACCCAGATCTACGTCCTTCTACAGAACCTAATAATTGTATGATACAATATTGTTCTGCTCCAGGAAGACATCCAGGCCTCTCTTGAACCCCTCGACTGAGTTCGCCATCACCACCTCCTCAGGCAAGCAATTCCAGATTCTCACTGCCCTAACAGTAAAGAATCCTCTTCTATGTTGGTGGAAAAACCTTCTCTCCTCCAGACGCAAAGAATGCCCCCTTGTGCCCGTCACCTTCCTTGGTATAAACAGATCCTCAGCGAGATATTTGTATTGTCCCCTTATATACTTATACATGGTTATTAGATCGCCCCTCAGTCTTTTTTCTAGACTAAATAATCCTAATTTCGCTAATCTGGGTATTGTAGTTCTCCCATCCCCTTTATTAATTTTGTTGCCCTCCTTTGTACTCTCTCTAGTTCCATTATATCCTTCCTGAGCACCGGTGCCCAAAACTGGACACAGTACTCCATGTGCGGTCTAACTAGGGATTTGTACAGAGGCAGTATAATGCTCTCATCATGTGTATCCAGACCTCTTTTAATGCACCCCATGATCCTGTTTGCCTTGGCAGCTGCTGCCTGGCACTGGCTGCTCCAGGTAAGTTTATCATTAACTAGGATCCCCAAGTCCTTCTCCCTGTCAGATTTCTGAGGATATTGTCCCAGTCTACCAGATTAAGGGCATCTCTAAGCTGTTCAAACTTTGCCTTCCTAAAGTTCAATGTTTTTGTGACTCCCTGACAAGTCCCCCTAGTGAAAGACAGGTGAAACTGCACAATATTGTGGTCGCTATTTCCTAAATGCCCAACCACCTGCAGATTTGTTATTCTGTCAGGTCTATTAGATAGTATTAGGTCTAAAAGTGCTGCTCCTCTGGTTGGATTCTGCACCAATTGTGAAAGATAATTTTTCTTGGTTATTAGCAGAAACCTGTTGCCTTTATGGGTTTCACAGGTTTCTGTTTCCCAGTTAATATCCGGGTAGTTAAAGTCGCCCATAACCAGGACCTCATTATGGGTTGCAGCTTCATCTATCTGCTTTAGAAGTAGACTTTCCATGCTTTCTGTTATATTTGGGGGTTTGTAACAGACCCCAATGAGAATTTTGTTACCATTTTTCCCTCCATGAATTTCAACCCATATGGACTCGACATCCTCATTCCCTTCGCTAATATCCTCCCTTAAAGTGGACTTTAGACAAGACTTTACATAGAGACAAACCCCTCCTCCTCTCCGATTTTTACGATCCTTTCTAAACAGACTGTAACCCTGTAAGTTAACTGCCCAGTCATAACCCGATGTTTACTCTGGTTACCATCGTTAAAGTAAAAAAACAAACACTACATACTTACCTACCGCTGTCAGTCCTCGGCGCTCTGCTTCTCTGGTCTGGCTGTGAGCACAGCGGCCGGAAAGCAAAGCGGTGACGTCACCGCTCTGCTTTCCGGCTGCCCGGCGCTCACAGCCAGACCAGAGAAGCAGAGCGCCGAGGACAGACAGCGGTAGGTAAGTATGTAGCGTTTGTTTTTTTTACTTTAACTATGGTAACCAGGGTAAACATCGGGTTACTAAGCGCGGCCCTGCGCTTAGTAACCCGATGTTTACCCTGGTTACCAGCGAAGACATCGCTGAATCGGTGTCACACACACCGATTCAGCGATGTCAGCGGGAGAGCCAGCGACGAAATAAAGTTCTGGCCTTTCTTCCCCGACCAGCGACATCACAGCAGGGGCCTGATCGCTGCTGCGTGTCACACTGGACGATATCGCTAGCCAGGACGCTGCAACGTCACGGATCGCTAGCGATATCGTCTAGTGTGACGGTACCTTTAGAGATATTTCATCTACTATGACTGACAACCCAACCTGTATATCATGTCGGAGAGGTTGTCACAACCCTGCCGCATTATGGCCACTGCTGGTATTATTATTATTTATTATTATAGCACCATTTATTCCATGGCGCTTTACATGTGTGGTATAGTAATAGAATGCGGATGTGATCAGACATTACTCCCACACTGATTAGGGACTACTACTAGTGATTAGCGAATATACTCATTACTCGAGATTTCCCGAGCCTGCTCGGGTGTCCTCCGAGTATTTTTTAGTGCTCGGAGATTTAGTTTTCATCGCCACAGCGGGATGATTTACATCTGTTAGCCAGCATAAGAACATGTGGGTTTTGCCTGGTTGCTAGGGAAACCCCACATGTACTTATGCTGGCTATCAGATGTAAATCATTCAGCTGAGGTGAGGAAAACTAAATCTCCGACCACTAAAAATTACTCGGAGGTCACACGAGCATGCTCGAGAAATCTCGAGTAACGAGTATATTCGCTCATCACTAATTACTACAGTAATAACTATTCATGTACGAGGAGCGATCCAAAAATAATGATAATCGGTTATTTCTATTGCACACAGAAATTAAAATAAAATGTTTTCTTCTCTCTTAGGTACCCACTAGTCCAGGAAAAAAAAAATCACTTAAATAGACCATGATTCCCGGGAGCTACATTCATTTGAATATGAACTGCCGAGGAGTGAACATCAAAATGGAAAAAAACGAGCTCAGAGCTGTCATCAAATACCTCTGCTTGAAAAAAATGACTACGGCTACGTTCACACTAGCGTTCTGCTAGTGTGCGTCGCCTTAGCGTCGGGCGACGCAGCGGCGACGCACGCGTCATGCGCCCCTATGTTTAACATGGGGGACGCATGCGTTTTTGTGTGTTGCGTTTTGCAACACTTGCGTCTTTTTTGCCGCTAGCGTCGGACCAAGAAAACGCAACAAGTTGCATTTTTCTTGCGTCCGATTTTCGGCAAAAAACGACGCGCGCGTCGCAAAATGCAGCGTTTTTGCGTGCGTTTTGCCGCGTTTTTGTGTGCGTTGCGTCGCCGACGCAGCGGCGCGCAACGCTAGTCTGAACGTAGCCTAGCAAAGACATACACAGCGACTTGGTGGAAACATTGGGGGACTCTTCTCCTCCATATTCCACAGTTGCATGCTGGGCAAAGGAATTTAAGCTGGGAAGAACATCGACGGAAGATGAACATCGTGAAGGACGCCCATCTACGTCCCTCAATGAAGAAAACATGAAAAAAGTTGAAGAAGTTGTATTGGCAGATCGAAGAGTGAATATCAGGCATGTAGCTGAGGTCACAGGGATCTCATATGGCAGTATTCAACGAATCCTTGCAAAAGAATTGCATATGAGAAAGGTCTCCGCGCGTCGGGTGCCAAAAATGTTAACCGACGAGCAAAAGAAGAAACGAGTTGACATTTCAATAGCAAATCTCGAAAAGTTCCAAGCAGACAAGGAAAATTTTTTGTCACGTTTTTTGACCATGGACGAGACCTGGATCCACCACTTTGATCCCGAAACTAAACAACAATCGATGACGTGGAAACGAGCCGACGAACCGACGCCGAAGAAATTCAAAGTGTCAAGCTCAGCAGGGAAGGTTATGGCGTCCGTTTTTTGGGACGCTGAAGGAATTATTATGGTGGACTATTTGGAGAAGGGAGCCACTATTGCGGGCTCCTACTACGCAGAACAAATAAGAAGATTGCGGGTGGCTATCAAGGAGAAAAGGCGCGGCAAACTGCGGGCTGGAGTGCTGTTTCACCAAGATAACACGCCGGCTCACAAAGCTGCAGTTGCCATGGCTACCATTCAAGAAGCTGGCTTTGAACTGGTGGAACACCCCCCCTATTGGCCAGATCTAGCCCCCAGTGACTTCTTTCTCTTTCCTCGGCTCAAGGAACACCTCCTGGGCAAGAAATTTGATGACAATAGCGACGTGATAACCGCTGTTGGGGATTTTTTTGAGGGTCAAGATCAAGAATTTTTTTCTTAGGGAATTCTAAGTTTAGAAAAGAGATGGACTAAATGTATAGACTTGTTAGGAGACTATGTAAAAAATTTTTTTGACTATATTCATTGTGTTTAGTATTGATTATCATTACTTTTGGATCGCCCCTCGTATTACTGATGACAGCCTGTGCATCATGTTTGAGAGGTTGTCACAGCTATTTCCAGAGATGGACATCATTAAATGGAACCTGCCATTAGATTCATAACGCCAACCGTGAGCAGCATTAAATCAGTGATTGCAACCAGGCATATTTTTTCTCTGAAACGCTCCGATGTATCAGAGAAAAGCCCATCGGAGACTAGAGAGAGACCAGACTAGCCTAGTGACGTTTTCGGCCAGATTAATCTTCCCCACTCCGATTGACAGGTCTCACCCTATGTACACACATGGGACAACAGAAAAAGACCTCCTCTCCCCTTGATTCCAAGGGTGGTAAAGAAGATCAAGTTAGAAGGGATTCCGGTCACACTGATAGCGCCGGACTGGCCAAGGCGTCCGTGGTATATATCTATGCAGATTGGCACTTTAAGTATAGCAGGTCTTTCCCTCCGGCAATGCATTTTGACAAAATATCCATAATTGGGCTTTAGAAATAGGTTATGTAATTAATTTTTTTCACGTATTTTAAGCCTGCTATTGCTCAATATCTGTACCACACATAGAACCAGTTATTGGATTGGAGGCATTCTTTACATTTTGTAATTGTATCTTGAAGTGATGAATTGTTTTATCTTACTTATTATTAATAAATTTCTATGTTTGAACCGAACATTCTGTGGCTTGGTTAATAACTGGTGAGGCCCTTTTTTTGTAGCAACAGCTATTCATCTATTACTGCCGACAACTACTGAGCCTCTATATCATTTCGGAGAGGTTGTCACAGACCCCCTCCCCCCGACAGCAGGGCAGCACAATGGACATTATACAGCGCAAACAGTGTATGCAATAATTACTTACTTTGTTTATTAGATTTGTTTGCAATGGTATGTTCCTTAGTCTCCTTCATCGCAATCTTCTTATCTTCAATCTCGTCAAAAATGGCAGAGAGATATTCCTCTGGAAGGTCCTTGCTGTCATTTATTCCTCGGTTCATTTTAATATATTGTTCTTTTGTCATTTTATTTTTCACCTATAAACCCAGGATTGTCAGCTCAGAGGTCAAACCAGAAAATAGACTGCACAGATTGTTGGAAATGAAGCTTACCTGTGGACTGTGCAGATCGGTGGTCAGCATGATAATGGAGTAGGCCAGGACATAGGCTGTGTCCGCACTGGCAAACAATGTCTGCCTGCAGGGGGAAAACACAATACAAGGGCTCAGCCGCCATAGCAAGGCAAATCTTATATGCTAGGATGTGAGTCAAGCAGCCGATCCTGGGGATGAAGTGACTACGACCTTACCCCTGATTACACTCCAGGTATCTTGCTGCAAATTTCTCCATAAGTCGGTCAATTTTCTGGGCTTCCCCCGGCAGACGGAAGCCTTCAAGGAACAGGCGTAGAGCAGACACAAAGTCCTTGTCGCAGAAGTCCAGCTGGTCCACGTAAGCGTACATCACTTCTCTGTTAAAGCGGTTGTTTTCTCCAAGAAACTCCCCAATCATTGTCTGAGTCAGAAGAAAGGTAAAAGTTAGACTTCGGAATTCCGCTGAGTAGTCAGGAGTCAGCGATGCGGCTGCTTTACAGATTTGCCTCTGCTCATCTCAACGTACAATAGATTTGTCGTAACAGAGTCAGGTCCTTTTGTTCTCAATATTGATGTGGGTCACAGATGCAAGACCCCCAGTATTCATAATATATAGCAAATAAGGGGTCATCAGAACCACCCCTTTAAAAGGCAACACTCCTACAGGGCTACAATGTGGGCTAAAAAAATTATGCCATTGGGATTAAAAATGTTGCGCTGTTTTGTTTTTTTTGGGATCTTTATCCTGCAGATAGAATGAGCTTACTGACATTCTCAGTTTGACAGTCTGTAACTCTTGTCTTTTTATTAACTCCTCTGTGCTGATTTATGACCACATTACAGAATTGAGCTGAACGTTGAATAAACATAAGAATTCACTTATGGGTTCTCAGTTAACTCAATCTTCAGCCAGCGAAGTGCAGGATAACAAAGGGTTCACATAAGGCAATCAATGCAAAATTGTTAATAAAACCCAACTGCAAAAATTATTAGTCCAAAATAGATGTATATCCTGTGAATATGCCATATCCCTTATATATGTAATATCATACAATCCCTTGTATATGTAATATCATACAGAGTAACGAGAAATGTCACATACAAAATCTAGACGATCCTCTTGGTGGAGAAACTGTGCAATGTCCTGTGGGGTGGCCCCCAGCATGCTCTGCTCCTGCAGATACTGGATTCCTCTCTTTGGTTTCTTGTTAAATCTGTGAATAATGAAGCAAAACCAGAATCAAAGAAGGAGAAAGCAGTTACATGCACCACACCTGTGGGACCAGATCGCTGCTCACAGCTCAATCCCGTGCTCAATAATCTCCTTCTGCTGTTTGATCACTTCAAACTGTTCAGGGTCATCAGGGACGGAGGACTGGGTGCTGCTGATGCCGGAGGAGGCGGTGGAGTCCAGAGAACTTGGGCTGCTCCGGTGACCCAAGATTTCTGGGGTCTTATTTTCTCCACCTTCAAAATCAGTGGATTTCTCTTGACCTGTAATAAAATAAAACTACAAATCAATAAAGAAAGAAAAATCTACCACCGCAACAAGGAAAACAGGATTTTTGGTTGCTTACCGTAAAATCTGTTTCTTGAAGCCTCCATTGGGGGACACAGGAACCATGGGTGTATGCTGCTGCCACTAGGAGGCTGACACTATGCAAATAAAAAAGTTAGCTCCTCCTCTGCAGTGTACACCCCACCGACTGGCATTATACTCTTCAGTTAGTGAGAAAGCAGTAGGAGATAATGAAACAAGGTTGAAAACCATAAACACAAACTTGAGAACTGTAACGTGAGAACAGTCATAGAACAGATAACAACAGAAAAACATTGGGAGGGAGCTGTGTCCCCCAATGGAGGCTTCAAGAAACAGATTTTACGGTAAGCAACCAAAAATCCTGTTTTCTTTATCGCCTCTCATTGGGGGACACAGGAACCATGGGACGTCCCAAAGCAGTCCCAAGGGCGGGAAAAACAGACTTCCATCAGGTCAGAGTCTCTTATTGCAAGAGAGCTTGGCTGAGTAGATTACACAAGAAGGAAAACACACAGCAAGTCAGCAGGATCTAGGAGCAACATGGCAGATGTGACAACCTACATGGTGAGCTGCAGCATGTGCTACATGTTCACAGATCGACCAGAAGAAGAATTAAATTTCACCTGTCAGAAGTGTAGACTAGTGGACCTTTTAGAAGAAAAGGTGCGGGGTCTGGAAGAAAGAATAGCAACTTTGAAACTCATCAAAGAGAATGAAGACTTTCTAGACAGAACAGAAGCATCTCTACTGGTCACAGAAGGTGAAAAAAGTGTCAGAGAACCTCCAAAAGCAGATGAGTGGAAGCATGTGGCCAAAAGAAGCAAGAAGACCATGGAGAAATCACCAACCACACAACTGAAGAACCGATATCAAATCTTTGTAGAGGATGAAGATGGCACACCTAAGGATGAAGCAATACCAGCAAGCAAAAAAGAAAAGGGCACACAGCAACAAGTGACAGCAAAAAGTACAGCCAAGAAGCAACGAAGAGTGGTGGTGGTGGGAGACTCACTACTGAGAGGCACAGAAGCAGCCATCTGCAGACCGGACATAACTGCAAGAGAAGTATGCTGCCATCCAGGTGCGATGATCAAGGATGTGACCGATAGGATACCAAAGCTCTTCAACTCCAAGGACGTCCACCCATTTCTTCTGATACATGTTGGCACCAATGACACGGCAAGGAAGGACCTACCGACAATCTGCAAGGACTTTGAAGAGTTGGGGAAGAAAGTAAAGGAACTGGATGCACAGGTAGTTTTTTCTTCTATCCTTCCAGTAGACGGGCATGGCACCAGGAGATGGAACAGGATCCTTGATGCAAACAACTGGCTAAGACGATGGTGCAGACAACAAGGATTCGGATTCCTGGACCACGGTGTGAATTACTTGTACGATGGACTCCTCGCCAGAGACGGACTACACCTCAACAAACCTGGGAAACACACATTCGCCAGAAGACTCGCTACACTCATCAGGAGGGCGTTAAACTAGAAGAAGAGGGGACGGGAAGAAAAACATTAGACTTGAACAAAGAAGATCCAGGAAAACATACTCAGAAGGGAGGTAAGAACATTTCTAAAACAATCCACAGCGAGGAGATTGGAACAAAACAAAATCCTCTAAACTGCATGCTCGCAAACGCCAGAAGCCTGACAAACAAGATGGAAGAACTAGAAGCAGAAATATCTACAGGTAACTTTGACATAGTGGGAATAACCGAGACATGGTTAGATGAAAGCTAGCTATGACTGGGCAGTTAACTTACAGGGTTACAGTCTGTTTAGAAAGGATCGTAAAAATCGGAGAGGAGGAGGGGTTTGTCTCTATGTAAAGTCTTGTCTAAAGTCCACTTTAAGGGAGGATATTAGCGAAGGAAATGAGGATGTCGAGTCCATATGGGTCGAAATTCATGGAGGGAAAAATGGTAACAAAATTCTCATTGGGGTCTGTTACAAACCCCCAAATATAACAGAAACCATGGAAAGTCTACTTCTAAAGCAGATAGATGAAGCTGCAACCCATAATGAGGTCCTGGTTATGGGGGACTTTAACTACCCGGATATTAACTGGGAAACAGAAACCTGTGAAACCCATAAAGGCAACAGGTTTCTGCTAATAACCAAGAAAAATTATCTTTCACAATTGGTGCAGAATCCAACCAGAGGAGCAGCACTTTTAGACCTAATACTATCTAATAGACCTGACAGAATAACAAATCTGCAGGTGGTCGGGCATCTAGGAAATAGCGACCACAATATTGTACAGTTTCACCTGTCTTTCACTAGGGGGACTTGTCAGGGAGTCACAAAAACACTGAACTTTAGGAAGGCAAAGTTTGACCAGCTTAGAGATGCCCTTAATCTGGTAGACTGGGACAATATCCTCAGAAATAAGAATACAGATAATAAATGGGAAATGTTTAAGAACATCCTAAATAGGCAGTGTAAGCGGTTTATACCTTGTGGGAATAAAAGGACTAGAAATAGGAAAAACCCAATGTGGCTAAACAAAGAAGTAAGACAGGCAATTAACAGTAAAAAGAAAGCATTTGCACTACTAAAGCAGGATGGCACCATTGAAGCTCTAAAAAACTATAGGGAGAAAAATACTTTATCTAAAAAACTAATTAAAGCTGCCAAAAAGGAAACAGAGAAGCACATTGCTAAGGAGAGTAAAACTAATCCCAAACTGTTCTTCAACTATATCAATAGTAAAAGAATAAAAACTGAAAATGTAGGCCCCTTAAAAAATAGTGAGGAAAGAATGGTTGTAGATGACGAGGAAAAAGCTAACATATTAAACACCTTCTTCTCCACGGTATTCACGGTGGAAAATGAAATGCTAGGTGAAATCCCAAGAAACAATGAAAACCCTATATTAAGGGTCACCAATCTAACCCAAGAAGAGGTGCGAAACCGGCTAAATAAGATTAAAATAGATAAATCTCCGGGTCCGGATGGCATACACCCACGAGTACTAAGAGAACTAAGTAATGTAATAGATAAACCATTATTTCTTATTTTTAGGGACTCTATAGCGACAGGGTCTGTTCCGCAGGATTGGCGCATAGCAAATGTGGTGCCAATATTCAAAAAGGGCTCTAAAAGTGAACCTGGAAATTATAGGCCAGTAAGTCTAACCTCTATTGTTGGTAAAATATTTGAAGGGTTTCTGAGGGATGTTATTCTGGATTATCTCAATGAGAATAACTGTTTAACTCCATATCAGCATGGGTTTATGAGAAATCGCTCCTGTCAAACCAATCTAATCAGTTTTTATGAAGAGGTAAGCTATAGGCTGGACCACGGTGAGTCATTGGACGTGGTATATCTCGATTTTTCCAAAGCGTTTGATACCGTGCCGCACAAGAGGTTGGTACACAAAATGAGAATGCTTGGTCTGGGGGAAATTGTGTGTAAATGGGTTAGTAACTGGCTTAGTGATAGAAAGCAGAGGGTGGTTATAAATGGTATAGTCTCTAACTGGGTCGCTGTGACCAGTGGGGTACCGCAGGGGTCAGTATTGGGACCTGTTCTCTTCAACATATTCATTAATGATCTGGTAGAAGGTTTACACAGTAAAATATCGATATTTGCAGATGATACAAAACTATGTAAAGCAGTTAATACAAGAGAAGATAGTATTCTGCTACAGATGGATCTGGATAAGTTGGAAACTTGGGCTGAAAGGTGGCAGATGAGGTTTAACAATGATAAATGTAAGGTTATACACATGGGAAGAAGGAATCAATGTCACCATTACACACTGAATGGGAAACCACTGGGTAAATCTGACAGGGAGAAGGACTTGGGGATCCTAGTTAATGATAAACTTACCTGGAGCAGCCAGTGCCAGGCAGCAGCTGCCAAGGCAAACAGGATCATGGGGTGCATTAAAAGAGGTCTGGATACACATGATGAGAGCATTATACTGCCTCTGTACAAATCCCTAGTTAGACCGCACATGGAGTACTGTGTCCAGTTTTGGGCACCGGTGCTCAGGAAGGATATAATGGAACTAGAGAGAGTACAAAGGAGGGCAACAAAATTAATAAAGGGGATGGGAGAACTACAATACCCAGATAGATTAGCGAAATAAGGATTATTTAGTCTAGAAAAAAGACGACTAAGGGGCGATCTAATAACCATGTATAAGTATATAAGGGGACAATACAAATATCTCGCTGAGGATCTGTTTATACCAAGGAAGGTGACGGGCACAAGGGGGCATTCTTTGCGTCTGGAGGAGAGAAGGTTTTTCCACCAACATAGAAGAGGATTCTTTACTGTTAGGGCAGTGAGAATCTGGAATTGCTTGCCTGAGAAGGTGGTGATGGCGAACTCAGTCGAGGGGTTCAAGAGAGGCCTGGATGTCTTCCTGGAGCAGAACAATATTGTATCATACAATTAGGTTCTGTAGAAGGACGTAGATCTGGGGATTTATTATGATGGAATATAGGCTGAACTGGATGGACAAATGTCTTTTTTCGGCCTTACTAACTATGTTACTATGTTACTAGAGGACTCACCACTGCCGCCTGCAGGATCCTTCTGCCTAGGCTGGCGTCCGCCGATGCGTAGGTATGGACCTTGTAAAATTTGGCGAACGTGTGGATGGAAGACCAAGTTGCCGCTTCGCAAAGCTGTAGGGCGGAAGCCCTGTGGTGCACCGCCAAGGAGGCGCCGACTGCCCGGGTAGAGTGAGCCTTAATCCCAGGAGGGGGCACTCTGTTCTTGACCCGGTAAGCCTCCAAAATTGCCATTCTGATCCATCGAGCAATAGTCGCTTTAGAAGCCGGCTGGCCTCTGCGCGTGCCATCAGGAATGACGAAAAAGGAATCCGTCTTCCAGAAAGAGGATGTTCTATCCAGATAAATCCTCACTGCCCTGACGAGGTCTAGCTTGTGCAACGATCGCTCCAGAGGATGAGTCGGAGCTGGACAAAAGGAAGGTAGAACGATGTCCTCGTTGAGGTGGAAGGTGGAAACCACCTTAGGAAGAAAAGAAGGTGGGGGTCGGAAGACCACCTTGTCCTGGTGAATGACCAAAAACGGAGGGCGGCAAGACAGTGCCGCCAGCTCGGAAACGCGGCGAATGGACGTGATGGCCACAAGAAAGGCCACCTTCCAAGATGAAACTGATAGAGGAATCTCCCTAAGAGGTTCAAAGGGAGAAACCTTCAAAACGTCCAGTACCAGGTTTAGGTCCCATGCCTCCACAGGGGCCCTGTACGGCGGGACGGCGTGGGCTACCCCCTGAAAGAAGGTCTTAACCTGTGGCCGAGAGGCCAAGGTCTTCTGAAAGAGGATGGAAAGCGCAGAGACCTGACCCTTCAGGGAACTAAGAGCCAGGCCCGAATCCAGTCCTGCCTGAAGGAAAGCCAAAAGAGAAGGCAGGGAAAAAACCATAGGCGGAACGCGGTTGGACTCGCACCAACGGAAGTAGGCCTTCCAGGTGCGGTAGTAGATCCTGGAAGACGAAGGCTTCCGAGCCTGAATCATGGTGTGAATCACCCGGTCCGAAAGGCCGGACGCTCTTAGAACCGCGGTCTCAACAGCCACGCCGTTAAACTGAGCGACCGAGAATTCGGGTGGCAGATCGGACCCTGGGACAGCAGATCGGGCCTGTCTGGAAGGCGCCAGGGAGCGTCCGCGAGAAGGTTGACGAGTTCCGCGAACCAAGCTCTCCTGGGCCAATCCGGGGCGATCAGGATGACCAGCACCCCTTCCGCTTTGATCTTCTTCAGCAGTTTGGGAAGTAATGGAAGGGGTGGGAACAGGTAGGGCAGTTCGAACTGTGACCAAGGAATGGCCAGAGCATCGACGCCCACTGCGAGAGGATCGCGGGACCTGGAGACGAACTGCGGAAACTTCCTGTTGATTCAAGACGCCGTGAGATCCACATCCGGAGTTCCCCATCGAAGACAAATCTGATGGAAGACCTCCGGATGCAAGGACCATTCCCCTGCCGCGAGACCCTCGCGGCTGAGGAAGTCGGCGGCCCAGTTTTCCACGCCGGGGATATGCACCGCGGATATCACCGGAACCGTTGCCTCTGCCCAAAGGAGGATCTTGGATACCTCGGCAAGAGCCAAGGAGCTCCGAGTCCCCCCCTGATGGTTGACATATGCCACAGCCGTGGCGTTGTCCGTCTGGATCCGGACTGGAAGGCCCCTGAGGATCCTTTCCCAATGGCGGAGGGACAGAAAGATGGCCCGAATTTCGAGAACGTTGATCGGCAGAGAAGACTCCTGCGGCGACCAACGGCCCTGAACCGTCAGGTGGCGAAAAACCGCACCCCAGCCGATCAGGCTGGCGTCCGTTGTCACCACCTGCCAGTGAACCGGAAGGAAGGACCTGCCCTGGGAGATGAGAGGTGACGTCAGCCACCAGTTGAGAGACCGCTTGACCCGAAAGGAGAGTCTGATCGGCCGATCCAGGGAGAAGACCGACCTGTCCCACTGAGACAGAATGGCTTGCTGAAGGGGTCGAGAATGGAATTGGGCGAAGGGGATCGCTTCCAAGGTAGCTACCATCCTCCCCAGAACCTTCATGGCCGATCGGAGGGAGGGAGGCCGAGGACCCTGGAGCAAGCGTATGTCCCGACAAAGGGTGGATCTCTTGTCCTTGGGAAGGAAGACTCTGGACTGACGAGTGTCGAAAAGCATGCCCAGAAAGATGATGCGCTGAGAAGGAATAAGGCAGGACTTCTTCCGGTTGACCAGCCACCCGAAACGGGATAAGGTGTCGAGAACAATGGACAGGCTTTCGTGGGCCTGAGCAAAGGACGGAGCCTTGATGAGGATGTCGTCGAGGTATGGAAACAGGACCAAGCCTCTGACTCTCAAGATGGCCATCAGCGCCGCTATGATTTTCGTGAACACCCTTGGCGCGGTTGCGAGACCGAACGGCAGGGCAACGAACTGAAAATGATCTTGTTGCACTGCGAAGCGCAGGAAACGGTGATGTCCGGGAAATATCGGAACATGTAGGTAGGCGTCCTGGATATCTATAGAGCATAGAAATTCCTGAGCCTCCATGGAAGCAATTACTGAACGAAGGGATTCCATCCTGAAGTGTCTCAGGCGAACCCTCCTGTTCAGCAATTTGAGGTCCAGAATGGGACGAACCTTGCCGTCTTTTTTCGGTACCACAAAGAGGTTCGAGTAGAAACCCGTGTACCGTTCCTTTTCTGGGACGGGAACGATTACCCCGGATTTGAGCAGAGAAGCGATGGCTGCAAAGAAGCCCGGAACTAGAGCGGGATCTCTTGGAGGACGGGATTGGAAGAAACGATCCCTGGGTCGGGAGGCGAACTCTATTTTGTATCCCGAGGATACAACTTCCCTGACCCATGCATCCTCTACTGCGGAAATCCAGACGTCCCTGAAACGGAGAAGACGGCTCCCCAACCTGGGAGTTGGGCTGGAGTCTTGCCGAGAGTCATGCGGAGGTGGATCTTCCAGTCCTGGGCCTGGACGATCCACCCTGGGAGAAACGAGGACGCCAGGACGGAGTGGGCCTGAAGGACACCGCCTTCTTCTCCTGACGTGCCTGTGGCCTCTGCTGCTGCTGGGAAAAAGAGTTTGATGCAGCGAAGCGACGAAAAGGCCGAAAAGAACGAAACTGCCGTCTAGGAGGAGGGCGGCGAGGTTTAGCCTGGGGGAGAAGAGAACTTGTACCCCCGGTGGCGTCCTTAATGATTTGGTCCAGCTGGGAACCAAAGAGACGAGAGCCCTGAAAGGGCAGACTAGTGAGGGACTTTTTGGAGGACAAGTCCGCCTGCCAGGCCTTGAGCCAAACGGTCCGGCAGATGGCAACGGCATTGCTGGAAGCCTGAGCCGCACAAGACGCGACATCCAGGGAGGCGGAAACCAGGTATTCACCAGCGTGGGAAATCTGGTTGGCAAGTTCCGCTAATTGCGCGGGAGGTGTCCCGTCCAGGATACCTCGCCGTAGATCCTTGGCCCATTTTGAGATGGATTTTGAAGCCCAAGTGGAAGCAAAGGCTGGACATAGCGCTGCTGAAGCCGCTTCAAAGGCAGATTTCGCGAAGGATTCTATAACTCTGTCGTTAGAATCCTTCAGAGACGCTCCGCCGGACAGTGGAAGCACCGTGTTGGTGGACAGCCTGGAAACAGGGGGATCCACCGAGGGAGAGACCGTCCAATTAGCGGTAAGTTCTGGTGAAAACGGATATAACACCCCCAGGCGTTTATCCCTCTGAAAACGTCTGGTTGGATTCTCTCTCTCTCTGGCCAAGATTTCCTCGAATTCAGGATGAGGAGCGAAAAATTTTGAGGGTGGTTTGGCCCGTCTAAACGAAACCGCCTGATCTGCGGGTTCCGTAGAGGGATCCTGAATGCCACAGGTTTGGTTTATAGCCCGAATGAGGTTCTGGACCGTCTCACTCATGGTGGCGATCTGGTTAGGATCCAGCTCCGAAATATCCTCTGAGGGCGCATGAGATAATGCCTCGCCTGACTCAGGGGAGGAGGATCGGTGGGACACCAACCGCGGGGGAGGGCCGTGCGGCGAGATGGAACGCGAAGAGGACTCAGACCGACGTTCCTGTCTGGACCTTTTGTTGCTTAGCAAGGAGGTATCGGGCGGCGGTTCCTGCGACCCGCTGGCCACGGCAGGGGTCTGCAGGGGTAACCGATCCAGCACGGACACCAGGGTTTGAGATACCCGTGTTAAATCGGCCACCGATTGGGACAGAGAGGCGGCCCAGCCTGGGATGGGGGGATCACTCTCGGGCGGAACAGCCGGAGGATCCTGGGCGGTGGGAACAATTGGGTTGCTGCAGGACTGACACAGCGGGGAGGACTGACCTGAGGGAAGTTTGCTGTTACAGGACGAACATGCAAAGTACGTGACTAAGGCAGAAGATGAAGAAGTAGGGGGACGAGAGCGGCCCCCTTTAGAAGACATTTTGAGAGATCCCTGAAGATGCCAGTGGGTTAGGGGACAGTGGGGCAGAGAAGGGTGTCAGTCTGCAGTGCAGCTACTCACGGACCCGGTCCTGGAAGATGTCCCACAAGTTCGCGGAGAACTCCTGTCCTGAGGGGCCGTGTTCTGCGCAGATCGCTGAGCTCACAGTAAAAAAACATGTGCGGGGCTGAGCAGGTGCTGCTGCGGAGTGCACACCAGAAGAGTGACTAATCCCTGGAGGAAGTGGGCGGAGCCAGCCACGGAGGCGCCGGTGGGCAGGACAAATATGTCGGGCGGGAAAAAAGCCCGCCCGCAGACCGGAAGAGAGGGAGCGCGCAAAACGGAAGTAGGCCCCGGGAGAAGCCGGGGCCTAAAGTAGGAGCCGGCGGCTGAGGAGGATAACCGCGGCGCCGGAAAGATGCGCCGGAAAGGTGCGCCGCCATAAACACAGGCGGCGCAGCAGCCTACTAGGCTGCGCCGCTAGAGAAACCTGCTGCCGAGAAGCCCCCTGCGGCACCAGAGCAGCGCACCGCAGGAAGAAGAGGCGCTCCGGTCTGTCAGGGCCGCAGCGCCTGAGTGCCCCGGAAATCGCGGCGAGCCGACCTGTCAGGGCGGCAGCGCCGGAGAGCCCCCGGCAAAAACTGCGGCGCGCCGGCCCGACAGGGCCGCAGCGCCTGTGTGCCCCCTGGAAAAACCGCGGCGCAGAGGCAGTGCGCCGCGGGGAGAAGATGTGGCCCCTATCGAAGGAGGAGAAACACGGAGCCCACACTGGTAGGCAAACGGCGCGGCAGCCTATAACGGCCCCGCGTCCGTAAGAGAGGGTCTGCAGAGAAAACTGCAAGCCCAGGTCGTGCTGCGGGAATCCATGCAAGCAGCGACCCGGGATATGGGAGCCCCTAGTAAGACCCCCAGGAAACTATAGGAAGGGATGGGGGGAAACCGCGGCGCCGGATACTTACCTCAAAAATCCCACGCCGGTACTAACCTTGAAAGGGGGATGAGACGTCCAGGGAGCTGATGGACGTCCTCGTCTCCACAACCGACAGGCTCTGGTGGGCGAGTGGGTGGGGGACGGAGCCAGGACGGGACTAATAAGCACGCTTGTGTGCTAGGATCTTGGTCCTGGATAGGGATCTATGAGGATACGGGGTGGCAGTACACGCCGTACTCATAGTCCATAATGTGGGACTACAGGTGTGACTGCTCACCCTGTATCCCATCCGAAAACCTGAAAGAAAAACGACGCACATTGAGGTAGATAAGGGTCTAATGAAAGACCCGTGTCCACCTCCTACTGACACTAAGCTAAACTGAAGAGTATAATGCCAGTCGGTGGGGTGTACACTGCAGAGGAGGAGCTAACTTTTTTATTTGCATAGTGTCAGCCTCCTAGTGGCAGCAGCATACACCCATGGTTCCTGTGTCCCCCAATGAGAGGCGATAAAGAAAGATGCGTGTCTTGGTTATTACAGTGTAAACGAGACTCTAGACCACTGCATACATATTAATAACACTACTGCAGAAGGGCACCAATTCTCATGGTCATCCATGTCATGGGTCTACAGCGCCACAGCCCCTATAGCAGACAGCGCCAGGGCTAGACCGCCCCACAGCAGAGAGCGCCAGGGCTAGACCGCCCCACAGCAGAGAGCGCCAGGGCTAGACCGCCCCACAGCAGAGCGCGCCAGGGCTAGACCGCCCCACAGCAGAGCGCGCCAGGGCTAGACCGCCCCACAGCAGAGCGCACCAGGGCTAGACCGCCCCACAGCAGAGAGCGCCAGGGCTAGACCGCCCCACAGCAGAGAGCGCCAGGGCTAGACCGCCCCACAGCAGAGAGCGCCAGGGCTAGACCGCCCCACAGCAGAGCGCGCCAGGGCTAGACCGCCCCACAGCAGAGAGCGCCAGGGCTAGACCGCCCCACAGCAGAGAGCGCCAGGGCGAGATCGCCCCACAGCAGAGAGCGCCAGGGCGAGACCGCCCCACAGCAGAGAGCGCCAGGGCGAGACCGCCCTACAGCAGAGAGCGCCAGGGCGAGACCGGCCCACAGCAGAGAGCGCCAGGGCTAGACCGCCCCACAGCAGAGAGCGCCAGAGCTAGACCGCCCCACAGCAGAGAGTGCCAGGGCTAGACCGCCCCACAGCAGAGAGCGCCAGGGCTAGACCGCCCCACAGCAGAGAGCGCCAGGGCTAGACCACCCCACAGCACAGAGTGCCACGGTTAGCCCACCCCACAGTAGAGAGCGCCTCGGCTAGACAACCCCACAGCAGAGAGGGCCACGACTTGACCACCCTACAGTAGAAAGGTCTATTGTGTGACCACCTGTACAGTAAAGAGCTCTATAGTATGACTGCCCATACTGTAGAGAGCTCTATAAAGTGACCCCCATACAGTAGACAGCTCCATAGTGTGACCACCTGTACAGTAGAGACCTACAGGGCCCTACGGCTCCATCATTCAGATTTCTACACATTCTATACTTCATGAATTGCACAAACAGTATGAGCATCAAAACCACATCTGAGAGGGAAGCAATGACACCTCACCTAGATTGGATAGGTGGTTGGGGTTGACGTAGAGGTCCTTGCTCCACTCCACCATACATTTCAGGATAGAAACAAGGCAGTCAAGACCTTTTTTCCTGAGACTAAGCTCCTGAAAACGACACAACAAAAAGTAAATCAGATGGTTCAGGGCCCAGTCCTCCTTTGAACACCCAGCATACCATAGATTATAATCCACTCTTGAAATATAGTAGCCGTCTCTTATCCATAGTTGTCGGAAATTCACCAGGGATGTAAAAGCTCTTCTGATCCAAAAGTCACACTGTCAGATTAATCAATCCTCGAGGTCACAATAAAATTTAAAGCAGTATTACATGAGATATTTATGGTATTTCAAAAGAATATGTCAAACGTATGACAGCTTCCGGTCTACATTGTTATTGCACTTTAAACCATAAAACCAGTAAGATGATGGGTCCTGTGCTGCACCTAGATCAGTACACTGAGCCAAGGGGCATTAATAAGGCAGACTCTGATGAGAAATAGTATGGCCACTGTAGTCTGATCACATTAAGGCTGTGTGCACACATTCAGGATTTTTCCAATTTTTATCCGTGTTTTTTCTCTATACAAACGCAATAAAACTGCAAAAAAAAACAAATACATTAAGCATCCTATTATTAAGAATGCAATCCGCAATTTTTGTGCACGTTACATTTTTTTCCGTGGCAAAATCGCATTCCGGAAAAAAATGCAGCATGTTCATTCTTTGTGCGTAATTGCGGGGATTACGCACACATAGGAATGCATTGATCCGCTTACTTCCCACATGTGGCTATGCTCACCATGTGGGAAGTAAGCGGATCATGTGCGGTTGGTACCCTGGGTGGAGGAGACTCTCCTCCAAGCAATGGGAACCATATAAATTGTTAAAAAAAAAATCATAAATAAATTAAAATAATAAATCGTGATATTCTGACGTCCCTCGCAGCATTCCCGCTCCTTGCAATGCTCCCGTTCCCAGCGATGCTTTGCGGCAATGACCTGTGATGACGTAGCGGTCTCGCGAGACCGCTACGTCATCTGGGGTCATTGCTGCTAGGCATTATTGGGAAAGGGAGCATCACGAGGAGCGGGAACGCTGCGAGGGACGCCGGGAGGTGAGAATATCACGATTTATTAGTTTTTTTAAAATTATTTTTAACATTAGATCTTTTTATTATTGATGCTGAATAGGCAGCATCAATAGTAAAAAGTTGGTCACATTTGTTAAACACTGTTTGACAAGTGTGACCAACCTGTCAATCATTCTGCAAGCTAATTACCCTTGTAAAACGCATGCAAATTCCGCATGCGTTTTTCCCGCGGCACAGTTGCAGAATTGTTGCAGAAATTTCCACGGCAATTCCGGACGTGTGCACATAGTCTAAGGCTTTGGCCATGACACAGATCACAATGGGGATTTATTATGATGGAATATAGGCTGAACTGGATGGACAAATGTCTTTTTTCGGCCTTACTAACTATGTTACTATGTTACAATCCAGCATTGCGAGGGTGAATGGGGCCACACCGGACTTACAAGGTACTGCAACAAGAAACTTGCAAAAAAAAAAGCCAACAAGTTATGATTTGCTTGTTGCTGTTTTGATACTATAATGGTTGCAATCCGACCCCATTCACATGAATTACTCTGCTATGTCACAGGGGCATACAGTGATCTTTGACCAGCCGACCTTGCTGCCGTATAGACCCTGCCTAAATGTTTACAGACTCAGGATGAATCGCTGTTTTGTCTGGGGTACTGCAGCAAAAATACTATTTAACAACAAAGTGTGAATACATCCAAAACAGAGAACAGCATGTAATACCTAAATTAGGTTACTATCATCACTGGCTCAGCCGAAAGTCCACTAGGTGCTTCCTGAAGGCCTACGGCTCCCATCATCAACCCCCTAGGTAACCTCGAAACCCTTTTTGCTCCTCACATTCTCACCTGAAGAGGGGTCATTCCCAGTTCATGGCCACTCCTTCCCTGAGCAATTTTCGACAAGTCATTTACAAGACGTTCAAATATATTAGCAGCATTTAAGTCACAGTCATAGTTCACGTAAATGTCGACAACACACTGAGCATCTGAAAAAGAAAAAACAGGGATTTGGTTGCTTACCGTAAAATCTGTTTCTTAGAGCCTTCATTGGGGGACACAGGAACCATGGGTGTATGCTACTGCCACTAGGAGGCTGCCACTACGCACAAAAAAGTTAGCTCCTCCTCTGCAGTGTACACCCCACCGACTGGCATTATCAACTTCAGTTAGTGAGAAAGCAGTAGGAGAAAAAACAAAAAGGTTGAAATAACATAACCACAAAGATGAGAACTGTAAACATGAGAACAGTCATAGAACATAGAACCACAGAAAACTGCACAACATGGGAGGTTGCGGTGTCACCCAATGAAGGCTCTGAGAAACAGATTTTACGGTAAGCAACCAAAAATCCTGTTTTCTCCATCGCCTCTCATTGGGGGAACCATGGGACGTCCCAAAGCAGTCCCTGGGGTGGGAAAAACAGACTTCCATCAGGTCAGAGGACTCACCACTGCCGCCTGCAGGATCCTTCTGCCCAGGCTGGAGTCCGCCGAAGCATAGGTATGGACTTTATAAAATTTGGCGAACATGTGGATGGAAGACCAGGTTGCCGCTTTGAAAAGCGGTAGGGCGAAAGCCCTGTGGTGTACCGCCCAGGAAGCGCTGACTGCCCGGGCAGGGTAGAGTGAGCCTTTATCCCAGGAGGGGGCACTCTGCTCTTGACCCGGTAAGCCTCCAAAATTGCCGTTGTAATCCAGCGAGCAATAGCCCCCTTGGAAGCCGGCAGGCCTCTACGCGTGCCATCAGGGATGACGAAAAGAGAATCCGTCTACCGGAAAGCGGCCGATCTAGCCAGGTAGATCCTCACTGCCCTGAATAGGTCCAGCTTGTTCAACGATCGCTCCAGAGGATGAGTCGGAGCTGGGCAAAAGGAAGGTAGAACGATGTCCTCGTTGAGGTGGAAGGTGGAAACCACCTTAGGAAGGAATGAAGGCGGAGGCCTGAGGACCACCTTGTCCTGGCAAATAACCAAGAAAGGAGATCGGCAAGAAAGGGCCGCCAACTCGGAAATGCGGCGGATCAAAGTGATGGCCACAAGAGAAGTCACCTTCCGAGATAGAACTGACAGGGAAAACTCCCTGAGAGGCTCAAAGGGGGAACCCCTCAGAACGTCCAGCACAAGCTTTAAATCCCATGAATCCAGAGAGGCCCTGTACGGAGGGAAAGCGTGGGCTACTCCTTGAAGGAAGGTCTTAACCTATGGCAGGCCGAGATGATAACGTCCTCTGAAAGGGAAGGAGAGCACAGAAACCGGGCCCTTTAGGGAACTAAGAGCGAGGCCAAAATCCAGTCCTGCCTGAAGGAAAGTCAAAATGGAAGGCAGGGAAAAGGACATAGGTGAAAAGTGGTTGGACTCGCCCCAACAGAAGCAAGCCTTCCAGGCACGATAGTAGATCCTGGAAGACGAAGGCTTCCTAGCCTGGATCATAGTGTGAATCATCCGGACCAAAAGGCCGGACGCTCTTAGAACTGCGGTCTCAACAGCCACGCCGTTAAACTGAGCGACCGAGAATTCGGATGGCAGATCGGACACAGACAGCAGATTGGGTCTGTCTGGAAGGCACCAGGGGGCGTCCGCGAGAAGATTGACGATCTCCGCAAACCAAGATCTCCTGGGCAATCCGGGGCGATTAGAATGACCGGCACCCCTTCCGCCCTGATCTTTTTCAAAAGCTTGGGAAACAAGGGCCGGAGTGGAAACAAACGGGAGCACGAACTGCAACCAAGGAATGGCCAGAGCGTCAACACCACTGCGAGAGGATCGCAGGACCTTGGGACGATCCAGGGGACCTTCCTGTTCATTCGGGACGCCGTGAGGTCCACTTCCGGAGTCCCCCATCAAAGAAAAATCTGATGGAAGACCTCCTGAAGCAAGGACCATCCCCCTGCCGCAAGGCCCTCGCGGCTTGGGAAGTCGGCGGCCTAAATGTCCACGCTGGGGACATGCACCACGGATCTCACCAGGACCGTTGCTTCTGCCCAAAGGAGGATCCTGGAAACCTCGGCAGAGAACTCAGAGTCCACCCCTGGTAGTTGACATATGCCACTGCTGTGGCACTGTCCGTTTGGATTCGAATTGGCCAACTCCTGAGAATCCTTACCCAGTGAACAAAAGACAGAAAGATGACCCGGAACTCGAGAACATAGAACGGCAGAGAGTACTCCTGTGCCCACCAACGACCCTGAACTGTCAGGTGACAAAGCCCCGCGCCTCAGCTGAGCAGGCTGGCGTCCGTCGCCACCACCTGCCAGAGAACTGGAAGGAAGGATCTGCTCTGGGATATGAGAGGTGACCTCGGCCACCAGTTGAGGAAACGTTTGACCCGGGGAGAAAGCCGGGTCGGACGATGCAGGGAGAAGACAGGCCTGTCCCACTGTGATAAGAGTAGCCTGCTGAAGAGGTCTTGAATGAAATGGGCGAAGGGAATCGCTTCCAATGTTGCAACCAACCTCCCCAGGACCTTCATGGCCAATCGGAAAGGAGAGAAGCCGAGAACCCTGGAGCAAACGAACTTTCCGACGAAGGAGGGTTATCTTGTCTTCGGGAAGGAAGACTCTGGTCCGACAAGTGTCGAAAAACATGCCCAGAAATACGAGGCGCTGAGCAGGAACAAGACAGGACTTCTTCCTGTTGACGAGCCACCCGAAACGGGCTAGAGTGTCGACGACGATGGATAGACTTTCGGAAGCCGAGACAGAAATTCCTGAGCTTCCATGGAAGCGATTACTGAACGAGGGGATTCCATCCTGAAGTGTCTCAGACGAAACTTCTTGTTCAGCAATTTGAGATCCAGACTGGGACGAACCTTGTCGTCCTTTTTCGGTACAAAGAGATTCGAAGAGAAGCCTGTGAACCGTTCCTGTTCTGTGACGGAAACGATTACCCCGGATTTAAGGAGGGAAACAATGGCTGCAAAGAAACCCGAGACTAGAGCTTGGAGGTCGGGATTCGAAGAAACGATCCCAGGGCCGTGAAATGAATCTATTTTGTTTCCAGAGGATACAAGTTCCCTGACCCATGCATCCTCTACTGAGGAGACCCAGACGTTCCTGAGGTAGAGGAGATGGCTGCCCAGCCTGGGAGACGGGCTGGGGTCTAATCGCGAGTCATGCCTAGGTGGATCCTCCAGTCCTAGACCTGGAGGATCCACCTTAGGAGTAGCGGGAACATCAGGAAGGAGTGGGTCTGAAGGATACCTTCTTCTCTTAACGTGCCTGTGGCCTCTGCTGTTGGGACAAGGAATCTGATGCCGCGAAATGACGAAAAAGGCCGAAAAGACCGGAGTTGCCACCTAGGGGGAGGTAGGCGAGGTCTGGACTGGGGGTTAAGGAACTGGGGCCGCCGGTGAAATCATTAATCGGTGGCGTCATTAATCATTTGGTCCAGCTTGGAACCGAAAAGACGTGATCCTTGAAAAGGCAGGCTGGTAAGGGACTTCTTTGATAACAAATCCGCCTGCCAGGCCTTGAGCCAAACGGTGCGACGGCTGGCAACATTACTGGGCGCCTGAGCGGCACAAGACGCGGCGTCCAGGGAAGCGGAAACCAAATATTCCCATGCGTGAGTAATCTGGGTGGCAAGTTCCGCCAGCCGGTCTGGTGGAGCTCCGGCTTGAATGCCCCAACGGAGTTGTTTAGCCCATTTGGATGCAGACTTCGAAACCCAAGTGGAAGCAAAGGCTGGGCATAGGGAAGACGCGGCAGCTTCGAAAGCTGACTTCGCGAAGGATTCAATGATCCTATCGATGGAATCTTTCAGAGACGCCCCACCGGACAGCGCGAGGACTGTGTTGGTGGCAAGTCTAGAAGCCGGCGGATCCACAGAGGGAGAAGTCTTTCTCCATCGCCTCTCATTCCAGTTGGCGATGAGATCCGGAGGAAAGGGATATAAAACGCCAAGGCGCTTGCCTCTTTGAAAACATCTGGTTGAAATCTCTCTCTGGCCAGAAGCTTATCGAATTCAGGATGAGGGGCGAATACCTTGGGAGGTAGTTTAGACAGTCTAAACGAAACCGCCTGATCTGCGGGTTCCGTAGAGGAATCTTTGATGCCACAGGTCTGATTGGTCGCTCCAATGAGGCTTTGAACCATATCCCTCATGCTAGCGATTTGGTTCGAATCTGGCCCCAAATTATCCTCCGAAGGCGCATCAGAGAAAGCCTCGCCTGACTCCGGAGGGGAGGACCAGGGGGAAGTCGTCCACAGAGAAGGACCGTGGGGCGAGATGGACCGAGAAGAGAACTCAGACCGGCGACCTGACTGGATCTTTCACGGCCTGTATTGGAAGTCTCGGACGGAGCTTCTTGCTACCCGCTGGCTACTACGGTAGTCTCTAGGGGCAACCGATCGAGCACGGACACAAGGGTCTGGGACACCCGTGTGAGATCCGCTACTGATAGAGACAGAGAAGAGGCCCAGCCTGGGGTGGGGACGTCGCTCTCAGGCGGAATTGCAGGGGGGTCCTGGGTGGTGAGCATAATGTTGGTTGCTGTAGGCCTGCCTGAGGGGAGCTTGCAGTTACAACAAGACGAACACGCAAAGTGTTTCATTAAGGCACAGGAAGTAGGGAAAAGGTAGGAGGCCGGGAGCAACCTCCCTTAAAATTCCGAACGGGCCCCTGAGGAAAATGTCAAAAGGTTAGGGGGCAAGGGAGAGTGTCAGACGCTGTGGTTTCCAGATGGAAGGCTGCACGGCTTGGAAGATGCTCCTCAGGAACGATAGCCCGTAGGAGAACAGGCAGTCACATTTGGGACACCCTCTTGTCCGAAACTTGCTGCAAGCCTGACAGAAAGCAGTGGGGAAATGCGAGGACGCCAGGAATTCGCGCTCTTAAGATGGGCAAAGAAAAGCGTTCCTGGCGCTGAAATAAGGACCTGCAGCTGCACGGGGAGTGGTGGGCGGAGCTAACCACCAGGCCACGAGCACCAAGATGGCGCCGGTGGGCGGAGCTCGCCGATGATAATTGGGCGGGAGAAAAGCCCGCCCGAGGGAAAGGAAGTGGGAGGAGTTGCGGCACCGGAAGTAGGCCCCATTAGAAGCCGGGGCCTAAATTTGAGGCCGACGGCCGCTGGGCAGGGCCGCGGCGCTGGAAGAAGTGCGGACGCCGGCGTGGTTGCCTGCAAGGCCGCCGCGCCAGGACAGAAAGCAGTGCCATGTCAGAAAAGAATAGTGCGGCTGCAGGAGGAAAGCGGTGCGTCTGCCTGTTAGGGCGACGCGGCTGCCTGTAAAAGCGGCGCGGCTGCCTGTAAGGGCGCCGTGGCTACCTGTAAGGGCGCCGTGGCGGGGGGAAGAGGTGCGCGTCAGAACACAGTGTGGCAGGAAAAAGGCAGCGCGGTAGACTGTAAGACCACCGCGCCAGACTAAGGGATGCGGACCAGAGGAAGTACTGCCACGCGTGGGGCCAATAAGGCACCGAAAGGGCCAAGGCAGCCTGGAAAAAACTCTGCGCAGCACTGTGAAAAGGGGGCGACTGCCGGATCCCAAGGGACCCCCCAATAACCACCCCGGATCTGAGGAGGGTAGGGGTAAGTGAAATACTCACCTAACACATCCCACGCCGTCCTTACTAACCTCAATCCAGGGAAGATATCAGACATCCAAAGAGCTGATGGACATCCTCGTCTCCTCCAACCGACAGGCTCTGGTGGGCGAGTGGGTGGGGGACGGAGCTAGGACCGGACTTCTAAGCATGCTTGTGTGCTAGGATCTTGGTCCTGCTGTGGGATCTATGAGGATACGGGGAGGCAGTACACACCGTTCTCATAGTCCATAATGTAGGATTACAGGTGTGACTGTTCACCCTGTATCCCTCCGAAAAATCTGAAAAGGAACGACGCACACTGAGGTAGATAAGGGTCTGAAAGACCCGTGTCCACCTCCTACTGACACTAAGCTAAACTGAAGTTCATAATGCCAGTCGGTGGGGTGTACACTGCAGAGGAGGAGCTAACTTTTTTTGTGCATAGTGTCAGCCTCCTAGTGGTAGCCACATACACCCATGGTTCCTGTGTCCCCCAATGTGAGGAGATAGAAAAATTCCCATTAACAGACACATCATCACTCAGGAGCGAGTGTCTATGATTACATCAAGTCTGTAATTGAGCTGCAATCTACAGACAGGAGATGCAGGTGAATAGAAGAGGTCACCAATTCAGGCAGCGACTACTTCCATTTATTATTAGCAACTTACATCAATCACTGCACTGACCATAAATTATGTTCTCACTCCTGCACACATACGACTAACCACATGCGGGATTTGGGGGTCACCCTTGAGAAGCGTGTATATAAACCTTTAGGTATCAGAAAAACAGTAGCGCTCCTGTCCATGTGTCTCAGTTGCAATGCCAGACATAGTCATATAGGGTAGAGGGTGTTTTTAAAAAGGGAAAACAAAACAAACAAAAAAAGAGATTAATTTTTCTAAAGCGGAACAAAAGGGGATAGTAAAGATTTAGCAGGTTTTTTTTGTTGGAAGGTCCCGGCCTATAAGCCGATCAGACGCAAGTAGGTATGATCATCAGGGAACACGACAAGTGTTTAACTCGCCCTCTCCGCCACTACCGGATTAATGAGGCATTACATGTTACCCATGGAAATGAATGAACGTGAAGGGGCCTCAAGAGCAAAAAAAAAAAAAGTTGCCTCTTCTTGCTAAAAGGGTAAATTTGCAAAGTCATTTTTAAAACAAGCAAGTTTGCTATTTATTTCTTATTAGAAATCCGCTCTGTTTTCAAGAACAGACAAATGTTTAACTTTATAGTTTACTGCTCCTTGCCTTGGTTACCGGCCACTCCTCAGTCATAGGTGGTCTGTTTAACAATCAAAGGGTAAGCACTGCTCTGAAGCAGGCTGGATCCGAACAGCTTCAGTCCCCCAGTACTTCTCTGATGCTGCAGAGGCACGAAGGGGCAAGAGGAGAAGAGCGCACAATTCAGGTGAGCGGCACAACCATGCCACTCATCCAGTCAATTATTAGGAGGGTACTGCCCCCATGGCTTGCAAGAAGCAGAACACAGGTGTGCTTCAGAACAGAAAACCCCTTTAAGTCCCCTTTCACACATCAGTGTTTTGCCATCAGTCACAATCCATCAAATTTTGAAAAAAAACGGATTCGTTGCAGATTGTGAAAAACTGATACGACGGATCCGTTTTTTCACCTGATCCGACTAGCTGATCCGGCTAATTGGATCCTAAAGAAAGAAAAAAAAAAAAAGAAAAAAATCGGAGCATGCTCAGTTTTAAAAAACGGAATCAGTCGCCGGATTCCGTCATTTGCCGGATCCGGCGCCATAGGCTTCCATTCTAGCAAACGACGGACGGTGAAGGATCCGTCACTGTCCGTTTTTTCGACGGACACAAAGAACGTTACGGTGTCTGTTGTCTCCAGCCGCCGGACAAACAATTTTCGACAGATCGGGCGAACGACAGATGAAATGTGAGGCCATCCGTCGCAATCCATTGCTAATACAAGCTGGATTTGACAGATTGCGACTGATGGCAAAAAACTGATGTGTGAAAGGGGCCTAAGCCCTCTGTAGTCTCAAGGTAGCGATCACCAATTATCCTTTACCTGCACAAATCCTCGTCAGGGTCTGTATCACCATCCATTTGTGCTCAAAAGAACTTGATGAAGTCTCTAATATGTTCAAAAATATTTCTTTGAAAAACACCTTTAAAAGGCAAAAGAAGAAAGAATTTAAAATAGGGAGGAGATCAAAGCCCCCCAAGCCAGCACAGGACGGCACGTGTAGCTGAAGCTTACCTCCACCTGCATTTTTAGATGCATCTTAAAATTAGACAGCAAGCTGAGGAATATGGCCAAGGAGAGTTCAAAAACATCGGGCACAGAGGACACCCCGTTTTTCGATAAGGCCACACAGAGGTATTGCTTGATTGCATTGATGAACATTTCATGAGTCCTAAAGACAGGGCCAGCATTTTGCAATACTGACAGTAAGAGCTGGAGAGAGAGGATCTTAGAGCGGAGTTCATGAGACCTGCAAAACAAAAACAGTCACGTGTGAGGACCTATAAAAAAATGATATAATAATAGGAATGGTACAAAGTAATATATGTCATATTTCAAGGGAGCAGTCAGATGCTATTGGTGTATATGCAGTGGCCTTAATAAAGATAGGAGTTTTGCACAGCTGCCAAGAAGATGGCATTTATGAAAGAGAACATTTTATTGAGGACTCCGTATGATGTGAACTGTTCGCAGACACAGTGGTATCTAGGCCTAGAATCAAGTAAGGTCATGTTATGTGACATGGGACTGCCTCCCATTTAAGGCTAATCAGGAGGTCACTTACTTAGGGTCTGGCGGTCCATCTCCCAGAGGCTTCATGGACAGTTTACAGAGTGAGCGAAACACTAGGAAAGCATCTTTTTGTAGGATGTTTGTAAATCTAGCACCAGAGTGATAGCCAGGAAGGGAATCGGACTCCTGAATAAGAGAAAACAGATCAAATGACACTGGATCCAGGAGACTGTGTCACAATCCAACCAAAAAATGTTGTCTGGAAAAAACTACTCCAAATATAGAAGGCACTGCCATACCAGATTATCCATGGAAGACACCGAATGCCCATCATCTGCTATTCCATTAGTGTGGATAGTCTCAGGTGGTGGGAGATCAGAGGTTTCAGAGTCACAAGGTGCACTGTCTGTAACTTTCTCTTCAGGCTCTAAGGAAAGAAATCATAAAAGATAAGACAAACAACCATATTAACAATTTACTTTATCCGTAAAGTTCATCACTACTGAAATGTCACCTTCATTACAACCCCAAAATTTCTAGATGTTGCATTACTAATGAAAATATCCCAGGAAGAATTAAGAAGGACCCTCATACCTTTAACATCACATTCACTTGGTGGCTCCTGTGCTCTGTCCACCTGTGCTGGCACCACATGTGCAGCATCCACCTGTGCTGGCAGCTCCTGAGCCCCTTCCACTGGTGCTGGCAGCTCCTGAGCCCCTTCCACTGGTGCTGGCAGCTCTTGAGCCCCTTCCAATGGTGCTGGGGTCTCCTCTGCAGTGTTTCTCTGTTCTGGCAGCTCTTGCATAACTTCTGCCTGAGCTGGCGCCTCCCGTACTACTTCCATCTGTGCTGGAACCTCCAATGCCCCGTCTACCCGTGAAGGTGGCACTAGATTAAAGAAGCCCAACTGCAGCTTTTAATATCCTACTGACGCAATATATATTTAAAATTACAATGGCATTGCTTGCTCACACACTTTGGGACAGATTCATTAATACTTGGGTAGCACACACTCGTGATATGCCAACCTTGATGGTGAACAAAAGACGCAGTTTTCATTAGGACGTGCACGTCACTTAATGAATGTGGGGCTTCTCCTACGCGGCGCATGTCTCTGTGGCAGAAATGCTACTCTAGTCAGAAACGCCGCTAGTTTAGACAAATTGGCTAGGTGAGGACACACCCGTACTGTCTCTTACCCATCTCTAGTAATTCCGGTTAAATGGATTCAAAGATGCAAAGAAGCCACAATATTTTGGCCCATTTGTTTTTTTGGATATGTCCTTCCTCTACCATCAATGCCCTAGGGCACTTCTCCTGTCTTTTGGGCTCCTATTTACATCAATAATAGATACACATTTTGTAAAATGTTCTACTTCAGATTGTGGCCTTGCAATGTTTTTACAAAACAGCCCTGAACAATAGATTAGCTGCATCTCCTCCATATTGTAGGAGGTTCATGTGATTACAGCCATCGTTCTGGCTATAATGGAAGAAGTCCAACTCACCTCCGTCCTCTATTTGATGGCTGCCATTGGTGACGCTGCCACTTGTAGGTGTAGGTGGAGCACTCAGAGGATAGCTGCCTCTCCTGAATACAGTAGCTGGAGAGCCCATTAATTTTTGAGCAGCAGGAGAATAAAGCTTCTGTTTTGTATAATCTCGATCGTTGACCTATAAGAATACACAAAATACATCAGTACCACAGAGAAGGGTCTCGGAGATAATCACTTTCATGTAAATCTACAGAAAACTATAAACACTGTGTAGTTGTGAGGAGCACTACACCAATAAGGGTCACAAAGGAGGTCCACAGTAACTGGCGCTAGAAAACAGCAGCGTTGTTAGAAATAAGCAGAATGTCATACTATATTGTGCAGCCACACAGTTTTTTCACTTTTGCTAAAACTCCGGTATCAGGTTGAACTCTTACTGCCTGAGTTTCCATGCGGTTGAAGATGACATTCAGCATTTGAGTCAACGTTGCCTTGGCAGTGGTCTGGTTCACTAGGTTTTTGCTGGCAAGGTATATGTTGTAACATGTTCGCACGGTGTGCAGGATGGTGGCCTCATGGATCTCAACGTATGGAGAGGTGACTACAGTCAGGAGAGCCTGGATGATGATGATAATAATTTTATTTATATAGCGCCAACATATTCCACAGCACTTTACATTATAGAGTGGACTTGTACAGATAATAGACATTACAGCATAACAATAATCACAGTTCAAAAGAGATACCAAGAGGAATGAGGGCCCTGCTCACAAGCTTACAATCTATGAGGAGATTGGGGAGACACGAGAGGTGGATGGTAACAATTGCTTTCATTGTTCGGACCAGCCATAGTGTAAGGATCAGGTGTTCATGTAAAGCTGCATGAACCGGTTATTGGCCCAAGTATGTAACAGTACAGACACAGAGGGCTAATTAAATACATAAAGTGTATGAGAACAAGATGCGAGGAACCGGATTATGGTTTAAGTTTTTTGAATGGGCCACCGAGGGACGGTTAGGATAATGCATTGAGGCAATAGGCCAGTCTGAACAAATGCGTTTTTAGGGATGTGGGGGATTGGGGGATTAGTCGAATTAACCTGGGTAGTGCATTCCAAAGAATTGGCGAAGCACGTGAAAAGTCTTGGAGATGGGAGTGGCAGGTTCTGATTATTGAGGATGTTAACCTCAGGTCATTAGCAGAACGGAGAGCACGGGTAGGGTGGTAGGCTGAGACCAGGGAGGAGATGTTGGGTGTTGCTGAGCCATGGAGTGCTTTGTGGATGATGGTAATAGTTTTGTACTGGATTCTGGAGTGGATGGGTAACCAGTGTAATGACTGGCACAAGGGAGAGGCATCGGTATAACGATTGGTGAGGAATATGATCCTGGCTGCAGCATTCATGACAGATTGGAGAGAGGAGAGTTTGGTAAGAGGGAGGCCGATTAGTAGAGAGTTACAATAGTCCAGACAGGAATGAATAAGTGAAACAGTAAGAGTTTTTGCAGAGTCGAAAGTAAAAAAAAGGGCGAATTCTAGATATGTTTTTGAGATGCAGATAAGAAGAGCGAGCCAGTGATTAGATGTGGGGTGGGGGGGTTGGGGGCAGGGCTGTGGAGTTGGAGTCGTGGAGTCGGGGTTAGTTTTGGTTGGAGTCGGAGTCGGTAGAAATGTACCGACTCCAGCTTTAAAAAAATGTATTAATATTTCATAATTGAACTTTCATATGAATTTTATAAATGTTACTCAAATATATATGTTCTATCAAACTATGAACAACAGTGATAACCAGTTCTCGCTGGAGATAAAGACATTTCTTACTTCTTGTGTGTCACTGTTCTCCACTGCCCTTATCTAATCTTATACTTGGTTAACCTCATGCTGCCCCAACCCCACTACTTATAATGTATGAAACTGAAAATGTGTTGCAAATTCTTAATAGTAAAGCTCCTCCTCTAGACTAGATGTTTGGTGTGCGTCTTCCAAGTATCTCACAGCTGCTACTCAGAAGAGGAAGACTGTAAGAAGTATTATCCTTTCAACAAACTTTGCATCAGTTAACGGTGAGTACATGAGGAATAACAGTATTACTGACCACTATATCAGTTGTACGACCTGGCAATAATTTTGTACAATTGTTTTTAGGAAAAACAATTGTCATTTGGATTGTGAATGCAGAAATAATAACCAGAGAATGTCAAAGAAGCGTCACATTAAATCAGCTGTATTTGAACATTTCACCATCATTCAAGATAGAAAACATTATATCTGTCAGCGTATGACAAATGATCCAGACGAAAACAAATACTGTGAAGCCAAGATCAGTGCATATTCAGGCAAAGATAAAAATGCTCCTACCAGAGCTTCTAATCTAAAGAGACATTTATAGCGCTTTCATCCAGAAGTACTGAAAGCAGTGGATGAGAAAGACTGCATCCAAACCAATGAACCAGTGCCCAGCTCTTCCAGCCAAACAAAGCAGAGAAGCAGAGAACTTTGCAGCCATCAGTTGCAAGATATTTTGTCAGTGACAAAGTTACTGTGACAATGACAGTAGATACATTTAAAAATAGATCATAGAGCTTGTTGTAAAGGATAGTGTGCTTATTTCATTATTTTCACGACCAGCTTTTATGTGTCTGAATGGGGAAATGGCCCGCAAGCTTGGTGTTTCTCTGGAGAGAGAGTATTAGAGAATTAGTAATCGAAGAAGCTTTTAAACAAAAGGAAGAACTTAAAAAAACTCTCAAGGGACGCTTTCTGTTTCCTAAAATGGATGCCTGCATACGTCACAGAGTGAACTATTTTGCCATCAATGTCCGATTTGTTTGTGACAAAAATGAAATAGTTACCAAGACATTGGCAGTAAAAGACACCAAAGCTCATCGCACCAGTGAGTTTCTCCAGGTCTTGGTGGAAAAGGTTCTGCAAGACTATGAACTTAAAAAAGAGCAAGTTCTTTCTGTCGTAACTGACAATGCTTCAAATATGATAAGTACTATTAAGCAAATAAATGAGAGTAATGATTGTGACCAGCAGCTAGAAGAACATTTTGGGTACACTGACACAGAAATGTTTGAAATTAAGGAACACAGTATTGTAACTGAGGAGCAAACTGAAGTTGCTTCAGATGAACAGCAACATGATAGTTTAGATGATCTTGTTGAAATACGTTCTTTCACTCATCACATGCGCCGTGTTGTGCATACGCTACAGCTGGCTATAAGACAGTCTGCAAGAAGGACATGCTGCTGCACTGATTGGCAAGGTGAGAAAATTGGCTACTGTTGCCAGAATCCCTAAAGTTGACTCAATTTTGAAGAGACGTGCTGGAAAAGGGGCAATTATTGATCAAGCCACATGATGGGGCAGTACTTAATGATTCAGCGCTTGGTTGAACTGAAAACCTTTCTTGTAGACATGGCTAACCCTCAACTGACGCTAAATGAAAGTCAGTGGAATCAGGTGACTGAGCTGGAAAAATTGCTAGAGCACCCATCTCCAGGTATTTTCTTAAAGGAGTGGAAGAACCTGATGTTTGGTCTGTCCCAAAGAGGAGGGTTAATTGCAAGTGGCATTGCTACATCAAGGAAACGGAGAGAGGAGCGACTATTACAAAATAACATTCTTTTGGCAGCTGTTTATGTAGACCCAATGCATCGGATTCTTCTATGATCAACAGCTAACTAAAGGAAAAGAAGCTCTGTTTGAAATAGCAGTAAGGATGAAAGGGTTGCAGAACAGTCAGGAGGAACAAGAAGAATTTGGTTGTCCTGCCACATCGTCACCCTCATCAACTGATGAAGAATTTAATTTAAAAAAATATTTGGATCACAAGGACCGTGCAAAGCGTTCCCGCATAGAAGAGTCATCCCCATCAAAGAGCACAGCCAGTACATTTCAGCAGAATTTTTCATGTGCACTAAAAGAAATTGAGAAATTTGACCGTTCATCAAAAATAACAGTGCAACAAGCGATTCCTCTGTATCCTGACATTGTCAGAGATGTTGCCCGAGTGGTTACTGCTTTGCCACCAACCCAAGTTAGTATAGAGAGGTTGTTCTCTGCTCTCAAAATAATTAGATCAGATTTGAGGGCATCAATGAATGAGGATCTGACAGAGGCAATACTTTTTCTGAGGACAAATTTATAGATTTCTTCTTATTAACTGCATAACAGTGTTTATCGCATATTTACTTACAAGAGTTTAGAAAAGTTTATAAAAGTTATTTGCTATATTCTAATTGTATTCTAATAAATATAGTTTTTGCTCTAAGTGGTCTGAATACTTATATGATGGTGAGAAATTGAATAAGCACGATGTTAATATTTGACAATAGTAAATTTATCGTTACGAATTGGCCATTTATGAAGGAGTTGGAGCCGGAGTCGGAGTTGGAACCTGATAAAATCCAGGAGTCGGAGTCACAACTGTGGCTTACCGACTCCACAGCCCTGGTTGGGGGAGGTGAATGAAAGCTCTGAATCAAGAGTAACCCCAAGGCAGCAGGCATGTTGCTTGGGAGTAATGGTGGAGCCATACACGGAGATGGCAATGTCAGGCAAAGGTAGGTTAGTAGAGGGAGAGAACACGAGAAGTTCAGTTTTTGACAGGTTCAGTTTCATATAGAGGGAGGACATGATGTTAGAGACAGTGGTAAGAAAATCACTGGTGTTTTCTAAAAAGGCAGGCGTGATATCAGGAGAAGAAATGTATAATTAGGTGTCATCAGCATAGAGATGGTACTGGAAACCAAACCTACTGATTGTTTGTCCAATAGCGGCAGTATACAAAGAGAAGAAGAGGGGGCCTAGGACTGATCCTTGAGGAACCCCAACATTAAGGAGAAGGTGAGAGGAGGAGGAACCAGCAAAAGATACACTGAAAAAGACGTCAGATAGGAGAATCGGGAGAGAACGGTGTCCTTGAGGCCGATGGAGCGGAGCATAGTGAGGAGGAGCTGATGATCCACAGTATCGAATGCTGCGGAGAGATCCAAGAGAATTAGCATGGAGTAGTGACCATTAGATTTATCTGTTAGTAGATTATTAGAGACTTAAGTGAGGGCAGTTTCAGTAGAGTGTAAAGAGCGGAAGCCAGATTGAAGAGGTTCGAGAATAGAGTTATCTGAGAGAAAGCGGATAAGACGGGAGTGGACCAGGTGTTCGAGGAGTTTAGAGATGAAGGGTGAAGATGAAGATTAGAGACAGGTCTGTAATTAGAGGCACAGTTTTGGTGGAGGGATGGTTTTTTAAGTAATGGATGTATGATGGCATGCTTAAATAAGGAGGGAAAGATACTGGAAGAGAGAGAAAGGTTGAATATTTTAGTTAGGTGAGAGGTGACAGCAGGGGAAAGGGACTGGAGGAAATGTGACGGAATGGGGTCACTGGTGCAAGTGTTGGGGCGAGAATATGCAAGGAGCCTGATTACTACTTCTTCTGTGATTGGTTCAAAGTCAGCGAGTGAGCTAGATGCAGTGGGGGAGAGAGGACAGTGAATGGTATGAGGAGATTGGGAGAAAATTTCCTGTCGGATGTGGTCAATTTTTTCTTTGAAGTAATTGGCCAGTTCGTCAGCGTGGAGATCCGTGGTTGGGGCCTGCACTCTTGGGTTGAGTAGGGAATGAAAAGCGTCAAAGAGACGTTTAGGGTTATTGGACAGTGAGCTGATGAGGGTGTTAAAATAGGTTTGTTTGGAGAGGTGACTGGCATAGTTGTATGTTTTAAGCATGAACTTATAATGGATTAAATCTTTGGGTAGATTAGATTTTCTCCAAAGACGTTCGGCACACCTGGAGCACTGCAGCAAGAAACGTGTTTGCAGTGTGTGCCACGGTTGTCGCAGTCTGTGCCGAGTTGTTCTATGTATAGGAGGTGAAATTTCATCCAGGGCACTTTGCAGGGTTTCATTGCAAGGCTTCAGTGCAGCATTAGGACATGAGATGGAGGAGATAGGGGCCAATGAGGACTGCAATTTCTTCATAGGTTTCTGGGTGTTAATGGCCTAAATATTTCTATAAATGTGGAAAATGGGGGTGACCTGAGCGGGATGGCAGTTCTTGACAGAGAATGAAAGAAAGTTGTGGTCAGAGAGCGGGAGAGGGAGTTTGTGAAATCGTCCACTGAGCAAAGCCGGGAGAAGACCAAATCGAGGGAGTTTCCGTCATCATGCGTTGGAGAGTTAGTAAGCTGCGAAATGCCAAAAGAGGAGGTTAGAGATAAAACTAGACAAAACTGGATATGTAAGAACAGTGGTTGTTATCAAGTATAATGTATTTAAGATTATCCCAGCTTTGTCATGGGTGGACTTCACCACATTGCATAGATCAGACGCCATGAGGAAGGGGATGTAATCCAACCAAATCATTAACACCAAGAAAACAATCAGGTTCTGGATTTTATTCTACAAAAAGGATTCTGAAAAAGAAAAAAAAAAGCTGTGCTACGACAGGTAGCGCCTATTTTCTTTTGGACAAGCTGAAATTCTCACCTTAATGATCTGGAGCTGCACCCCCTCATCTGTCTGGGGGCCCTGGAAACAATTGCAGATGGTGTCCACTATGCGATCAATGAGGCGTTTCCCGGCAATGCCTTTATCTGGAGCCTTGCCAGTTATATGACCGTAAGCAATTAGTTTCTACGAGATAGGCAAACAGCATAAAGCTAAAAGTCAATAAGGAGCGCTACGGACATACACTACAGTGCCCAGAAACAGATATATACACAAACATAAAACATCTATCCCATAGCTGGCCTAACACAGAGACGTTACCCATGCCTGTAACCGGCTTAGCTGCTGGTACTAGTTTTGCCATATCAGCTTATCAGCCGTGTGTGCTAAGTACCTGCAAGCAGTCCAGGGACGTGCTGACCACTCGAGGAGACTTTAATTGACATGCCAGCTCAAACGGAAGGAAATATCTATCGGCTTCAATGAATTTAGGTTTAAAGGGAGGAGCGGATTCATCCCTAAAATGAGTGGAAAGGAAATCAGTTTTAGAAAATAAAACAACTGTTGCATGGGAGGAAGAGACAGAAGCTGTGCAGGTCACACTTACTTCTGCGGTTCCAATTCAGCTTTAAGTTCATCTGCAAAAACAGAAAAATAAAAGAAATGGTCAACAAGAAGCAACGTGGATGCCGGTCTGATATCATATTGTAACAGACAGAAAACATGTCACATTACTGTCCTCATCTGACCTGCTACACAAGCTGCAATCAATGAATAGTGCAGAGACATATTATGCAGCCACAGAGCAGACTGTCCTCAGCCTGAAGACGGCCACAGAGGATAAACAGAAACAGCGCAATGACTGTCCTCATTATCCAGGTAGCTCCAGCCACGTAGGTACACAGTAAGACCCTCAGTCACTCCTGTATCACCCACACCACTGAGGGACTGCCCACAAAGGAGAAGTACTGCCATAAAAAGAGTACTAGGAAGCAGAGAGGACTACGGGTGTCCACCATCTATATCTGAAAAATTAAAGGGGTTATCCAGGACTTTGGAGTTTTTTGGCTAAGAACTTAACAGAACGTAGCTGCTCACTACCTCCCTATAACAAACTCTTCCTGCTCAGTCAGCGATTCTCAAGCTTCATTTGACCTCACGTCAACCGAGCAGCTCTTTTGCTTCTGGACTGCTCTGTCAACAAGGTCATCACTGCCAGCATCATGTTGACAGACAGCCGGCTCAGCCTAACCCAGAGGCGAGATGGCTGTCAATCAGAGTGACGTAGGCAGTGACACCCTATCGACAGAGCAGAGTGATAAGAAAAGATTCTGCTCTGTTGAGGTGATGTCACTGGTAACAAGAGAATCGCTGACAAAGGAGGTTCCTTTCTGAGTCGGAACAGATCATTGCCAAAAAAACCCCGGACAACCCTTTTAATGTTAGTTGAGCAGGGAGGTCGTCTTTTTTACCTTTACATTAATGTAGACGAGCAGGATTGTTACTATCGTCCATATGTAACAGCTTCTCGGCAGAGTCCTACGTTACGGTCGGAAAACTGTGCTTTACAGATGGCACCTTTCTCAAACAAAAGCAGCGGAATCTAGCCCCAAACACTGCTGCTTATCCACTTACAAGAAAATGAACATTTCCGACAGTGGCATTTAAAAGGTTTCTTGCGTGTCCATGTGTAATGTGAATATAAAAATGGCTATTTTGAGTCCATTTTGAAATATACTGAATGCATACAGACCATTACAGAGCAGCATTTCTTGTCATACATTTACAGACAGACAATGCTCATTGTGACACAATCTTGAGAGCTGCTTATTTATTGTCTGAAGACCTCTGAGTTTACAAACAGTTTTAAGTTTGTTTGTTATTGTAAAACAAGGTTTATTTAACATCTGTCTGTGGTAGTTTTATCTATCCCTTGTGGGCTTTTATGTATCTATGGGTTTATGGCCCATTGTCTGATGTATGACTAATATCTTGGTTTCATCTTATCTTGAAAGCTGGCCACTTGAAGGGCAGGGTGAAAGCAAATGAAACATAGTGCAAATCACTATAAAAAAGCCAAAGAAACATGACTAAAGGTACCGTCACATTTAGCGACGCTCAAGCGATCTAGACAACGATCCCGATCGCTGCAGCGTGGCTGTGTGGTCGCTGGAGAGCTGTCACACAGACAGCTCTCCAGCAACCAACGATGCCGGTCCCCTGGTAACCAGGGTAAACATCGGGTTACTAAGCGCAGGGCCGCGCTTAGTAACCCGTTGTTTACCCTGGTTACCAGCGTAAACGTGGAAAAAAAACAAACACTACATACTTACTTTCCGGTGTCTGTCCCCCGGCGCTGTGCTTTCCTGCACTGTCAGCGCCGGCCAGCTGTAAAGCAGAGCGGTGACCTGAGAACGGGAAGGATATAAATCTTTGTACCGTGATAGCCAGTAGATAGACAAATATTTAGAATTGTATTAGTCTATGCCTGATGAAGAGGCCTAAGAAGTCTCGAAGGTTTGCAATTTGCTACCATCTTTTCAGTTAGCCATTAAGAGATATCAACCATCAAGGACACTCAAATCTAAATATCTGACCTGAGAACGGGAAGCTAAGGACTTCTGAAAGGGACTTCAGAAAGGGAATGGAAAGGGTTGCTACCTGACCCTTTAGAGAACTAAGGGCAAGGCCAGCATCAAGTCCCACCTGGAGAAAAGGCCAAGATGGAAGGTTTCAACAGCAAAGTTGTTAAATTGAGCAACCAAGAACTATGGTGGCAGATCGGTCCTTGGGACACAAGATCTGGCCTGTCTGGGGGCCTCCAGGGGGAGTCCGCGAGGAGATTGACGATCTCTGCGAACCAGAACCTTCTGGGCCAATCTGGTGCGATCAGAATAACCAGAACCCCCTCCCAACAGCCTGGGAAGAAGGGGAAGGGGAGGAAACAGATAGGGAAGTACAAATTGCGACCCAGGAATGGCCAAAGCATCGGTATCCACTACGAGAGGATCGCGAACCTGGAAACAAACGGTGGAACCTTCCTAAGCAGTCGGGACGCAAAGAGATCCGCGTCCGCAGTTCCCCATCAAAGGCAAATCTGAAGGAAGCCCTCCTGATGCAGGGACCACTCTCCTGCCGCAAGACCCTAGCGGCAGAGAAAAAAAAGCGCGGCCTAGTTGTCCACGCCGGGAATATGCACTGAGGATATTGCCGGAACCGTCGCCTCTGCCCAGAGGACAATCTTGGATACCTCCGCCATTGCCAAGAGACTCTGAGTCCCTCCCTGGTGATTGACATATGCCACAGCCATGGCATTGGACGTCTGGATTCTGACTGGCAGACCTCTGAGAAGCCTTTCCCAGTTACTCAGAAAAATGGCCCTTATCTCAAGGATGTCGATCGGCCGAGAGGACTCTTGCTCCGACCAATGCCCTTTTCACTGACGGATGGCGAGAAACCGCGCCCCAGCCGGGAAGGCTGGTGACCGTTGTCACCACCTGCCATGGGTGAGAAGGAAAGACCGGACCTGGGGAATGAGAGGGGATGACAGCTACCAGCTGAGAGACCGTTAGAATCGGACGGAAAGCCGAATCGACGATCCAGAGACAGCACAGACCTGTCCCACTGAGAAAGGATGGCCTGCTGAAGTGGTCTCAAGTGGAATAGCGCAAAAGGGAATGCTTCCGATGCTGCCACCATTCGTCACAGGACCTTCATTGCGGAACGGAAGGAAGGCAGCCGAGGGCCTTGCAGAGAGCGAACTCCGTCCTGGAGAATTGCCCACTTCTCATCGAGAAGAAAACCCCCCGACTGACGGGTGTCAAACAGCATGCCTAAGAAGACGAGGCTGACTCGGAACAAAACAAGACTTTGTTCTGTTGACCAGCCACCAGAAACGGGACAGGGAGTTGAAGACGATGGTCAGACTCTCCTGGGCCTGAGAGAAGGGCGGAGCCTTGATGAGGATGTCTTCGAGGTACGGAATGAGCACTAGGCCCCTGATCCTCAAAATGGCCATAAATGTCGCCATGATCTTTATGAAGACACTGGAAGCAGTCGCAAGACCAAGCGGCAGGGCGACAAACTGGAAATGACTCTTCTGCGCCGCGAAACGCAGGAAACTCAGGTGTGCTGGGAAAATCAGAACATGAAGATAGGCGTCTTGGATATTTATGGAGCACAGGAATTCCTGATGTTCCATAGAAGCCAATACTGAACAGAGGTACTCCATCCTGAAATGCCGCAGAACCACTTCAGAACCAGGATGGGTCGAACTGCGCCGCCCTTCTTTGGCACTACAAGCAGGTTTGAATAGAAACCTGTGAAGCGTTCCTGCTCTGGGAAGGAAACGATACCCTCTGAACAATGAAGAAAGCCAATGGACACAAAGAAACCTGGGATCAGAGCAGGATCTTTTAGAGGGCGGGATTCGAAGAAGCGATTCCGGGGCCGCGAAGAGAACCCTATCTTGTATCCAGAGGATACCACCTCCCTGACCCAAGCGTCCTCCACCGAGGCAAGCCAAATGTCCCTGAAAAAAACAGGAGATGCCTGCCCAAACTGGGAGGAATGCTGGGCCCTTAACACGAGTTATGCCGAGGAAGTTCTGCCAGGTCTGGGCCTGGTGGACCTACCATGGGAGTTGCGGGAACGTCAGGAAGGGGTGGGCTTGAATGAAGCCTTTTCCCTAACCAGGCGAGTCCACGGTCTGTGCTAGCCAGAGAAATCTTCTGTCGCCGCGAAACAGTGAAAGGACAAAAAGGAGCTGAACTGCCATTTCATAGTTTGTTCCAGCATGTAGCCAAAGAGATGAGCCCCCTTGGAAGTGGAGGCTGGTAATATGGGTCTAATAAAAGACCCGTGTCCACCTCCTATTGACACTAAGCTAAACTGAATAGCCTACTTCCTGTCGGTATGGTGTATACTGCAGAGGAGGAGCTAACTTTTTTATTTGGATAGTGTCAGCCTCCTAGTGGTAGCAGCATACAGACATGGTTCCTGTGTCCCCCAATGAAGCGATAGAGAAATGTCTCTTTACGCCGGCTTTGAACATTTCACAAACCGAAACGTTACCCCTTAAAACCTCAGGAACCATCAACAAAACCCCTAAAAATGTATTCTTTAAACAAAACTCAGATTTTTTATTTCTAACCACTAAAGTATTAAAAAAAAAAAAAAAAAAAAAAATCATGGTTCCATGTCATTTTTACCACAGCACAACGAAAGCAGTAAAAACAAGAAAATAAGGGTTTGTTGTTGTTTTTTTTAAATTTTCATGCCACTAGAATTTTTTTTCCCATTTTAAGCACTTTATATGGTTATATAAATGCTGTAGTTGAAAACCACAACTCATCCTGCTAAAAAAAAACAAAAAAAAAAACCTCCCAATAGAGCTATTTCTACCTAAAAATATACAAAGGTAGGGAAGAAAAAACGAAAGCTCAAAACTAAAAGTTTGCCTAGTGGGGGAGGGGTTTGAAGAGCAGTGAAACCTGCACAGATCACATGATGTTAAAGGAGAAAACGGGTATTAGACCTACCGGTAATTCGGTTTCAAGGAGTACATCCTGACAGCACTCTGGAGGACGTCCTCCTCCTCCTTGCAGGGACAGGAAAAGCAACACGAGAGGTTAAAAGGTCCCACTCCGCCCCCTTTCCTTCAGTGTTTTGACAAGTACCACACCATGGATAGATACAATTTGAATTCTTTATTAACCAAATCATATTACAGCATATGAAATAGTAAACATAGCACCGTTACTTCCCCCTCTGTCAGGATTGACTCCTGGAAACTGAATTACCGGTAGGTCTAATACCCATTTTCCAGGACGTCCCCCTGACAGCACTCTGGAGAATACCAAAGAAAACTCCTTTTAGGGTGGGACAACTGCTTGGAGAACCTTTCTCCCAAATGACGTTTGCTGGGCTGCTAACACGTCAAGTTTATAATGTTTGCAAAATGTGTTCACCCTGGCCCAAGTTGCGGCCTTACATATTTGTTCTAAGGACGCCCCTGCCCGTTCAGCCCATGATGCTGAAATGGCAGAATGAGCTTTAATTCCTGCTGGACAATCATCCCCTTCTGATGAGTAGGCTTTAGCAATTACCGTTGTGATCCATCTAGCTATAGAGGTTTTGGAAGCTTTTTTACCCCTATTTTTTTCCCCAAAAAAGGATAAATAGTTTAGGGTCCCTCCTCCAGTTACTAGTGGCCTCTAGATAGTCTAACACTGCTTGTCTGACATCAAGGGAATGTAAAGATTGCTCTTTTGCATTAGAGGGGTTTTCGCAAAAGGAGGGTAAAATTATCTCCAGGTTTCGGTTTTGTACTGAAGCTATTTTAGGGATAAATCGATGGATCTAATTTTAAAATTATATGGTCATCACGAATCTGAAGGTATGGATCCCTAATAGACAGGGCTTGAATTTCTCCCACTCTTTTAGCCGTTGTAATTGCTACCAAAAAGGTTGTTTTCCATGTATGAACCGAGATAGGCATGTCTTCCTCAAGGGTATAAAAGGGTTCTTACATAGGGCCCTGAGGACTAGGTTTAAGTTCCAAGTGGGAGTCAATTGTCTAAAAGTGGGACGCAATCTCTGGATGGCTTTAACAAACCTAATTATCCAAGGGTGAGATGCCAAAGGATAATCTAAGAAAGTGCTGAGGGCCAAGATCTGTACTTTAAGGGTACTAGGCCTAAGCCCCATGTTGAAACCAGATTGGAGAAAATCCAGAACTCTGGGAACGTCCGGGGTCTCCGGCATCACAGCCGACCTGCCACCCTCCATACAGAATTTTTTTCCAGATTTTGTAGTAGATGGCTGAAGTTACTGGTTTTCTACTAGCCTGAATGGTTGAAAGGACTTCATCGGATAAACCTCGGGCTTTCAATATGTCCCTTTCAGGATCCATGCTGAAAGGTGTAAACTTTCTGGGTTTTGGTGCAAGACAGGACCTTAACCCCTTACCGGCATCGGACGTACTATACCGTCCGATGCCGGTTCCCCTGCTTTGATGCAGGGCTCCGCGGTGAGCCCGCACCAAAGCCGGGACATGTCAGCTGTTTTGAACAGCTGACATGTGCCCGTAATAGGCGCGGGCAGAATCGCGATCTGCCCGCACCTATTAACTAGTTAAATGCCGCTGTCAAACGCAGACAGCGGCATTTAACTACCGCTTCTGGCCGGGCGGCCGGAAATGACGTCATCGCCGACCCCCGTCACATGATCGGGGGTCGGCGATGCTTGTATATTGTAACCATAGAGGTCCTTGAGACCTCTATGGTTACTGATTGCCCGTCGCTGTGAGCGCCACCCTGTGGTCGGCGCTCACAGCACACGTGCAATTCTGCTACATAGCAGCGATCAGCAGATCGCTGCTATGTAGCAGAGCCAATCGGGTTGTGCCTGCTTCTAGCCTCTCATGGAGGCTATTGAAGCATGGCAAAAGTTAAAAAAAAAAAGTTTAAAAAAATGTGAAAAAAATAAAAAAAACATAAAAGTTTAAATCACCCCCCTTTCGCCCCAATCAAAATAAATCAATAAAAAAAATATCAAATCTACGCATATTTGGTATCGCCGCGCTCAGAATCGCCCGATCTATCAAATAAAAAAAAGTATTAACCTGATCGCTAAACAGCGTAGCGGGAAAAAAACTCGAAACGCAAGAATTACGTTTTTTTGGTCGCCGCGACATTGCATTAAAATGCAATAACGGGCGATCAAAAGAACGTATCTGCACCGAAATGCTATCATTAAAAACGTCATCTCGGCACGCAAAAAATAAGCCCTCAACCGACCCCAGATGATGAAAAATGGAGACGCTACGAGTATCGGAAAATGGCGCAATTTTTTTTAGCAAAGTTTGGAATTTTTTTTCACCACTTAGATAAAAAATAACCTAGTCATGTTTGGTGTCTATGAACTCGTAATGACCTGGAGAATCATAATGGCAGGTCATTTTTAGCATTTAGTGAACCTAGCAAAAAAGCCAAACAAAAAACCAATGTGGGATTGCACTTTTTTTGCAATTTCACCGCACTTGGAATTTTTTTCCCGTTTTCTAGTACACGACATGCTAAAACCAATGATGTCGTTCAAAAGTACAACTCGTCCCGCAAAAAATAAGCCCTCATATGGCCAAATTGACGGAAAAATAAAAAAGTTATGGCTCTGGGAAGGAGGGGAGCGAAAAACGAACACGGAAAAACGAAAAATCCCCCGGTCATGAAGGGGTTAATAAATGATGTCCTTCCATAGAGGAAGTTTGATTGGGTTCTCTGTTGTCATGGATCCCATCAACGAGAACCACAGCTTCTTTTTGGCCAGAATGGTACAATCATCAGAACTGTTGCCTGGTCTTCCGGAATTTTGAGTACCACCGGATTGAGTGTCAATGGAGGAAACGCATAGGAGAGTGGTTCGTCCCATGTTTGGCTTAAGGCGTCGACTGCTTCTGACATGTCTGATGGGTTGAGAGAATAGAATCTGGGCACCTTCGATTTTTTTCTTGTGGCAAATAAATCTATTTTGGGAGTTCCCCAACGGTGGCATAATAGTTGGAAAACTTCTTGATTTAGTTCCCACTCTGTTGGACAGACTTTCCTCCTGCTCAGGTAGTCGGCCAGGATGTTCTGAGACCCTTCTAAGTGCACTGCTGTAATTGAAAGAACTGTGTTCTCCGCCCAAACAAATATCTCTTGTGCTAACTCTTGAAGTGCTTTGTGTCTGGGACCTCCCTGGTGTTTCAGGAAGGATACTGCTGTCATGTTGTCTGTTAGAAACTTCACATGCTTGTTCTTTAGGCGAGAACGATTTCTTCTTAGGGTCTCCCAAACCGTGTAAAGTTCTCTGTAGGTTGAGGACTTGTGGCTGATGTCTTCGCGCCACCTGCCCTGGAAGAAACTCCCTTCTAGATGTGCTCCCCATCCCCAGTGACTGGTGTCTGTGGTGATTACCACACAAGGGGTCAAGATCCATGGTACACCTATTCTTAGGTTGCCGCATTGTGTCCACCACAGTAATGATCTTCTTACTGCTGAAGATAGATGAATTGTTCTGTCCAGAGACGTCTGGCGACGATCCCATACCGAGAGAACATGACTTTGTAATAGTCTTGAGTGAGCTTGGGCCCACCTGACGCAAGTGATACAGGCTGTCATCTTTCCCAAGATCTTCATGGCTGATCTTATGGTAACTTGATGCCTCAGGAACTCTATGATCATCTTTTTCATTGACTCCTGCTTTTCTCTTGGTAGAACGGATTGTCTGGAGGTAGAATTCAGAAGTACTCCCAGGAATACCTTCAGAGACTCGGGCTTTAGGTGTGACTTTTTTCGATTTATGACCCAACCCAACTCGATCTCTGTGTAGGAGTTAAGTGTCTTCTGCTCGGGCTACCAGGAGAAAATCGTCCAAATAAGGAATTATTGTAATTCCTTGGTTTCTTAGGTATGCCACTACCTCTGCCACCAGCTTTGTGAATATTCTTGGAGCTGAGGCAAGGCCAAACGGGAGGCACTGAAACTGGAGGTGGTAGGTTTGGTCCAGAAATCTTACCGAAAACCTCAGAAGCTCCTGAGAAGTTGAATGGATTGGAACCGGATAATACGCACTCTTCAGGTCGTTGATTGTTGACCTTATAGATTCCATTCTGAACCTTTTGTATTTGACGCATACGTTTAAAGGTTTTAGGTTTATTATGGTGCGAGTTTCTCCTGACGGTTTTGGGATTGAGAATAGGGAAGAGTAGTGACCTCTGCCTATTTCTGATGAGGGAACCCGAACTATGACCTGTGAGCTGAAAAGTTTCTGAAGGTCTGTGAACATTTGAGAATTGGTTGCCACAGCTGTTGGCGAGATACACCTTTCTGGCGCGGGACATATAAGCTCTATTTTGTAGCCCTTGGTTATTATATTGAGAACATATTTGTTCTTTGTGATCCGACTCCAGTTGTTCAGAAAAAGACTGAGCCTGCCCCCTATGCCTAGGCGACTGTCTTCTAGGTCTAGAGCTTGACCCAAAAAGGGAATTTCTTCCCCTTCTGTTCTGAGCATAGGATCCTTTATAGGTCCCTCTGCTGGATCTCCACTGTTCTCTATAGTCGGGTTGTTTGCGAGGTGGAGGCCTTTTCCGACAGGGCTGAAATTTCTTGCGTTTATCCTCGGGAAAACCTTTTTTACTATCAGACGCAAATTCTAAAATGTCATCTAATGCCTGTCCAAACACCCTGGATCCTGCAAAGGGAATGGCACATAATTTATTTTTAGAGGCATTATTTCCCGACCAAGATTTAACCCCTCTGTGACCTTAGACGTACTATCCCGTCGAGGTGCCCTGGGCTTATCTGACCCTGGACGGGATAGTACGTCATAGCGATCGGCAGCGCTCACGGGGGGAGCGCCGCCGATCGCGGCCGGGTGTCAGCTGCTTATCGCAGCTGACATCCGGCACTATGTGCCAGGAGCGGTCACGGACCGCCCCCGGCACATTAACCCCTGGCACACCGCGATCAAAGATGATCGCGATGTGCCGGCGGTGCAGGGAAGCACCGCGCAGGGAGGGGGCTCCCTGCGGGCTTCCCTGAGCCCCCCGCAGCAACGCGATGTGATCGCGTTGCTGCGAGGGTCTCCTCACCTCCCTCCCTGCTCGAGCCCCGGATCCAAGATGGCCGCGGATCCGGGTCCTGCAGGGAGGGAGGTGTCTTCACAGAAGCCTGCTCAGAGCAGGCACTGTGAAGCAGCCTGCACTCCTATCAGATCAGTGATCTGACAGAGTGCTGTGCAAACTGTCAGATCACTGATCTGTGATGTCCCCCCCTGGGACAAAGTAAAAAAGTAAAAAAAAAATTTTCCAAATGTGTAAAAAAAATAAAAAAAAATATTCCAAAATAATGAAAAAAAAAAAAAAATATATTATTCCCATAAATACATTTCTTCATCTAAATAAAAAAAAAAAAACAATAAAAGTACACATATTTAGTATCGCCGCGTCCGTAACGACCCGACCTATAAAACTGTCCCACTAGTTAACCCCTTCAGTAAACACCGTAAGAAAAAAAAAAAAAACGAGGCAAAAAACAACGCTTTATTATCATACCGCCGAACAAAAAGTGGAATAGCACGCGATCAAAAGGACAGATATAAATAACCATGGTACCGCTGAAAGCGTCATATTGTCCCGCAAAAAAAGAGCCGCCATACAGCATCATCAGCAAAAAAATAAAAAAGTTATAGTCCTGAGAATAAAGCGATGCAAAAATAATTATTTTTTCTGTAAAATAGTTTTTATCGTATAAAAGCACCAAACCATAAAAAAATGATATAAATGAGGTATCGCTGTAATCGTACTGACCCGAAGAATAAAACTGATTTATCAATTTTACCAAACGCGGAACGGTATAAACGCCTCCCCCAATAGAAATTCATGAATAGCTGGCTTTTGGTCATTCTTCCTCACAAAAATCGGAATAAAAAGCGATAAAAAAATGTCACGTGCCCAAAAATGTTTTCAATAAAAACGTCAACTCGTCCCGCAAAAAACAAGACCTCACATGACTCTGTGGACCAAAATATGGAAAAATTATAGCTCTCAAAATGTGGTATTGCAAAAAATATTTTTTGCAATAAAAAGGGTCTTTCAGTGTGTGACGGCTGCCAATCATAAAAATCCGCTAAAAAACCCGCTATAAAAGTAAATCAAACCCCCCTTCATCACCCCCTTAGTTAGGGAAAAATAAAAAAAAATGTATTTATTTCCATTTTCCCATTAGGGCTAGGGTTAGGGCTAGGATTAGGGTTAGGGCTAGGGTTAAAGCTAGGGTTAGGGCTAGGGTTAGGGCTAGGGTTAGGGCTAGGGCTAGGGTTAGGGCTAGGGTTAGGGCTAGGGTTAGGGCTAGGGTTAGGGCTAGGGTTAGGGCTAGGGTTAGGGTTAGGGTTAGGGCTAGGGTTAGGGCTAGGGCTAGGGTTAGGGTTAGGGTTGGGGCTACAGTTAGGGTTGGGGCTAAAGTTAGGGTTAGGGTTTAGATTACATTTACAGTTGGGAATAGGGTTGGGATTAGGGTTAGTGGTGTGTCAGGGTTAGAGGTGTGGTTAGGGTTACCGTTGGAATTAGGGTTAGGGGTGTGTTTAGATTAGGGTTTCAGTTATAATTGGGGGGTTTCCACTGTTTCGGCACATCAGGGGCTCTCCAAACACGACATGGCGTCCGATCTCAATTCCAGCCAATTCTGCGTTGAAAAAGTAAAACAGTGCTCCTTCCCTTCCGAGCTCTCCTGTGTGCCCAAACAGGGGTTTACCCCAACATATGGGGTATCAGCGTACTCAGGACAAATTGGACAACAACTTTTGTGGACCAATTTCTCCTGTTACCCTTGGGAAAATACAAAACTGGGGGCTAAAAAATAATTTTTGTGGGAAAACAAAAAGATTTTTTATTTTCACGGCTCTGCGTTATAAACTGTAGTGAAACACTTGGGGGTTCAAAGTTCTCACAACACATCTAGATAAGTTCATTGAGGGGTCTAGTTTCCAATATGGGGTCACTTGTGGGGGGTTTCTACTGTTTAGGTACATTAGGGGCTCTGCAAACGCAATGTGACGCCTGCAGACCAATCCATCTAAGTCTGCATTCCAAATGATGCTCCTTCCCTTCCGAGCCCTCCCATGCGCCCAAACGGTGGTTCCCCCCCACATATCGGGTATCAGCGTACTCAGGACAAATTGGACAACAACATTTAGGGTCCAATTTCTCCTGCTAACCTTGGAAAAATACAAAACTGGGGGCTAAAATATAATTTTTGTGGAAAAAAAAATATTTTTTATTTGCATGGCTCTGCGTTATAAACTGTAGTGAAATACTTGGGGGTTCAAAGCTCTCACAACACATCAAGATGAGTTCCTTAGGGGGTCTACTTTCCAAAATGGTGTCACTTGTGGGGGGTTTCTACTGTTTAGGTACATTAGGGGCTCTGCAAACGCAATGTGACGCCTGCAGACCATTCCATCTAAGTCTGCATTCCAAATGATGCTCCTTCCCTTCCGAGCCCTCCCATGCGCCCAAACGGTGGTTCCCCCCCACATATCGGGTATCAGCGTACTCAGGACAAATTGGACAACAACATTTAGGGTCCAATTTCTCCTGCTAACCTTGGAAAAATACAAAACTGGGGGCTAAAATATAATTTTTGTGGGAAAACAAAAATATTTTTTATTTGCATGGCTCTGCGTTATAAACTGTAGTGAAATACTTGGGGGTTCAAAGCTCTCACAACACATCAAGATGAGTTCCTTAGGGGGTCTACTTTCCAAAATGGTGTCACTTGTGGGGGGTTTCTACTGTTTAGGTACATTAGGGGCTCTGCAAACGCAATGTGACGCCTGCAGACCATTCCATCTAAGTCTGCATTCCAAATGGCGCTCCTTCCCTTCCGAACCCTCCCATGCGCCCAAACGGTGGTTCCCCCCCACATATGGGGTATCAGCGTACTCAGGACAAATTGGACAACAACTTTTGGGGTCCAATTTCTCCTGTTACCCTAGGGAAAATACAAAACTGGGGGCTAAAAAATAATTTTTGTGGGAAAAAAATTTTGTTTTATTTTTATGGCTCTGCATTATAAACTTCTGTGAAGCCCTTGGTGGGTCAAAGTGCTCACCACACATCCAGATAAGTTCCTTAGGGGGTCTACTTTCCAAAATGGTGTCACTTGTGGGGGGTTTCAATGTTTAGGCACATCAGTGGCTCTCCAAACGCAACATGGCGTCCCATCTCAATTCCTGTCAATTTTGCATTGAAAAGTCAAACGGCGCTCCTTCCCTTCCGAGCTCTCCCATGCGCCCAAACAGTGGTTTACTGCCACATATGGGGTATCAGCGTACTCGGGACAAATTGGACAACAACTTTTGAGGTCCAATTTCTTCTCTTACCCTTGGAAAAATAAAAAATTGGGGGCAAAAATATTATTTTTGTGAAAAAATATGATTTTTTATTTTTACGGTTCTGCATTATAAACTTCTGTGAAGCACTTGGTGGGTCAAAGTGCTCACCACACCTCTAGATAAGTTCCTTAGGGGGTCTACTTTCCAAAATGGTGTCACTTGTGGGGGGTTTCAATGTTTAGGCACATCAGTGGCTCTCCAAACGCAACATGGCGTCCCATCTCAATTCCTGTCAATTTTGCATTGAAAAGTCAAATAGCGCTCCTTCCCTTCCGAGCTCTCCCATGCGCCCAAACAGTGGTTTACTGCCACATATGGGGTATCAGCGTACTCAGGACAAATTGGACAACAACTTTTTGGGTCCAATTTCTCCTGTTACCCTTGGTAAAATAAAACAAATTGGAGCTGAAGTAAATTTTTTGTGTAAAAAAGTTAAATGTTCATTTTTATTTAAACATTCCAAAAATTCCTATTAAACACCTGAAGGGTTAATAAACTTCTTGAATGTGGTTTTGAGCACCTTGAGGGGTGCAGTTTTTAGAATGGTGTCACACTTGGGCATTTTCTATCATATAGACCCCTCAAAATGACTTCAAATGAGACGTGGTCCCTAAAAAAAAATGGTGTTGTAAAAATGAGAAATTGCTGGTCAACTTTTAACCCTTATAACTCCCTAACAAAAAAAAAAATTGGTTCCAAAATTATGCTGATGTAAAGGAGACATGTGGGAAATGTTACTTATTAAGTATTTTGTGTGACATATCTCTGTGATTTAATTGCATAAAAATTCAAAGTTTGAAAATTGCGAAATTTTCAAAATTTTCGCCAAATTTCCGTTTTTTTCACAAATAAACGCAGGTACTATCAAAGAAATTTTACCACTATCATGAAGTACAATATGTCACGAGAAAACAATGTCAGAATCACCAGGATCCGTTGAAGCGTTTCGGAGTTATAACCTCATAAAGGGACAGTGGTTAGAATTGTAAAAATTGGCCTGGTCATTAACGTGCAAACCACCCTTGGGGGTAAAGGGGTTAAGCCATATAGCCCTACGGGTTGCATTAGATAAGGAACTATTTCTAGCTGCAAATCTCACTGATTCAGCTGAAGTATCAGCCATGAAGGCCGTGGCAGACTTTATAATGGGCATGGAAGAAATTATATCAGCCCGCGGGGTCTTATTAACTAAATGTTCTTCTAATTGTCCCATCCACAAATACATGGACCTGGCCACTGAAGTAGCTGCTATGTTAGCCTTTATCAGAGCTGCCGATGTTTCCCAAGCTCGACGTAAGAGAATATCTGCCTTGTGGTCCATGGCATTTCTGAGGCTTGACGAATCCTCAAAAGGGATGGCTGTCTTCTTTGTAACCTTGGCCACAGGTACATCGACTTTAGGGATTTCTTCAAATGTCTTGATATCCTCTGGGTCAAACGGTAGACGGCCCTTAAATTCCCATCACCAGTCTACGCTCCGCATCCTTCCATTCCTGCAATATCATCAGTCGGATGTGTTCGCTCACCGGGAACACCGTCTGTCTCTGAAATGTAAGACCTCCAAACATCAAGTCCTGCCTGGACTTTGGACGCGGCTCTTCCTTCATCTGCATCGTATTTCTCACCGCTTGCACTAGATCTTCCATGTCTTCCACTGCTCTTCTAGGGGCAGCTCTCCTTCCTCCTGATCCGAACTCTTAAAGTCTGATTCTTCATTTGAAGAAATATCAGGATCCCCTTGTTCTTGGTCCCCTCTAGGTCTCTTGCGACTCGGACCTGGACTGGAAGGGTACTGCTGTGACATGGTAGCTAATGAACTTTGTACCTCCTCCTGAATTAGACTCATCTCTGATAAGAATGTTGATTGTTCTTCTCTTACAACCTTGGAAATACAGGAGTTGCAGAGAGCTTTTTTATATGCCTCTGGTAGATTTACATGACATATGGAGCACCGCCTAGACTTCGCCGAGGCCTTGCCTGGCTTTTTTGTCGCTGGGAGGGGTGTCTGTGGGACATCCTTATCCTAAATATAAGAATAGGGACTGCTTAGCGTCTACATATGTGTGTGTAGGTACATCTGTGCTATGCGCACTTACCCCAGCATCCTCACTCCTGACTTCCATATCCTCTGTTGAGAGAACTTCAGACCTGGATAAATGTGCAGTCCCATGACAGAAGGACACAGCAGGAGTCGCTGCACTCACCCTTTGTCTCCAGCATTGCAGACACCTCTGCTCCAGCCCTCTGTACCAACCCCGTGACTCTGGACCGTGTGACCGCGAGCCTCGTGTACATGCGATCTGAAGCCTGCGCAAACTTAATCAAATTTTGGCGCCCGCCGCTCCTCGCACTGTGGAACGCTGGACGGATACGCCGCTGACGTCACAGGAATCGACGCTCGGCTATAATGCCTACTTCTGCGTTCGACGAAGTGGGACGCACACTGGGTCGCCGACATCACCGGAAATGACGTCCGGCCTGATCGGGATACGCCGATGACGTCACCGGAAATGACGCTCGGCTACTATGACCACCTACTTCCGCGTTCCACGCAGTGGAACGCACGCTGGGCCCCGCTGATGCCGGAAGTTCTCCTGAATCCCTCCGTGTTCGTGTCTGGAACACGTGGGTCCCTGCGCCTCTTCTCCGACCAGGCACCGGCACCTCTTCTCCAATATGGCGCCCGTGCCGAGAGCCCCCCACTGGGAGGAAGCGGCTCTACCCAGGAGCCCGTCTGCTCGACTGGTCTCTGGGGCAGTGGGACTCCCCACCGGGAAGTTTCTGCCCTGGGCTACTAAAGAGGAGGAAAGATATTGGACCAGCCGCACGATCCCTCTGAGCCCTCCGGTCCGGTAAGCTTCTGCTGATCTCTCGTGTGTCCCTCCATGCAGGGACAGGAAAAACACTGAGGGAAAGGGGGAGGAGTGGGACCTTTTAACCTCTCGTGTTGTTTTTCCTGTCCCTGCAAAGAGGAGGAGGACGTCCTCCAGAGTGCTGTCAGGGGGACGTCCTGGAAAAGCAAAAATATTTCCGCTGTCCAAATATGATATTAATATAATATTGTAGGGGCAGTATCAGCAGACTGCGGACACACAGAAGTTCCTTGTACAGCACAATGCAAATAACCAAACTGCTGATGGAAATCCAGCTGGGAAACAACTAATTTTAAAAGAGCAGCCTCAATAACAATCCACAGCACAGAGCCGCCATTAAAGCCGTCATGACAGCTGCATATAAAAGAGATGACAAACCAAAATTCAGTTTTAAAAATACTAGGACACTCTCAATCTAGCTATCCTACACTGATTAATGTGACGGAGTTAACAAATCGGAGGAGGAGGCTCATTCGCCGCAAGTAGAAATAAGTGGATAGCTTTGCACAACCCCGGTCCAGGTCGGTGCTCCTTGACCATGGACAGGAGCTGCGCAAATGGAGATTCTGGGATTCCAGGCTCAGCTTGTTATTAGCAGGACTGGCAAGACGTCACCTGTGCGCTGCACACATGACCTCAAAAAAGGCCGGGGAAATCAATGGCCGTATCAGGGGGTCCAGAAGCTCAGGAATTTGTAGCAGCTTCTGTTCACAGCCAGAGATCAACAATTTGGACCACCACGATCAGGGATTGTGCAAAGCGACCCGCTCATCTCGATCCCTTAAGCCTCATTCAGACTTTAGTGTTTTTCTCGTATGCAACAAAAAAAAAAGGGTACACGTGTCATCAGTGTTTCGTATGGATAAATAAATAATTACTAAGCTTCACCTATCCTTTTCAACGCTAAAGGGGTTTTCCAGGCTTGGAGGTCTGTGTGAATGCAGACTTGTGAATCCTCAGAACACCACACTGCTGTTGGGATTCTCCGATGCCAGAAGCGGTCAGGCACATGACCACAAGTATGTAATTTGCATAAGGGCTAATAGAGTGATGCCTGACACGTCTAGTTGGAATGTTACCTGGTGTATGGAAATCGCATACTGCAGGTCACAAGACCGAGAGCTTATAAGGTCTGAGAATACTGACAGCATGCACTGTGAAGATTCACAAGATCGTACATATGAGGGTCAATATCAATGCTCAAACATCATGCATCAGTCGCACGTCCCCTCCTCCTCCCCTCGTACATCAGTCGCACGTCCCCTCCTCCTCCCCTCGTACATCAGTCGCATGTCCCCTCCTCCTCCCCTCGTACATCAGTCGCACATCCCCTCCTCCTCCCCTCGTACATCAGTCGCACGTCCCCTCCTCCTCCCCTCGTACATCAGTCACACGTCCCCTCCTCCTCCACTCGTACATCAGTTGCACGTCCCCTCCTTCTCCCCTCGTACATCAGTTGCATGTCCCCTCCTCCGCCGCCCATACATCTGTCACACGTCCCCTCCTCCGCCTCCCATACATGTGATACACGTCCCCTCCTCCTCCTACCCTCGTACATCAGTCGGACATCCCCTCCCATACATCTGTCGCACGTCCCCTCCTCCGCCTCCCATACATCTGTCCCACGTCCCCTCCTCCGCCTCCCACACATCTGTCGCACGTCCCCTCCTCCGCCTCCCACACATCTGTCGCACGTCCCCTCCCCCGCCGCCCATACATATGACACACGTCCCCTCCTCCTCCTACCCTCGTACATCAGTCGGACGTCCCCTCTTAAACATCTGTCGCAAGTCCCCTCCTCCGCCTCTCATACATGTGCTTCAAGTCCCCTCCTCCGCCTCCTATAAATTTGTCACACGTCCCCTCCTCCGCCTCCCATATATCTGTCGCACGTCCCCTCCTCCGCCTCCCATATATCTGTCGCACGTCCCCTCCTCCGCCTCCCATACATATGACACACGTCCCCTCCTCCGCCTCCCATACATATGACACACGTCCCCTCCTCCGCCTCCCATACATATGACACACGTCCCCTCCTCCCGTACAACTGTCACACGTCCCCTCCCCTCATACATGTGTCACACATCCCCTCCTCCGCCTCCCATACTTTTGTCACATGTCCCCTCCCTTCATATGTGTCACAAATCCCCTCCTCCCATACATCTGTCACACGTCCCCTCCCCTCATACTTTTGTCGCACGTCCCCTCCACCGCCTCTCATACATCTGTCACACATCCCCTCCTCCGTCTCCCCTACATCTGTCGCACGTCCCCTCCTCCGTCTCCCCTACATCTGTCGCACGTTCCCTCCTCGGCTTCCCATACATATGTCGCACATCCCCTCCTCCGCTTCCCATACATATGACACACGTCCCCTCCTCCGCCTCCCATACATATGACACACGTCCCCCCCTCCTCCTACCCTCGTACATCAGTCGTACGTCCCCTCCTCCTCCCCTCCCAAACATCTGTCGCACGTCCCCTCCCCTCATACATCTGTCGAACGTCCCCCTCCCCTCACACAACTGTCACACGTCCTCTCCCCTCATACAACTGTCACACGTCCCCTCCCCTCATACAACTGTCACACGTCCCCTCCCCTCATTCAACTGTCACACGTCCCCTCCCCTCATACAACTGTCACACGTCCCCTCCTCCGCCTCCCATACATATGTCACATGTCCCCTCCCTTCATATGTGTCACACGTCCCCTCCTACGCCTCTCATACATCTGTCACACGTCCCCTCTTGCGCCTCACACATCTGTCTCACGTCCCCTCCTCCGCCTCTCACACATCTGTCGCACATCCCCTCCTCCACCTCTCACACATCTGTCGCACGTCCCCTCCTCCACCTCTCACACGTCCCCTCCTCCACCTCTCACACATCTGTCGCATGTCCCCTCCTCCACCTCTCACACATCTGTCGCAGGTCCCCTCCTCGCCTCTCACACATCTGTCGCAGGTCCCCTCCTCCGCCTCACACATGTCGCACGTCCCCTCCTCGCCTCTCACACGTCGCACATCTGTCACACGTCCCCTCCTCCACCTCACACATCTGTCGCAGTCCCCTCCTCCACCTCTCACACGTCCCCTCCTCCACCTCTCACACATCTGTCGCATGTCCCCTCCTCCGCCTCACACATCTGTCGCAGGTCCCCTCCTCGCCTCTCACACATCTGTCGCAGGTCCCCTCCTCCGCCTCACACATCCCTATCTGTCGCAGGTCCCCTCCTCCGCCTCACACATGTCGCACGTCCCCTCCTCGCCTCTCACACATCTGTCGCACATCTGTCGCACGTCCCCTCCTCCACCTCTCACATGTCCCCTCCTCCACCTCTCACACATCTGTCCCAGGTCCCCTCCTCCGCCTCTCACACATCTGTCGCAGGTCCCCTCCTCGCCTCTCACACATCTGTCGCAGGTCCCCTCCTCCGCCTCACACGTCACACGTCCCTATCTGTCGCACGTCCCCTCCTCGCCTCTCACACATCTGTCGCACGTCCCCTCCTCTCACACATCTGTCGCACGTCCCCTCCTCCACCTCTCATCTGTCGCACGTCCCCTCCTCCACCTCTCAAACATCTGTCACACGTCCCCTCCTCCACCTCTCACACATCTGTCGCACGTCCCCTCCTCCACCTCTCACACATCTGTCACACATCCCCTCCACCGCCTCCCATACATCTGTCGCACGTCCCTTCCTTCGCTTCCCATACATCTGACACACGTCCCCCTCCCCTCATACAACTGTCACACGTCCCCTCCTCCGCCTCCCATGCAACTGTCACACATCCCCTCCTCCCATACATCTCTCACACGTCCCCTCCCCTTATACATTTGTCGCACGTCCCCTCCACCGCATCTCATACATCTGTTGCACGTCCCCTCCACCGCCTCCCATACATCTGTAACACGTCCCCTCCCCTCATACATGTGTCACACGTCCCCTCCTCCGCCTCACACATCTATCGCACGTCCCCTCCTCCGCCTCTCATACAGCTGTCACACGTCCCCTCCTCCCACACATCTGACACACGTCCCCTCCTTCACTTCCCATACATCACACGTCCCGTCCCCTCATACATCAGTCGAACGTCCCCTCCCCTCATACATCTGTCAAACGTCCCCTCCCCTCATACATCTGTCAAACGTCCCCTCCCCTCATACATCTGTCAAACGTCCCCACCCCTCATACAACTGTCACACGTTCTCTCCTCCACCTCCCATGCAACTGTCACACGTCCCCTCCTCCGCCTCCCATGCAACTGTCACACGTCCCCTCCTCCGCCTCCCATGCAACTGTCACACGTCCCCTCCTCCGCCTCCCATGCAACTGTCACACGTCCCCTCCTCCGCCTCCCATACATCTCTCACACGTCTCCTCCCTGCCTCCCATACATCTCTCACACGTCTCCTCCCCTCATACATTTGTCGCATGTCCCCTCCACCGCCTCCCATACCTGTGTCACACGTCCCCTCCTCCGCCTCTCACACATCTGTCGCACATCCCCTCCTCCGCCTCTCACACGTCGCACGTCCCCTCCTCCGCCTCATACAACTGTCACACATCCCCTCCTCTGCCTCTCATACATCTGTCGCACGTCCCCTTCACCTCTCATACATGTCGCACGTCCCTTCCTCCACCTCCCATACATCTGACACAAGTTCCCTCCCCTCATACATCTGTCGAACGTCCCCTCCCCTCATACAACTGTCACACGTCCCCTCCTCCACCTCACACATCTGTCACACGTCCCCTCCTCCGCCTCTCACACATCTGTCGCACGTCCCCTCCTCCGCCTCTCACACATCTGTCGCACGTCTCCTCCTCCGCCTCTCATACATCTGTCGCACATCCCCTCCTCCACCTCTCACACATCTGTCGCACGTCCCCTCCTCCGCCTCTCATACATCTGTCGCAGTCCCCTCCTCCACCTCTCACATCTGTCGCACGTCCCCTCCTCCACCTCTCACATCTGTCGCATGTCCCCTCCTCCACCTCTCACACATCTGTCACATGTCCCCTCCGCCTCACACATCTGTCGCACATCCCCTCCTCTGCCTCTCACACGTCGCACGTCCCCTCCTCCGCCTCATACAACTGTCACACATCCCCTCCTCCACCTCACACATCTGTCGCACGTCCCCTCCTCCACCTCTCACACATCTGTCGCACGTCCCCTCCTCCACCTCTCACCCATCTGTCGCACGTCCCCTCCTCCACCTCTCACACATCTGTCGCACGTCCCCTCCTCCACCTCTCACACTTCTGTCGCACGTCCCCTCCTCCACCTCTCACACATCTGTCGCATGTCCCCTCCTCCGCCTCTCACACATCTGTCGCAGGTCCCCTCCTCGCCTCTCACACATCTGTCGCAGGTCCCCTCCTCCGCCTCACACATGTCGCACGTCCCCTCCTCGCCTCTCACACATCTGTCGCACATCTGTCACACGTCCCCTCCTCCACCTCTCACACATCTGTCGCAGTCCCCTCCTCCACCTCTCACATCTGTCGCACGTCCCCTCCTCCACCTCTCACATCTGTCGCACGTCCCCTCCTCCACCTCTCACACATCTGTCACATGTCCCCTCCGCCTCTCACACATCTGTCGCACATCCCCTCCTCCGCCTCTCACACGTCGCACGTCCCCTCCTCCGCCTCATACAACTGTCACACATCCCCTCCTCTGCCTCTCATACATCTGTCGCACGTCCCCTTCACCTCTCATACATGTCGCACGTCCCTTCCTCCACCTCCCATACATCTGACACAAGTTCCCTCCCCTCATACATCTGTCGAACGTCCCCTCCCCTCATACAACTGTCACACGTCCCCTCCCCTCATACAACTGTCACACGTCCCCTCCTCCACCTCACACATCTGTCACACGTCCCCTCCTCCGCCTCTCACACATCTGTCGCACGTCCCCTCCTCCGCCTCTCACACATCTGTCGCACGTCTCCTCCTCCGCCTCTCATACATCTGTCGCACATCCCCTCCTCCACCTCACACACATCTGTCGCACGTCCCCTCCTCCGCCTCACACATCTGACGCACGTCCCCTCCTACGCCTCACACATCTGTCGCACGTCCCCTCATCCGCCTCACACATCTGTCGCACGTCCCCTCATCCGCCTCACACATCTGTCGCACGTCCCCTCATCCGCCTCACACATCTGTCGCACGTCCCCTCATCCGCCTCACACATCTGTCGCACGTCCCCTCCTCCGCCTCGCACATCTGACGCACGTCCCCTCCTCCACCTTGCACATCTGACGCATGTCCCCTCCTCCACCTCACACATCTGTCGCACGTCCCCTCCTCCGCCTCACACACATCTGTCGCATGTCCCCTCCTCCGCCTCACACACATCTGTCGCATGTCCCCTCCTCCGCCTCACACACATCTGTCACACGTCCCTACCCCATCCCTATCTGTCTCACGTCTCCTCCTCCGCCCCTCGCACATCTCTCACCTAGAGCCACCTGACATGCCGTGCGCAATGTAGAGTTCTGGCTTTTCCGCACATCCTTGTCGCCCAGAATCTTCTCCAGCGCCCGGGACAGGAACATGCTCTTAGTCTTATCTCTGTCCCCCTCCTCCTGCATGTCCCGGGACTGTTGTCACTCCGTCCGCACCGGGGACTCAGCACTGCGCCGCCATCTTGGAGGTCATCACATGACCCTCTCCGTCTCCGCCCCTTCCAAGTTGGCAACCAAAGGTCTGAGCCGGGGGCGGTGCTAAAGTCATGTTATAGAAGGCGGAATCTGAAATCTGACAGCACTGCGTCCAGGGTGGGCGGGGCCAACCGACAGTGCAAGATTTCTTCCGGGGTGGGCGTGGTCTTTTCCTTAACTTTTTAATTACTGCCCTCTAGTGCAGAAGACGTGTAACTGCAGTCGGGAAACAGTGTAGGAAGCAGTGGGCGGGAAATACAGTCACAAGTGACCTGCCCTCAGCGAGCTAGCAGCTGTCTTTACAGGGCTCATGGTACTGTATTCTCAGTGAAATTATAGTCTGTCTCTATAGGGCTGTGAGTTCTACTATATGTGAGGAAAGATAATAACTACATAATATCTAAATTACTGTATATTATTATATATGTTAGATGAGGTATCAAACATGTTCTAGTAGTAATATGAGGTAAATTGTCTATTACTGTATGTTATAATATATGTGAAAGGGTTATAATTATATGACTAGATTTATAGTATTCCCTATGAGGTAAGTTATTTCTGATACGGTGTGTTATATTTGTATGTGAAAGGGTTATATATGTGTTTATATATATATACTGTATATAGCATACTGTATGAGGTAAGTCGTTTCTATATTACTGAATATATTGTGTATGTGAGATGAGGTCATGTCGAAATTGTTACAGAAAATGAAGTATTTCTCCCAGAAAATTATTGCCGTGTTTTGTTCTACACATATTTCCTTTGTGTGTAGTGTAACACAAAAAAAGTCATATTGGACATAATTTCACACAAAACCCCCAAAATAGCCTAGCTAAAATTGTTGGCACCTTTCCAAAATTTGGGGTAAATAACTTTTGTTTCAAGCATGTGATGCTCGTTCAAACTTACCTGAGGCAAGTAAAAGGTGTAAGAAATATGAAAATCACACCTAAAGCCAGATAAAAAGGGGAGATGTTGACTCACTGTTTGCGTTGTATGATTGTGTATGCCACACTAAGACTGTAGAACAGAAAGAGAGGAAGAGAACTGTTTGAGGACTTGAGAACCCAAATTATTGAACAATATCAAGGTTACAAGCCCACTTACAGAGATCTTAATGTTCCATTGTCCATGGTGCCTAACATAATCATGAAGTTTACAACCCAGGGCACTGCAGCTTTTCTCCCTGGATGTGGACGGCAGAGTTAGGCTAGTTTCACACTAGCGTTTACCCGGGCTGCGGAGGGATGCGGACTTCCTCAGTGAAGCCCCGCCCACTGCCGCGCCTCTTAATTCAGCTACGCCTATGTCTGCATGCGGCGTGCGCACCCTATCTTTAAAATTGGGTACGCAGGCCATGCCGCTGTATGCGGATGCCTCCGCATACGTCGTTTTAACGGTGCAGCATCTGCATGAAATTGCAACTCGTTGAGATCGGCGCAGGTCGTCGCACCATCAAAACGATGCATGTGGAGGCATCCGCATACAGCGACATGGCCTGCATACCCAATGTTAAACATAGGGTGCGCACACCGCATGCAGCCGTAGGCGGAGCTGAATGAAGTGGCGCGGCAATGGGCGGGGCTTCAGATGGATTTACAGCGTGGGACAAGACTGAACGTCGGAAGGTATGGAGTATTGTTGTTTGATTTTTTTACCTTTGTTTCAGATAACAATGGTCTTGAGGTGGATTAAGAGTATAATAAAATATTAAAACACCATGTGTCTTTATTTCATTAAAATACTTTTTAACCCCTTTACCCCCAAGGGTGGTTTGCACGTTAATGACCGGGCCAATTTTTACAATTCTGACCACTGTCCCTTTATGAGGTTATAACTCTGGAACACTTCAACGGATCCCAGTGAATCTGACAATGTTTTCTCGTGACATATTGTACTTCATGACAATGGTAAAAATTCTTTGATAGTACCTGCGTTTATTTGTGAAAAAAACAATTAACAATTAAATCACAGAGATATGTCACACAAAATACTTAATAAGTAACATTTCCCACATGTCTACTTTACATTAGCACAATTTTGGAACCAAAATTTTTTTTTTGTTAGGGAGTTATAAGGGTGAAAAGTTGACCAGCAATTTCTCATTTCTACAACACCATTTTTTTTTAGGGACCACATCTCACTTGAAGTCATTTTGAGGGGTCTATATGATAGAAAATACCCAAGTGTGACACAATTCTAAAAACTACACCCCTCAAGGTGCTCAAAACCACATTCAAGAAGTTTATTAACCCTTCTGGTGCTTCACAGGAATTTTTTGAATGTTTAAATAAAAATGAACATTTAACTTTTTTTTAAAAAATTTTTAATTCAGCTCCAATTTGTTTTATTTTACCAAGGGTAACAGGAGAAAATGGACCGCAAACATTGTCGTACAATTTGTCCTGAGTACGCCAATACCCCACATGTGGGGGTAAACCACTGTTTGGGCGCATGGCACAGCTCGGAAGCGAAGGAGCGCCATTTGACTTTTCAATGCAAAATTGACTGGAATTGAGATGGGAAGCTGTTGTGAATTCTGTGGTCGAGCTCCCTCCTGTGGTCATGAGTGGTACTTCAGCTGGTTCTGTCTATGAGCTTCCTCTGGTGGATGTGAGTGGGGCTGCGGCTTCTGAGTTTCCTTCCTCAGGTGACAAGGTTAAGTCGTTAGGTGCTGCTCTATTTAACTCCACCTAGTTCTTTGTTCCTTGCCTCCAGTCAATGTTCCAGTATTGGTCTTGCTCTCTCCTGGATCGTCTTGTGGCCTGTCTGCCCTGCATAAGCTAAGTTCTGCTTGTGTTACTTTTGTTTGCTATTTTTTCTGTCCAGCTTGCTTTATTGGTTTGTCTTGCTTGCTGGAAGCTCTGGGACGCAGAGGGAGCACCTCCGTACCGTTAGTCGGTGCGGAGGGTCTTTTTGCGCCCTCTGCGTGGTTGTTTGTAGGTTTTTGTGCTGACCGCAAAGTTATCTTTCCTATCCTCGGTCTATTCAGTAAGTCGGGCCTCACTTTGCTAAAATCTATTTCATCTCTGTGTTTGTATTTTCATCTTTACTCACAGTCATTATATGTGGGGGGCTGCCTTTTCCTTTGGGGAATTTCTCTGAGGCAAGGTAGGCTTATTTTTCTATCTTCAGGGCTAGCTAGTTTCTCAGGCTGTGCCCGAGGCGACTAGGTCTAGTTAGGAGCGCTCCACGGCTACCTCTAGTGTGATAGGATTAGGGATTGCGGTCAGCAGAATTCCCACGTCTCAGAGCTCGTCCTATGTTATTAGTAACTATCAGGTCACTTTGTGTGCTCTTAACCACCAGGTCCATTGTGTTTCTGAACCACCAGTTCATAACAGTACTGGAGGCCCAAAGTACTAATGCTTCTCAATAGAGGGAAAAGAGAAGTTCTGAGACCATTTTTTTTTCTCTGCACTGTGTTTTGTCTTTCTTTTCCCCTAGACATTTGGGTGGTTCAGGACACAGGTGTAGTGATGGACATTAAAGGTCTGTTTTCTTGTGTGGATCATCTCGCTGCAAGAGTACAAAATATTCAAGACATTGTGGTTCAGAAATCTATGTTAGAACCTAGAATTCCTATTCCTGACTTATTTTCTGGAGATAGAGCTAAGTTTCTGAATTTCAAAAATAATTGTAAACTGTTTCTGGCTTTGAAACCCCGCTCCTCTGGTGACCCAGTTCAACAAGTTAAGATCATTATTTCTTTATTACGTGGCGACCCTCAAGACTGGGCATTTTCCCTTGCGCCAGGAGATCCTGCATTATGCGATATTGATGCGTTTTTTTCTGGCGCTCGGATTGCTGTATGATGAACCTAATTCAGTGGATCAGGCAGAGAAAAATTTGCTGGCTCTGTGTCAGGGTCAGGATGAGGTAGAGATATATTGTCAGAAGTTTAGGAAGTGGTCTGTACTCCCTCATTGGAATGAATGTGCGCTGGCAGCAATTTTCAGAAAGGGTCTCTCTGAAGCCCTTAAGGATGTCATGGTGGGATTTCCTATGCCTGCTGGTCTGAATGAGTCTATGTCTTTGGCCATTCAGATCGATCGACGCTTACGTGAGCGTAAAAATGTGCACCATTTGGCGGTATTATCTGAGCATAAACCTGAGCCTATGCAATGTGATAGGACTTTGACCAGAGCTGAACGGCAAGAACACAGACGTCGGAATGGGCTGTGTTTTTATTGTGGTGATTCCACTCATGCTATCTCCGATTGTCCTAAGCGCACTAAGCGGTTCGCTAGCTCTGCCACCATTGGTACGGTACAGTCGAAATTTCTTTTGTCCGTTACTTTGATCTGCTCTTTGTCATCCTATTCTGTCATGGCATTTGTGGATTCAGGCGCTGCCCTGAATTTGATGGACTTGGACTTTGCTAGGCGCTGTGGGTTTTTCTTAGAGCCCTTGCAGTATCCTATTCCATTGAGAGGAATTGATGCTACGCCTTTGGCCAAGAATAAGCCTCAGTACTGGACCCAACTGACCATGTGCATGGCTCCTGCGCATCAGGAGGATATTCGCTTTTTGGTGTTGCATAATCTGCATGATGTGGTCGTGTTGGGGTTGCCATGGCTACAAGTCCATAACCCAGTATTGGATTGGAAATCTATGTCTGTGTCCAGCTGGGGTTGTCAGGGGGTACATGGTGATGTTCCAGTTCTGTCTATTTCATCATCCACCCCTTCTGAGGTCCCAGAGTTCTTGTCGGATTACCGGGATGTATTTGATGAGCCCAAGTCCAGTGCCCTACCTCCGCATAGGGATTGCGATTGTGCTATCGATTTGATTCCTGGTAGCAAGTTTCCTAAGGGTCGACTGTTTAATTTGTCTGTGCCTGAGCACGCCGCTATGCGGAGTTACGTAAAGGAATCCTTGGAGAAGGGTCATATTCGCCCGTCGTCGTCGCCATTGGGAGCAGGGTTCTTTTTTGTGGCCAAGAAGGATGGTTCGTTGAGACCTTGTATTGATTACCGCCCTCTAAATAAAATCACAGTCAAATTTCAGTACCCCTTGCCGCTGCTGTCTGATTTGTTTGCTCGGATTAAGGGGGCTAGTTGGTTCACCAAGATAGATCTTCGTGGTGCGTATAATCTTGTGCGTATTAAACAGGGCGATGAATGGAAAACAGCATTTAAAACGCCCGAGGGCCATTTTGAGTACCTGGTTATGCCATTCGGGATTTCCAATGCTCCATCAGTATTTCAGTCCTTTATGCATGACATCTTCCGAGAGTACCTGGATAAATTCCTGATTGTATACTTGGATGATATTTTGGTCTTCTCGGATGATTGGGAGTCTCACGTGAAGCAGGTTAGAATGGTGTTCCAGGTCCTGCGTGCGAATTCTTTGTTTGTGAAGGGGTCAAAGTGTCTCTTTGGTGTTCAGAAGGTTTCATTTTTGGGTTTCATTTTTTCCCCTTCTACTATCGAGATGGACCCTGTTAAAGTTCAGGCCATTTATGATTGGACTCAGCCGACATCTCTGAAGAGTCTGCAAAAGTTCCTGGGCTTTGCTAATTTTTATCGCCGCTTCATCAATAATTTTTCTAGTATTGCTAAACCGTTGACTGATTTAACCAAGAAGGGTGCTGATGTGGTCAATTGGTCTTCTGCTGCTGTAGAAGCTTTTCAGGAGTTGAAGCGTCGTTTTTCTTCTGCCCCTGTGTTGTGCCAGCCAGATGTTTCGCTCCCGTTCCAGGTCGAGGTTGATGCTTCTGAGATTGGAGCAGGGGCTGTTTTGTCGCAAAGAAGTTCTGATGGCTCGGTGATGAAACCATGTGCCTTCTTTTCCAGGAAGTTTTCGCCTGCTGAGCGTAATTATGATGTTGGCAATCGAGAGTTGTTGGCCATGAAGAGGGCATTCAAGGAGTGGCATTGGCTTGAAGGAGCTAAGCATCGCGTGGTGGTCTTGACTGATCACAAGAACTTGACTTATCTCGAGTCTGCCAAACGGTTGAATCTTAGACAGGCTCGTTGGTCGCTGTTTTTCTCCCGTTTTGACTTTGTGGTTTCGTACCTTCCGGGCTCTAAGAATGTGAAGGCGGATGCCCTGTCTAGGAGTTTTGTGCCCGACTCTCCGGGTTTGCCTGAGCCGCAGGGTATTCTCAAAGAGGGGGTAATTTTGTCTGCCATCTCCCCTGATTTGCGGCGGGTGCTGCAAAAATTTCAGGCTAATAGACCTGACCGTTGCCCAGCGGAGAAACTGTTTGTCCCTGATAAATGGACGAGTAGAGTTATCTCTGAGGTTCATTGTTCGGTGTTGGATGGTCATCCTGGAATCTTTGGTACCAGAGATTTGGTGGCTAGATCCTTTTGGTGGCCGTCTCTGTCGCGGGATGTGCGTTCGTTTGTGCAGTCCTGTGGGATTTGTGCTCGGGCTAAGCCCTGCTGTTCTCGTGCCAGTGGGTTGCTTTTGCCCTTGCCAGTCCCGAAGAGGCCCTGGACACATATCTCTATGGATTTTATTTCGGATCGCCCCGTCTCTCAAAAGATGTCGGTCATTTGGGTGGTTTGTGATCGCTTCTCTAAGATGGTCCATTTGGTACCCTTGTCTAAATTGCCTTCCTCCTCTGATTTGGTGCCATTGTTTTTCCAGCATGTGGTTCGTTTACATGGCATTCCGGAGAACATCGTTTCTGACAGAGGTTCCCAGTTTGTTTCGAGGTTTTGGCGAGCCTTTTGTGCTAGGATGGGCATTGATTTGTCTTTTTCCTCGGCTTTCCATCCTCAGACAAATGGCCAAACTGAACAAACCAATCAGACCTTGGAAACATATCTGAGATGTTTTGTTTCTGCTGATCAGGATGATTGGGTGTCCTTTTTGCCTTTGGCTGAGTTCGCCCTTAATAATCGGGCCAGCTCGGCTACTTTGGTTTCGCCGTTTTTCTGCAATTCTGGTTTCCATCCTCGTTTCTCTTCAGGGCAGGTTGAGTCTTCGGACTGTCCTGGTGTGGATACTGTGGTGGATAGGTTGCAGCAGATTTGGACTCATGTAGTGGACAATTTGACATTGTCCCAGGAGAAGGCTCAACGTTTCGCTAACCGTAGGCACTGTGTGGGTCCCCGACTTCGTGTTGGGGATTTGGTTTGGTTGTCGTCTCGTTATATTCCTATGAAAGTTTCCTCTCCTAAGTTTAAGCCTCGTTTCATTGGTCCGTATAGGATTTCTGAGGTTCTTAATCCTGTGTCTTTTCGTTTGACCCTTCCAGCTTCTTTTTCCATCCATAATGTATTCTATATGTCATTGTTGCGGAGATACGTGGCACCTGTGGTTCCATCCGTTGATCCTCCTGCCCCGGTTTTGGTTGAGGGGGAGTTGGAGTATATAGTGGAGAAGATTTTGGATTCTCGTATTTCGAGACGGAAACTCCAGTACCTGGTTAAGTGGAAGGGTTATGGTCAGGAAGATAATTCCTGGGTCTTTGCCTCTGATGTTCATGCTGCCGATCTGGTTCGTGCCTTTCATTTGGCTCATCCTGGTCGGCCTGGGGGCTCTGGTGAGGGTTCGGTGACCCCTCCTCAAGGGGGGGTACTGTTGTGAATTCTGTGGTCGAGCTCCCTCCTGTGGTCATGAGTGGTACTTCGGCTGGTTCTGTCTATGAGCTTCCTCTGGTGGATGTGAGTGGGGCTGCGGCTTCTGAGTTTCCTTCCTCAGGTGACGAGGTTAAGTCGTTAGGTGCTGCTCTATTTAACTCCACCTAGTTCTTTGTTCCTTGCCTCCAGTCAATGTTCCAGTATTGGTCTTGCTCTCTCCTGGATCGTCTTGTGGCCTGTCTGCCCTGCATAAGCTAAGTTCTGCTTGTGTTACTTTTGTTTGCTATTTTTTCTGTCCAGCTTGCTTTATTGGTTTGTCTTGCTTTTGCCCTTGCCAGTCCCGAAGAGGCCCTGGACACATATCTCTATGGATTTTATTTCGGATCGCCCCGTCTCTCAAAAGATGTCGGTCATTTGGGTGGTTTGTGATCGCTTCTCTAAGATGGTCCATTTGGTACCCTTGTCTAAATTGCCTTCCTCCTCTGATTTGGTGCCATTGTTTTTCCAGCATGTGGTTCGTTTACATGGCATTCCGGAGAACATCGTTTCTGACAGAGGTTCCCAGTTTGTTTCGAGGTTTTGGCGAGCCTTTTGTGCTAGGATGGGCATTGATTTGTCTTTTTCCTCGGCTTTCCATCCTCAGACAAATGGCCAAACTGAACAAACCAATCAGACCTTGGAAACATATCTGAGATGTTTTGTTTCTGCTGATCAGGATGATTGGGTGTCCTTTTTGCCTTTGGCTGAGTTCGCCCTTAATAATCGGGCCAGCTCGGCTACTTTGGTTTCGCCGTTTTTCTGCAATTCTGGTTTCCATCCTCGTTTCTCTTCAGGGCAGGTTGAGTCTTCGGACTGTCCTGGTGTGGATACTGTGGTGGATAGGTTGCAGCAGATTTGGACTCATGTAGTGGACAATTTGACATTGTCCCAGGAGAAGGCTCAACGTTTCGCTAACCGTAGGCACTGTGTGGGTCCCCGACTTCGTGTTGGGGATTTGGTTTGGTTGTCGTCTCGTTATATTCCTATGAAAGTTTCCTCTCCTAAGTTTAAGCCTCGTTTCATTGGTCCGTATAGGATTTCTGAGGTTCTTAATCCTGTGTCTTTTCGTTTGACCCTTCCAGCTTCTTTTTCCATCCATAATGTATTCTATATGTCATTGTTGCGGAGATACGTGGCACCTGTGGTTCCATCCGTTGATCCTCCTGCCCCGGTTTTGGTTGAGGGGGAGTTGGAGTATATAGTGGAGAAGATTTTGGATTCTCGTATTTCGAGACGGAAACTCCAGTACCTGGTTAAGTGGAAGGGTTATGGTCAGGAAGATAATTCCTGGGTCTTTGCCTCTGATGTTCATGCTGCCGATCTGGTTCGTGCCTTTCATTTGGCTCATCCTGGTCGGCCTGGGGGCTCTGGTGAGGGTTCGGTGACCCCTCCTCAAGGGGGGGTACTGTTGTGAATTCTGTGGTCGAGCTCCCTCCTGTGGTCATGAGTGGTACTTCGGCTGGTTCTGTCTATGAGCTTCCTCTGGTGGATGTGAGTGGGGCTGCGGCTTCTGAGTTTCCTTCCTCAGGTGACTAGGTTAAGTCGTTAGGTGCTGCTCTATTTAACTCCACCTAGTTCTTTGTTCCTTGCCTCCAGTCAATGTTCCAGTATTGGTCTTGCTCTCTCCTGGATCGTCTTGTGGCCTGTCTGCCCTGCATAAGCTAAGTTCTGCTTGTGTTACTTTTGTTTGCTATTTTTTCTGTCCAGCTTGCTTTATTGGTTTGTCTTGCTTGCTGGAAGCTCTGGGACGCAGAGGGAGCACCTCCGTACCGTTAGTCGGTGCGGAGGGTCTTTTTGCGCCCTCTGTGTGGTTGTTTGTAGGTTTTTGTGCTGACCGCAAAGTTATCTTTCCTATCCTCGGTCTATTCAGTAAGTCGGGCCTCACTTTGCTAAAATCTATTTCATCTCTATGTTTGTATTTTCATCTTTACTCACAGTCATTATATGTGGGGGGCTGCCTTTTCCTTTGGGGAATTTCTCTGAGGCAAGGTAGGCTTATTTTTCTATCTTCAGGGCTAGCTAGTTTCTCAGGCTGTGCCCGAGGCGCCTAGGTCTGGTTAGGAGCGCTCCACGGCTACCTCTAGTGTGGTGTGATAGGATTAGGGATTGCGGTCAGCAGAGTTCCCACGTCTCAGAGCTCGTCCTATGTTATTGGTAACTATCAGGTCACTTTGTGTGCTCTTAACCACCAGGTCCATTGTGTTTCTGAACCACCAGTTCATAACAGGACGCCATGTTTCGTTTGGAGAGCCCCTGATGTGCCTAAACATTGAAACCCCCCACAAGTGACACCATTTTGGAAAGTAGACCCCCTAAGGAACTTATCTAGACATGTGGTGAGCACTTTGACCCACCCAGTGCTTCACAGAAGTTTATAATGCAGAACCGTAAAAATAAATCATATTTTTTCACAAAAATTATCTTTTTGCCCCCAATTTTTTATTTTTCCAAGGGTAAGAGAAGAAATTGGACCCCAAAAGTTGTTGTACAATTTGTCCTGAGTACGCTGATACCCCATATGTGGGGGTAAACCACTGTTTGGGCGGATGGGAGAGCTCGGAAAGGAAGGAGCGCCGTTTGACTTTTCAATGCAAAATTGACAGGAATTGAGATGAGACGCCATGTTGCGTGTGCAGAGCCCCTAATGTACCTAAATAGTAGAAACCCCTCACAAGTGACACCATTTTGGAAAGTAGACCCCCTAAGGAACTTATCTAGATGTGTGGTGAGCGCTTTGACCCACCAAGGGCTTCACAGAAGTTTATAATGGAGAGCCGTAAAAATAAAACAAAAATTTTTTCCCACAAAAATTATTTTTTAGCCCCCAGTATTGTATTTTCCCGAGGGTAACAGGAGAAATTGGACCCCAAAATTTGTTGTCCAATTTGTCCTGAGTGCGCTGATACCCCATATGTGGAGGGGAACCACTGTTTGGGCGCATGGGAGGGCTCGGAAGGGAAGGAGCTCCATTTGGAATGCAGACTTAGATGGAATGGTCTGCAGGTGTCACATTGCATTTGCAGAGCCCCTAATGTACCTAAACAGTAGAAACCCCCCATAAGTGACACCATTTTGGAAACTAGACCCCCTAAGGAACTCATCTAGATGTGTTGTGAGAGCTTTGAACCCCCAAGTGTTTCACTACAGTTTATAACGCAGAGCCGTAAAAATAAAAAATCTTTTTTTTCCCACAAAAATTATATTTAGCCCCCAGTTTTGTATTTTCCCAAGGGTAACAGGAGAAATTGGACCCCAACAGTTGTTGTCCTATTTGTCCTGAGTACGCTGATACCCCATATGTTGGGGTAAACCCCTGTTTGGGCACACGGGAGAGCTCGGAAGGGAAGAAGCACTGTTTTACTTTTTCAACGCAGAATTGGCTGGAATTGAGATCGGACGCCATGTCGCTTTTGGAGAGCCCCTGATGTGCCTACACAGTGGAAACCCCCCAATTATAACTGAAACCCTAATCCAAACACTCCCCTAACCCTAATTCCAACGGTAACCCTAACCACACCTCTAACCCTGACACACCCCTAACCCTAATCCCAACCCTATTCCCAACTGTAAATGTAATCTAAACCCTAACTGTAACTTTGCCCCAACCCAAACTGTAGCCCTAGCCCTAACCCTAGCCATAATGGGAAAATGGAAATAAATACATTTTTTTAATTTTTCCCTAACTAAGGGGGTGATGAAGGGGGTTTGATTTACTTTTATAGTGGTTTTTTTAGCGGATTTTTATGATTGGCAGCCGTCACACACTGAAAGACGCTTTTTATTGCAAAAAATATTTTTTGCGTTACCACATTTTGAGAGCTATAATTTTTCCATATTTTGGTCCACAGAGTCATGTGAGGTCTTGTTTTTTGCGGGACAAGTTGTCGTTTTTATTGGTAACATTTTCGGGCACGTGACATTTTTTGATCGCTTTTTATTCCGATTTTTGTGAGGCAGAATGACCAAAAACCAGCTATTCATGAATTTCTTTTGGGGGAGGCGTTTATACCGTTCCGCGTTTGGTAAAATTGATAAAGCAGTTTTATTCTTCGGGTCAGTACGATTACAGCGACACCTCATTTATATCATTTTTTTATGTTTTGGCGCTTTTATACGATAAAAACTATTTTATAGAAAAAATAAATATTTTGGCATCGCTTTATTGTCAGGACTATAACTTTTTTATTTTTTTGCTGATGATGCTGTATGGTGGCTCGTTTTTTGCGGGACAAGATGACGCTTTCAGCGGTACCATGGTTATTTATATCTGTCCTTTTGATCGCGTGTTATTCCACTTTTTGTTCGGCGGTATGATAATAAAGCGTTGTTTTTTGCCTCGGTTTTTTTTTTTCTTACGGTGTTTACTGAAGGGGTTAACTAGTGGGCCAGTTTTATAGGTCGGGCCATTACGGACGCGGCGATACTAAATATATGTACTTTTATTGTTTTTTTTTTATTTATTTAGATAAAGAAATGTATTTATGGGAATAATATTTTTTTTTTTTTCATTATTTAGGAATATTTTTTTTTTACCTTTTTACTTTGTCCCGGGGGGACATCACAGATCGATGATCTGACAGTTTGCACAGCACTCTGTCAGATCACCGATCTGATAGCAGTGCAGGCTGCTTCACAGTGCCTGCTCTGAGCAGGCTCTGTGAAGCCACCTCCCTCCCTGCAGGACCCGGATCCGCGGCCATCTTGGATCCGGGTCTGGAGCAGGCAGGGAGGGAGGTAAGACCCTCGCAGCAACGCGATCACATCGCGTTGCTGCGGGGGGCTCAGGGAAGCCCGCAGGGAGCCCCCTCCCTGCGTGATGCTTCCCTGCACCGCCGGCACATCGCGATCATCTTTGATCGCGGTGTGCCAGGGGTTAATGTGCCGGGGGCGGTCCGTGACCGCTCCTGGCACATAGTGCCGGATGTCAGCTGCGATAGACAGCTGACACTCGGCCGCGCTCCCCCCGTGAGCGCCGCCGATCGCGCTGGACGTACTATCCCGTCCGTGGTCATAGGGGCCCACCCCACCTCGACGGGACAGTACGTCCGATGTCAGAAAGGGGTTAATAATGTGTGTGTCTGTTTTATTAACCATTTCGTACTATTAGATTAATAATGGGTAGGTGTCATAATTGCCTCTCCATTATTAACCTGGCTTAATGTCACCTTACAATAGCAAGGTGACATTAACCCTTCATTTCCCCATATCCCACCACTACACGGGAGTGGGAAGAGAGAGGCTAAGTGCCAGAATAGGCGCATCTTACAGATGTGCCTTTTCTGGGGTGGCTGGGGGCAGATGTTTTTAGCCAGGGGGGGCCAATAACCATGGACCCCCTCTAGGCTATTAATATCTGCCCTCAGTCACTGGCTTTCCCTCTCTGGCGGAAAAAATTGCGCGGGAGCCCATGACAATTTTTTCCGGGATTTAACCCTTTAATTTAATAGCTAGACACCAAATTTTACACAGAGACACTTGTTACATTAGTAAGGAGGAATATGTAATAAAAGAAGGGATATGAGATGGTTTACTGTATGCAAACCATGTCTCATATCCTGTCGGGTTTGTGAAGGAGATAGGAAAAGCCGGCAATTGAATTACCGGCTTGTGCTATCTCGCGCTGAATTAAATATAAATACAGTATATATATATATATATATATATATATATATATATATATATATATGTGTCTCAATGACATATATATATATATATATATATATAGTTAGGGCCAGAAATATTGGACAGTGACACAATTTTCGCGAGTTGGGCTCTGCATGCCACCACATTGGATTTGAAATGAAACCTCTACAACAGAATTCAAGTGCAGATTGTAACGTTTAATTTGAAGGGTTGAACAAAAATATCTGATAGAAAATGTAGGAATTGTACACATTTCTTTACAAACACTCCACATTTTAGGAGGTCAAAAGTAATTGGACAAATAAACATAACCTAAACAAAATATTTTTATTTTCAATATTTTGTTGCAAATCCTTTGGAGGCAATCACTGCCTTAAGTCTGGAACCCATGGACATCACCAAACGCTGGGTTTCCTCCTTCTTAATGCTTTGCTTGTTTGTGGGTCTTTCCGTCTTAAGTCTGGATTTCAGCAAGTGAAATGCATGCTCAATTGGGTTTAGATCTGGAGATTGACTTGGCCATTGCAGAATGTTCCACTTTTTGGCACTCATGAACTCCTGGGTAGCTTTGGCTGTATGCTTGGGGTCATTGTCCATCTGTACTATGAAGCGCCGTCCAATCAACTTTGCAGCATTTGGCTGAATCTGGGCTGAAAGTATATCCCGGTACACTTCAGAATTCATCTGGCTACTCTTGTCTGCTCTTATGTCATCAATAAACACAAGTGACCCAGTGCCATTGAAAGCCATGCATGCCCATGCCATCACGTTGCCTCCATCATGTTTTACAGAGGATGTGGTGTGCCTTGGATCATGTGCCGTTCCCTTTCTTCTCCAAACTTTTTTTTTCCCATCATTCTGGTACAGGTTGATCTTTGTCTCATCTGTCCATAGAATACTTTTCCAGAACTGAGCTGGCTTCTTGAGGTGTTTTTCTGCAAATTTAACTCTGGCCTGTCTATTTTTGGTATTGATGAATGGTTTGCATCTAGATGTGAACCCTTTGTATTTACTGTCATGGAGTCTTCTCTTTACTGTTGACTTAGAGACAGATACACCTACTTCACTGAGAGTGTTCTGGACTTCAGTTGATGTTGTGAACGGGTTCTTCTTCACCAAATTAAGTATGCGGCGATCATCCACCACTGTTGTCATCCGTGGACGCCCAGGCCTTTTTGAGTTCCCAAGCTCACCAGTCAATTCCTTTTTTCTCAGAATGTACCCAACTGTTGATTTTGCTACTCCAAGCATGTCTGCTATCTCTCTGATGGATTTTTTCTTTTTTTTTCAGCCTCAGGATGTTCTGCTTCACCTCAATTGAGAGTTCCTTTGACTACATGTTGTCTGCTCACAGCAACAGCTTCCAAATGCAAAACCACACACCTGGAATCCACCCCTGACCTTTTAACTACTTCATTGATTACAGGTTAACGAGGGAGACGCCTTCAGAGTTAATTGCAGCCCTTAGAGTCCATTGCCAGCAATGAAAAAGAAAAAATAATCTCCAGCATGGATCTTCTAAAAAGTCAATTTATTGAAAACACTTTAAAATGCAAACATTTGCAAGAAAGAGATGGGGGTCCCAGGTGGTCAACGCCGACGCGTTTCGACCATCAGGTCTTAGTCATGGCATGAAAATGGGACCACATATTAACATTTTATACAACACAGAACACTAAAACAACAAGTGCTTAGATTAAAATTCAGGTGGGCAATCAGAACATTCATTAGATTAACCCCCTGTGAACCGCAAAAGAGAAAGACATGTCTATGGAAAAAGAACCACAATGGTGTATCAAAAAATTACATTAGCCGGAGTAATAGAACCAATTCACAGTGTGTACAATATTAAATATCACCTTCTTATGGAGAGAAGAAAAAAAAAAAAAAAAAAAAAATAATTATTAAAAAAAAAAAAAAATTGGATTATATGAAATAAATATATGAAATTATTACATTAATCTAACTGCAAAATGAGGTCAAGACGTTTGTTCAGCCCTAAGGGCACCCTTGACTGTAGAGAAAATATCCAAAAGGATTCACGATTTAATATCTTACGTCTATGATCACCGCCTCTAGGGGGTTTATGCACTTTTTCAATAGCAGTCACTTTAATCATGCTGGTATTACCTGCATGGATTGTTTTGCAGTGGTGAGAGACTGCAGAAATGTTATGTGATGTATTATTAAGTGCAGATTCTGAGATATGCTTACAAAACCTTCTTTTTAGAGGGCCCACTGTGCAGCCCACATATTGCAGTTTACATAAGTCGCATTCTATCAAGTAAATGACACCTTCTGAGTTGCAATTCATGTGCGTTCGAATCGGATAAGTAATGCCTGTCACACTAGAGGTGAAACTAGTAGTTTTTCTTACGAAATTACACGTTTTACACGGGTGGTGACCACATTTAAAAAAACCCTTATATGTTAACCAGGCACTATTTCCTGCAGTCAATTTACTGTGGAGATAAAGACTCGGAGATAGGATGTCACGTAAGGAAGGTGCTTTTTTGGCAAGATATCGTATGTGAGTACGATCTAAAATATGTGCTAGCTTCACATCACTATATAAAATAGGAACATATTTTTTCACAATTTGAATTATTTCTGCATACTGCGGACTATAAACTGTGGAAAAATTTATCGTACTCAGAGAGTGAGAGGCAGGCTCTGTGTGTTTATTTTCATTAAGCCTTTTTCTTTTAATTTTTTTCATTTTATTATTATTCTTGTTGGGGTTCCTAGAAAGAGACCCTGAATCCTCATTATCACTCCATAATAAAGACTTCCTATCAATGTCTTTTGTCACTGATTTTGCTCTGTGTAGCATCCAATTAGGATAACCGCGATCTTTAAGTCTGAAAACTGCAGACTCAGTTTCCTGTGTGAATTGTGCAGCTGAACTACAATTTCTTTTAAGCCTGATAAATTCACCCACTGGTATATTCTTAATGACATGTTTTGGGTGACAAGAGTGTGCCTCCAAAATTGAGTTGCTGTCAGTAGATTTTCTATAAGGGGAAACAGCAACTAAGTTAGTATTTTCATTTACTGATAAGGAAATATCCAAATAATTGATAGAAGTCTTGGAGGTATTAAAAGTAAAGGAGAGATTAAAATCGGTATTATTCACGTATTTTATGAAATCCGTAATCAGCATATCTTCCCCCTTCCAAATTATAATCAAATCATCGATATAGCGACCAAAAAATACAATGTTATTAGAAAAGGGATTATTCTCATTGAAAATATATTTTTCTTCCCAAACCGCTACTGTAATATTGGCTAATGAAGGGGAACATTTCCCTCCCATACTAACGCCCTTTTTTTGAATAAAAAACAACCTGTCAAATGAAAAATAATTATGGGTCAACAGAAAAGAAACTGAATCTATAATAAAAAATTGAATCTCCTGTTTGTATGTGCTGTACTTATTGAGAAAATATGACAGGCTGGTTAGAATGATATTATGTGGTATGGAAGGATATAAACCAACCACATCACAGGTGACCCATGTATAATGTGAAGACCACAAAAAGCCATCTAATGCGGCAATGACTGCTTTGGTATCTTTAATGTAACCCGGTAAATTGATCACTAAGGGTTGTAGAAAATGATCCACCCATTCTCCCAAATTTTCTGAGAGTGACCCTATACCAGAGATGATGGCTCTAAACGGAGGAGGAAAAACATTTTTATGAATCTTAGGGAACGCATGATAAATAGGGATAACTGGATGTTTGATATTTAAATAATCATATATTTTTTGTGTAATAGCACCTGTGGATAGGCCATCTACTAATAATTTCTCTAAATGTATCTGAAATTCTTTTGTGGGATCATATGGAATTTGGGTGTAAGTAGAACAATCACTAAGAATGCGAAGATTTTCCACGTAATATAAACCAGCATTCAAAATTACCACCCCCCCTCCTTTGTCAGCCTGTCTGATCAATAAATCCTCATTATGGCGTAAATTACTTATAGCCTGTCTTTCCAAAACAGTCAGATTATCATGCACAAAATCTATGTTACTATCCAGTTTCATTAAATCCCTCTCTACCAGTTCTTGGAAGGTGTCCAAGACAGTGGGTCTGGATTGTACTGGATAGAATAGAGCATTAGGTGTACCAAAATCCTTATTCATATTACAGTCTTTCTCAAGTGAATCGGATTGCAAATCTCGTAAAATAGAATAATCCAAAAGTTCCTGAAAGGAAAAATTACCATGTGGAGAAACAGCATTGGTATATCCAGGAGGTTGCACAGTATCAGAAAAAGCAGAATCTTGTTCAAAGTGACATTTCAAGGTTAAGTTTCTGGCAAATTTGTTTACATCCAATAAAGTCCTAAATACGTCAAATTTTTTTATTGGACAAAAACCAAGTCCTTTTCCCAAAAGAGAAATTTCAGCTTCAGACAAAATATAGCTGGAAAGATTCCAGACTGGAAGTGTCAATACTTCCTCTGATTCCTGAGCGGGTAAGTTCTTACGTTTGTGCTTCCTCCCCGCCCTCCTCCGGCGTTTTTTGCTTTGCTGATGGCACCTGATCTCTCATTAAATGTCTCATTATGCCTGTTGGATCCAAACGATACATCCGAAAAATCTTCTGAAGTATTATGATTTGAGCTGGATGAACCCATCGACTCATGAGATGCAGTGAAGCTGACCCTTCGCCCTTTATAATTGGAATCAAAGAAATCATGTTGCGGGCGTCTATTCCTTCTATTCCAGGTACGGGAGATTTTCCAGGTGTAAACTTGGTTCAATTCATAATCCCGTTTATCTCTCTGGAATTTGTCATGTTTAATATCAGCAACATGTTCCTCTAGTTTCAGTAAGTTTTTTTCCATTCTCTGGTTTAAAATGTTGAAATCCTCAACATTGTTATATTTATTCAGGGATGTCTGTATTTTTGTAATGTCATCTTTTATATGATTAATCTCAATTTCTTCATGTTTGATGATTAGTTCCATCAACTTATATGAACATTGTGAAAGTATTGAGTCCATTGTCCAATTACTTTTGGTCCCTTGAAAAAGAGGACGCTATGCATTACAGAGCTATGATTCCTAAACCCTTTCTCCGATTTGGATGTGGAAACTATCATATTGCAGCTGGGAGTGTGCACTTTCAGCCCATATTATATATATAATTGTATTTCTGAACATGTTTTTGTAAACAGCTAAAATAACAAAACTTGTGTCACTGTCCAAATATTTCTGGCCCTAACTGTATATATATATATATATATATATATAGACTGTATATATGTTTTAACGAACATTAGAGCCCATTGATCCATTGTATGTCGGTTTTGCAAGCCTGCGAGAAAATCTCGCAGTACGGATGCCATACGGATTACATACGGAGGATGACATGCGCAAAATACGCGACCACACCCTGCCTACGGATGACATACGGATCACTATTTTGGGAACATTTCAGCATATTACGGCCGTAAAAAACGGACCGTATTTTCATATGCTGAGTGTGACGCCGGCCTAATTCTAACCCTAATTGCAACCCTAACCCTAATTGCAACCCTAACCCTAATTTCAACCCTAACCCTAGTGGAAAAATAAATATATTTTCTTTATTTCATTATTTTCCCTACCTATGGGGGTGATAAAGGGGGGTTTATTTACTACTTTTTTTTTGCGTTTGATCACTGTGATAGAACCTATCACAGTGATCAAAATGTACCTGGAATTAATCTGCCGGCCGGCTGATTCAGTGGGCGCACTGCGCATGCGCCTGCCATTTTGGAAGATGGCGGCGCCCATGGAGAAGACGGACGGACACTGGGACTCTGTAGGTACGGGGGGTGAGATCGGACCGCAGGGGGAGAGGAGGGCAGCGGAGGACAGGACGGAGGGGAGGAAAGACTGGCGGCGGTGGCAGATCGCCATCATCAGTCGGTGGCGGGGCAAGATCGGGGTCTCCAGCCATGGCCGATGATATTGCAGCATCGGCCATGGCTGAGTTGTAATACTTCACCAACTTTCATTGGTGAAATATTACGATTGCTCTGATTGAAAGTTAAACAGTCACTTTCAACAGCTAATCAGACCGATTGTAGCCACGGGGGGGGGGGGGGGGGGGGAGGGAAAGCATTCAAATTAATAAAGTACACGCCTGCGCAAGGCAAGATTACCTTGTGCAGGCATCTACTACGGAGGACAGAGAATGAACTTCAATCCAATATTGCAGCCAGCATGCAGCCAGCGGGTAAGGAAAGGGTGAATCAAAAACCCCAAAACCCCGCCTCCATGGCTGAAGATTGTTCCCTCCAAATTCAGGTGACAGTGTCCCTTTAAGGACCAATGCCAGCATGCACATTTGTTCGCTTCTAGTGACCGAGCTCATCTGAATACCATGTTGGAACCTAAGGAAAAAATACCGTAATTCTACTGTGACAGAAGTAAGTTCTCTATTTTTTTCTGCTTCATGTAAATTATACTTCCATTTACGTCTGGTATCCATTGGGTCCGAGAGTCAACAAGTAGGCAATATTTTGTCTTTACTCTGTGGCAAGCCATAGGCCTGGGCTTTTTCTTTGCCTGAGGATTCTTCGGAGTTGGCCTCTGTAGAGGCATTTCTCTCGGCTCTCGGTCTCATTTATGACAAACTTGACAGGGCCACTGTAGCCGAGTCCATGAACCGTAGATTGTTTCAGGTAGGTCGTAGAGCTGAGGATTAGTGCTTTCAGTTCAAATATTGGGCTTTGTAGACCTCTTGGAATGACCCTGGTCTCCAGAGTCTGTTCTGCCAGGGATTGTCAGATCAGGTTACGGACAGGATGCCTTGGGCTATGTCCACAAGTTAAGAATTTTGCTGCAGATCCGCAGTGTTTTTGGACGTGCGGAATTGCATCAAATCCGCAGTGTAGTGCACAAGCAATGTTAGTCAATGTGAAATTGAGAATTGTTGTGCACATGCTGCGGAAAACAATGCGCAGATTTGCAGCGTTTTATTTTCCGCATTATATCAATTCTTTTTTGCGGATGTGCAGCGTTTCTGCATCCATTGACTTCCATTATGTCAGGCCCATCCGCAGCAAAACCGCAGGTTTAAAAAAGATCTCCGGATTTGCTGCGGGTGAGCCTGCAAGAAACGATGCAGATCGGGAGGGGGAAGAGTGTGTGGGTGGAGTGTGGGCGGAGACTGTGTGTGCAGAGAAGATGTGCGTGTCTGTGTGCAGGTGTTTGTATGTGTCTGCGTGGGTGTGCAGGGATCTGCAGAGCTGTGTGTGTGCAGTGTGCAGGATTGTGTGTCTGTGCGGCTGTGTGTTGGCAGGCATCGTCCGATGGGACTACTAGTCCCATCCGGCTATGCCTGCTACAGTGACAGGTAGCCGGACGATGGGACAGTAGTAATCCCATCATCCAGCTACTGTGTAAAAAAAAAAAAACAACAACACATATGCACATACAGTCCATACGTATACACATACAGTACATACAACATACAGTATATACACCTAGTTCTTGAAGCCCTCGATCACCTGTAAAAAAAATTAAAAATAATAAACCAACAGTATACTCCCTGTTCCGATGTAATCCATTTAATAGCGAGTATCACGACGATCTCCCGTGTAGAGCTGTCACATCGGCAGATTCAACCTCTTTCCAGGGGCTCCCCTGTTACAATGATGGCAGGTAATCCTCCGCACTGTATCCCTCCGCCGAGGCACCGCTGTGTGGGAAAATTCTCATTCAGCGTTGCCGTAAAGTGAGAGCCTGAATTCAGGTAACCTCATCAGTGATGCACTGCAGGAGCCATTGTCTCCTGTCAATGTGTCACTGGAGGCCTATAGAGCTGTCACATTTCCTGATCTGACTGATCTATAGGGGAGATCGTCGTGGGACAATCGTTATTAAATGGACTGCGTCAGACCAGGGAGTATTTGTGTTGGTTTTTTCTTTTTTTGCAGGATATCGAGGGTGTCACATGGATTGACAGAACAATAAAGATAGCAAAACTGTTTTATGTTTTATTTCATAAAAATGCTGTATTCTGGCTGTGTTTATTTAACCCATTAACAACTATAGGATTAGTAATGGATAGGTATCTTATTGACGCCTCTCCATTACTAAGCCGGCTTGATGTTACGTTACAATTCAAAGATGACATTAACCCCCTATTATCCCATATGCCACTGATACAGAGCAGTGCAAAGAGAGGTTAAGTTCCGTAATTGGCGCATCTTACAGATGCGCCATTTCTGGGGTGGCTGTGAGCTGGTGTTTGTAGCCAGGGGGTCCAATATCCATGGTCCCTTCCTAGGCTATGAATATCTGCCCGCAGCTGTCTGCATAGCTTTTTCTGGCAATTACTTTTAGGGGGACCCCACATTGTTTTTTTCTGGGGGTCCCGCTATTTTAATAGCCAGTAAAGGCTAAATATACAGCTGCGAGCTGATATTCATACCCTGGGAAGATCCATGGGTATTGACTAATTCCTTAGCTATAAACATCGGCCCCCAGTCGCTGGTTTTCCCTCTCTTGTGAGAAACTCGCATCAATAACCCGGCACCGGAGCGCGCAGCTGCATGTATTTCTATGCAGCTGAACGCTCCAGTCTTGAGTGCCGGCGGCCTTGCTGTAGACTGTGAGCCCTTGTGGGCAGCGTCCTCTCTCCTCCTGTACTTGTGTGTGCCTTGTTTTACTCATGTTTATTGTAGTTGTCTATATTTGTCCCGTTCACATGTAAAGCGCCATGGAATAAATGGCGCTATTAAAATGAATAATAATAATAATTGATGTGCGAGACTCATGCGAGTTTCTCGCAAGTGTGACCCCCGCCTAACGCAGATTTTGTGTGTATGGGTGTGTCTTTATTTAACTCTTTATGTACCATTTTATTATGTTTATTACTAAACATCGGTCTTGGTATTATCTATCGATCTATAGATATATCTGTCTATAGATAGATAGATCTATAAATGGAAAAAAACCAGGCAGCACTCCAGTTCAAGGAAATATTGTGGGCTTTACTCCAGCACCAAGTGGTTCGACGTTTCAACTTCACATCACGGTCTTAGTCAATTGTGATGCTTTACCAAGACCGTGATGTGAGGTTGAAACGTTGCACCACTTGGTGCTGAATTAAAGCCCACAATTTTTCTTTGAACTGAAGTGCTGCCTGATTTTTTTTCATTTATATTTTGCGTTGGACAACCGCATTATTTAGGAAGTATTGCACCCAAAATCTGCTCAAGTTTGTGCTGCTATATATCTTTTTTATTTAGATATATCTATCTATAGATAGATGGATAGCTAGATAAATACTGTATATCTATAGATAGATGGATAGATATATCTATAGATGGATAGTTATATCTATAGATAGATCTATAGCTAGATAGATCTATAGATAGAGAAAGATAGATCTATCTATTATCTATGTGTAAACATTATTCTTCAATGGAGTATGTAAATGAAGAGGTTGGACAAGAAATGACATCACAATTTTTTTTTTGTTCAATAATAGATCTTTATTTAGCTTTCAAAAACGCGTAAAAATCCGCATGAAAATCCGCATAAAAAAACGCATCAAATCCGCTTGTATTTTTATCTGCATTTTCTGCCAAGAGATGCAGAATCTGCGCAGAAAATCCCACAGGATAATCTGCAACGTGTGCACATACAGTGCCTTGCAGGAGCGTAGCTACTGGGGGGGCAGAGGGGGCCATCGCCCCGGGCCCGGTCACATGAAGGGGCCCACTGGGAGCCAGGGCAGGGCCACTTCTGTGAGGAGGCAGAACACCGCATAGGAGCAGAGCAGTATAATGTCTGCTCCCTTCTGATGTCTGCACGCTGCTAGCACAGTGGCCGGCTGCAGTCTCCCCCCTGCAGTGAATGGTTTCGCCCGTCTGTCTGACCTGATCCTGAAGCTTTTCCTGGCTGCAGTTTTTCTTCGCTCTGTGCAGGCTGGGATTGACTCAGGCATGCTGGGTCCTAGTGCCCACATCTTGCACTTACTTCCTGGTCCTGCCTGCAGAGCAAACTTTCTCAGTAAGTGGGGATGGAACTTATTAGGTTTATTACATTCAGGTATGTAACTGTGAGACCGTTGGGGTATTGTGGGGGCTGAAAGTGAGTGAGGGGGGACAGGGTACTGGGGGGTGAATGTGAGACCATGGGGGTATTGTGGGGGAGGGGACACGGCACTGGGGGGTGAATGTGAGACCATTTGGGGGTTGTGAGGGCAGAAGGTGGGTGAGATGAGACAGGGCACTGAGGGGTGGATGTGAGATGATGGGGGTATTGGGGCTTAAGTGGGGGAGGGGGACAGGGCACTGGGGACTGAATATTATAACGTTTAGTTATGATATTATATGTACTCCATCACATGTAATATTTGCTGTCTGGAGAGGCTGGGGATGGGGGGTTAGGGGGTTTTTGATACGTACCACCTGGGTCTTTTATGAGTATTAGTATAAGGAGCCCGCATACAGTAACCAAGAGCTGCATCAAATTTACAGCACCACTCCAGCATTATTTTATTTCATTGCTGGAGCGGTGCTGAAAATCCACGTCCCCTGCCCTCTGTCTCATACTCACCTTCTGGCGTTGTCATCTGTTTTAGTCTCCGCTCGGCTCCGTCTCCTGCAGTTTGTGGCCTGTCCGCTGCCCCAGTGTTTCATGGAGCAGCGCAGAGGTCACTAATCAATGTGAGTCTATGGGAGCGTCGTTTTGGCCTCTTTCTCACTTTCAGGTTATGTGCACACGTTGCGGATTAGCCGCTGAGGATTCACAGCAGTTTTCTATCTGGTTTACAGTGCCATGTAAACCTATGGAAAACCAAATCCGCAGTGCACATGGTGCGGAAAATACCGCGCGGAAACGCTGCATTGTATTTTCCGTAGCATGTCAATTCTTTTTGCGGATTCCGCAGTGTTTTACACCTGCTCCTGTATAGGAATCCGCAGGTGGTAAAATGCAGGTGAAATCTGCACAAAAAACACAGGAAATCCATGGTAATTCCGCACACAAATCCGCAACAAGTGAACATAGCCTCATAGTCTTACATTGAGCGCTTGTGACATAGCTTCTAACTTCTGGCAAGTCAGAAGCTGCGCTCACAAGTTTGAACAGCGGCTCTGCAGCAGTTCCACAAAAAATAGTGAATACGCCGGAGGATGAGTAAATGACCGGGACATCCAAATCATGACAGGGAGCTGTGAATCTATTACACTGTCTATAAGGGAGCTGCGGGCCCATCATACTGTGTATACGGGAGCTGCGGGCCCATGTCACTGTGTATACGGGAGCTGCGAGTCCATCATACTGTGTATACGGGAGCTGTGGGCCCATCATACTGTGTATACGGGAGCTGCAGGCTCATCATACTGTGTATAAGGGAGCTGTGGGCTCATACTGTGTATAAGGGAGCTGCGGGCCCATACTGTGTATAAGGGAGCTGCGGGCCCATCATACTGTGCATAAGGGAGCTGTGGGCGCATCATACTGTGTATAAGGAAGCTGTGGGCCCATTATACTGTGTATAGGGAACTGTGTGGGACATCATACTATGTATAGGGAACTGTGAAGGCATATTGTGCATATGGGAGCTGTTGGCCCATTACACTGTATACAGGGGAGCTCTGGGGGGCATTGTACTTTCTATAGTGGAGTTCTGTCAGCATTATACTGTGTATAGGGGAGCATTGGGCCCATACTATCTATAGGGGAGCAGTGGGATCATACTGTGTAAAGGGGAGCAGTGGGAACATCATACGGTGTATCGGGGAGTTATAGAATGATCATACTGTGTATATGCGAGCTGTGGGGGCCTTAGACTGTGTATAGGGAAGCTTTGAGCTCACCATACTGTGTATAATGGAGCAGTACATGGGGGAACTTAGGGGACATTATTAAATGTTAAGTGGGCACTTAAGCATCATTGTTATAGGGGCACTCAGAGTATTGTGACCATCAAAGTTGCATGTGGTCACAATATGGCGGTAATGTCAATGTTCGTTTTTGTATATAGATTTATTTTCAATAACAGCGCGGTCATATTCTGAGGTTCCACTATAGTCATAATTAGAGTCCGCAACCGTAGTGGTCATCAGGGTTAGCTGGTTAGGGGCCCACTCAGATGCTTCGCCCCCCTAAGTTGAAACCCTAGCTACGCCTCTGGTGCCTTGCAAAAGTATTCGGCCCCCTAGAACTTTTCAACCTTTTCCCACATATCATGCTTCAAAGATAAAGATACCAAATGTAAATTTTTGGTGAAGAATCCACAAGTGGAAAACAATTGGGAAGTTGAATGAAATTTATTGGTTATTTTAAATTTTTGTGGAAATTCAAAAACTGAAAAGTGGTGCATGCAATATTATTCGGCCCTTTTATTTTCAATGCAGTAAACTCACTCCAGAAGTTCATTGTGGATCTCTTAATGATCCAATGTTGTCCTAAATGCCTGCTGATGATGATAAATATAATCCACCTGTGTGTAATTAAGTCTCCGTATAAATGCACCTGCTCTGTGATAGTCTAAGGGTTCATGGAGCATCATGAAGACCAAGAACACAACAGGCAGGTCCGTGATACTGCTGTGTAGAAGTTTAAAGCCAGATTTGGATACAAAATGATTTCAAAAACTTTAAACATCTCGAGAACTGTGCAAGCGATCATCTTGAAAAGGAAGGAGTATCATAGCACTGCAAGTCTACCAAGACCCGGCCGTCCCTCTAAACTTTCATCTTAAAGGGAACCTGTCGCCCCCTCTCCCCCCCAAGGCGTTTGAAACTAAAAGAGCCACCTTGTGCAGAAGTAATGCTGCATTCTGACAAGGTGGCTCTTTTAGTTATTGGTGCTGTAACTGCAGAAATAATCCGTTTTGTAATTTGTCCTAAATACCCATCTTCAGTCCTTGAGACAGGCCTTTCCCCCCTTGTTCAGTGGAGGACAACTGTAATGAGTGGCGCAGACACAGTTTGTAGGCCCACAATTAAAAAGTAGTCTAAATGCAGTTCAAATTTGGTAACAGGACTAAACAGGCGGCATTGCTTTGTTCAGTGGAGCACAACTGTAATGAGTGGCACATACACAGTTTGTAGGCCCAAAATAAAAAAGTTGGCTAAAAGCAGTTCAAAATTGGTAACAGGACTAAACAGTCGGCATAGCTAGGTATTGGGGTGGGCTCCTCTGCTGAGTAGCAGACAGTGGTACTAGGCGCAAAGTATTAACTGGTCTAAATGGAGGCCAGGGCCCCTGTATATTTTAACTATCATTTCAACAAATTTGTATTGGCAGTGCCATTGAAGGATTTAACAGCACAGACTACACAGTGGTGGAGCAGGAGGCGGCAGTACTGGCACAGTGCCCCTCATATTACGACGGTGTGTCTGACGTTGGTTGTGCACCACCGTCAGACACTTCATTGTACTATGAGGGACCCTGTGCCAGTGCCGTCGCCCAAGAGTGGGCACACTACAATGGCCTATGGTGGACATTCAGCAGCTGCAAATGCCGGAATTGGAGAAGTCCGTAAGAAGAGGCCAAAAGCAAGACATTTTTCAGGCAAGCTACGTGTCAGAAGGAGAAGGTGGGGCAAAATAATTTGAAATCCATGATTGTTTCTTTTTAATGAAGGTTAGATCATCAACATTCTGGGTAGGCAGACGTGTCCTTTTTTCGGTCAGTATTGAACCAGCAGCACTGAAGACTCTTTCTGATAGCACACTAGAAGCAGGGCAAGCGAGCTCCTGTAATGCATATTCTGCCAATTCAGGCCACGTGTCTATTTTAGATGCCCAGTAATCAAAGGGGAATGACCTGTGAGGGAGAACATCGATAAGGGAGGAAAAGTAGTTCGTAACCATACTGGACAAATGCTATCTTCTGTCACTTTGAATCGATGCAGCACTACATGTCGTGTAAGCGGTCATTGCGAAGTCACTCCACAACCAGGTCATAAAACCCCTCTGTCCAACGCCACTTCAGATTTCTGCACCTCTAACACCTCTGCCATGTTGCCCCCTACGGCTCGTGTGAGAACCATCACCGCCGCTGTGTGCTGGGAATGTCTGAACCAAACGGTCTACAAGAGTTGCTTGTTTGGTAGCCAATATTTGCTCAAGGTTCTCATGTGGCATGATATTTTGTAATTTTCCTTTATATCTTGGATCCAGGAGGCAGGCCAACCAGTAATCGTCATCGTTCATCATTTTGATAATGCAAGGGTCCCTTTTTAGGATACGCAATGTATACTCAGCCATGTGGGCCAATGTTCCAGGTGTCAATTCACTGCTTGTGCTGGGTTGGGGAGCACTCAAATCAACATCACTTGTGTCCAGCAAAAACCCTGTACCTGACCTTGCAACGCCACCAGTTTTTATTGCCCCCTGTGAAGCATCCTCCTCCCATAAATATTCATCCCCATCATCCTCCTCCTCTTTGTCTGCCTCCTCGTCCAGGAGAGTTCACTGAGCAGACAATGGCTGACTGTCATCAAAGCTTCCCTCCTCCTCGGCTGCAAACGCCAGCTCCTTAATGTGCGTCAAACTTTGTATCAGCAGACACATTAGTGGGATGCTTATGATGGCGTCGTCTGCACTTACCAGCCTTGTTCATTCCTCAAAACACTGAAGGACTTGACAGAGGGCTTGGAGCTTCGACCACTGCACACCAGACAACTCCATGTCAGCCATCCAACTGCCTGCCCGTGTATGTGTATCCTCCCACAAATTACAGCACGCCTCTCTTCGCACAGCCTCTGAACCATGTGCAGTGTGGAGTTCCACTGTTATAAACTTAGTGCTAAGTGCAGTGGAGATCAGTATCATGGGTCAGAAAAGAGGCCGAGAGACAACAGGTTAAGAGTTCAAGAATATTTATGATGGTATGCAGGTAAACAGCTATGACACAGCAGGTTAGTAGCAGACAGAGCTGAATAAGCAGTAAGCACGTGTACAGACCGTGGAAGTCCAAGTATGTCAGGTCCAGAGACCTGGAGACCAGGCCAGGCCTCCTAGCAGGGAACAGTCCAGCAGCAGAGAGGAGTGCAGAGCAGATCCAAGGAAACAAGTCTTACGATGAAGAGATGTAGATCCGAAGACAGATGGGGTATCCCAAGGTAACAAAGAACCAGCAAGATAGCAGTTCTTCCAGCTTGAGCACAAGTCCAGGAACAAGATACTCAAGCAATGAATAATATACAGAGCTCCCTTATATACACCACAGACAGGAACAGGGAAAGTCTGACAGGAAGCAAGATGGCCCCCGTGAGGCCAGTGACTCCATCTTAGGTAAGGGCAAAAGTAACTGAACTGAGGGAAACAGCAGACAGGAACAGATGTACAGTCCAAATCCTTACATTACTCCCTTCTTAAAAGACGTCCTCTGGACGATCTTAAGTCTGCCTTATTGGGGTATCTGCTGTGAAACAGTCTGATCAGATGGGGAGCATGGATGTTCTCCAGAGGTTCCCAGGAATTTTCTTCAACAGTATCCCTGCCATTTCACCAGATACTGAAGACGTCTCCTATGAATCCGTGAATCCAAGATTTTCTCCACGACGAATTCCTCTTGCCCGTCAATGAGGACTGGATCAGGAGGAGCAGAGGTGCGTCCGGGAAAAGAATTAGGCACTGCTGGTTTAAGCAGGGAAACATGGAAAACAGGATGAATTTTTAAAGAGTTAGACAACTTGAGTCGACAGGCTACAGGACTCACAATACCGCTGATCTTATATGGGCCATCATATTTTTGCCCCAGCTTGGAAGTCGGAATTCTGAGTTTTAAGTTTTTTGTTGAGAGCCAGACCATGTCTCCTACCTTGTATGTTGGTGCTGGCTTACGGAATCTGTCTGCTGCCTTCTTGAATCTTTCCTGTGCTTAAACTAAGGTGTTTTTTAGAATGTTCAAATTTTGCTGTAAAGATGCAATGCGGTCAGCAACCGCAGGCACAGACATGTCTATGGGGAGTCGAGGGAGACTACTGGGATGATATCCCTTGTTAGCAAAGAACGGAGATAATTTGGTGGAAGCATTCTGAGAGTTGTTATACGTGAACTCGGCCAACGGCATTAGACTCACCCAATCGTCTTGTAGATGACACACGTAGCAACGCAGATACTGCTCCAAGGTTTGATTGGTTCGCTCTGTTTGGCCGTTAGACTGTGGATGAAAGGCAGAAGATAATTTTACTTTGATGTCCAGAGCAGCACAGAAGCTTTGCCAGAACCGTGAGGTGAATTGAACTCCACGATCAGATATTACTTCATCCGGAGATCCGTGTAAACGAAAAACATTTTGCACAACAAGATCCGCTGTTTGCTTAGCTGTTGGGACACCAGCACAGGGAATAAAATGAGCAGCTTTAGTCAACCGGTCAACTACTACAAGAATCGTGGTTTTTCCCTGTGACAAAGGCAACTCCACAATAAAATCCATTGAAATTGACCCCCAGGGACGAGATGGAACAGGCAGAGGTTGCAACAGTCCTGTAGGTGAAGAACAAGGGACTTTTGACCTGGCACATACCTCACACGATGACACGTACCGAAGAACATCTTTCCGAAAAGTCGGCCACCAGAAAAAACGAGACAGAAATTCCTGAGTCTTCTGAACTCCCCCATGACTGGCAAACTTAGAGTCATGCATTAATTTCAACACACTCAGTTTTACTGTTTCTGGGATATACAGACGCTGTCCTTGAAACCAAAGTCCATTCTTGAAAGTTAGAATCACCTGATTGGGTGGTTGACTCAAAAGCGAATCCACAGCATAAGCCTCCTTAATCTCAGTTAGAAGATCCTGATTATGCAAGACGCTTACAAAGTTTTTCTCAGTTAGAATGGTCCTTGAAGACGAAGCTGAAGTTGCTTCATCTGAATGAATTCTGGATAGTGCATCAGCCTTCTTATTACGAGAACCCGGCCTATAGGAAATGACAAAATCAAATTGATTAAGAAAAAGATTCCATCGAGCCCGTCTAGGTTTCAGACATCTTGCCGACCTCATAAATTCGAGATTCCGATGATCTGTGAGTATAACAATCTGTTGGGATGCTCCTTGTAACAGATGTCTCCATTCCTTAAATGCGGTTATGATGGCTAACAGTTCCTTGTTGCCAACGTCGTAATTCCTTTCTGCGGGTGACAATTTTTGTGAGAGAAAGGCACACGGATGGAAGAGATCTTTCTCACCTGTTCTTTGCGAGAGTATGGCCCCTACAGCACAGTCCGAGGCATCTACTTCCACTATGAAGGCTTTGTCTGGATCAGGGTGGACAAGAATGGGAGCTGTCGTAAATTTAGATTTCAACGTAGAAAATGCTGTTTGAGCTTGGGGAGACCAGACAAATGGCGTCTTCTTCTGGGTTAACTGAGCGATGGGTGCAACAATCGCTGAAAAATTTTTAATAAAGCGTCTGTAAAAATTGGTGAATCCGATGAATCTCTGTACTTCCTTCACTGACTTGGGAGTCGGCCACTCCTGAATGGCTTGTGTCTTGCTTGTGTCCATGCTGAGACCCTGGGGAGAAATAACATATAGCAAGAATTGAATTTCTGTTTTGTGAAACTCACATTTCTCCAGTTTGATGTATAAATGATTCTGCCGTAGACGATCCAAAACCATTTTCACGTGTCGCTGATGGTCCTCGATATGGCTTTAAAAAATCAAAATGTCATCCAAATAAATCACAACAAAAATATCGAGTTGATCCCGGAAAACATCATTTGCCAAGTGCTGGAATGTAGCCGGTGAGTTACGGAGACCGAAAGCCATAACGAGGTACTCGAAATGTCCATAACGTGACCAAAAAGCAGTTTTCCACTCATCGCCAGGACGAATCCGTACTAGATTGTATGCTCCACGAAGATCCAATTTTGTAAAGATTTTGGCATGTCGCACTCTCTCAAGTAATTCGGGAATTAGTGGGAGTGGATAAGAGTTCCTGATTGTGACTTTGTACAGCTCCCGGTAGTCAATGCATGGTCGGAGTGAGCCATCTTTTTTTTTGACAAAGAAAATTGGAGCACCTGCTGGGGAGGAAGATGGTCGTATAAACCCCTTAGCTAGGTTTTCATCTATATACTCCTTGAGAGCTTTTAATTCTGGCCCAGACAATGGATAAATACTCCCGAAAGGAATCGCGGCACCAGGCAATAATTCCACGGGGCAGTCATATGGCCGATGTGGCGGTAATTTATCCGTATTTTTTTTGTCACACACATCACTAAAGTCCCGATACTCTACCGGCAATGTCGAGTCGACCGTGACTGCTGTCTTCACTGGAGCCAGCTCTCCGGACAACGCTGATTCATTTGGAAACTAATTCCTTCGTTGTCCAATTGATAATCGGATTTCACAGCCACAACCAGGGCAAACCTAAAATAGGAAAATTAGGAGAAGAAATCAACAAAAAGGACATATTTTCAGAATGATCCGTGCCCATACGGATCTTTAATGGGACTGTTTCGAGTTTCACAGGCCCAGATATTAGTGGAGACCCGTCCACGGTCTCCATAAACACCGGAGAGTCTCTTTTTCGTGAGCGTATGCCATGTTTTTCAGCAAAGGAGATGTCCATGAGATTGCTGCAAGCTCCAGAGTCTATCATGGCGGAGCAGGTGATCCAGCAGGAACACACCCAAATTTTGATGGAAACGCAGCAGAGCGAATCCCTCCTCGCCGTGGTAGAACTTACGGAAAGTAAGGCTATGTCCACAGGTGATAATGTTAACGATGAATCATCAGGAAAATCAAAGTTTTCAGCGGATATTTCTTGTCTGTGCGGAAGAGAACACACTGAAGATACATCCGAAAAGTCAAGTCCAGTTACCGCAGCTGCGGACTTGCGATTTTTCCCAGGGCACTCTGAAATATAGTGACCCGATTTACCGCAGTAAAAACATAGATTCTCCTTGAAACGATATTCCTTACGTGCATCAATGGGTTTCCTCCGTACTGCGTCAACCTGCATAGGTTCCAGCTCTGTCTGAGATAAAGTCTTAGTCAGCGCCTCCTTGGTGGGGGATGGAAAAGGCATAAAGTTATTACGATTAGCATCGGCCCATTTTTCTTGACGACGTTCGGTGAGACAAATATCAATCCGAATACAATGATGTATAAAGTCAGCCAAGTTAGTAGGTGATTCACCTCGAGCTAGTTCATCTTTGATGGAAGCAGATAAACCTCTCCTGAACACTGCATATTTCGCTGAATCGCACCATGTAGTATCCAGCACCCATTTCCGAAACTCCATTGCGTATTCCACAACAGGACGCTTCCCTTGACGTAGTGTCAGTAGTGCGGTTTCAGCTGTGATACTCCGATTAGGGTCATCAAACATTTGACACATTGCTGCAGTAAAGTCTTTCAGGGAATTCAAGCACACATCATTAGTCTCAATCAGAGGATTAGCCCAGGCTAACGCTTTGTTTGTTAGCAACATAATTATGGTCAACACTTTATCCCGATCAGTTGCAAACTGGGCCGCACGTGCAGAGAAATACAGCTGACATTGATTCAAAACCCCCCGAAATTTCTCTTTCACCACCAAACCTGAATGGTGGGAGTTTAGGAAAAGCTGGACCAGGAGCTGGGATTGGAGCAGATACCATGGTTGCAGCTGCAGTCTCCACATTTGAAAGTCGAGATGCTAAGGCCTGAATAGACGTATTGGCCACATTCGCATTATGATTAGTTTGCGATTCTAATGTCCCCAGCTTTGTTTTTATAGCCTGCAGCTCCCCATGAAGTCCACAGACAAAAGAGCAAAGTTTTTTCATTCGCACCTCCATAGAATCTGACCCAGAGATCTCCATTTTTTTTTTAGGTATTCTGTTATAAACTTAGTGCTAAGTGCAGTGGAGATCAGTATCATGGGTCAGAAAAGAGGCCGAGAGACAACAGGTTAAGAGTAGGGTTGAGCGACCTTGACTTTTTTAGAGTCGAGTCGGGTTTCGCGAAACCCGACTATCTCAAAAGTCGAGTCGAGTGGAATCGGCCGATTATCGCGAAAAGTCGGGGATCGACCGAAACACGAAACCCAATGCAAGTCAATGGGGGAGCATAGTCGGCAGTGAATGGAGGCCAGGAAAACACCTACAGTGCCCATTTTAATGGCAAAAAACATACATTCTTGTTACTGAAGCTTGTCAATCTAAATTTACCTTATAATAATAGTAAGGCATTGGAAATTGGAGGTCATTTGGCTAAAGTTGTGGGGGGTAGGGCTGGTTCAAGTATTTAGTGGGCCCAGGAAATCTGGACCACGTCACGGCAGTGGAGCAGGGAGAGGTAAGTATTTCAACTTTGCAAGTGCTGTGATCCTGAGCAAGCAGGGGGGGCCCACACGTTGGCATTGGCACTGGCACAGGGCCCCTCAAAGTACGACGGTGTGTTTGCACGGCGGGGGCGCCTCCCACCGGCAGCGACACTTTTGCGTACTATGAGGGGCCCTGTGCCAGTGACGTCGCCAACGAGTATTCCTCCCCCCACCTGATGAAGGAACCTGCACCTTCATCTGCACCTTCCTCTTTGTCCCCGTGTAAGGTGGTATGGTATGCGGGAAGGGGAACCTGACTTTCAGCAGGGTCACTATCTTGCAGTGTAGCGTGCACGGGGAATGTTGCGTTATGGGTCAATGTACCAGCAGACTCATCTATCACTGGCTGGGCAATGGGCAGAATGAGGGGGAAACAGATATGGGCCCAAAGAATAAAGTGGGCTAAATGCAGTTCAAAATTGGTAACAGGACTAACCAGGGGGCATTGCTTTGTTCAGTGGAGGACAACTGGAATGAGAGGCTGACACAGAGTAGGCCCAAATCAGTAAGTACATGAATACATGACCCAATGCACTTTTAGCTAATACAGTGCATATATTTATATTACACAATACCATTTTTTTACCTGGTCAACATTTTGTGGTATACTGACGTATTCCTCTCTGAGCAATAACTAGCAGATGTGCTGGGTCTAATAGTATAGTATAGACCGGCACAAGTGTGTTAGTTATTTTCTACGTACCCTTTTGTGTCAATAAGAGTGAACGCAAGTCCCTCTTTTTTATCTTCCCTTGTCTGTACATCACTTGATCACGTTAGTGTTATGGCTGGCAATCAGGCAACACAGCGTGCAGTAATCAGCGCACATACAGAGATCTGGCAATAACCAAAAACAATAGGACGAGCTCTGAGACGTGGAATCTCTGTAGACTGCAGTACCTGATCTATCCTCACACAACTATAAGCAGCAGTGGATTGCGCCTAACAACTACCTATGCAACTCGGCACTGCCTGAGGAGCTGACTAGCCTGAAGATAGAAATACAAGCCTGACTTACCTCAGAGAAATACCCCAAAGGAATAGGCAGCCCCCCACATATAATGACTGTTAGCAAGATGAAAAGACAAACGTAGGAATGAAATAGATTCAGCAAAGTGAGGCCCGATATTCTAGACAGAGCGAGGATAGCAAAGAGAACTATGCAGTCTACAAAAAACCCTAAAACGAAAACCACGCAAAGGGGCAAAAAGACCCACCGTGGCGAACTAACAGCACGGCGGTGCACCCCTCTGCTTCTCAGAGCTTCCAGCAAAAGACAATAGCAAGCTGGACAGAAAAAAACAGAAAACAAACTAGAAGCACTTATCTAGCAGAGCAGCAGGCCCAAGGAAAGATGCAGTAGCTCAGATCCAACACTGGAACATTGACAAGGAGCAAGGAAGACAGACTCAGGTGGAGCTAAATAGCAAGGCAGCCAACGAGCTCACCAAAACACCTGAGGGAGGAAGCCCAGAGACTGCAATACCACTTGTGACCACAGAAATGAACTCAGCCACAGAATTCACAACACGTTAGTTTGTCTTTTTTAAATATTATCATTAAAAGTTATTTTTTAGTCCAATTGCTTTACATATTCCAAATCAGTAAGTAGTCTAAATGCAGTTCAAAATTGGCAACAGTAGTAAACAGGCGGCACAGCTTTGTTCACTGGAGGAGAACAGCAAGGAGCGGCAGACACCGATAGTAGGCCCCAACCCAACTAGTAGGCCCACGGCAGTTTTAAAATTCCGATAGGCTGAAAACCAGATAATTGTAGGTCATTTTTTGTAAAGAGGACAGCTGTATTTAGTGGCGCAGCCAGACACTACAAGTAGGCCTTACACCACAAAGTTGGCTCGACGCAGGTTTAAAAAAAGGTTACATGGGTACACTGTCTGCATTGGTGTGCTCAGTGGAGGACAATTGGAAGGAGGGACCGCAGAAAGACTTAGTAGGCGTAAAATAACAAAATAGGCTCTATGCAGCTTCGATTATGTGGCAACCTGGAGAACACCTTGGAGCGGCAGACACCGTCTCTACGACCCAGACCTAACTTGTAGGCCTAATGTAGTGTTGTTTCAACAACTACTTAACACGAGCATGAAGATTGAAGCTATGGAGAGGCAACCTGGAGAACACCTTGGAGCGGCAGACACCGTTAGTAGGCCCTACCGAAGTAGTAGCCCCAATGCAGTTTTCAAATTCTTATAGGCTGAAAAACAAAATATTGACGCTCAGCTTTTTTCAGAGGAGGACAGCTGTATTGAGTGGCGCAGACAGACACAGGTAGTAGGCCTTAAACACAAAATTTGGCTCAATGCAGTTTAAAAAAGGTTACAGGGGTACACAGGCAGCATTGGTCTGTTCAGTGGAGGACAATTTCAATTATGGACCGCAGACAGACTTAGTACGCCTACAATTAAAAAAAGGATGCTCTATGCAATTTAAAATAGCTTCCAGGGGTACACTGGCAGCAGTGGTGTGGTCAGTGGAGGACTAGTGGAAGGAGGGACCGCAGACAGGCTTAGTAGGCATAACATAACAAAAGTAGGCTGTAGACACTTGGAATTATCTTGCAGGAGTACACAGGCAGCATTGGTGTTGTCAGCGGAGGCCGATTGTAATGAGTGTCTGACAGTTAGTACTCACAAAAAATAAATAGATGTTAATGTCTCGCAATACAACAAAACCAAAACACAAAAGGGTGGCGTACTTAGGTACAGGGGTGGGCTCCCCTGCTGAGTTTCAGACCTAGTAATTTGGTGCAAAGTATATACTGGTGTAAATATAGGACACTGGCCCTAACTATTTTAAGTAGCATCATGCATGTCAACACATTGGTATTGTCAGTGCCAGGCATTGAAGGATGTCAGCGCATAGACTAAACATTGGTGGAGCTGTGAGAGATAATTTTGCAAGTGGTAGAGCACTGTTTGAGCTGTGGGGGGGAACTCTCTTGTGGCTGGCGGTACAGGCCCAGGGCCCCTCATGTTACAACGGTGTGTCTGACGTTGGGTGCGCACCACCACCGCCAGAGACACTTTATTGTACTATGAGGGACCCAGTGGCAGTGCCGTCGACCAAAAGCGTGCACATCCACCTCTTCAGACAAACGGCACTCTCACGGGTGCTTGTGCCAAGTGGCGAGACCACGGCCCCGTGGGGGCAGTTTGCCCATTTAGGGAGGTGTAAACATGTCATATGCTGGACAAACAGCTGCTGCAAATTACGAGATTGGAAAAGTCAGAGCAGTCCACAAGCAAGACCTTTTCATAGGAAAGCTAGGTGTCAGCCGGGCAAGGTGGGGCAAAAGATTTCGAAATCCAGTTGTGGTTCATTTTAATGAAGGTTAGATCATCAACATTTTGGGTAGCCAGACGAGTCCTTTTTTCGGTTAATATTGAACCTGCAGCACTGAATACTCTTTCTGATAGCACACTAGCTGCTGGGCAAGCAAGCTTCTGCAATGCATATTCTGCCAATTCTGGCCAGCTGTTTACTTTGGATGCCCAGTAATCAAATGGGAATGACGGTTGAGGGAGAACGTCGATAAGGGATGAAAAATAGTAACCATACTGGACAAATGTTGTCTCCTGACACTTTGAATTGATGCTGCAGTACCTGTCCTGTCTGCGGTCATAGCAAAATCACTCCACAACCTGGTCAGAAAACCCCTCTGTCCAACGCCACTTCGGATTTGTGCACCTCTAACACCTCTGGCCTGCTGCCCACTGCAGCTCGTGTGATAACGCTCACCGTCGCTGTGTGCTGGGAATGCCTGAATCAAACGGTCAACAAGAGTTGATTGTTTGGTTGATAATATTTGTTCCAGGTTCTCATGTGGCATAATATTTTGCAATTTGCCTTTATAGCGAGTATCAAGGAGGCAGGCCAACCAGTAATCGTCATCGATCATCATTTTAATAATGCATGGGTCCCTTTTCAGGATACGTAAGGCATAATCCGCCATGTGGGCCAAAGTTCCAGTTGTCAAATCTGCGGTCGTGCTGGGTTGAGGGGCAGATTCAGGCAAATCTACGTCACTTGTCTCCCTAAAAAAACCTGAACCCGGCCTTGCAACGCCACCAGTTGCTATTGGCCCCGGAGAAGCTTCCTCATTAAAAAAAATACTCATCCCCATCATCCTCCTTGTCCTCCTCCTCCTGTTCGCCCGCTACCTCGTCCTGTACACTGCCCTGACCAGACAATGGCTGACTGTCATCAAGGCTTTCCTCTTCCTCTGCTGCAGACGCCTGCTCCTTTATGTGCGTCAAACTTTGCATCAGCAGACGCATTAGGGGGATGCTCATGCTTATTATGGCGTTGTCTGCACTAACCAGGCGTGTGCATTCCTCAAAACACTAAAGGACTTGACACATGTCTTGTACCTTCGACCACTGCACACCTGACAACTCCATGTCTGCCATCCTACTGCCTGCCCGTGTATGTGTATCCTCCCACAAAAACATAACAGCACGCCTCTGTTCGCACAGTCTCTGAAGCATGTGCAGTGTTGAGTTCCACCTTGTTGCAACGTCGATGATTAAGCGATGCTGGGGAAGGTTCAAAGACCGCTGATAGGTCTGCATACGGCTGGAGTGTACGGGCGAGCGGCGGATATGCGAGCAAAGTCCGCGCACTGTGAGGAGCAGGTCAGATAACCCCGGATAACTTTTCAGGAAGCACTGCACCACCAGGTTTAAGGTGTGAGCCAGGCAAGGAATGTGTTTCAGTTGGGAAAGGGAGATGGCAGCCATGAAATTCCTTCCGTTATCACTCACTACCTTGCCTGCCTCAAGATCTACAGTGCCCAGCCACAACTGCGTTTCTTTCTGCAAGAACTCGGACAGAACTTCCGCAGTGTGTCTGTTGTCGCCCAAACACTTCATAGCCAATACAGCCTGCTGACGCTTGCCAGTAACTGCCCCATAATGGGACACCTGGTGTGCAACAGTGGCAGCTGCGGATGGAGTGGTTGTGCGACTGCGGTCTGTGGACGAGCTCTCGCTTCTGCAGGAGGAGGAGGGGGTGCGAATGGCTACAGCCAACTGTTTCCTAGACCGTGGGCTAGGCAGAACTGTCCCAAAATTGCTGTCCCCTGTGGACCCTGCATCCACAACATTCACCCAGTGTGCCGTGATGGACACGTAACGTCCCTGGCCATGCCTACTGGTCCATGCATCTGTTGTCAGTTGCACCTTTGTGCTCACAGATTGCCTGAGTGCATGGACGATGCGCTCTTTAACATGCTGGTGGAGGGCTGGGATGGCTTTTCTGGAAAAAAGTGTCGACTGGGTAGCTCGTAGCGTGGTACAGCGTAGTCCATCAGGGCTTTGAAAGCTTCGCTTTCAACTAACCGGTAGGGCATCATCTCTAACGAGATTAGTCTAGCTATGTGGGCGTTCAAACCCTGTGTACGCGGATGCGAGGCTAAGTACTTCCTTTTTCTAACCATAGTCTCATGTAGGGTGAGCTGGACTGGAGAGCTGGAGATCGTGGAACTAGCGGGGGTGCCGGTGGACATGGCAGACTGAGAGACGGTTGGAGACGGTATTCTTGCCGGTGCCCTACATGCAGTGTTTCCAACTACGAAACTGGTGATTCCCTGACCCTGACTGCTTTGGCCTGGCAACGAAACCTGCACAGATACTGCAGGTGGTGTGGAAAATGGTGGCCTTACAGTGACGGAAGGGATGTAGCGTTGCTGACTAGCTTCATTGGCCGAGGGTGCTACAACCTTAAGGGACGTTTGGTAGTTAGTCCAGGCTTGCAAATGCATGGTGGTTAAATGTCTATGCATGCAACTTGTATTTAGACTTTTCAGATTCTGACCTCTGCTTAAGGTAGTTGAACATTTTTGACAGATGACTTTGCGCTGATCAATTGGATGTTGTTTAAAAAAAATGCCAGACTGCACTCTTTCTAGCATCGGATACCTTTTCAGGCATTGCAGACTGAGCTTTAACCGGATGGCCACGCTGTCCTCCAACAGGTTTTGGCTTTGCCACACATTTTGGGCCAGATACGGGCCGGCAGATGGAACCTGTTGCGATGTTGATGCCTGCTGCGGCCCCTCTTCCGCTTCAGAACTGCTGCCGCCTGCACCCTGTTCCCCCAATGGCTGCCAATCGGGGTCAACTACTGGGTCATCTATGACCTCCTCTTCTATCTTGTGTGCAACTTCGTCTGTGTCACCGTGTAAGCCGGTGGTATAGCGTTCGTGACGGGGCACCATAGTCTCATCAGGGTCTGATTCTGGATCAGTACACTGCAAGGGCAATGTTGTGGTCTGAGTCAAAGGAACATCATAGTAATCTAGCTGTGGCTGTGCATCTGTGCACTCCATGTCCGATTCATCTTGTAATGGGCAGTTAACAATTTCCCGATCTAACCCAGGCACGGTATGTGTAAAGAACTCCATGGAGTAACCTGTAGTGTCCCCTGACGCATGTTTCACTTTTGGTTTGGGTGAAGGACACAAGGAAACGTCTTGTTCCTGACCGGAAGCATCCACTGATGACTCGCTGCTTTTATATTTGGAACTTTCTGAAGAGGAGGCGAAAGAGCTAGAGGCTGAGTCAGCAAGGAAAGCCAAAACTTTTTCCTGCTGCTTCGGCTTTAAAAGCAGTCTTCCTACTCCCAGATAAGGGAGCCTTCGAGGCCTTGTGTAGCGAGACGATGACCACCATCAGTACCAGCTCGCAACCACCGCCCTCTTCCATCTGACTCCCTCATTTTTTGGAAAATCTAATCAAAATAACAACCGTTATATGGTACTGTAAAACAAGGTAGAAGGAGTATATAAACGTGTTGAGATTTTAAATCTCCCTTTTTTTGGGGGAGACTGAACAAAAAATCAGGCCCTGTGCAAAAAACAACACAATCTAAGTGGCTGAAAGTGGCCGATGTTTACCCTGGTTACCCGGGGACTTCGGCATCGTTGGTCGCTGGAGAGCTGTCTGTGTGACAGCTCTCCAGCGACCAAACAGCGACGCTGCAGCGATCGGCATCGTTGTCTATCGCTGCAGCGTCGCTTAATGTGACGGTACCTTTAGGCCCAGTGTATATAACAACGCAATCTAAGTGGCAGAAAGTGGCTGGCTTATATACGACAAACTAACAGGACAGAAGTATATCCACTTTGTGAGAATTTGAATCTCCCTTTTTTTGGGGGGGGGGGAGACTGAACCACAACTTAGGCCCAGTGTATATAACAATGCTATCTGTTACGACCTGGTGGTGAGGACAATAATGGACCTGGTGGTTAAGAGCACACGGAATGACCTGATAGTTACTAATAATACAGGACAAGCTCTGAGACGTGGGAACTCTGCTGACCGCAATCCCTAATCCTATCACACACACACTAGAAATAGCCGTGGAGCGCTCCTGACGCTCCCTAGGCGCCTCGTCACAGCCTAAGGAACTAGCTAGCCCTAAAGATAGAAAAATAAAGCCTACCTTGCCTCAGAGAAATTCCCCAAAGGAACAGGCAGCCCCCCACATATAATGACTGAGTTAAGATGAAAATTACAAACACAGAGATGAAATAGATTTAGCAAAGTGAGGCCCGACTTACTGAACAGACAGAGGATAGGAAAGGTAACTTTGCGGTCAGCACAAAAAACTACAAAAAGACCACGCAGAGGGCGCAAAAAGACCCTCCGCACCGACTCACGGTGCGGAGGTGCTCCCTCTGCGTCCCAGAGCTTCCAGCAAGCAAGACAAAAATCAAAATAGCAAGCTGGACAGAAAAAATAGCAAACAGAAAAACAAGCAGGAACTTAGCTTCTGCTGGGAAGACAGGTCACAAGAACGATCCAGGAGCGAACTAGACCAATACTGGAACATTGACAGGTGGCATGGAGCAATGATCTAGGTGGAGTTAAATAGAGCAGCCAGCTAACGAATTAACCTCGTCACCTGTGGAAGGAACCTCAGAAGCCGCAGCCCCACTCAACCACCAGAGGAAGCCCATGGACAGAACCAGCCGAAGTACCATTCATGACCACAGGAGGGAGCTTAACAGAATTCACAACAGTACCCACCCTTTGAGGAGGGGTCACCAAACCCTCACCAGAGCCCCCAGGCCGACCAGGACGAGCCAAATGAAAGGCACAAACCAGATCGGCAGCATGAACATCAGAGGCAAAGACCCACGAATTATCTTCCTGACCATAACCCTTCCACTTGACCAGGTACTGGAGTTTCCGTCTCGAAATACGAGAATCCAAAATCTTCTCCACCACATACTCCAACTCCCCCTCAACCAACACCGGGGCAGGAGGATCAACGGATGGAACCACAGGCGCCACGTATCTCCGCAACAACGACTTATGGAATACATTATGGATGGCAAAAGAAGCTGGAAGGGTCAAACGAAATGACAGGATTGAGAACCTCAGAAATCCTATACGGACCAATGAAATGAGGCTTAAACTTAGGAGAGGAAACCTTCATAGGAACATAACGAGACGACAATCAAACCAAATCCCCAACACGAAGTCGGGGACCCACACAGTGCCGGCGGTTAGCAAAACGTTGAGCCTTCCCCTGGGACAATGTCAAATTGTCCACCACATGAGTCCAAATCTGCTGCAACCTTTCCACCACAGTATCTACACCAGGACTGTCCGAAGACTCAACCGGCCCTGAAGAGAAACGAGGATGGAAACCAGAATTGCAGAAAAACGGCAAAACCAAAGTAGCCGAGCTGGCCCGATTATTAAGGGCGAACTCAGCCAAAGGCAAAAAGGACACCAAATCATCCTGATCAGCAGAAACAAAGCATCTCAGATATGTTTCCAAAGTCTGATTAGTACGTTCGGTTTGGCCATTTGTCTGAGGATGGAAAGCCGAGGAAAAAGACAAATCAATTCCCATCCTAGCACAAAAGGATCGCCAAAACCTCGAAACAAACTGGGAACCTCTGTCCGAAACGATGTTCTCCGGAATGCCATGTAAACGAACCACATGCTGGAAAAACAACGGCACCAAATCAGAGGAGGAAGGCAATTTAGACAAGGGTACCAAATGGACCATCTTAGAGAAGCGATCACAAACCACCCAAATGACCGACATCTTTTGAGAGACAGGGAGATCTGAAATAAAAATCCATAGAAATATGCGTCCAGGGCCTCTTCAGGATCGGCAAGGGCAAAAGCAACCCACTGGCACGAGAACAGCAGGGCTTAGCTGAAATTTTTGCAGCACCCGCCGCAAATCAGGGGAGATGGCAGACAAAATTACCCCCTCTTTGAGAATACCCGCCGGCTCAGGAACACCCGGAGAGTCGGGCACAAAACTCCTTGACAGGGCATCAGCCTTCACATTCTTAGAGCCCGGAAGGTACGAAACCACAAAATCAAAACGGGAGAAAAATCGCGACCAACGAGCCTGTCTAGGATTCAACCGCTTGGCAGACTCGAGATAAGTCAAATTCTTGTGATCCGTCAAGACCACCACGCGATGCTTGGCTCCTTCAAGCCAATGTCGCCACTCCTCGAATGCCCACTTCATGGCCAACAACTCTCGATTGCCAACATCATAATTGCGCTCAGCAGGCGAAAATTTTCTAGAAAAGAAGGCACATGGTTTCATCACCGAGCCATCAGAACTTCTTTGCGACAAAACAGCTCCTGCTCCAATCTCAGAAGCATCAACCTCGACCTGAAACGGGAGCGAAACATCTGGCTGGCACAACACAGGGGCAGAAGAAAAACGACGCTTCAACTCCTGAAAAGCTTTCACAGCCGCAGAAGACCAATTGACCACATCAGCACCCTTCTTGGTCAAATCAGTCAACGGTTTAGCAACACTAGAAAAATTACTGATTAAGCGACAATAAAAATTAGCAAAGCCCATGAACTTTTGCAGACTCTTCACAGATGTCGACTGAGTCCAATCATAAATGGCCTGGACCTTAACAGGGTCCATCTCGATAGTAGAAGGGGAAAAAATGAAACCCAAAAATGAAACCTTCTGAACTCCAAAGAGACAATTAGACCCCTTCACAAACAAAGAATTAGCACGAAGGATCTGGAACACCACTCTGACCTGCTTCACGTGAGACTCCCAATCATCCGAGAAGACCAAAATATCATCCAAGTATACAATCATGAATTTATCCAGGTACTCTCGGAAGATGTCATGCATAAAGGACTGAAATACTGATGGAGCATTAGAAAGCCCGAATGGCATAACCAGGTACTCAAAATGGCCCTCGGGCGTATTAAATGCTGTTTTCCATTCATCGCCCTGTTTAATACGCACCACGAAGATCTATCTTGGTGAACCAACTAGCCCCCTTAATCCGAGCAAATAAAATCAGACAGCAGCGGCAAAGGATACTGAAATTTGACTGTGATCTTATTAAGAAGGCGGTAATCAATACAAGGTCTCAAAGAACCATCCTTCTTGGCCACAAAAAAGAACCCTGCTCCCAATGGTGACGACGACGGGCGAATATGACCCTTCTCCAAGGATTCCTTTATATAACTCCGCATAGCGGCGTGTTCTGGCACAGATAAATTGAACAGTCGGCCCTTAGGAAACTTACTACCAGGAATCAAATTAATAGCACAATCACAATCCCTATGAGGAGGCAAGGCACTGGATTTGGGCTCATCAAATACATCCCGGTAATCCGACAAAAACTCCGGCACTTCAGAAGGGGTGGATGACGAAATAGACAAACATGGAACATCACCATGTACCCCCTGACAACCCCAGCTGGACACAGACATAGATTTCCAATCCAATACTGGATTATGGACCTGTAGCCATGGCAACCCCAAATCGACCACATCATGCAGATTATGCAACACCAAAAAGCGAATATCCTCCTGATGTGCAGAAGCCATGCACTTGGTCAATTGAGTCCAGTACTGGGGCTTATTCTTGGTCAAAGGCGTAGCATCAATTCCTCTCAATGGAATAGGATACTGCAAGGGCTCCAAGAAAAAACCACAGCGCCTAGCAAACTCCAAGTCCATCAAATTCAGGGCAGCGCCTGAATCCACAAATGCCATAACAGAATAGGATGACAAAGAGCAAATCAGAGTAACGGACAAAAGAAATTTAGACTGTACCGTACCAATGTTGGCAGACCTAGCAAAACGCTTAGTGCGCTTAGGACAATCGGAGATAGCATGAGTGAATTCACCACAGTAAAAACACAGCCCATTCCGACGTCTGTGTTCTTGCCGTTCAGCTCTGGTCAAAGTCCTATCACATTGCATAGGCTCAGGTCTATGCTCAGATAATACCGCCAAATGGTGCACAGCTTTACGCTCACGCAAGAGTCGATCGATCTGAATGGTCAAAGACATAGACTCATTCAGACCAGCAGGCATGGGAAATCCCACCATGACATCCTTAAGGGCTTCAGAGAGACCCTTTCTGAAAATTGCTGCCAGCGCACATTCATTCCACTGAGTGAGTACAGACCACTTCCTAAACTTCTGACAATATATCTCTACCTCATCCTGACCCTGACACAGAGCCAGCAAGATTTTCTCTGCCCGATCCACTGAATTTGGTTCATCATAAAGCAATCCAAGCGCCAGAAAAAACGCATCAACATCACGCAATGCCGGATCTCCTGGCGCAAGGGAAAATGCCCAGTCTTGAGAGTCGCCACGTAACAAAGAAATATTGATTTTCACTTGTTGAACAGGGTCACCTGAGGAGCGAGGTTTCAAAGCAAGAAACAATTTACAATTATTTTTGAAATTCAGAAACTTAGATCTATCCCCAAAAAACAAATCAGGAATTGGAATCCTAGGCTCTAACATCGGATTCTGAACCACAAAATCTTGTATGGATAATCTCACTGCAAGGGTACAAAACATTCAAGAGGACATACCTTGAATGTCCATATCTACACCTGTATCCTGAACCACCCAGAGGTAAAGGGGAAAAGAGAGAAAACACACTGCAAAGAAAAAAAAAAATGGTCTCCGAACTTCTCTTATCCCTCTATTGAGATGCATTAATACTTTTGGCCACCTGTACTGTTATGACCTGGTGGTGAGGACAATAATGGACCTGGTGGTTAAGAGCACACGGAATGACCTGATAGTTACTAATAATACAGGACAAGCTCTGAGACGTGGGAACTCTGCTGACCGCAATCCCTAATCCTATCACACACACTAGAAATAGCCGTGGAGCGCTCCTGACGCTCCCTAGGCGCCTCGTCACAGCCTAAGGAACTAGCTAGCCCTAAAGATAGAAAAATAAAGCCTACCTTGCCTCAGAGAAATTCCCCAAAGGAACAGGCAGACCCCCACATATAATGACTGAGTTAAGATGAAAATTACAAACACAGAGATGAAATAGATTTAGCAAAGTGAGGCCCGACTTACTGAACAGACAGAGGATAGGAAAGGTAACTTTGCGGTCAGCACAAAAAACTACAAAAAGACCACGCAGAGGGCGCAAAAAGACCCTCCGCACCGACTCACGGTGCGGAGATGCTCCCTCTGCGTCCCAGAGCTTCCAGCAAGCAAGACAAAAATCAAAATAGCAAGCTGGACAGAAAAAATAGCAAACAGAGAAAAACAAGCAGGAACTTAGCTTCTGCTGGGAAGACAGGTCACAAGAACGATCCAGGAGCGAACTAGACCAATACTGGAACATTGACAGGTGGCATAGAGCAATGATCCAGGTGGAGTTAAATAGAGCAGCCAGCTAACGAATTAACCTCGTCACCTGTGGAAGGAACCTCAGAAGCCGCAGCCCCACTCACAACCACCAGAGGAAGCCCATGGACAGAACCAGCCGAAGTACCATTCATGACCACAGGAGGGAGCTTAACAACAGAATTCACAACAGCTATCTAAATGGCAGAAAGTGACTGGCTGATATACGACAAACTAACAGGACAGAAGTATATCCACTTTGTGAGAATTTGAATCTCCCTCTTTTTTTTGGGAGACTGAACCACAACTTAGGCCCAGTGTATATAACAACGCTATCTAAGTGGCAGAAAGTAAGATGGCGGTCGGCATGCACGCCCCTTTGTAGCCCCTGTGATGCCGAAGAACGCAAGCCAATCACTGTCATGCCCTTCTCTAAGATGGTGGGGACCGAGACCTATGTCATCACGCTGCCCACACTCTGCGTCCTCCTTCATTGGCTGAAAAATGGCGCTGAAAGCATCATATGAAACGCGACTTTGGCACGAAGATCGCCGACCTCATGGCCGATCCCACACTAGGATCGGGTCGGGTTTCATGAGATATTGAATCTGTAAAATGACCTATAATAACAGAATGCAATATCGCTGAGCCTAGCTGAGCACATAATCGGAATCAGCATTCCTTCCCCCACACGCCCGTCCCCTGCAGCCACCTGTAGAACTCTGCGTTATTGAGTTATAAAGCATAGCTACCAGGAATTAGATACGGTAGGCATATTTGGTCTCTTGCACAGATAAATTCCAGCAGAATCCAGTGGTGCCGCTGCCGTTCCATTTAGAGCTTTGGGCAGAAAGTTATGGCCCTACACAGTTCAGGCCTGGAAAACCATACTCTCAGATATAGGAGGAGGGAGGCTGCCGAGCCCAGGGGCTGGTGCAGGGTGTGGGAGGGAGCAGCCTAGGGGATATGTTGTGAATTCCGCTCTTAGGCTCCCTCCGGTGGTTGTAAATGGCACTTTTGTGAGTTCTGCTCTTGGGCTCCCTCTGGTGGTATTAAGTGGAGTGGCTGCTCCTTGGATTTAGTTGTCAGCAGCTGCTTCCACTGATTGTCTATTCTGCTCGGCTATTTAGCCTGGCTCTTTCTTTCAGCTTGTGCCACTTGTCAATGGTTCCTGGTTGGATTCACATCTCTTTGGATTTCCCTGTTATCCTGACCAGTTCAGCAAAGCTAAGTCCTTGCTTGCTCTTTTCTGTCCACAGGTTGTGGACTTATCCGTTCTGTGCCTTCTATGTTTGTCCAGCTTGTCAGTATGAATTAATTCAGTGATGCTGGAAGCTCTGGGAAGCAGATTTACCCTCCACACCTTTAGTCAGGTGTGGAGATTTTTGTAAACTCTGTGTGGATTTTTTGTAGTGTTTTATACTGACTGCACAGTATTCCATCCTGTCCTATCTATCTAGCTAGACTGGCCTCCTGTACTCATCCTGGTTTCATTCTGTGTATGTCTTTTTCCTCTCCACTCACAGTCATTACTTGTGGGGGGCTATCTATCCTTTGGGGATTTTCTCTGAGGCAGGATAGTTTTCCTGTTTCTATCTTTAGGGGTAGTTAGTTCTCAGGCTGTGACGAGGTGCCTAGGGAGTGTTAGGAGCATCCCACGGCTACTTCTAGTGTTGTGTTGAGCTTAGGGACTGCGGTCAGTACAGGTACCACTTCCTTCAGAGCTCGTCCCATGTTGCTCCTAAACCACCAGATCATAACAGTACAAGTAGCCAAAAATGAATTAAATGCATCTCAAAAGAAGGAAAAAATTCTGAGCCATTTTTTCTGTGCTCTCTTTTGTCTTTTTTTTCCTCTTGATCTCTGGGTGGTTCAAGATTTATGCTCTGGCATGGATGTTCAGGGTTTGTTTTCTCGTGTGGATCAACTTGCTGCAAGAGTACAGAGTATCCAATATTATGTTGTCCAGACTCCGGCTTTGGAGCCTAGAATTCCTACTCCTGATTTGTTTTTTGGAGACAGATCCAAGTTTTTGAACTTTAAAAATAACTGCAAATTGTTTTTTGCTTTGAAACCCCGTTCTTCTGGTGATCCCATTCAGCAAGTTAAAATCATCATATCCTTGCTGCGTGGTGACCCTCAGGACTGGGCATTCTCCCTTGAATCAGGGGATCCGGCATTGCTGAATGTTGACGCATTTTTTCAAGCGTTCGGATAATTGTATGACGAACCTAATTCTGTGGATCATGCAGAAAAAACCCTGTTGGCCTTGTGTCAAGGTCAGGAAGCGGCAGAATTATACTGCCAGAAATTTAGGAAATGGTCTGTGCTCACTAAATGGAATGTGGATGCTCTGGCTGCTATTTTCAGAAAAGGTCTTTCTGAAGCCCTTAAAGATGTTATGGTGGGCTTCCCTACGCCTACTGGTTTGAGCGAATCTATGTCTCTAGCCATTCAGATTGATCGGCGTTTGCGCGAGCGCAAAGCTATGCACCATATGGCAGTGTCCTCTGAGCAGAGTCCTGAACCTATGCAATGTGATAGGATTTTGACTAGAACAGAACGGCAGGAATTCAGGCGTCAGAATAGGCTGTGTTTTTTGTTATGATGCGGTGGTCTAGGAGCAACATGGAACGAGCTCAGAAGGAAGTGGTAACTGTACTGACCGCAGTCCCTAAGCTCAACACAAAACTAGAAGTAGCCGTGGAATGCTCCTAACTCTCCCTAGGTATCTCGTCACAGCCTCAGAGCTAACTACCCCTAAAGACAGAAGCAGGAAAACCATCTTGCCTCAGAGAAAATCCCCAAAGGATAGATTAGCCCCCCACAAATAATGACTGTGAGTGGAGAGGAAAAAAGACATACACAGAATGAAACCAGGATGAGCACAGGAGGCCAGTCTAGCTTGATAGATAGGACAGGATGGAATACTGTGCGGTCAGTATAAAACACTACAAAAATCCACGCAGAGTTTACAAAATAAATCCCCACATCTGACTAAAGGTGTGGAGGGTAAATCTGCTTCCCAGAGCTTCCAGCAAGACAGAATCAATTCATACTGATAACGCTGGACAAACATAGAAGCACAGAACGGATAAGTCCACAATCTATGGACAGAAAAGAGCAAGCAAAAACTTAGCTTCGCTGAACTGGTCAGGATAACAGGGAAATCCAAAGAGATGTGAATCCAACCAGGAACCATTTACAAGTGGCACTGGCTGAAGGAAAGAGCCAGGCCTAAATAGCAGAGCAGAAGAGACGATAAGTGGAGGCAGCTGATGACAGCTAACTCCAAGGAGCAGCCATACCACTTGAAACCACAAGAGGGAGCCCAAGAGCAGAAATTACAAAAGTACCCCCCCCCCTTGAGGAGGGGTCACCGAACCCTCACCAGAGCCCCCAGGCCGATCAGGACGAGCCAAATAAAAAGCACGAACCAAATTGGTGGCATGGACATCGGAGGCAACAACCCAAGAATTATCCTCCTGGCCATAACCCTTCCACTTGACAAGATACTGAAGCCTCCGCCTCGAAAAACGAGAATCCAAAATCTTCTCAACCTCATATTCCAACTCTCCCTCAACCAACACCGGGGCAGGAGGGTCAACCGAGGGAACAACGGGCACCACATATCTCCGCAACAAAGATCTATGGAAAACATTATGAATGGCAAAAGAGGCTGGAAGAGCCAAACGAAAAGACACCAGATTAATATTTTCAGAAATTTTATAAGGACCAATAAACCGAGGCTTAAACTTAGGGGAAGAAACCTTCATAGGAACATGACGAGAAGACAACCAAACCAAATCCCCCACACGAAGCCGGGGACCAACACACCGACGGCGGTTAGCAAAACGTTGAGCCCTTTCCTGAGACAACGTCAAATTGTCCACCACATGAGTCCAAATCTGCTGCAGCCTGTCCACCACAGAATCCACACCAGGACAATCAGAAGGCTCAACCTGCCCAGGAGAAAAACGAGGATGAAAACCAAAATTACAAAAGAAAGGTGAAACCAAAGTAGCCGAACTAGCCCGATTATTAAGGGCAAACTCGGCCAACGGCAAGAAAGACACCCAATCATCCTAATCAGCAGACACAAAGCATCTCAAATAGGTCTCCAAGGTCTGATTAGTTCGCTCAGTTTGGCCATTAGTCTGAGGATGAAACGCCGAAGAAAAAGACAAATCAATGCCCATCCTAGCACAAAAGGCCCGCCAAAATCTAGAGACAAACTGAGAACCTCTGTCAGAGACAATATTCTCCGGAATGCCATGCAAACTAACCACATGCTGAAAAAAATAATGGGACCAGTTCTGGAGGAGGAAGGCAACTTAGGCAAAGGTACCAGATGGACCATTTTAGAGAACCGGTCACAAACAACCCAGGTAACAGACATCTTCTGGGAAACAGGAAGATCCGAAATAAAATCCATGGAAATATGTGTCCAGGGCCTCTCAAGGACTGGCAAAGGCAAAAGCAACACACTAGCGCGGGAACAGCAAGGCTTGGCCCGGGCGCAAGTCCCACAGGACTGCACAAAAGCACGCACATCGCGCGACAACGAAGGCTACCAAAAGGACCTAGCAACCAAATCTCTGGTACCAAAAATCCCAGGATGACCAGCCAACACTGAACAATGAACCTCAGAAATTACCTTACTTGTCCATCTATCAGGAACAAACAGCTTCCCCACTGGACAGCGGTCAGGCCTATCAGCCTGAAATTCCTGAAGCACCCGCCGCAAATCAGGGGAGATAGCAGAAAGAATCACCCCCTCCTTAAGAATGCCAACCGGCTCAAGGACTCCAGGAGAATCAGGCGAAAAACTCCTAGAGAGGGCATCAGCCTTAACATTCTTAGATCCCGGAAGATACGAGACCACAAAATCAAAACGGGAGAAAAACAGGGACCATCGAGCCTGTCTAGAATTCAGCCGCTTGCCGACTCGAGGTAAATCAGATTCTTATGATCGGTCAGGACCACAACACGGTGTTTAGCTCCCTCAAGCCAATGTCGCCACTCCTCAAACGCCCACTTCATAGCCAACAACTCCCGATTGCCAACATCATAATTGCATTCCGCAGGCGAAAACTTTCTGGAAAAAAAAAGCACACGGTTTCATCAAAGAACCATCAGACTCCCTCTGAGACAAAACGGCCCCTGCCCCAATCTCAGAAGCGTCGACCTCAACCTGAAAAGGAAGAGAAACATCCAGCTGACGCAACACAGGGGCAGAAGTAAATCCGCGTTTAAGCTCCTGAAAGGCCTCAACAGCCTCAGAGGACCAATTCGTCACATCAGCGCCTTTCTTCGTCAAATCAGTAAGGGGCTTAACCACACTGGATAAGTTGGCAATGAAACGGCGATAGAAATTAGCAAAGCCCAAAAATTTTTGAAGGCCCTTCACAGATGTGGGTTGGATCCAGTCATGAATAGCTTGGACCTTAACAGGATCCATTTCTATAGACGAGGGAGAAAAAATAAAACCCCAAAAAGAGACCTTCTGAACTCCGAATAGGCACTTAGACCCCTTCACAAAGAAAGCATTATCACGAAGGATCTGGAACACCATTCTGACCTGCTTCACATGAGACTCCCAATCATCGGAAAAAAATCAAAATATCATCCAAATATACGACCATGAATTTATCAAGATAATTGCGGAAAATATCATGCATGAAAGATTGGAACACAGATGGAGCATTAGAGAGCCCAAATGGCATCACAAGATATTCAAAATAGCCTTCGGGCGTATTAAATACAGTTTTCCATTCGTCACCCTGTTTAATACGAACAAGATTATATGCCCCTCGGAGGTCAATCTTAGTAAACCAACTAGCCCCCTTAATCTGAGCAAACAAATCAGTAAGCAAAGGCAAGGGGTATTGGAATTTGACCGTGATCTTATTAAGAAGACGATAATCTATACAGGGTCTCAAAGAGCCATCCTTCTTAGCAACAAAAAAGAAACCCGCTCCCAATGGTGACGAAGAGGGCCGAATATGCCCCTTCTCCAAAGACTCCTTAACATAACTCCGCATGGCGGCATGCTCTGGCACAGACAGATTGAAAAGTCAGCCCTTAGGGAACTTGCAACCAGGAATCAATTTAATAGCACAATCACAGTCCCTGTGCGGAGGAAGGGAACTGGACTTGGTCTCATCAAATACATCCTGGAAATCCGACAAAAACAGCAAAGATTTTCCCTTTTAAATCATATCGGTCTTGTAAGGCAATGATTACAGGAAAGAGGTATGTATTACGCTCGTTTATGGAAAGGAGTCAGGTTTGAGGGCTATTAACAGGAAGGGGGTAGGCCCTACATGGGAACAGTCAGCCTCTCGGGTTATATAAATGTGGAACGCCTAGCGCGTTCCAGACCAGCATGCTATCAGTTCCATTGGGATAATGCCTTTGTGTGAATAGCTTACACATTCCTGTGCGTGGGGGCGTTATCTTGTGTATTTTTAGGTTATCAACCCCCACTGTTCAGGAAGGTTAAAGAAATGAGGACTAATTAGTCTTACTCTTAAGGTACCGTTACACTAAACAACTTACCAACGATCACGACCAGCGATACGACCTGGCCGTGATCGTTGGTAAGTCGTTGTGTGGTCGCTGGGGAGCTGTCACACAGACAGCTCTCTCCAACGATCAGGGGAAAGACTTCGGCATTGTTGAAACTGTCTTCAACGATGCCGAAGTCCCCATGCAGCACCCGGGTAACCAGGGTAAACATTGGGTTACTAAGTGCAGGGCCGCGCTTAGTAACCCGATATTTACCCTGGTTACCATTGAAAAAGTAAAAAAAAAAAAAAAAAAACACTACATACTCACATTCCGATGTCTGTCACGTCCCCCGCCGTCAGTTTCCCGCACTGACTGTCAGCGCCGGCCGTAAAGCAGAGCACAGCAGTGACGTGACCGCTGTGCTCTGCTTTACGGCCGGCGCTGACAGTCAGTGCAGGGAAGCTGACGGCGGGGGACGTGACTGACATTGGAATGGGAGTATGTACTGTTTTTTTTTTTTTACTTTTTCAATGGTAACCAGGATAAATATCGGGTTACTAAGCGTGGCCCTGCGCTTAGTAACCCGATATTTACCCTGGTTACAAGTGAACACATCGCTGGATCGGCGTCACACACGCCGATCCAGCGATGACAGCGGGTGATCAGTGACCAAAAAAAGGTCCTGATCATTCCCCAATGACCAACGATCTCCCAGCAAGGGCCTGATCGTTGGTCGCTGTCACACATAATGAGATCGTTAGCGGGATCGTTGCTACGTCACAAAAAGCGTGACGTTGCAACGATATCGTTATGTGTGAAGGTACCTTTACTCTCCTGTGTCTCTGGTCCATGTTATCCAGTGTCTGTGGTCTTTTGCCGGTGAACCTATTACATGCCACTTTTTATTTTTCCCTCCCTCTTTATTTTGAGGTTGTAGGGAATGAACAAAACTAAATGAAACCAGTGAATGGGGCCTATTTAGGACCTCGAAGAGGTGGATGTTTGTTTATTTTTATCCTTATTATGGAGGAGAAAATCAATCATCCATCTATAGAGTATGTCAGTGCATCTATATCCTGTGAGAATACGTTTTGGTCCATACTTGCTTAGGGGCATTACGTTTTACTGAGACTGCGCAATATGTTGCATTTTTGTGTTAAAAAAGCTATTTCGGATTTTGGTAGCGGATATACTGGAAGTAGCGCTCCAGTTTATAGTATGGAGTGTTTGTTTCTATGGGAACAAAGCACCTCTAGTTCCGGCTTTTGATGGCGAGTGTGCCGGATGTACTTCTGCTATCCAGTCTGGAACGCAGATTAGACGTTATAGGCACTTCCGGCTCTTGGAGAGCATGCGCGATGGGTCCCTCGCAACGCCAGCATGGTAACAAAGTGTTTTCAGTTTCGATTTATGACGGTGAGTGTACCGTGTATACTTCTGCATTCCAATTTGGAGCGCAGATGATGCATCATAGAGGCACTTCCGGCTCGTGGAGAACACGTGTGATAGGTGCTTTGTAACATCAGCATGTGCCTGAAAGTGACGGAGATAGATGCACAGCTTGTAGGGGTTAAAGTAAGTCACGCCTTAAAAAGTACTGGCATAACTTATTTAAACCGCGGAGACAGCGTGGGGCGGCAGACCGCAGATTTATTTTGTATATGAAGGATGTTCATTCTTTTTTAAGAGAACGCCTTCTCTTTTCTGACCGGGACTTTACATTCCCTCCCCTGATGATTTGACAAAATGAAACGCGTTGGGAGGCATTAGGGATTCGGTCTAGTACCCGAATCCGTGAAGGAGGGCCTATGATGTGTATGGGGACCCCCTTCTCTTCATATCCAGATTATCGGGATTATATCGGGAGTCATCTCTAAGACCGGGATTGCACATATGATGAAGGAATGAATATGAACTGGGCGAGATTGTTCCATTTCACTTATAGGCTCTTTTTATAGAAGAAAAGTATATGTATAAGAATTGTGTAGTAACAAAGGATGCAATTTGTGGTACTACCTAGCGTGCACACATGTGTTGATAAATAATGTATTAAAGAAGTGCTGTGTTGCATTTGGGGTTTTTGATATCTATAGATTTCTATGAGCCTGAATTGTTTGTTTTATATGTATGTTGGTATGTCTGTCATTTGGTTTTTTAAGAAAGGATATATTAATAAAAGGTATATTTTAATATTTTCACCACTACCTTGCTATACATAAATTCATTTGGATTGGTAGATTGGTAGATTTCCTATATTTATTTGGATCCCCTGATGAATCCTACCACTAGAGGGGGGTAACACATAGGGATGGAAATTGGAGCAAAATATGAGGATGAGTACTTTTAATATTCACAGATATGCTACTTTGTTGGGCTATCATTACCTTTTATTTTGATGGTCCTAATTGCATATAAACCGTGTGGGGATTACCTGATATATGAATAGTGTTTTGTATATCTTCTTTGGACTATTTTAAATACCCCTAGTTTTAATCAATAAGGCTATATGTGCCATTGAGGATATTGGTTGGATACTTATATGATTTCTACCTCATTAAGGCCATTAGGCATGTGCAATAGTGGTGGTTATATTATGAGGGAACATATGATATTTTTGATTCTGGTCTGTATATATAGGAACCAAAGGGTTAGAGGGAAGGCAGAATATACTCAGAGTGCCTGACTGGTTTCTAACTGACCAGTAAAGGAACATCAATTTTTTTTATTTGATCAAGAAATAACCTTTTACATACTGTAGTGCAGTGACCAATGTTACAGCCAGGGGGCGCTGCGTGTGCACTTCAAGATGCACTTTGAGGCATAATTGGGATGAGACAAAGTCCGGCAGAATTATAGATTGCCGGTACGTGTGTCGCAGAGGAGGACACTCTGCGCTGTCAGTCTAAAGTTGTGTTGTGGTCTGGGACCTGTAGTCCCACATGTAAATGTTTAGTTCTAATGGGAGACTGGCAGGGCTAGTTATGAGAGATGGGAGGGTCAAACTAGCCACACACACTCTCACCTAAGGGAGTGGTTACGGGTATGTAATGCGACAAGGGTGTGGGTCATATGGTTCCTGTGTTTGGATCTGAGTGTTCAAGTGCAAGGCCCTGGAAGCCTTTATTGGAAGTCCTGGGGAGTAGGATTACTGAATAGCACATGGTTGGGTTTTGGCACTGAGTGGAGATGTCCTGGAAGCACCTAGAGACCGTGGACGGTCTGTGTTGGGGACCTGGGACTGACGTGAAGTCAGTGTGAGGAGTGGAACTCCTGAAAGGTAACCCCGGACAAGGGCATTATAATATACGGCAGAGAAGCCTATCTGCTATATGAACTGACTGATGTCCTATAATGATTCGTGGATGTATTGAAATTAATTTTATGTTATGTGGTTTATGATGGTTAATAAACCTAAGAGACTGATTTATATGAGGAAACCGTGCCTGAGTGCTTAAATCCCGTGCCAAGAGAGTGTTCCCCAAGACACGTAGTGGGTGAAACCCTACAATACCTACTGTCAATCCTATTATTGTGAGGTATATATGATTCAAATTTTACGCATTGAGCGTCTTCCATTATTAGTGTGTGTGCGCATCTGTGTTATTTACAGGAAAGATATATATCTTGGTACTGTGTTAGCCAGTGGATAGAAAAATATTTAGAATTGAGAGTCCTCAGTGGTTGATTCCTTTTAATGGCTAACTGAAAAGATAGTAACAATTTGCAAGCTTTCAAGACTACTCCTGTCTCTTCATCAGGCATCGACTAATCACATATTTATGCACAACACAGCACAGAAAAATGCCATAGATAAGACAGGTGACGTGAACCCGAACCACCATTATGTGAGTGATAAACAATTATGTCCATAAATTTTGGAACAGTTCATAGCTAAGGAGTGTGAATGTTTTATTGTCCTCTGATTGGGGTCTGGTTCTATGTTATGATGACCCCACATGGTCTGAGGATCAAATTCCTTAATTGATGTAAAAAGACATAAATCCATGCGAAACATTCATTCCTGCACCGAGAGTGTCAAAGGTTATCATCAGCTTATATTCCCAGACTCTTCTGTCTCTGAGATTTGAAGTCACCCTTTAATACAAGTAGTTTCATGTCCATAATGCTATGATCGGGGAGACAAAAATGTATTGCCACAGGTAGATCCATTCTTTTTTCTCTTATTGTATGGCGATGAGAGTTCATCCTTATTCTCAGTTTCTGCCCTGTCTCCCCTACATACAGACCCCCAGTTGGCATTTAGTACAAATAATTACCGTAAGTACACCACATTAGATGTGATGCAGCTGAAAGTACCTGGGATCTTGTAGTCTTGATGTGAATTGGGGATCTTTATCTTGTCTGCAGTCATTATAAATGGACATTATAAAAAAACATAAAAAACGCTATTGTCTAAAGCCAAGCCATCAGATACAGTCATATATGTTCCAACCCTATGGATAGAGATGAACACCTTGGTCGCCTCAGAAAGACCTTTTTGAATCAGGGCTACCATCCAAGAACAATTCAAAACCAAATTACAAGAGCAACTAGAATATCAAGGAATCACCTGCTACATTACAAAGCTAAAGAAGAAAATAATCGGGTGCCTCTAGTAGTCATCTACAATCCAAATCTGGAGGTGCTAAGGGGAGCTGCACAGAAATTACAACCTTTTCTACAAAAAGATGCCCGCTTACAATCCATTTTTCCAGACCCCCCATTACTGTGTTTTAGGCAGCCCCCAATTCTAAGAAGTATCATTATCAGAAGCTCCCTGTCCTCTCCAACAGCTGCAGGAACTTTTCCTTGCAACCAGAATGTAAAACCTGTCCATTTATAATGACCACGGACAAGATAAAGATCCCCAATTCACATTGGGAGTGCAAAATCCCAGGTACTTTCACCTGCATCACATTTAATGTGGTGTACTTAATTATGTGTACTAAATGTCCAACTGGGGGTCTGTTTGTAGGGGAGACAGGGCAGAAACTGAGAACAAGGATGAACTCTCATCGCCAATCAATAAGAGAAAAAAGAATGGATCTACCTGTGGCAATACATTTTTGTCTCCCCGATCATAGCATTATGGACATGAAATTACTTGTATTAAAAGGTAACTTCAAATCTCAGAGAGACAGAAGAGTCAGTGAATATAAGCTGATGATGACCTTTGACACTTTCAGTGCAGGAATGAATGTGTCGCATGGATTTGTCATTTTACATCAATTAAGGAATATGCTCCTCAGACCCTGTGGGGTCACGATAACCTAGAACCAGACCCCAATCAGAGGACAATAAAACATTCACACGCCTTATCTATGAACTGTTCCAATATTGATGGACATAACTGTTTATCACTCACATAATGGTGGTTCTGCTTCTCGTCACCCGTCTTATCTATGGCATTCTTCTGTGCTGTGTTGTGCATAAATATGTGATTCTTCAGAATTTCTATTAGTCTATGCTTGATGAAGAGACCAGAATAGTCTCGAAAGCTTGCAATTTGCTACAATCTTTTCAGTTAGCCATTAAAAGGTATCAACCACTGAGGACTCTCAATTCTATATATTTTTCTGTGTTATTTAGAAACTTTCTATCCTTTCATGTTTGTATGCCCTATACCCTGAACTACTGTGGATTTATTACTTCATAGGGTTCTAAGAGGGTCAAGAGGGACAGTCTACATTGAGCGGGGGGGCGCCATGTTGATTTATAGGGTGCCAACCTCCACAGCTAGGTAGGGAAATAGGCGCTGATTTAAGGTCAGCATCCAAACCACTGAAACATTGTTTTATCTTTTTCCTGGCCTTTTGTGTCGTCCTAATACCTATTGTGCCCAATTAATTAACTATATAAGCATTTCTATCATCAAGAGAATTTTCTCTGTATGACTCTCATATATGTTAGCATGTGTGTTTGTTGTTTTTTTTTTAAGGTGTAGTCTCTCTTTTCCCGGGTATAACAGGGTCAGTAAGGGTGGCCGATGTCGAGTGGGGGTGTTATTTAGTTTTCCCCTAGGGTGCCTACCTCCTTGGTCAGATAGGAAAACCTGAGATCTTTATTATGGTCAATACTTCTCCCCACCCATACCATTGATTTACCTTGGCATTAAGCCCCTCCTTTTTATTATTTTTAATTTAGTAAAGTTTTGTATATAGTAGGTGGGTCTTGTTTAGTGTTGTATATAAATTGGGACCTAGATTAATACTAGAATTGTGTTTTTTTCACTTCATACATTTTCCACACTCTCACAATTTTTGTTTGGGCACAAAACAAACTTTTTCAAGTGTTCTTGGTTGGATTTGAACCCAGGTCAGCAACACTGCAAAGCAACAGATCTAACCACTGAGCCAGCAGTGCTGCTTAAAGGGAACCTGTCACCCCCCAGGGCCTATTAAGGTAAAAGAGCCACCTTCAGCAGCACTAAGGCTGCATTCTGTGAAGGTGGCTCTTATGTTTAGTATCCCTAGGAATGCTGAAATAATCACTTTTATAAATTTCACTCCATACCTCTATTGAGTCAGGGAGGTATGATTTCTCCGACTCAAGCGCCTCACAGCCATTTATCATCTCACCAGGTGCCGCCTCCTCTCTGTCTTGTGCCATCACCGGCACCTGCGCTCTGCAATTATTCCTCGGGCATGTGCCGTGCGCACTGCCCTGGAACTTACATCAAGTGATGTAAGTAGATCGCGCCTGCGCACAATGGCAGATTCCCAGCCCCGCAGTGTGAATACATCATAACACCCTGCGCGGCTGGATCTGGGTCCTCCGCTGTCTGCAGGTGCGATCTACTTATATTACTTGATGTAAGTTCCAGGGCAGCGTGCACGGCGCATGCCCGAGAAGTAATTGCAGAGTGCAGGCGTGGGTGACGGCACAAGACAGAGAGAGGACGCGGCGCCCGGCGGTATGATGGATGGCTGCGAGGCCCTTGAGTCAGGGAGAAATCATACCTCCCTGACTCAATAGAGGTATGGCGCAAAATGTATAAAAGTGATTATTTCAGCATTCCTAGGGATACTAAGCATAAGAGCCACCTTCACAGAATGCAGCCTTAGTGCTGCTGAAGGTGGCTCTTTTACCTTGCTAGGCCCTGGGGGGGGGGGTGACATGTACCCTTTAATGCCATTTATAGGCATTGTTCACTATTTTTATCAATATTGTGGATTCTATAAAGAAATTCAATTACAGGTAAGCAGGAGAATTTATTGTGTCTTTCTGGGTTAAATCAGAAGCTATACTGTTCCTATTCTTTATTATGCCAAGTATAGGAAGTGTCTCATAGTTGGATCACCTCCTAGATGTGGCACCTTTTCATGTCGGCAGTCCTCCAGGAGGAAAAGACCAGTGTGATTCATGCTATGTAGGCTCATTTAGTAATTTCAGAGGCACTGCAGAACAACAACAGGTGATAAAGGTCTTTTGTACCTAATGTGCCTTTAGTCTGGTCTGCAAAGTACGATAGGTTGTTGCCATCTTTCAGGAATGCAATAACCTTCAAATATTTCAACTTATACCAGCTCTACAAACACTTAATCATATCTGAGCAAACAGACCTAGTGGTAATGCATATAGACTAGATCAGCTTGCAGAAACCCACATTGCATATATTTATAAGGACTGAACAGATGGCAACCTCAAAATGTGTGTAATCCCAAGGTAATAAAGAACTGGGAGCCCTAGACATTTTATTGTCCTAATAGACTGCTGGTAACCCCACTGTACATTGTTCTAATGTACAGATGATAGAGAAAAAACAGACTATTCATTGTCCTAAGGGATATACAGTTTTGAATGCCACACTAAGGCTACTTTCACACATCAGTTTTTTTGTTTCAGGCAGAACCTGGCAAATTTAAAAAAAAAAAAAAAACGGATCCATCGCAAATAGTGAAAAACTGATAGAGAGAGAGGGGAGAGAGAGAGAGGCCAGAACCGCAAATGTGCATGATTTGTATGGGAAATGCTTGGAAAACCGGATCCGGAGGCCGGATTCATCGTTTCATATGTCCGTATCACACGCCGTATCACACGTTTATAAGGCAAGAAATCCCACTTATTAAACCTGACAGGGAACACCTATGAAGTGAAAACCATTTCCGGTGACTACATCTTGAAGCTCATCAAGAGAATGCCAAGAGTGTGCAAAGTAGTCAAAGCAAAAGGTGGCTACTTTGAAGAACCTAGAACATAAGACATATTTTCAGTTGTTTCACACTTTTTTGTTAAGTATATAATTCCACATGTGTTAATTCATAGTTTTGATGCCTTTCCGTGTGAATTTACAATTTTCATAGTCATGAAAATACAGAAAAATCTTTAAATGAGAAGGTGTGTCCAAACTTTTGGTCTGTACTGTATATAAATAAAAAAGGTACTTACTCAATGGGGACCGCCCTGACGCTGACGCCGTCGACCGTGTGAGGCGCTTTGAGGACTTCTCGATCGAGCCCCAGAATCCGAAGACTTAAAAAAAAAAAAAAAAAAAAAAAAAAAAAACGCATTATGTGCTTGGATGTAGGCTTATGTGTTGTGTGTACTGTGATGTCTGTAATGATCTGTTTTTATGTGTTGTGTGTACTGTGATGTCTGTGATGATGTGGTTCTGCGATGCATGTAAGAAACTTACCAAATGCGAGCCCGCTCCGGGTAATTCTCCACTGGGGTAGGTTTAATCTCTGGCGGCAGGTCTGTGGACTAGCGATGGACACCGCGTTCATCAGCGCCACTGCCACAAGCAGCGCCATGCCTATTATCAGGCATCGCCATATCTCACCTTGTTTTAAAAAAAAGCTTCTGATCTAGTGATCTTACTGAATACCACTGACGTTTTTTCAGTGAATTTGAATCACTTTACACTGTAACTGATGAACGTCTGAAGCAAGACCAAAATGTTTTACCACAGTGAATCACATTAAATATCCTGTTTGATCACTTAAGTTGAGTGCTGGGTTTACTTAATATATACTTATGGTGTGGGATCATACCCATGCACCCTAATATAGTTGTGCGTACGGTACCTTATACCAGTGTGTCTTGCTTGCTGGCTGGCTGATAAATGGATGAGTGAAGCCCTACATGGCAAGCTTTATATACACCTTTCCTAATTGGAAGCTGGCCAATTGTATCTGAGCATGCGCAGTAAAAAAAAAAACAGAATCCGGTGCCGGATTCCGTCATGTGACGTATGCGGCGCCCATAGTTTTCGCCGCAGACAAAAAACGTTACTTTGTCCATTCTTTCCCGCCACTGGATTAGCTATTTTCGACAGATCCGGCAAACAGATGAAAGGTGAGGTCATCCGTTACAATCCATCGCTAGTACAAGTCTATGAGAAAGAAAAACGGATCCGGTGGCTTCATTCACCAGATCTGTTTTTTTCAACATTCGCCGGATTGAGCCTGACGGCATAAAACTGATGTGTGAAAGGGGCCTTAAACTGTGTGCACACAATGTATTTTTGGTGCGTCTTCGCTGCGTTTTTTCCGAGCTGAAATGGGCCGAAAGTGCTAGGGAATCCTTATGCCAGATAATTCAATGAGAATCCTGAAGTGCTGGGCACATGATCATTAATTTTCCTTTGAGTATTTACAGTTCGTTTTTTTCTGCCGTATGTCAATTCGGTGTGCAGAGTTTTAGCGTTCAATTGAGTCAGTCTAATCAGCAAAAAAGCAGGTATAAAAAATGTCTGCATTTTTACGGACTTCCTAAAGTTTCCCACGCAGTCATCTGTGTGAGTGCATAAAACACCGGCCCAGCGGTTTTGATCGGCAGTATCGTTACCGCCAGTAACATCATTACTATCGGTCAGAGCTCTGCATGACCCCTCAGAGATACTGTGACCCGCGGTAAAAAGCTTACCGCGGGTCAGCAGGCATCAGCTGATGAGAGACTATTATTCCCATCAGGCTACGTCTGCTGTCACTGACAACAGTGATGGCAGGTGCCGCGGAAGGGAGAAGTAGTCTCTTGTCAGCCAGCGCCTGTGCTCAAACTTAAAATTTTTTTTTTAAATAAATACATATTCAAATAAAAATAAAAAAAAACACATTATACTCACCTAACACCAAATCCCTTATGTCACGCCGTAAACGGCGATAAAGGGGCAGGACGGCGAACTGGAACCCGCACCTGACCCTACCACTTAAATGGGGCCCTGGCTTTCCCTTATCTCGGGGGTACCTATGATGGTTAGGAGGCCCGAGCTGCCAGCGTATCCCTGTCTCCTGTGCAGGCCCTATCAGGGGCCCCCTCTCCCCCCAAAGGAGGTGTGCTGCACCAGTGTAATAATACAACAAATAACAGGGTATACAGACAAGGTAACAAAAAGTCTCAAACTCACCAAATGCTCACACAACCACAGAGGAAACACAGAAGGGAAGAGAAGGAATAAACTTAGGAAGGAAAACAGGTTTAACATGCAACCAAAACTGCAGACACCAATCTCTGTAAATAAACCACCAACACTAACACTACGCTCCTTCAACCTCCAAGCCAGGCATTAGAACTGATCACTGACACTAGCTGAAGTCAGGACTGGGTCTATACCTGGGCAGCACGGTGGCGCAGTGGATAGCACAGCAGCCTTGCAGTGCTGGAGTCCTGGGTTCAAGTCCCACCAAGGAGCAAAGAGTTTGTATGTTCTCTCCATGTTTGCGTGGGTTTCCTCCGGGCACTCCGGTTTCCTCCCACATTCCAAAGATAGGGAATTTAGATTGTGAGCCCCATCGGGGACAGCAATGAAAATGTGTGCAAAACTGTAAAGTGCTGCGGAATATGTTAGCGCTATATAAAAATAAAGATTATTATTATTATATAGAGGATCAGATTACAAAATCCACTTCAGCTGAGAGACCCAGCTCTCAGCAACTTAGCAATGAGGTTAACTCCTGCACTGCTGGCATAAAGCAGCTAGGTGAGAATACAGGTGAAGAGCTTCTGTTTACTGTGTGTGAACGAGTGAAAGGTTCTCTGGAACCTCTCTGTCACTGTAGCCCCGTGACACCTGATGCCTATGTCCCCTGTAAACAATCAAAAATAATAAACAACCATATAATCTCCTGTCCTCTATAGTCCATGTAATCCAGAGTGTCCAACGGCGATCTCACTTGTAAATTAGTCACATTGGGAGATGTGACTGCTCTAACCGGCCACCGGCAATACACTGGCAGGAGCGTCATCACTGCCGCAGTGTATAGCGCTGAGCTGCCATGAGAGAGGTCACACAAGTTCATTAGCTGATGAGCTCCGGTGATCTCACTTAAGGCACCACCACTGAGTGAGCTGGGGCTCTTCAGTTGATGAACTCTGGTGAACCCTCTCATCGCAGCTCAGTGCACGCACTGCAGGAGCTATTAACCTCCTGTGTCAGTGTATAGCCAGCTGTCCTTGAGAGCAGTCACATCAGTGACTGATCTCAAAGTCTTAAGGATCATCGTGGGACATTATGGATTATTATTCAGGTGAGGAATATAGTTTATTATTTTATTTTTGTTACAGGAGACCATGGCTTCAATGGATTGGGTGATGACATGAGTATGGTTTAATTTAGATTCAATAAAGGAGTCTGTGTCATTATTTCAAATAAAGGACTTTATTCTGGGTGTGTGTTTTTTATAATATCACTGTGGGGTTAGACGTGTCTTATAGACACCTCTCTATTACCAAAATTAACAGATAACGACGTGCACTCTGATTTCTGCCAGTTGTTTTTGGTTACAGGTTCATTCTGTTAACGCTCCTACATAGCAAAAGAGGGGAGAAGCCAGCACTGCCTATGGTTAAAACGCAATACATAAAGAGCAAATGCACATATTGATTTCTAACTGTATTTTCAAAATGAGACATTTAGCAAACAATTAATCAATTCTTTGAGCTACCCCGCCACTGCACGGCAATCTCATAATGGGGCAGTCCTACTCTACGTTTTTTTATATTCGCTGTGCCATAAAGGCCTCCTAAACGAATTAAAAGCAAGACCACATTGAATGCAAGCTGTACCTGGAGCATTACTGAATCACTCCCATGGCGCCAGAGGGGCAAGCGAGGATAAAGGTCGACCAGGTCCAGGCATAGACATTTCAGGTCCAACCTCCACACTGCCCAGCCAGCACCACAGACAAAGGGTGAGACAGGCTGAGACACAGGTGCATAATTAAACAAAGCCTAGGGCAGGGCTGGGCTGCTGTATGTGTGTACAGCAGCCTATCAATCACAGAAACATGGGAGTGATTCAGTAATGCTCCAGGTACAGTTGCATTTAATGTAGTCTTGTTTTTAATTCGCTTAGGTAAAACTGGTTGCCTGGGGAGGAAGTTAGTGAGTTGCTGGCTGAGCTTCGCTCAGGTAGTTGGTCCCTGACAGGGGTGGGAGCCTGTCAGAGATTGAGACAGAAGGACACGGAGCTGTGCCTGCCCTAAGTGCGGCAGCTTCTAGAAAGAGACACTGAAGGAGAACTGTATTGTAGAGAGGGTGAAGAAGTCGTAGCAAAGGAGTGGACACCAGGAGGAGTTCTGCTCTATACAGGCTGCCTCCTTCTGAGATGCAGGATCCTGGTAGCCGGAACACCGAGGGAGCAACAATCCTTTATGCCTTGTTCCAGAGACCAGCAGGACAGCTAATTTCACGTTACCTGCCCGCCCCTACACCCAGGAGGCAAGGTGGCACCCCTTAGAGGCAGGGGCATGGTAGAGTCCCTGTAAAACGCCTCAAGCCACCGGTCATACGGGTTTGTCCTATCCATCTGGGGACAGAGAGAGAGACATAACATCTGTAACATCTTCAACAGTTGTGAGGACCTTATGAGAAGCTTAGCAGTTAGGTACTACAACACCACGGCGCTAGAGGAAGGCTACTGAGTTCTACCTGGATAAGGGGACTCTGGATTTGCCTCCAAACTGGCCGGACTCTGCCTGTCCTGTGGTCTGGTGCTCTGGACTGTGGATGCTGAAGCCTTCAGAAAGAGGTAAAGAGACTGCAACCTTGTGTCCACGTTCTGCACCGCACCTCTCACCATCCACCATCTATACACTGGGAAGCCCTGGAGATACACTTCACCTGTGGGAAGGTATACCATCTAGCTGCCATAACATCACCCCAGCGGACCCCTTAGCAGCGTCGGTCAACCTGACCGAATTCCACAGGTGGCGTCACGAACATTTCCCCTTTAAAGATCTTTCCTTTTTAACCCCTTAGCGACCGCCGATACGCCTTTTAACGGCGGCCGCTAAGGGAACTTAAACCACAGCGCCGTTAATTAACGGTGCTGTGGAAAAAGTAAATAGCGCCCCCCAGAGTCGGATTTTCTCCGGGGTCTCGGCTGCCGGGGGTAGCCGAGACCCCAGAGAACATGATTTGGGGGGTTTTGTACCGACCCCGCATTTGCGATCGCCGGTAATTAACCGTTTACCGGCGATCGCAAAAAACAAACAAACCGCGATTTCTTTTTAATTTCTCTGTCCTCCGATGTGATCGCACATCAGAGGACAGAGAAAAGGGGTCCCAGGTAGCCCCCCGATACCCATCTCCCCCGGTGCTCCTTGCGGCTCCCGGTGGGCGCCGCCATCTTCAAAATGGCGGGCGCATGCGCAGTGTACCGGCCGGCCCCGGGAGAATCTTTGGGGTCTCGGCTGCTGGGGGTAGCCGAGACCCCAAAGAGCATGATCGGGGTCGGTTTTACCGACCCCTGTTTTGCGATCGCCGGTAATTAACCATTTACCGGCGACCGCAAAAAAAAAAAGAAAAAAAAAAAAGCAAAGTGTAATTCTCTGTCCTCTGATGTGATCGCACATTAGGGTTAGGGCTAGGATTAGGGTTAGGGCTAGGATTAGGGTTGGGGCTAAATTTAGGGTTTAGGCTAAATTTAGGGTTAGGGTTGGCGCTAAATTTAGGGTTAGGCTTCTTTCACACTTACGTCGGTACGGGGCCGTCGCAATGCATCGGCCCGACATACCGACGCACGTTGTGAAAATTGTGCACAACGTGGGCAGCGGATGTAGTTTTTCAACGCATCCGCTGCCCAATCTATGTCCTGGGGAGGAGGGGGCGGAGTTACGGCCACGCATGCGCGGTCAGAAATGGCGGATGCGACGTACAAAAAAACGTTACATTGAACTTTTTTTGTGCTGACGGTCCGCCAAAACACTGATCCAGTGCACGACGGACGCAACGTGTGGCCATCCGTCACGATCCGTCGGCAATACAAGCCTATGGGCAAAAAACGCATCCTGCGGGTACATTTGCAGGATCCGTTTCTTGTCCAAAACGACGGATTGCAACGGATGCCAAACGACGCAAGTATGAAAGTAGGGTTAGGGTTGGGGCTAAAGTTAGGGCTAGGGTTGGGGCTAAAGTTAGGGTTAGGGTTTGGATTAGGGTTGGCATTTGGGTTACGCTTGGGATTAGGGTTAGGTTTGGGATTAGGGTTAAGGTTAGGGTTGTGATTAGGGGTGTATTGGGATTAGGGTTAGGTTTGAGGTTAGGGTTGAGATTAGGATTAGGGGTGTGTTGGATTTAGGGTTTTGATTAGGGTTATGGTTAGGGTTGACATTAGGGTTTTGGGGTAAGGGTTGTGATTATCGTTAGGGTTAGTGATTAGGATTATGGATCGGGTTGGGATTAGGGTTAGGGGTGTGTTGGGGTTAGGGTTGGAGCTAGAATTGGGGGGTTTCCACTGTTTAGGTACATCAGGGTGTCTCAAAACACGACAGCCAATTTTGCGCTCAAAAAGTCAAATGGTGCTCCCTCCCTTCTGAGCTCTGCCGTGTGCCCAAACAGTGGGTTACCCCCACATATGGGGCATCAGCGTACTCGGGATAAATTGGACAACAACTTCTGGGGTCCAATTTCTCCTGTTACGCTTGTGAAAATAAAAACTTGAGGGCTACAAAATCTTTTTTGTGGAAAAAAAAATATTTTTTATTTTTATTTTTTTCAGTAAATATATTTATTGAAATTTTAAACAGGAAAAACAATAAAACGAATCATTACAATGTCCAGAGCTATACATTACACCTCTGAGAACACAGCACAAGTGTAGTTGAACAAGGACTCTGGCACATAAAGGGTACATGCTTCTCATCTTGAGAATCACCTCGGGACATGGATACAGGATACAGAACCTGTAAGAAAAGCAATTGTAGAGATAGGAGAAAAAGAAAGAAAGAGAAGAAGGGAGAGAAAAAAAGGGGGGGGGGGAATGGGGAAGAAGGGGGGATTAAGGGAGACCCAGCAATGTATACGCCCACGTATTGAGAATTATGAGTATGTACGCAGCCAAGTCAGGAACCCTGTGCTTTCCTTGAAGGATTGCCAGAGGAACCAGGTGCGTCCCTGGACATATGCAGCATCACCATCACCCGCCACCAGCGACTCTAGACGATGTAATCTATCCATTTCAGCTATCCATTCCTCCGTGGAGGGGACCTCAGTGGACCTCCAATGTCGGGGAATAACTGCCCTAGCAGCTATGAGGCAAAATCTCAGGATCCCCTTTTTAACGGAAGCTATCGAACTGGGTATCAGGGACAGTAGGGCCATTTGGGGGGAGGGCTTGTGGCGGACCCCAGTCATCAAATGAAAGGCATCGAAGACTGAGTTCCAGAAGGGTTGCAGGGGACCACAGGACCACCAAACATGACGTATAGAGCCCGTAGCGGAGCCACATCTCCAGCAGGCGTCCGAGATGTCCGGGTTAATCCTGTGGAGAAGGACGGGACACCTATACCAGCGTGTCAGTAATTTATAATTCCTCTCCTGCGCCTGACTGGACATCGTCGTCTTATGTGCAAGAGTGAAGATTTTTAGACTATCCGCCTCAGAAAAGGTGATCCCCAGGTCCCTCTCCCAAGCCTCCATAAATCCAAGTGTAGTAGGGGGAAGTGAGTTCAAGACCAGGCCAAAGAGCACCGAAACCACGTGGGAGGGACCCTCGGTAGGGAGCATCAGGGACTCAAATGGTGTCAGCGCCCCCATCGGCACACTGGAAAGAAAGCTCCGCAATTGCAGAAACTCCAGCCAGGACAGCGGTGTCGTAAGATCAGAACCTCGTAACCCCCGCATGCCGGAGAGCCCTGCAAGCTTATCCTTCACCTGACCCAGTCCCACCCCGTCAAGTCGTGACCAACACAGATACGTAGATCTATTCATTGGTGGGGGAAAGGCCGGATTGTCAAAAAGGGGACTCAGTCTGCTCAATCGGGAGGTCAGGCGTAATTTCACATAGGATCTATCCCAGAACCTCAAAACAATCTGTGTGAGTGGAGCAAAACTCGACACAGGTGGGCATCCGGTCCCCCCCAGCCAAGGCAGCCAGTACAAAGAAGAGGGCGATAAAAGTTTCTCCAGGAGCACCCACTGTTTATGAGCATCACCAAACCTCCAGTCGACAATCCTAGAGAGCAAGACTGCCTGATAATAACATTTAAAATCAGGAAGGCCTACCCCCCCCCCCTTTAGTCTTGGGTCTCACTAACACTGAGAATCGAGTCCGCGGCTTCTTAGTTCCCCAAATAAAGCTATTGATAGCTGACTGCAGGCGCCTGAAAAAGCAATCCGGAACCTGCACTGGAGCAGTCTGAAAAAGATAGAGGAATCGGGGTAAAATATCCATTTTGACCACTCCCACCCGTCCGAACCAAGATAGCTGAGGTCTGCCATACCGTTTAAGGTCCGAGATAGTTTTCTGCAGGAGCGGGACGTAGTTCAGAGCATATGTTGCGCTAATGTCAGCAGGTATTAAGACTCCTAAATATTTTAAGGCATCGGTCTTCCACTTAAAAGAGAAGGACACCTGGAGCTGAGAGACTAGATCATCAGGCAGGGAGATATTGAGCGCCTCCGTCTTGGAGTAGTTGACTTTAAAGTTTGAAACCTCCCCGAACCTACGGAACTCTTGGAGTACAGGAAAAGCCACGGTCGGGTTGGTAATGTACAGCAATAAATCATCCGCATACAGGGATATCTTAAACTCATGTTGGCCAATCCGCAGACCCTTAATATCAGGGGTCTTCCGTAAAGCCACTGCCAGATGCTCCATCGCAAGGATATAAAGTAAGGGGGAAAGGGGACAACCCTGACGGGTCCCGTTTCTTATGTTAATGGGCGGGGAAAGGGTACCGTTCACTCTAAGACGGGCCGTAGGCCTATGATACAGAGCAAAAATCCTCTCCAACATGTTAGGTCCCACTCCCAGTTGCTTCAGGGAGGCACGTAGAAAGGTCCAGCCTAGGCGATCAAACGCCTTCTCAGCGTCAATAGATAATAAACATGCTGGTACCTTTCCTGTGCGCATGTACGAGGTCAGAAGCAACGTCTTCACCGTGTTATCCTTGGCCTCCCCATGTGGCACAAAGCCCACCTGATCACTATGGATGGACCCAGGGAGAATAGGGTTCAGTCTACCAGCTAACACTTTCGCGAACACCTTCACATCCACATTAATGAGGGATATGGGCCTATAGCTTGCACATAATAGGGGATCTTTTCCCGGTTTAGGAATCACGGTGATTGTGGCCATCAGCGTTTGGGGGGGCAAAGGGGCAGCTGGCCGAGATGGAGTTAAACAGTTTGGTCATGAAGGGGACCAGGGAATTTGCATATAACTTATAGAAGGCGGCGGAGAATCCGTCAGGACCAGGGCTTTTACCATTAGCCAAAGATTTTATCGTGTCTAAAACCTCCTGTTCCGAGAGAGGACTCTCCAGGGCCTCAGACTCCTCCACCAACATAGGCGGGAACTCAGTGTCCCGGATGTAGTCGTCCACCCGTGCTTGAAACTCGGAAGGGGACATATCAGACAGCGGGCCGCTTAAATTGTAGAGAGAGTCGTAATATGCTCTGAATGAGTCCACAATCTCCTCAGGAAAATTGACCAGTTCACCCATAGCAGACCTCATGGTAGGGATATAAGTGGTGGGGGCACGGGGGTGCAAAAACCTCGCTAGAGCTCTCCCGGGTTTATCAGAGTACTTATACAGAAATTTATGAAAGCGGTCCCTCTGTCGTGCTAACGTCGTGTCCAACAAGGCACTCAACTCACAGCGTGCCCGGAGGAGATCAGCCAGCACCCCAGCATCTCTAGTCCGTTTATGATCCAACTCCAGAGTTTGGATACGAGTCAACAAACTCACAATGTTAGTCTCCCTCTCTCTCTTCAGTCGGGCCCCCTGTTGTATACATACTCCCCGTATTACTCCCTTCAGAGCCTCCCATTGGTATGGGATGGCCGTGGGGTCATGCTTGTGAAAATCTAGAAAGTCTGAGATTGCTGTTCGCACGGCCGCCTGACATGTTAGATCTCCAAGGAGACCAGGGTTTAAGGACCAGGTCTATTCTCTTGGAGAAAGGCTCGGCAGCCGAAGGGAGAGCAAAACTGGGGCATGGTCTGACCACAACATCGTGTCAATGTCAGACTTTGGGTCAAGAGACAGGAGCCCGTGGCTGATCAAAAAATAATCCAATCTACTATAGGAATTAAGTACCGTGGAGAAGTAGGTATAATCTCGGGTAGTGGGGTGTAGTAACCTCCAAACATCCACCAACCTTGGATCCGTCAGGGCCCGCCGCAGTCTCTCCAGCTGTGAGAGGGACACCGCTGACCTGCCCGAAGAGGAATCCACAGCGCGGTCCAACACCATATTGAAGTCCCCTCCCATAATCACATAGCCTTCCGCAAAGGCCGAGAGGTCCCGTAGGTACTTTCTGCACGCTCGGACCTGGTCTTGATTGGGGAGATAAATGTTAGCTATGGTGAACAAATCATGGGCAATTTTGAGCTTTAAAAACACATATCGACCATTAGAATCCGCTTTAGAGGCAACTACCTGAGCCTGTAAAGACTTGTGCAATGCAATGCTGACACCTTTAGACTTGGAGTCAGAGTTACTGCCATGGAACCACTGTGTGTAGTATTTATGGTTAAGCTTAGGGATTCTGTCTGCTCGGAAATGTGTCTCCTGCAGCAGAAGTATGTCAACCCGTTTCTTATGCATACCGTATAAAACCTTTGATCGCTTTTCAGGGACATTAAACCCCCTGACATTAAGCGAGCAGAGTTGTAGAGATGCCATAGGAACTATCGGGCCTGCGGGTGGTACAATCGGGTCGGAAAGGAGTAGGAGGGGTGGAAAGTGGGGAAAAATAGAAACAGAAAGTAAAGCACCAAGGAAAGAGTAGTTTAGCCGGAAGACGGTTCCGACCAGAAAAAAAGAGAAAAACCAAGAAGCCACTAGGCCTCAAGGGTACAGGACAATATCAGAGAAAACTGAGAAGTAGTGTCAGAGACACACCCAAGTGGGGAGGTGATTGAGCAACCAGCCGAGCCCCTGCAGCAAAAAAGAAAATAAAAAAAAAATCCAACTCTACCCAGTAGGCCCATGACCTTGGTAACATAAACATTGTTAATGAACATAACAGCGGATCATGGGCCAAGTACATTTGTCGAAATGAGCAGAGTCACAACAAGCCCCCGAGGGGGTATCATCAAAAGTCACATTTCAGGAGAAAGAGCAGCGTTAGCCAACATAAAATAACATTAACACATTAATGCGGTAGTGCAACAGTTGAGTACAGTACATGAGGAGTCAATTGACGTAGGTGGACATTCATAAATAGTGCAAAATGAACCATGTTAGGATCCCCGCTCAGGAGTCCCAGGTAGAATCAAATAGAAATGTCACCGCTACAAAACATGTGGCTCCAATCCATCCACAATTAACAGGCTAAAGCAAAGTCACGACCAAGCCCCCCGTGGGAGTCTGGCAACATGGAGGGACAATGTAGGCGGCAAGAAAGCAAAAAGAGAAAAGGGGCAATAGTGATCATAAGGTCTGAATTAGGTGATCAAGTGTCATCAGCATGAGTAATGGAGGCAGGTCTACGGCCCCGTTTCCTCTTTCCCAGCGACCCGGTGGGGGGGCCTCCAGCATGGCGTGGGCCCCATAGGTCAGACGCAGTAAGGCGAGGCCAGTCTCCCAGTGTGACAATGGGTAAGCCCAGTGCAGCGGTGCAGTTCTGCAGATCTGACGGGGATCTCAAAATTATCAATCCTTTATCACTGCGTACTTGTAATTGAAATGGGTAACCCCAACTGATCTTATTTTCCCGCAGCACCTCCAGGAGGGGGGGCAGTGCCCTGCGTTTAGCCAGGGTGAAGCGTGAGAGGTCAGACAAGAGAAGGACATCAGACCCATTAAAATCAATAGCCTCGTGGTCCCTCGCCTTACGCATGATGTCATCCTTAGTTTGGAAGTAGTGAATCCTGCAGATGACGTCCCTCGGCTTAGATGTATCGGGGTTCTTTGGGCCTAGCGAGCGGTGGGCTCTGTCAATTTCAATGTGTTCAGTGGGTGACCTCCCTAAGAGAGAATTGAAAATGCCATGGAGGGCCGAGGAGAGATCACGTGGGGCTACGGACTCAGGGATCCCACGGAGCCTGATATTATTCCTCCGGTTCCTGTTCTCTGAGTCCTCCAGCATATCTAGGACCACATTGAAAGTCTCTGAGTGTAGGTCAAGAAGCTGCTGCTGACTCTGCAATTGTGAGGAAAGCGACTCCACTTTAGCTTCTAATGCAGAGACAGTGGTGGTAAGGTGGGACACGTTTTCCTTAAGGGACCCCACTTCACTCCTGCACACTGCTTCAAGACGCTGTATATAGCCCTCCATGTCAGCCTTTGTAGGGAAGGCACTCAGCTGCGCTCTCAGCTCAGAGGCAGTAATATAGTCATCAGAGGCCAGGGACCTAACAGGAGCCTGTGTGTAGAGGCCATGAGATGCAGTGATGGTGGGCACAATGTCCTTTGGCACTAAGCTGGGAGAGGCCCCTCTCTCATGTCTCCCTGGTGGTAGTAGTGGGGGGCCCATTTCAGTTTCCTGAGCCTGATAAGGGTGCAGTATAGGGGGAGACAGGTCCTCAGCCTGTGACACAGTCTGTCCAGGGTTGGAGGGGCAGATCACAGCTCCCACCTCTCCCTTGCTCTGTGCTGGGCTCCCTCCTGTCAGCTTCTGTGGTAAGCGGCTGGTCCCTGGTGCAGCAATCACTCGTCCTCTCTCCTGTGCCTTCTCTGCTGTGGCCCCATTCTTCTGAGTGCCTGCATTTCCAGGTGGAGAGCTCCTGTGTGGGTGCTGCTGCAAGGAGGAGGAAGCACCTCCCCCCTCCACCATGGCTGAAGGAGCTGCTCTCTTTCCCGCCTTCCCAGACACCGACATGTACCTGGTGATACTGGAGCCTGCAGGACCTGCTGTGAGGTGCCTGGGAGCGGAGCCCGACCTTGCTCTTCAACATGGGTGGGTGAGTGGAGCTGATGGTGGCTATATAATTGCTGCAGAGGTCTCAGGCACGCTGGAGCTCAGGAGAGATGTGTGCTCACAGCTCCATGCCCAAGCCACGCCCCTTTTATTTTTATGACTCTGCATTATAAACTTGTGTGAAGCACTTGGGCATTCAAAGTTCTACTGTTTAGGTACATCAGGGGCTCTGCAAACGCAACATAATGCCCACAGGCCATTCTATCTAAGTCTGCATTCCAAAACGGCGCTCCTTCCCTTCCGAGCTCTGCCGTGCGCCTAAACAGTGGTTTACCCCCACATATGGGGCATCAGCGTACTCAGGATAAATTGAACAACAACTTTAGTGGTCCAATTTCTCCTGTTACCATTGTGAAAATAAAAACTTGGGGGCTAAAAAATCTTTTTTGTGGAAAAAAAATATATTTTTTAATTTCACGACTCTGCATTCTAAACTTTTGTGAAGCACTTGGGCATTCAAAGTTCTCACCACACATCTAGATAAGTTCCATGGGGGGTCTAGTTTCCAAAATGGGGCCACTTGTGGGGGATTTCTACTGTTTAGGCACATCAGGGGCTCTCCAAACGCGACATGGCGTCCGATCTCAATTCCAGACAATTCTACATTGAAAAAGTAAAACGGCGCTCCTTCACTTCCAAGCTCTGCGGTGCGCCCAAACAGTGGTTTACCCCCACATATGGGGTATTGGCCTATTCAGGAGAAATTGCATAACAAAATTTATGGTTACATTTCGTTTTTACACATGTGAAAATAAAAACAATGGTTCTGAATTAAGATGTTAGCAAAAAAAGTTAAATGTTCATTTTTTCCTTCCACATTGTTTCAGTTCCTGTGAAGCACGTAAAGGGTTAATAAACTTCTTGAATGTGGTTTTGAGAACCTTGAGGGGTGTAGTTTTTAGAATGGTGTCACACTTGGGTATTTTCTATCATATAGACCCCTCAAAATGACTTCAAATGTGACGTGGTCCCTAAAAAAAATGGTGTTGTAAAAATGAGAAATTGCTGGTCAACTTTTAACCCCTATAACTCCCTAACAAAAAAAATGATGTAAAGTAGACATGTGCGAAATGTTATTTATTAACTATTTTTCGTGACATATCTCTCTGATTTAAGGGCATAAAAATACAAAGTTTGAAAATCGCAAAATTTTTAACATTTTCGCCATATTTCCGTTTTTTTCATAAATAATCGCAAGTAGTATCGAATAAATGTTACCACTAACATGAAGTACAATGTGTCACAAAAAAACAATCTCAGAATCAGCGGGATCCGTTGAAGTGTTCCAGAGTTATAACCTCATAAAGTGACAGTGGTCAGAATTGCAAAAATTGGCTCGGTCATTAAGTGACCTGATAGCACATTAATACAGGACAAGCTCTGGGAAGTGGAACCTCTGCTGACCGCAATCCCTAATCCTATCACGTACACTAGAAATAGCCGTGGAGCGCTCCTATCATGACCTAGGCGCCTCGTCACAGCCTCAAAACTAGCTAGCCCTAGAGATAGGCTTATTTTTCCTATCTTGCCTCAGAGAAAATTCCCCAAAGGAAAAGGCAGCCCCCCACATATATTGACTGTGAGTAAGATGAAATCACAAACACAGAGATGAAATAGATTTAGCAAAGAGAGGCCCGACTTACTAAACAGACAGAAGATAGGAAAGGTCACTTTGCAGTCAGCACAAAACCCTAAAAAAAGCCACACAGAGAGTGCAGGGAAAAATACCATCCGCACCGACTAACGGAGCGGAGGTGCCCCTCTGCATCCCAGAGCTTCCAGCAAGCAAGGCAAAATTCACATAAGCATGCTGGACAGAAAAAATAGCAAACAAGAAAAAAGCAAAGCAAAACTTAGCTTCTGCTGGAGAAAACAGGTAACCAGGAAGATCCAGGAGCGAACTAGACCAATGCTACAACATTGACAGCTGGAATCGGACAAGGATCCAAGTGGAGTTAAATAGAGCAGCCCACTAACGAATTAGCCTCGTCACCTGTGGAAGGAAACTCAGAAACACCCACAGGCATCAGAGAAAGTTCATGGACAGAACCAGCCGAAGTACCATTCATGACCACAGGAGGGAGCCCGAAAACAGAATCCACAACATTGAACCAAGAAATTAAGTTTTTTTTAATATCTTTATTTATCTGAAAAAGCATTCATTGCTGTGCAAAAATGCACATTTTTGCATCAGCACTTTTGCTGCTAAGAGATGTAGAAACATTGCAGAAATTTTTGCAAGCAAATATTCAAAGTGCGCACATAACCTCCCAGGAGGAAATAAGTTTATTTTTCTTGGCGACTGTACTTTCATCAAGCGGTTGGGCAGTATTGTCATGCTATTTACCTGATTAACCATATATTTTTCCGTTTTTGCGTTCTCGTTTTTCGCTCCCCTCCTTCCCAGAGCTATAACTTTTTTATTTTTCCGACAATATGGCCATGTGTAGGTTTGTTTTCTGCGGGACAAGTTGCACTTTTGAAAAACATCATTGGTTTTAGCGTTTCGTTTCAACATAAACCTTCAGTTACGTATACGGGATTCACATGATGAATGTGCTTGTCTCGCGGTGGACTCCGCGTCTGGCGGTATACACGCCTTCACCTTATTCTCCTCAAGTACCTCTCTCCGCATATCACGGCTGCATCTCCCCTTCATAGATTTATTCTAGCCCGTTGACTTTCGGGCACATTCATCATATGATTCCCGTATACGTAACTGAAGAAGGTTCATGTTGAACCGAAACGTTTTGAGTATACTGCAAAATAAAATTCTTCTGTTCAAGCATCCCAAGTTGAGTGCTAAGTTCGATGTTAATTACGAGTTCATAGACACCAAACATGTCTAGGTTACATTTTATCTAAGTGGTAAAAAAAAATCCAAACTTTGCTAAAAAGAAAAAAAAAATCGCGCAGTTTTCCAATACCCGTAACGTCTCTATTTTTCGTGATCTTGGGTTGGGTGAGGGCTTATTTTTTGCATGCCAAGCTGACGTTTTTAATTTTACCATTTTGGTGTAGATACGATCTTTTGATCGCCCGTTATTGCATTTTAATGGAATGTCGCGGCGACCAAAGACCGTAATTCTGGCGTTTCGAATTTTTTTCTCGCTACGCTGTTTAGCGATCAGGTTAATGTGTTTTTTTTTATTGATAGATCGGGCGATTCTGAACACATTGATACCAAATATGTGTAGGTTTGATTATTTTTTTTTTTTTTGAATGGGGCGAAAGGGGGGTGATTTAAACCTTTATATATTTTTTTTATTTTTTTCATAATTTTTAAAACTTTTTTTTTTTTTTACTTTTGCCATGCTTCAATAGCCTCCAGCTAGAAGCTGGCATAGCCTGATCGGCTCTTCTACATAGCAGCGATCATCAGATCGCTCCTATGTAGCTGAATTGCAGGCTTTCTATGAGCGCCGACCACAGTGTGGCGCTCACAGCAAGCCGGCATCAGTAACCATAGAGGTCTCAAGGAGACCTCTGGTTACTACGCCGACACATCGCTGACCCCCAATCATGTGACGGGGGTCGGCAATGCGAGCACTTCCGGCCTTTAGGCCGGAAGCGCCGATTAAATGCCGCTGTCAGCATTTGACAGCGGCATTTAACTAGTTAATAGCGGCGGGTAAATCGCTACTTCACCCGCCGCTATTGCGGGCACATGTCAGCTGTTCAAAACAGCTGACATGTCCCGGCTTTGATGTGGACTCACCGCCGGAGCCCACATCAAATCAGGGGATCGGACCTCTGCAGTAATAGTACGGCAGAAGTCGGTAAGGGGTTAACCAAACTACCCAGTTTATTATTATAGAGATATAGGTAAATTTGTGAACCAGGGTAGTCTGCAGGTGAAATTAAAAGTGCCCCCCCCAACCCCCCCCAAAAAAAAAGTCAATGTTACTGGTGAGCACTTGGCACCCCGGTCCAACACTGTCTAAAGATGTTTTATGGATTTTAATTTTTCTATTACAAGGTCGAGTATTGTAATGTATATACGTAGTGACTTCAGCAGCAAAAGAATGGGCAGAGCTCAATACAGGCTGAAAGAGAGCACCTCATATATAAATCGAAAACACCAAAAATAAAGAAGGGAAATAGAATCCTCCACTAACGTATATGTACCAATAGAGAAACACTCGGAGGTGAAGTTTCCAATATACACATCATTTGTTCGTTAAAATAACAATACAAAATCATTAAATATAGTAATCCACATAAGAAAGAACATGCCAGATGGAAAGAACCATCTATAAATAGATGTCAGCAGAGAAAGAGATATAGCGGGAGTGGGACAACATGGCAAAACATAGACCAAAAAACGTCACACAGGATACTATCAGTATATATCACAAAAATCTAGTCCTAGTGTCTGGGCGGTCGATAGAAATAAGTGTCAGTGGATTGGCATAAGAAGCGCTTATCCACTCAAAATGCTGCCATAAAAACTACACTGCGCCCATCGGCCAATAACACCATAAAGCTATATCCTATGGCTATAGAGCAGCAAATGGTGCTCAGTCCACGGTACTTGTACTAATATTGCACCAAACCCCTAAGCCGATATAACCAGGAAAGTACCAACTAGGACCTTAGAGCAGCAGATAGTATATATTACCTGCGGTCATGTTAGCCCAAGTGTCCGACCCGCACTGAATCACCTCGACGCGCGTTTCACCACGTCTGTGGCTTCGTCAGGAGGTAGGTAGGCATGTCCATGATCCCCTTTTATAGTGGTGTGTCTGGCCGTGGAATGATTCTCAGCCGTGCATGGCGCGCCCCCGCCATGTTGCGACGCGCCGAGGAGAGCGGCGCTCCCGACGCGCGTCACCACGTCACGTGATCCGGTCAGGTGACCGGACCGGTGCCTATGGAGACGCGTACATCAGAGCCGAGCGCCACCCACCACCGCGCAAAGCAGCGCATGCGCGGTGCGCGCACTGGCTAGAGATAGAAGGCAATAGTGAGTACTCAGAGCTACCCCGGAAAGGAAAAAAGATGACAGATCTGATGGCATATTATAGTCCGAACTCATACGAGAGAGAGGACTGTAGGTAGCTATATATATCAAACAGCACACAGAAATCCCATATGGCAGATCGAACAAACTATGCTAAATATAAATCCCACTGCTGGCCCCTGTTATGATCCGGTGACCTTGGAGCAGCATGAAAACTTTCACTGGAGTAGGTGGTAACTATACTGACTGCAAATCCTGATCTTAACACCGCAACTAGAAGTAGCCGTGGGGTGTACCTAACAAGCCCTAGACACCTCGTCACAGCCGGAGGACTAAATACCCCTAAGGCTGTGTGCACACGTTGCGTTTTTTCCCGATAAAAATGCTATAAAACCGCAAAAAAAAATTAGAATGAATTCCGCATGTTTTGTGCACATGATGCGTTTTTTTCCGCGAAAAAAACGCATCGCGGTAAAAAACACAGCATGTTCATTAATTTTCCGTTTTTTTTGCGGATTTCCCACTCCAAAATGCATTGGGAAGTGTCGGGAAAAAACCGCGGCAAAACCGCGGCAAAATCACTGCAAAAACGCATGCGGTTTTCTTGCGTATTTCTTGCAGAAAATGTCCGGAATTCTCAGGAATTTTCTGCGAGAAATCCTGAACGTGTTCACATAGCCTAAAGATGGAAATAGGAATTCTACGTTGCCTCAGAGCAGAACCCCAAAGGATAGGCAGCCCCCCACAAATATTGGCTGTGAGTAGGAGAGGAAAGACACACACAGTCAGAAAACAGGATTTAGCACAAGAGGCCACTCTAGCTAAAATAGGAAAGGATAGGACAGAGTTCTGTGCGGTCAGTATTAAAACCCTTCCAAAAATATCCACAGCAGATTATACAAAAAATTCCTCCATCTAACTAAAGACGTGGAACGTATATCTGCAACTCCAGAGACTCCTACACTCAGAGCAGGAATACAATAAAAAAACAAACACACAGCTTGTGTGCCATAGAAAAAGAAACAGACACTTATCTTTTCTGAATTGGCAGCTAAGCAGGAGAAGCCAGACAGAGATCCAACATTTCCCAAGAAACATTGACAACTGGCAAGGACTAATGAGTCCTGCAAACCTAAATACCCCAGACAGAACTGCAATCAGCAGATACACCTGTCCAGGACTGCAGCCCAGAGACAACTGCATTACCACCTACAACCACCGGAGGGAGCCCAAAAGCAGAATTCACAACAGGCCCCTAAAGAGTGAACCCCCAGTGAAGCTCAATACAGGATGTAACTCAGGATCAGTACAAGATAAGTAATGTAATATATGTACACAGTGACTCCACCAGCAGAATAGTGAGTACAGCTCTGGAGTATAATACAGGATGTAACTCAAGATCAGTACAGGATAAGTAATGTAATATATGTACACAGTGACTTACGATTACATCCTCTTCTTGTATTCACGCTGCAGCTCTGGCGCAGGCATACTTTGTCTGCCCTGTTGAGGGAAGAGCAGAGTACTGCAGTGCACACGTGCCGGGAAAGGTCAGAGAGGCCCAGCGCCTGCGCACTGCAGTGCTTTGCTCTGCCCTCAACAGGGCAGACAAAGTACGCCTGCGCCGGAGGTGCAGCATGAAGATGAGAAGAGGACGTCATCGTAAGAAGATGGGAGGCGGGCCCCAAACCGGACTGTGACACCCATCGGACCAGAACAGAACTGGGACCGCCCCTGGGTGAGTATAATCTAACCTCTTTTTCTCATCTTTCAGGATACATCGGGGGCTTATCTACAGCATTACAGAATTCTGTAGATAAGCCCCTGATGCCGGTGGGGTTAGCTCACCTTTGATTTGGGGGGTTACAGGTTCCCTTTAATGTATGCACACAGTGACTCCACCAGCAGAATAGTGAGTGCAGCTCTGGAGTACAATACAGGATGTAACTCAGGATCAGTACAGGATAAGTAATGTATGTACACAGTGACTCCACCAGCAGAATAGTGAGTGCAGCTCTAGAGTATAATACAGGATGTAACTCAGGATCAGTACAGGATAAGTAATGTAATGTATGTACACAGTGACTCCACCAGCAGAATAGTGAGTGCAGCTCTGGGGTATATTACAGGATGTAACTCAGGATCAGTACAGGATAAGTAATGTATGTACACAGTGACTCCACCAGCAGAATAGTGAGTGCAGCTCTGGAGTATAATACAGGATTTAACTCAGGATCAGTACAGGATAAGTAATGTAATGTATGTACACAGTGACTCCACCAGCAGAATAGTGAATGCAGCTCTGGAGTATAATACAGGATGTAACTCAGGATCAGTACAGGATAAGTAATGTAATGTAGGTACACAGTGACTGCACCAGCAGAATAGCGAGTGCAGCTCTGGAGTATAATACAGGATGTAACTCAGGATACGTACAGTACGAGTAATGTATGTACACAGTGACTGCACCAGCAGAATAGCGAGCGCAGCTCTGGAGTATAATACAGGATGTAACTCAGGATACGTACAGTACGAGTAATGTAATGAATGTACACAGTGACTGCACCAGCAGAATACTGAGTGCAGCCATGGAGTATAATACAGGGTGTAACTCAGGATCAGTACAGGATAAGTAATGTAATGTATGTACACAGTGACTCCACCAGCAGAATAGTGAGTGCAGCTCTGGAGTATAATACAGGATGTAACTCAGGATATGTACAGTACGAGTAATGTAATGTATGTACACAGTGACTGCACCAGCAGAATAGTGAGTGCAGCTCTAGAGTATAATACAGGATGTAACTAAGAATTTGTACCAGATAAGTAATGTAATATGTACAGAGCTAGTATTTTTTTATGTATATTTGATTAATATATAAAATAAACAGTATCTAATGAACTTTGATTACTTGAAACAGTTAAGGAGGTTGTCCGGTCAAAATTGATAAGTCTACAGTCACTCTGTGTGATTGCAAACTTATGAATCCTCCCACAGCATGCAGTGTGCGCTAAGGGTATTCGCTTGTTTCTGACCCGGGACCCGAGGGTATATATGAGTTATATATACTCTCAGCCAGTGGACGCAGCCTCGCTTCCATACACTTATATGGAGCGAGGCCGCTTCTTCTAGTCGGCCATGTCCACTGCACTGTCGCATCACTAGATGGGGCGCGGCCTTGCTCAATAAAAATGTATGGAGCGAGGCCACGCCCACTAGACTGCTCTGGCCAGGAGTATGTATAACTCATACATACCCTCCGGTCCCTGCTCAAAAACTGGTGAATCCCCACATCGCACAATGCATGCTCTGAGAGAATTCATAAGTCTGCAGTCATACTGACTACAAACTTATCGATTTGTACCAGAGAACCACTTTAACTAAATCTACGCTGAAGGATGCATAAGACTTTCAAAATTTTACACTTATTCCAGTGGGGCCTACAGATAATCTAGTTTCTATGAGAATATTCCAAATATCCCCTGTCTTCCAGGAGCATGAAGTGAGTTGAGACAAGATTGATTTTTGCATTTCAAATCCGATGTTCTTTTTGCAATAAGCAATGCTATAAGTATCTACCGATTGCTTCAACAGAAATAACAAACAAATATGCGTGTAAATCGGTAGATGGTAAAGATAGCTGTCATCTAAGTTAATATTTGTCCAGTCATGTCTATGGTAAGCATTATACTTCTTACCGTCTACATAAATTATCCTCATACTGTGGACATCAGCCACAGTGACAATGCATGGCAGTTATCCGCCATCACAGATTACATAGGAGGATGGCACAAATAATAGTAGTTTATGAATGTGACAAAAAGTAATTTGAATTGATGTTTTTACTCTTGAATAAACTGTGCTTGTCAGTTTGATGAAAAGAAACAAGACAGACACACAATGCAGTAAAATCCTCTACATACCTTCCCTCCAAAGTGCTATAATTATGTTCATGAGCCACCAGTACTGTGAACGTTCAAATCTGTGCATTGTATGGTGGTGGTGACTCAAATACATTCAAATCTGCAATGTGAAATGTATAGACCCCAACTGCAATAAAGTAACATTATATAAGTCCATTATCATACATATTGTATCACAGGTTTGCATTGCTTGGAATTTGTTGGCTGAACCCACTAATCATCGAGTCAAAGGGACCGAGTCTTGCTGGCACTCTGCTCGTTCAACTTTTGATGTGAAATTTTCTAAATATCCCATCTAGTGTTATTAGCATTGTCAAAATATTTAGAAAACCTGTAATTGGCGCTGATACGTTGCTCCTTACGCTTATGTTAAAGAGGCTATCCAGGACAATTTTTATTTTTTTTTTACCATGGGCTTAGGAACTAGGAAGCAGGTAGTCAGGTCTATTCTACCCAGCGCTGATCTCTTCCAACACATTTCAGTCATAGGCCACTCCTCCTGGCGATTTTGAGGCTTCCACTGGTATCACGACGACAAAGCAGCAGCTTCTGCATATTTTTTGGGAGACTGACAGCTATTGACAGGAGTAGCCTATCATAGCCTAGCAACATATTATATCTGGAATAAACTCAGCAACTATAAACCTGTCACAATACCATTATATAATTTTACACGAACATGTCACAAACCTGCCAAGTTATTTCAAAGATTTACCACAACTCTAGAGAACATCAAAGAAGGACTATATCCTAATGACAACAGACGTTTAAGCATTAAATACCAACATCAACCACTCTTCGGATATGAAGTATGTGAATTATTAACTTAAGCATGTCCCAAGAATTACAATCAAACAGAATATTCTTGTTTAATTACTTAAAATTTATTCTGATGAAAAACTAGTTTACATTTAATGACAACCTCAGATCAATGGATATAATGGTAGCATCAAGATTCGCAAATCTTATATTGCAGAACCCTAGTTACTAAGACAAGAATATTTAGTATTTATTAGTTGGCAAGATGACTGAGCAATTTTTTAGGAACTGAATGAGAATATTTGGAGCATACAATTTACTCTGCATACCAAGGGAAACCATGTTAAATTTCTACATATTCTAGTAATCTCAACAGAACAGATAGCAAAATAATTACTAAAACGTACTTTAAATTGTTAGATATCTAATAGCTACTTTAGCCTTTTTTATTTTAAAGAAAAAATTGCACAACAAAATCTGATATTTAAGATTTGAGCAAAAATCCAGCAAAGTACACTCCTCAAGCATTTACATTTCACTACCAAGAAGGAAAAGTCATAGAATTATGGAAATCACAGGTTCTGTAGACATGCACATGATGAAAAAAATAGAAACAACATTTTCAAAACATTTTGATTTAATCAGTATTTACCATGGAAGACCATGGAGAAATCACCAACCACACAACTGAAGAACCGATATCAAATCTTTGTAGAGGATGAAGATGGCACACCTAAGGATGAAGCAATACCAGCAAGCAAAAAAGAAAAGGGCACACAGCAACAAGTGACAGCAAAAAGTACAGCCAAGAAGCAACGAAGAGTGGTGGTGGTGGGAGACTCACTACTGAGAGGCACAGAAGCAGCCATCTGCAGACCGGACATAACTGCAAGAGAAGTATGCTGCCTTCCAGGTGCGATGATCAAGGATGTGACCGATAGGATACCAAAGCTCTTCAGCTCCAAGGACGTCCACCCATTTCTTCTGATACATGTTGGCACCAATGACACGGCAAGGAAGGACCTACCGACAATCTGCAAGGACTTTGAAGAGTTGGGGAAGAAAGTAAAGGAACTGGATGCACAGGTAGTTTTTTCTTCTATCCTTCCAGTAGACGGGCATGGCACCAGGAGATGGAACAGGATCCTTCATGCGAACAACTGGCTAAGACGATGGTGCAGACAACAAGGATTCGGATTCGGATTCCTGGACCACGGTGTGAATTACTTGTACGATGGACTCCTCGCCAGAGACGGACTACACCTCAACAAACCAGGGAAACACACATTCGCCAGAAGACTCGCTACACTCATCAGGAGGGCGTTAAACTAGAAGAAGAGGGGACGGGAAGAAAAACATTAGACTCGAACAAAGAAGACCCAGGAAAACATACTCAGAAGGGAGGTAAGAACATTTCTAAAACAATCCACAGCGAGGAGATTGGAACAAAACAAAATCCTCTAAACTGCATGCTCGCAAACGCCAGAAGCCTGACAAACAAGATGGAAGAACTAGAAGCAGAAATATCTACAGGTAACTTTGACATAGTGGGAATAACCGAGACATGGTTAGATGAAAGCTATGACTGGGCAATTAACTTACAGGGTTACAGTCTGTTTAGAAAGGATCGTAAAAATCGGAGAGGAGGAGGGGTTTGTCTCTATGTAAAGTCTTGTCTAAAGTCCACTTTAAGGGAGGATATTAGCGAAGGGAATGAGGATGTCGAGTCCATATGGGTCGAAATTCATGGAGGGAAAAATGGTAACAAAATTCTCATTGGGGTCTGTTACAAACCCCCAAATATAACAGAAACCATGGAAAGTCTACTTCTAAAGCAGATAGATGAAGCTGCAACCCATAATGAGGTCCTGGTTATGGGGGACTTTAACTACCCGGATATTAACTGGGAAACAGAAACCTGTGAAACCCATAAAGGCAACAGGTTTCTGCTAATAACCAAGAAAAATTATCTTTCACAATTGGTGCAGAATCCAACCAGAGGAGCAGCACTTTTAGACCTAATACTATCTAATAGACCTGACAGAATAACAAATCTGCAGGTGGTCGGGCATCTAGGAAATAGCGACCACAATATTGTACAGTTTCACCTGTCTTTCACTAGGGGGACTTGTCAGGGAGTCACAAAAACACTGAACTTTAGGAAGGCAAAGTTTGACCAGCTTAGAGATGCCCTTAATCTGGTAGACTGGGACAATATCCTCAGAAATAAAAATACAGATAATAAATGGAAAATGTTTAAGAACATCCTAATTAGGCACTGTAAGCGGTTTATGCCTTGTGGGAATAAAAGGACTAGAAATAGGAAAAACCCAATGTGGCTAAACAAAGAAGTAAGACAAGCAATTAACAGTAAAAAGAAAGCATTTGCACTACTAAAACAGGATGGCACCATTGAAGCTCTAAAAAACTATAGGGAGAAAAATACTTTATCTAAAAAACTAATTAAAGCTGCCAAAAAGGAAACAGAGAAGCACATTGCTAAGGAGAGTAAAACTAATCCCAAACTGTTCTTCAACTATATCAATAGCAAAAGAATAAAAACTGAAAATGTAGGCCCCTTAAAAAATAGTGAGGAAAGAATAGTTGTAGATGACGAGGAAAAAGCTAACATATTAAACACCTTCTTCTCCACGGTATTCACGGTGGAAAATGAAATGCTAGATGAAATCCCAAGAAACAATGAAAACACTATATTAAGGGTCACCAATCTAACCCAAGAAGAGGTGCGAAACCGGCTAAATAAGATTAAAATAGATAAATCTCCGGGTCCGGATGGCATACACCCACGAGTACTAAGAGAACTAAGTAATGTAATAGATAAACCATTATTTCTTATTTTTAGGGACTCTATAGCGACAGGGTCTGTTCCGCAGGACTGGCGCATAGCAAATGTGGTGCCAATATTCAAAAAGGGCTCTAAAAGTGAACCTGGAAATTATAGGCCAGTAAGTCTAACCTCTATTGTTGGTAAAATATTTGAAGGGTTTCTGAGGGATGTTATTCTGGATTATCTCAATGAGAATAACTGTTTAACTCCATATCAGCATGGGTTTATGAGAAATCGCTCCTGTCAAACCAATCTAATCAGTTTTTATGAAGAGGTAAGCTATAGGCTGGACCACGGTGAGTCATTGGACGTGGTATATCTCGATTTTTCCAAAGCGTTTGATACCGTGCCGCACAAGAGGTTGGTACACAAAATGAGAATGCTTGGTCTGGGGAAAAATGTGTGTAAATGGGTTAGTAACTGGCTTAGTGATAGAAAGCAGAGGGTGGTTATAAATGGTATAGTCTCTAACTGGGTCGCTGTGACCAGTGGGGTACCGCAGGGGTCAGTATTGGGACCTGTTCTCTTCAACATATTCATTAATGATCTGGTAGAAGGTTTACACAGTAAAATATCGATATTTGCAGATGATACAAAACTATGTAAAGCAGTTAATACAAGAGAAGATAGTATTCTGCTACAGATGGATCTGGATAAGTTGGAAACTTGGGCTGAAAGGTGGCAGATGAGGTTTAACAATGATAAATGTAAGGTTATACACATGGGAAGAAGGAATCAATATCACCATTACACACTGAACGGGAAACCACTGGGTAAATCTGACAGGGAGAAGGACTTGGGGATCCTAGTTAATGATAAACTTACCTGGAGCAGCCAGTGCCAGGCAGCAGCTGCCAAGGCAAACAGGATCATGGGGTGCATTAAAAGAGGTCTGGATACACATGATGAGAGCATTATACTGCCTCTGTACAAATCCCTAGTTAGACCGCACATGGAGTACTGTGTCCAGTTTTGGGCACCGGTGCTCAGGAAGGATATAATGGAACTAGAGAGAGTACAAAGGAGGGCAACAAAATTAATAAAGGGGATGGGAGAACTACAATACCCAGATAGATTAGCGAAATTAGGATTATTTAGTCTAGAAAAAAGACGACTGAGGGGCGATCTAATAACCATGTATAAGTATATAAGGGGAAAATACAAATATCTCGCTGAGGATCTGTTTATACCAAGGAAGGTGACGGGCACAAGGGGGCATTCCTTGCGTCTGGAGGAGAGAAGGTTTTTCCACCAACATAGAAGAGGATTCTTTACTGTTAGGGCAGTGAGAATCTGGAATTGCTTGCCTGAGGAGGTGGTGATGGCGAACTCAGTCGAGGGGTTCAAGAGAGGCCTGGATGTCTTCCTGGAGCAGAACAATATTGTATCATACAATTATTAGGTTCTGTAGAAGGACGTAGATCTGGGGATTTATTATGATGGAATATAGGCTGAACTGGATGGACAAATGTCTTTTTTCGGCCTTACTAACTATGTTACTATGTTACTATGAGTGCCACTCGCAGAACTTCTCGCACTTACACACTTTACCATGCTATCAATGAAGTTATAAATACAGTTGTGTGAAAAAGTGTTTGCCCCCTTCCTGATTTCCTATTCTTTTTCATGTTTGTCACACTAAAATGTTTAAGATCACCAAACTAATTTAAATATTACAGAAAGATAACAAAAGCAAACACAAAATGCAGTTTTTAACTGAAGCTCTTTATTATTAAGGGAAAAAGAAATTGAAACCTACAGGGCTCTGTGTGAAAAAGTGGTTGCCCCTAAACCTAATAACTGGTTGGGCCATCCTTCGCAGCAACAACTGCAATCAAGCATTAAGGTCATGCCACAGCCTATCAATCGGATTAAGGTCAGGACGTTGACTATACCACTCCAAAGTCTTAATTTTGTTTTTCTTAAGCTATTCAGAGGTGGAATCTAGATAGATAGATCTATAGTCGTATACATATTAATCCAAATGACCTAAGCACAAAGCTTGGTCACATTCCGTAACAACAATTAGACCACAGTACCACCAAAGTAAATAAACTAATGGCACAAGGAATGTAAAATCTAACAAATTTTATTATAATAATAAACCAAAATTAAACATGTATCGTAAATACCTAGGTACCTCAACCACAGCTAGAGGCCACTAGGAGTAAAGCACAAATCACAAAAAGCTATGTTGGTAGATGACAGGCACAATATACATATATGCACAGTATGTTGTATTACAAGATACACCCAGAACCTCCTTATACCGCACTTTAGTTAAAGCCACTGGCACAAGCCTAAGTGGCGAAACAGCCGAGGTAAACTAGTCATGGGTAAAATTCACTGCCTAAATGCTGCCAAAGCTACCCACATAGTTGCTATGTATTGGTATATTACCTGTGATGTGCCCGCGTCCTAGTACGCAACCCACCCCGACGCGCGTTTCGCCAGTTCTTCCGGAAGTCGGCGTCAGTGCCTGGTATTGAGTTGCGAGACTCGTGCGAGTTTCTCACAATTGTGACCCCGGCATATCTGTTTAATTTATAAAGAAAATTGGCAAAGAAAAAGGCGCCAGAGAGGGAAAGCCAGCGACTAGCGGCTGATGTGCATAGTCTGGGAAGGGGTTAATACCCATGGATCTTCCCAGGCTATGAATATCAGTCTGCAGCTGTATTTTTAGCCTTTACTAGCTATTAAAATAAGGGGAATCCCCACAAAAAAAAGGACATGAGGTCCCCCTATAATTAATAGCCAGAAAAGGATATGCAGAAATCTGTGGGCTGATATTCATAGCCTAGGAAGGAACAATGGATATTGCCCCCCCCCCCCCGACTACGAAAACCAGCTCACAGCCGCACTAAAAATGGCGCATCTGTAAGATGCACCAATTCCGGCACTTAGCCTCTCTCTTCCAGCCTGCTCTGTAGCGGTGGCATATGGGGTAATAGGGGTTTAATGTCACCTTTGAATTGTGACATCAAGCCAGCTTAGTAATGGAGAGGCGTCAATAAGACACCTATCCATTGCTAATCCTATAGTTGTGAAAGGGTTAAATAAGATACACAGCCAGAACAAAGTATTTTAATGAAATAAAACAGAAAAAAAAATTAAAAAATAAACCAACACAAATACTCCCTGTTCCGAAGCAGTCCATTTAATAACAAGTGTCCCACGACGATGTGACAGCTCTATAGGCCTCCAGTGACACACTGACAGGAGACAATGGCTCCTGCAGTGCATCACTGAAGAGGCTACCTGAATTCAGGCTCTCACTTTACGGCACTGCTGCGTGGGAATTTTCCCATGCAGCAATGCTGCAAGTGACAGTATGAACTATACTGTGCTCACGGCGCAGGGATACAGTGTGGAGGATTACCTGCCGTCATTGTGTCACCGGGGCCCCTGGAGAGCGGTCGCATCTGCCGATGTGACAGCTCTCCATGGGAAATCATCATGGGACCCTCATTATTACATGGATTACATCGCATCAGGGAGTATACTGTTGGTTTATTATTTTATTTTTTTACAGGGCTTCAGGGACTAGGTGATTGGTGAGTATATGCTGTATGTACTGTATGTCTATATGTATGTACTGAATGTATGTATGTGTTTTTTTTTCACACTTGAACACAGTAGATGGATGATGGTACTACTACTTTCCCGGCTACCTGTCTCTGTAGCAGGCATAGCCGGATGGGACTAGTAGTCCCATCGGACGATGCCTGCCTACACAAGACCCACACACACATACATCTCCACATACACACACATAGAGCCAGGTACGGACTGGGGCTGAAATTCAGCCCTGGCATTTCAAATCACACAGGCCCATGTTGTCCCCATCACCAAGCACCAGATGGGACATATTACTAATAATACCCTGGATAGAGGGAAAACAAGATTTACTACAAGACCAATATGTCTCATGATACCCGTGACCTGCTGGGGTAAGTAAAGGAGTCAGCGACTTTGTGCTCCGTCACAGCTCTTAACAGTATGGGTGTCTTGATAACACAGATTTTGTTAACAATGCTGCAGACAAGGCAGCCCACAACCAGACAGGCCCTTCTGGCATTTGCCAGAATTGCCAAATGGCCAGTCCGGCCCTGCATAGAGCCCCGCACACACACACAGCCCCACACACCCATGCACACAAACTGATACACACAAACACCCGCACATCTTCTCCGTACACAAAGTCTCCGCTCACACTCCGCTCACACACTCTTACCCCTGTCGATCTGCAGCGTTTCTCGCAGGCACATCCGCAGCAAACCTGCAGATCTTTTTTAAACCTATGGTTTTGCTGCAGATTGGCCTGACACAATGGAAGTCAATGGGTGCAGAAAAGCTGCAGATCCGGAAAAAGAATTTACATGCTGCGGAAAAAATAAACGCTGCGATTCCGCTTATTTTTTTCCACAACATGTGCACACCAAATGTCAATTTCACATTGACTAACACTGCTTGTGCACTACACTGTGGATTTGATGCAATTCCACTCATCCAAAAACGCTGTGGATTCACATCAAAATCTGCAACGTGTGCACAGAGCCTTAAAATGCAAAGTCTGTTTCCGGAAGTTCTAAATAAAGCTATAGAATTGACCTAATAGGAGGATATTGGGTATTTTCAATGGAAAAAATGTATGTAGCAAAACAAAAGTCATAAATCAGTTTAAGTTATAGATGTATTTATTTTTGTATTGTACATTGATAAATTATATTAGAAAACAGTATGTAAATAGCAGCTTAATGAAAATAGTATCTACATAATACATTCCATTATGGAGAACACTTTTTGATCGTGGACACTAGGACTAGGATTTTCATGGATGAATTTACTATAGCTTTTTTAGTATATTAACCCCTTTACCCCAGAGGATGGTTTGCACTTTAATGACCCGGCCAATTTTTACAATTCCGACCACTGTCCCTTTATGAGGTAATAACTCTGGAACGCTTCAACGGATCTTGGCGATTCTGAGAATGTTTTTTCGTGACATATTGTACTTCATGTTAGTGGTAAAATTTCTTTGATATTACTTGCATTTATTTGTATAAAAAACATAAACTTGGTGAAAATTTTGAAAATTTTGCCATGTTCAAACTTTGAATTTTGATTCCCTAAAAACAGAGAAATATATCACACAAAATGGTTAAAGGGCCTCTGTCACCCCCTCCAGCCGTTATAAACTAAAAGAGCCACCTTGTGCAACAGTAATGCTGCATTCTAACAAGGTGGCTCTTTTAGTTTTTGGTGCATTTATTCCCAAAATAAAGCGTTTTATAACTTGGCCAAAATACCTGTCTTTAGACAGGGAGGCAGGTTTTAACCCCCCTGCTGGAAACGCCACACTGTCGTCACTCAAATCTTCAGGGGCGCCGGGCGCCGCCCCCTCTGCGCTGTTTTCCCATGAAATCCGGCGCCTGCGCTGTTTAGTACTGGCTGGTGCAGGCGCAGTGAGCTCTGGCCGTCTGACCTCACATGCAGTCTTTCAGACTGCGCCTGTGCGGCTACCCTGCCTGTGAATCCCAGCCCCGCATTGTGCATAATGCATAACACACTGCGGGGCTGGGATTCCCAAGGTGGGTGGCCGCACAGGCGCAGTCTGCAAGACTGCATGTGAGGTCAGACGGCCAGAGCTCACTGCGCCTGCACCAGCCAGTACTAAACAGCGCAGGCGCCGGATTTTATGGGAAAACAGCACGGAGGGGGCGGCGCCCGGCGTTCCTGAAGACTTGAGTGACGGCAGTGTGGCGTTTCCAGCAGGGGGGTTAAGACCTGCCTCCCTGTCTAAAGACAGGTATTTTGGCCAAGTTATAAAACGCTTTATTTTGGGAATAAATGCACCAAAAACTAAAAGAGCCACCTTGTTAGAATGCAGCATTACTGCTGCACAAGGTGGCTCTTTTAGTTTATAACGGCTGGAGGGGGTGGCAGTGGCCCTTTAATAAATAACATTTCCCATACGTCTACTTTACATCAGTACATCAGTGTTTCTAATAAAACAAAAAGAAAAAAAAAAAGTGAGCTGCACAGCTGCAGAATCCAAAGAGACACTGAATGGAGACTTTCAGTAAGTGGTAATCCAATAGGTAAATGGAGGTGATCGCGTGAAAATGAGAGATCAAATCATGGTAAATCATAGAACAAACGCAACAGCACTCACAGGCCCTGTAGTCAGAAGTTCCTTTATTCAAATATAGATAAACATCTTCACGGCTCGGGGGAACAGGGCAGTGAGAGGAGTGTGCTGGAGGAGATGACGGCCGTTTCACGCTTGAAACAGCGCTTCTACGGGTCCATGTCTGAAGGAAGTGACGCTGGAAGAAATAGGTGAGTATGCACAAACTCCACCTGCGTCATAAACCAATCAGACACGAAAGGTGCATAGTGTGTAATAAAAACAGATAAAAACAAACCACAACTCACATAAGATAACAATAATGGGCAAATCAACGTAACAAACAAATTCTATTCTACAAAATTCTAACCTTACACTCTGACCAATTAGCACAATATGTGCAAGGTAAACGGGCCACTAGCATATAAAGGGTGGGTTTACCATGCTTAACACAATATAACAGAGCCCGTAGATAACAAGGGGAACAGCATATGGAGAAAGTCATATGATTATGCAGAATTCTATTACTCTTAGGACATATACAATATTGATGTTAATATTGGAAAAAACAAGATCTACAAAATACAAACCTATACCCAATAAGGAAAAGACATATATTCATACCTACTCAACAAGGAAAAATATTTCATAAAAAGACGGACATGTCTATCCTATCATTCAGACCAGCAGGACCTGTTGCAGAGGTACGCATAATCCATTTGGCCTCCTGTTTCAATAATAATTTATGAAGGTCACCTCCCTGTGTTGGTAATTTCACCCTTTCAATGCCTACAAATGTCAAGACCTCAAAGTTGCCTCCATGAAATTCTCTAACATGAGCAATCAATCTAGGTACCCCCTTGCCGGAATGTACAGACTTACAGTGTTCTCTAAACCGAACATACATCTTACATATAGTTTTTCCAATGTAAAACCTCTTGCATGGGCAAAAGACTACATAAACGACATATTCGGTTTTGCATGAAATAAATTGTTGCATCAGTGTTTCTAATTTTTACAACAAAATTTACAAAACCATTTTTTAGGGACCACCTCACATTTGAAGTCACTTTGCAGGGTCTATATGGCAGAAAATACCCAAAATTGACACTATTCTAAAAACTGCACCCTTGAAGCTGATCAAAACCACATTCTAGAAGTTTATTAACCTATCAGGTGTTTCACAGGAGCAGAAGCAACGTGGAAGGAAAAAATGAACATTTCACTTTTTAGTCACAAAAATGATCTTTTAGCAACATTTTTTTTATTTTTACAAGGTTAAAAGGAGAAAATGGACAGATAAAGTTGTTGTACAATTTCTCCTGAGTACGCTGATACCTCATGTGGGAGTAAACTACTGTTTGGGCGTATGGCAGAGCTCGGAAGGGAAGGAGCGCCGTTTGACTTTTTCAAACCAAAATTGTCTGGAATTGAGATCGGATGCCATGTCGCTTTTGGAGAGCCCCTGTTGTGCCTAAACATGGGAAACCACCACAAATGACCCCATTTTGGAAACTAGCCCCCTAAGGAACTTATCTAGATGCGTGGTGAGAACTTTGAACCCCCAAGTGTTTCACTAGAGTGTGTGCTCGTTTTGCATTGTGTTTTTCTTGCTCTCTGTGCGTTACTCTGTTTGTTCTTCTGGATTACTGAACTCTGGCTTCACTTTTAACTACCCCCGTCTCTCCCCTTTAGTACCACGTGATCTCCTGGCTCCGATCTTTGCTTGTTTGATAACTCTCTAGTGTTTATCCCTTCTTTGTACCCAGGTGTCTGGCTCCTCCCCCTGACCGCCTCCTACTCTGTCACTTTTCAGGTCCTGTTGGTTACCAGGCTAGTACCCGGCGTTTAGCTCAGCTCCTTTGCTGCTGTGTGCAGCTCTCCCCGCAGCATTAATATCCGGGAGCCGTGACAATCTAGATGTGCCTAAACAGCAGCAATCCCCAACAAGTGCCCCCTTTTTGGAAACTAGACCCCCAAAGAACTTATCTAGATGTGCCCCCTTTTTGGAACTAATCTACTATTTCCTGTAATGTAAATTTAAGTAAATTAGTAGTGCATGGAGGTGTGGTACAGTTTGAAACAATCTTTCATACACAGGCCAGGTTTTTCGGGGCAGGTGTTGCATTGATAAATGAAGTGTCCTTGCATATTCCCCTTTTATAACACACTCGGCACCTTTTTTGCCCCTTACCTTTTTTTCCAGATTGCGGGACCACTCCCGGGAAATGCTGACCTGGTACGATACGAGCACCTTCAGTTCCGGAAGTACTGGGGCCCACTCCTTCCTGAGTGCCAAATATCAGGGCCTTAACCACTAACTCCTGGAACTGAAGGTACGACGTATTGGTGTGGCCTGAACATCGTGACAGCAGGAAAGCGTTGAGCATTGCCATTGGTACGACGTGCACGGCCAGCTTTTTGTACCACACCTTGGCCTTTCTCAAAGCACTGTACAGTTGGAGGAGTTGATGAGAGATCAACGCATCCCATGTTTTTGTTGTACCCCAGTACACAGTCCGGTTTGCAGACCTGTGTAGAGGTGCCTCGTACAGTGCTGAGGGCGCTGCCATCACCGTGTTTGGTAGTCAAGAGAAGGACATCCCTCTTGTACTTGACCACCAGCAGGTGGTCGCCACATTGGGCTCTGCTGTTATCCTTTCTGAGCATCTGCCCAAGTAGCGTTTTTGGTAGGCCTCTCTGATTTTTGCGGACAGTACTGCAGGCTGCGGTACCTCGCGCAGAGAGGAATTTGAAGAGTGGGATGCTGGTATAAAAGACGGTGTAGAGGTGATAACCTTTATCCAGCAGTGGGTGCACCAAATCCCACACAATTTTCGTACTCACTCCCAGGACAGGGGGGCATTCATGGGGTTCAATCCTGGTGTCCTTTCCTTCGAAAACTCTAAACCTGTGGGTGTACCCTGAGGTACTCTCACACAGCTTGTAGAGTTTGATTCCGTACTTGGCCCTCTTGCTGGGCAGGTACTGACGGAATCTGAGCCCTCTCTTAAAATGAACTAAGGACTCATCCACACAGAAGTCCCTTTGGGGCACGTACACTAAAGCAAACTTTTTGTTGAAGTGTTCGATGACTGGCCAAACTTTGAACAGGCAGCCAAAGTTCGGGTAATCTCGTGGGGGACACTCTGCATTATAGGTATAATGCAGGAATTTGAGGATGGCCTCAAATCATGTCCCGGCTATGACCATTCGGAACACTGGTGTGTTGTATAAAATATCAACACTCTAATATTGTCGAAGTTCTGGCTTCTTCAGGATCCCCATGTTAAGGACCAGTCCCCAAAACTGCATCATTTCAACTGCATCTACAGGAGACCAGTTAGAAAATGCTGAATCAGGGTTTTGTTCCAGAAATTGACAAGCACATAAATTACTTTGGCCCACTATGAGGTTAACAAAATCCTCAGAGAAAAAGACTTTGAAAAAGTCTATTTTTGTAAGGCCGGTGGTGTCAAACTTGATTCCTGATTCTGCCACAAAATCAGGAATCAATGGCTCGTAATTTTCGGGGGGCGAGGTCCATACAGGGTCCTCAGTGGGGTGCGCTGGTTAATCTTCATCTTCTGGAATGGTGGGCGCTGCCTCATCTTCTGTCCTGTCTGCGTGGCAGTTCTGCAGGACCCGAGGAGGAAGAAGAGGATGAGTGTTGTGAATTCCGCTCTTGGGCTCCCTCCGGTGGTTGTAAGTGGCACTTTTGTGAGTTCTGCTCTTGGGCTCCCTCTTGTGGTTTCTAGTGGTATGGCTGCTCCTTGGAGTTAGCTGTCATCAGCTGCCTCCACTTATCGTCTCTTCTGCTCGGCTATTTAAGTCTGGCTCTTTCTTCAGCCTGTGCCACTTGTCAATGTTTCCTGGCTGGATTCACATCTCTGCTTGGATTCTCCTGGTTTCCTGACCAGTTCTGCAAAGATAAGTTCTGGCTTTGCTCATTTCAGTCCACATGTTGTGGACTTATTGTTCTGTGCATTCTATATTTGTCCAGCTTGTCAGTATGGATTATTTCTGTTAGCTGGAAGCTCTGGGAAGCAGATTTAACCTCCACACCTTTAGTCAGGTGTGGAGATTTTGTAAACTCTGTGTGGATTGTTTTGTAGTTTTTATACTGACCGCACAGTATCCTTTCCTGTCCTATCTATCAAGCTAGACTGGCCTCCTATGCTAAAATCTGATTTTATTTCTGCGTATGTTATTTTCCCCTCCTATCACCGTCAATATTTGTGGGGGGCTATCTTTCCTTTGGGGATTTTCTCTGAGGCAAGATAGGTTTCCTGTTTCCATCTTTAGGGGAAGTTAGATCTTAGGCTGTGCCGAGGGGTCTAGGGAGCGTCAGGTACCCCCCACGGCTATTTTTAGTTGCGCTGCTAGGTTCAGGGTTTGCGGTCAGTACAGATACCACCTCCTTCAGAGCTTGTCTCATGTTGTTCCTAAACCACCAGATCATAACAGATGAGGATGAAAAATCAGAAAAGTAAAGAAATGTGGGATCCTCTCCCTCGCTATCAGTGTCGGAGGCAAGGAAAGCATATGCCTCCTCCACTGAATAGCGCTGTTGGTACAAACGTGATGGGTGAGACGACTTTTTTTTAATGAAATATGGTGTTTGTGTCAAGTACTTTATTTTTCACTGTTTGTGTGTGGGGGGGATAGTGTTTGGTGTAAACTTTTGTCTGAAAAGAAAAGCTAAAAGAAAAAAAGCACAACCAGGGAGAAAAAAATGCCTGTGAAAAGAAAAGTGTAACATAGCAGGCACGAGCTCTATAAGTGAATTGTTCAATTATCAAAGTTCGGCGGCTGCTGGATGTGCGCACGGAGGTGTCGAAAAAGAAAATTGTCTAAAACAGCAGGCAAGAGCTCTGATAAGTGAACTTTTTCACTTATCAAAGTTCGGCGGCTGCTGGATATGCGCACGGGGGTGGTGCAAAGGGGGTGAGAAAGAAAAATGGAAAACAGCAGGCACGAGCTCTGATAAGTGAACTGCATCACTTATCAAAGTTCAGTGGCTGGTGGATGTGCACACGGGGGTGGCTCAAGGGGGGAGAGAAAGAAAAGTGGAAAACAGCAGGCATGAGCTCTGATAATTGAACTGCGTCACTTATCAAAGTTTGGGGCTGCTGGATGTGCACACGGAGGTGGCATAAAGGGGCGTGAGAAAGAAAAGCGATCACGAGTGTTGATCGGTGAACTGCATCACCAGTCAACGCTCAGCGGCTGCTAAATATGTTCACGGAGGCGGTGCTAAGGGGGTAGCAGAGGGGGGATGGGGGATTGGGGTGGATGAAGAGAGATTGGGCAGGGATCAGGGATCAAAACACTTATGGTTGTATGCAGTCTCTCTTCTTTCTTCTGTCTTCAGCAGGGATTGTGGTGTCACGGGCTTCTGTGGCACCACAAGGCCCAGCACAGCAGGAGATTTAGCAGTTTGAGCGCTCTGGGTGCGGTCACAGACAGGTCAGAGACAGGTCACAGAGCACTCACACCGCTGCTGTGACCTGTCTTTGGTGCGATCGATGTTATCGATCGCACCAATCAGAGCTTGCCTTGGTGACACCGGTGTTGCTAGGCACCGGCCTAAGATTGGAGCTCACAGTTCCAATAATAGGCAGGTCACCAGCAGGGAATAGCGTGGTCACACCGCGGCTGTCCCTGTGATTGGTGCAATCGACAATTACATTGATCGCACCAATCAGCAGCTGCAGGCCATGCCTGGCCTTTCTTAGGCACTGGCCTAGGATCAGTGCTCTTACAGCACCGATCCTAGGCAGGTTACCGGCAGGGCACAGCGTTGTAACACCGCAGCTGTGCCCTGCAATTGGCGTGACCGATGTGATCGTCGATCGCGCCAATCTGAGCCCTTTTCGCTGATGCCTGGTGTTGCCAGGCGCCAGCCTTGGATCGAGTACATCTGTACTCGATCCTAGGCTGGGACATCACTGACATCTTGATTGGCTGAAACAATGAGAGAGTCTGCGATTGGCTTGTCAGAATAGAACAGCCAATCACAGCGATTGTGAGTGCGGGTGGGCGGAGACACCCCTAGGATGCCGACACCATCTTCCCACAGGTAAGATGGTGCCAGAATTTTAATGCGATCACCGCGACTTTGGTCACAGTGTTGCATTAAAGGCCATGACATACTATGCTTTCCATGGTCAGACAGGCCCAGGTCACATGGACGGAATAGTACATCGGATGGCAGAAAGGGGTTAACTTTCCCTATGTAACGGTTTTTAGGTGTGAATCTGGATTGAATGTTTTAATGGAGCCTGACAGACCTCAGGTCAAGGTGGAAAAGCATTGCTAATACATTTTTCTTTATGGGACTTGTGATTCTTGTGCTGCAGCACACCACAGTGCCAACACATCGTTCCTATTATAGGTCTTGGATGTCTGGAACTGTATTTAAGTTTTCCTTTTTTTCTCTCTTTGTGGGAGTTGGGATCCCAGGAATAGGTAGTGGAAGCGCAGTAGTGCCATTCCTGTATACAGGGCCCTGTGAGCAGAAGCAAAGAGGGGGAGGCCCGGACTGGGTGAAACAAGCTGCGCAGCCTGTGCTGAAGCAGCACAGATAATCCACTGTATAAAGTGCCTAGCACTATGCTTTGCTTTAGCCCCGGCCACATCTGATATCAGTGATATCAGACACCCACCCTCTGTTCCTAATCTGATGGCAGCTCGGATCCCTTGTGGCACATTATATGTATGAGTTGAGGGCCCGAAAGTAACGAGGTGTGCATGTCCGCCCACTCGCTCATCCATTCGTCCATCCAACCTCCTATTTTCCCACATGCTGGCCTACTCACCCGTTACTCTTGTGCCTTCATCCCTGCTTGTGAAGTGTAAAGTTGGAGGCCATCTCTGTCTACTGCATGCCTACTAAGTAAGTACTACCAAGTTCAACCTTACTGCTGCCTGACTGCAGTAAGGTACAGTTGCCTGTCTTAACCCCTTCACGACCTTGGACATAGCCATACGGCCACGTTGGTACATACGTGCCGACCTTGGACCCAGGCAATCTTACTCTCACAGAAGCTGTGCACACGTAATCACCGCCAGTTGTTCACTTGACATGACATCTGACACCCGGCACACACTGCCAGAAGCAGCTTCCGTCAGTTTAACCCTCTAAATTCTACAATCGATATCCATTGCAGCATTTAGAAGGCAGAGAGAGGGAGTGGACTCCCTGTGCCCTCAAATCGGCGCTCCTGTGACATAATCATAAGGGGCGGATCGTTGCCATGGTGACTCAATGTTGTGCATGATCTAACTAACTTGTGTCAGTGCAGCATTCACAGTTATGTTTTTTAACTGTGGTCAGAGTGCTGAAAGTGAAAGTCCCATAATGGGACTAAGTAAAAAAGTAAAGAAGTAAAGCAAAATTGTAAAAATATATATAAAAAGAAATTGCAAAATAATAAAAAAAATATATTGTACCAATAAATAAATATTTTTTTGAAAAAAATAAAAAAGTACACATACTAGGTATCGATGCGTCCGGAACGTCACAACCTATAAAACTGTCCCACTGGTTACCCTCTCCAGTGAACACCGTAAAAAAAAGAGGCAAAAGACTATGCTTTTTCATCATTCCGCCAACAAAAATTGGAATAAAAAGACATGTAAATAAAAATGGTATAGCTGAAAATGTCATCTTGTCCTGAAAAAAAACAAGCAACCACAGAGAGTCATCAGCGGAAAAATAAAAAGGTAACAGCTCTCTGAATATAGCTATGCGTAAAATAATTTTTTTTTCTGTTAAATATTTTTTATTGTGTAAAAGCGCCAAAACATTAAAAAATGATATAAATGTGGTATCACTGTAATCGTACTGACCCGAAGAATCAAACTGCCTTATTATTTTTACCCCACACAGCGCAGAAGTAACAAAAAAAACTATTCCTTAATTACTGTTTTTTGTTCATCCTGCCTCCCAAAAATCAGAATAGAAAGCGATCAAAAAATGTCATGCTCCCGAGAATGATACCAATAAAAAACATCAACTCGTCCCACAAAAATGGAGCCCTCATATGACTGTCAGCCGAAATCTCGAAAAATTATGGCTTTCAAAATATGGCAATGGTTTTCCGTGTATGGGGTTTCTGTGTAAATCTCTCCGCAAGGAGAAGCGATACTTCTTGGATCCCGGTCAGACGCCTCTCAATCAGCCAAACCAGATCTCCACTTTGCACTGATGAGGGGCAGTACCCCCAAACACAGTGTCTGCAAATTGAGATTCTGGTTTGGCTTTTATCCTAAGTCATGTGACAAGGCTCTTTAAAGGGTTGACATTGACTGTTAGGATTGCTACTTCCAATAGGTGGCACTAGAGTTCTAGTCCTCTTCCTCTCTGAAGAGACAATTTGTGTAAATCTCTGAAATACGATTCCCTATAATGAGACAGATGGAGGCACTGTGGACGCCTTGTGGTCAGTGATTCAGTGGTGTCCTTTTTTATGCGTGCATAAAAGTGTCGTCGGACCACAGTTTTGTGCACCTCTGTAAAGAAGGACAATGCTGAACAGACACCAGACAGAGTCCAGGGTTAAGGTACCGTCACACTGAACGATATCGTTAACGATATTGTTGCTTTTTGTGACGTAGCAACGATATCGTTAACGAAATCGTTATGTGTGACAGCGACCAACGATCAGGCCCCTGCTGGGAGATCGTTGGTCGCTGGGGAAAGTCCAGCACTTTATTTTGTCGCTGGATCTCCCGCTGACATCGCTGAATCGGCGTGTGTGACGCCGATTCAGCGATGTCTTCACTGGTAACCAGGGTAAATATCGGGTTACTAAGCGCATGGCCGCGCTTAGTAACCCGATGTTTACCCTGGTCACCGTTGTAAATGTAAAAAAACAAACACTACATACTTACATTCCCGGTGTCTGGTCATGTCCCCCGCCGTCAGCTTCCCGCACTGACTGGTGAGCGCCGGCCTTCCGTAAAGCACGCTGTGCAGCGGTGACGTCACCGCTGTACTTTACGGTCAGCGCTCAGTCAGTGCGGGAAGCTGAAGGCGAGGGACATGACCAGACGCCGGGAATGTAAGTATGTAGTGTTTTTTTTTTTTTTACATTTACAACGGTAACCAGGGTAAACATCGGGTTACTAAGCGCGGCCCTGCGCTTAGTAACCTGATGTTTACCCTGGTTACCAGGGGACCGGCATCGTTGGTCGCTGGAGAGCTGTCTGTATGACAGCTCTCCAGCGACCAAATAGCGACGCTGCAGCGATGGGCATCGTTGTCGGTATCGCTGCAGCGTCGCTAAGTGTGACGGTACCTTAACTCTGCTCTCTCATTCTAGTGAATGGATACTTTGGGGGTTTCATCTGAATCACGTAATTTGGAGGGAGATTAAGGCTATATACGCACGTTGCGGATTTGATGTTGTAAAATTCTGCGCGGATTCTTCCTCTCTTGGCAGAAAATGCAGTTGAAAATCCGTGCGGTTTTGATGCGGATTTTTTTATGCGGTTTTCTCTGCGGATTTGTCTGCGGATTTGCAAGCTAAATAATAATAATTTTTATTTATATAGCGCCAACATATCCTGCAGCACTTTACAATTAAGCGGGGACATGTACAGACAATAAATTCAATACAAGTTAAGACAATTTAAACAGTGACATTAGGAGTGAGGTCCCTGCTCGCAAGCTTACAATCTACAAGGAAATGGGGGGCACACAATAGGTGAGAAGTGCTTGTTATTTCAGGTCTGGCAATTATAATAAACTAGATGGTGGTCCGATTCTAACGCATCAGGTATTCTAGAATATGCATGTCCACGTAGTATATTGCCCAACCACGTAGTATATTGCCCAGCCACGTAGTATATTGCCCAGCCACGTAGTATATTGCCCAGTGACGTAGTATATTGCCCAGTGACGTAGTATATTGCCCAGTGACCTAGTATATTGCCCAGTGAAGTAGTATATTGCCTAGCCACGTAGTATATTGCCCAGCCACGTAGTCTATTGCCCAGCCACATAGTATACAGCACAGAGCCACGTAGTATATTGCACTGCTGCATGATCCGGTCATCAGCCTGTATGTTTAAGTGCAATAGTCAAGTATCAAGTGCAGTTATAGAGTTCATGGAGGGTGTGGAGACAGATGAATAGTAGGGTGCGGATTCCGAATAATATTTGGAAGGAGGGAACAGGGCAAAGTTAGTTAACTGAGTAGTTGATGTGGTAGGCTTGTTTGAAGAGATGGGTTTTCAAAGCGCGCTTGAATAGGTCAGGGCTAGATATCAGTCTGATCGTCTGGGGAAGTGAATTCCAGAGAGCTGGCACCACACAAGAGAAGTCTTGGAGACGGAGGTGCGAGGTTCACAGGTTATGCACCTGTGTCTCAGCCTGTCTCACCCTTTATCTGTGGTGCTGGCTGGGTAGTGTGGAGGTTGGACCTGAAATGTCTATGCCTGGACCTGGTCAACCTTTATCCTCGCTTGCCCCTCTGGCGCCATGGGAGTGATTCAGTAATGCTCCAGGTACAGCTTGCATTTAATGTGGTCTTGCTTTTAATTAGTTTATGAGGCCTCTATGGCACAGCGAATATAAAAAACGTAGGACTGCCCCATTATGGGAATGCCGTGACGTGGCGGGGTAGCTCAAAGAATTGATCAATTGTTTGCTAAATGTATCATTTTGAAAATACAGTTAGAAATCAATATATGCATTTGCTCTTTATGTATTGTGTTTTAACCATAGGCAGCACTGGCTTCTCCCCTCTTTTGCTACAATACTTATATAGGTGAACAGGGCCGTATTTAGAGTTTCTGCTGCCCTAGGCACTTTTAGTGCTGCCTCCCCCTTTGGTGAGTATGACACTATCGGCAGTGACTTTGGCAAAAATCGCTGATGTGAAAGTCGCCTTTTGCAGCAGATCCGACAGTTTTTCCGCATCTGCCGCGTAATGGATCACTTAGGGCAACACTGCGTTCGGCCTCATTCATTCCCTATGGGACTTACAGACATGTGCGGCTCTTGCGGTTTTGCCGCCATCCGGCAAATGCGGTACTTGCAGCAATGAGAAAAAACACTACTAGCAGTGTTTTATGTATCATCGTAAGTGCAAAACCGCAATTGCCGCACATGTTCGCAAGTAGCCATCATTACCTGTCCCTGCACCTTGCTAGCTCATCCCTATCCAACCCTCCCTGACCTAAAACTACACTATAAAGCTTCAGAAAAGCAATTTATTAACTGCCATATTCCTATGATAATGAGGGCTCTAGGCTACGGCGTAGACTGGGACGGGCAGTCTCCGGGTCTCCATCCTCTCTGTGCACACCCTCAGTCCCTGCCTCACTGCCTGTGCACAGACCTCCCTCCACCGCACCCGGTAATCACCGCTCGCAGTAGCATACCAGCAGAGGTGTATCTAGGGTTTCTGGCACCCGGGGAAAGAATTCATTTTGGTGCCCCCCCTCCGCCAAGGACATATGTGATTTGCACACTCAGTCATGTACCCACGAGCTCCTCTCCCTAATGCTCTCAATGTTCAGTGAAAAACTAAGAGAAGCAGAAGAGAAGCTCGATGTCACAGGACCATAAGAGTATGTGTCCACGTTCAGGATTGCATCAGGATTTGGTCAGGATTTTTCATCAGTATTTGTAGCCAAAACCAGGAGTGGAACAATTAGAGGAAAACTATAATAGAACCATATGCTCCACTTCTGTATTTATCACCCACTCCTGGTTTTGGCTACAAATACTGATGTAAAATACTGACCAAATCCTGATGCAATCCTGAACGTGGACACACACCCTAAGTCTGAAAAATCGCATATGAGTGACGTGTCCATGTGACGACTACTGGAACTTGCAGAGCTGAATCCTGACATCGCAGCTTCTGAATTCTCACAACGCATGCACTGCACTTTTAGGATTCTCCCTTGCCGGTGGACGGTCATGTCAGCACAAGTATGTGATTTGTAGACTTCTGACCACATTCTGACTAGATGTGCCCGGCCTCGCTCAGTTCATTTTCATTGACGGAGGTCACGCATGTCTAGTCAGCACGTGATCGCATTAATGTAAATCCCCAGCATGAGAGAATCCTGACAGCGTGCAGTGTGCACTGTGAGAATTCAGAAGTCTGCAGTCACAAAGAATGACTGCAGACTCATCACAAGCCTGGACATCCCCTTTAAAAGGGACTCTGTCACCTGAATTTGGAGGGAACAATTTTCAGCCATAGGGGCGGGGCTTTCGGGTGTTTGATTCACCCTTTCCTTACCCGCTGGCTGCATGCTGGCTGCAATATTGGATTGAAGCTCATTCTCTGTCCTCCATAGTACACGCCTGCGCAAGGCAAGATTGCAGATTGTGCAGGTACAGTATGTACTACGGAGGACAGAGAATGAGCTTCAATCCAATATTGCAGCCAGCATGCAGCCAGCGGGTATGGAAAGGGTGAATCAAACACCCGAAAACCCCACCCCTATGGCTGAAAATTGTTCCCTCCAAATTCAGGTGACAGTGTCCCTTTAAATCTCCTAACATATATAAAAACATGAGAGTTAGCATCACAAATAACATTTACATCCAGGTACCTGATAGATGAAGTCGCCTCTGGAGCCGTTCTCCTTTTCTTCATCTTGTCCAGATCCCATGATGAGTTTTCTCATCCACAGCCGTCTCTGCAGACTTCCATCTTCGCCGCTCTTTTGCAGAAAGTCTCCACATGACGCCCTTAAAGATACAAGTGTCATTATAATGCTCCCAAATAAAAAATTGCCCCTCACTATATTGTCTGCACAAAGTATGACCCCCACACTGTCCCTCTTATGGTACATGCTCTTCACACTGTCCTCTCCTTTCTATACCAGTCCCCTCTTCACACTGTCCTCTCACACTGTGTCCCCCTTATAGGGCCCAGTATTTATACTCCATATTTATACTCCATCCTCCCACACTGCGTTCATGCCTCCCCCATCCTCCCACCCTGCGTTCATGGCTCCCCCATCCTTCTCCCCTGCAAGCATGGCTCCCCCATCCTCCCACTCTGCGTTCATGGCTCCCCATCCTTCTCCCCTGCGTTCATGGCTCCCCCATCCTTCTCCCCTGCGTTCATGGCTCCCCCATCCTCCCACTCTGCGTTCATGGCTCCCCCATCCTCCCACTCTGCGTTCATGGCTCCCCCATCCTCCCACTCTGCGTTCATGGCTCCCCATCCTTCTCCCCTGCGTTCATGGCTCCCCATCCTTCTCCCCTGTATGCATGGCTCCCCATCCTTCTCCCCTGTATGCACGGCTCCCCATCCTTCTCCCCTGTATGCACGGCTCCCCATCCTTCTCCCCTGTGTGCACGGCTCCCCATCCTTCTCCCCTGTGTGCACGGCTCCCCATCCTTCTCCCCTGTGTACATGGCTCCCCATCCTTCTCCCCTGTGTGCACGGCTCCCCATCCTTCTCCCCTGTGTGCACGGCTCCCCATCCTTCTCCCCTGTGTGCACGGCTCCCCATCCTTCTCCCCTGTGTGCACGGCTCCCCAACCTTCTCCCCTGTGTGCACGGCTCCCCATCCTTCTCCCCTGTGTACATGGCTCCCCATCCTTCTCCCCTGTGTGCACGGCTCCCCATCCTTCTCCCCTGTGTACATGGCTCCCCATCCTTCTCCCCTGTGTGCACGGCTCCCCATCCTTCTCCCCTGTGTGCACGGCTCCCCATCCTTCTCCCCTGTATGCACGACTCCCCATCCTCCCCTGTATGCACGGCTCCCCATCCTTCTCCCCTGTATGCACGGCTCCCCATCCTTCTCCCCTGTATGCACGGCTCCCCATCCTTCTCCCTTGTGTGCACGACTCCCCATCCTTCTCCCCTGTATGCACGGCTCCCCATCCTTCTCCCCTGTATGCACGGCTCCCCATCCTTCTCCCCTGTGTGCACGGCTCCCCATCCTTCTCCCCTGTGTACATGGCTCCCCATCCTTCTCCCCTGTGTGCACGGCTCCCCATCCTTCTCCCCTGTGTGCACGGCTCCCCATCCTTCTCCCCTGTATGCACGACTCCCCATCCTCCCCTGTATGCACGGCTCCCCATCCTTCTCCCCTGTATGCACGGCTCCCCATCCTTCTCCCCTGTATGCACGGCTACCCATCCTTCTCCCTTGTGTGCACGACTCCCCATCCTTCTCCCCTGTATGCACGGCTCCCCATCCTTCTCCCCTGTATGCATGGCTCCCCATCCTCCTCCCCTGTGTGCACGGCACCCCACTTTTTTCCCTGTCATACTTACCTCTCACCGGCGCGCAGCACAGAACTTCCTGGCATCTCAGCGTCTTCCTTCCTGTCTTCAGCGGTCACATGGTAGCGCTAATTAAGGGTGATGAATATGCGCATATTCATCACCCTTAATGATCGGTACCATGTGACCGCTGAAGACAGGACGGCGCTGAGACGCAGTTGCAGCCACCGCTGGAGGAAGGTGAGTATTACGTCTTCAGGGAGGGAGGGAGGGGGGCGGGAAGGAGGGAGGAGGGGGGGGGCGGGAAGGGGGGAGGGAGGAGGGGGGGCGGAAACTTGACCCCGGAGTTTTATAAAATAAAAAAAAATAAAAAAAGGAAAAAACCTAGCTCAAGGGTGCCCCCCCGCATCCCGCCGCCCTAGGCACGTGCCCTCAAGTGCCTAGTGGCAAATACGGCCCTGTAGGTGAATATATAAGCTCCAATCACCCACACTCAGACAACAACACTAGGGAAGGGGATCATTAGGAGCTTCCACCAGTAACATACAAGATTGCCTTGCGCAGGTGTGTACTACGGAGGACATAGAATGAACTTCAATCCAATATTGCGGCCAGCATGCAGCCAGCGGGTAAGGAAAGGGCGAATCAAACACCCGAAAACTCCGCCCATATGAGCAAAAACTCGTCCCGCCAAATTCAGGTGACAGGTTCCCTTTAATTAGCTTGCAGAATGCTAGCGTTTTCCAAGCGATCTGTAGCATCGCTTTGAAAACTGATTGACCGGTTGGTCACGCTTGTCAAACATAGTGTTTGACAAGTGTGACTAACTTTTTGCTATTGATACTGCCTATCCCCGCGATTCCACAAATTAATGAACATGCTGCGTATTTTTCCGGAATGCGTTTCCGCTCAGGAAAAAAACGCAGCATGTGCATACAAAATGCAGATTGCATTCTTTTAAATAGGATGCTTAATGTAAGCTTTTTTTTCACGGTTTTATCTTGTTTTTATAGCGAAAGAAACGTAAAAAAACCAGAACGTGTGCACACAGCCTTTATAGTCACAGCCTTTCGGGACCTTGCCAGTGGACCAATCGGAGCTGCTTGAGGACCTGAGCATGTGACCTCTGACCACCAATGAGTGGTCGTCTCCCGGGCATGCCCAGTAGGCAAAAAGCGGGACTCAGTTCCAGGAGCATCTGCTCCCTGCTGACTAATGCTGTTTACAATAGTTGGACCTGGGAGGGAAATTGTAACCAGATACACAGCTTCAGCCTGAGCAAGATGCTGGGACTAATGTCTCTGCTGAGCAGGCTCTTCTGCGGCTGAGGAAGAATGGGAGACCTCAGAGGACATGGTTTGAGATTCCCCCTGTGCAGCAACAGGAACTTGACATGTGATCCGCTGGAGAGACAATGTCAACAGTACCGGTGATGAATACAGTTGTTATTAGTTTCCTGGGAAGAAACATAAGTATTCAGAAGGGGTTGTTTGAGTATTAGACAACCGCTTTGACATTTTGATCAGACTGTATAAATGCCAATGCCACATGTGCTTTAACATTTATTGATTTATGGCTAGCATAGTTTGAATTTTCTGGGGTATGGACAGCCCAAACGATGTGCAAAAATCTATTAGGATATATGCAAACGTTGCCGATTTGCCTGTGGAATTTTCTGTGCAGATTCTTTCCTCTCATCAGAAAACGCTGGCTTTGATGTGTTTTTTGTGCGTTTTTTAATGCGAATTTGTATGCGTTTTTGAAAGCTAAATAAAGATCTATTATTGAACATAAAAAAAAAATTGTGATGTCATTTCTTGTCCAACCTCTTCATTTACATATTCCATTGAAGAATAACATTTACACAGACAGATTGATAGATAGATCTAGAGATAGATCTATCTATCTACTATATAATTGTCTAAGGGTCACTTCCGTCTGTCCTTCTGTCTGTCTGTCATGGATATTCATTGGTCGTGGCCTTTGTCTGTCAAGGAAATCCAAGTCGCTGATTGGTCGCGGAAAAAAGCCACGACCAATAAGCGACGGGCACAGTCCGGAAGAAAATGGCAGCTCCTTACTTCCCGCAGTCACTGCCCGGCACCCGCATACTCCCCTCCAGTCACCGCTAACACAGGGTTAATGCCGGCGGTAACGGACCGCGTTATGCCGCGGGTAACACACTCCGTTACCGCCGCTATTAACCCTGTGTGTCCTCAACTTTTTACTATTGACGCTGCCTATGCAGCATCAATAGTAAAAAATCTAATGTTAAAAATAATTAAAAAAACAAAAAACCTGCTATACTCACCCTCCATTGTCCGCCGAGCCGCTCGCGGCAGCCGCCATCTTCCATTCCCGGCGATGCATTGTGAAATTACCCAGAGGACTTAGCGGCCTCGCGAGACCGCTAAGTCATCTGGGTAATTTCGCAATGCATCCTGGGAACGGAAGATGGCGGCAGCCGCGCGCTCATCACCTGTGCCAGATCCGAAGGTGAGTATGTTACAACTACAATGGGCCCTCGGATCCGAAGGTGAGTATGTTTATTTTTTATTTTTTTAACCTGTGATATACGTGGCTGGGCAATATACTACATGGCTGGGCAATATACTATGTCGCTGTGCTATATACTACGTGGCTCTGCTGTATACTACGTCGCTGGTCAATATACTACGTCGCTGTGCAATATACTACATGGCTCTGTGCTGTATACTACGTAGCTGGGCAATATACTACGTGGCTGGGAAATATACTACGTCACTGGGCAATATACTACGTGGCTGGGCAATATACTACGTGGCTCTGTGCTGTATACTACGTCACTGGGCAATATACTACGTAGCTGGGCAATATACTACGTCACTGTGCAATATACTACGTGACTGGGCAATATACTACGTAGCTGGGCAATATACTACGTCACTGCAATATACTACGTCACTGGGCAATATACTACGTCACTGGGCATTAAACTACGTGGCTGGCCAATATACTACGTCACTGGGCAATATACTACGTGGCTGCGCAATATACTACGTGGCTGGGCAATATACTACGTGGCTGGGCAATATACTACGTCACTGGGCAATATACTACGTGACTGGGCAATATACTACGTGGCTGCGCAATATAGTACGTGGCTGGGCAATATACTACGTGGCTGGGCAATATACTGCGTGGCTGGGCAATATAGTACATGGACATGCATATTCTAGAATACTCGATGTGTTAGAATCGAGCCACCATCTAGTCTATCTATATACATAATTGTCTAAGGGGTACTCCCGTCTGTCTGTCTTTCTATCACGGTTATTCGTTCGCTGATTGGTCTCGGCAGCTGCCTGTCATGGCTGCCGCGACCAATCAGCGACGACCACAGTCCGATTAGTCCCTCCCCTACTCCCTTGCACTCACTGCCCGGCGCCAGCTCCATAATCCCCTCCACTCACCACTCACACAGGGTTAATGGCAGCGGTAACGGCCCGCAGTGTAACACACTCCGTTACCGCTGCTATTAACCCTGTGTGTCCCCAACTATTTACTATTGATGCTGCCTATGCAGCATCAATAGTAAAAAATATGTCATGTTAAAAATAATTAAAAAAAAACAAAAACCTGCTATACTCACCCTCCGCCGCCTTTCTCGCTCCTCGCCACGCTCCCGGGACCGCTCCATTGCAAGCGGCAGCTTCCGGTCCCGTCCCAGGGCTGGTGTGTGACAAGGACCTGCCGTGACGTCGCGGTCATGTGACCGCGACGTCATCATAGGTCCTGCTCACACCAGCCCTGGGACGGGACCGGAAGCTGCCGCTTGCAATCGAGCGGTCCCGGGAGCGTGACGAGGAGCGAGAAAGGCGGCGGAGGGTAAGTATAGCAGGACTTCAACGGGCTATAGGTGAGTATATGTTTTTGTTTTTTTTAAGTCTCTATACTACGTGGCTCTGTGCTAGCCAATATACTACGTGGCTCTGCTATATACTATGTGGCTGGGAAATATACTACGTGACTGGGCAATATACCGTACTACGTGGCTGGGCAATATACTACGTGACTGGGCAATATACCGTACTACGTGGGCTGTGCTATACACTATGTGGCTGGGCAATACGTGACTGGGCAATATACTACGTCGCTGGGCAATATACTACGTGGCTGGCCAATATACTACGTGGCTGGGCAATATACTACGTGACTGGGCAATATACTACGTGACTGGGCAATATACTACGTGATTGGGCAATATACTACGTCACTGGGCAATATACTACATGGACATACATATTCTAGAATACCCGATGCGTTAGAATCGGGCCACCATCTAGTAGATATATATATATCTATAGATCTATCTATAGCTATATCTATCCATCTATCTATAGATCTATCTATCATAGATATATCTATCCATCTATCTATAGATAGATATAAGAAATCGAAAAATAGAGCAACACATTCAGCATGGAAAGAATCTGGGTGCAAAAGAACTTCCACAGGCATATACCAAACCTTGCATGTAGTAGTCCAAAAAAAGGAAGCAGCACACCACATTTTGGTTCAGTGTAGCGAACCTTTTTCAAGACTGCATGAAAAAGGTTCGCTACACTTAACCCCTTCAAGACCCAGCCTATTTTGACCTTAAAGACCTTGCCGTTTTTTGCAATTCTGACCAGTGTCCCTTTATGAGGTAATAACTCAGGAACGCTTCAACGGATCCTAGCGGTTCTGAGATTGTTTTTTCGTGACATATTGGGCTTCATGTTAGTGGTAAATTTAGGTCAATAAATTCTGCATTTATTTGTGATAAACACGGAAATTTGGCGAAAATTTTGAAAATTTCGCAATTTTCACATTTTGAATTTTTATTCTGTTAAACCAGAGAGATATGTGACACAAAATAGTTAATAAATAACATTTCCCACATGTTTACTTTACATCAGCACAATTTTGGAAACAAAATTTTTTTTTGTTAGGAAGTTATAAGGGTTAAAATTCGACCAGCGATTTGTCATTTTTACAACGAAATTTACAAAACCATTTTTTTTAGGGACCACCTCACATTTGAAGTCAGTTTGAGGGGTCTATATGGCTGAAAATACCCAAAAGTGACACCATTCTAAAAACTGCACCCCTCAAGGTACTCAAAACCACATTCAAGAAGTTTATTAACCCTTCAGGTGCTTCACAGAAGCAGAAGCAACATGGAAGGAAAAAATGAACATTTAACTTTTTAGTCACAAAAATTATCTTTTAGCAACAATTTTTTTATTTTCCCAATGGTAAAAGGAGAAACTGAACCACGAACGTTGTTGTCCAATTTGTCCTGAGTACGCTGATACCTCATATGTGGGGGTAAACCACTGTTTGGGCACATGGTAAGGCTCGGAAGGGAAGGAGCGCCATTTGACTTTTTGAATGAAAAATTATTTCCATCGTTAGCGGACACCATGTCGCGTTTGGATAGCTCCTGTGTGCCTAAACATTGGCGCTCCCCCACAAGTGACCCCATTTTGGAAACTAGACCCCCCAAGGAACTAATTTAGATGCCTAGTGAGCACTTTAAACCCTCAGGTGCTTCACAAATTGATCTGTAAAAATGAAAAAGTAATTTTTTTTCACAAAAAAATTCTTTTCGCCTCAATTTTTTCATTTTCACATGGGCAGTAGGATAAAATGGATCATAAAATTTGTTGGGCAATTTCTCCCGAGTACGCCGATACCTCATATGTGGGGGTAAACCACTGTTTGGGCACTCGGCAGGGCTCGGAAGAGAAGGCGCGCCATTTGACTTTTTGAATGGAAAATTAGCTCCAATTGTTAGCGGACACCATGTCGCGTTTGGAGAGCCCCTGTGTGCCTAAACATTGGAGCTCCCCCACAAGTGACCCCATTTTGGAAACTAGACCCCCCAAGGAACTTATCTAGATGCATATTGAGCACTTTAAACCCCCAGGTGCTTCACAGAAGTTTATAACGCAGAGCCATGAAAATAAAAAATAATTTTTCTTTCCTCAAAAATGATTTTTTAGCCTGGAATTTCCTATTTTGCCAAGGATAATAGGAGAAATTGGACCCCAAATATTGTTGTCCAGTTTGTCCTGAGTACGCTGATACCCCATATGTGGGGGTAAACCACTGTTTGGGCGCACGGCAGGGCTCGGAAGGGATGGCACGCCATTTGGCTTTTTAAATGGAAAATTAGCTCCAATCATTAGCGGACACCATGTCACGTTTGGAGAGCCCCTGTGTGCCTAAACATTGGAGATCCCCCAGAAATGACACCATTTTAGAAACTAGACCCCCAAAGGAACTAATCTAGATGTGTGGTGAGGACTTTGAACCCCCAAGTGCTTCACAGAAGTTTATAACGCAGAGCCATGAAAATAAAAAAAAAATTATTTTCTCAAAAATGATCTTTTAGCCTGCAATTTTTTATTTTCCCAAGGGTAACAGGAGAAATTTGACCCCAAAAGTTGTTGTCCAGTTTCTCCTGAGTACGCTGATACCCCATATGTGGGGGTAAATCACTGTTTGGGCACATGCCGGGGCTCGGAAGTGAAGTAGTGACGTTTTGAAATGCAGACTTTGATGGAATGCTCTGTGGGCGTCACGTTGCATTTGCAGAGCCCCTGATGTGGCTTAACAGTAGAAACCCCCCACAAGTGACCCCATTTTGGAAACTAGACCCCCAAAGGAACTTATCTAGATGTGTGGTGAGCACTTTGAACCCCCAAGTGCTTCATAGACGTTTATAATGCAGAGCCGTGAAAATAATAAATACGTTTTCTTTCCTCAAAAATAATTATTTAGCCCAGAATTTTTTAATTTTCCCAAGGGTAACAGGAGAAATTTGACCCCAATATTTGTTGTCCAGTTTCTCCTGAGTACGGTGATACCCCATATGTGGGGGTAAACTACTGTTTGGGCACATGCCGGGGCTTGGAATTGAAGTAGTGACGTTTTGAAATGCAGACTTTGATGGAATGCTCTGCGGGCGTCACGTTGCGTTTGCAGAGCCCCTGATGTGCCTAAACAGTAGAAACCCCCCACAAGTGACCCCATTTTGGAAACTAGACCCTGAAAGGAACTTATCTAGATGTGTGGTGAGCACTTTGAACCCCCAAGTGCTTCATAGAAGTTTATAATGCAGAGCCGTGAAAATAATAAATACGTTTTCTTTCCTCAAAAATAATTATTTAGCCCAGAATTTTTTATTTTCCCAAGGGTTACAGGAGAAATTGGACCCCAAAAGTTGTTGTCCAGTTTCTCCTGAGTACGCTGATACCCCATATGTGGGGGTAAACCACTGTTTGGGCACACGTCGGGGCTCAGAAGGGAAGTAGTGACTTTTGAAATGCAGACTTTGATGGAATGGTCTGCGGGTGTCACATTGCGTTTGCAGAGCCCCTGGTGTGCCTAAACAGTAGAAACCCCCCACAAGTGACCCCATTTTAGAAACTAGACCCCCCAAGGAACTTATCTAGATATGTGGTGAGCACTTTGAACCCCCAAGTGCTTCACAGACGTTTACAACGCAGAGCCGTGAAAATAAAAAATCATTTTTCTTTCCTCAAAAATTATGTTTTAGCAAGCATTTTTTTAGATTCACAAGGGTAACAGGAGAAATTGGACCCCAGTAATTGTTGCGCAGTTTGTCCTGAGTATGCTGGTACCCCATATGTGGGGGTAAACCACTGTTTGGGCACACGTCAGGGCTCGGAAGTGAGGGAGCACCATTTGACTTTTTGAATACGAGATTGGCTGGAATCAATGGTGGCGCCATGTTGCGTTTGGAGACCCCTGATGTGCCTAAACAGTGGAAACCCCTCAATTCTAACTCCAACACTAACCCCAACACACCCCTAACCCTAATCCAAACTGTAGCCATAATCCTAATCACAACCCTAACCCCAACACACCCCTAACCACAACACTAACCCCAACACACCCCTAACCCTAACCACAACCCTAATTCCAACCCTAACCCTAAGGCTATGTGCCCACGTTGCGGATTCGTGTGAGATATTTCCGCACCATTTTAGAAAAATCTGCGGGTAAAAGGCACAGTGTTTTACCTGCGGATTTTCCGCGGATTTCCAGTGTTTTTTGTGCGGATTTCACCTGCGGATTCCTATTGAGGAACAGGTGTAAAACGCTGCGGAATCCGCACAAAGAATTGACATGCTGCGGAAAATACAACGCAGCGTTTCCGCACGGTATTTTCCGCACCATGGGCACAGCGGATTTGGTTTTTCATATGTTTACATGGTACTGTAAACCTGATGGAACACTGCTGCGAATCCGCAGCCATATCCGCACCGTGTGCACATAGCCTAATTCTAAAGGTATGTGCACACGCTGCGGAAAACGCTGCGGATCCGCAGCAGTTTCCCATGAGTTTACAGTTCAATGTAAACCTATGGGAAACAAAAATCGCTGTACACATGCTGCGGAAAAACTGCACGGAAACGCAGCGGTTTACATTCCGCAGCATGTCACTTCTTTGTGCGGATTCCGCAGCGGTTTTACAACTGCTCCAATAGAAAATCGCAATTGTAAAACCGCAGTGAAATGCGCAGAAAAAAACGCGGTAAATCCGCCATAAATCCGCAGCGGTTTAGCACTGCGGATTTATCAAATCCGCAGCGGAAAAATCCGCAGAGGACCAGAATACGTGTGCACATTCCTAACCCTAACCCTAGCCCTAACCCTAACCCTAGCCCTAACCCTACCCCTAACCCTACCCCTAGCCCTACCCCTAACCCTAACCCTACCCCTACCCCTACCCCTAGCCCTAACCTTAACCCTAACCCTATTCTAACATTAGTGGAAAAAAAAAAATTTCTTTATTTTTTTATTGTCCCTACCTATGGGGGTGACAAAGGGGGGGGGTCATTTATTATTTTTTTATTTTGATCACTGAGATATAATCTATCTCAGTGATCAAAATGCACTTTGGAACGAATCTGCCGGCCGGCAGATTCGGCGGGCGCACTGCGCATGCGCCCGCCATTTTGGAAGATGGCGGCGCCCGGGAGAAGACGGACGGGACCACGGCTGGATCGGTAAGTATGATAGGGTGGGGGGGGACCACGGGGGGGGGGAATCGGAGCACGGGGGGGGGGAATCGGAGCGCGGGAGGGGTGGAACGGAGCGCGGGAGGCGTGGAACGGAGCACGGGGGGCTGGAATGGAGCACGGGGGGGTGGAACGGAGCACGGGGGGGTGGATCGGAGTGCAGGGGGGGTGATTGGAGCACGGGGGGAGCGGACACGAGCACGGGGGGGAGCGGAGCACAGGGCGGAGGGGAGCCGGAGCAGTGTACCGGCCAGATCGGGGGGGTGGGGGGGCGATCGGAGGGGTGGGGTGGGGGCACACTAGTATTTCCAGCCATGGCCGATGATATTTCAGCATCGGCCATGGCTGGATTGTAATATTTCACCCGTTATAATGGGTGAAATATTACAAATCGCTCTGATTGGCAGTTTCACTTTCAACAGCCAATCAGAGCGATCGTAGCCACGAGGGGGTGAAGCCACCCCCCCTGGGCTAAACTACCACTCCCCCTGTCCCTGCAGATCAGGTGAAATGGGAGTTAACCCTTTCACCCGATCTGCAGGGACGCGATCTTTCCATGACGCCGCATAGGCGTCATGGGTCGGAATGGCACCGACTTTCATGACGCCTACGTGGCGTCATGGGTCGGGAAGGGGTTAACTGAAACGTCACCATCAGGGGCTAAATAAAATAGCTCCTTATTCCAGTGTACCAGTCTACCAAGCTGGGGTACCTCTTTCAGTACCACCCCGTATTTCAGGAGATCCACTCTGCTTTGGCTGGAGTCTGAATAAAGGACGCTGGCTGGAATTGCTTGGTTATGCAGCGCCCCAGATTCAGTAATGTTATTCTTCCACCAGGGGGAGTGATGTTACGTCTGAAGGCAATGAAGGAGATCTTCTGTCCAGGTATCACAACTAGGGTTGAGCGACCTTTACTTTTATAGGATCGGGTCGGGTTTCACGAAACCCGACTTTTTCAAAAGTCGGGCCGAGTGAAATCAGCCGATCCTATAAAAAAGTCGGGGTCGGCCGAAACTCGAAACCCAATGCAGTGCATTGGGTTTCCAATGGTTCCCAGGGTCTGAAGGAGAGGAAACTCTCCTTCAGGCCCTGCGATCCATATTTAAGTGTAAAATAAAGAATAAAAATAAAAAATATCGCAATACTTACCCTCTGACGCGCCCTGGTACTAACCGGGAACCTTCCTTCCTTCGAATCAGCGCTTTCAGGACCTTCGGTGACGTCGCGGTGACGTCGCGGCTTGTGATTGGTCGCGCGACCGCCCATGTGACCGCCGCGCGACCAATCAGAAGCCGTGACGTCACCGCGACGTCACTGAAGGTCCTGGAAGCGCTGATTCTTAGGAAGGAAGGCTGCCGGAAAAAAGCAGGGCGCGTCCGAGGGTGAGTATATTCCTATTAGGTATATACTCACCCTCGGACGCGCCCTGCTTCTTTCCGGCAGCCTTCCTTCCTAAGAATCAGCGCTTCCAGGACCTTCGGTGACGTCGCGGTGACGTCACGGCTTCTGATTGGTCGCGCGGCGGTCACATGGGCGGTCGCGCGACCAATCCCAAGCCGCGAAGTCACCGAAGGTCCTGAAAGCGCTGATTCGAAGGAAGGAAGGTTCCCGGTTAGTACCAGGGCGCGTCAGAGGGTAAGTATTGCGATATTTTTTATTTTTATTCTTTATTTTACACTTAAATCTGAATTCCGATACCAATTCCCGATATCTTATAGATATAGAATCTTATCTTATATATCTTATAGATATATAATCCAGTACAAAACTACTACCCTCATCCACAAAGCACTCCATGGCTCAGCACCACCCTATATCTCCTCTCTGGTCTCGGTCTACCACCCTACCCGTGCCCTCCGCTCCGCTAATGACCTCAGGTTAGCATCCTCAATAATCAGAACCTCCCACTCCCGTCTCCAAGACTTTACACGTGCTGCGCCGATTCTTTGGAATGCACTACCTAGGTTAATGCGATTAATCCCCAATCCCCACAGTTTTAAGCGTGCCCTAAAAACTCATTTGTTCAGACTGGCCTACCGCCTCAATGCATTAATGTAAGGATCCCTGTGTGGCTTATTTAAAAAAAAAAAAAAATGTTCTCATTCACTTTATGCAGTTAATAGCCCTCTGTGTCTGTACTGTTACATACTTAGGCAGTTAACTGGTTCATGCAGCTTTACATGCACACCCGAGCCTTACACTATGGCTGGTCCGAATAACTATAGCATTTGTTACCATCCACCTCTCGTGTCTCCCCTTTTCCTCATAGTTTGTAAGCTTGCGAGCAGGGCCCTCATTCCTCCTGGTATCTGTTTTGAACTGTATTCCTGTTATGCTGTAATGTCTATTGTCTGTGCAAGTCCCCTCTATAATTTGTAAAGCGCTGCGGAATATGTTGGCGCTATATAAATAAAAATTATTATTATTATTATTATTATTATATCTTAAACATATCGGGAATCGGTATCGGAATTCCGATTCCAGATTCAGAAGATCGCCGACTTTATGGCCGACCCCACACAGGGGTCGGGTCGGGTTTCATGAAACCCGACTTTGCCAAAAGTCGGCGACTTCTGAAAGTGGCCGACCCGTTTCGCTCAACCCTAATCACAACCACAAAACACACTTCACACTCCAGTCCTCCAGGGGAAGCCATGCTTCTATCTATTAGGGCACTTCTCACACTTAGGTAAAACTGGTGGGTTGGTTAAAAAGTTAGACAGAAGCTGACTGGGCTTCACCCAGACAGAAGCTGACTGGAGGGAGAAGGAGATAGTCAGTGAGTCCCAACTGAGTTTGGCAGAGGCTGGTTGGAGTGTGTTCCAGCCAGCTCCAGACTGCGGCCTGTGGAAGACGAAGGTACACAGAGCTGCGCCTGCATCCCATGCTGCAGCATCTTAAGAAAGGACACGAAAGGAATTGTGTTGCAGTGAGTGAGCAACAAAGTCATAGCAAAAGGAGAGGAATATCAAAGGGAGACCAGCTAGAAGCAGGCTGCCTCCTTCTGAAGCGCACTACCGGTAGCCAGAACACCGAGGGAGTAAGGATCTCTATGCTGTTACTTCAGAGACTGGCAGGACAGTTGATTCCACGTCGGCTGCCTGACCATATACCCAGGAGGCAGGGTGGCAACTTGTGGGGGCAAGGGCGTCTCTAGGATCCCTATAAAAAGCCTCAGGCCACCAGTCATACGGGTTTGTCTTATCCATCAGGGGGACAGAGAGAAGAGACTTAACATCTACAATAGTTGTGAGGACCTTACCGAGTTGCTCAGCAGGGAGGGACTACAATGCCCAGGTGCTAGAGGAAGGCTGTTAAATTCCACCTGGATAAGGGGACTCTGCATTTGCCTTCAGACCGGCCGGACTCTGCCTACCCTGTGGTCCCTACCCTGGTCTGTGGATGCTGAAGCCTTCAGTAAAGGTAAAGAGACTGCAACCTTGTGTCCTCGTTATTCACTGCGCCTTACATCATCCACCATCTACACTCTGGGAAGCCCTTGGGACATAATTCACCTGTGGGAAGGTATACCATCTCGCTGCCATAACATCACCCCAGCGGACCCCTAAGCAGCTTCGGTCACCCTGACCGAATACCACAGGTGGCGTCACAAACATTATCCCTTTAAAGACCTTTCCCCACAATTAACAGCGGACGTTCCCCTAGGGCCACGGACCGGATCACCCACCGTGACATCCCCACTGAGAACAGAAGGGCCCGGATCCGAATACCCCACTGCCCTGGCGGGGCGCTGCAGTTACATGGGCGCATATAAAAGATCACTGCTTCTCCACGTATTTCCAGTCTGACTCTCCTGCCATCTCCATCTTGGCAAGCTCTATCCTGGTCCACTCGGCCATCTTTTCCTTCAGATCAGTACGCACACAGTACGCCTTGCCCTGTCCTGGATTGCCTCATACCCTTCCGACCGCACATAAAGGCTGTGTGCACACGTTGCGTTTTTTTCGCGTTTTTTTCATGGTTTTTCCCGATAAAAACGCTATAAAACCGCAAAAAAAACGCATACAATAAGCATGCCATCATTTAGAATGAATTCTGCATGTTTTGTGCACATGATGTGTTTTTTTCCGCGAAAAAAACGCATTGCGGTAAAAAACGCAGCATGTTCATTAATTTTCCGTTTTTTTTGCGGATTTCCCACTCCAAAATGCATTGGGAAGTGTCCGGAAAAAAACGCGTCAAAACCGCGGCAAAAACGCGTCAAAAACGCATGCGGTTTTCTTGCGGATTTCTTGCAGAAAATGTCCGGAATTCTCAGGAATTTTCTGCGAGAAATCTTGAACGTGTGCACATAGCCTTAATGTTTCCCACTCCCACACTACCTCCTCATCCCGCCCTCTCTCTGTTGGAGTCCCTCAAGGCTCTGTCCTATGGCCCCTACTTTTTTCCATCTATACCCTTGGCCTAGGACAACTCATAAAGTCCCATGGCTTCCAATACCACCTATATGCGGACGACACTCAGATCTACAGTACCTCTCTGGCTCAGATGTCGCCTCTCTTCTGTCCAGAATCCCGGAGTGTCTGTCAGACATATCCTCCTTCTTCAACTCTCACTTCCTAAAACTCAATGTAGACAAAACCGAACTCACCATCTTTCCCCCATCTCACGTATCCCCCTACCTGAACTATCTATTATAGTAAACGGCATCACGCTCTCTCCAGCACCTGAAATCCGCTGCCTCGGGGTAACTCTCGATTCTGCCCTGTCCTTCAAACCGCACGTCCAAACCCTTGCCACCTCCTGTCGCCTCCAACTCAAAAATATTGCCAGAATCCGTCCCTTCCTCAGCCCGCAATCTACTAAAACTCTTGTGCATGCCCTCATCTCCCGCCTCGATTACTGCAACACCCTAGTCTGTGGCCTCCCCGCTAACTCCCTTGCACCACTCCAGTCTGTCCTGAACTCTGCTGCTCGGCTAATCCACCTCTCTCCTCGCTACTCCCCTGCTTCACTCCTCTGCAAATCCCTTCACTGGCTCCCAATTCCCCAACGAATCCACTACTAACACTGATCTACAAAGCCATCCACAACCTGTCCCCTCCCTATATCTCTGAACTAATCTCCCACTATCTTTCCTCACGTAATCTTCGATCCTCCCAAGACCTCCTTCTCTCCTCCACACTTATTCGTTCCTCACACAACCGCCTCCAAGATTTCTCCCGAATATCCCCCATCCTCTGGAATTCCACGCCTCAACACGTCCGATTATTCACCACCCTCGGATCCTTCAGACGGAACCTGAAAACCCATCTCTTCAGGAAAGCCTGCAATAATCATTCTGCCGCCTCACCAACCACCCGAGCTGCCGCCATATCACGACCACCCGAGCTGCCGCCACGTCACCGACCACCCGAGCTGCCGCCACGTCACCGACCACCCGAGCTGCCACCACGTCACCAACCACCCGAGCTGCCGCCATGACCACCCGAGCTGCTGCCACGACCACCCGAGCTGCCACCTCACCACCACCAGTGCTGCAGCACACCAACCTCCTGTCTCTTCCCCACTATCCTGAAGAATGTAAGTCCGCAAGGACAGGGTCCTCTCCCCTCTGTACTAGTCTGTCACTGTAAATTTGTTTACTGTTGACGATATCTATAACCCTGTATGTAACCACTTTTCACATGTACAGCACCATGGAATTAATGGTGCTATATAAATAAATAATAATATTCACAGACAGTGGTGTGCTGCTTCCTTTTTTGGACTACTATAAATAGATATATCTATAGATAGTGTAGCGTTTCACCCACTACGTGTCTTGGGGGACACTCGCTTGGCAGCAGAATAATCATAGACAGGCACGGTTTTTTCAGATAAACAGTCCATGTGGTTTATTTTACTCTCAGCATAAATCACTGTAGGCCGTGTTACATATCACAGACCTCACATAGTCCTTTAGGTCATCATATATCGCTTTACAAATCCTTCAGTGGTCACACTGGTATCTCTCCAGTCACCGGGTGACTGCACAGTTCAGCAACTGTCCTATGTTAGCGCACACAGTTCTTTTCCCCATACCAGGGGTTACCTCTTAGGAGCTCCTGCTCCACAGGTTGACTCCACGTCAGTCCAAGGTCCACAACAGGACCGTCCAGGTCGATGGTCTCACAGTGCTTCTAGGACGACTCCACTCCCAGGAGCCTCCAACACTGACCGTCCAGGTCGACGGTCTCACAGTGCTTCCAGGATGACTCCACTCCCAGGAGCCTCCAACACTGACCGTCCAGGACCTACAGCACACAGGCTACTCAGTGCCAAAGCCCAACCATGTGCTATTCAGGAATTCCCAGGATTTCCAACACAGGCTTCCAGGGCCTTGCACTTGGACCATTCAGATCCAAACACAGGAACCATGTGACCCACACCCTGGTCACATTACATACCCGTAACCACTCCCTTGGGTGGGAGTGTGGGTGTGTGTGGCTAGTTTGTCCCGCCCATCTCACATAACTAGCCCTGCCAATCTCCCATTAGAACTTACACATTTACATGTGGGACTACAGGTCCCAGACCACAACATAACTTTAGACTGACAGCGCAGAGTGTCCTCCTCTGCGACACACATACCGGCCATCTACAATTCTGCCGGACTTTGTCTCATCACAACTATGCCTCCAAGTGCATCTTGAAGTGCACACGCAGCGCCCCCTGGCTGTAACATTGGTCACTGCACCACAATAGATATATCTATAGATAAATAGATATATCTATAGATAAATAAATCTATCTATAGACAAATGGATATATATATATAGTTAGATAGATAGATATATCTATAGGTAGATAGATAATACCAAGCCCGATGTTTAGTAATAAACATAAAATGGTACATAAAGAGTTAAATAAAGACACATACACAAAATCTGCGTTGGCTGGGGTCACACTTGCGAGAAACTCGCACGAGTCTCACACCTCAATACCCGGCACTGCCGCCGGCACTAGGACCGGAGCATTCAGCTACATAGAAATACAGCCGCACATTCCGGTCCCAAGTACCGGCAGCAGTACCGGGTATTGAGGTGCGAGACTCGTGCAAGTTTCTCGCAAGTGCGACCCCGACCTTACATGCAAATTCTGTTTAATTAAAAAAAAAATGGAAAAAAAATTGTGTGGGCTCCTGCGCAATTTTCAAGTACAGAGTGGGAAAGCCAGCGACTGGGGGCTGATTTTTATAGTCTGAGAAGGGGTTAATACCCATGCAGCTTCCCAGGCTATGAATATCAGCCCACAGCTGTATATTTAGCCTTTACTGGATATTAAAATAGGGGGACCCCCCCCAAAAGAATGACGTGGGGTCCCCCTATAATATATAGCCAGAAAGGTTATGCAGACAGCTGCGGGCTGATATTCATAGTCTAGAGAGGGGCCATGGACATTGCCCCCCTAGCTACAATCTGTAAGATGCGCCAATTCAGGCACTTAACCTCTCTCTTCCCACTGCCCTGTAGTGGTGGCATATGGGGTAATAAGGGGTTAATGTCACCTTTGCTTGTAAGGTGATATTAAGCCCGGTTAGTAATGGAGAGGCGTCAATAAGATACCTATCCATTACTAATCCTATAGTAGTGATAGAGTTAAAAGACACAGCCAGAAAAAAGTATTTTAATATTCTTAATTTCACCATACTTACAACCACCATCGATCACCTGCAAAAAATAAAAAATAATAAACCAACCGTATACTATCTATCCGATGCAGTCCAATTAATAACAAGTGTCCCACGACGATCTCCCCTATAGAACAGTGACATCGGGTGATGTCACTGCTCTGTAGGCCTCCTGTGATGCACTGATAGTAGATAATGGCTCGTGCAGTGCATTACTGAAAAGGTTACTTTAGTTCATTCTCTCGTTTTACAGCAATGTTGCGTGGGAATTTTCTCATACAGCATTGCTGGCGAGAGAATGAACTTAAGTGACCTCTCTACCGGCAGCGGCAGAGGGATACATTGCGGAGGATTACCCCGTTGTCAGTTCATCGCGGGGCCCCTGTAGAACACTGACATCGGCCGATGTCAGTGTTCTACATGGGAGATCGTCGTGGGACACACATTATTGGTTTATTATGTTATTTTTATTACAGGAGAATCGAGGGCTTCTTTTTTTTTTTACTACTGAACACAGCCATTGTCTGATGGGACTACTTTCCCATCATCGCCAATGCTGTCACTGTGAGCATTCATTGCCAGATGGGAGCAGTAGTCCCATCAGACAATGGATGCCTACACAGACACGCACAGACACAAAGACCCGCGCACACACACATAGCTCCGCCCACACTCTTCCTCCTCCCTCTCTGCAGCGATTCATCCGCAGCAAAACCGCAGATCTTTTTTACATCTGCGGATGTGCCTGACACAATGAAGTCAATGGGTGCATAAACGCTGCAGATCCGCAAAAAGAATTGACATGGTCCTTTTTTTTTTAATCTGCTGCATTTTCTGTGCGGATTTCTCCACACAATTAGCACAGCATTTTTTTCCCCATTGATTTACATTGAACTGTAAATCACTTGCGGTTCTGCAGCATTTCTGCGTGGAAAAAAATGCTGCAGATCTGCAGGAAACCTGCAACATGTGCACATACCCTTAAGGTACCTTCACACATAACGATATTGTTAACGATATCGTTGCTATTTGTGACGTAGCAACGATATCGTTAATGAAATCGTTATGTGTGACAGCGACCAACGATCAGGCCCCTGCTGGGAGATCGTTGGTCGCTGAATAAAGTCCAGAACTTTATTTCGTCGCTGGACTCCTGCTGACATCGCTGGATCGGCGTGTGTGACACCGATCCAGCGATGTCTTCACTGGTAACCAGGGTAAACATCGGGTAACTAAGCGCAGGGCCGCGCTTAGTAACCCGATGTTTACCCTGGTTACCATGCTAAAAGTAAAAAAAAACAAACACTAGATACTTACCTACAGCCGTCTGTCCTCCAGCGCTGTGCTCTGCTCTCCTCCTGTACTGTCTGTGAGCCGGAAAGCAGAGCGGTGACGTCACCGCTCTGCTTTCCGGCTCACAGCCAGTACAGGAGGAGTGCAGAGAAGCAGAGCGCAGCGCTGGAGGACAGACGGCTGTAGGTAAGTATCTAGTGTTTGTTTTTTTTTACTTTTAGCATGGTAACCAGGGTAAACATCGGGTTACTAAGCGCGGCCCTGCGCTTAGTTACCCGATGTTTACCCTGGTTACCGGCATCGTTGGTCGCTGGAGAGCGGTCTGTGTGACAGCTCTCCAGCGACCAAACAGCGACGCTGCAGCGATCCGGATCGTTGTCGGTATCGCTGCAGCGTCGCTTAATGTGAAGGGGCCTTTAGGAATCATAAGCCACCTAATAAATTTGGTTCATCTTACTTTAACAGTCTATACAGTAGGTTCAAGACTAGTTTATGAAACGCCAGTCTGGATGCATTTTCCCTCTATATAACTGTGTCTTATGTGGTGTAGCAGTATTATACGGGCCCTGTATACAGTAATATTGAAAACTTTCACTACTTTATTTGTGGTGTAGCAGTATTATGTGGATACTGTGTGACTTTGATGTTTGTGGTGTTAAAGTATTATATGGATACTGTGTAACCACATTATTTGTGGTCTAGTAGTGTTTAGCAGATACTGTGTGAATATTTGTGGTTTAGCAGTATTTTACATGGGCACTGACTGCTATTTGTTTTTGGTGCAAAGCAACATTGTACGCACTGTAAGGTTGCTCTCACAGAGTGTATTGGGGGACACTCGCTAGGCACGGGATTCAAGCACACGGTCACGGTTTTTCAAAACAAAAACAGTTTTAGTATGGAGTCATAAGCCACAGAAATATGAACAATAAGCACACAGTCTTTACATCAGTCTTCAGATCATGGTCTACGGCTTTGAAACACGGTTACTAAACACGCCGAACCTCTGTGTCCAGTTATCGTGGGTGACAGCACGCCATACAGTTCAATAATGCCCATGGAGCACAACAGGCACCATCACACGACATTACGGTTGCAGCAACTAAACACGCTGGTCCTCTCCTGACCAGTTGCCATGGGTTACCACACAGTTTATAAATCAACACAAGCACTAGCAGTCTATGGTACCTTATGGGAGCTCCTGCTCCACCTGCTGACACCTTGTCAGTCCTCTCTTCTGGGAAAGCTGCCTACGGGGATCACCAACTTGCCTGGGCGGCACACCTTAGTTAGTCCAGACCCAGCGAAGGTCGGTAGCTTCCCCAACACAGATTATCCAGGTCCACAGTTTCACTGTGTGCTTCTCAGGGATCCGGTCCGACTCCCAGGACCTCCCACACTGTGCGCTGCTCAGGGATCCGGTCCTACTCCCAGGACCTCCCACACTGTGCGCTGCTCAGGGATCCGGTCCTACTCCCAGGACCTCCCACACAGGAACCACACAGAAACATGAACACTGGACCCACACAGGACCATGAGACCCACACCCTGGTTACATTATATACCTTTAAACCACTCCCCTGGGTGGGAGTGGGTGTGTGTGTGGCTAGTTTGTCCCGCCCATCTCACATAACTAGCCCTGCCAACCTCCCATGACTATTACACAACATGCAACATACTTGTGGGACTATAGGACCCAGAACACCACATCGCTTCAGGTTGGCAGCGCAGAGTCCCCTCCTCTGCGACACATATATCGGCCATTCACCACAATGCCGGACTTTGTCACATCATCACATCCATGCATGCAACTGCCATGCACTCTCACAGCCTCAATACGCCTCCGTGCGTATACTGGGGAGACTATGCAGCGCCCCTTACCTGTTACAGGGGTCACTGCATCACAGCACACACTGTGTTACTTTTTTATCAGCGGTGTAGCAGTATTAGGATGTGTGTCTATGGTCCGGATTGTCTGCCCTTTGGACGGAGCGGAAAACCCACTCCGCCCAAAGCGCCTCCCCCTCCTGTACGCGCTGTGATTCCGGATTTGTTCATTGCACACATCCGGAATCGCTGCACCCTATACATAGGACCCTGTTATTTAACTTGCGGCAACGGATCGTCGCCGCAAGGTAAACAGACATGCTGCATTCTAAAATGACACGCCGCATGTCCGGAAATGCAGGGCCACCGGATGCATGTTCGCACGCATAGTGGAGACAGGATTTCATAAAATCCCTTCCACTATGCTGTAACATCTGGACGCTGCAGGTTGAACGCTGCGGTTGTACGCAGTGTTCAATCCGCAGCTAATCCGGATGTAATCCGGCCTGTGGACACATACCCTTACGCGGGACTTGTATGGCTGCATTATTGCAACAACTCTGCCGGCATCATGGCATGGCCTCTCATCTCTCACACTATCTTACCCACTGCTCCAGGTCATGTTGTGGTTTCTGTTTCTTGCCAGCTTCATATTCTGTGCCTCTGCTCTCTGCATGGTTCCTGGCTGTGTGTATAGGGGGGCGGCGCCTGAACTCTCTGGTTCTTATAGGAATCAGGTGCACCTGTCTAATCTGTTCCTGACCAATTACCAAGAGGCCTCCAGTATTTAGTGCAGCTCCACCCAGTGGACTGGGCCTGTGCAATGTGTTAGCTCAGTTTGTGTTTAGCTTCTGGGTTGCCAGGCCTTGCTCTGTGTTCCTCCCTCTCTGGAGGCTCTACTCTTAGCTTTGCCTTGTTCTTGTTGTCTGCCCTCCAGGAGGCTGTTTATCCTTGTCTCTGTGTCCTTGCTTTGCCTTGTTTAGGTTTGTCCGCCCTCCAGGAGGCAGAATGTCTTGTTCCATTACCTTGTCTGAACTTTGTCTTATCTCTGCCTCCTTGTCTGTGACTTCCTTCCCTGCTGTGTCTTTCCTTGTGTTCTCAGATTAGAAAGGTGAACGCATGATAGTGAGGTGCCTGGGTAGATTCCAATATCATAAATTGTAGTAAAAAAAACCAGCACTCTAAAGGTACCGTCACACATAGCGACGCTGCAGCGATACCGACAACGATCCGGATCGCTGCAGCGTCGCTGTTTGGTCGCTGGAGAGCTGTCACACAGACAGCTCTCCAGCGACCAACGATCCCGAGGTCCCCGGTAACCAGGGTAAACATCGGGTAACTAAGCGCAGGGCCGCGCTTAGTAACCCGATGTTTACCCTGGTTACCATCCTAAAAAGTAAAAAAACAAACGCTACATACTTACCTACCGCTGTCTGTCCTCGGCGCTCTGCTTTTCTGGTCTGGCTGTGAGCGCCGGGCAGCCAGAAAGCAGAGCGGTGACGTCACCGCTCTGCTTTCCGGCTGACCGACGCTCACAGCCAGAGCAGGAGGAGAGCAGAGCACAGCGCTGGAGGACAGACGGCTGTAGGTAAGTATGTACTGTTTGTTTTTTTACTTTTAGGATGGTAACCAGGGTAAACATCGGGTTACTAAGCGCGGCCCTGCGCTTAGTTACCCGATGTTTACCCTGGTTACCAGCAAAGACATCGCTGAATCGGTGTCACACACGCCGATTCAGCGATGTCTACGGGGAGTCCAGCGACGAAATAAAGTTCTGGACTTTCTTCCCCGACCAGCGATCTCCCAGCAGGGGCCTGATCGCTGCTGCCTGTCACACTGGACGATATCGCTAGCGAGGACGCTGCAACGTCACGGATCGCTAGCGATATCGTCTAGTGTGACGGTACCTTTACTTAGCTTTTGGTCAGTGGTTTAATTGTGTCCACGTTAAACAACAGAAACGTTTCGGTCCTAATATTCGGACCTTCCTCAGTCACAGTAATAAGATATGGTTGACACCAGGCAGACCCCAGGATTGTGAGATCTCAGTAGATTCATGGGGGATGGTGGACACAGACAGTGTCTCAGGGCTTGTATAAATATCCGGAGGGTGCCCTTAAGGAGAATCTGGAGCCTGTGTGTGTGGTCTGAAGGGACGCGGCATCCACCGTAAGTCCATGCGACCAATTTATTTCCTTGTGTTCTCAGTCAGCTTATGCTCCGCACTCTTGCGGCTCTGACTGCTCTAAACCCTTGTGACATTGCCTGGGCTCCTCTCTTGCTGTCACGATCGCCGATACTTACCTGGCCGGCGCACTCCCGACGTCCCTCCTCGTCCTTCTCTGCCCGGCTTCTATGGTTCTCGGCGCGTCGGCGGTCCGCGCATGCGCCGTAGTGTCTCCGCCGCTCAGCCTTCTGGGAGGTCATGACCCGGTGGCTCCGCCTCCAATATGGCGGCGCCCACCAGGTATTTCTGCTCGGCGCTTCCCCAGGTAAAGCGCAGGTGTGTCGTCGTTGCTGCGATTCTGATTATCTAGCATCGTGCTCAGGCCGTTCTCTTGTGCTGGTTCCCAGTGCTCCTTTCCTTCCGTGCTTGTTCTGTTTGTTCCTGGTTCTTTTGTCCTCCGCTGCCTCCACACTCTTAGTTTTGCCATCACCTAATACTTGTATTTCCTTTCCAGCTCACCGCCTCGTCATCCTCAGCGTTCCTGTTCTACAACTTCACCCAGTCATCCCTTTGGCTCCGGCAGTTTCGGTTCCATCCTCCTTGGGCCTGCTCCTAACACTCCCTGTATAGGGGGTGTGTCCATCAGGTTTGCTCGCCCTTGGGGGCTCTGGGGCCGCGACCCTGAGGGTCCACTTTCGGGTTCACCATTTTCTCTGTCTCACTCCCGTGTAGCGTGATACTTGCAGCGTTGCCTCTGCTCTGCACTCCTGCGGTTCTGCTCCGTTGTACTCTGCTCTGCTCCTGTTGCTGCAGGAATCTCTTGCTGCAGCTCCTCTCCACATTCCTTGGGGCTCCGCTCTGCTTAGCTTCAGCTGCTGCAGTAATCTCTTGCTGCAGCTTCTCTCCACATTCCTTGTGGCTCCGCTCTGCTTTGCTTCTGCAGAAATCTCTTGCTGCAGCTCCTCTCCGCATTCCTTGCGGTTCTGCTCTGCTTAAGCTTTTGTTGCTGCGCTATCTCTTGCTGCTCTTCCGTTCCTATCTGCAGCCTTGCACTTCTCTTCCTGTGTGAACAGGTCCCTACCTGTTCCTTCATACTACATATCCGTACCTGCACCTCCTTTGTGAACAGCTCCCTACCTGTTCCTTCATACACCACACCAACCAGCCCTGTGTCTCTGGCGTGCCTGCCAGCCCTGTGTCTCTGGCGTGCCTGCCAGCCCTGTGTCTCTGGCGTGCCTGCCAGCTCGTCTGAGTTTCATCCATGCTCATCTGCTAGTCCTGCCTGATGCCCGCACCAATCCTGGTGTTCCTGTTTCCCAAGTGGGATCAGCAGCCACAGCCAGACACCACCCTGGAGTAGCATCTGGCAGCTGCCTGCCGCACAAGCCTGACCTCACCATCAGAGGCTCCAGTGAAGACTAAGGCAGTTGTCATAGTCACGCCCCTTCCAGAGTATTCTGGTTTGTGGCACAGTGGGGCCACAAACCCCCTGAGCTCACGCCCACCAGTCAGGGCGTGAGCGTGACAATTATTAGTGATGTACTAGCATATGTGAATGCTGTGTATCTGCATTATTTGAACTTCATATGACAATATCATATGGAGAATGTTTGGGATTGGGTATAATGGAACATTACACGAGGGTCGCTACATTAGGGAGGTTATGATGAAGACGTGTAAATACTGTAACTAGTGATTAAAAAAGGAAATTGGGATAATGCTTGAATTGCTAAAATGTGCCAAATCCTGCTACTTTCTTTTAATCTGTGTATTTACTATGAAGAGGTGGTGTCACAATGTCATTCCTATTCTCTTGTATATAAAACAGAGCCAAATCCTAGTTAACAGGTCATTCATAATCAGGTCTTCTTAGAACTTTCAACAATTGTATGTCATTATCAAGAGGCGACAGAAGATGTGTCATAGCAGAAGACAAAAAAAACTGTCCCCCAAGGGAGGAAATATGTCTGAAGATTTCTGTGAATGCCTCATCTTAAGCAGTAGCTGCCCCCATTTGTTCTGATAGGGTCCCTTGGAGCCGCAACCCAGCTATGTAGCCTGAATGCTATTTCTTTTATGCAGAAAGTCTGCTGTGCTTCATATTTCTAGCAAAGTGGATGTGAGATCATTAAATTCACTCCACGACATATCTTCACTCCACGACACAAACAGTGCCACTGCTTTCTGCAATGCCACTCTCACATCAGCTATAGACAACTGTGGCGCCCCTGGTCGTCACAATAATGTCGCTTTTCTCACGGGGAGAGTGATGCCACGTTTGGAGGCAAGAAAGGATAACTGTAACCAAGTACCACAAACATGCAACACATTCACACTCCAGGCCACCAGGGGAGCTTTTGATCCTATTTACTAGGTGACTATATATATATATATATATATATATATACAGTGGGGCAAAAAAGTATTTAGTCAGTCAGCAATAGTGCAAGTTCCACCACTTAAAAAGATGAGAGGCGTCTGTAATTTACATCATAGGTAGACCTCAACTATGGGAGACAAACTGAGAAAAAAAAATCCAGAAAATCACATTGTCTGTTTTTTTATCATTTTATTTGCATATTATGGTGGAAAATAAGTATTTGGTCAGAAACAAAATTTCATCTCAATACTTTGTAATATATCCTTTGTTGGCAATGACAGAGGTCAAACGTTTTCTGTAAGTCTTCACAAGGTTGCCACACACTGTTGTTGGTATGTTGGCCCATTCCTCCATGCAGATCTCCTCTAGAGCAGTGATGTTTTTGGCTTTTCGCTTGGCAACACGGACTTTCAACTCCCTCCAAAGGTTTTCTATAGGGTTGAGATCTGGAGACTGGCTAGGCCACTCCAGGACCTTGAAATGCTTCTTACGAAGCCACTCCTTCGTTGCCCTGGCGGTGTGCTTTGGATCATTGTCATGTTGAAAGACCCAGCCACGTTTCATCTTCAATGCCCTTGCTGATAGCAGGAGGTTTGCACTCAAAATCTCACGATACATGGCCACATTCATTCTTTCATGTACCCGGATCAGTCGTCCTGGCCCCTTTGCAGAGAATCAGCCCCAAAGCATGATGTTTCCACCACCATGTTTTACAGTAGGTATGGTGTTTGATGGATGCAACTCAGTATTCTTTTTCCTCCAAACACGACAAGTTGTGTTTCTACCAAACAGTTCCAGTTTGGTTTCATCAGACCATAGGACATTCTCCCAAAACTCCTCTGGATCATCCAAATGCTCTCTAGCAAACTTCAGACGGGCCCGGACATGTACTGGCTTAAGCAGTGGGACACGTCTGGCACTGCAGGATCTGAGTCCATGGTGGCGTAGTGTGTTACTTATGGTAGGCCTTGTTACATTGGTCCCAGCTCTCTGCAGTTCATTCACTAGGTCCCCCCACGTAGTTCTGGGATTTTTGCTCACCGTTCTTGTGACCATTCTGACCCCACGGGGTGGGATTTTGCGTGGAGCCCCAGATCGAGGGAGATTATCAGTGGTCTTGTATGTCTTCCATTTTCTAATTATTGCTCCCACTGTTGATTTCTTCACTCCAAGCTGGTTGGCTATTGCAGATTCAGTCTTCCTAGCCTGGTGCAGGGCTACAATTTTGTTTCTGGTGTCCTTTGACAGCTCTTTGGTCTTCACCATAGTGGAGTTTGGAGTCAGACTGTTTGAGGGTGTGTACAGGTGTCTTTTTATACTGATAACAAGTTTTAAACAGGTGCCATTACTACAGATAATGAGTGGAGGAAAGAGGAGACTCTTAAAGAAGAAGTTACAGGTCTGTGAGAGCCAGAAATCTTGATTGTTTGTTTCTGACCAAATACTTATTTTCCACCATAATATGCAAAAAAATTAAAGAAAAAACAGACAATGTGATTTTATGGATTTTTTTTTCTCAGTTTGTCTCCCATAGTTGAGGTCTACCTATGATGTAAATTACAGACGCCTCTCATCTTTTTAAGTGGTGGAACTTGCACTATTGCTGACTGACTAAATACTTTTTTGCCCCACTGTATATGTATATATATATATATATATATATATATATATACATACATATATATATATATATATATATATATATATATATATACTGGTAGTCTGTAGGGAAAGTTAGTGAGTACCAGACAGCAGTCTGAGGAGGACAGAGAGTTTACGGAGCTGTGTAGGCCACAGTGCTACAGCTCCTGGAAAGAGACATTTAGAAAGCAGAATTGATTACAGTGAGCATGCAGGAGAGGAAGCACAGGAGAGGATACCAGTGGGAGACCAGCCCCGAGCAGGCTGCCTCCTTCTGAGGCGCAGAAATCCGGTAGCCGGAACACCGAGGTTGTAAGGACCTCCACGCCTTACATCAGAGACCGGCAGGACAGCTGAACTTTAAGTTCCCTGTCCGACCCAACACCCAGGAGGCACGGTGACACCTTTCAGAGCCGGGTCATCTAAGAGATCCTATAAACAGGCTCAAGTCACCAGTCATATGGGTTATGTCCTATCCTACCTGGGGGACAGAGAGAGAGAGATAACATCTGTGAGGACCTTATGTGAAGCTTCTAGCAGTAAGGGACTACACCACTACAGCGCAAAGGAAGGCTTCTATTTTCCACCTGCATAAGGGGACTCTGGACTTGCCTCCAAACCGGCCGGACCCTATTTAGTAACATAGTAACATAGTTATAGTGTTATATAGTAAGGCCGAAAAAAGACATTTGTCCATCCAGTTCAGCCTATATTCCATTATAATAAATACCCAGATCTACGTCCTTCTACAGAACCTAATAATTGTATGATACAATATTGTTCTGCTCCAGGAAGACATCCAGGCCTCTCTTGAACCCCTCGACTGAGTTCGCCATCACCACCTCCTCAGGCAAGCAATTCCAGATTCTCACTGCCCTAACAGTAAAGAATCCTCTTCTATGTTGGTGGAAAAACCTTCTCTCCTCCAGACGCAAAGAATGCCCCCTTGTGCCCGTCACCTTCCTTGGTATAAACAGATCCTCAGTGAGATATTTGTATTGTCCCCTTATATACTTATACATGGTTATTAGATCGCCCCTCAGTCGTCTTTTTTCTAGACTAAATAATCCTAATTTCGCTAATCTATCTGGGTATTGTAGTTCTCCCATCCCCTTTATTAATTTTGTTGCCCTCCTTTGTACTCTCTCTAGTTCCATTATATCCTTCCTGAGCACCGGTGCCCAAAACTGGACACAGTACTCCATGTGCGGTCTAACTAGGGATTTGTACAGAGGCAGTATAATGCTCTCATCATGTGTATCCAGACCTCTTTTAATGCACCCCATGATCCTGTTTGCCTTGGCAGCTGCTGCCTGGCACTGGCTGCTCCAGGTAAGTTTATCATTAACTAGGATCCCCAAGTCCTTCTCCCTGTCAGATTTACCCAGTGGTTTCCCGTTCAGTGTGTAATGGTGATATTGATTCCCTCTTCCCATGTGTATAACCTTACATTTATCATTGTTAAACCTCATCTGCCACCTTTCAGCCCAAGTTTCCAACTTATCCAGATCCATCTGTAGCAGAATACTATCTTCTCTTGTATTAACTGCTTTACATAGTTTTGTATCATCTGCAAATATCGATATTTTACTGTGTAAACCTTCTACCAGATCATTAATGAATATGTTGAAGAGAACAGGTCCCAATACTGACCCCTGCGGTACCCCACTGGTCACAGCGACCCAGTTAGAGACTATACCATTTATAACCACCCTCTGCTTTCTATCACTAAGCCAGTTACTAACCCATTTACACACATTTTCCCCCAGACCAAGCATTCTCATTTTGTGTACCAACCTCTTGTGCGGCACGGTATCAAACGCTTTGGAAAAATCGAGATATACCACGTCCAATGACTCACCGTGGTCCAGCCTATAGCTTACCTCTTCATAAAAACTGATTAGATTGGTTTGACAGGAGCGATTTCTCATAAACCCATGCTGATATGGAGTTAAACAGTTATTCTCATTGAGATAATCCAGAATAACATCCCTCAGAAACCCTTCAAATATTTTACCAACAATAGAGGTTAGACTTACTGGCCTATAATTTCCAGGTTCACTTTTAGAGCCCTTTTTGAATATTGGCACCACATTTGCTATGCGCCAGTCCTGCGGAACAGACCCTGTCGCTATAGAGTCACTAAAAATAAGAAATAATGGTTTATCTATTACATTACTTAGTTCTCTTAGTACTCGTGGGTGTATGCCATCCGGACCCGGAGATTTATCTATTTTAATCTTATTTAGCCGGTTTCGCACCTCTTCTTGGGTTAGATTGGTGACCCTTAATATAGGGTTTTCATTGTTTCTTGGGATTTCACCTAGCATTTCATTTTCCACCGTGAATACCGTGGAGAAGAAGGTGTTTAATATGTTAGCTTTTTCCTCGTCATCTACAACCATTCTTTCCTCACTATTTTTTAAGGGGCCTACATTTTCAGTTTTTATTCTTTTACTATTGATATAGTTGAAGAACAGTTTGGGATTAGTTTTACTCTCCTTAGCAATGTGCTTCTCTGTTTCCTTTTTGGCAGCTTTAATTAGTTTTTTAGATAAAGTATTTTTCTCCCTATAGTTTTTTAGAGCTTCAATGGTGCCATCCTGCTTTAGTAGTGCAAATGCTTTCTTTTTACTGTTAATTGCCTGTCTTACTTCTTTGTTTAGCCACATTGGGTTTTTCCTATTTCTAGTCCTTTTATTCCCACAAGGTATAAACCGCTTACACTGCCTATTTAGGATGTTCTTAAACATTTCCCATTTATTATCTGTATTCTCATTTCTGAGGATATTGTCCCAGTCTACCAGATTAAGGGCATCTCTAAGCTGTTCAAACTTTGCCTTCCTAAAGTTCAATGTTTTTGTGACTCCCTGACAAGTCCCCCTAGTGAAAGACAGGTGAAACTGCACAATATTGTGGTCGCTATTTCCTAAATGCCCAACCACCTGCAGATTTGTTATTCTGTCAGGTCTATTAGATAGTATTAGGTCTAAAAGTGCTGCTCCTCTGGTTGGATTCTGCACCAATTGTGAAAGATAATTTTTCTTGGTTATTAGCAGAAACCTGTTGCCTTTATGGGTTTCACAGGTTTCTGTTTCCCAGTTAATATCCGGGTAGTTAAAGTCCCCCATAACCAGGACCTCATTATGGGTTGCAGCTTCATCTATCTGCTTTAGAAGTAGACTTTCCATGCTTTCTGTTATATTTGGGGGTTTGTAACAGACCCCAATGAGAATTTTGTTACCATTTTTCCCTCCATGAATTTCAACCCATATGGACTCGACATCCTCATTCCCTTCGCTAATATCCTCCCTTAAAGTGGACTTTAGACAAGACTTTACATAGAGACAAACCCCTCCTCCTCTCCGATTTTTACGATCCTTTCTAAACAGACTGTAACCCTGTAAGTTAACTGCCCAGTCATAGCTTTCATCTAACCATGTCTCGGTTATTCCCACTATGTCAAAGTTACCTGTAGATATTTCTGCTTCTAGTTCTTCCATCTTGTTTGTCAGGCTTCTGGCGTTTGCGAGCATGCAGTTCAGAGGATTTTGTTTTGTTCCAATCTCCTCACTGTGGATTGTTTTAGAAATGTTCTTACCTCCCTTCTGAGTATGTTTTCCTGGGTCGTCTTTGTTCGAGTCTAATGTTTTTCTTCCCGTCCCCTCTTCTTCTAGTTTAACGCCCTCCTGATGAGTGTAGCGAGTCTTCTGGCGAATGTGTGTTTCCCAGGTTTGTTGAGGTGTAGTCCGTCTCTGGCGAGGAGTCCATCATACCAGTAATTCACACCGTGGTCCAGGAATCCAAATCCTTGTTGTCTGCACCATCGTCTTAGCCAGTTGTTTGCATCAAGGATCCTGTTCCATCTCCTGGTGCCATGCCCGTCTACTGGAAGGATAGAAGAAAAAACTACCTGTGCATCCAGTTCCTTTACTTTCTTCCCCAACTCTTCAAAGTCCTTGCAGATTGTCGGTAGGTCCTTCCTTGCCGTGTCATTGGTGCCAACATGTATCAGAAGAAATGGGTGGACGTCCTTGGAGCTGAAGAGCTTTGGTATCCTATCGGTCACATCCTTGATCATCGCACCTGGAAGGCAGCATACTTCTCTTGCAGTTATGTCCGGTCTGCAGATGGCTGCTTCTGTGCCTCTCAGTAGTGAGTCTCCCACCACCACCACTCTTCGTTGCTTCTTGGCTGTACTTTTTGCTGTCACTTGTTGCTGTGTGCCCTTTTCTTTTTTGCTTGCTGGTATTGCTTCATTCTTAGGTGTGCCATCTTCATCCTCTACAAAGATTTGATATCGGTTCTTCAGTTGTGTGGTTGGTGATTTCTCCATGGTCTTCTTGCTTCTTTTGGTCACATGCTTCCACTCATCTGCTTTTGGAGGTTCTCTGACACTTTTTGCACCTTCTGTGACCAGTAGAGATGCTTCTGTTCTGTCTATAAAGTCTTCATTCTCTTTGATGAGTTTCAAAGTTGCTATTCTTTCTTCCAGACCCCGCACCTTTTCTTCTAAAAGGGCCACTAGTCTACACTTCTGACAGGTGAAATTGGATTCTTCTTCTGGTCGATCTGTGAACATGTAGCACATGCTGCAGCTCACCATGTAGGTTGTCACATCTGCCATGTTGCTCCTAGATCCTGCTGACTTGCTGTGTGTTTTCCTTCTTGTGTAATCTACTCAGCCAAGCTCTCTTGCAATAATGTCCTACAGGCAAAAATTGGTGATGCTTTCGAAGCAGCTGGTCCCGGCTGTACCCAACGATCTTCTAGCTTAGGGAGACTTCGCTTCTCCCAGAAGGCACCTGGAATATGCAAATTAGCCTCCTGAAGCTTGAATCCCTGGTTTGGTGATGCTTTCGAAGCAGCTGGTCCCGGCTGTACCCAACGATCTTCTAGCTTAGGGAGACTTCGCTTCTCCCAGAAGGCACCTGGAATATGCAAATTAGCCTCCTGAAGCTTGAATCCCTGGTTTATTTGCCATGTGATCCAGTTCCCTGGACTGTGGCTGCTGAAGTCTTCAGTAAACGAGGTAAAGAGACTGCAAACCTGTGTCCTCGTTCCTTACTGCACCCCTCACCATTCTACCATCTTCACACTGGGAAGCCCTGGGGATCTACTTAACCTGTAGGAAGGTATACCATCTAGCTGCCATAACATCACCCCAGGGGCCCTTAAAGCAGCGTCGGTCCCCACTGACCGAATACCACAGGTGGCGTCACGAACATAAACTTTATTCCCTTTAAAGACCTTTCCCTTTTACATGGGCTCACAGGGCCATTGTGACACGCAAGCCCGCGCAACACAAGTATAAGATTATCTACTCTCTCAATCCACTAAAAACACAGACTTACCAGGAACTATCCTTATGGATATCCTCAAATATATTAGTTCATCACTGATGAAGGTCAAACGTGACCGAAACGTTTGTTAAGCGTACTACAATAAATCATCACAATCTTAAGCGTACTGCAATAAATCATCACAATCTTAAAGTTGAGTGCAAGGTTTCATTTTCACTACTGTACAGTTTGGGTACCTACCTTAGCACCACCCATAGAAGTGCTCACAGTGTTTTTCTATTCAGTAGACACTCAGACTTACCTCTTTATCTCAGATGTCACCTCTCTGCTGTCCAGAATCCTGGAGTGTCTATCAGCCATATCCTCCTTCTTCTCCTTTCGCCTCCTCAAGCTCAATGTGAACAAATCTGAACTCATTATCTTTCCTCCATCTCATGTATCTTCCCTACCTGATCTATCTGTCACAAAAGAAATGACATCACTCTTTCCCCTGTACCGTAAATCAGCTATCTCAGAGTAACACTTGACTCTACCCTATTCTTCAAACAGCACATCCAAGCTCTCGCCACTTCCTGTCGCCTCCATCGCAAAAATATTAAAAATATTTCCAGCATCTTTCCTTTTCCTCAACCCTCAGTCCCGGAGGGCAATGGATTAGATCTTAGCCCCTCACAAAAAAATACGTTGCAGCTTACCTCAATTACATTGTGATATTCTACCTGTATTCGGGAAGTCATCTGCAGAAAGTCCAGGCTATGATGGATGCGCTGTAGAAGGGGTTGTTTACCATAAACCCAAAGAAGTGTGCTGTGTGGAACAAGAAGGGAAAATACTTGGGCTACATCGTTAGAAGAGGCAAAGTAAAGCCGCAAGTGAATAAGGTGGAGGTAATCCAAAATTGGCCAAAACTGGTCTTGAAGAAACAGGTTTGGGCATTTCTAGGAGTGGATTTGGAGGTGCAAGCTCAGGAGATGTGCTTTTGTGTTAAGGAAAGCTGGACGTATGGAGATTGCCATTCTCCTGGATTGAATGTCCTTTGCTAAAGGACATGGAAACTGGAATCTAAGGCTACTTTCACACTAGCGTCGGATTCGGCCCGTCGCATTGCGTCAGGCCGAGATTCCGACGCTAGCGTTTGTTGTGCCGCACAACGGGTGCAGCGGATGCATTTCTCCGGCGCATCCGCTGCCTCATTGTAAGGTGGGGGCGGAGTTCCGGCCGCGCATGCGCGGTCGGAAAAAGCGGTCCGTCGGCTGCAAAAACGTTACATTTAACGTTTTTTGCTCCCGGCGGTCCGCCACAACACGGTGCAACCATCGCAAGACGGTTGCGACGTGTGTCAATACGTCGCAATGCGTCGGTAATGTAACTCTATGGGGCAAAAGCGCATCCTGCAAACAACTTTGCAGGATGCGTTTTTTCCCCTAAACGACGCATTGCGACGTATTAAAAAAACGCCAGTGTGAAAGTAGCCTAAGCCAAGTGGGCTAACCAGAACTATTGTTTGTACTTGTTACTTTATGTTTTACCTTCTGCTGAACAAAGGCTGTGTTTACGTTTTCTGGTGACGTGGTTTATAAGGATTGCAATAACCAGGCAAACTTTAAATAAAAGTTCATGTGTCTACCTCTTTAAGAAGCCGATTGAGTCGATCTATCACAAAGGATACAGCCAGTTAAGAGAACAGGACAGATAGCTTGCAGGGAGATGAATGCTATGTGAACACCTGGATGCAAGTAAATGAAGAAAACAAGACAAGTAGTTGGGAAATTAATGGCATATGATCACATGGGTACAGGTACCTTATGGAAACAGGACAGGTAGGGTGAAATGGAGGATGAAGGATCGCCTTGATCCTAGATACAGGTAAATAAAAAAATACAGCATAAAATCAATTATTTGAATGAATTACACCTTTATTTTATGGAGTTGTAGAATTTTTTGGCTTTGTAGACAAAAATACTCAAGAAACATTTCCGTACTCTCCAATGAAATTCCCTAAGCACCTTATTGTAGATGCAGCTATTTCTTACATAGCTCCTGCTTGTTTCGGTCCAGACCTAATCTAAGGGGATCCTTATTTGTGTACAAAGGATGGTGCTTGTACCCCATTTGTACAAACACATCAGACTACGCTCAACACGCTTTTAGCATCACTGTATTTAAATAAACTCTTCACAATAATCTTAGAACGTTGGGATCGGTACTGTGAATTATTCCTAGCTGGTTGCTAGGTGACACATGTTAATCTGTCAGCAGCGTTGTTACTACAGGGACTGAATGTAGGAGCTCCTGAAAGAGCCTAACCTGTCAAATCCCCCCCTTCCATTTCCCCATAAAGTAGCATCACCCTTGTCACTGTGTACTGTCACAGTCTGAGGAATGAGAGATATAGAATATTTATAGAATATGTCAATGATTAAATGGATGACCATTTTAAGATAGAGACAAGTCTGAAAATCCCTCTCATTGTCTTTTTTTTTTCAAATGTGTTCTTCCAGAGTACACAAGAGTCCCTATTGCTCCCTGTATGATCTTCAATAATTGTATCTATTACCTGGTCAAACATCTATTGTATCTGCTCCCTCGTTGGATCACTGATAGGGCTTCACTGACCATTAGTTGGAAAGAGTTTAATTTACTATCAAGTAAAATAATCCATGTGGAACAATGGAAATATTTTTGATGAGGTGACAAAACAATATTCATATTCACCCCCACGAGTGTTCTGATACATTACAATTTCGAATACTTGTCGTATTTTGTGCATCTACCGACCAACAGCCAGCCTTGTGTGCTATCATTTTATAAATATGGGCTGACTGTTGAGATTTTTCTTGAAGGAATTTTTTCTAATAGTTTTCTCAGCACTATCCAAATGATTAGACGACGTAAGTCCGTATTGTTTCACGTATTCTGTCTGTATTCACATGAAATAAACCATGATCATGGAGAGAACGTCATTATCGAGAATAGACAGGCTATTCTGCTCAGATAAGAATGGTTAATTTCTCATTACATTTTTTTTAAAAACAATCCCAGATGTGGCTATAGGCCAGAAATCTGTATATAACTTACCAACTCAGGTTGACTGTCTGAACGTGGATGTAATTAGAAATATGTCAAACCAATCAGCTCATGCAACCATCCAGATTCTGACACTAGGCTTTGTTCACATGTCCATTTGTCTATTCCTTTTGACTTTTCAGTTGAAAATTGAATTAGCAACCTGTGCATTCCTGTTTCAAACAGAAACAAAAGGGTCCCCATTGATTTATTTGGAGTCCGTCTAGTTTCCGTTTGTTGTTCAATAGTAGAAAGAAAAAAGTCTCAAAGTTTTTTCCCTTCTAAAAATAAACAACAAGCGGAAACCAGACCGACGCCGCATGAATCCAAGGAGCCCCTCTGTTTCCATTTGTAATAGGAATGTACAGGATGCTAATTATATTCTAATCTATTGGTTCCTTTTTTGTAAAGAGAACAGACAAATGGAAAGGATAATGGAAACCGGTGTGTGACTGATCAATTCCAGGCTGATCGTCCAAATGTAGATATTGCATGGAATCCTGTATGTAAGTGTCCCGTGAAAGCCAAAAATTCAGATGCTAATATTGACTTGAAATTAGTGATAAGCGAGTGTGCACGTTACTCGAGTTTTCCGAGCATGCTCGGGTGTTCTTTGATTATCTTGGGCGTGCTCGTAGATTATGTTTGCGTCCCTGCAGCTGCACGATTTGCGGCTGCTAAACAGCCTGAATACATTTGGGGATTCCCTAACAAACAGTCAATCCCTGCATGTGTTCAGGTTGTCTAACAGCCGCAAATCATGCAGCTGCGGGGATACAAACATAATCTACAAGCACGCCCAAGATACTCGGAGAACACCCGAGCATGCTTGGAAACTCGAGTAAGGAGCACACTCGCTCATCACTACTTGAAATCTGTCTAGCTGACTGACCCAGGCGACCACCCAAATGCTGAAATTATTTTGAAATTGCATCAGAAACGGGACAACTTAAGGCCCACATACACATTAGTTATATGTCTGCCAAATCCGCTGAAATCAACAGGTTCGGCAGATGGTCTAATATGTATGGGGCGTCGGTCAACTGATGGTCGGGAGAGATGCCATCAGGCATGTCCAGTTGTGAACTGCCTCTCACATTGTTCCCTGTGATATAAGCCACCGGTTGAAGTGTCATTCGGCGACTTTATCATAGAGAATACAGGAGCAATCGGCCGAACGAGCATTCCTGTGTTTGGTAGAGTCAGCTAAGATGGCTGTCTGCTGAACAATCGGCTGAGGTGTCATTTGGCCGCCAGCCATTTAATGTGTATGGCTTGCCTTAGCTTAACTGTCCAGGTGCAGGTATTGACTTGACTAACTGTCCAGATGCTCAAATTGTCTGAAAATCTGCATTTGTAACTGACTAACTAAAGCTGATCAGCAGGATGCTATTATTGACTAAAAATGTATGTGTAAGTGACCTTTCAGATGCATGTATTGACTGTACACCTGTGTCTAAATATCTCAAATATACTATCCCGATGTAAATACTGCCTTGAAATCTGTGTCATTTTACCAATCCTGTCTACCATCTAGAGATATTGTCTGTAATTCGGATTAAATAAATGCCAATTTGGACCCATAATCGAGATGTTGTCGTCCTCTGCCTGATCCCAGTTTACTGGTTACAGTTGTCTTGATCGTAAATACAGTTAAGGTACATGCACACAATCAGTGGACGCTGTGTATTTGTGCAGCATTCAACCCGCAGAATCCAGATGTTACAGCATAATGGATGGGATTTCAAGAAATCCCATGCCCACTATGCGTCTGTAGACGCCTTTGAATCACCAACGCAGATGGACATGCAACGTGTCTCTCCAAACCACAGCATGTCTATTTCACTTGTGGAGATGTGAGTCTCCTCAAGAGAAATTTCACCCATACAATGTATTGGATGCAGTGAATACGCATGGTTCAGTGAACACAAGCGGTTTCACCTGCGTTCAATAGACAGCAGCAATTCGGACGCAGAATAATAATAATAATAATCTTTATTTATATAGCGCCAACATATTCTGCAGCGCTTTACAGTTTAACAGTTTCAAACACAACAGTCATAGGTAACAACGTTAACAATACAAAAGCAAAATAAGACGACCCTGCTCATGAGAGCTTACAATATACAATGAGGTGGGGGAGATACAAAGTACAGGTGTGTATTTACAATGATGTATTTATAATGATGGTCCAGCCATCTTCAGGGGGTGGGGGGTAGATGGAGATAGTGAATGGGCTACACACAAACATGAAATGACTTTGATTAGTTAACATGGTAGGCCCCTCTGAACAAATGTGTTTTGAGCGAGTGCCTAAAACTATGCAAGTTGTGGATGGTCCTAATATCTTGGGGCAGAGCATTCAACCCTGGCTGCCGCATTAAGGATGGACTGGAGAGGGGAAAGTCGAGTGAGGTGAAGGCCAATTAATAGTGTTGCAGTAGTCCAGGCGGGAGTGGATCAGGGCGACAGTGAGGGTTTTTGTTGTCTCCATGGTGAGAAAAGGGCGGATTCTAGAGATGTTCTTTAGGTGTAAGCGGCACGAGCGGGCAAGAGATTGTATGTGGGAGGTGAAGGAGAGATCGGAGTCAAACATAACACCCAGACAGCGTGCCTGCTGCCAGGATGTTATTATGGTGCCACCCACGGAGAGGGAAATGTCAGATTTAGGGAGGTTAGTAGAAGGCGTGAGCAGAAGTTCAGTTTTGGAGAGGTTGAGTTTCAGATAGAGAGCGGACATGATGTTGGAGACTGCAGACAGACAGTCAATGGCGTTCTGTAGTACAGCGGGGTTAAGGTCAGGGGATGACGTGTATAGTTGTGTATCATCAGCATAAAGATGGTACTGAAAGCCAAATCTGCTGATGGTCTGTCCAATTGGGGCCTTGTAGAGAGAGAAGAGAAGGGGGCCAAGGACTGAGCCCTGAGGTACCCCAACAGTGAGAGGAAGAGGAGATGAAGTGGAGCCAGAGAACAGAACACTGAAGGAGCGGTCAGAAAGGTAGGAGGAAAACCAGGAGAGAGCAGTGTCCTTAATGCCTAGTGACTGGAGCCTAGAGAGTAGGAGAGGGTGGTCAACAGTGTCGAAAGGTCGAGGAGAATGAGCAGAGAGTGGTCACCGTTACATTTTGCTGTAGGAAGGTCATTGGTCACCTTGATGAGTGCAGTTTCTGTCGAATGTAGGGGGTGGAAACCGGACTGTGAAGGGTCTAGGAGGGAATGAGTGGAGAGGTAACGGGTAAGGCGGGAGTAGATCAGGCGCTCCAAGAGTTTTGAAATGAAGGGGAGATTGGAGACTGGTCTCTAGTTGTTTGTGCAGGATGGGTCGAGGGTAGGTTTTTTAAGTAATGGAGTAATGATAGAGTGTTTGAAGGAGGAGGGGAAAATGCCAGAGGAGAGGGAGAGATTAAAAATTGTAGCTAGGTGAGTTGTGACGACTGGAGAGAGAGACTGGAGGAGGTGTGAGGGAATGGGGACGGTGGTGCATGTAGTTGAACGAGAAGAGGAGAGGAGCCTGGAGACTTCTTCTTCTGTGATGGGATCGAATGTGGAGAGTGAGCCAGGGGAGATGCAGGGAGGGATGGGAGTCATTGCTCTTGGTGTCTGGGAGCGGATTTCCTGACGGATATTGTCTATTTTCTCTATAAAGTGGGAAGCCAGGTCATCAGCACAAATGTCTGTGATAGGGTCTTGTACTTTTGGCCTGAGGAGGGAGTGAAAGGTGTTAAAAAGTTTCTTGGGGTTGTTGGATAGTGAGGAGATCAGGGTGGTGTAGTAGGTCTGTTTGGCGCGGTGAAGGGCAGAGTTATAGGTCCTTAACGTAAATTTGAAGTGTATGAAGTCTTCTGGTGTGAGAGTTTTCCTCCATAAGCGTTCGGCACTCCTAAAGCATCGCTGGAGAAATCGTGCTTGTGATGTGAACCAGGGCTGTTTCACTCTGTGTTTGGAGGTTCTAAGACATGCGCTGTGTCTAAAGCGCTGCCAATTCCTGATCATTTGCACATACCCTAAGAGCAGGCGAGACCATACACACTTACATGGTCTAATTGTTTGAGTTGCTCGGAAAATTATTGGAAGAAATTTCCTTCAAGAAATATTTGAACAAACATCCCAAATGTGATAAATCATAGAGCAGATGGCTTTCGGTTGGCCGACAGATGCCCACAATACAATAAGCAGTCTGGTTTATATTTTTTGAGCATGCTTGTTACAAAGAGGTTCACCATGAAAATTGTTTTGTCATATCAAAAACTTTTGACTAAAAATCTCAATAAGGCCAGGTTCACATTAGTGTTTCTGTGATCTGCATATGATCCATATACATCTGCATGCGTCATGCGTACATATTTTTAACATGGTGTACGCAAGGACATGCGTTTGCATGTGGATGCGTATGCATGCATCATTTTGTGGTGTGCGTCGAACGCAACATGTTGCATTTTTTGAGGCCGCAAATATTGCGCAATCGTCTGCATTGCGTAAAAAAACGCATTACTGTCTATGGTAATGCAAGGACATCCGTACGCATGCGTTCGATACGCAATGCGTACTTCACACTAAACATGTCCAGGATATGATGTCAACACCTACAAAATCACTGATGTATAAAAGGGGTCTGGCGACAGGTAGTCCATTACTCTCAAGACTCTGGATGGAAGCACAAGACTCAGGACAAGACTCTGGATGTAATTACAGAAGCTTTGAAAATATGTTTCTCTTTGCAGTCTGTACTCTGTACTAATTTTTTTCTGTTCCTTGTAGACTGTTTGCTGCTCCGGTCCTGTTGCTGCTGTCCTGTGTACTCTGTACTAATTTTTTTTATTTTCCTTGTAGACCGTTTGCTACTGCTGTCCTGGTGCTGCTGTCCTAGTGCTGCCGCCATCCTGGTTCTGCCGCCTTTTTGGTGCTGCTGGAAGTAAATATAGAAGCTTTGAAAATGTCTGTCTCTCTTTGCAGTCTGTACTCTGTACTATTTTTTTCAGGTCCCTTGTAAACTGTTTGCTGCTCTGGTGCTGCTGCCGTCTTTCTGGTGCTGCCGTCCTGGTGCTGCTGGATGTAAGTATAGAAGCTTTGAAAATGTCTGTTTCTCTTTGCAGTTTGTACTCTGTTCTTTTTTTTTCAGGTCCTTTGTAGACTGTTTGCTGTTCCGGTCCTGTTGCTGCCGTCCTCTGTACTATTTTTTTTATTTTCCTTGTAGACTGTTTGCTGATGCCATCCTGGTTCTGCTGCCGTCCTGGTGCTGCCTGACTGCTGTGCTATTGGACTACTGCCTGTGATGTAACTATTGGTGTCCATTGTTGTTGCTTTTTTGTGCTACACTGTGTTTGGCTCTAAACAAGTTAAATTTTTCTTATCTGTTCTTTTCTCTAATGTTTCACTTGACTGCTGCCTGCTCTTCCAACATGTCCTCCACTGAAGGTTCCGAAAGTGGACATGACAGATTATGTAATCATATTTGATTTACTGATTGGTATGTATTGAATGTCAATACTAGACATATGTTAAATCATGTATTTTCTTTACATGTACCTGACAGTGGAGAAGAGCAGGAGCAGTCAAGTGGAAATGTTTCTTCCCAGGGTCGTCGTGTTGTGAATTCTGTGGCAGAGCTCCCTCCTGTGGTCACAAGTGGTACTTCGGCTGATTCTCTCTGTGAGCTTCCGTTGGTGGAGGAAAGTGGTACTGCGGCTTCTGAGTTTCCTTCCACAGGTGATGTGGTGAAGTCGTTAGGTGCTGCTCTATTTAACTCCACCTTGTGCTTTGATCCTGGCCTCCAGTCAATGTTCTAGTATTGGACCTGTTTCCTCCTGGATCGTTCCTGTGGCCTGCTGCTCTGCATAGCTAAGTTCTGCTTTGCTATTTTGTTTGCTGTTTTTTTCTGTCCAGCTTGTCTATTTGTTTTTTCCTGCTTGCTGGGAGCTCTGGGACGCAGAGGGTGTACCTCCGTGCCGTTAGTTCGGTACGGAGGGTCTTTTTGCCCCCTTTGCGTGGTTTTTGTAGGGTTTTGTGTTGACCGCAAAGTTACCTTTCTATCCTCGCTCTGTTTAGAAAGTCAGGCCTCACTTTGCTTAATCTATTTCATCTCTACGTTTGTCTTTTCATCTTTACTCACAGTCATTATATGTGGGGGCTGCCTTTTCCTTTGGGGTATTTCTCTGAGGCAAGGTAGGCTTATTTTCTATCTTCAGGCTAGCTAGTTTCTCAGGCTGTGCCGAGTTGCATAGGGAGTGTTAGGCGCAATCCACGGCTGCCTTTAGTGTGTTGGAGAGGATTAGGAATTGCGGTCAGCAGAGTTTCCACGTCTCAGAGCTCGTTCTATGTTTTTGGGTTATTGTCAGGTCACTGTATGTGCTCTGACCTCAATGTCCATTGTGGTACTGAATCACCTTATCATGACATGTCGGCCTCAAGTTGCTGAGGAGGAAAGATGGGGTGTAAGTAGCCTTTATTAGAGTTGTAATTGAATTTGTTTTCAGTTTTACTTACAAATTCTTTTTTTTGTATTTCATCTATAGGTTCCACAACGTTAGGAAGGACAACGTGACTGTTACGAACGCTGCGCATACTTACCCGGCTTCTCCCATCCCTCGGCGCACTCGCGATCCTGTCCAGCGCCGCTCTGCTTCCTCCTTCGCCGGCTCACGGCGTCCGGTCCCTCTGCGCATGCCCGGTCGCGTCTCCTCCATCGCAGAGCCTTCTGGGAGGTCGCGACCCGGTGGCTCCGCCCCAACATGGCGGCGCCCATCGGGTATTTCTTCCCGGCATCTCCCTAGGTAAGACGCCTTTGCTTTGTAGGTGCACTGTCTGCCGTCAGTGTCCCTATGCCCTAGGCTCCCCTGTACCAGTGTCTTCTCTCAGCCCAGTCTTTACTTTGTCTCAGTGTCCTGCCAGCCCGTGTTCCTGCTGTGTCTTGCCTGTCCGTGTTCCTGCTGTGTCCAGCCTGTCCGTGTTCCTGCCAGTCCGTGTTCCTGTTGTATCCTGCCAGTCCGTGTTCCTGCTGTATCCTGCCAGTCCGTGTTCCTGTTGTATCCTGCCAGTCCGTGTTCCTGCTGTATCCCGCCAGTCCGTGTTCCTGCTGTATCCTGCCGGTTCGTGTTCCTGCTGTATCCTGCTAGTCCGTGTTCCTGCTGTGTTCTGCCAGCCCGTGTTCCTGCTGTGTCCTGCCTGTCCGTGTTCCTGCTGAGTCCTTCCGGATCGTGTTCCTGCTGTGTTCTGCCGTTCCGTGTTCCAGTCATTTTCAGTTAAGTCTTGTTTTCCTATTATTCCCTGCCATCCTTATAGCCTGTGGTTTCCTTCTTTATCTTGGGTCGCCCCTTTGGCTCTAGCTGTTGTGTCTCCATTCCCCCGAGGTCCTGCTCCTAACACTCCCTGTATAGGGGGTGATTCCATCTGGTCCGCTCGACCCCGGGGGCTCTAGAGTCACGACCCAGAGGGTCCACTCCCGGATTTCTGCCCGAGTACTTACAGTAAGCAAAAGCCATGGACCCCGCTGGGGCCTCTGCTGTGCAGAAAGAGCTACTCTTTTTGCGAGAGAATCAGTCCCGCATGATGTCTTTTATGAAAGCTATGGATTCTCGTTTGTCCACGCTCCAGTCCTCCGATCCTGGCAACGCCGCTCTACTCGTTGGCTTACAGCAAGAGTTGGCTCAGCAGCGTGACACCCAGGCCCATATACTTAGTTATATGTCTTCTATTGACGATCGGCTGCTTTCCATCCAGACAGCCGCTTCTACGTCTGCTCCTGCGTCCCACCCTCCACCACGCTTGGCTAAACCGCCTCGGTACAATGGGGATCCTAAGTCCTGCCGAGGATTTCTAAACCAATGCCGTCTTCACTTTGAGCTTCTGCCCCAGCATTACCCGACGGATCGGTCCAAAGTTGCGTTTTTGATTTCCCATCTGGAGGGTGACGCCTTGACATGGGTTAATCCACTCTGGGAGCGAGACGATCCCCTAGTCTCCCGGTTGTCTGAATTTTTGGAGACTTTCCGTCTTGTCTTTGACGAACCTGGACGTCTGGCCTCTACAACTGAAGCTCTATTTTCTCTCCATCAGGGATCGTTATCCGTAGGCCATGACGCTATTCAGTTCCGCACACTCTCCTCTGACTTGGGCTGGAACAATGAGGCGTTGGTGGGTGCTTTTTGGCGGGGTCTCTCTGGGTGCATAAAAGATGAGTTAGCCGGTCGGGACACCCCTACTGTTTTGGAGGAATTAATTTCCTTAGCTACCCGTATTGACCTTCGGTTCCAAGAACGCGCCCGCGAGCGGAGGTCTCTTCATCCTTCTTCTGCCACCCGTAAGCCACTCAGTCCTCAGCCTAGAACCTCCTCTCAGGCGTCCGCACCGGAACCTATGCAAGTGGACCGTCTTAAGATGTCCGAACAACGTCGTAAAGAGAGGCGCACTCAGGGGTTATGCTTTTACTGCGGGAGTGCTGCTCATTTATTACGCTTTTGCCCTGAACGTCCGGAAAACTCCTCCGCCTAGGTCAGGTAAGAGAGGCCTCCCTAGGTGTGTGTGATCCCTCTCAACCCCCTTACTTTGTCCGTTCTTTTGCATATTGCGGGCAAAGGCATTTCTCTGGATGCGTATGTGGATTCGGGCACAGGAGGGAATTTTATTAGGTTGGAGGAGGTTTTGAAATTCTCCGTTCCAGTCAAAACCTTAGAGGCTCCTGTGATTCTTGCATCTGTGGATGGTAAACCGTTAAAGGAGACCATTACTCAAGTAACACTTGAGCTGGAACTTCAGGTTGGGGCTCTGCACAAGGAGAGAATTGCATTTTATGTTTTAGCGGGTCTGTCTCATCCTATGCTCTTAGGTCTTCCTTGGTTACGGAACCACGAGCCCATTTTAGATTGGCGCAATGGTAATATCTTGCGTTGGGGTGAGCTTTGTCGGGAACGTTGTCTGCTGCCGGTGCGTCCTGTGGGATCTTCCTCTAATTCTTCTCCTTCCTCTTCTTTTCCCGCCTTACCCTGTGTCTACAGCGCCTATTCTGATGTCTTCAACAAGAAGGAGGCTGAGGGTCTTCCGCCGCATCGGCTCTATGATTGTCCCATAGATCTCGTGCCTGGAACTAACCCGCCCAGGGGCAGGATCTATCCTCTCTCTCCTGCTGAGACTCAAGCTATGTCTGAGTACATTCAAGAAAATCTTGCCAAAGGATTCATTCGCAAGTCTTCTTCTCCGGCCGGAGCAGGGTTTTTTTTCGTGAAGAAGAAAGACGGTTCTCTCCGTCCCTGCATTGATTAACGAGGCCTAAACAACATCACGGTGAAGAACAAATATCCTCTGCCACTCATTCCGGAACTCTTCGACCGTCTTCGGGGTGCGCAAATTTTTACCAAATTAGATCTACGTGGCGCATATAATTTGGTTCGTATTCGTGCAGGCGATGAGTGGAAGACTGCCTTCAATACTCGTGACGGTCACTACGAGTACTTGGTTATGCCGTTTGGTCTCTGCAACGCTCCCGCGGTTTTCCAGGAATTTGTGAACGATGTATTTCGGGATCTTCTCTACTCCTCGGTCGTGGTTTACCTTGACGACATTCTCATCTTTTCTCCGGATCTCTCCACTCACAGGAGAGATGTCCGTCGTGTTCTGCAAAGGCTAAGAGAGAATCATCTGTTCGCTAAGATTGAGAAGTGCGTCTTTGAACAATCTTCTCTTCCCTTCCTAGGATATATTGTCTCAAGATCTGGCTTAGAGATGGATCCAGAGAAGGTTTCTGCTGTCCTGAATTGGCCTCGTCCTCTTGGAACAAAAGCAATCCAACGTTTTCTTGGCTTTGCCAACTACTATAGACAATTTATTCCTCATTTTTCTTCCATGACCAAGCCTATCTCTGCTCTAGTTCGCAAGGGAGTCAACTCCAGTCTTTGGACCCCTGAGGCTGAAGAGTCCTTTCTGTCTCTTAAACAAAGCTTCGCTACGGCCCCTGTGCTTCATCGTCCTGATGCTAATAGACCGTTTGTCCTTGAGGTCGACGCATCCTCTATTGGAGCTGGTGCTGTACTTTTGCAAAGATCCTCGTCCGGACGTTTGGTGACCTGTGGTTTTTTTTCTAAAACCTTTTCCGCTCCTGAGCGTAACTACTCTATTGGAGATAAAGAACTTTTGGCTATCAAGCTAGCCTTGGAGGAATGGCGTTATCTCCTTGAGGGGGCTCTTCATCCATTCATCATTTACACAGACCACAAGAATCTGGCCTATATTCAGTCTGCCCAAAGACTAAATCCACGACAAGCCAGATGGTCTTTATTCTTCGGACGATTTGAATTTGAACTTCATTTCCGACCCGGAAATAAGAATGTCAAAGCAGATGCTCTTTCAAGATCCTTTCAGCCTCTGGACCTAGAGGATTCTCCGGCTCACATCATTGATCCTGCGAAGATCGTCACTCTTGCTCCTCTAAGAGTGATTTCAACTCCTCCTGGCAAGACTCTTGTGGCTAACCAAGACAAGGAGAGAGTTTTACGTTGGGGTCACTCCTCCAAAATCGCAGGACATGTAGGAGTCAAGAAGACACTTTCTCTTATCTCTCGGCATTACTGGTGGCCATCTCTCCGACAAGACGTCACCAAATTCATCGCTTCTTGTCCTTCTTGTGCAAAAAATAAAGTCCCTAGGCAGCTTCCTTCCGGTCTCCTGCATCCTAGTAACATAGTAACATAGTTAGTAAGGCCGAAAAAAGACATTTGTCCATCCAGTTCAGCCTATATTCCATCATAATAAATACCCAGATCTACGTCCTTCTACAGAACCTAATAATTGTATGATACAATATTGTTCTGCTCCAGGAAGACATCCAGGCCTCTCTTGAACCCCTCGACTGAGTTCGCCATCACCACCTCCTCAGGCAAGCAATTCCAGATTCTCACTGCCCTAACAGTAAAGAATCCTCTTCTATGTTGGTGGAAAAACCTTCTCTCCTCCAGACGCAAAGAATGCCCCCTTGTGCCCGTCACCTTCCTTGGTATAAACAGATCCTCAGCGAGATATTTGTATTGTCCCCTTATATACTTATACATGGTTATTAGATCGCCCCTCAGTCGTCTTTTTTCTAGACTAAATAATCCTAATTTCGCTAATCTATCTGGGTATTGTAGTTCTCCCATCCCCTTTATTAATTTTGTTGCCCTCCTTTGTACTCTCTCTAGTTCCATTATATCCTTCCTGAGCACCGGTGCCCAAAACTGGACACAGTACTCCATGTGCGGTCTAACTAGGGATTTGTACAGAGGCAGTATAATGCTCTCATCATGTGTATCCAGACCTCTTTTAATGCACCCCATGATCCTGTTTGCCTTGGCAGCTGCTGTCTGGCACTGGCTGCTCCAGGTAAGTTTATCATTAACTAGGATCCCCAAGTCCTTCTCCCTGTCAGATTTACCCAGTGGTTTCCCGTTCAGTGTGTAATGGTGATATTGATTCCCTCTTCCCATGTGTATAACCTTACATTTATCATTGTTAAACCTCATCTGCCACCTTTCAGCCCAAGTTTCCAACTTATCCAGATCCATCTATAGCAGAATACTATCTTCTCTTGTATTAACTGCTTTACATAGTTTTGTATCATCTGCAAATATCGATATTTTACTGTGTAAACCTTCTACCAGATCATTAATGAATATGTTGAAGAGAACAGGTCCCAATACTGACCCCTGCGGTACCCCACTGGTCACAGCGACCCAGTTAGAGACTATACCATTTATAACCACCCTCTGCTTTCTATCACTAAGCCAGTTACTAACCCATTTACACACATTTTCCCCCAGACCAAGCATTCTCATTTTGTGTACCAACCTCTTGTGCGGCACGGTATCAAACGCTTTGGAAAAATCGAGATATACCACGTCCAATGACTCACCGTGGTCCAGTCTATAGCTTACCTCTTCATAAAAACTGATTAGATTGGTTTGACAGGAGCGATTTCTCATAAACCCATGCTGATATGGAGTTAAACAGTTATTCTCATTGAGATAATCCAGAATAACATCCCTCAGAAACCCTTCAAATATTTTACCAACAATAGAGGTTAGACTTACTGGCCTATAATTTCCAGGTTCACTTTTAGAGCCCTTTTTGAATATTGGCACCACATTTGCTATGCGCCAGTCCTGCGGAACAGACCCTGTCGCTATAGAGTCACTAAAAATAAGAAATAATGGTTTATCTATTACATTACTTAGTTCTCTTAGTACTCGTGGGTGTATGCCATCCGGACCCGGAGATTTATCTATTTTAATCTTATTTAGCCGGTTTCGCACCTCTTCTTGGGTTAGATTGGTGACCCTTAATATAGGGTTTTCATTGTTTCTTGGGATTTCACCTAGCATTTCATTTTCCACCGTGAATACCGTGGAGAAGAAGGTGTTTAATATGTTAGCTTTTTCCTCGTCATCTACAACCATTCTTTCCTCACTATTTTTTAAGGGGCCTACATTTTCAGTTTTTATTCTTTTACTATTGATATAGTTGAAGAACAGTTTGGGATTAGTTTTACTCTCCTTAGCAATGTGCTTCTCTGTTTCCTTTTTGGCAGCTTTAATTAGTTTTTTAGATAAAGTATTTTTCTCCCTATAGTTTTTTAGAGCTTCAATGGTGCCATCCTGCTTTAGTAGCGCAAATGCTTTCTTTTTACTGTTAATTGCCTGTCTTACTTCTTTGTTTAGCCACATTGGGTTTTTCCTATTTCTAGTCCTTTTATTCCCACAAGGTATAAACCGCTTACACTGCCTATTTAGGATGTTCTTAAACATTTCCCATTTATTATCTGTATTCTCATTTCTGAGGATATTGTCCCAGTCTACCAGTTTAAGGGCATCTCTAAGCTGTTCAAACTTTGCCTTCCTAAAGTTCAATGTTTTTGTGACTCCCTGACAAGTCCCCCTAGTGAAAGACAGGTGAAACTGCACAATATTGTGGTCGCTATTTCCTAAATGCCCAACCACCTGCAGATTTGTTATTCTGTCAGGTCTATTAGATAGTATTAGGTCTAAAAGTGCTGCTCCTCTGGTTGGATTCTGCACCAATTGTGAAAGATAATTTTTCTTGGTTATTAGCAGAAACCTGTTGCCTTTATGGGTTTCACAGGTTTCTGTTTCCCAGGTTTCTGCCTGTGCCTTCCGTTCCTTGGAGTCATATAGCTATGGACTTCATCACTGATCTACCTTGTTCCTCGAATTGCTCTGTCATCTTGGTTGTTGTAGATAGGTTCTCCAAGATGGCTCATTTCATCGCATTGCCTGGTCTGCCTTCCGCTCCTGAGTTGGCAAAGATCTGTTTACACCAAGTCTTCCGTCTTCATGGTTTTCCTCATCATATCGTCTCAGACCGTGGAGTACAATTTACCTCACGTTTTTGGAGAGCTCTCTGCAGTCTATTAAAGGTTAACTTGGACTTTTCTTCCGCTTATCACCCTCAGTCCAACGGACAAGTGGAGCGAGTTAATCAAGTCCTGACTACATATCTGCGACATTTCTCCAATGCACACCACGATGACTGGGTCTCTCTTCTCCCCTGGGCCGAATTCTCATATAACAATCTTCCCAGCGAGTCTTCCTCCAAAACTCCCTTTTTTGTAGTCTATGGTCAACATCCGAACATTCCTCTTCCTGTTTCTCTTTCCTCGGGGGTACCGGCAGCGGATTTCTTGTCCCGGGAATTCTCTACGATTTGGAGTGAGACCAAAGTGGCTCTTGAGAGAGCTAGCCTTAATATGAAAAAGTTTGCTGACAAAAGGCGTTTGGATGCTCCGCCATATTCTCCGGGTGATAAAGTTTGGCTTTCCTCTCGCTATATCAAGCTTAAAATTCCCTCTTGCAAACTGGGTCCCCGCTATATTGGTCCTTTTCCTATCTTGAGTCGCATTAATGATGTTTCTTATAAATTGAAATTGCCTGCCTCTTTGCGCATTCCCAATGCCTTCCATGTGTCTCTGCTCAAGCCTGCAGTCTTTAATCATTTTCACTCCGCTACCTCTTCCTCTCCTCAGCTCTGTACTTCTGATGGAATCTTTAATGTTAAAGACATTCTTGCCAAAAAGGTAGTTAGGGGTAAAACTTATTTTTTGATTGATTGGGAGGGATTTGGCCCTGAGGAGAGGTCCTGGGAGCCCCGAGAGAATATCAATGCTCCTCTTATCATGAAAAGATTCCTTTCTAGCCTTAAAAAGAGGGGGACTAAGGAGGGGGGTACTGTTACGAACGCTGCGCATACTTACCCGGCTTCTCCCATCCCTCGGCGCACTCGCGATCCTGTCCAGCGCCGCTCTGCTTCCTCCTTCGCCGGCTCACGGCGTCCGGTCCCTCTGCGCATGCGCGGTCGCGTCTCCTCCATCGCAGAGCCTTCTGGGAGGTCGCGACCCGGTGGCTCCGCCCCAACATGGCGGCGCCCATCGGGTATTTCTTCCCGGCGTCTCCCTAGGTAAGACGCCTTTGCTTTGTAGGTGCACTGTCTGCCGTCAGTGTCCCTATGCCCTAGGCTCCCCTGTACCAGTGTCTTCTCTCAGCCCAGTCTTTACTTTGTCTCAGTGTCCTGCCAGCCCGTGTTCCTGCTGTGTCTTGCCTGTCCGTGTTCCTGCTGTGTCCAGCCTGTCCGTGTTCCTGCCAGTCCGTGTTCCTGTTGTATCCTGCCAGTCCGTGTTCCTGCTGTATCCTGCCAGTCCGTGTTCCTGTTGTATCCTGCCAGTCCGTGTTCCTGCTGTATCCTGCCAGTCCGTGTTCCTGCTGTATCCTGCCGGTTCGTGTTCCTGCTGTATCCTGCTAGTCCGTGTTCCTGCTGTGTTCTGCCAGCCCGTGTTCCTGCTGTGTCCTGCCTGTCCGTGTTCCTGCTGAGTCCTTCCGGATCGTGTTCCTGCTGTGTTCTGCCGTTCCGTGTTCCAGTCATTTTCAGTTAAGTCTTGTTTTCCTATTATTCCCTGCCATCCTTATAGCCTGTGGTTTCCTTCTTTATCTTGGGTCGCCCCTTTGGCTCTAGCTGTTGTGTCTCCATTCCCCCGAGGTCCTGCTCCTAACACTCCCTGTATAGGGGGTGATTCCATCTGGTCCGCTCGACCCCAGGGGCTCTAGAGTCACGACCCAGAGGGTCCACTCCCGGATTTCTGCCCGAGTACTTACAGTGACATAGATAACGATGTACTTATTCAAGCTGTGCAAGAGCGAGCAGCATTGTGGGACCGCCGTGATCAGAATCATTCCAGCTCAGCCTTGATCCGACGACTCTGGGAAGAAGTGGCCAGATCGCTGTTGGATGTTTGGGACCATGCAAGGCCAAAAGTCAGAAAGGATTTTCGTAAGTATTGCAATGTGGTCTTTTACGTCTTGGTTTTGCTGTCAATGTTGGTGTCTTTTTACAATAATTTTTGTTTTCTTCCCCCTTCACAGTGAAGAGAGTAAAAGTTTGTTGGCATTCAATGAAGGATCGCTTCAATAAGGATATGAGAAGAGATTCGGGTTCGAAGTGGTGCTTCTCAAAAAGTCAGAAAATATAAGTACCATCAGCGCCTTTTTTTCTGAGGCCTGTGCTTGCTCAGCGAACATGAGTATCTTTTGTGTTGTCTTACTATTATTTAAACTTTTAATTTTTTTACTAATGTTTTTAATTTATTTTCCTGACAGAACCTGGTGTAGCACCACAGAACCTGGATCGTCCTCTGTTTGAGCGACCCCCTCATCGACCAGCCAACGAACAGGCCCGAGTGCAGCAGCCCAGCCTTCCCCTTCAACCACGCAGCCGCGTGCAGCAGCCCAGACTTCCACTCCCACCACGCAGCAACAGGAAGCAAAAGGCCGAGGAAGTAGCAAAACAAAGGAAGGAAGCGAAAGGGAAAGAGACATTACCAACCCCCTCCACCCTCACCTCCGAATGTGTTTTTTTTTTTTCAAGTCCCGTCCACACCTTCCCTTGGTTCTTTCCCATCCAATGTGTCAATTCCTTCCAACTTGTTTTTCACTCCTAATGTGTCCTCTTCCCCCAATGTGTCCTCTGCCAGTGTTTCTGACCCAATTCTCCAGTTTCTCCAATTCTCTAGTTTCTCAGGCTGTGCCGAGTTGCATAGGGAGCGTTAGGCGCAATCCACGGCTGCCTTTAGTGTGTTGGAGAGGATTAGGAATTGCGGTCAGCAGAGTTTCCACGTCTCAGAGCTCGTTCTATGTTTTTGGGTTATTGTCAGGTCACTGTATGTGCTCTGACCTCAATGTCCATTGTGGTACTGAATCACCTTATCATGACAGTACTGGAGGCCTAAAGTACTAATGATTCTCAATAGAGGGAAAAAAGAAGTTCTGAGACCATTTTTTTTTTCTCTGCACTGTGTTTTGCCTTTTTTTTCCCCTAGACATTTGGGTGTTTCAGGACACAGGTGTAGCGATGGATATTAAGGGTCTGTCTTCATGTGTGGATCAGCTCACGGCAAGAGTACAAAATATTCAAGACTTTGTGGTTCAGAATTCTATGTTAGAACCGAGAATTCCTATTCCTGATTTGTTTTTTGGAGATAGAACTAAATTTCTGAGTTTCAAAAATAATTGTAAACTATTTCTGGCTTTGAAACCTCGCTCCTCTGGTGACCCAGTTCAACAAGTTAGGATCATTATTTCTTTTTTACGTGGCGACCCTCAGGACTGGGCATTTTCTCTTGCGTCAGGAGATCCTGCATTAAGTAATATCGATGCGTTTTTCCTGGCGCTCGGATTGCTGTACGATCAACCTAATTCAGTGGATCAGGCAGAGAAAAATTTGCTGGCTCTGTGTCAGGGTCAGGATGAGATAGAGGTATATTGTCAGAAATTTAGAAAGTGGTCCGTGCTCACTCAGTGGAATGAAGGTGCGCTCGCAGCTATTTTCAGAAAAGGTCTCTCTGAAGCCCTTAAGGATGTCATGGTGGGATTTCCTATGCCTGCTGGTCTGAATGAGTCTATGTCTTTGGCCATTCAGATCGGTCGACGCTTGCGTGAGCGTAAATCTGTGCACCATTTGGCGGTATCACCTGAGCTTACATCTGAGCCTATGCAGTGCGATAGGACTTTGACCAGAGTTGAACGGCAAGAACACAGATGTCTGAATGGGCTGTGTTTCTACTGTGGTGATTCCACTCATGCTATCTCTGATTGTCCTAAGCGCACTAAGCGGTTCGCTAGGTCTGCCACCATTGGTACGGTACAGTCAAAATTTCTTCTGTCCGTTACCTTGATCTGCTCTTTGTCATCGTATTCTGTCATGGCATTTGTGGATTCAGGCGCTGCCCTGAATTTGATGGACTTGGAGTATGCTAGGCGTTGTGGGTTTTTCTTGGAGCCCTTGCAGTGTCCTATTCCATTGAGAGGAATTGATGCTACGCCTTTGGCCAAGAATAAGCCTCAGTATTGGACCCAACTGACCATGTGCATGGCTCCTGCACATCAGGAGGTTATTCGCTTTTTGGTGTTGCATAATCTGCATGATGTGGTCGTGTTGGGGTTGCCATGGCTACAAGTCCATAATCCAGTATTAGATTGGAAATCCATGTCTGTGTCCAGCTGGGGTTGTCAGGGGTTACATGGTGATGTCCCATTTCTGACTATTTCGTCATCCATCCCTTCTGAGGTTCCAGAGTTCTTGTCTGATTACCGGGATGTATTTGATGAGCCCAAGTCCGATACCCTACCTCCGCATAGGGATTGTGATTGTGCTATCGATTTGATTCCTGGTAGTAAATTCCCAAAAGGTCGACTGTTTAATTTATCTGTGCCTGAGCACGCCGCTATGCGGAGTTATGTGAAGGAGTCCTTGGAGAAGGGGCATATTCGCCCGTCATCGTCGCCATTAGGAGCAGGGTTCTTATTTGTGGCCAAGAAGGATGGTTCACTGAGACCTTGTATAGATTACCGCCTTCTAAATAAGATCACGGTTAAATTTCAGTACCCTTTGCCGTTGTTATCTGATTTGTTTGCTCGGATTAAGGGGGCTAGTTGGTTCACCAAGATAGATCTTCGTGGTGCGTATAATCTTGTGCGTATTAAGCGAGGCGATGAATGGAAAACTGCATTTAATACACCCGAGGGCCATTTTGAGTATCTAGTAATGCCATTCGGACTTGCCAATGCTCCATCAGTGTTTCAGTACTTTATGCATGACATCTTCCGAGAGTACCTGGATAAATTCCTGATTGTGTACTTGGATGACATTTTGATCTTCTCGGATGATTGGGAGTCTCATGTGAAGCAGGTCAGAACGGTGTTTCAGGTCCTGCGTGCTAATTCTTTGTTTGTGAAGGGATCAAAGTGTCTCTTTGGTGTTCAGAAGATTTCATTTTTTGGGTTCATCTTTTCCCCTTCTACTATCGAGATGGACCCTGTTAAGGTCCAAGCCATCCATGATTGGACTCAGCCGACATCTCTGAAAAGTCTGCAAAAGTTCCTGGGCTTTGCTAATTTTTATCGTCGCTTCATCTGTAATTTTTCTAGTATTGCTAAACCATTGACCGATTTGACCAAGAAGGGTGCTGATGTGGTCAATTGGTCTTCTGCTGCTCTGGAAGCTTTTCAAGAGTTGAAGCGTCGTTTTTCTTCTGTCCCTGTGTTGTGTCAACCAGATGTTTCGCTTCCGTTCCAGGTCGAGGTTGATGCTTCTGAGATTGGAGCAGGGGCTGTTTTGTCGCAGAGAAGTTCTGATTGCTCGGTGATGAAACCATGCGCCTTCTTTTCCAGGAAGTTTTCGCCTGCTGAGCGAAATTATGATGTGGGCAATCGAGAGTTGCTGGCCATGAAGTGGGCATTCGAGGAGTGGCGTCATTGGCTTGAAGGAGCTAAGCATCGCGTGGTGGTATTGACTGATCATAAGAACTTGACTTATCTCGAGTCTGCCAAGCGGTTGAATCCTAGACAGGCTCGTTGGTCGCTGTTTTTTGCCCGTTTTGACTTTGTGATTTCGTACCTTCCGGGCTCTAAAAATGTCAAGGCGGATGCTCTGTCTAGGAGTTTTGTGCCCGACTCTCCGGGTGTATCTGAGCCGGCGGGTATCCTCAAAGAGGGAGTAATTGTGTCTGCCATCTCCCCTGATATGCGGTGGGTGCTGCAAAAATTTCAGGCTAATAAACCTGATCGTTGCCCAGCGGAGAAACTGTTTGTCCCTGATAGGTGGACGAATAAAGTTATCTCTGAGGTTCATTGTTCGGTGTTGGCTGGTCATCCTGGAATCTTTGGTACCAGAGAGTTAGTGGCTAGATCCTTTTGGTGGCCATCTCTGTCGCGGGATGTGCGTACTTTTGTGCAGTCCTGTGGGATTTGTGCTTGGGCTAAGCCCTGCTATTCTCGTGCCAGTGGGTTGCTTTTGCCCTTGCCGATCCCGAAGAGGCCTTGGACACATATCTCTATGGATTTTATTTCAGATCTTCCCGTCTCTCAAAAGATGTCAGTCATTTGGGTGGTCTGTGATCGCTTCTCTAAGATGGTCCATTTGGTACCCTTGTCTAAATTGCCTTCCTCCTCTGATTTGGTGCCATTGTTCTTCCAGCATGTGGTTCGTTTACATGGCATTCCAGAGAATATCGTTTCTGACAGAGGTTCCCAGTTTGTTTCGAGGTTTTGGCGAGCCTTTTGTGGTAGGATGGGCATTGACTTGTCTTTTTCCTCAGCTTTCCATCCTCAGACTAATGGCCAGACCGAACGAACCAATCAGACCTTGGAAACATATCTGAGATGCTCTGTTTCTGCTGATCAGGATGACTGGGTGTCCTTTTTGCCTTTGGCTGAGTTCGCCCTGAATAATCGGGCCAGCTCGGCTACCTTGGTTTCGCCGTTTTTCTGCAACTCTGGGTTCCATCCTCGTTTCTCTTCAGGGCAGGTTGAGTCTTCGGACTGTCCTGGTGTGGATACTGTGGTGGACAAGTTGCAGCAGATTTGGACTCATGTAGTGGACAATTTGACCTTGTCCCAGGAGAAGGCTCAACGTTTCGCTAATCGCAGACGCTGTGTGGGTCCCCCACTTCGTGTTGGGGATTTGGTTTGGTTATCTTCTCGTCATATTCCTATGAAGGTTTCCTCTCCTAAGTTTAAACCTCGTTTCATTGGTCCGTATAGGATTTCTGAGGTTCTTAATCCTGTGTCTTTTCGTCTGACCCTTCCAGATTCTTTTTCCATACATAACGTATTCCATAGGTCATTGTTGCGGAGATACGTGGCACCTATGGTTCCATCTGTTGATCCTCCTGCCCCGGTTTTGGTGGAGGGGGAGTTGGAGTATATTGTGGAGAAGATTTTGGATTCTCGTGTTTCAAGACGGAAACTCCAGTATCTGGTTAAGTGGAAGGGTTATGCTCAGGAAGATAATTCCTGGGTCTTTGCCTCTGATGTCCATGCTCCCGATCTTGTTCGTGCCTTTCATATGGCTCATCCTGGTCGTCCTGGGGGCTCTGGTGAGGGTTCGGTGACCCCTCCTCAAGGGGGGGGGGTACTGTTGTGAATTCTGTGGCAGAGCTCCCTCCTGTGGCCACAAGTGGTACTTCGGCTGATTCTCTCTGTGATCTTCCGTTGGTGGAGGAAAGTGGTACTGCGGCTTCTGAGTTTCCTTCCTCAGGTGATGTGGTGAAGTCGTTAGGTGCTGCTCTGTTTAACTCCACCTTGTGCTTTGATCCTGGCCTCCAGTCAATGTTCTAGTATTGGACCTGTTTCCTCCTGGATCGTTACTGTGGCCTGCTGCTCTGCATAGCTAAGTTCTGCTTTGCTATTTTGTTTGCTGTTTTTTTCTGTCCAGCTTGTCTATTTGTTTTTTCCTGCTTGCTGGGAGCTCTGGGACGCAGAGGGTGTACCTCCGTGCCGTTAGTTCGGTACGGAGGGTCTTTTTGCCCCCTTTGCGTGGTTTTTGTAGGGTTTTGTGTTGACCGCAAAGTTACCTTTCTATCCTCGCTCTGTTTAGAAAGTCGGGCCTCACTTTGCTTAATCTATTTCATCTCTACGTTTGTCTTTTCATCTTTACTCACAGTCATTATATGTGGGGGCTGCCTTTTCCTTTGGGGTATTTCTCTGAGGCAAGGTAGGCTTATTTTCTATCTTCAGGCTAGCTAGTTTCTCAGGCTGTGCCGAGTTGCATAGGGAGTGTTAGGCGCAATCCACGGCTGCCTTTAGTGTGTTGGAGAGGATTAGGAATTGCGGTCAGCAGAGTTTCCACGTCTCAGAGCTCGTTCTATGTTTTTGGGTTATTGTCAGGTCACTGTATGTGCTCTGACCTCAATGTCCATTGTGGTACTGAATCACCTTATCATGACATGTCGGCCTCAAGTTGCTGAGGAGGAAAGATGGGGTGTAAGTAGCCTTTATTAGAGTTGTAATTGAATTTGTTTTCAGTTTTAATTACAAATTATTTTTTTTGTATTTCATCTATAGGTTCCACAACGTTAGGAAGGACAACGTGACATACATAACGATGTAATTATTCAAGCTGTGCAAGAGCGAGCAGCATTGTGGGACCGCCGTAATCAGAATCATTCCAGCTCAGCCTTGATCCGACGACTCTGGGAAGAAGTGGCCAGATCGCTGTTGGATGTTTGGGACCATGCAAGGCCAAAAGTCAGAAAGGATTTTCGTAAGTATTGCAATGTGGTCTTTTACGTCTTGGTTTTGCTGTCAATGTTGGTGTCTTTTTACAATAATTTTTGTTTTCTTCCCCCTTCACAGTGAAGAGAGTAAAAGTTTGTTGGCATTCAATGAAGGATCGCTTCAATAAGGATATGAGAAGAGATTCGGGTTCGAAGTGGTGCTTCTCAAAAAGTCAGAAAATATAAGTACCATCAGCGCCTTTTTTTCTGAGGCCTGTGCTTGCTCAGCGAACATGAGTATCTTTTGTGTTGTCTTACTATTATTTAAACTTTTAATTTTTTTACTAATGTTTTTAATTTATTTTCCTGACAGAACCTGGTGTAGCACCACAGAACCTGGATCGTCCTCTGTTTGAGCGACCCCCTCATCGACCAGCCAACGAACAGGCCCGAGTGCAGCAGCCCAGCCTTCCCCTTCAACCACGCAGCCGCGTGCAGCAGCCCAGACTTCCACTCCCACCACGCAGCAACAGGAAGCAAAAGGCCGAGGAAGTAGCAAAACAAAGGAAGGAAGCGAAAGGGAAAGAGACATTACCAACCCCCTCCACCCTCACCTCCGAATGTGTTTATTTTTTTCAAGTCCCGTCCACACCTTCCCTTGGTTCTTTCCCATCCAATGTGTCAATTCCTTCCAACTTGTTTTTCACTCCTAATGTGTCCTCTTCCCCCAATGTGTCCTCTGCCAATGTTTCTGACCCAATTCTCCAATTCTGCCACTTCCACTTTCCCAACCACTCCAAGCCTACCATCACAGTCCAACTCCCCCCTGGTCCACCATGTCACTCCCTCCCGCAGAACCCGAAGGTAATCACATTTTCATTTTTTTTCATTTTTTAATTTTTATTTAAAATCGTTTTTATTTTTGATAAAAATTCTTTTGATTCACAATAACTGTTTCACTGTGTTTTCTTTATCTCTTTATTTAAACGTGTGTATTGTTGAGTGAAGTATTAATGGGTGTTACAGTTAAGGTGTCAATATTACAGTCAGAAAAAAAGTACAGGTACTTAACATTACAGGTACATTTTAAACCATTTCATCTTGCCATGATATCGTATAATTTCTCCTTGCAGAGATTGACATGCTAAGCATGCCGAGATGAGGAGACTTAAAGCCGCAATGCTCCTCTGGGAAATATGCTAATAATGTAGATTGTGTCTTCAGAGAGGAAGAGAACTAGAACTCTACTGTAGTGCCATCTATTGGAAAGTAGCAATCCTACAAGTCAATGTTGACCCTTTAACGAACCTTGTCTCGTGACTTAGGATAATAGCCAAACCAGAATCTCAAATTGCAGACACTGTGCTTCGGGGTACTGCCCCTTGTCAGTGCAAAGTGGAGATCTGGTTGGCTGTGTGAGAGGCATCCGACCTATATCCAAGAAATATCGTTTTTTCTTGCGGAGATCATGCCATGACACACGTCCAATATCCGAGACAAAGTAGGCAGCCAATTTATCCCTCATTTGGACAAGTTCCACTGTAGTCCTCAGAGGGTGATCATGATAATCCGGCAATGTGGTATTAACAGGTTCCTCAAGTTCGAACTGCGGTTGCTCTTTTGCCAGGATATAATTATGCAGAACAACACACTCTTTCACAACCTCATCAATTGTCTCTTTTAAAATTGATTGGTGATCCCAAAATGCACCATTAAGCTGCCAGCAAACCTAAGGCACACTCCACAGTACTTCGTGCCTTTGTCAGTCTGTAGTTGAAAATCCTTTTTGTGTGTTCCCGACTTGAGTATACTCTTATGAGGTTGGGCCACATTTGAAACGCCTCATCACCCAACAAGCAAATGGCATTGGTGGTCCTTCAGTGTTCGGAAGAGGTTGTGGCGGTGGAAAATTAAAATTCTTAGCATACAAACGTTATCCCATGTCAGAGTTTTTGAAAGTCTGTGAGTCATTTCCTTGTCCAAATGAGCCAATGTCAGCGGCGACAAATCAACATTCAACATCCGCAATCGCCATGAGAACAATGGAAAAGTATTTTTTATAATTGAAGTCCTTGGATCCACTTCCAGCAGGTTTTAAAATCTGAATGTGTTTGCCGTCCACAGCCTCCACATAGTTTGGAAAATTACAAATTTCCTTGCATTTTTTCAGCCAGAGTTCAGTTGTGGGTTGGAGGAGGAATTCTGTATGCAGAACGTCACACAATGCACGGCCGGTGATTCCAACAGTCCCAGAAAGGGTGGACAATCCAAACTGAAATTGAAAATGTAAAGATCTTAAAGTCTCTCCGGTGGCCAGGAATCTGTGGAAAAGAAAATGGGGAAAAAATCAGTACATGGCTTTTATAACAAGAATATTAATGACAGGGGTTTCTTTTTCTAAATTACGTACCTTATGGTCACCAACAGATGTTCCTCAGCAGGAATTGCTCTACGTAGTTGCGTGTCCTGTCTGGTGATGGATCCTCACACACGATGCAGCAATTCACCGAAGCTCTGTTCAGACATCCTCGAGTATTCAAAATACTTTTGCGGGTTTTCACAAAGCTCGGTGTACAATGAGTGGTAGGCTCCACGGCTCTCTCGGACATCAACAATGGGGTGTTGCCAATAGCGACGACGACGTCTTCTCCGTCTTTCTCTTCTTTTTTCTTCCTCACAAGCCACAACTAAAGCAAAAGCAAATTTCAATGATAAATCCAGATTTAGATTGAAGCTCTCCATGTTAAGATCCACCTTGCAGCAGGATACAGCATCAAAAGATGAGGATTTCAGCTGTGCAGGGTCTATATATAGTAATCCCATATGCCACGCCCATTGGGAAAGACCGTACGCATGTGCATAAACAACGCAAACACATGCAAAAACGCATTCACATGCAGAATTTTTTGCCCGTCATGCGTAAGATCATGCAGATAAAAAAAGCAGCGTAAACATGTGTTTGGCATGAATTTGCGCATGCAGATGATACGCTGCACACATAAACGCTAATGTGAACCTAGTCTAAGTGACATTAACCGTCCAGATGCTGAATTGTCTATCTAGAAGTCTGCAAGTGTAACGGCCATACATATTAGATGACTGTCAACCAAACGACAATCCATCTCAGCCGACACTCCCATACACAGGAGCGCTCGTTTGGCAGTACAAAATAGGATATGTGCAATTGATATCTCTCCTGATCATCAGTTGGCCGGTGCCCCCATACACATTGGATCATGTGCTGAAGAATATGTTGACTATTATTATCATTGGCAGAACATGGCGATATCAGTGGGTTCATGTGACATTATACTAACGCGAATGGTGGCCCTAACAACCAACTCAGTCCAGCCATTCAGTTACTGTTATTGACCAAACATCTGTGCAATTGCAAACTCAGGCCCATCTTCCAGATGCAGATAACTGGACTGGAAATCATCATGTGTTAGCGACTATCTTAAATCCCCCCCACCCATATTAGACTAAAGTTATACCAAATGGATGATTTCTTCCACATCTATTGTTCATCGTACAGCTCTTTAGATGCAATTGACTTTTAGGCGATGAACGTTCATAGTCATCCGACAGTTCGATAGGGCACATCTGATATTTTCATACAACTATGGCATAATATGATTGTTTGAAAATATCTGTTATTTCCCTTAAAGGGGTTGTTAACTACTCAGAAAAATACCATCTTAATCCCTATGTCTCCCTCTTATAAAATAACACTTTTATGCTCAACTCCTGCGCTGTTCCTAAGGTACACGCAATTCCTGTGACAATCAGCGCTGGCTTCACTCTGCTACGGGCGAATCACATACATCTGGAGGAAATGAGAGGGTAGCTGCAGCTCTGACTTCCAACCTGTGTATTTGATTTGTCTGAATGAGGGGAGAGTGAAGCCAGCGCTTTTTGGCTGCAGGAATCGCATGACAAAACAATGTCATGCAATCCCCAGAAGAGCCAGTGCCAAGAATGCTGGAACGGCGCCGCCACTAGAGATGAGTATAAGGCCGGGGTCACACTTGCGAGTTCAATGCGAGAAACTCGCACGAGTCTCTCACATCAAGTCCCTGCACTGCCGCCGGCACTCATGAACAGAACGTCAGGCTGCTTAGAAATACATGCAGCCGCAAACTCCGGTCCCGAGTGCCTGCGGCAGTGTCGGGTATTGATGCCAGGCAAGGTCGGTGTCAGCACCCGGTGCACCGGGGCAAGTGCCGGGGCCCTGAGCAGGCAGGGGGCCCACTCGCTGTCTGGGACACTGGCGCGCTATAGTGCCGGCCCCCGCGAGTGGACCCCCTGCCTGCTCCGGGCCCCGGCACTTGCGATACTTACCTCTCTCGGTTCCAGCGCTGCAGCGTCTTCCATCCTCTGACTGTGACGTTCAGGTCAGAGGACGCGATAACGTCACCAGTGCGCGACCTCTGCCTGAGCAGTTGCAGCACAGAGAGCAGGAAGACGCCGACGGTGAGGAGTCCAGAGCAGAGCAGCGTCAAGTAACAAGAGGTGAGTATTTCACTTTTTTTTTTAAATATTTGGAGCAATATACAGGGACCATCAGAAGGGGCCCATACTGTATATGGAGCATTATATGGGGCTAATTCTATATGGAGCATCTTATTGGGCCAATAATATAGGGAGCATCTTATGAAGCCAATTCTATAGGGAGCATTATATGGGGCCAATTTAATATGGAGCCAATTTAATATGGAGCATCTTATGGGGCCAATTCAATAAGGAGCAGTATATGGGGCCAATAATATATGAAGCATCTTATGGGACTAATTATACAGTGGGGCAAAAAAGTATTTAGTTAGTCAGCAATAGTGCAAGTTCCACCACTTAAAAAGATGAGAGGCGTCTGTAATTTACATTATAGGTAGACCTCAACTATGGGAGACAAACTGAGAAAAAAAAATCCAGAAAATCACATTGTCTGTTTTTTTAACATTTTATTTGCATATTATGGTGGAAAATAAGTATTTGGTCAGAAACAAAATTTCATCTCCATACTTTGTAATATATCCTTTGTTGGCAATGACAGAGGTCAAACGTTTTCTGTAAGTCTTCACAAGGTTGCCACACACTGTTGTTGGTATGTTGGCCCATTCCTCCATGCAGATCTCCTCTAGAGCAGTGATGTTTTTGGCTTTTCGCTTGGCAACACGGACTTTCAACTCCCTCCAAAGGTTTTCTATAGGGTTGAGATCTGGAGACTGGCTAGGCCACTCCAGGACCTTGAAATGCTTCTTACGAAGCCACTCCTTCGTTGCCCTGGCGGTGTGCTTTGGATCATTGTCATGTTGAAAGACCCAGCCACGTTTCATCTTCAATGCCCTTGCTGATGGAAGGAGGTTTGCACTCAAAATCTCACGATACATGGCCCCATTCATTCTTTCATGTACCCAGATCTGTCGTCCTGGCCCCTTTGCAGAGAAACAGCCCCAAAGCATGATGTTTCCACCACCATGCTTTACAGTAGGTATGGTGTTTGATGGATGCAACTCAGTATTCTTTTTCCTCCAAACACAACAAGTTGTGTTTCTACCAAACAGTTCCAGTTTGGTTTCATCAGACCATAGGACATTCTCCCAAAACTCCTCTGGATCATCCAAATGCTCTCTAGCAAACTTCAGACGGGCCCGGACATGTACTGGCTTAAGCAGTGGGACACGTCTGGCACTGCAGGATCTGAGTCCATGGTGGCATAGTGTGTTACTTATGGTAGGCCTTGTTACATTGGTCCCAGCTCTCTGCAGTTCATTCACTAGGTCCCCCCGCGTGGTTCTGGGATTTTTGCTCACCGTTCTTGTGATCATTCTGACCCCACGGGGTGGGATTTTGCGTGGAGCCCCAGATCGAGGGAGATTACCAGTGGTCTTGTATGTCTTCCATTTTCTAATTATTGCTCCCACTGTTGATTTCTTCACTCCAAGCTGGTTGGCTATTGCAGATTCAGTCTTCCCAGCCTGGTGCAGGGCTACAATTTTGTTTCTGGTGTCCTTTGACAGCTCTTTGGTCTTCACCATAGTGGAGTTTGGAGTCAGACTGTTTGAGGGTGTGCACAGGTGTCTTTTTATACTGATAACAAGTTTAAACAGGTGCCATTACTACAGGTAATGAGTGGAGGAAAGAGGAGACTCTTAAAGAAGAAGTTACAGGTCTGTGAGAGCCAGAAATCTTGATTGTTTGTTTCTGACCAAATACTTATTTTCCACCATAATATGCAAATAAAATGTTAAAAAAACAGACAATGTGATTTTCTGGATTTTTTTTTCTCAGTTTGTCTCCCATAGTTGAGGTCTACCTATGATGTAAATCACAGACGCCTCTCATCTTTTTAAGTGGTGGAACTTGCACTATTGCTGACTGACTAAATACTTTTTTGCCCCACTGTATATGGAGCATTTTATATGGCCAATTATATATGGAGCATTATATGGGGCCCATTATACATGGAGCATCTTATGGGGCCAATTATTTTTGGAGCATTATATGGGACCCATTCTGTATGGAGCATCATATGGGGCTCATTCTGTATGGAGCAATATATGGGACTCAGTATACTGTATGGGGCCAATCATATACTGTATGGAGCAGTATATGAGGCCCATTATATATCGAGCAATAGATGGGGCCCATCATATACTGTATGGAGAATTATATATGGCTCACTATACTGTATGGAGCATTATATGGGGTCAATTCCGTATGGAACAATATATGCAGCTCATTCTGTATGGAGCACTCTGTGGTGCCCATTATACTGTATGGAGCATTATATGAGGCTCATTATTCTGTATGGAGCATAATATTGGGCTCATTATTCTATTTGGAGCAATATATGGGGCTCATTATTCTGTATAGAGGACTATGTGGTGCCAATTATACTGTATGGAGCACTATATGGGGCCATTATACTGTATGGGGCAATATATGGCGCTCATTATTCTGTTTGGAGCAATATATGGGGCTCATTATTCTGTATAGAGGACTATACTGTCCGGTTTCTGAGCTAATGTAGAATGTACAATAGATATCACTCATGTAATGTAAGAAGTAAGTGAAATCTTTGGCATTGTGCTATACCTATATTTCTCTGCCTTTATCGGTGCATTATGAATTGTGGTATGTGTTAAAGGGGCCCACCGGGACTCTTTCGCCCAGGGCCCATGAAAACCTGGAGCCGGCCCTGATGCCAGGGCTGGACTGGACATCTGGCACTTCTTGCAAATGCCAGAGGGGTCGGTGCCAGGAGTGGGCCGCTGCCGCTATCAGCAGTGCCAGGGCCGACTCACCCCCCCGACCCGCATTCAACTATACCGACGTCTATGACGCCGGTACAGTTGAATGCAATGATGTAGGAGAGAGCGTCCGCTGTCACTTCCTCTCCCATCATTCCCCGCTCTGCCTCGCCCTGACACTGTGGGTGCGCGGTGACGTCATATCATCGAGCACCTGCTGTGTGTCGGGCGGGCAGACTGCAGCTGCTGAGACTGGAGCCAGGAGCAGCGTGGGGCACGAGGAGAGGTGAGGAGAGTGTTTTTTTGGTTTTTTTTAATATATCAGTGAGTGATAACTGGATTGTGGGGCAATTGGGGGGCTGTATTACATTCTATGGGTGGGCTTTATTACATTCTATAGGGGCTGTGCTGAATTACCTTCTATGGGGGCTGTGCTGTATTACATTCTATTGGGGCTGGCTGCATTACATTCTATGGGGGCTGGCTGCATTACATCCTATAGGGGCTGTGCTATATTGCATTCTGTGGGGGCTGGGCTGTATTACATTCTATGGAGGCTGTGCTGTATTACATTCTATGGGGGCTGAGCTGTATTACATTCTATGGGGGCTGGGCTGTATTACATTCTATGGGGGCTGGGCTGTATTACATTCTATGGGGGCTGGGCTGTATTACATTCTATGGGGGCTACATTATATTCTATGGGGGGGGGCTGTATTATATTCTATGAAGGGTGATTGCATCATACTCTATGAGGGGGCTACATTATACTATATGAGGAGGGCTGCATTGTATTCTATGAAGGGGTTACATTATATTCTATGGGGGGCTGCCTTATGCTCTATGAGGGGGCTACCATATATATGCAGGGGCTGCATTATACTATATGAGGGGGCTGCATTATATTTTCTGGGGGTTATATTATACTCAGGGGGCTACAATATATTCTGTGGGGTGGCTGCATTATACTCTGGAGTGGCATCATTATACTATATGTGGGCTGCATTAAACTGTATCGAGGACTATGGGGAATACATTATACTATATGAAGAACTATGGGGTGCATTATACTATGGGAAGTGAATTGTACTACATAGATGACAATGGCGGTGCATTATACTATATGGAGCACTATGAGTAGTGTATTATACTATTTGGAGGACTGAGGAGTGTATTATACTATATGGAGGACTGAGGAGTGTATTATACTATATGGAGGAATTGCAGTGCATTTTAATATATGGAGGACTATGAGGAGTGTATTATACTATATGGAGGACTATGGGAAGTGTATTTTACTATATGGAGGACTGAGGAGTGTATTATACTATATGGAGGACTGAGGAGTGTATTATACTATATGGAGTACTGAGGTGCACATTAAAATATATGGAGGACTATGGGGTGTATTATACTAAACAAGCAAAATGCTGCCTATTCATGGGGTGATTGGATTGTTTATGTGGGAACAGAAATCCTTGTTCTCAGCAGCACATCGCCGGTGTAAACTGTAGTTGTGCTGCTGAGAACATGATACTGTGTGGGGACAGATTGATCTAATTGTGATTGTTCTGTCCCCATTATTCTTTCTCAGTTAGTGTAAAGAGGCTGAGAAACAAGCGAACGACTTCAGTATTGTCTATCACACTCGCTTAGCGGCCTGAGATCAGTGCATGTAAATACAGCAGAAATGCTTCGCAGGGAGATGAGGCAAGGATGATGACAGTTGTAGTTAGCACCTGGCGCCTGGGAATAGCGCTAACTCTACTGCTTTTCCCAGCCGCCAAAGCATTTAATTCTGGTATGTGTAATGATTTTTAGGGTTGGTGTCAGCTGCGTAATGTCAGCTTCCATCAATCCCTGGTCTGGTGTAAGTAATGGAGAGGTGTCTATCAGACACCCCCACTTCTAGCCCAAACCTGGCGAGACCCAGCGACTCTGAAGAGCGGTGACGGTAGTAACAATATCGCTCTTCACAGTCGCCGAGCTCAGCGTAAGACCGAGCCGGAATATCTGAAGAGCGGTGACGTTACTGATGTCACCGTTTTTCAGAGTCACCGGGTCTCGTGCTGCGCAGCGGAACCAAAAGTGGCTGTAGGCAAAGTTTATGGAGCAAATAACAGTCAGTGGTAAATCCCAAAAATATATAGGGTATTTAATGTATTGGATCAAATATAACCTTTATTACATATACTAAAAACTCCTGAGAGTACCAATCTCAAACTAAACAAAGTGCAAAGGACAAACGACACTAAACAAGTATGTAAAGTGCCCCTGACTCAATAGAGTATCATAGCAAAGGGTTACTCTAAGGGTATGTGCACACGTCCGGATTTCTTGCAGAAATTTCCTGAAGAAAACCAGAAATTTTCCGCAAGAAATCCGCATTTTTTTTTTTGCGGTTTTTTTGCATTTTTCTTAGCATTTTGCAAGCGAAATTAGCTTGCAGAATGCTAAAGTTTTCCAAGCGATCTGTAGCATCGCTTGGAAAACTGACTGACAGGTTGGTCACACTTGTCAAACATAGTGTTTGACAAGTGTGACCAACTTTTTACTATAGATGCTGCCTATGCCACATCTATAGTAAAAAATAGAATGTTTAAAAATAATAAAAAAAATGGTTATACTCATCCTGCAGACAGCCGATCTCCTCAGCGGCGTCCATTCCTATAGATGGTGTGTGTGTGCAGGACCTTCGATGACGTCGCGGTCACGTGAGCGGTTGCGCGACCAATCACAGGACCGCTACGTCATCGCAGGTCCTTCACACAGACCATCTATAGGAACAGAAGCGGCAGCATGCAGCGCAGAGAGGCGGGAAGACACCGGGGCCATCAGAGGGTAAGTATATGACTATTTTTTATTTTAATTCTTTTTTTTTTACTAATTATATGGTGCCCAGTCCGTGGAGGAGAGTCTCCTCTCCTCCACCCTGGGTACCAACCGCACATAATCTGCTTACTTCCCGCATGGTGTGCACAGCCCCATGCGGAAAGTAAGCAGATCAATGCACTCCTAGGTGTGCGGAATCCCCGCAATTCCGCATTTTTAATGAACATGTTGCTTTTTTTTCCGCAATGCGATTTTTTCGCGGAAAAAAAAGCAACATTTGCACTAGAAATGCGGAATACACTGTAATTAATAGGAGGCATATGTAAGCGTTTTTTTCGCGTTTTTATAGCGAAAAAACGCGAAAAAAACGTGAAAAATCCTGAACGTGTGCACATGGCCTAAAAGAATAGACCGCTATTAAACTACGTACCACACAGCAAACAACCTTCTGTTAGAATGGTAAAGGGTATGCGTAGCGGTTTACTGCCAATCACAGCAATTTTTGGGACAATTCCAATATATTGATTTTATACAGTCAGTGCATCCTAAAAATAGTCAAAAACACCCACTACTGATATAATCAAGACAGTATATCTACAACATCATGCCGTCATAGTGGATGTGACCATATCCCAAGACCTTATTGAAAACCAATAGGTCAAGATAATTACCACACAGAACTCATTCTTGAAACCATGTACCCACAGAGATTGGGTTCACACTGCGTTGTGAGAACCCGTTTAACGGACTACGTTACACCGTGGCATAACGCGGTGTAACGTAGTCCGTTAACGCCGCCATTACTGGCAATGGCGAACGCATCGCTAGCGCACGCCCACAATGAGCGTGCGCTAGCGATGTGCCGTCTTTGAGTGACGGACCCGAGACGCGGGCTGCAGCGTTTCCGGGTCTGTCACTGCTAGCGCAGATGGAGCTAGCAGATGCTCCACCTGCGCTAGCGCAGTGCCAAAGTTGGCACTTGCGTTAGTAAAGTCCGTTTAACGGTTTTGTTGAACGGACTGCACAACGCAAGTGTGAACCTAGCTATGTGACAGGTTTTCAGGTTTGACCCTGGACTTAGTGTTATTATTTTACAGGGAGGAAACAGGAATTGTGAAGAGGTTGTTGGAGCGGTTAACAACCTCTTTTAGCCATCCCACTGATTAATGAACATTTTTGTTTGCAATACATCTTCATCTGAAAGATATTTGGGCACTGTGATCGAACAAGTGTATGGGGCGGTCGGAAAAACGAAACATTTCATGGTTGGATTGTCATCTCAGGTGTATGGAGGCATTTAGCCAACAGTCCAGATGATGAACGTGATTGGGAATATCTGGAAATGACCAGATTGCACCATGTATCTAGGTGCTTAAATTGTCTGGAAATGTGTGTGTAATTGATCATCTCAAGGCCCCCCATCCAGATGCTGATAGTCATCAGTGATCTGTGTGTGGTGGAGACAGACCCCATATTGAGAGGGGGAGGGGATTCTCTTATCTCTGCAGCTTGCTAAACAGATGTATACAACATGCGCTGGACTCCTGTTGTGTTATTGTGAATGGGCAGCAGGGGGCAGAACTTTTCCAGATGTTATTTACATCTATACTGTACTCTTATCTAGAAATCTGCTACATGGTATCAGCAAACTCTTTTTTTCGGGTTCATGATCAGGGATCCTACAAGTAAATGATGAGTGAAGGCACATGGGAGAGAATGAGGCTCCTGCCCAACAACAGATCGATGTGATCTTACCATGAGCTTTTGTCATTCTGTGTGTCTTCTTATCATTGTGCACCTAAAAACAAGGGCAGGCTGGCTCTGAGAAAGCATGGAGCATGTGTGCCAACACTGGGGTGCACTTTGAGAGTGGTGATCGCATAGTGTGCAACAGCTCTGGTACCGGGGAGCCTGGCTCCGTCAGCGGGGTACAGCACCACTGGGCTCAGCTCTGTGCCCCTGCCCCGGGGACCCGTCCCGACATTGTGCCATAGGAAACGCAGAGCTACAATGTAGCGGAGCCGCCGGCGACAATAGGCTGAGAGATTTGGAGCGCACCTCCACCCTCCCCCATCCTGTATTGTGCGCTGTGCCTGAGCACAGAGAAGACGGAGACTCCCAGTGCTGGCGGCAGCAGCGGAGGAGAGTGGTCGTGGCAGCCACACCGGGCAGGGCATTACGGGGGGCGCTCCCTCCGCTGCGCACGATTTGGACATCGCTGTAAACTTTCCCCCAAGCTTTACACTGGACGACCCCTCACTAATCAGAGGACGATGCTTTCCCCAGTCCTCCCCGTGCAGGAGAGTGCACTGAGCCGTACATCGCAGCTGGGGCGGCACTGAGCAACCGCATCCCGAGCCCGGGTCACTGTGGGACATGGAAGCCGAGGAGCAGGCGAGCAGCGCGGAGACCGGCAGCAACAAGGACTCCGAGCGGCAGCTCCGGCTCCGGCTGTGCGTCCTCAACGAGATCCTGAGCACTGAGAGGGACTATGTGGGAACCCTGCGCTTCCTGCAGTCGGTGAGTAGCTGCACATGGTCTTTGTGTTGTTTGGAGCATGATTTGTGTGTGCTCCACCCTGCAACCAGAGCCGGGTTGTAAGCTCATCCTGCAACCTGTTCTGTGTCCTGCAACGAGAGCCCGTTTGCGAGCGCCGTCCTGCAACGAGAGCCCGTTTGCGAGCGCCGTCCTGCAACGAGAGCCCGTTTGCGAGCGCCGTCCTGCAACGAGAGCCCGTTTGCGAGCGCCGTCCTGCAACGAGAGCCCGTTTGCGAGCGCCGTCCTGCAACGAGAGCCCGTTTGCGAGCGCCGTCCTGCAACGAGAGCCCGTCTGCGAGCGCCGTCCTGCAACGAGAGCCCGTTTGCGAGCGCCGTCCTGCAAAGAGAGCCCGTTTGCGAGCGCCGTCCTGCAAAGAGAGCCCGTTTGCGAGCGCCGTCCTGCAACGAGAGCCCGTTTGCGAGCGCCGTCCTGCAAAGAGAGCCCGTTTGCGAGCGCCGTCCTGCAAAGAGAGCCCGTTTGCGAGCGCCGTCCTGCAACGAGAGCCCGTCTGCGAGCGCCGTCCTGCAACGAGAGCCCGTCTGCGAGCGCCGTCCTGCAACGAGAGCCCGTCTGCGAGCGCCGTCCTGCAACGAGAGCCCGTCTGCGAGCGCCGTCCTGCAACGAGAGCCCGTCTGCGAGCGCCGTCCTGCAACGAGAGCCCGTCTGCGAGCGCCGTCCTGCAACGAGAGCCCGTTTGCGAGCGCCGTCCTGCAACGAGAGCCCGTTTGCGAGCGCCGTCCTGCAACGAGAGCCCGTTTGCGAGCGCCGTCCTGCAACGAGAGCCCGTTTGCGAGCGCCGTCCTGCAACGAGAGCCCGTTTGCGAGCGCCGTCCTGCAACGAGAGCCCGTTTGCGAGCGCCGTCCTGCAACGAGAGCCCGTTTGCGAGCGCCGTCCTGCAACGAGAGCCCGTTTGCGAGCGCCGTCCTGCAACGAGAGCCCGTCTGCGAGCGCCGTCCTGCAACGAGAGCCCGTTTGCGAGCGCCGTCCTGCAAAGAGAGCCCGTTTGCGAGCGCCGTCCTGCAAAGAGAGCCCGTTTGCGAGCGCCGTCCTGCAACGAGAGCCCGTTTGCGAGCGCCGTCCTGCAAAGAGAGCCCGTTTGCGAGCGCCGTCCTGCAAAGAGAGCCCGTTTGCGAGCGCCGTCCTGCAACGAGAGCCCGTCTGCGAGCGCCGTCCTGCAACGAGAGCCCGTCTGCGAGCGCCGTCCTGCAACGAGAGCCCGTCTGCGAGCGCCGTCCTGCAACGAGAGCCCGTCTGCGAGCGCCGTCCTGCAACGAGAGCCCGTCTGCGAGCGCCGTCCTGCAACGAGAGCCCGTCTGCGAGCGCCGTCCTGCAACGAGAGCCCGTCTGCGAGCGCCGTCCTGCAACGAGAGCCCGTCTGCGAGCGCCGTCCTGCAACGAGAGCCCGTCTGCGAGCGCCGTCCTGCAACGAGAGCCCGTCTGCGAGCGCCGTCCTGCAACGAGAGCCCGTCTGCGAGCGCCGTCCTGCAACGAGAGCCCGTCTGCGAGCGCCGTCCTGCAACGAGAGCCCGTCTGCGAGCGCCGTCCTGCAACGAGAGGCCGTCTGCGAGCGCCGTCCTGCAACGAGAGCCCGTTTGCGAGCGCCGTCCTGCAAAGAGAGCCCGTTTGCGAGCGCCGTCCTGCAAAGAGAGCCCGTTTGCGAGCGCCGTCCTGCAAAGAGAGCCCGTTTGCGAGCGCCGTCCTGCAAAGAGAGCCCGTTTGCGAGCGCCGTCCTGCAAAGAGAGCCCGTTTGCGAGCGCCGTCCTGCAACGAGAGCCCGTTTGCGAGCGCCGTCCTGCAAAGAGAGCCCGTTTGCGAGCGCCGTCCTGCAAAGAGAGCCCGTTTGCGAGCGCCGTCCTGCAACGAGAGGCCGTCTGCGAGCGCCGTCCTGCAACGAGAGGCCGTCTGCGAGCGCCGTCCTGCAACGAGAGGCCGTCTGCGAGCGCCGTCCTGCAACGAGAGGCCGTCTGCGAGCGCCGTCCTGCAACGAGAGGCCGTCTGCGAGCGCCGTCCTGCAACGAGAGGCCGTCTGCGAGCGCCGTCCTGCAACGAGAGGCCGTCTGCGAGCGCCGTCCTGCAACGAGAGGCCGTCTGCGAGCGCCGTCCTGCAACGAGAGGCCGTCTGCGAGCGCCGTCCTGCAACGAGAGGCCGTCTGCGAGCGCCGTCCTGCAACGAGAGGCCGTCTGCGAGCGCCGTCCTGCTACGAGAGCCCGCGTGGGAGCGCCGTCCTGCTACGAGAGCCCGTGTGGGAGCGCCGTCCTGCAACGAGAGCCCGCGTGCGAGCGCCTTCCTGGAAACGCAAAATGTAGCAAAATGCTACAAAGGAAACTAAAATTTCCAATTTTGAATGAATCTGACTTAAAAAAAAAAAAACCACTGATCTATAACAGCTGATCGGCATAGTGCCCACTGTTGCACCCCCACCGATGAGCTATTGATAGCCTATTATAAAGATAGGTCATCATTGCAAAAAGTAGCGACCAACTTCTTTAAAAGGAGTCTTGTCTGCACAAAATGACTGTTCAAACCAAGCACAGGCTCTCAATGCACACTTTGTGTGGCTAAAAATTTAAGTGCACCTAACTTGTTTTCCCATCTCTGCCCTTCTCTGGCTTCACAGAGCCGGAGTTGTCAATCAAAGAAGGAGCGGAGATAGAGGGATAAGTAGGTGGGAAGGTGCAGTGAACTGATGGCCACATCAAGGGTACTCTGAGCACCTGTACTTAGTTTGAACAGTTATTCTGTCCTGACAGTCCTTGTAACCCTGTGTGTGCTCCACCTTGCAACCTAAACCTTTTATCTATGCCACACTGCAACTTGAGCATTGTACTTATTCTCCATCTCCTCTGTGCTTTCAGAAGGGTGCAGGCAGTTGTAATGTACAGGCAGTATACAGTGCCTTCTGAAAGTATTCGGCCCCCTGGAACTTTTCAACCTTCTCCCACATATCATGCTTCAAACATAAATATACCAAATGTTAATTTTTGGTGAAGAATCAACAATAAGTGGAACACAATTGTGAAGTTGAACAAAATTTATTGGTTATTTAAATTTTTTGGGGGAATTCAAAAACTGAATAGTGGGGCATGCAATATTATTCGGCTCCTTTACTTTCAGTGCAGCAAACTCACTCCAGAAGTTCATTGTGGATGTTGTCCTAAATGCCTAATGATAATAAATATAATCCACCTGTGTGTAATCAAGTCTCTGTATAAATGCACCTGCTCTGTGATGGTCTCAGGGTTCTGTTTGAATAAAGAGAGCATCATGAATACCAAGGAACACAACAGGCAGGTCCGTGATACTGTTGTGGAGAAGTTTAAAGCCTGATTTGGATACAAAATGATTTCCAAAACTTTGAACATCCCAAGGAGCACTGTGCAAGCGATCATATTGAAATGGAAGGAGTATCATACCACTGCAAATCTACCAACACCCGGCCGTCCCTCTAAACCAGTGTTTCCCAAACTCCAGTCCTCACGGACCCCACAGGTCATGTTCTCAGGATTTCCTTAGTATTGCACAGGTGGTGTAATTTTCATCAAGCCCTCAGAAATTCTCTCACCTGTGCAACACTATGGAAATCCTGAAAACATGACCTGTGGGGTCCGTGAGGACTGGAGTTTGGGAAACACTGCTCTAAACATTCATCTAAAATAAGGAGAAGACTGATCAGAGATGCAGCCAAGAGGCCCATGATCACTCTGGATGAACTGCAGAGATCTACAGCTGAGGTGGGACAGTCTGTCCATAGGACAACAATCAGTCGTACACTGCGGAAATCTGGCCTTTATGGAAGAGTGGCAAGAAGAAAGCCGTTTAGAGATAACCATAAAAAGTGTTGTTTAAAGTTTGCAACAAGCCACCTGGTAGACCCACCAAAACATTTGGAAGAAGGTGCTCTGGTAAGATGAGACCAAAATCAAACTTTTTGGCAACAATGCCAAACGATATGTTTGACGTAAAGGCACCACAGCTCATCACCCTGAACACACCATCCCCACTGTCAAACATGGTGGTGGCAGCATCATGGTTTGGGTCTGCTTTTCTTCAGCAGGGACAGAGGGAAGATGGTTAAAATTGATGGGAGGATGGATGGAGCCAAATACAGGACCATTCTTGAAGAAAACCTGTTGGAGTCTGCAAAAGACCTGAGACTGGGACGAGATTTGTCTTCCAACAAGACAATGATCCCAAACATAAAGCAAAATCTACAATGGAGTGGTTCACAAATAAACGTATCCAGGTGTTAGAATGGCCAAGTCAAAGTCCAGACCTCAATCCAATCGAGAATCTGTGGAAAGAGCTGAAAACTGCTGTTCACAAACGATCTCCATCAAACCTCACTGAGCTCGAGCTGTTTGCCACGGAAGAATGGGCAAGAATTTCAGTCTCTCGATGTACAAAACTGATAGAGACATACCCCAAGCGACTTGCAGTTGTAATTACAGGAAAAGATGTCGCAACAAAGTATTACGTAAAAGGGGCTGAATAATATTGCACGCCCCACTTTTCAGTTTTTGAATTTCCACAAAAATTTAAAATAACCAATAAATTTGGTTCAACTTCACAATTGTGTTCCACTTGTTGTTAATTCTTCACCAAAAATGTACATTTGGTATCTTTGAAGCATGATATGTGGGTAAAGGTTGAAAAGTTCCAGGGAGCCGAATACTTTTGCAAGGCACTGTAGATCTGTTATGTGGTGTGCTGGGTATATGTATTTACTAGTAAATCCTTCTCACAGGAGGGGAAATTGCACCAGCCCCCCCCCCCCCCTGACCCTGCTAAGTGTCTGTGTGTCTGTGTGGGTTGTGTGTCTGTGTCTTGCTGTTCGTGAATTGTTTTAAAAGGTTTTCCTTCTGGGTCCATAACTGGATTAAAGAGTCAGAGCAGCAGCTCTTGTGAAATCTGGGAGATTACATGCTGTGTCCTCCATTTGTCAACCATGAGGTCAAAAGGGATTCAAAGTAATCTGTCACTTTCTGCAGCCACGGTTTGGGTGCTGCTTTATTAACCTCAGCAGTGCTAGATTAGTGAGGATCTTTACTTATTTAAAAGGAGTAGTTTCATTGTTGGATGCTCCAGCCGAGGAGACTTCCGTTCACTCCATGTTTAGGTTTAACCCCTTCCCGACCTTTGACGCATACGCTGCGTCATGAAAGTCGGTGCCATTCCGACCCATGACGCAGCATATGCGTCATGGAAAGATCGCGTCCCTGCAGATCGGGTGAAAGGGTTAACTCCCATTTCACCCGATCTGCAGGGACAGGGGGAGTGGTAGTTTAGCCCAGGAGGGGTGGCTTCACCCCCTCGTGGCTACGATCGCTCTGATTGGCTGTTGAAAGTGAAACTGCCAATCAGAGCGATTTGTAATATTTCACCTAAAAAATGGTGAAATATTACAATCCAGCCATGGCCGATGCTGCAATATCATCGGCCATGGCTGGACACACTAATGTGCACCCACCCCACCCCTCCGATCGCCCCCCCAGCCCCCCGATCTGTGGTCCGCTCCCCTCGGTCCTGTGCTCCGCTCCCCCGTCCTCCTGCCCGCTCCCCCCGTGCTCCAATCACACCCCCCGTGCTCCAATCAAACCCCCCCGCACTCCGATCCCCCCCCCCGCACAGCGATCCCCCCCCCCGCACAGCGATTTTCCCCCCTCCCCCGCACAGCGATTTTCCCCCCCCCCCCGTGCTCCGATCCACCCGCCCGCACAGCGATCCCCCACTCCGTGTTCCGATCCACCCCCCCGTGCTCCGACCCCCCCCCCCCCCCTATACTTACCTAGCCTCCCGGGGACCGTCCGTCTGCTTTCCTGGGCGCCGCCATCTTCCAAAATGGCGGGCGCATGTGCAGTGCGCCCGCCGAATCTGCCGGCCGGCAGATTCGTTCCAGAGTGAATTTTGATCACTGAGATAGGTTATATCTCAGTAATCAAAATAAAAAAAAAAAGTAAATGACCCCCCCCCCCCCTTTGTCACCCCCATAGGTAGGGACAATAAAAAAATAATTTTTTTTTTTCCACTAAGGTTGGCGTAAGAACTAGGGGTAGGGGTAGGGGTAGGGTTAGGGTTAGGGGTAGGGTTAGGGTTTCGGTATGTGCACACGTATTCTGGTCCTCTGCGGATTTTTCCGCTGCGGATTTGATAAATCCGCAGTGCTAAACCGCTGCGGATTTATGGCGGATTTACCATGTTTTTTCTGCGCATTTCAATGCGGTTTTACAACAGCGATTTTCTATTTGAGCAGTTGTAAAACCGCTGCGGAATCCGCAGAAAGAAGTGACATGCTGCGGAATGTAAACCGCTGCGTTTCCGTGCAGTTTTTCTGCAGCATGTGTACAGCGATTTTTGTTTTCCATAGGTTTGCATTGAACTCTAAACTCATGGGAAACTGCTGCGGATCCGCAGCGTTTTCCGCAGCGTGTGCACATACCTTTAGAATTAGGCTATGTGCACACGGTGCGGATTTGGCTGCGGATCCGCAGCGGATTGGCCGCTGTGGATCCGCAGCAGAGTTCCATCAGGTTTACAGTACCATGTAAACATATGGAAAGCCAAATCCGCTGTGCCCATGGTGCAGAAAATACCGCACGGAAACGCTGCGTTGTATTTTCCGCAGCATGTCAATTCTTTGTGCGGATTCCGCAGCGTTTTACACCTGTTCCTCAATAGGAATCCGCAGGTGAAATCCGGACAAAAAACACTGGAAATCCGCGGTAAATCCGCAGGTAAAACGCAGTGCCTTTTACCCGCGGATTTTTCAAAAATGGTGCTGAAAAATCTCACACGAATCCGCAACGTGGGCATATAGCCTTAGGGTTAGGGTTGGAATTAGGGTTGTGGTTAGGGTTAGGGGTGTGTTGGGGTTACGGGTGTGTTGGGGTTAGGGTTGTGATTAGGGTTACGGCTACAGTTGGGATAAGGGTTAGGGGTGTGTTGGGGTTAGTGTTGGAGGTAGAATTGAGGGGTTTCCACTGTTTAGGCACATCAGGGGGTCTCCAAACGCAACATGGCGCCACCATTGATTCCAGCCAATCTTGTATTCAAAAAGTCAAATGGTGCTCCCTCACTTCCGAGCCCCGACGTGCACCCAAACAGTGGTTTACCCCCACATATAGGGTACCAGCATACTCAGGACAAACTGCGCAACAATTACTGGGGTCCAATTTCTCCTGTTACCCTTGTGAAAATAAAGAAATGCTTGCTAAAACATCATTTTTGAGGAAAGAAAAATGATTTTTTATTTTCACGGCTCTGCGTTGTAAACGTCTGTGAAGCACTTGGGGGTTCAAAGTGCTCACCACATATCTAGATAAGTTCCTTGGGGGGTCTAGTTTCTAAAATGGGGTCACTTGTGGGGGGTTTCTACTGTTTAGGCACACCAGGGGCTCTGCAAATGCAATGTGACGCCCGCAGACCATTCCATCAAAGTCTGCATTTCAAAAGTCACTACTTCCCTTCTGAGCCCCGACGTGTGCCCAAACAGTGGTTTACCCCCACACATGGGGTATCAGCGTACTCAGGAGAAACTGGACAACAACTTTTGGGGTCCAATTTCTCCTGTAACCCTTGGGAAAATAAAAAATTCTGGGCTAAATAATTATTTTTGAGGAAAGAAAACATATTTATTATTTTCACGGCTCTGCATTATAAACTTCTATGAAGCACTTGGGGGTTCAAAGTGCTCACCACACATCTAGATAAGTTCCTTTCGGGGTCTAGTTTCCAAAATGGGGTCACTTGTGGGGGGTTTCTACTGTTAAGCCACATCAGGGGCTCTGCAAACGCAACGTGACGCCCACAGAGCATTCCATCAAAGTCTGAATTTCAAAATGTCACTACTTCACTTCCGAGCCCCGGCATGTGCCCAAACAGTGGTTTACCCCCACATATGGGGTATCGGCGTACTCAGGAGAAACTGCACAACAACTTTTGGGGTCAAATTTCTCCTGTTACCCTTTGTAAAATAAAAAATTGCAGGCTAAAAGATCATTTTTGAGAAAATAATTTTTCTTTTTTAATTTTCATGGCTCTGCGTTATAAACTTCTGTGAAGCACTTGGGGGTTTAAAGTCCTCACCACACATCTAGATTAGTTCCTTTGGGGGTCTAGTTTCCAAAATGGGGTCATTTCTGGGGGATCTCCAATGTTTAGGCACACAGGGGCTCTCCAAACGTGACATGGTGTCCGCTAATGATTGGAGCTAATTTTCCATTTAAAAAGCCAAATGGCGTGCCATCCCTTCCGAGCCCTGCCGTGTGCCCAAACAGTGGTTTACCCCCACATATGAGGTATCGGCGTACTCGGGAGAAATTGCCCAACAAATTTTATGATCCATTTTATCCTACTGCCCATGTGAAAATGAAAAAATTGAGGCGAAAAGAATTTTTTTGTGAAAAAAAAGTACTTTTTCATTTTTACAGATCAATTTGTGAAGCACCTGAGGGTTTAAAGTGCTCATTAGGCATCTAGATAAGTTCCTTGGGGCGTCTAGTTTCCAAAATGGGGTCACTTGTGGGGGAGCTCCAATTTTTAGGCACACGGGGGCTCTCCAAACGTGACATGGTGTCTGCTAAAGAGTGGAGCCAATTTTTGATTCAAAAAGTCAAATGGCGCTCCTTCCCTTCCAAGCCCTGCCGTGCGCCCAAACAGTAGTTTACCCCCACATATGAGGTATCAGCGTACTCAGGACAAATTGGACAACAACTTTCGTGGTTCAGTTTCTCCTTTTACCATTGGGAAAATAAAAAAATTGTTGCTAAAAGATAATTTTTGTGACTAAAAAGATAAATGTTCATTTTTTCCTTCCATGTTGCTTCTGCTGCTGTGAAGCACCTGAAGGGTTAATAAACTTCTTGAATGTGGTTTTGAGTACCTTGAGGGGTGCAGTTTTTAGAATGGTGTCACTTTTGGGTATTTTCAGCCATATAGACCCCTCAAACTGACTTCAAATGTGAGGTGGTCCCTAAAAAAAATGGTTTTGTAAATTTCGTTGTAAAAATGACAAATCGCTGGTCAAATTTTAACCCTTATAACTTCCTAACAAAAAAAAATTTTGTTTCCAAAATTGTGCTGATGTAAAGTAAACATGTGGGAAATGTTATTTATTAACTATTTTGTGTCACATAACTCTCTGGTTTAACAGAATGAAAATTCAAAATGTGAAAATTGCGAAATTTTCAAAATTTTCGCCAAATTTCCGTGTTTATCACAAATAAATGCAGAATTTATTGACCTAAATTTACCACTAACCATTGCCCAATATGTCACGAAAAAAAAATCTCAGAACCGCTAGGATCCGTTGAAGCGTTCCTGAGTTATTACCTCATAAAGGGACACTGGTCAGAATTGCAAAAAACGGCAAGGTCTTTAAGGTCAAAATAGGCTGGGTCATGAAGGGGTTAAGGCTATGTGCACACTTTGCAGATTCCACTGCGGATTTTTCCGCAGCGGAATTGCAAAATCCGCAGTGAAAACCCATCGCGGTTTTTACTGCGGATTTATCGCGGTTTTTACTGCGTTTTCTTCTGCGGATTTTCAACTGCAGTTTTCTATTGGAGCAGCTGAAAATCCGCAGAAAAGAAGTGACATGCTGCGGAATGTAATCCGCAGCGTTTCCGCGCGGATTTTTCTGCAGCATGTGCACAGCGTTTTTTGTTTCCCATAGGTTTACATTGAAATGTAAACTCATGGGAAACTGCTGCGGATCCGCAGCGGTCAAATCCGCTGCGGATCCGCAGCAAAATCCGCAAAGTGTGAATATAGCCTAAAGGTACCGTCACACTAGACGATATCTCTAGCGATCCGTGACGTTGCAGCGTCCTCGCTAGCGATATCGTCCAGTGTGACAGGCAGCAGCGATCAGGCCCCTGCTGTGCTGTCGCTGGTCGGGGAAGAAAGTCCAGAACTTTATTTGGTCGCTGGACTCCCCGCAGGCATCGCTGAATCGGCGTGTGTGACACCGATTCAGCGATGTCTTCGCTGGTAACCAGGGTAAACATCGGGTAACTAAGCGCAGGGCCGCGCTTAGTAACCCGATGTTTACTCTGGTTACCATCCTAAAAGTAAAAAAAACAACTGCTATATACTTGCCTAACGCTGTCTGTCCCCGGCGCTGTGCTCTGCACTCCTCCTGTACTGTCTATGAGCGTCGATCAGCCGGAAAGCAGAGCGGTGACGTCACCGCTCTGCTTTCCGGCCGCTGTGCTCACAGCCAGTACAGGAGGAGTGCAGAGCACAGCGCTGGAGGACAGACAGCGGTAGGTAAGTATGTAGCGGTTGTTTTTTTTACTTTTAGGATGGTAACCAGGGTAAACATCGGGTTACTAAGCGCGGCTCTGCGCTTAGTTACCCGATGTTTACCCTGGTTACCGGCATCGTTGGTCGCTGGAGAGCTGTCTGTGTGACAGCTCTCCAGCGACCAAACAGCGACGCTGCAGCGATCCGGATCGTTGTCTGTATCGCTGCAGCGTCGCTAAGTGTGACGGTACCTTAAGGTACTCAGCAGAGAAGTTTCATATCCTTAAGCCCCCATTCATCTTTTGGAAACATAAAACAAGGGTTCAGGATTTGCTAGGGTTTAGGATTTGCTACATCTGCTTGTAGCCTGCAGTGTACTATATGAGGAGCAAAGAAAATCTAAGTATAGAAATACTATATTATGTCACAGAGTGTTAGGCTATGTGCACACGCTGCGGATTTTGCTGCGGATCCACAGTGGTTCCGCAGCTGCGGGTCCGCAGCAGTTTCCCATGCGTTTACAGTATAATGTAAACCTATGGGAAACACAATCCGCAGTGCCCATGCTGCGGAAAAAAACGAGCGGAAATGTAGCAGTTCATATTCCGCAGCATGTCAATTCTTTGTGCGGATTGCGCTGCAGTTTACACCTGCTCCTCAATAGGATTCCGCAGGTGTAGAACCGCAGTGGAATCCGCACTAATTCCGCAGGATATCCTCAGGTAAAACGCAGTGCCTTTTACCTGCGGATTTCACAAATCCGCTGCGGAAAAATCTACAGAGCTCCAAAATACGTGTGCACTTACCCTTATGGTCACCTCATCAGTATGTCAGTGTGCTATGATCCCATCGTTGCTGTGCCGGTGTACTAGTATGGTCCCATCGTCAGTGTCCTATGGTCACTGTGTCATTATGCTATAGTCACTGCTTCGGGGGTGCTCTGCTCACCACATCCCTACATTAGGGTGTTGTGGTTACTGCATCAGAATGCTGTGGTCACTACATTACTGTGTCAGGGTGCAATGGTCACCATGTCACTGCGTCAGGGTGCAATGGTCACCATGTCACTGCGTCAGGGTGGAATGGTCACCATGTCGCTGCACCAAGGTGCCATGGTCAGAGCTGTAGTCATCGTGTTAGTCTGTTATAGTGCTAGTAAGTCCTTCAGAGTGATGTGGTCACCATGTCATCACATCAGGGTGCTTTGGTCAGCTTGTCACTGTGCCAGGGTACTAAAGTCACCTTGTCACCTCTTTTAGAATGTTATGGTCTCTGTGTCAGGGTGGTAGTCAGCTTGTAACTGCCTCAGAAAGATGCTATCATCTTGTCACTGCATCATGGTACTGTGCTATCTGCATCCGGGTGTTGTGGTCCCCCAGTCTCTGTGTCACCATGCTGTGGTCAGTTCATCACTGTAGCATTTTGTGAAGTTAGGCTTGGTTGCCATTGCGTTAATGGGAAAGCGCTAACGGACAGCGTTGCACGGCGAAATTAACGCAGTGCAACGCGTCCGTTAGCGCTCCCATTCACGGCAATGGGAACGCGCAGCACTAGCGCGTGCCATGTTCGGCACGCGCTAGCGACGCGCCGGTGTTTCCCGGGGTTCTGCGAGAGCGGGGACGTTACCGCGACCCCGGGACGCGGCCCCATTAAAAACATTGCATAAGCGCTAGCGCTAAACGGGTTGCACTAACGCAATATGAACCTAGCCTTAGTCTTCTGCCCCCACTTTTCATGTCATTTTAGACTGTCAGTTCTGAAAATATTTCAAATAGGACTGGATCGGCTGCTTTTCTTGCATGTATAAGTCCTTAATTTTTTTTTTTTATATTTTCCTCTCGTATAGTGTTCCGTCTTCATTTAAATTGTCACTGTCTTCATGAGTGAAACAACCTCCACTGTGGTGAAATAACCTTTCTTGCATAAGAAGATCTTCTCAGGACTTCCTGTATATGACATGAGGACACTGAGAATAGACTTCCTCCTAATGCTGCATTGTATCAGATGAGAGGAAAGATAGCAAGCTCACATTATTACCTCTGCAAAATCCCTTCCTAACATATACTTTGAATTTCTCCGACTGGGTCATTCACGAGGTACCATTATCAATGAAACTGGTAGACCCATTCACACACTGTCCATACGGTCAGCAGGAGCCAGCACAAAGGAAGGGAACTGTCGCTTTATAACTTAGTGCCACATATCTTACTTCTCCACATAGACTGTAAATACAGGCCTGACTCCTCCGTCCTCGTAGACTGTGGGCACAGGCCTGACTTTTCCTGTAGAATTTGTGTGCAGGTTCTACTGAGACTGCGGGTCCTATGTCTCTTCATAGTCTTTATGTGCTGGTCCTACTTTTCACATACTGTCGGCAAGAGATATACTTTATAGACTGTGGGAGCATATTTTTATCTTTCTTCTTAGACAATGGGTGTAGGTCGTTTACACACAGATTGCGGTTTCATTCTTTTCTTCATAATCCACGAGGTAAAGTCCTATTTCCAGGACGTCCCTCCTGACAGCACCACCAGGAGGTTGTCCTTCTTATCCTTGATAGGGACAGGAACACAGAAGAGGTTAAATAGCCCCTCCCCATCTCCACCCCTCAGTGTTTTACCTGTCCCTATCAGGGACAGACGCAGAGGAGCGTTGGTGCGGCTTGCCGTACTGAAGATTCCAATAGCCGGTTGAGCAGGGCTCCCGGAGTGCCTTCATCCCTTCATCAGCGAAGGCTTGCTAATGCAGGCTGAGTCCGCAGGAACGCGCTGACACCGAGGGAGGTCCCTTAGCGCGGGTTGAGCTGTGTGCTCCCATCTTTGGCACATCCCTCTCCAGTGGGCTCTGCGCCTCAAGCTGCACACGGTCCATGCCGGTGGTGATCGATCCAGGCGCGCCATCGGACACGCCACGTCTCCCTGTATCAAAACTATCATCAGAGAGGAAGTACAGTCCACAGTATCGGCACTAATGCCAGTCGAATCCCCCCGCCCTAAGAAACCTAGGTGGGAACAGGATCTTAGCTCAGAAGAGGGTGAGCTTTCAGCTTACTCCATATCTGACTCCGTGGAGGGCAAATGCTCTTCAAATATCTTCCCAGAAGAAAGAAAGATACCTATTCTCTTCTGTGAACACGGACACACTACTGCAGGCCGTTAGAAACACCATGAAGGTGGAAGAGTCCACAGAACCCCTTACAGGGATGTTTGGCGGGCTCAGAGCTCGCAGGAACAGAGTGTTTCCCGTGAATCACCATATATAAGAGATGATTTTGGAAGAATGGGGTGACGTAGCAAAGAAGCTAGTAGTCCCAAGAGATTTTAGATACCATCTACCTTTTGATCCAGATGAAACCACAGTTTGGGAATCTGTGCCTAAAGTACAGTAGATATACCTGTAGCTAAGATCTCAGAAAAGACCGCCATACCATTTGAGGATTCCTCGGGTCTCAAAGACCCTATGGACAAAAGATCTGAAGATCTCCTCAAAAAGGCCATTATGAAAACAAATATTGCGGCCACCTCAGTTGCCAGGTCAATGTCGCTGTGGGTAGAAAAATTAGAAACCCAAATTAATAGTAAAACTCCCAGAGATGAAATCCTGAAGTCTACCACTCCTGAAGATGGCGACAGACTTTATGGCCGATGCTTCGGCAGAATCAGTGCACTTCGCTGCAAGAAACAACGCTTTATCTAACGCAGCAAGGAGAGCTCTGGCTCAGATCATGGTCGGGTGATACGTAGTTAAAAAACAAACTATGTTCAATACCCTTCTCTGGTCTTCATGTTTTCGGTCCAGTAGTGGACGAATTGCTTGAAAAAGCAGCAGATAAGAAGGGCTTTCCTGAAGAAAAACCAAAAAATACACAGTCCTTTCATAGAACTCGGTCCCATCCCAAACAAGACTATAGAGGGAAAGGGAAAGGCGGAAGATGGAGCTACCCGAAAGGGGGTAGAGGCAGGGGTACCTTTCAAGATCAGAAGCCAAGAACCAACAAACAATGACGTCAACTTAGTGGGTGGAAGACTTCAGTACTTACTACAGGGTTGGAAAAACATCACTCAAAACTCATGGATCTTAAGTTTGATAGAACGGGGGTACAGAATAGAATTCAGCCAAACACCTCCCAGAAGATTTTGCCAAACTCAAACCCAGTCATTATCGGTTCATCAGAGAATTCTAAAGGATATTCAGTAGCTTATCCAGATAAAAGCCATCATTCCGGTACCCCATTCTCAAAGGTTCAAAGGACACCATTCAAGTCTGTTCTCCATAAAGAAACCAAGCGGAGAATACCGTACGATTATAAACCTGAAACCTTTAAATCTATCAGTTGATTACAAACAGTTCAAGATGGAATCCCTCAAGTCTGTAATACCTCTAATCCAGAAGGGATCAGTAATGAGCACATTAGACCTAAAAAAGTGCCTACTACCAGGTTCCCATCTCCGCCTCACACCAACAGTATCTCAGATTTGCCATAAAAGACCGAGATCACATTCTACATTACCAGTTCACGTGCCTGCCATTCGACCTCTCGTCTGCTCCCAGAATATTCACCAAACTCATGGCAGAGGTGATGGCCTTCTTAAGGGGAAAAAAAGATCCTCATCATCCCTTATCTGGACGACATCCTGCTGATAGCAGACTCTCCTCAACAGATGGAACAGAACTTAACAGCGATGTCACTCTTAAAAAGCCTAGGATGGCTAATAAATCTTAAAAAATCAAACCTCAGACCCGAAACAAGGAAATTATTTCTCGGAGTGATTCTAGACTCAGTTCAGGAACATACGTACCTCCCGCATCACAAGCAGGAATCATTCAAAAAAAGAGTTCCTAATATTACAGAAGCAAAAGCAAACATCCAAAAGAAAGGCCATGCGGGTACTGGGCTTAATGACATCTTTCATTTCCAGCGTTCAGTGGAGTCAATATCACTCAAGACCCCTGCAGCAGGATATTCTCTCACTTTGGGACGGCAGAGACGTAACCCTGGACAACATAGTGCGCCTATCCCTAGACGCAAAGAGTTCACTGTCATGGTGGACCATAACAAAGAATCTTGAGAAAGGAAGGCCTTGGAGAACATCTCCATGTGTAAGCATCACTACAGATGCAAGCCTCTGCGGCTGGGGAGCCCACATAGAAGAGGACTACTCTCAAGGGACTTGGCCTGCTTCAGTACGAAGCAGGTCTTCAAATTACAGGGAACTCAGGGCAGTCTAGGAAGCCTTAACAACATTCCAGGAAAAATTAAAAGATCAGCACATCTGTGTCTTTTCAGACAACTCAACGACAGTAGCCTTTCTACTTCATCAAGGAGGTCCAAAACATCGTCACTTACTGGACCTGCCAGATACAATATTCTCCTGGGCAGAACATAGTCAAATCAATAACCGCAGTTCACCTAAAAGGCACCGAAAACCAGGTAGCCGACTTTCTGAGCAGACAGAAATTATGCCCCACAGAATGGTGCTTAAACGAGGAAATCTTCCTCCAACTAACCCAACATTGGGGTTTCCCGGAAGTAGATCTGTTCGCCTCAAGGAAGAATACAAAAACACAAAGGTTCTTTTCGCTGAATCCAGGAGACAGACCGTCAGGAATAGACGCATTGGATCAAAATTGGGACATGAATTTGGCACACACTTTTCCTCCGTTGGCTCTAATACCGAGATTATTGAGGAAGATCCAGGAGAGCCAGACATCAGTTATATTGATAGTCCCATACTGGCCCAAAAGGAGCTGGTTTCCTCTACTGAAATGGATGTCTTTGGAGGATCCAATCTATCTACCAGTAAGACCGGACCTTTTATCTCAGGGCCCTCTAGTTCATCAAAACCCGGGTCTACTACAATTATCAGCATGGATCCTGAAAAAGAAATCCTAAGATCAAAAGGCCTCTCGGAACCAGTCATTGCCACTATCCAGAACAGTAGGAAACCTGTAACTTCCGCAATATACAGGAAAATATGGAAGAAATTTTGTTCCCAGAGCACAGCCCCTGTGACGGTCTCTCAGGGTCCAGATATTCCAAAAATTCTAGACTTTCTCCAGTCAGGCTTTGATAAATGACTAAGGCCTAGTACATTAAAGGTACAGATCTCAGCCCTCAGTTCCTTCTATGACTTCCAGCTATCCTCCCATCCATGGATAGTGCGATTTGTTAAGGCCATTCAAAGACTTAGGCCTACAATTCGCAGTTCAGTGCCTCCCTGGGATCTAAACCTGGTGTTAAATGAACTTTGTAAGGAACCATATGAGCCACTAGCTCAAGCAGACTTAAGAGCCGTAACCTTTAAAGCTCTCTTCTTGGTGGCAATAACTTCAGCGAAACGTATCGGTGAGATCCAATCTTTATCCATCAAAGATCCATACTTAAAGGTCCAGGATGATTGTATCATCCTTAAACTAGACCCCTGGTTTCTTCCTAAGGTAGTCTCTGACTTCCATAGAAGTCAAGAAATTGTTTTACCCACATTTTGCCAAAACTACAGTAATGACAAAGAGTGTTCTCTTCACGCTTTAGATGTCAAAAGGACAATTCTACACTACCTAAAGATCACAAATGATTGGAGAATGGACTCCAACCTCTTCATCCAGATGGCAGGAAGAAATAAAGGGAAGAAAGCATCCAAAGCTACTCTAGCTAGATGAAGTCTACCATCTCGGCAGGAAGAACCCCTCCAGAAAGCCTCAAGGCACACTCGCTGAGAGCAATCTCGGCCTCATGGGCAGAAAGCGCTGAGGCCTCTATGGACCAAATATGCAAAGCTGCTACATGGTCAAAATCAAATACCTTCTGTAGGCATTACATATTAGATGTAACAGTAAACCAACAAACTGCATTTGGGAGGAAAGTCCTCCAAGCTGTAATCCCGCCCTAAGTGAAATAGGAGTTATTGGTATTTCTCCTGGTGGTGCTGTCAGGAGGGACGTCCTGGAAAGTAGGAATTAGTCCTACCGGTAATAGTGTTTCCAGGAGTCCATCATGATAGCACCCCTTATATACCCTCCCTTGAGTTCCTGTCTATGTGATGTAAACATGTGTAGAGAGGAATTTCAATAAAATAGAGTTGCATCCATCCTGGTGTGGTACTTCGAAAAAATCACTGAGGTGGGGATGGGCTATTTAACCTCTTCTGTGTTCCTGTCCCTATCAAGGATAAGAAGGATAACCTCCTGGTGGTGCTGTAATGATGGACTCCTGGAAACACTATTACCGGTAGGACTAATTCCTACTTTCTCATAGACTGTGAATGCACTTCCAATTTTTTCTTATAGGTCTACACCATGTAGACCGCAGGCACAGGTCTTCCTTTTATTCCTTTTACAAGCAACAGCCAAGCTTCAATGAAAATATAGAGCCTGCCGCCATCTGTGTTGGCCAATTATTGTGCCCTGAAAATTCATGGACATTATTACTACTATTTTTGCAGTACTCTGTGATTGTCCTCTGGAGACTTCCTGACACATTGGAAAGGGGGAAGGTAGGACTGAGTGAACATCTGTGATGTTCACTCTTTTTGGTTCAAAACGCAAGTGATACATGTAATGATGCGCTTGTACCTTTAAGATGGTTCTCAGCATGGTAGTTTACAGGCCTGGACCTGGCTCGGGGCTCGTTTCGTGCTGCCTGTTTATCTCGTCTCTAAAGCTGCCTCGCCCAAGTGGCACAGGGCCCTGTAGACCAGAGCGAGGAGCGAAGTTGTGGTTTCTGCTTTTTCTTTTTTTTTGTTTCACCTACTTCTAACTCTGAAGTCTAAAAACAGAAGAAAAAGTATTTTTTTTTCTGCTGTGGGTGGGATCCCTGCTGTGATTCAGAAAATAAAGTCTGGTTCTGACGCTGGGTGCCTCATACCACATAATGTCACTGGTTTTATACATGCAGATAATGATTATTTGCCCTTTTAGATTTCTTTCCTATTCCCTCTGACCTACAGATTTCCTGGTTTATCATGTGTAGAACTATATCATTTTACAGAACAGAATAGGTCGATGTCTCACATGTAGGATAGAGGGTGATTCGTTGGAACAGTGTTGCATTGGCATCATCCCCAGGAGCTGCTCATTACTTATAATAATAATCTTTTTATTTATATAGTGCCAACTTTTTCCGTAGTGCTTTACAGTTTGCACAGATTATCATTTCTGTTCCCGGTGGGGCTCACAATCTTCATTCCCTATCGATATGTCTTTGGAATGTGGGAGGAAACTGGAGTACCCGGAGGAAACCCATGAAAACACGGGGAGAACATACAAACTCCTTGCAGATGTTTTCCTTAGTGGGATTTGAACCCAGGACCCCAGCGCTACAAGGCTTCAGTGCTAACCACTGAGCCACCGTGCTGCTCCTTACCTGCCCCTTACCCTAATGTCCTATCAGTGTTATTAATGTGACTGCAAATAGAAGTGGAGAATCCACCTGGTTCTCATATGTGGCTTCATCTGCGTGGTGGTCCAGGACGTATAGGACGTGAATCATTCTGTTCCTTATTTGGTAGTTTGCTTATTGCAGGATGCAGCAATCATTGAGAAAATGTGGCGATGTTGGAGATGTATTTTACCAGTATAAGGTCCCAGTAATTAGAGGATTTAGTGCAATGTGAGGTTTACGCTGATGACTATTGCGATCTGCCGAAGGCTGTGAGCATTCCCCTGGGCTGTGTACTCTTCGTACTGTAGTCGGAGTTCAATGTGCAATTTACCAACTCCCGGCATGTATTTTACTTACTATATCTTATCATTCCTATCCCAAGAGCTGACCATTTTGTTTAATTTTAGGCTGTGTGCACACGTTGTTGATTTTTTGCGGTTTTTTTTCCGCATTTTTTCGCTATAAAAACGCTATAAAACCGCAAAAAAAGGCATACATTATGCATCCCATCATTTAGAATGAATTCCGCAATTTTTGTGCACATGATGCGTTTTTTCCACGAAAAAAGCGCATCGCGGTAAAAAACGCAGCATGTTCATTAATTTTGCGGGTTTTTTTTTTTTTGTGGATTTCCCACTATATAATGCATTGCGAAATGTCTAGAAAAATCCTCAAAAAAAAAAAACGCACCAAAGACGCGCAGAAAATTTCAGGTTTTTCTCAGGAAATTTCAGCTAGAAATCCTGAACGTGTGCACATAGCCTTAATCCTTGCCTTTGTTAATCTACGGTGTGTTTTGTTTTTGTTTTAAACTGCGGCATGTCAATTCTATCAGTTTTTTGCTGCATTTTTACCTATTCACTGCAATGCATAAAAAGCGCATACAAATGCAAAAGAAACCATGAAAAACGCATAAAAAAGCATGCAATGTGCACAGCATTTTTTCCTGCCAACACTGTGTTTTTCCATGCTGAAAAGGCACTGTGTGGACATGACCTAAGCGTTTCCAAACCTTAGTAATTGACGGTCATGAATGCCGGAGCTGCTTGGATTAGAGGAGTGTCGCCTCCATGAGGCCTCGGCTGTCGCAAGCGTGCCGCTGTCTTAATGACTTTTGCAGATAAGAAAATCTGCGTAACTCTGGACACTTCACAGTTTTCACGTCTGTTTTTTTCCAGTCAGGTGGAAGCCGAATAACATTCTCCCTCCAGGTTACTGTCTGGTTCTGCTTTATCCCATTGCATCATGCACAGAAGTCTGGAGATCAGGCCTGGAAGTGTCCCAGAGGGCGTTGATGCTTGAAAGAGGATGCAAGGGCAGTGAAAACCTCACAGTGGCCAATGCTGTGTGTAAAAATGTTATTTTTCTCAGCAATAATACTGGAAATAATTGTGAAGTAGTCTGCTTTATAATCCGCACCATCCACCATTAGCACTTTAGATAATGTGTGCCGTCCACCAGTAGTATCTTACATAATAATGGCCATCCACTTGTAGAATTTTGTATAATGAGCGTCAACCATCTGTGGCATTTTGCATAATGTGAGCCATCCACCTGTAGTATCTTACGTAATGTGTGCCATCCACCTGGAGCATCTTACATAATGTGAGGCATCCGCCTGTAGCATCTTACATAATGTGTACCATCTACCTGTAGCATCTTAAGTAATGAGAGGCATCCGCCTGTAGCATCTTACATAATGTGTACCATCTACCTGTAGCATCTTACATAATGTGAGGCATCCACCTGTAGCATCTTACGTAATGAGAGGCATCCACTTGTAGCATCTTACATAATGTGAGGCATCCGCCTGTAGCATCTTACGTAATGAGGCATCCACCTGTAGAGTTTTACATAATTAAGGCCACCTACCTGTAGCAGCTTATATAATGTGAGCCATCCACTTGTAACATCTTGAATAATGTGGGCCATTCACCTATGTGATCTTACATAATGCATGACATCCACTTGTAGTATCTTGCATAAGGAGGGCCATCCACCCAGGCCTGTGGAATCAGTAAGCCAAACTTCTGACTCCTCAAACTTCCTTGACTCCAGACTCTTGACTCCACAGCACTGGTCACTACTGAGCATGTACATAAAGTGCAGCGCAGATTCATCTCACCTAAAAAGCTGAGATCCTTAGATCAGGAATAGAATAGACATTTATAGGACATTTCATAAGTTTCCCAAATACTTATGAAAAATGTACAGCACACACTGCATTAAACTACGGTACCCAATTTATTATATTATTTAGGAGTCAGTCGGTCCATTTTATACCGACTCCACTAAAATGGACACAGACTCCCAACTCCACATCCCTGCATCCACCTGTAGAATCTTACCTAATACGTGCCATCCACCTTTAGCATCTTACATAATGTGTTCCATCCACTTATAGCATCTTATATAATGTGAGGCATCCGCCTGTAGCATCTTACATACTGTGCGCCATAAAACTCTAACATCTTATATAATAATGGCCATCCACCTGTAACACCTTACATAACGAGTGCTATCCACCTGTAGCATCTTATATAATGAGGGCCTTCCACCTGTATCATCTTACATAATGAGGGCCATCCACCTGTAGCGTCTTACTTAATGAGGGCCTTCCACCTGTAGCATCTTATAAAATGAGGGCCATCCACCTGTAGCATCTTATATAATGAGGGCCATCCACTTGTAGCATCTTATATAATGAGGGCCATCCACCTGTAGCATCTTACATACTGTGCACCATACTAACATCTATATATATAATTGTCTAAGGGGTACTTCCGTCTTTCTGTCTGCAACTTCCATAACGGAAATCCCGCGTTGCTGATTGGTCTCACCAGCTGTCTCTCATTGCTGCCGCGACCAATCAGCGACGGGCACAGTCCGATTAGTCCCTCCCTACTCCCCTGCAGTCAGTGCCCGGCGCCCGCATGCTCCCATCCAGTCACCGCAGTCAGTGCCCGGCACCCGCATGCTCCCCTCCAGTCACCGCAGTCAGTGCCTGGCGCCCGCATGCTCCCCTCCAGTCACCGCTCACACAGGGTTAATGCCAGCGGTAACGGACCGCGTTATGCCGCGGGTAACGCACTCAGTAACCGCTACTATTAACTTTGTGTGTCCCCAACTTTTTACAAGAGTAAAAAGATGTAATGTTAAAAATAATAAAAAAACAAAAAACATGCTATACTCACCCTCCGTAGTCCGCCGAGCCGCGCGCGGCCTCCGCCATCTTCCGTTCCCAGAGATGCATTGCGAAATTACCCAGAAGACTTAGCAGGTGAGTATATAACTATTTTTTTGTTTTAATTATTTTTTTTTTTAACAGGAATATGGTGCCCACACTGCTATATACTACGTGGGCTGTGTAATATACCGCGTGGCTGCTATATACTACCTGGCCAGTGTTATATACTGTGTGTGCTGTGCTATATATTACATGGCCAGTGTTATATACCGCGTGGCTGCTATATACTACCTGGCCAGTGTTATATACTGCGTGTGCTGTGCTATATATTACGTGGCCAGTGTTATATACTGCGTGGCCAGTGTTACATACTACGTCGCCTGTGTTATATACTGCGTGGCTGCTATATTATTATTATTTATTTATATGGCACCATTGATTCCATGTGGTGCTGTACATGAGAAGGGGTTACATACAAGTTACAGATATCACTTACAGTAAACTAACCAACAATGACAGACTGATACAGAAGGGCGAGGACCCTGCCCTTGCGAGCTTACATTCTACAGGATTATGGGGAAGGAGACAGTAGGTTGAGGGTTGCAGGAGCTCCGGTGTTGGTGAGGTGTATATATATACTGCGTGGGCTGTGTTATATAGTACGTGGGCTGTGTTATATACTGTTTGGGCTGTGTTATATGTTGCGTGGCCTGTATTAACGCATCGGGTATTCTACAATATGTATGTGTATGTGGCACAGGCCACATCGCATTTGTCTGCTATATACTACATGGCTCCGATATACTACGTGGCCTGTGCTATATACTATGGCTGCTACATACATACATACATACATACATACATACATACATACATACATACATACATACATACATATTCTAGAATACCCGATGCGTTAGGCTGCCGTCACACTAGCAGTATTTGGTCAGTATTTTACAATAGTATTTGTAAGCCAAAACCAGGAGTGGGTGATAAATGCAGAAGTGGTGCATATGTTTCTATTATACTTTTCCTCTATTTGTTCCACTCCTGGTTTTGGCTCACAAATACTGATGTAAAATACTGACCAAATACTGCTAGTGTGACAGCAGCCTTAGAATCGGGCCACCATCTAGTCTTATATAATAAGGGCCATCCACCTGTAATACCTTACAAAACGATGGCCATCCGCCTGTAGCATCTTATATAATGAAGGCCATCCGCCTGTAGCATCTTATATAATGAAGGCCATCCACCTGTAGCATCTTATATAATGAGGGCCTTCCATCTGTAGCATCTTATATAATGCACAACATCCACCTGTAGCATCTTATATAATGAGGGCCATCCATCTGTAGCATCTTATATAATGAGGGCCTTCCACCTGTAGCATCTTATATAATGAGGGCCATCCACCTGTAGCATCTTATATAATGCATGACATCCACCTGTAACATCTTACATAATGAGGGCCACCTACCTGTAGCATCTGACATAATGCACGCCACCTACAACCCCCAACACAGTGTGTGCCAGCTTTCTGTAGAATCCTATATATATGTTATTAATCTGTAGGGTCCATACTTGTTATCACTGATAGTGGAGTAGGGTAGTAGAGATGTTTGGGTCCACTGTTTAGCAGAGTTGCTTTTACTTTGGATTCTTCCGATGGTTGACAGTTTACATGTTCTTGGCAGTGGAAGGGTCACTCTGAGCCAAGTTATATTTCTACAAAGCTTATGAAGAAATGTGGAATTTATTATCTATTACCCAACCAGAGTCTTCGATATGGAGTGCAAATTTAAATGTATAAAAGCTTATAAAAAGTAGATGTTCTCTGGCTGAGGAACTTACACTCGTATTGCTGGGGACACAAGTCTGGATAGCAGGGACAGGCAGGAAGGCCGGCCAATTATCTCTGCTAGACATCTATGCCCCACCTGGACCCAGGCCAGAAACTGATAAACGTTAAAGATGGAAGTTCACATCAGCAAGGGCACTTGATCGTGTTACAGACTCCACAGAAAGGAAACCCGAATCTTCCTTCTGTTCTCCTCTTCCTTTAACCTCTTAGCAAACTGCTGCCGGATAGTGGTGATCCGATTTGGACCAGAATCTGAGAGTATGCGCTTGCCTTGGGGTAAAATCATCAATCGCCCAACCCCCGTGGGCTGATTTTGTAAATTAGTGAATGTGATCTAACTGGTTGGCCTGACCCCATCATCATTCCATATAAAGAACCTGCTCACACACAAGAGCAAATAGACTAAAAATGTTACCGGTAGTGTCAACATAAACAAAATCCTTATCCAATTAAAAAAGAAAATACACTTTATAACTATGAAGAAGGAAAATTCATGCACAATTCTTGATTCTAACAATAATTACAAATAGTGGCACTCATATTGTGAGTCATTTATTAAGCCACATATAAAGCCAAGACTAAATGAGTCAGGGAGGTGGGGGAAACAGAAAGCAAACCTCAATGCTTTCACTAATATTTTTGACCCTGTTATTCACCCTACCTGATCAGAGATTGGCACCCTAGGTAAAGTACGCAAGTTATGGTGCCCCCGTTCAGTCGTCTCACCCTATTAAACCCTAGGGAGTCCTGCAAACTACAACCCCTCACGGAGAAAGGATGGAGACAATACGTAATTCCTATGACAATCTGCAACCAATATACAAGTAATAAAGTGACAAAGTTCAGGGTTAATAAATTAATGACAAATTCACCTCCTCAGACCACTCCATGTCCTCTAAAGGTTAATAGTCTGGACTAACTTGATGTTGCCATGACTTCTGCAATCCGCTTCTTTCATGCACATGTCATAAATGATTTATTGTGAATTGACCACTTTATTGCATCCATTACAGAGGCAGAACATGAAGTTCCTGGGCCCCAATGCAGAATCCATAACAGGTTCCTCCCCCATATGTGATATGTCATTATTGCTGATCTCCTGTGGTGTTTGGGTGCCTTTTGCATCTCGGTGAAGTCCCTGGTTCATAATTTGATGCCCCATTTGCTATCAAGATTACAGTTGATATGTGCATATTTTAGATCAGGGGTTTCTGCTCTGGTCATATATGGGGGAACCTGCTGATTACTGACAGAATTACACTGTTTCTATTACTTCTGACATTTGTTTTGGGTTTTGGAGATCTGTTTATTCTGCTGTGTCCTCATGTCATCTTTTTCCTCTTCCTCCTGATTCTTTGCCTCGTTCGCTTCCACATCTTTTGTCTTCCTGTTGTATTTTCCTGCGCTTGCGTGTTGTGTTCTCCCACATCTTTCCCAACTTCCGCTTGCATGCATCCCCTCTTCTTCCTCCTGCGGCTTTTCCTCAACTTCCTTCTACGCCTTTTCTCCATCTTCCTCCTGCGCCTTTCCCCCCAATCTTCCTCTTGCACTATTTCCACCCACTCTCCCTCTTGCACTATTTCCCCCAATCTTCCTCTTTTGCCTTTTCACCCCATCTTCCTTTTGCGCCATTTCCCCCACATCTTGCACCTGTGTCTTTTCCCCCATGTCTTGCACCTGTGCCTTTTTCCCCACGATTTGCACCTGCGCCTTTTACCCCACTCGTCTTGATCCTGTGCCTTTTACCCCACTCATCTTGCTCCTGGGCCTTTTCCCTATATTCTTCCATGTTACTTGGAAATCTTTGTACATAAATGACTACATGTAAAGTAAGTGTATTATATCTGGGAGAGACATCTTTGATTTCCTGTGTTGCTGGAAGGAAGGGACTATAAAGCAGATGACCCCACTGGTACCACTGGATATCATGAATTAACATCAATCTGTCAGGCTTCCTGATGAGCCGCACGGTGTCACACGTTGAGGCAATTATAGGAAGACTTATCTAGATAAGTACTACCCTTTACCTTACATTTAATATGTTATCAATTACATTTATGTTGCAGCTAGGGGAACATATGGCCCTGCTGATCTAAAGCTGTCTGAGTTAGTGGTGTTGGTTCGAGGACAGTATAGGGCATCCCAGAGATAGCTGCCGAGGAGAGTGGGCCACTGTTGTCTATCTAGGGTCCCAACCTCTGCAGTTAGGTAGGGTTGAGCTTGTTACGGTAAGGACGTATTTTTATGTCATCAGTATTTTTTATCAAAATATTTTCTCTGGATTGTTAATGGGTACATATCGGCGATATCGCACCCTAATTGCTGTAAGATAATGTTGTATGTAGACAGCTATTTGTTGATCCTGATTACACTTTTAATATCTGTTTTTAATCTGACGTAAATACATTGGTGTTAGTTAATTAGGGCATACCAGGGCATTGTAGGGACAGCCACCGTTGAGCAGGGGTGCCACTTTGCTTCCATAGGATGCCATTCTCCGCTGTTAGGTAGACACTAATTATAGGCATCGAATTAGGGTGAGTTATTTACATTACGGTGTTTATATCCATTTATATTTGTTAGTGTTTGATATTTTTGTGTTGTGAGTCTGACCTTTTAATGTTTGATAATATAGTATTCAATTTTAATTAGAATGGTCTGTATATAATAGCCCAGCCCCACTGGTGAACAAGATCACTGGAATCTTAACCCCTTCCCGACCTGTAACGCCACGTAGGCGTCATGAACGTCGGTGCCAATCCGACCTGTGACTCCTATGTGGCGTCATGGAGGGATTGCGTCCCTGCAGATCGGGTGAAAGGGTTAACTCCAATTTCACCCGATCTGCAAAGACAGGCGGAGTGGTACTTCAGCCCAGGAGGGGTGGCTTTGCCCCCACGTGGCTACGATCGCTCTGATTTGCTGTTGAAAGTGAAACAGCCAATCAGAGCAATTTGTAATATTTCATCTATGAAACGTGGTGAAATATTACAATCCAGCCATGGCTGATGCTGCAATATCATCGGTCATGGCTGGAAACCCTGATCTGCCCCCGTCACCGATCTCCTCCACAGTCCTCCGTCCTGTCCCATACTGTGCTCAGCTCCCCTCCGTCTTCCTGTACGCTCCCCCCGTCCTCCTTCCCCCCCCCCTCCATGCTCCGAACCCACCCCCTCATACTTACCGAGCCTCCCGGTGTCCGTCCATCTTGTCCATGGGCGCCGCCAGCTTCCAAAATGATGGGCGCATGCACAGTGCACCCGTCGAATCTGCCGGCCTTCAGATTCATTCCAGGTACATTTTGATCACTGTGATCAAAATACGGTTTTATCACAGTGATCAAAATAAAAAAAATAGTAAATGAACACCCCCACCCCTTTATCACCCCCGTAGGTAGGGACAATAATAAAATAAAGAAAATATATTTACTTTTATTTTTCCACTAGGGTTAGGGCTAGAATTACGGTTAGAACTAGGGTTAGGGTTAGAATTAGGCTATGTGCACACGGTGCGGCTTTGGCTGCGGATCCGCAGCGGATTAGTAGCCGTTTTCCATCAGGTTTACAGTACCATGTAAACCTATGGAAAACCAAATCCGCTGTCCCCATGATGCGGAAAAAACCCCGCGGAAATACTGCGTTGTATTTTCCGCAGCATGTCAATTATTTGTGTGGATTCCGCAGCGTTTTACACCTGTTCCTCAATAGGAATCCGCAGGTGAAATCCGCACAAAAAACACTGGAATTCTGCGGTAAATCCGCAGGTAAAACGCAGTGCCTTTTACCTGCGGATTTTTAAAAAGTGGTGCGGAAAAATCTCACGAATCCGCAATGTGGGCACATAGCCATAGGGTTGGAATTAGAGTTAGGGTTGGAAATAGGGTTAAGATTAGGCTTGTGGTTAGGGGTGTGTTGGGGTTAGGGTTGTGGTTAAGGGTGTGTTGGGGTTAGGGTTGTGATTAGGGTTATGGCTACAGTTGGGATTAGGGTTAGAGGTGTGTTGGGGTTAGTGTTGGAGTTTGAATTGAGGGGTTTCCACTGTTTAGGTACATCAGGGGTCTCCAAACGCAACATGGCACCACCATTGATTCCAGACAATCTTGCGTTCAAAAAGTCAAATGGTGCTCCCTCCCTTCCAAGCCCCGACGTGCGCCCAAACGGTGGTTTACCCCCACATATGGGGTACCAGCATAATCAGGACAAGCTGGGCAACAACAATTGGGGTCCAATTTCTCCTGTTACCCTTGCGAAAATACAAAATTGCTTGCTAAAACATAATTTTTGAGGAAAGAAAAATTATTTTTTATTTTCACGGCTCTGCGTTCTAAACTTCTGTGAAGCACTTGGGGGTTCAAAGTGCTCACCACACATCTAGATAAGTTCCTTGGGGCGTCTAGTTTCCAAAGTGGGGTCACTTGTGGGGGGTTTCTACTGTTTAGGCACATCAGGGGCTCTGCAAACGCACCGTGACACCCGCAGACCATTCTATCAAAGTCTGCATTTCAAAACGTCACTACTTCCCTTCCGAGCCACGACGTGTGCCCAAACAGTGGTTTACCCCCCCATACGGGGTATCAGCGTACTCAGGACAAACTGGGCAGCAAATATTGGGGTTCAATTTCTCCTGTTACCCTTATGAAAATAAAAAATTGCTTGCTAAATCATAATTTTTTAGGAAAGAAAAATGATTTTTATTTTCACGGCTCTGCGTTATAAACTTCTGTGAAGCACCTGAAGGGTTAATAAACGTCTTGAATGTGGTTTTGAGCATCTTGAGGGGTGCAGTTTTTAGAATGGTGTCACTTTTGGGTATTTTCAGCCATATAGACCCCTCAAACTGACTTCAAATGTGAGGTGGTCCCTAAAAAAAGGTTTTGTAAATTTCATTGTAAAAGTGAGAAATCGCTGGTCAAATTTTAATCCTTATAACTTCCTAGCAAAAAAAAATTTTATTTCCAAAACTGTGCTGATGTAAAGTAGACATGTGTGTAGCGTTATTTATGAACTATTTTGTGTCACATAACTCTCTCGTTTAACAGAATAAAAATTCAAAATTTGAAAATTGCGAAATTTTCAACATTTTAGCCAAATTTCCATTTTTTTCACAAATAAACGCAAAAATTATCGACCTAAATTTACCACTAACATGAAGCCCAATATGTCTCGAAAAAACTTTCTCCGAACCGCTAGGATCCGTTGAAGCGTTCCTGAGTTATTACCTCATAAAGGGACACTGGTCAGAAGTGCAAAAAACGGCCAGGTCATTAAGGTCAAAATAGGCTGGGTCATGAAGGGGTTAAATAGATGGAGTAAAGTACATTAGTTTCCTGGTTTACTGCTAGTGTTTCCCTAGACTCTGGTTCCAACACTGGTTCGCTAGCATCCAGTGAACCATGTAGCATCAGTGTTTTGGTGCTGTTTCCAGTGTTGATGTTGAAGTTAAATAAAAATGGACATTTCTTGGGCATTCCCCTAATCTCCCTCTCTGGCATCATGAAAGTGTATCCTTTGTTTCTTCTTTTCAAAGAATCATTGACTGTCGGTTGTGAGCAGTACAAATGAAAATAAATGCTTCAGTGTCTATATGGATGAAGTGTTCTGGAGGGGCACAAAGGGGGTGTTGGTGGCCTGTGGGGGGGTCTACTGTCCAGCGAATAGGATTCCAACTTGGAGAAAGAAAGGGATCATTGAGCAGCTCCCGTGGATGGATAATTGATATATTCTGTCAGTCCTTGTATAAAATCAAATCTGGCACATTTGTAATTTACACAGTTGATTACCACTGATTATACTAGGATCAGGATTATATTGTGTATTACTTTTTGATTCCTATCAGAAATTTACAGAGGCATGTAAATGTTTGGGCACCTCTGGTCAAAATTACTGTTATTGTACACAGTAAGCAAGCTAAAGATGAAATGATTCTTAAGTTAAAGATGACACATTTCCTTTGTATTCGGGACAAAAAAATATTATTTTTTACATTTTAAAAATTACAAAAAGATAAATGGTCCAGTGCAAAAGTTTGGGCACCCTTTGAGATTTGTGTGCTCAGATAACTTTGACCAAGGTTTCAGACCTTAATTAGCCTGCTAGGGTTATGGCTTGTTCACTATCATTGTTATGAAAGACCAGGTGATGCAATTTTCCCAGCTTTATAAAAACCCAGTCTCCTCTAAACTTGTGCCATAAACAGCAGCCATGGGTTCTTCTAAGCAGCTGCCTAGCACTCTGAAAAATGGAGGCCCACAAAGCAGGAGAAGGCTGTAAGAAGATGGCAAAGCGTTTTCAAGTTGTTTTTTCCTATGTTGAAATGTAATTAAGAAATGGCAGTTAACAGTTCCTGGAATGGAGGTCAAGATAAGGTTTTGAAGACCAAGCAAAATTTCAGTGAGAGCTCCTGGTAGGATTGCTAGAGAGACAAATCAGAACCCCCAACTGACTGCAAAAGACCTTCAGAAAGATTTAGCACTCTGGGGTTGTGGTAAATTTTTCTACTGTTCAGAGACACTTGCACAAATATGGTCTTCATGGAAGAGTCATGAGAAGAGAATATTTCCTGCATCCTCACCATAAAATAAACACCCATTGGACCGGTCCTCCCCCGGGTGAGTATAATAAACCTTGTTTTTCTTCTCTTTCAGGTTGGTCCAGGGGCTTATCTACAGCATTATAGAATGCTGTAGATAAGCCCCAAAAGGCAGTGGCCGTATCTTATAGCGGCAAAACGAGGTGACAGGTTCCTTTTAAGCCTGGGGATGGATCAGTCATGCTTTGTGGTTGTGTTGCAGAAAATGGCATGGGGAACATTTCACTGGTAGAAGGAAAAATGGATTCAATTAAATTTCAACAAATTCTTGATTCCAATTTTGAAAAAATTGTTTTTAACTCCAACAATACGTGAGGTTTATTAAGCAGGAAGGTGGTAGATGTCACATGAACTTGGCCCTGGTGACTTGTGCGGGACTCCTAGAATCCATTGATCCGCAATAATGTAGAGTTCAGGCTAATGGGCAAGGAGACAATAGACTGGTTTGCAGAGACTGTAGGCTAGGAATAGATGAGTTTTCAGGTTCAGTTTGAAGGATCGAAATATGGGAGACAATCAGACATGTTGAGGTACTTGGTTCCAGAGGATGAGTGAAACCCGGGAGAAGTCTTGGAGGCGATTGGATGAGGAACGCATGAGAGCAGAGTACACAAGGAGGTCTTGTGAGGACCGGAGATTACGTGTGATGAGATATTGGGAAGTTAGTTTACTTATTATGCTTGCTTGTATAGCACCATCGTATTTCACAGCGCTTTACAGATATTATCATCGATGTCTCCAATGGGGCTCACAATCTAAATTCCCTATCAGTATGTCTTTGTAGTGTGGGGGAAAACCCACACAAACACTGGGAGAACAGACAAACTCTTTGAAGGTGTTATCCTTGGTGGGATTTGACCCCAGGACACCAGTGCTGCAAACAGTGCTAACCAATAAGTCACCATGCCGCCTAATTTTTTGAAGATGTATGGGGGAGCAAAGGTGGTCCTCTAATTTCCAAAGGAGATCTTCATGGTCAGAAAGGTCACAGAGTGGATAACCCATCGGAGAGGTGTCTTTTCTTGTAAGTGATGGCACTCATTTGACATATTTTACATTCTGTGGGTTGGGATCTCCACCTCTTCCTACCCCAAACAAAGGACAGTTACAGAACAGTCAACCCCTCTGCACTCTTGCCCACATTCAGCTTCCCAGCAGTGTAGACATTGGGGATAATCCTCATACAGCAGGGTGGGCAGTATTGTTTCATGTGATCAGCTATTGCAGATACATTGCTGTTGGCATCATCAGTTTAAAAGTTAAACATTCTAGATAAGTTCCAGTGATTTTCCAAACAAAAAAAAAATTGTGATATAATCACTATTCAATACATACTGAAAACTATATAAAACTACCAGGAATAATGTAAAAAAAAAATCACAGCACAAATAAGACCAGAATATTTAAAAACAATTAAAAGGGCGCAATCAAAAGGTTCATTCAAGTTACTGCCCTAGACATTTTATATAAATAACATTAGCCAGGACCCTCTGTACATCTGAGGAAGCCACTGTGGGTGGCAGGACACTTGGGGTGACAATCACACTCTCCTCCCCACGTACTGATTCTCTATACTTTTCGTCCTGTCTCTTCAATTTTCATGGGTTTCAGGGTCATCTTGTATTCATTTTTGTTTATTTTTCTATCTAATAGTATATATTGAGGTTATTTCTGTATCTAGTGTCTTGAATCCTCGATATTACAGCACGTATCGGATTATGTTCTGTTGGTAACCTTGTGTTCATGTTTTGTACTTGTTTCATAAGTTCCGAAGAATAACCGTAGTTTAAATTTTTATTAAATAAATCATGGGTACATGTCAAAAATAACCAAATTTGTAATAGATCCTATCAGAGAAAGCTTTTTTTTCTCCTCCTGGATTGATCATTTACTCTGTTTTTGGGTAAAATTTGTGTTCCACGAAGACAGATTTTCCTATTACTAATTCTGCTGCAATTCTCCTGAATCGACAGTTACAGTTCTCCGTAGAACGTTATAAGCACTTTAGGGATTCACGTTCTCAGGTAAGCATTAGGTAGCATTCATAGGCAATGCAGTTTGATCCAAACAGGTGCAGTTTTATTGCTTTCATAAAATTCCCAAGTAATTCAAAACCAAAAACCGCTTCTTCTGGTCATAAAGGTATCACGGAAAATAAACAGTTTAATTTGGCAAATATGTTAGTACGGGCTCAGTCGAACAGAGTACAGTCCTTTCTATCGGAGCAAACTTCATACACAGAAAAGGCACCATCTTACCAGTCTCCGTATCCGATTCAGCCTGAGGTCCAGCAGCTTCCAGAGCCAAACATAAGTATTCAACTCCAAGAACTGGATGGACAAATGTCTTTTTTCGATCTTACTAACTATTACTATGATATTTGCAGATGATACAAAACTATGTAAGAACAGTTCAAAATGAACAGGTTGCAGCTTCCACACAGACTGCTCCGCTTTCTTAAGGTACCTTTACACTAAACGACTTACCAACGATCACGACCAGCGATACGACCTGGTCGTGATCGTTGGTAAGTCGTTGTGTGGTCGCTGGGGAGCTGTCACACAGACAGCTCTCTCCAGCGACCAACAATCAGGGGAACAACTTTGGTATCGTTGAAACTGTCTTCAACGATGCCGAAGTCCCCCTGCAGCACCCGGGTAACCAGGGTAAACATCGGGTTACTAAGTGCAGGGCCGCGCTTAGTAACCCGATATTTACCCTGGTTACCATTGTAAAAGTTAAAAAGAAAAAACACTACATACTCACATTCTGATGTCTGTCACGTCCCCCTCCGGCGTCCACAGGGTTAAAACTGCTTTAGGCAAGAGCGCTGCTAATGCACGCGCTGCTGCCGAGATACACTGACTGTGTCAGCGCCGGCAGTAACAGCGGTGACGTCACCGCTGTGCTCTGCTTTACGGCCGGCGCTGACACAGTCAGTGCATCTCGGCAGCAGCGCGTGCCAGGGTGGATTTGATTTAAATCTAACTGATTTAAATCACGATTTAAATCACGATATAAATCACTAGTCAGTAAGGCTTGATTTAAATCGGTGATTTAAATCAAAGTTTCTACCTAAACTAGTTCTTGCTACTTTAACATGCAAGTAGATGAAGATTTTTAGAATCACTTTTTATATTACTTTTTTCTCCCCAGTTTAATGGGTTAATCATTCATATTTGGACACCACTGTTCTGTTGTACTTAGGAAGGAGAAAAATAATCCTGACCTTAATAACAATTTAAATAGATTTATTCAATTGAAACAATAACAACATTACAGCATAAGTTATTTGCTTAAACAAACATCCATGTTTGTTAACTAATTTGGCTAAACAAAATATATATATATTATAAGAAACTTAGACTGTCAGCCCAGCCGACACATGAAAAACTTAAATACTACTGTCCCTGCTGTCCTCTGTAGCTCACTTGTCGTCATCTTCATCATCATCTTCTTCTTTGTTCCTATTCATAATCTGGAAAAGAAAAACAAGCTTTCCTGCTTTATTGGGTCCCAACCGATTTCTCAATTTAGAATGAATGAGTCCAAAGGAAGAGAATATTCTTTCAACGCCTGCAGAAGAAGCTACTGCTGTTAAAAGTGAAATCATTACTTGAACAGTCTCTAAATCCCTAAATCCAAGCGCTTAAGTGACTTCCACCAGTTTACTGGTGTGACCTTCCTTAAAATATCTTCAGCAAACATATATTTCTTGAATGGTTCCCCCTTAGCACTGAAGTTTATTATAGTTGGCATTAAAGATGGATGATTGCTGGATACCCATGTCATAGCTAACTCCTCTTCCTCAGCACTTAGGTTTTGACCCTGATATTGGATATTGACAATATTTGCCAAAAAATTAGCTGGAGTCAGTGCTTGTCCCATTCGTTTGTTTACTGCTTGTAATTTAATTCTGTCCATGTGTAGTTCTGCTTTTAAGTGTTCACTCAGTTCCTTCCAAATTTCAACAGCATCCGCAATAAAACAGCTATTTTTCTGTTTTGTTTTAAGCTTGAGAGATGGGTTTCAGGAAGCTCAGCATATGTTCAACATTTCTCTTAAGCCCAATGTTGAGGATTTTGGCCGTGACAGTGCCATCTATTTTATCTCGATTTTCTTCACAAAGTGTCATCAGAATAGGCCAGTTTTTGATATACTGCTCAAAACAGTCCACCACAGAGTTCCATCTAACATCTTGTGGGAGCGTTAGCTTGGTTCCACCCATCCTTTTCAGAGCTGCTGCAGCAAAATGATTATTACGGAAGTATTTAGCAATTTCAACAACATTAGCCTTTATTTCTGGAACACTTAAGTCTTTGGCTAAGAGGAGCAGCAAATGAGCACTGCAACCATATGTTATTAGCAGCTTTGTATTCCCTCCCTGCTATTCTAAATCTCTTCTCGTCTTGGATACGTTTGCAGCATTGTCAGTGACCAAACTGCGTAGTAGACATTTGAATTTTTGTTCACATGTCGTTATAGCTTTTACTGCCACTTCTTGTAAGTATTCTGCTGTGTGTGCATTTCCTGACGTATCAGTTGTTTGTGCAAGGAAGACTTTACCTTCTTCTGTTGTTATACAAGCACATACAATAGGATCATTGTGGACATTACTCCACCCATCAATACTTAGGTTAACAATTTTACCCTCCAGAGCTGTTGCACATTGCTCCATTTCTCTGTCATACACTTGATCCAGCAGTTTCCCTGCAACATCAGCTCTGCTGGGTGGACTGTATCCTGGTCTCAGTGACTGAACCATATTAATGAAATGTGGGTTCTCAGTCAGACGGAAAGAAGAGTTCGTTGCATAAATAAACTGGGCAATTTTTTCATCAATCAACTCTTTTTCTAATCTGCTAGTTCTTATCACAAACCTATCTATGGTGGTTCCAGGAGGTAAAGGTTTTTTCTTCCTTTTGGGTGATGGTGATATGTGGCTGTGGGTGTCTGATGATGCTGCTGCTGCTAATGAAGCACTATCCTGGATGGATAACTCTGAAACTGTAGAACAGGATGATGGTGATCTTGGAGGTGGATAGTTTCCAGAATCCATGAATTCCCCTAAACAAAAAAAGTCAATGCTGTTATTTTATTGTTTATACAATTTCTGCTTATTGTACACAAGACATCACTGCCCCTGCCCCAAAAGGAATATTTGTTTTTCTTCATAACTGTACCAAATGACAGTAACATGCAGTAATAATAAGAAATATAATTTTTCTCACACATGACAGTTCAGTCTTTAGAAATAGGATTCAATAAAAATGTTTACCAACCTGAAGATCCTGCCTGTTCAGAAGTGTTTCTTTGGTCATCTTCATCACCGCACTTCTCATGATGTTGCCTCATTCGCGCCACCAGGCCTTGCATCTCTTTGTTGCATCGATTGCATTTTGCACGCATGCCTGCCTTACCGATAGGCGAAGGAGCTTCATTAAAATATTCCCAAACTGGGTCTCTTTTACGGCCTGCTGCCATTATAAGGAAAGAATGTAATAAACCTCAGATCGTACACACAAACAGATCCAGACTTGTCTGTCTGTGGCTATGCTGCAGTATTGTGCTCAAAGTTTCACTTTCATTTTCTTGTCTGCTTGCCCTTCCTCCTCCTCACACTTAGATTCACATTCTTCTTGTGTTGTGCAGATCTATTCCACTCCAAACAATCAGAAACATATTGTCTAACTTCTTGGACTTGGCACTGAAGGGGTTGATTCTGTATTCATAGGTTTGTAGAACAATAGGATTAAGGTCTTTTTCTCAACGCTGTTCATGTTGTAACATTTTTGCCGTGAAGAAGAGGCTGGGACCTCTGCGGAGTCAAATTCAGTTTTGAGAACTGCGTAAGTAAAGCGAGCGTCTGTGATAATATAGGAGAGAAACTGCCCACTAATCCTACAGAAACCTCTGGAAGAGCATGGCATTGTGAATGTTACACATATACAGCCTTTATTCTACTGAGTTAAACAACTCAGCATGATCTCATGATGGAAGAACCTTTGGATGGTAAAATATTTTCCTCAAAAAGCAGTTTATTGAAAAAAATCCGATTTAAATAAAAAAAATCCAATTTAAATAAAAAAAATCCAATTTAAATAAAAAAAATCCGATTTAAAAAAAAAAAAAAACATTGATTTTTATCCACCCTGGCGCGTGCATTAGCAGCGCTCCTGTCGAAAGCAGTTTTTAACCCTGTGGACGCCGGGGGACGTGACAGACATCAGAATGTGAGTATGCACTGTTTTTTTTAACTTTTACAATGGTAACCAGGGTAAATATTGGGTTACTAAGCGCGGCCCTGCGCTTAGTAACCCGATATTTACCCTGGTTACAAGTGAACACGTGTGTCACACACGCCAATCCAGCGATGACAGCGGGTGATCAGCGACCAAAAAATGGTCCTGATCATTCCCCAACGACCCACGATCTCCCAGCAGGGACCTGATTGTTGGTCGCTGTCACACATAACGAGATCGTTAGCGGGATCGTTGCTACATCACCAAAAGCGTGACGTTGCAACGATATCGTTAACGATATCATTGTGTGACTCCAGCTTTAGATGACCCATGCAGTCTCCATTAAGAGAGAGACCCTGGCACGTCTCTCAGCTACAGTTCACATTTTGACTGGTCACTCACCACCAGCACACTTGACTCTGCTCCATCCTGCAGACATTCACACCTTTTGAACACAGGTCCTGATTCTAGTAACCCTGTCCTACCTCGATCTGCTAAAGCACTAGCTGTCATATGATATCACAGTAATGGGAAAGTCTGTATTTACTGAAGACAGATTTTACGTCTGAATTCAGAATCAATGATCAGTCAACAAGGCGAAAGAAGCAGATTTCTCTCATAGGTCTGCATCCCGCGATCACTAATACTAGCTTTCTGGATGCTGCGTATTTTTGCTGTGTCCAAAATGCTGCGTTGTACAGTACCAGCACAGTGGAAGAGATTAATAGAAATCCCATGCCCGCTTCCTTTTACACTGCGTGAAATGTCTTTTGTGGGAACGCTCATTCTTCTGTCTTATGCACCTGTGAATAGCCGTAAAGTGACCGCTATTCATGGGCGCTGGGTAGTAACTACGACACTCATCGGAGCCGCCGAATCTCGCTGTGCTCAATGATGAGCGTTAACGTCACTACCTGGCACCTGTGAATGGTGGTCACTTTACTGCTATTCACAGGCGCCGGAGACAGAATCGGGGAACTTGGACTACATCGGACCTACATGGCAACATTTTGGGTAGTAAAATGGTGAACGAGGGAATGTTTGAGGCAGTCTTTATTCAAATAAAGTGTTATTTATTTTCTATGTGTGTTTTTATTTTTAATTACCGGGTTAGTAATGGGTTTGTCTGATGGATAACTCTCCATTATTAACCCCAGGGCTTGATGCCAGTTGTGAATTTTGAAAAATCACAGCTGTCATCAAACCGAATTACCATTACAGCGATTGCCACCACACCAGGGCAATCGGGAAGAACTGTGCAAAACATCAGAAGTGGCACATCTAATGTGAAGAGCCAATTTTGGGACGGCTGCAGGCTTGTATTTTTAGGCTGGGAAGGGCCAAATAACCATGGACCTTCCCAGCCTGATAATACAATCCTACAGCTGTCTGCTTTATCTTGACTGGTTATCAAAAATCAGGGGGACCCCGTGTAATTTTTTATTTTTTTTTATTTTAACTTTTATTAAGACAATGCCAAGAGTGTGCAAAGCAGTCATCAAAGCAAAAGGTGGCTACTTTGAAGAACCTAGAATATAAGACATAATTTCAGTTGTTTCACACTTTTTTGTTAAGTATATACCATATATACTCGAGTATAAGCCGACCCGAGTATAAGCCGACCCCCCTAATTTTGCCACAAAAAACTGGGAAAACTTATTGACTCAAGTATAAGCCTAGGGTAGAAAATGCAGCAGCTACCGGTGAATTTCAAAAATAAAAATAGATGCTCCATACCGTTCATTATTGCCCCATAGATGCTCCATATACATCTGTGCTATATAGAATGCTCTGCACCTTTGATTATGGCCCCATAAATGCTCCTTATAATGTTGTGCCATATATGCTCTGCACCTTTGATTATGGCCCCATAGATGCTCCTTATAATGTTGTGCCATATATGCTCTGCACCTTTGATTATGGCCCCATAAATGCTCCTTAGAATGCTGTGCCCCATATATGCTCTGCACCTTTATGGCCCCATAGATGCTCCTTATAATGCTGTGCCCCATATATGCTCTGCACCTTTATGGCCCCATAGGTGCTCCTTATAATGCTGTGCCCCATATATGCTCTGCACCTTTATGGCCCCATAGGTGCTCCTTATAATGCTGTGCCCCATATATGCTCTGCACCTTTATGGCCCCATAGGTGCTCCTTAGAATGCTGCTGGTGCTGCCATAAAAAAAAAAAAAAATCACATACTCACCTCTCTTCTCAGGACGCCGGCGCTTTCAATAATTACCTGCTCCTCGTGTGGCTCCGTCTCCAGCACTGACGCTCAGCAGAGGGCGCGCACTGACTACGTCACCGCGCCCTCTAACCTGAGCGTCACTGCTAGAGGACGCTGCAGACGGAGCCGGAGCGAGGAGCAGGTAATTATAGCGCTGCGCTCCCCTTACCTGCTGCGGCGCGGTCCCTGCAGTCCCTGGCTTCTCCGCCGCTGCAGCTTCTTCCTGTAATTGAGCGGTCACATGGCACCGATCATTACAGAAATGAATATGCGGCTCCTCCCCTATGGGGGTGGAGCTGCCTATTCATTTCTGTAATGAGCGGTGCCATGTGACCGCTCAGTACAGGAAGAATCTGCAGCGCCGGAGAAGCCAGGGACGGCAGGGACCGCGCTGGGAGCAGGTAAGTATGATTACACAGCCCCCGCTCCCCCTCCCCTGCTGACACCCGGGTATATGACTCGAGTATAAGCCGAGAGGGGGACTTTCAGCCCCAAAAAATGGGCTGAAAATCTCGGCTTATACTCGAGTATATACGGTAATTCCACATGTGTTAATTCATAATTTTGATGCCTTCAGTGTGAATGTACAATTTTCATAGTCATGAAAATACACAAAAATCTTTAAATGAGGTGTGTCCAAACTTTTGGTCTGTACTGTATTACAAAGTCTTTTTTATTTTCTCCTCTATTATTGAGTTATGAAATAAAAATTAAAAAGATGGTGACTTTTTAAATGTTTTTGTTCTATTTGTGCTTTGGAATGAAACTATTTTTGGAATGCTTTTGGTAGAATTGTACAGTATTTTATCACACTTTTGCTTTTCCTTTTGTTTGGTTTTGCAGTTTATCTTGGTGTGTGTCACTTTATCGTGAGTAGAAGCATTCCCAGCTACTCTGTTCAGTTCTTTAGTGCCTGACTGGTTCCACCATTGTCCACCTGTTAAATTCAAGACATTCATTACTCATTTGTGATAAACATTCCCTTAATATGTAAAGTGCTGATAAGAGTAAAGTCTCGAGTTGTCTGTGCTGTGGGGGCAGGACAGGTACACCGCTTCCTTTTGGCTGACAGCTAATTTCTTCACGAAAAGGATGCAGCAAAACCAAAATAAATAAAACTTTTACCAAATATAGAAGATCTTCTATAGTCACCGAGCACCCAATTTGTAGGAGCAATCTGTGCATAGGTTTAGCTACACCTGGTCAGCAGACATCATCTTACATGAGTGACTTACGTTGCATTCATACAGCCCGATTGTGGCCGTCAGACGAGCAAATTAGCTACATCTAAATGATTGGCAGTTATTTAATATCCTATTTAGATATGCAGACCGTACTTTTATGTAATTATGATAGTTTTGTATACATAGAATATTATTGTTCTCGGCAGCACATGATCTGTTTACACAGGACAATGTTCTGAGAATGATGACTTTCAAGCAAGCTTAGACATCATTTCAATCAAAGATATACATTCTCCTCATTTTTGGGTGATTGTATGCCTATTTAGAGATGGGGTCTAAGGGGTAACGTTTCTCCTTATGGAGAGTGACATACCAGCTTACCAAGGTAAGGATGCTTATTTGCCGTGCAATGCTCCTCTGGGAAATTAAATATGCAAATTGCCTCTTCTGAGAAAAAGAGGACTTAAACTCTATAGCGCCATCTGTTGGAAGTAGCGATCCTACAAGTCACAATCAACTCTTTCATGCTTCGCACTGACGAGGGCCAACAGCCCGAAACATCGTGTCTGCGAATTGAGATACTAATTTGGCTTTAATCCTAAATTATATTGCACGACTCGTTAAAGAGTTGATTGTGACTTGTAGGATTGCTACTGACAACAGGTGCCGCTATAGAGTTTAAGTCCTCTTTTTCTCAGAAGAGGCAATTTGCATATTTAGAGATGCTAATGATCGGGAAATAAGCTTTCCTAAAGGTACCGTCACATTAAGCGACGCTGCAGCGATAAAGACAACGATGCCGATCGCTGCAGCGTCGCTGTTTGGTCGCTGGAGAGCTGTCACACAGACAGCTCTCCAGTGACCAACGATGCCGAGGTCCCCGGGTAACCAGGGTAAACATCGAGTTACTAAGCACAGGGCCGCGCTTAGTAACCCGGTGTTTACCCTGGTTACCTAAAAAAAAAAACATTCCGGTGTCTGTCGCGTCCCTCGAAGTCAGCTTCCCGCACTGACTGTGAGCGCCGGCCGTAAAGCCGAGCACAGCGGTGACATCACCGCTGTGCTTTACGGCCGGCGCTCACAGTCAGTGCGGGAAGCTGAAGGCGAGGGACGTGACAGACACTGGAATGTAAGTATGTAGTGTTTTTTTTTTTTTTTTTTTTACATTTACAATGGTAACCAGGGTAAACATCGGGTTACTAAGCGCGGCCCTGAGCTTAGTAACCCGATGTTTACCCTGGTTACCAGTGAAGACATCGCTGGATCGGCGTCACACACGCCGATTCAGCGATGTGTGCGGGAGATCCAGCGACGAAATAAACTTCTGGCCTTTCTGCTCCGACCAACGATGTCACAGCAGGATCCAGATCGCTGCTGCGTGTCAAACACAACGAGATCGCTATCCAGGACGCTGCAACGTCACGGATCGCTAGCGATATCGTTGTTAAGTTGTTTAGTGTGAAGGTACCTTTAGATAAATCCGTTTACCAGACTGTATCGCATATATGATTAGATACAGTGGCTTAGCAGACAGTATCACAGATGATCGGCTATGATAAACCAGCTCAGCAGATAATATCACGCATGACAGCATTGGATAAAACAACAAAAACAATTAAGCAGACCGTATCACACTTGATAAGCTAATGGCCTATTTAAGATTTTGCCTGTCTTCATACAAGTCTTTAGGCATTTGTTTACTGGCTTGGTTACAAGGTCAGTCCAATAAATACCATCAAATTATCGTTATCTCTATTGATCTGCCCCCATACTACTTCATGTTGTTGGCAGCACATCAATCAGAGTAAATGGAGGATGTGCTACAGAGAACATGAAGTTGTATGGGGACAGATCGATTGTGATAATGATCATTTAAGGTACCGTCACACTGAACGATATCGTGTGTGACGCCGATTCAGCGAGGTCTTCACTGGTAACCAGGGTAAACATCGGGTTACTAAGCGCAGGGCCGCGCTTAGTAACCCGATGTTTACCCTGGTTACCAGCGTAAAAGTTAAAAAAAACAAACACTACATACTTACCTTCCACTGTCTGTCCCCGGCGCTGTGCTTCTCTGCACTGGCTGTCAGCGCCGGCCAGCCGGAAAGCACAGCGGTGACGTCACCGCTCTGCTTTCCGGCCGCTGTGCTCACAGTCAGTGCAGGAAAGCACAGCGTCGGGGATAGACAGCAGAAGGTAAGTATGTAGTGTTTGTTTTTTTTACTTTTACGATGGTAATCAGGGTAAACATCGGGTTACTAAGCGCGGCCCTGCGCTTAGTAACCCGATGTTTACCCTGGTTACCGGCATCGTTGGTCGCTGGAGAGCTGTCTGTGTGACAGCTCTCCAGCGACCAAACAGCGACGCTGCAGCGATCGACATCGTTGTCGGTATCGCTGCAGCGTCGCTGAGTGTGAATGTACCTTTAATGTTGATTTTTTTTTTACTCTGGCATATTCACCCATTTGTTGGATGATCCCTAGCAGGTTTACATCTACTAAAAATTAGGAACGCTCGATTACCGTATATTGGTTTGTCTAAGTACACCATTAGATACATCTGCTGTAATCCTGGAAACTTGTCATCATAAGAGCCGTGGTTTTTGGGAAATAAATCTTTTGACTAGTGGAAGTTAATTTTTAGTACTAAGCTTTGTTGGGTTTTGCTGAAATGTGAAGTTATGTTTCCTCTTTTCATCAGAACAGACAAGTCGTCACTTACTCATCAGGAACTTCTTCATTTTGTCGGATGTTGTATGCAGTTAGTGCAGCTTTTTTTTTTGGCTTATGGCTATCTTTCATCTTCTGTAGCTTGAGGCCAAGATCATTAATAGAGATGAGTATGTGGGCCCTCGTGGAGGTCCAGGGCCAGTGATGTCATTCATTCATGGGAGGTTCTACTGGTGTCCATCATATGTTTACACTGTGCTGACTGTCTGGGGGGAGCGCTTTTCAGTGTCTCGAGAGGCAAAGTATTTGACCCTTTGATGCAGATTCAGTTTCTATTGATTTAAGCTGAGATTTATCTCCTAATGGTTCCAAGTGTGAGCACGTAATGTAGCAGGATTAGTAATTCTTCGAGCTGTAAAATCTCGATCACAGAGTGCTGGATAGGAGGGTGCTGAGAACTAGGCTCCATCATATAAATTTATGGACCCCACTGATTGTCATCTTCATCATACTTAACATCATTCTTATTACCATCACCATCATCCTTCAGGCAGTCTTCCAGAACAGATGAGAACTGATTGTATCGATCTGCATACAAAATTCTTTAATATCAATCTGTATGGGGATGAACTATCATTAATAAGATCACTTAGATGCCATATAATTGGCAAATTGTCGGCAGCACATTCCTGTTTACACAATCAATGTGCTGCTGATGACAAATATTGTTAGACCACATTTAAGATTTAATCAGCCAATGAATGAACCTTTTACTCATTCTTCAGCTGATAACAGCAATGTTTACCCAAGCAAATTATTGGGAATGGTCCATCCTTCTGAGTTTTTGGTCTGAGTAAAAGGATCTTTAAGGCTATGTGCACACGTTCAGGTTTTTTTGCGTTTTTTCCGCGCTAAAAACGCTATAAAAACTCACTAAAAACGCATACATTATGCATTCTATCATTTAGAATGCATTCTGCATGTTTTGTGCACATGGATGCGTTTTTTTCTGCGAATAAAACGCATTGTGGTAAAATAATGAGCATGTTCATTATTTTTGCGGATTTTCGGCGTTTTTCCCGCAATTCTATGCATTTGGGAAAAAACGCACCAAAACGCGTCAAATAACGCGAAATTAACGCATGCGGATTTCTGGCAGAAACGTCAGGTTTTTGTCAGGAAAATTTCTGCCAGAAATCTTGACGTGCACATATCCTAAGGCCCTCTACCCATAAGATAAAAGTTTATGGAACCTGCCAATTTTGGCAGGATATGATGACCATCTAGTGTGTTTGGACACCTCTCAACATAAAGACGATGCCCCTTTAGTGAGAGCGGATCCATTCAAAACGAAACAAAAGCCTATGCAATCCGATACAGATCGGACACCAAAGTGAATGGAGCCTAATCACATTGCAGAATTATTGTGAATGAGCGTTCCCAGTAATTTTCGTTTTGTAATAAATTTGCACTTTGAGGCTATGTGCCCACTTTGCGGATTTCTGTGCAGATTTTTCCGCTCAGTTTTTGAAAAATCTGCAGGTAAAACGCACTGCGTTTTACCTACGGATTTACCACGGATTTCCAGCGTTTTTTTCTCTCGCAGATTTCACCTGCATTTTAAAACCTTCGGATTCCTATTGAGGAGCAGGTGTAAAACGCTGCGGAATCCGCACAAAGAATTGACATGCTGCGGAAAATAAACCGCAGCGTTTCTGTGCATTTTTTTCCGCAGCATGTGCACTGCGGATTTTGTTTTCCATAGGTTTACATGGTACTGTAAACCAGATGGAAAACTGCTGCGAATCCGCTGCGGTTCCGCAGGCAAATCCGCAACGTGTGCATATACCCTTAAACAGGCTACAGATTTCCCGCCGAACAAGCAAAACAATCATTCATCGCGTGATATTATATTTTGGAATGTACTAAAGATCATCGTTTTCTGTGTAAACAGGACTCCCTCGCATTATTACAGATCTTTCAGTCTGTATCGTTAAGCACAATCTACCTGTATAAAGCTGGCTATTCAACGACTGTTGACCAGTAAATATTAACCAATTGGTGGTGGTTAATGCTGGGTGGTGTAAAAGCAGCTTATCCTTTTTCCCTCCTGAAAACATATGTATGAGGAAAACGGAGCAATAGCAGTCTGTCGAACAAACCTACAGCTCTCTGCTGGGATGATCCCGCTCACGAGGTGCATTTAGGTGACCCCTATCTTGTGCCATCAGATGACCCATATCTCGTGTCCGAAGACAACCCCTATCTCGTGTGTATACAGAGCTGAAGGATAATGGTGATGATAAGAATAACAAAGATAAGAAAAATGAGCAGGATGAAAAATGATAAAGAGAATAAAAACGATAAGGATGTTGAGGAAGAATAAAGCTGCTGCTTGACACCTCTGGCCGTAGCTGATCTCCTGAAAACCAAAGGGCAGGGCAATGTAATTCCAACTGCTCAATCTATCTCATTAGGTGAGAATCCAAAGGCTTCCATACACATTAGATAGTTGACCAGTCCCATAGAGTTCGGCATGCTCATCTGACTTCCATCTGATGGAGACGGCGTGCTTTTAAGGTGCCTGCTCGATTATCGTGAAGAAGTGCTCCTAGAAAAATTTGTTTTGTGATAATTGCGCAGTCTAAACAGGCTGCCGGTCACCGAATGAATGAATAGAATGCTCGCTCGTTCATTGGGTGAATTGCAGTTCTCGGCAGCGCATCGTCCTCTGTAAGGGTACGTTCACATTCACGTCTTTGGACGCAGTGTCGTCGCCGCAAAACAACGCATGCATCATGCGTCCCTATCTTTAACATTGGGGATGCATGGGCATGCGTTGTCATGCGTTTTGGTGCGTTTCGCGACACATGGGTCGATTTGACGCACCTGCCAGGGCGCGGCAAACGCAACATGTTGCATTTTTTCTGCGTCCAAAATGTTTAGAACGCATGCGTCGCACTTGCGTTGCATTTGCGTCGTCGATACGTCAAAAACCCCACTGAAGTGTATTGGCAACGCAGAAGACGCAAGTACTTGCGTTGTTGTGCGTTGTATGACGCATGCGTTCTTGTATAGACTGTGTCTAGACACTGAAAAGACCCTATAAATATAAAAAAAGGTTGAACGCATGCGTCAAAAAAACCTGCGTTTTACATGCGTCATTCGTGCGTTGCGTCCGCGACGCTGCGTCCAAAGACGCGAATGTGAACGTAGCCTAAACAGGAGCTGTGCGGCCGAGTACAATGGCAGGCTATGCGCACAACACGCCCTATAATTAATCATTTACCGTAATATGCATCTGAAGTAAGGTCTGTCAGTGCTATTAAATGACTGCCTGGCAGGAAACAAGTAGCTGATCAGTGGACATTTAGTGCCGCCGATTGGCCATGTGCACCAACCTTAACTTATTCATCATCCTCACTTTTCTGAAATCCTTTTTTTTTTTGTTGCCTCTAATATCAAATAAATATATTAGAAGACGTTTGCTTAGTCAGGAAAACCACAAATTGGGTTGTGCCGAGCAGCCCTCGTCTGCTGTCACCTGCTTATTTCCTATTTACCAGCCAGCGCTTCCTTTGTTGTATGTATACGTGTGTATATATAGAGATTTACCCCCACATCGCTGGTGACTGCGGTATGAGTACACTATATATTGTATGATTAATAAAATTATATACCCTCCGGGTATGTGCACACGATCAGGTGTTTTCGCGGTAAAAACGCTATAAAAACTCATTAAAAACGCATACATTATGCATCCTATCATTTGGAATGCATTCTGCAGGTTTTGTGCACATGATGCGTTTTTTTCCGCAAAAAAAATGCATCGCGGGGAAAAAAAAGCAGCATGTTCATTAATTTTGCGGATTTTCTGCGTTTTTCCCGCTATTCTATGCATTTGGGAAAAAACGCACCAAAAACGCAAAAAAAAAACGCATGCAGATTTCTGGCAGAAATGTCCGTTTTTTGTCAGGAAAATTTTTGCCAGAAATCCTGACGTGGGCACATACCCTCACACTATTGGTGTCTGCTGCTCAGCTGTGATTTGGTAAGTGCGGTCTGTGCAGTATGGAGGGTTCAATCTTTGGAGTATGTATTGTATAGGGCAGAAATCTTGCCACAGTACCCCACAGAGTAGGGTAGGACTCGTCAGTTCCTGAATGTAAACAGGAATGTTTTTATTCACTGACAGCAAGCACAAATCTTGAGAAATTGAAGCACAAATGCAATTAGTGAGAGCTTTTTTTGTGTCTTACATAGAAGTGCACAATCCCGATATGATATGCAGGGTATAATGTGTGAGGAAACTCTCATCTTTGAATTCTATCATGAGGGAATTTTTTACAGGCCTTGTCCCTTGCTGGGGGCTGTCACCCCAGATGTTTGATCTGCTTCTCTTCCCTTTTAGAGGATTGATGACAGTGGGCGTAGTCATTGATGGAGAGCGTGTGAGGGCTGGGGTCATCTCTAGGCGGTCCTTTACCCAGTGCAGGGGTCCACAGATACATGATACTGCAGTGTCTTTTTGGATATTATCATGTGAGGCCGCTCCCACAGACTGCAGCCGCATTTGCTCTTTTGCTCTTTTTTTATGTTTTTTTTTTCCTGAATGTTATTATTCATTTATATAGCGCCATTTATTCCATGGCGCTTTACATGTGAACGGGGCAAATATAGACAAGTACAATAAACATGAGTAATACAAGGCACACACAAGTACAGAATGAGGGAGGACCCTGCCCGCGAGGACTCAGTCTACAGGGGATGGGTGAGGATACACTAGGTGAGGGTAGAGTTGGTCATGTGGCGGTTCAGTATACTGGGGATCACTGCAGGTTGTAGGCTTGTCGGAAGAGGTGGGTCTTCAGGTTCCTTTTGAAGGTTTCCGTGGTAGGCGAGAGTCTGATGTGTTGGGGTAGAGCGTTCCAGAGTATAGGGGAAGCACGGGAGAAGTCTTGGATGCGGTTGTGGGAGGAAGAGATGAGAGAAGAGTAGAGAAGGAGATCTTGAGAGGATCGACGGTTGCGTGTAGGTAGGTAATGGGAGACCATATCACAGATGTATGGAGGAGTCAGATTGTGAATGGCTTTGTATGTCATTGTTAGTGTTTAGAACTGTAGCCTCTGGGCAATAGGAAGCCAGAATTTTACACATTCTTCTTATATAGTGACAACACAGCTTATGTAAAGGAGATCCTGTGTATTATGGCTATCACAGAGGGCCACTCCACTTCTATCTCTGACGTATTTGTCCGAATGAAAAGTAGCACTGGTCATGTTCTCAACAATTCCATGTTCGCATAGTTTGAAAGCCCTTTGATGAGTGATAATCGGTCTGCATTTTTTCTTTTCATGTATACTTTTCCCCCTCCACTTACTTTGTGATGGGCCTTTGGGGTTAGCACATGTGGCTGTTCATCACCCTGATGTAGGCCTTCAAGTCCTCTAATCCCTGGATGATCCCGTCCTGATTTATGGAAGGACAGGAATCTTTTGTTTTGGGTCTGAGGTTTCTGTAACTAGTCCTGTCCCCCCCCAAGTGACTCCCTCACCAAAAGATGATCAACTTGAATTGTGGAGTTGATGCACTCCATATCCTGACCTTCTGCTCCTATCAGTATCACCTTGTTTTGAGTATCTGGACGTGATGTTGATATTGTTGGATATGCAGAAACAGATACAACTAGGAAAACAAGTGAATCAAACGTCACATATTTTCTAGAGGACTGTTCATTTATGGGAATCTACTATGGTGATATACTCGCTCTGTCGTACATGCCTCAATGTCTCCTATTTTGGTTCCCGTACATCGCAACATCATTGCAATCTTTTTAGTGTTCTTGTCCAGAGAGGTGGTCTACTGAAGCACTCCTGCACCTATGGAAAACTTTTTTTTATCAATATCCATGCAATCTTTCTGGCCACTTTCCACTCGTTGATTTCCGCTCCATGAATGTGTGTTAGGTGCTAGGGCTCTTCTCATGATGGAGTGCTCCAGGGGTTTCGAAGGATTTTGGAAGCACTGTTTTCTCTGAGGCCTTGGTGTGTACTGAGAATGGACAACTCTTCCTGGAGTCTTGGGACATCTCCCCTTCTTCTGGAAGCCTTCTAGGTATATCAGTAGAGTTGTCTAGTATGTCTTGTGATGTGTACAGTGCTGCCTCTGACATGTCTGCCCTGTTACCCCAGAGATTTCCTGTTATCCACCTGGCTGCTTCCGACATCAGTCATATTTGGTAGGTTTACTTTTAACCCCAAGCACCTGCCGCCTGGGCAGACGTGTTACGCTGGGCGCACAAGATCTTATATACAGGTCCTTCTCAAAAAATTAGCATATAGTGTTAAATTTCATTATTTACCATAATGTAATGATTACAATTAAACTTTCATATATTATAGATTCATTATCCACCAACTGAAATTTGTCAGGGCTTTTATTGTTTTAATACTGATGATTTTGGCATACAACTCCTGATAACCCAAAAAACCTGTCTCAATAAATTAGCATATCAAGAAAAGGTTCTCTAAACGACCTATTACCCTAATCTTCTGAATCAACTAATTAACTCTAAACACATGCAAAAGATACCTGAGGCTTTTATAAACTCCCTGCCTGGTTCATTACACAAAACCCCCATCATGGGTAAGACTAGCGACCTGACAGATGTCAAGAAGGCCATCATTGACACCCTCAAGCAAGAGGGTAAGACCCAGAAAGAAATTTCTCAACAAATAGGCTGTTCCCAGAGTGCTGTATCAAGGCACCTCAATGGTAAGTCTGTTGGAAGGAAACAATGTGGCAGAAAACGCTGTACAACGAGAAGAGGAGACCGGACCCTGAGGAAGATTGTGGAGAAGGACCGATTCCAGACCTTGGAGAACCTGAGGAAGCAGTGGACTGAGTCTGGTGTGGAAACATCCAGAGCCACCGTGCACAGGCGTGTGCAGGAAATGGGCTACAGAGAAGCAGCACTGGACTGTTGCTAAGTGGTCCCAAGTACTTTTTTCTGATGAAAGCAAATTTTGCATGTCATTCGGAAATCAAGGTGCCAGAGTCTGGAGGAAGACTGGGGAGAAGGAAATGCCAAAATGCCTGAAGTCCAGTGTCAAGTACCCACAGTCAGTGATGGTGTGGGGTGCCATGTCAGCTGCTGGTGTTGGTCCACTGTGTTTCATCAAGGGCAGGGTCAATGCAGCTAGCTATCAGGAGATTTTGGAGCACTTCATGCTTCCATCGGCTGAAATGCTTTATGGAGATGAAGATTTCATTTTTCAGCACGACCTGGCACCTGCTCACAGTGCCAAAACCACTGGTAAATGGTTTACTGACCATGGTATTACTGTGCTCAATTGGCCTGCCAACTCTCCTGACCTGAACCCCATAGAGAATCTGTGGGATATTGCGAAGAGAAAGTTGAGAGACGCAAGACCCAACACTCTGGATGAGCTTAAGGCCGCTATTGAAGCATCCTGGGCCTCCATAACATCTCAGCAGTGTCACAGGCTGATTGCCTCCATGCCACGCCGCATTGAAGCAGTCATTTCTGCCAAAGGATTCCCGACCAAGTATTGAGTGCATAACTGAACATTTTTATTTGTTGGTTTTTTTGTTATTAAAAATTTTTTTTATTTGATTGGATGGGTGAAATATGCTAATTTATTGAGACAGGTTTTTTGGGTTATCAGGAGTTGTATGCCAAAATCATCAGTATTTAAACAATAAAAGACCTGACAAATTTCAGTTGGTGGATAATGAATCTATAATATATGAAAGTTTAATTGTAATCATTACATTATGGTAAATAATAAAATTTAACACTATATGCTAATTTTTTGAGAAGGACCTGTAAGAGCAGTAAACTCAAGCCTTCCAGAAAGTTCTTTCATTTCTTATCTCAAGTAGGTCAGAGCTGTGCACAATGGGTCTTTGGACTGCAATCAGAAAACGTCTCGTCTTCCCTGGGAACCGCTGCCTGTTTTGTGCTGTGAACATTGGACGCTTTATGAGCATCTAGAGTCGTCTGGGAAACCTGACAGAGAACGCGGTAGAGATGGGAAGAGAAACGAGGGCTCTATAGCATTTCTAGGGGGTCAGGGACTGGACATACTTACTGTACCCCTCCATGTATCTGGCCAGTGATAAGTTAATACTTGTCATCCATGGGAACTTCGGTCTGGGTCCCTGTATATTTTATCTGTGTGAGATCACAAGATACCAGCAACATAAATCAGAGCTAACTGTCTGTGCCGTCACTGATTTGTATGGTTATACACAGTTACATCCGTCTCCCTATACATATTTCTCAGGTTTGTGAATTAGACAGCTCAGGATGAGCGGTTATTGGCCTCTCCCAGAAAGCTTTGGCTGCAGAGCAGGAAAGTCAGCAGGAACAGTGTGATAAAAATCAATTAAAAAAGAATTAAATAATGTAATGCAATTGCTGTCTCTATGGAAGTCTTAAAGGGAACCTGTCAAAACCCCCCCACCCCCACCCCCCCAGGCGTTTGTAACTAAAAGAGCCAATTGTGCAGCACTAATGCTGCATTCTGACAAGGAGGCTCATTTGGTTCTTGTTCCTGGCACTACTGAAATAATAGTTTTTGAAATGTGTCCCTCATACCTTGAAATTGTCCCGGGGCAGGTCTTTCCCCCCTAACACAGACGCACCACAGCCGTCACTCATGGCCTCTGCGCGCCGGACGCCGCCTCCTCTTCCTTCATTAGTGTTCCCGGCGCCTGCGCTGTTGTTTTTTTTTTTTTTTTCCCGGCATGCGCAGTTGCGCTGCCCTTCAAACTTACAGTGCAGGCGCCAGGGACTGTTATGAACTGGTGGTTTAGGAGCAACATGGGACGAGCTCTGAAGGAGGTGGTACCTGTACTGATCGCAGTCCCTAAGCTCAACACAACACTAGAAGTAGCCGTGGGATGCTCCAGCTTAACTGAATTAATCCATACTGACAAGCTGGACAAAACATAGAATGCACAGAACGAATAAGTCCACAACATGTGGACAGAAAAGAGCAAAGCAAGGACTTATCTTTGCAGAACTGGTCAGGATATCAGGGAAATCCAAGAGAGATGTGAATCCAACCAGGAGCCATTGACAAGTGGCACTGGCTGAAGGGAAGAGCCAGGCATAAATAGCCGAGCAGAAAGACAATCAGTGGAAGCAGCTGCAGACTGCTAAATCCAAGGAGCAGCCATTCCACTTAAAACCACCGGAGGGAGCCCAAGAGCAGAACTCACAAAAGTGCCACTTACAACCATCAGAGGGAGCCCAAGAGCGGAATTCACAACAGTACCCCCCCCCCCTTGAGGAGGGGTCACCGAACCCTCACCAGAGCCCCCAGGCCGATCAGGATGAGCCAAGTGAAAAGCACAAACCAAATCGGCGGCATGGACATCGGAGGCAACAACCCAAGAATTATCCTCCTGGCCATAACCCTTCCACTTGACAAGATACTGAAGCCTCCGCCTCGAAAAACGAGAATCCAAAATTTTCTCAACCTCATATTCCAACTCTCCCTCAACCAACACCGGGGCAGGAGGATCAACCGAGGGAACAACAGGCACCACATATCTCCGCAACAAAGATCTATGGAAAACATTATGAATGGCAAAAGAGGCTGGAAGAGCCAAACGAAAAGACACCGGATTGATAATTTCAGAAATCTTATCAAGACCAATAAACCGAGGCTTAAACTTAGGGGAAGAAACCTTCATAGGAACATGACGGGAACACAACCAAACCAAATCCCCCACACGAAGCCGGGGACCAACACACCGACGGCGGTTAGCAAAACGTTGAGCCTTTTCCTGAGACAACGTCAAATTGTCCACCACATGAGTCCAAATCTGCTGCAGCCTGTCCACCACAGAATCCACACCAGGACAATCAGAAGGCTCAACCTGCCTCGAAGAAAAACGAGGATGAAAACCAAAATTACAAAAGAAAGGTGAAACCAAAGTAGCCGAACTAGCCCTATTATTAAGGGCAAACTCGGCCAACGGCAAGAAAGCCACCCAATCATCCTGATCAGCAGACACAAAGCATCTCAAATAGGTTTCCAAGGTCTGATAAGTTCGCTCAGTTTGGCCATTAGTCTGAGGATGAAACGCCGAAGAAAAAGACAAATCAATGCCCATCCTAGCACAAAAGGCCCGCCAAAACCTAGAGACAAACTGAGAACCTCTGTCAGACACAATATTCTCCGGAATGCCATGCAAACGAACCACATGCTGAAAAAACAATGGAACCAAATCTGAGGAGGAAGGCAACTTAGGCAAAGGTACCAGATGGACCATTTTAGAGAACCAGTCACAAACAACCCAGATAACAGACATCTTCTGGGAAACAGGAAGATCCGAAATAAAATCCATGGAAATATGCGTCCAGGGCCTCTCTGGGACCGGCAAAGGCAAAAGCAACCCACTAGCGCCGGAACAGCAAGGCTTGGCCCGGGCGCAAGTCTCACAGGACTGCACAAAAGCACGCACATCGCGCGACAAGGAAGGCCACCAAAAGGACCTAGCAACCAAATCTCTGGTACCAAAAATCCCAGGATGACCAGCCAACACAGAACAATGAACCTCAGAAATTACCTTACTTGTCCATCTATCAGGAACAAACAGCTTCCCCACTGGACAGCGGTCAGGCTTATCAGTCTGAAATTCCCGAAGCACCCGCCGCAAATCAGGGGAGATGGCAGAAAGAATCACCCCTTCCTTAAGAATGCCAACCGTCTCAAGGACTCCAGGAGAATCAGGCAAAAAACGCCTAGAGAGGGCATCAGCCTTAACATTCTTAGATCCCGGAAGATACGAGACCACAAAATCAAAACGGGAGAAAAACAGGGACCATCGAGCCTGTCTAGGATTCAGCCGCTTGGCCGACTCGAGGTAAATCAGATTCTTATGATCAGTCAAGACCACAACGCGGTGCTTAACTCCCTCAAGCCAATGTCGCCACTCCTCAAACGCCCACTTCATAGCCAACAACTCCCGATTGCCGACATCATAATTGCGTTCCGCAGGCGAAAACTTTCTGGAATAAAAAGCACACGGTTTCATCAAAGAACCATCAGAATCCCTCTGAGACAAAACGGCCCCTGCCCCAATCTCAGAAGCGTCAACCTCAACCTGAAAAGGAAGAGAAACATCCGGCTGACGCAACAGAGGGGCAGAAGTAAATCGGCGTTTAAGCTCCCGAAAGGCCTCTACAGCCGCAGAGGACCAATTCATCACCTTTCTTCGTCAAATCAGTAAGGGGCTTAACCACACTGGAAAAGTTGGCAATGAAACGGCGATAGAAATTAGCAAAGCCCAAAAGTTTTTGAAGGCTCTTCACAGATGTGGGTTGAATCCAGTCATGAATAGCTTGGACCTTAACAGGATCCATTTCCATAGACGAGGGAGAAAAAATAAAACCCAAAAAAGAGACCTTCTGAACTCCGAATAGGCACTTAGACCCCTTCACAAAGAAAGCATTATCACGAAGGATCTGGAATACCATCCTGACCTGCTTCACATGAGACTCCCAATCATCGGAAAAAATCAAAATATCATCCAAATATACAACCATGAATTTATCAAGATAATTGCGGAAAATATCATGCATGAAAGATTGGAACACAGATGGAGCATTAGAGAGCCCGAATGGCATCACGAGGTATTCAAAATGGCCTTCGGGCGTATTGAATGCAGTTTTCCATTCGTCACCCTGTTTAATACGAACAAGATTATATGCCCCTCGAAGGTCAATCTTAGTAAACCAACTAGCCCCCTTAATCTGAGCAAACAAATCAGAAAGCAAAGGCAAGGGGTATTGGAATTTGACCGTGATCTTATTAAGAAGACGATAATCTATACAGGGTCTCAAGGAGCCATCCTTCTTAGCAACAAAAAAGAAACCCACTCCCAATGGTGACGAAGACGGTCGAATATGCCCCTTCTCCAAAGATTCCTTAACATAACTCCGCATGGCGGCATGCTCTGGCACAGACAGATTGAAAAGTCGGCCCTTAGGGAACTTACAACCTGGAATCAAGTTAATAGCACAATCACAGTCCCTATGTGGAGGAAGGGAACTGGACTTGGGCTCATCAAATACATCCTGGAAATCCGACAAAAACTCAGGGACCTCAGAAGAGGGGGAAGAGGAAATTGACATCAAAGGAACGTCATTATGTACCCCTTGACAACCCCAACTAGTCACAGACATAGTTTTCCAATCCAGCACCGGATTATGTTCCTGTAACCATGGAAAACCCAGTACAACAACATAATGCAGGTTATGCAACACCAGAAAACGGCAATCTTCCTGATGTGCTGGAGCCATGTACATGGTCATCTGCGTCCAGTACTGAGGTTTATCCTTGGCCAATGGTGTAGAATCAATGCCCCTCAAAGGAATAGGGCTCTGCAAAGGCTGCAAGGAAAAACCACAGCGCCTGGCGAATTCTAAGTCCATTAAGTTCAGGGCAGTGCCTGAATCCACAAACGCCATGACAGAAAAGGACGACAATTAGCAAATCAGGGTCACAGATAAAAGAAATTTAGGCTGTACAGTACTGATGGTAACAGACCTAGCGACCCTCTTAGTACGCTTAGGGCAATCAGAAATAACATGAGCAGAATCACCACAGTAAAAACACAGCCTATTCTGACGTCTGAATTCCTGCCGTTCTGTTCTAGTCAAAATCCTATCATATTGCATAGGTTCAGGACTCTGCTCAGAGGACACTGCCATATGGTGCACAGCTTTGCGCTCACGCAGACGCCGATCCATCTGAATGGCTAGAGACATAGATTCGCTCAAACCAGCAGGCGTAGGGAAGCCCACCATAACATCTTTAACCCCTTTCTGACATCAGACGTACTATCCCGTCGAGGTGGGGTGGGCCCCTATGACCACCGACGGGATAGTACGTCATATGCGATCGGCAGCGCTCACGGGGGGAGCGCCGCCGATCGCGGCCGGGTGTCAGCTGCTTATCGCAGCTGACATCCGGCACTATGTGCCAGGAGCGGTCACGGACCGCCCCCGGCACATTAACCCCCGGCACACCGCGATCAAAGATGATCGCGATGTGCCGGCGGTACAGGGAAGCTTCCCGCAGGGAGGGGGCTCCCTGCGGGCTTCCCTGAGCCCCCCGCAGCAACGCGATGTGATAATTCTGGGATTCTGGGATTTTCAGTCCAGTGGGTGGTCCTCCACTGCTCTTTCTGGGATTTTCAGTCCAGTGGGTGGTCCTCCACTGCTCTTTCTGGGATTTTCAGTCCAGTGGGTGGTCCTCCACTGCTCTTTCTGGGATTTTCAGTCCAGTGGGTGGTCCTCCACTGCTCTTTCTGGGATTTTCAGTCCAGTGGGTGGTCCTCCACTGCTCTTTCTGGGATTTTCAGTCTAGTGGGTGGTCCTCCACTGCTCTTTTTGGGATTTTCAGTCCAGTGGGTGGTCCTCCACTGCTCTTTCTGGGATTTTCAGTCCAGTGGGTGGTCCTCCACTGCTCTTTCTGGGATTTTCAGTCCAGTGGACGGTCCTATCAGTACCTAGCAGTTTTTTTTTGTAAAAATGAGCTTACAGAGATAGCTGTCAATCATTGAGAAGACCGCCCACTTAGCAAAAAATCCTTAAAAGAGCGGAGGATTAAACAATTAAAAATAAGGTTATATTGAATCTTATTCTCAAACAAAACTATATATCCATGTACTCTTCTCCCCCTGGCTCTGTAACATGATGTTTGCAGAGTGGATTGTGTGTTCTTGGTGACAGGTTCCTTTTGATGATGCACACTGTCACTGAACCATTTGTTGTAGATTCCGAAGTGTGAATAGATTGCCATTGTTCTTGACAGCACAATTACAATGTGCTGCCATGAATAATGGTCTTTAGTTAAATCGAAAAGTTCATTTCACCCTGTGAAAGAGTGTTTTACTTGTGGGCCTTTGCCACCTCAGTCTGACACTGTCTCCATCTACAGTTAAAGATGCCAAAATGCCTTATCAGCAAATGTAGGAAAGGGACACATTATGTTGTAAATTAACGACCACATGGAAACACGAGAAGCAATGGAATGAAACTGGAAGGGAGAAGATACAGATTAGATATTAGAAAAAACTTTTTTGACAGTGAGGCTGATCAATGAGTGGAACAGGCTTCCAGGTGAGGTGGGGAGTTCTTCAAAGGAAGTCTTCAAACGGAGGTTGGACAGAGGTGTTTTAGATGGTTTAGTGAATCCTGCATTGATCAGGGGCTTGGACACGATGACCCTTGAGGTCCCTTCCAACTCTAACATTCTAAAAGGACCAAAGCCCATTACTCTGGCACCCATATCATTCTACATTATCAAAAAGGGGCTTCCTTTAATAGCTGAAATGCCATTCATGTGGGGGGTGCAGGATATGTGAAAAAGGCAGTCGGTTCCTGTGAAGCTGGTGCTTCATCTTTGTTACATGAGTGGCACTGGAACCTGTCAGTACATGTCACAAAAATTTTCACCTCCAAGGCTAGACAACATTCCTTGGCCTGGCACACCCAAGGAATCGACCTCAGGAGTACCCAGATCTGGCGAACCCCGAAACAAGAAAAGAACATTGAGAATTTGACATTTTCACACATTGGTCGTTTTATTCTTTGTTGCTCCAGAAGTAATTCTCATCTTGGAAGGCTTCGAAGTAATCAGTAAGCAAGACTCCAGCTACAACTTCTTAATAAATGGCTCACATTTACTGTAATGAAATGGTAACATCATGTATAAGTGATTTTTAAATGGTCACTGACGTTTAAACAGAATTTGCTTAAATCAATAATACCAATGGAAAAAATGTTTGGTTTTTGTTAGATGTCGCATCAGGGGTATATACTTTTTGCACCACTTCTGAGCCATTCCATCCCCCCCCTCTCCCGCTTCACTAAAAACTGCTAAAATCTGCTCAAGACAAGATGTGATTCCAGCTCACTGTGTAATCAGATTCCACCTACCATAATTACATTGAAGTCCGAGAGGAGTAAGAGTGAGACACAGAGTGCAACAGCTTTCTCGTGAGTAGTTGTTTTTTTTTTCTCCCCAGTGCTGGATTCACAGTCACACAGCTCAGTACGGCTCTATAGCATCCTCCATGCTGCTGTTGTTTCTTAACGTACTGGTAAGGCTGATTTCACACATCAATCTTTTGCCGTCGGTCTCAATCCGGCGAATTTTTAAAAAAAATGCATACGGCGAGTGTTGCCGCCTGATCAGTTTTTTTTCTCATAGACTTGTATTAGCGACGGATGGCCTCACATTTCATCCGTCGAAAATTGTTTATCCAGCAAACAGACATAGTAACTTTTTTTGTCTCCGTCGAAAAATCGGACAGCGATGGATCCATCACCATCCGTTGTTTGCTAGAATGGAAGTCTATGGCGCCGGATCCGTCAAATGACGGGTTCCATTTTTTTTAACTGAGCATGCTCCGATTTTTTTTTTAGGATCCAATTAGCTGAATCAGCTAGTCGGATCTGGTGGGGAAAAAAAGGATCTGTCGCATCAGTTTTTCATTATCTGCAGAAACTGATGTATGAAAGCATCCTAAAGGTACCGTCACACTAAGCGACGCTGCAGCGATACCGACAACGATGTCGATCGCTGCAGCGTCGCTATTTGGTCGCTGGAGAGCTGTCACACAGACCGCTCTCCAGCGACCAACGATCCCGAGGTCCCCGGTAACCAGGGTAAACATCGGGTTACTAAGCGCAGGGCTGCGCTTAGTAACCCGATGTTTACCCTGGTTACCAGCGTAAACGTTAAAAAAACAAACACTACATACTTACCTTCAGCTGTCTGTCCTCCGGCGCTCTGCTTTCCTCTGCACTGTCAGCGCCGGTCAGCCGGAAAGCAGAGTGGTGACGTCACCGCTGTGCTTTCCGGCTGGCTGGCGCTGACACAGGATGCAGGAGGAGTGCAGAGAAGCAGAGCGCCGGGGACAGACAGCTGAAGGTAAGTATGTACTGTTTGTTTTTTTAACGTTTACGCTGGTAACCAGGGTAAACATCGGGTTACTAAGCGCGGCCCTGTGGTTACCAGTGAAGACATCGCTGGATCGGTGTCACACACGCCGATCCAGCGATGTCAGCGGGAGATCCAGCGACGAAATAAAGTTCTGGACTTTCCTCAGCGACCAACGATCTCCCAGCAGGGGCCTGATTTCCTTAACAATATCGTTGCTACGTCACAAAAAGCAACGATATCGTTATGTGTGACGGTACGGAATCTCTCATGCCTGTGTGTACTGTGTATGGAAGACCTCAAAGCAGCCTGTTTCCAAAGCAGCCTGTTTCTCATATATACACATGACCACTTATTCTAAAAAGTCATTAGAAACGACAGCCAGTCTTTTTTTAATTTTCAAGTCACGTTTCACCAGTTCGGACTCCACAGCCCTAGTTTTGTTTGGCTTGAGGTCGGTGCTCATCACATTGCACCATTGTGTCAGGGATACATTACAAAATTAACATGATCAGATCTCATGCATGCATCCATCAGTGTCACTGCATATAAGAGGTGCAGTGCATACATATCTGACATATGAAAGGTGAGGATGGACATGTGGTAGACAGTGACCTGTCACAGGGATCTGCTGAGCTGGGAGGACTATGAGCTATGGCCAGCTATGGCTACCGTCCCAGCCATTTCTTGCCAGTCACTGAGGTGGAAGCTTTGTCCCTCTCGGCAGGACCCCATCACATAAGAAGTAGCCGAGTCCTCTAGATTAATGAGAAGTTTTCTTGTCTTTGCTGAACCACAGACAATAGAATCTGCTCTGAGAGAAGAGACTGTTTGTTTCAGTGAGAAATCCCTCAACTGGAATTTTCTCCAGGTCGTGTGGTTCCATGTCTCCAGTTCTAAGAAAATAGATTGCGACGACCATGACCTTCGGGAAGACTCTGCTTTACTGTAGTCACGTTATTCTCTGGACAAGGCATCAATCCCGGGGTGCAGTACTTCACCCTCCTCCATTTGTGAGTGGCTTGAATTGCCCAGCCATGCAGATCCAGTGCACTTGCATAATTTACAACTAGTTTTATGCAATAAAGTACCCAGAAATCAGAAGAGCATAAAACATGATATATTGGAATTGTGACTTGAGTAGAAAAAAGATGTATCAGAATGGAAAGAGATTAGGCAACTCTTGTTGATTTTTGATATTTTTGCTTTGATGATCCTTAAACCGTTGTCAGCCATGTTGTGACTGGTCGCACTCATCCTACTGGTTTGTGTATCATCAAGTATGGATTATGTGCGTCAGGAATGGCCACTCTTTGACGTAGAAGATCTGTGCCTTTTCCTTTTTAGCCTCATGACATATCAGAAATTGGGGCATAATCGTTCCTGCATTCAGGTGGTCCGTCACCAATTATGCTGGTGGTCAATGGCTGACCAGGAGGGTGGTCTCGGGTGTTGGAGTCTGCCTCCTTGTGCATGTGCTCATTCTTTGCTTCTATTACTATGTCTCTGTAGCTGTTAATTGTAGCGTGGTCGCACCTCGGCGTCTTGTCAGTCAGGTGTCATCACAGTCATCTCCAGGAAATTTCACACACCTTGTGTTGTAAACGAACGAATAATTATCAGATCCTAATTTGATTTTGGCGTTACCATACCGGCAGGGTCAACAAATTTCACAGAAACTCCGTTCGCATATGTTTACTGTGGAGGCAAGTGGTGACTGTGAGTAGTAATGTCCCTGTGTGGGCTTTAGGCATTTTATTCTGAATATGTGCCAAATTCTTTACCATATTGCTGAATGTGACGCAAATGATAAAGAAGACAAAAAATGACTTGGGGCTAAAAATCATCAGTTTTTCTCCTTTGGACTAATGCATTTGGGCAATACAGCACCTCATGGGCTAGTAACCACCCATTTTTCCAAGAGTTGTGGTATGATGCAGCCCAGTCTATGGGGATTATGATGGCGATTCTGGAAGACGTGTGATCTTATGTGTCATGATTGCGTTATCTAGCTGTATAGGAGGAGAGCTTCTTCTGAGTGTGTCACAAAGTGTTGATTAATGAGGTGAATGTGGCGCGGATGCATCCGTTTTACAGCCATTGATCACCATCGTCAACTTGCCCGAAGATTCTTTTCTTTTAAAGGGAACCTGTCACCTGAATTTGGCGGGACAGGTTTTGGGTCATATGGGCGGAGTTTTCGGGTGTTTGATTCACCCTTTCCTTACCCGCTGGCTGCATGCTGGCTACAATATTGGATTGAAGTTCATTCTCTGTCCTCCATAGTACATGGCTGCACAAGGCAAGATTGCCTTGCGCAGGTGTGTACTATGGAGGACAGAGAATGAACTTCAATCCAATATTGCAGCCAGCATGCAGCCAGCGGGTAAGGAAAGGGTGAATCAAACACCCGAAAACTCCGCCCATATGACCCAAAACCAGTCCCGCCAAATTCAGGTGACAGAGTCCCTTTAAGGTTCTGGTCTCTGGGGTAAAGTGTGATAATTGACATCCAGGCTACAGCTCATATGATGTAATGGTAAAAATAGACGCGTGGCTCGGGTTACTGAGTGAGCTCCTGCAAGGAGTCAGCTCTGGACGCCACGTCCATCCAGAACCGCTCTCTGGATCTGTGTCACTGCTTCTACTTTTATGCCTGTAGATAAAAGTTTCTGCTCCTGCAGTGTCAGGGAAATCCTGGGATAATTACCACAAGGGGCGACTGATTATAATAAGCTGTCAACGCACAGGTTCTCTGCAGAGTCCAAAAATGTGCTGAAAAAGGGTTGCACTATGCGTCTGTTAAAGGGATAGTCCTACGTAACTAAAACTCCACCATCGTAGAATGAGAAGTTTTGCAACCTTTGTAATTTTTTCATGATGTGTGCTTCTTGTCTGTGAATATACTGGACATTATGGTGCTTTTAGGATTTCGCAGCCTTAGGCTATGTGCACACGTAGAAAAATCCGCTGCGGATTTTTCCGCAGCGGATTTGCTAAATCCGCAGTGCAAAACCGCTGCGGATTTTACTGCGGATTTATCGCGTTTTTTTTAATGCGGATTCTGCTGCGGTTTTCCATCTGCAGTTTTCTATTAGAGCAGATGAAAAACCGCTGCGGATTCCGGATAAAGAATTGACATGCTGCGGAAAATAATCCGCTGCGTTTCCGCGTGGCTTTTTTCCGCAGCATGGGCACAGCATTTTTTGTTTCCCATAAGTTTACATTGTACTGTAAACTCATGAGAAACTGCTGCGGATCCGCAGCTGCGGAAACGCTGCGGATCCGCAGCAAAATCCGCAACGTGTGCACATAGCCTTAGCAATCACCTCCACGCTTTTACCAAGCTGCAGCTGTTGTAACCTGCATCTCTCAGCAGCCCTATACTTACCCTGGTCCTCTATAGATCCAGGACAAGTCATCTTCTATATACCGTACATTTATATAGTCTTCCCTCAGATGCAGTATATTTGAATAAACTCTCATCAGGCTGTCTTCTGTATATTCTATAGATCCGGGTCATGCCATCTTGTACCTTTAGGCAATTGTCTGTCTGGCCTCTGTGCCCATGTATCCACATAGGCCCTCATTCGGCAACCATCTATATGCCGTTTATGTGTATAGCGTCTGCTTCACTATGAACTATCACCTCAATTTCTCCTTTGTGATTTATTGAGGTAACTTTTTTGTCTTGTGCTATTCACTAATGTTTTTTTTGCGTCAAAATAATTCAGAATGGTGCACGCGGTTCATGAATTTGGCGCAAATTTTAAAAAAATGCTTATTTTTGTCTTTAATCTTTTTTGTGACTTTTGAGTGTAAAAACTTGCAAATTCTTTAAATAGTCTCATGTTTGCCATAAAAGACGCAAAATTGGAAACTCAGACATAAACTTTAGGAAGGGACTGGAGTGAGATGCCCCCCTCCTTTTTCTCCCCAAAAATATGCAAAAATTTGGTAAAAGTCTTGTCTAAAACTTTTGCATAGGCACAGCTGTCAGCGGGGGAAAAAAACACACACATCTTTAAAAATGGCGCAAAACTTCTAAAGAATAAGGCACAGACGAAAAGGTGGATATTAAATGACTATGATGAATTGGGGACCATGTGTTGATATTAGAGGATTTAGGGGAAATGTCGTTCCTCTATTGGGTTCATGCCTTCCTCATCATCTCTGTAATGTTTTTTGTCTCCACTTCTCTTCAGTCTAAGCCTCAGTGCTTAGTGCTTTAATTTTCACACAGTGGTCTCTGTCATTATCTATTATGTCACAGAGGAGACCACCAATGGAAGACAAAATGAAGAGACTGCAGGACAATATAATTTCCTTGTCCTGCGGGGGCGCTGTTTCCTCTGCAGCGCCGATCTACTGCTGTGTATGGTCGTACAGTGCTATATGCAGGTGACGCAGATCTTCTATTTAACTCTTTGAATTCTAATTTATTTAAAATATTTCCTGTCCCAAATTTCCAGGTCTCATTTTCGTCTTGTAACAGATTATTTTGTTTAAAACTGGATCACGGCTGATGAAGGCTTAATTAACGAGTAATTTTTTGCTTAATTAACGAGTAATTTTTTGCATGTCGAAGGGCCATTGTTAGAACCCCATTTTATATTTGAGTGTGTGGATGTCATCTCACCGTGTGACATAAACCCTTTGAAGTAAGTTGCAGCGATTAGGGACGAGCACTCCGAGTGTGGGGCACTGGTTTGTTTGCGAACAGGAATGGTCTCTCTTCCAATGGGGTTACCACTGTCCTTACAGAATCTGTCGGGAAGAGGGGGTTGGTGTCGATAGTTGCAGACAAGTGTGTCCTTCACTTCTTGGCCCTTTTCTTTCTCGTCACATGTCCTTAATGCAGCCATTATTGGAGGCTAACCAGCTGTTCCCCGACAGATAAATCTTCCCACAGCTGTAGGGCTGCACATCTGTTGCAACCGGGGCTCTCATACAAAGCAGCAGCCTGTGCCGTTTAGGATGTTGCTCCATGATTAGTGGTCCTACCTTCAAGGTTACCCCCTTCCCCACACCGCCTTTATTTTCTGATAGTACATGACCCAAATTTTGTCTTTGTGATGGCTCCTATCCAAAGCAGTAGGCAAACCTGAGGATTATGCTATACCAAATGAACACAGCACAGTGACATTCTACAGTGTTCCCCAACGTTTTACTGGCTGAAAACACATTTGGGATAAATTACTAATTTTATTTTCATTATCTAAGTTTATTGAAATTAATATCGATTTTAATTGGCATCAATTTAATGAGTCTAAAGCGGTCGGCCTCGTGCCACCGCTGTTGTCCTTAATCCGAGTGTCTCGTGTTTGTCCGCTGGTCCTCACGTTCACAGGTGCCTCGTGATGTGGGGTGCGTTGAAGACCGGTCCACTTTACGGCCACTTCTGTATGTGATAACCCAGGTTTAGAGACACGTGCGGCTGTCTTGTGCTGTGAGGTGATTAACTGCAGTGGGCGAGATGTGTGGGATTGAAGAATAGGTGGGAGATGTAATTGTTGAATGTGCGTCATATCTATATGACTGGCTGGTGACGTGCTGGGCTTCTCCGTGCAGGACGCAGGTTATTTCATGAAATGTGCTCACAGGTTATTACAGTTATTGGCTTTTATGCTGCATCCTGTAATTGCCATACACCATGCATATTCCCAGGTCATTGTTCTCAGATCATTAGCCGTTTCTATGTCTAATGTGACAGGTAATGCAGACGTAGAGACTTCCTGCCTATCAGAGGAGATATCATTTATTTATCCACCACCAGTGTCCTCGTTATAAGTAACACTGCACATCGTGTTTAGGGGACGGGGAACATCAGACTCCAGTTCCAGCTGAGGATCATAACAATAGAGCAATGGCTCGTCTGACCTGCTACTTATACCGAAAGTCTCAGCCAAGGCTAAAGGTACCTTCACACATAACGATATTGTTAACGATATCGTTGCATTTTGTGACGTAGCAACGATATCGTTAATGAAATCGTTATGTGTGACAGCGACCAACGATCAGGCCCCTGCTGGGAGATCGTTGGTCGCTGAAGAAAGTCCAGAACTTTATTTCGTCGCTGGATCTCCCGCGGACATCGCTGGATCGGCGTGTGTGACACCGATCCAGCGATGTCTTCACTGGTAACCAGGGTAAACATCGGGTAACTAAGCGCAGGGCCGCGCTTAGTAACCCGATGTTTACCCTGGTTACCATCCTAAAAGTAAAAAAAACAAACAGTACATACTTACCTACCGCTGTCTGTCCCCGGCGCTGTGCTCTGCACTCCTCCTGCACTGGCTGTGAGCGTCGGTCAGCCGGAAAGCAGAGCGGTGACGCCACCGCTCTGCTTTCCGGCCGCTGTGCTCACACAGACAGTACAAGAGGAGTGCAGAGAAGCAGAGCGCCGGGGACAGACAGCGGTAGGTAAGTATGTACTGTTTGTTTTTTTTACTTTTAGGATGGTAACCAGGGTAAACATCGGGTTATTAAGCGCGGCCCTGCGCTTAGTTACCCGATGTTTACCCTGGTTACCGGCATCGTTGGTCGCTGGAGAGCGGTCTGTGTGACAGCTCTCCAGCGACCAAACAGCGACGCTGCAGCGATCCGGATTGTTGTCGGTATCGCTGCAGCGTCGCTTAATGTGAAGGGGCCTTTACACCCATACATTAGTCCCAATCACATTCGCACCGTACAAGTAAATAGGAAAAGGTAGGATGCATCATAGGTTCTCATACCTTGAACATCTTAAGCTCTGCTTCTCTTTTGTATCCATATCCTAAAAAGAAGAAAACAATGTCTTTCGTTCATCTCTGTATGGTCTTGGGACTAAACAAATCTGCTGGGTTTCTCATGGATCTGCTTCACACTGTCCAGGGACTTGGCAGATCTGCAGATTCTCCTGTATATCTGCCCTGTGGGGTTTTTGTTAATGTGCTGGGTGTAGTATAGGGCTCAGGATATTTGTAGGCTCTCTTGTGTATCTGAGCCATGTGGTACAGGAGCTTAACAGATCTGCAGATTCTCGTGGATCTAGAAAGTGTGGTCCAGAGGCCCATCAGATCTTCAGATTCTCTTGTTGATCTGTAAAGTGCCCAAGCGAGGTAGTTGTGGGAGAGTTGCTGCTCCCACTCGCTCTGGCACTCTGACAACACGTGTCCCCGTCCCAGTGTGCTGCTGTGTGTTGGATGCATCACACTTGCTTCTGGCCTGCAGGCCACCATTGGTTCCAGGTTTTCCTCTTCTTGGCAGCCATCAGTTCAGGGGACACAAGTTTTGTAAAAAAACAAACAAACAAACTTTTACTGGACAGGTGGCAGTATTTACAACCAAGTTAAAAGGGAAAAAAAAGGGTTTGGTACTGTGATAGCCAGTTGAAAAAAGAATGCGCTCAGTGGGAAAAATAAGATAAGAAAATAAGATAATTTTGTAATTTTTGTTAGCCATTAAAAGGTATCATAACTACAAAATGATCTATTTTTTCCCACTGAGAGCATTCTCTTTACAAACTAGCATATAGGATCAGGCTCAACCGGTTGTCCTCTTTGCCACAGGTACCGGACACAACTTCAGCCATGGGTCTCGGTATAAGCAGTATATGTAGAGTGTCCCTCTTGCTATCTTCACTAGCACTAGGAAGTCTTCTTCACCACTACCAGTGCACCCAGATTGCAACACCTCCCGTTTCATAGAGTCTGAGTCCATCTTTCCCTGTAACTCCACAGGCTGAGAGAGCCCAAGGCCCCTGATATCCACCTCGAGGTTGCATCAGGCTGGTGGACTGAATCACACAGAAGGGTATTTTAGGCACTCCACTGCCCCTAGCATTGGGCTCACATTGTCCCTAGCAGCCTATTGCATGAGACTGCTGCTGACACTTCTACTGTTATGCACTGAACTGTCACTTCCTGAACTTGGCACTAATTCTCAGTTCCTCCTCACCAATCTGGGCCACCATTGCAGTTAACCCTGCCTAGGCTAGACTGCCGGCCCAGTGGTTGTTACTCCTGGCGACATGCATGAATATAAAATACATTTAACCCCTTAGAGTGTCAGGGAGCAGACCATCAGCTCCACCACTCCTACAGATTTACCTTGTGTGGTCTGGTGGTTCAGCAGAGCTGTGAGTTCTTCCATTATTTTGACATGTTTGGTCTTTGAGTTTAGGCAGATCTACTGACTTTGTCATGGATGTGTCTGTGTGGTCTGGGAGCTCCACAGATTTGCAGGGTCTCCCCTAAATCTGTCCTGGGGCTTAGCAGATCTGGAGACTATTTCAAGGTTCTGCCATTATGGTCTGAATGGTTTACATGTCATCTGTACCTCAGCAAGTCCACAAAACCTCTAGTGGATGAGGAGATTTCCTCCTCTAACTGATCTGATGCGTGTATATGAGTGACAGGATTGTTTACAATGAGACAGACCTGTATTGGGGCAACCTAAAATCACCCAGATTTGGCTTTATAATATGTAACTCAATCAACTCCAACTTACAGATGGACTCTGGCATGGATTATTAATGTAATGAATATTTATTCTTCTTTCTAGGCATTTCTGCAGCGCATCCGACAGAATATCAGCGAGAAAACTGAAAGCTGCATCTCCGAGGAAAATGTTAAGGTAAGATATTGAGACTAACACCCTTTTACGTGTATCGTTATGGTTAAAAATAGCATGTGATTGATAAGTGGGGACAGACATTATTCTTCCATGGGTCAGTGAAGAGACACAGTCATAGGTATAAGATTGTCAAGCGACTTGAAGTAAATATAGACCAAAACCATTATATAAAGTCGGTGCAAACCTCCCTTCAACCCCAGGACCAATTAGCCAAATAACAACTCAGGGACATGAGACCACCCATGGCTGAATACATTTGTCACCCTGGGAAGAGTGGGGATCTTGGGGACCACATCCAGGAATGCAGAGCTGACGGAGCAGAGCCATAGCACAGAAGCAGGAAATCCCAGAGGAGACGAAAGGAGCCAAAACCCTTCCCCCTACCTCCCGGGAAATGTCTGAGGAAGGAAAAGTCCGGCAGCCACATAGATGTGAATGGAGGAAAAGTGGAAGGAATTCTCTGCTGCTCCAGATAAGGGGACCACTCTTCAGACTAGTAACCTTTGACTGTGCACAACACACTCCACAATCACTAGGGACAGGATGGAAAGAATGGCTTCAGGATTGGACAGATCTAACGCTATGCAGAACAAACCCATGAGTGAGTACCATGGAATGGTGCAAATTTACATATGACAACCTGCGATGTCACCAGGTTGACATTGACCCCATCATACTGAATTTTATTCCTAAACTGGTATTCGCATAATGGCGAATGTGATAATCTAGTTCTAGTGCCAGCGATCAGAGTATGGCCACAACAGTGCCGGCGTCAGATGACCCTAAATACCAGGGATCCAAGGGGGAGCTAAAATGCGCTGTACAACCTCTCCCCATTCCCTGTGTGCAGGGCACACGTATAATATCATCTCTATGCCGACGACACACAGATCTACATCTCTGGACCAGATATCACCACCCTACTAACCAGAATCCCACTATGTCTGTCTACTATTTTATCCTTCTTCTCCACTATATTTCTAAAACTTAATATGGACAAAACAGAATTCATCTTTCCCCCATCTCACTCGACTCCCCCAGCAGACCTTTCCATTAAAGTAAATGGCTGCTCACTCTCCCCAGGCCCACAAGCGCTCTGCTTCGGGGTAATCCTTGACACTCATCTCTCCTTCAAACCACATACCCAAGCCCTTTCCACTTCCTGCTGACTTCAACTCAAAAATATTTCCCGGATCCGTACATTCTTAAACCATGAATCTGCAAAAACCCTAGTCCTTGCCCTCATCATCTTTTGCCTTGACTACTGCAACCTCCTGGTCTCTAACACTCTCGCACCCCTCCAATCTATTCTAAACTCTGCTGCCCGACTAATACACCTGTCCCCCCGCTATTCCCCAGCCTCTCCCATCTGTCAATCCTTGCACTGGCTCCCCATTGCCCAAAGACTCCAGTTCAAAACCCTAATCATGACATACAAAGCCATCCACAACCTGTGTCCTCCATACATCTGTGACCTCGTCTCCCTGTACTTGCCTACATGCAACCTCCGAGCCTCACAAGATCTCCTTCTCGACTCCCCTCTTCTCTTCCCGCAATCACATGCAAGATTTCTCCTGCGCATCCCCATACTCTGGAACTCTCTACCCCAACACATCAGACTCTCACCTACCGTGGAAATTTTCAAAAAGAACTGAAGACCTACCTCTTCCGACAAGCCTACATCCTGCAATATCCACCGATCGACCAAACCGCTGCTCGACCAGCTCTACCCTCACCTACTGTATCCTCACTCATCCCTTGTAGATTGTGAGCCTTCTCAGGCAGGGTCCTCTCTCCTCCTGTACCAGTCGTGACTTGTATTGATTTAGATTATTGTACTTATATTTTATTATGTATACCCCTCCTCACATGTAAAGTGCCATGGAATAAATGGCGCTATAATAATACATAATAGTAATATTCGCTCACGCATGGGACATCTCCTTGTGCTCCCAGCAGCCGTTACCTGAACTGCATATAAGAAACATGACAACTCTGCTGGAAAAACTGTAATCAACATCTACTTCCCCTTCGGTCTCCACATCAACATCCTTGTCATCGACATGACATGGCTCTTATTTTATTCTGCTGCTCCCAAGTATTCTGTTTTTTTGTGTGTGTTTTTTTAAAGACAAACAGTTGTTTTAATATGTTGATAACTCAGTAGTGCACGTGATAATAATACTCTTTGTGATATATCTTCTCTGAGAAATTTGCTTCTTTCTCCTCCTGGACTGATTCTTTATTCTCCAAAATTCTCAAATCATGGGTAATATCTGTCTTCACTAAATTCAGGTATTACTGAGACAGGAGATGACCGTTGGTGTGCATAAAGTTCTATGGAGAACTGTAATTGTGGTCTCATGAGAACTTGCAGCAGAATGTCTGTCTCTAGCTGCTCCCTCAAAAGAATTTTAAAAGCACCAACTGCCGTTTCCTATCTCAATAATTAGTGCATCTTTTTCACTAAATGCAGATTTGACAGATTATAGCAATAATTTGAGAATTAAAAGTCATTCCAGGAGGATGAAGTAGCATATTTCTCTGATAAGATATATCACAAACGTTCTCAAATTCATTGATTTGTGAAATTAAAAGTAACACTGCGGTCACTCTTTAATCCGCTCTACGGTTTCAGAGATGTGGGTCTTTTTAGTGGTAATTTTTATAGTCTTTATTAGAGATGAGCGAACATCGTCGGCTCCCTCCTTATTCGGCAAGCTATAGCGCTTAGTGAAGAAGCTGCATCAGGAACCCGGATACCTGGAGAGCTCCCAATGATCAGGTGTTTGGCGCCGCGGCTGCATGTGTCGCCACTGTGTGACAGTCACAACACACAGGCTGTCCATGCATGTGGTATGACTGTCACACAGCTGTGACACATGCAACTATGGCGCCAAACACCTGATCATCCAGCATGCTCCAGGTATCGGGGTCCCAGATGCAGCTTCTTTGGTAAGCGCGATAGCTTGCTGAATAAGGAGGGAGCCGACGATGTTCGCTTAACTCTAGTGAGGCATTGAAAATAAACGAGCTCTGATCAGCTTCCAAAATCAACAACTAGCGCTAGTAGAGGACAATTTTCAGCTGATGTAAAATTCCATTTAGTCTCCTCATCCTCTGCCTTCATCTTCTTCCTCCTCATCATGAATTTATCCTGCAGGTCTATACAATAATGTATGACTGTTCCTCTCAGTTCCAAGACTAATCTGCTTCTCCTTCGATTTCCAACCACAGAACATCCCTCACACCAAATACTTCCACCAGAAATGGTCACCGGTCATAGCCATCACTTCCTTTCCATCTCCGCTCTCTAACTCTCTCATCCCCCACCCCCATATCCCTCCTCAGTGTGAGTAAGCTGCTTTGGTCAGGGCATGGAGGTGACTGCACCAAATAACGAATAGTAATGCAGCCGATGCCAAGGAAGTTCTTGGTTTCCAGCCTCAGTTCTTTTCTCTGGTGGTCACTCTTCTCTGCAGCACATTTCACCTGCTTTGCATGAACAGATGACCCTGTGTGCTGTACTGTGAATAGGGGAAGCACAGCCTTGCACCATGCAGCCTTTATGAGCAGCAGCTGAGCATTGTGTCCTCATAGAAGTCTCCCAGCTGTCTCTATCTTACTGAAGCCTCATTCAGGGCGGAGCTTTTATGGGGAATGTGACTAGAAGCCACATGAGAGGCATCAAAGGCCCCACTGTCAGCGGCTCCTTCCTCTGCCCCAGCTCTGAGGTTAGGAGTCAAGAGCATGTGCTGATGCAGCCTGATCCTAATTAGTCCCCGTGTGACCCTGGTTGGATGCCAGGAAGAAGTGGAAATGCTGAGAGGGTCAGATATTGGTGGCCATCATTGTTTTCAGAAAGCTTGGTTACCTGTCAGGTGTAGACTGTAGGCTCTTGGGGACATTTGTCACATCGGCAGCCTAGAATCCTCCTGGAATCCAATGATGTGAGAGTTCCCTGTACCTGATGGCATGAAACAAACATTCATCATTATCATCATCCTATATATATTTTTTTTTAACAAAGATATAAAGTTTATGGAAAGACTCAATATTTGCAGTGTTGTCCCTTATTTTCCAAGACTTCTACCCTTTGCCTTGGCAGCTGGAGATCAGTTTCTGGGCCAGATCCTGACTGATGGCCGACATTTTTGTCTCATCAGTGCTTGGAGTTCATCACAATTTTATGTGTTTTTGTTTGTACACCCGCTTTTTGGGGATTGGCTGCAGGTTCTCAATGGGATTAAGATCTTGTAAAATAAGGGTCAATACTGTAAATGTTGAGAATTTGAAATAAACTTGATGAATTTGTCAATAAAAATGTTAAAACGTATGAAACACTGATGTATTTTAGTAACCAGAGAAACATCCAACCAAAAGACCTAAAAACTCCGAAGAAGCAAACTGTGTGAAAACCAAAATTTGTGTCAGTCTCAAAACTTAAGGTACCTTCACACATAACGATATCGTTAACGATATCGTTGCTTTTTGTGACGTAGCAACGATATCGTTAAGGAAATCGTTATGTGTGACAGCGACCAACGATCAGGCCCCTGCTGGGAGATCGTTGGTCGCTGAGGAAAGTCCAGAACTTTATTTCGTCGCTGGATCTCCCGCTGACATCGCTGGATCGGCGTGTGTGACGCCGATCCAGCGATGTCTTCACTGGTAACCAGGGTAAACATCGGGTTACTAAGCGCAGGGCCGCGCTTAGTAACCCGATGTTTACCCTGGTTACCAGCGTAAACGTTAAAAAAACAAACACTACATACTTATCTTCAGCTGTCTGTCTCCGGCGCTCTGCTTCTCTGCACTCCTCCTGCTTCCTGTGTCAGCGCCGGCCAGCCGGAAAGCACAGTGGTGACGTCACCGCTCTGCTTTCCGGCTGACCGGCGCTGACAGTGCAGAGGAAAGCAGAGCGCCGGAGGACAGACAGCTGAAGGTAAGTATGTAGTGTTTGTTTTTTTTAACGTTTACGCTGGTAACCAGGGTAAACATCGGGTTACTAAGCGCGGCCCTGCGCTTAGCAACTCGATGTTTACCCTGGTTACCGGGGACCTCGGGATCGTTGGTCGCTGGAGAGCTGTCTGTGTGACAGCTCTCCAGCGACCAAACAGCGACGCTGCAGCGATCGACATCGTTGTCGGTATCGCTGCAGCATCGCTTAGTGTGAAGGTACCTTTTAAGGCCACAACTGTATATATAAGACGTTTGAACCAGCTCACCTACGATAAGGCTGCAACTATCCTTGGCACAGAAAAAACACCCCTGTCCGATGTGGTGAAACAATGATCCATGAAAGGGACCGCATTTCAGTCTTGACACATTTAGGAAAATCTGCATATTTTTGGATGTACAGAGAACGTAATTTTTAATTTTGTTGGAATAAAGTTTGTGCATATTTTTTTTATCTGGAACACGGCTGGAAAGCTTCTAACTTCACAACAACTTTATATACAGGGCGATTTATAAAAGATTCATCTGGTTTCACATTCATATTACTGCAAAGACATAAATTTGTAATAACGTATCGAAAGGTCAAATCTCAGAGTTTGTAACTCGCGCTTGCAGACTCGCTTGTGAGTCGCCAGGAGGCTGGGCAGTATCCGATCCCAAAATGGCGACTATGCAAGAAAAAGTGTTTTGTGTTTTAGAGTATGAGAAATGTAAATCAATTGTTACCATATGGCGAGTGTTCCGAAGACAGTTTGAAAGTGATCCACCTGTGGTCGCTTGTATTCTGCGGTGGTATTGACAATTTAAGGACACAGGATGCTTATGTAAACGTAAAAGCCGCGGAAGACCGAGTGTCACAGGCGGATAGGGTTCGGGAGACCTTTGCACGTAGTCCACAGAGATCAGCTTGATGGGAACTTGCCATTCCTCAGCCGACTTGAAGATTCTGCGACTGCACCAGAAACCATATTGCATACAGTTATTGCAACATTTATGGCCAGCTGACCATAGCATCTGATATGAATTCTGTGCACTTTTTGAGGCAACATTGGAAGATGAAGAATTTGGTTCTCGGTTCGTGGGCAGCACGGTGGCTCAGTGGATAGCACTGCAGCCTTGCAGCGCTGGAGTCCTTGGTTCTAATCCCACCTTGGACAACATCTTCAAGGCGTTTGTATGTTCTCTCCGTGTTTGCGTGGGTTTCCTCCAGGTACTCCGGTTTCCTCCCACATTCCAAAGACATACTGATAGGATATTTAGATTGTGAGCCCCATTAGGGACAGTGATGATAATGTGTGCAAAACTGTAAAGCGCTGCAAAATATGTTAGCGCTATATAAAAATAAAGATTATTATTATTAGTGTTCAGTGACAAAGCAACCTTCCACTTAAGCGGAAAGGTGAACTGTCACAATTTCCAAATATAGGAAACGGAAAATCCCAATGCCACTGTGGAAATCGAAAGAGATTCTCCAAAAGTACATTTTTTTCTGTGCAATCTTGAGAACAAAGATGTATGGGTCCTTTTTATTTTTGCCAAAAACACTGATTGGTACATTGTACCTTGTACCTCGATATGTTATGGGTGTTTCTGCAACTTGAAATTCATTCCAGAAACTTCATTTTCCAACAAGGCTGAGCGCCACTCCATTATCATTTAGAGATGTGTTGCTATATCAACAAGGAACTCCCAAACTGGTGCATTGGATGCTGTTTCGATGTTGAAGTGGCACTTTTCAGATGGCTCCCACAGGTCTCCTGATCTGACATTGCGTGACTTCTTCCTTTAAGGGGAACATCAAAGACATTGTTTACATGTTGCCTTTACCAGCAACACTGGATGAGCTCTGGAACCACCTTACCGCTGCTCTAATGACCATCGACGAAGACATGCTACAACTTGTTTGGGTCTAAATGGATTACCACATAGATTTGTGTCTTAAGAAAAGGATGACAAAGAAAACATTTGTAAACATTATGTGCTAAACTTAGAGAGTTTGTGTCACGGGTTTATCGCGACTGTGAGGAGGCAGAAGAGACCACAGTGTCTGATTTCTACTCCAGCACTGATTAGAAGCACTTCACCTTTTTATTAAACGGTGTAAGTTTTTTTGGCAGTGCAGGGGTTAATCTACTCTGTTGAGAACTCCTGGGGCATTTAGGCTCTCAGCTGTGCACTGTTAGCCACTCCCATCTCCTATATAAACTAGGCCCTGGCTAGCACTCATTGTCAGAGGTTAGCTTATGCTGCATGGCTGGAGGTTGTTGGTTATTATAAGAGAAGGATTTGGTGGGTTTATCTGTGACTTATGCTAGATTTTTTTAGTGTGTGATAATTCCCTTTCTTCTCCTACTTTGGTTTAACCCCATCCTACAATCCCCAGTGCATTCCTCTGTTATATGTGTGAGTATATTTGTATGTTTGGTATTTTTCGTTACACCTGTTGTTATTTCCTTGTTAGTCTGGTTGGTGTACTACGGTTTACTACTACTCCTCTCTTCCCTTGGTGGGGGAAGGGTACAGACTAAGGGCGGATTTAGGAGCTAAAGCTAGGTACATGGCACTGGCATCTTCACATCAGATGTATTCCGGGGAACAAGGGTGAGCTAGGGCGCCCTAGCATTAGGAACAGGGAAGGAGCCCCTGGTCCTTGGACACTTGGCAACATTATGTTGTGAGATTATGTTCTTTATCATGTGCAATTCACAATTGTGCATGTAATACATTTTGAAATATACCTCTTTGAAACCCGATGGATCTTTTATAATCACTCTGTGTGTATATACCCGCTCCCAATCTTTTGCATGTTTGTCACACTTAGATCTTTCAGATCACCAAACAAATTTTAAATATTAGACAAAAATAATACAAGTAACCACAAAATGCAGTTTTTAATAAAGGTCTTTATTATTCAGAAAAATAAATCCAAACCTACAGGGCCCTGTGTGAAAAAGTGATTGCCCCCTTAACCCCTTCATGACATGCACCGTACTAGTACAGCGCATGTCATGTCTGCCCCTTTGATGTGCGCTCCGGCGCTGAGCCCACATCTTTCCCGGCACATGTCAGCTGTTGAAAACAGCTGACATGTATCTGGAACAGCCGCTGCTGGAATCACGATCCACCCGCGGCTTTTAACAAATTAAACTCTGACAACCGCATCTAACATGCGCTTCCGGCAATCGTGCCGGAAATCCGCCCGTTGGTGACCCCCGCTGCGTTTATTCCGCAGCATGTAAATTCCTTGTGCGGATTTCGCTGCGGTTTACACCTGCTCCATAATAGGAATCCGCAGGTGGAATCCTCACAAAAACCGCGGTAAATCTGCGGTAATTCCGCAGGTAATCCGCAGTGCGGTTTACCTGCGGATTTACAAAAACGGGTGCGGAAAAATCTGCAGAGATCCCACCTACGTGTGCACATACCCTTATGGTTCTCAATGCCGCATTGCTGTGAGCTACATACAGGCGATCTGATCATTGCCTGTATGTAGCAGAGGCAATTGGGTTATGGCAGCTTCTAGTCTCCCATGGAGACTACTGAAGTATTCCAAAAGTAAAAATTTTAAATTAAAAAAAATAAATAAATAAAAGTTCAAATCGCCCCCCTTTCGCCCCACTCAAAATAAAACAATATAAAAACCCTCAAACATACACATATTTGGTATCCTCACTTTCAGAATCACCCGATCTATCAATATAAAAAGGAATTAACCCGATCGCTAAACGGAGTGATGATAAAAAAATCAAAACGCCTGAATTAAGGTTTTTTTTGTTACAACAACATTGCATTAAAATACAATAACGGGCCATCAAAAGATTTCCATCTGCACCAAAATGGCATCAATAAAAACGTCAGCTCGGCACAGAAAAAATAAGCCCTCACCCAACCCGAGATAACAAAAAATGTAGCGCTACGGGTCTCGGAAAATGACGCAAGTTTTTTTTTGTTTTTTTTTTAACAAACTTTGGATTTTTTTTTTTCACCACTTAAATTAAAAAGAACCTAGACCTGTTTGGTGTCTATGAACTCGTAATGACCTGGAGAATCATAATGGCGGGTCAGTTTTAGCATTTGGTGAACATGGTTAAAACATTTTTTTTAAAAAAAACATTGTGGAATTGCACCGCATTTGGAATTTTTTTCCTGTTTTACTCACGATATGTTTTTGTACACTATATGGTAAAATCAATGGTGTCATTCAAAAGAACAACTTGTCCTGCAAAAAAAACAAGCCCTCACATGGCCATATTGATGGAAAAATAAAAAAGTAATGGCTATTAAATGGGCTGCAGCGCCCATAAATATGTTATTAATAGTTTAGTTTTTGGATTAACAATGTATTTGTTAATGTGACATCCTTTTTATGTGCCGTATGGGCTGCCTGTGTAATAATATTACATCAGAAAACGGCTAAGGAGATTATTCATCAAGACTGGCGGTCTTGATGAAGGAGGTTGCTGGAGTCAGACACTCCTGATTCATGAAGAATGAATCAGAACCATCGAACGAGTGGTGTACACCTCTTTGTGCACCTTGCCACAAATCCTCCTCGCGCGGCCGCTTGTCATGAGTTTGTCGTCAGGCCTCTGTCACGCCCCAACTCTGCCCATATTATCGGAGCTACTACAAGAGGTTGACGTGATTACACCAAATATTTGAGTTGCTTCAACATTTTGAGTCTTTTCAAAGCTTTTACACCAGAATTCTTGCTTGAAAGTTTGATGAATCAGGGGCTCAGGGTGAGCCGAAATGTTACATTCATGTTGTTGGGAGTCAAACCATAAATCAACTTGTGTTTTAACTTAATTGAATGCTACCCTTCTTTTACTATTTATCCCATATAGTGTATGACCTCCTATAGACTGTACTGTATCTGATACAATTACACAACCTCCTATGGACAAACCTCTATTATGTAACTACATAGTCTCTTACGGACTGTCCCCTATATGATGTAATGTTTTATATGGAGTTTTTGTGTCTCCTGCTCTCTTCATATCATATTTCTTTCTTTCTTCAGATTTTATTCTCCAACATGGAGGACATCCTGCAGGTTCACTGTGAGTTTCTGGCAGCACTGGAGAGTCGTCTCCAGCCGGAGCCTCATCCGCAGCACGAGCTGGGAAACATCTTCCAGCAGTTTGTGAGTATGAAACTTCTTGCACCCTATCTGATTTATGATGTTCCTGGAATTGAAGTTAATTCGGCACTAGAAACCTTAAGAGTTGAGAAACTTTGCACTAACCACAGCAACTCTCGTCACATATCACTTCTGCAACCTTCTCCACAATACACGGGGGTTACATGGGACTGCAGGAAATCAGACTAGAATTGCTGTGTGAAGCGAGCACTGGTGTGCACTTGTTTCTCTGTGCAGCCGCTCTGTTGGTGGGGTCAGAGGTGGCATCCTGGCAGCTGTGCAGGAACATGTGTTCACCCTGCTGGATCTGTAACCATTCAGATTGTTTCTCACTTCCTGACTCCAAAAGTCGACAAAACTCTGCAGGATTATTGATGTCACATGAGAAGTGAGTTTCCCATCATCATCTCTGATCTTCTACAAAACAAACACCTCGATGGCGGCCAGAATCCTCACTGCATATCCCCATCCTGACAATGATCTTAATGTTGTTCCCGATGTAAGAGAAATCACAAAATGTCCCATCTACTTCATCAGTAATCTGCATGGCGCACACTGGTCACATCATTTCACTTCTGATTCAAGTCTTCAGCTCAGAGCAAATTCACTTGCTGGTAATGGAATCCACCAAGTTCCAGATTATAGATTGCAAAATATGAAGGAAATGTGAGGAACAATAACTCCTTAATGAGATCACAAAGTGGAAATAACACATACATACCTCTGAATACATACATTTACAATACACAAAAAGTACCCATCAAAAGTTTGCCCACATCTGTTCATGCAATGATTTTCCTTGTTCTTAAAGGAATGTGCACGTTGTAGATTCAGACTGAAGGTAGCAAAACCACAAATGGACTCATGGAAACAAGGAATGAAGTAACACATATGAAACAAACCATAATGTTTGTTAAAGCTTAGATTCCATAAAGACCTCCCTATTTACTCTTAAGGCTGTGTGCACACGTTGCGGTTTTTTCGCGGTTTATCCCGATAAAAACGCTATAAAACCGCAAAAAAACGCATACAATAAGCATCCCATCATTTAGAATAAATTCCGCATGTTTTGTGCACATGATGTGTTTTTTTTCCGTGAAAAAAACGCATTGCGGTAAAAAACGCAGCATGTTCATTAATTTTGCGTTTTTTTTGCGGATTTCCCACTACAAAATGCATTGGGAAGTGTCCGGAAAAAACCGCGGCAAAAATGCATCAAAACCGCGGCAAAAACGCTTCAAAACCTCGGCAAAATTGCGGCAAAAACGCATGCGGTTTTCTTGCAGATTTCTTGCAAAAAATGTCCGGTTTTTCTCAGGAATTTTCTGCGAGAAATCCTGAACGTGTGCACATAGCCTAACAGCTTTACACCCCTTGGTGTAAGCAGCAGTTTAATAAGGTCGTCACCTGGAATGGCTTCCTATAGTCTTGATGGAGTTTTCAGAGGAGCTGAACACTTGATGTCTGCTCTTCCTTCACTCTGTATCCAACTCATCCCAAGCCATCTCAGTTGGGTTGAGGTCGGCTGGTAGTGGAATGTCATATCATCTGACACAGCCTCTATCCCTCTCCTTGGTCATTTAGCCCTTACATTGTTTGCCCGTGTTTTGGGTCATTGTCTTTTTACAACATAAATGATGGTCAAGCTAGGTGTAAACATGGTATGTTGCTGCAGAATGCTGTGGTAGACATGTATTCCTTAGATTTGGCATAAATAAATCACATTGTCACCAGAAAAGCACCTCTTACACCATCTCACCCACCTACCTACATGCCTCACAGTGGGCACCACACATGTAGAAACCATCCGCTAACCTTTTCTGCATCTCACAAAAACACAGAGATTGGGATGAGCTATACCGTGGGTACGGAAAGTATTCAGACCTCTTTAAATTTTTCACTCTTTAACATGTGATATTTCAGTTTTTCTTTTTTAATAAATTTGCAAAAATGTTTACTTTTATGTTTTTTTCAGGCAAGATGGGGTGCAGAGTGTACATTAATGAGGAAAAAAAATTAACTTTTTTGAATTACCCAAATGGCTGCAATGAAACAAAGAATGAAAAATGTAAAGAGGTCTGAATACTTTCCATACCCACTGTATCTCAAATTTTGACTCGTCGGACCAGAATATAAGGTTCCACTGATCTGATCTAAATCCAGTCCTTGTGTTGCTTGGCCCAAATATGTTTCTTCTTGTTTGTGGTCTTCAGTAGTGGGTTCTTCGCAGTTGTTTGACCATAAAGGCCTGCTTCTCAAAGGTTGCTCTTGAAGTTGATGTTGAGATGTGTCTACTACTTCATGTGCAGAGTTCACTGAAAAAAAAAAAAAAAAAAAAAATATATATATACCGTGTGTATATATCTCAGACTGGTAACTCTGATGAACTTATCTGCAGTAGAGGTACCGTAATTCTTGGTTTTCCTTTCCTGGGGTGGTAATCATGAGAGCCAGTTTCATCATAGCGATTGATAGTTTTCATGACTGCACTTGACAATACTTTCAAGATTCTAGCAATTTTCCAGATTGACTTACCTTTTTTTCTTAAAAGTAATGAGGGACTCTTGTCTCTCTTTACTAAGTTGAGTGGTAATTGCCATATTCTGGCTTAGAACAGGTGTGGAATAAGACTCAGCACTGTGTGGAGCTACCAATATCGCCTCTGCATAGAACACCTGATGATAGCAAACACTTTCTGAAGGGGAAAAGTTCCATAAATGAGCCCTTGACAAGACATACCTGTTCTTTGTAATCCATTATAGGTCATACCTAATAAAGCTGCATGAGAGAATGCCAAGGGGGTGTAGAGCTATCATCAGAGTAAAGGAGGGGGACTGTGAGGAATCTACGGTTTTATAAATTCTGGTTTGTTTTACACGTGTTTCCTTACTCTTTGTTTCCATATGTATCACTCATAGTTTTTTTTGCCTTTAGTCTGAATCTACGATGTGCACAATCCAATATGAAATGGAAAAACATTGTATGAACAGTGCTATATACTATGCAGGTACACCCTACACAAATATACTATACACATACACTGTACTTACATATTCTGCACATATATACCGTACACTACACTACTCGCATACATGCACTCCTGGGTACACCGATCTATTTCCTGTCAGATTTCCTTCTCTTGTCTTTTTCCTGTGGAAACAATGACGACAATGCTGATATGAAGAGGCCGCTCAGGCAGATTTTGCCTGACCCCTGAGATTGAGACGGAGAGGAAAACCAGTGAGTGAGGAGGTGATGTCACCTGGATGTGTCTGTCCACACATTGTCCTGCCTATGCACAGTCATCATGATGTGCGTGCTGTCACCCCTAGGTCAATATATGTGGGTGCACACTGATACTAGGTGATTTCACTCAGGAATAAGGATTTTATATGGTCCTGAAGCTTGGGATGACCGCTGAAATGAAGCGCTGCAAAGGAGCAGAAAGTCCCACATGAAACATGCCACAAATCTGAGATCATTAGTACTTGATATTGTGGAAATTCGGCCGGGTGCAGTAGGGCCTTTTTTTTTTAATTTTTTTTGAGGGTGTAATGTCCACTAAGCTCACATAGCCGCATCGGCTCTACGGAAATTACAGGGCACATTGTGCCCCTTGACCACAAAGCAGCAATGGTCAAGGAGGAGGGACGGTGACCAGCACATAGAGCACTGCAACCTAATTTCCTGGGATTGTAAAGGTGGCGCTCCCTTTCATCATGGTGTTTTCCCCCACCCCCTCCCAGAGCCAGAGTAGGATTGGTCTGTGTTGTCACCTCAATTTTTTTTTAGAACCTGATCCTCGATTATTGTCTGCGGAACAGGCGAATTTACTGGATCTATTGTCTGAATCAATATTACTGTCTTAATACCCCCTCCCCCCCCCCCCCCGCTACCCCTTTCCCAAAAAAAAAAAAAAAATTAAATTCATCTCTGAATAATCTTCTTCTGTCAGACTCTGACAACTTCTGTTCACCCTTTTGGTCACCGCTTCCTCAGTGGCTGTCACTTAGGACTCCTGATGTAAAGGGGGTAAGGAGTACGGAAAGTGTTTGCATGGGGGATGGAGTCCCCATTATTTGTACCTCTCGCATATTAAACTATTTGATTTATATATTTTTTTCCTTGCAGAAGGATCGTTTCTGTGTCTACGAGGAATACTGCAGCAACCACGAGAAAGCCCTAAGGCTGCTGATGGAGCTGAACAAAGTCCCTAGTGTCCGAGCCTTCCTGCTGGTGAGTCTCACATGTCCGCACTACATCCGGTGGTCTTTCCACAATTGCTGCAACTTGTGGTCCTTCATGACATTAGTCTGCCATTTTCAATTGATGAATCTTGGACACAGGAGCTACAGGGACTACAGCTATTATCGGCGAAGCGCAGAACAGCCTTGCAGGGGCTTCTGTTCCTTAAACATTGCTGTCCTGTCAGTGTCCAAGTTTCTTCTCTTAGTTTATCAGATTTTGGTAATTGGTGACCTTGCTGCAGCCTGCAGCACTGATCTCGATATCATGTTATATCCCTCCATGGGTCACATAGATATACCGCCACCAAAATAGATGCAATTTTCTTGTTTTTATAAATCTTTAGTTTTTGCTCCCATTCTGCCATGGCTGCATCTACAACACAATAATAAGCATCACCAAAGCCAACATAATCCACATCATCCAACCAACCAGATTCAAGCTTTTGTGAGCAGAAACAATCTGATGGGACAACATTGATTATTTTACACTGATTTTTATACATGACGCCACTGTATATTATCCTTCGCTCTGGGTGAAGCCAATATTAAACATAGAGACCTGTTTTCAAAGCCTAAGTAACATATCCCATTAAGTGATTAGAAATATCCTGCAATCATTATTTCTGATAATTTTGTCTCTATAAGAGCTGCATGTTACTCGGTGGCCGCAAGACGACAGACATCCCCCTGGAGGGCTACCTGCTAACCCCCATACAGAGGATCTGCAAGTATCCACTGCTCCTCAAGGTAGGACTCCAAGCTACTCCTGTGAGCAGTCATGTGGAGGTTGGGGTGCATATAGCCCCCTTATGATGCTTTGATACATGCCCTAGTGTCTAGAAAAGACAAAGCTTTCATGGGGTCAACCCTCCACAAAGACAGATGCAACACAAAGTTTTATGTAGGGGCATAACTGCCACATGGAATATGCCTTGAGTGAGCTGCTGTCAGATGGTGGGTGGGAGTCCCCATGATGTGCCCGCCCCCGAGGAGCCTATTTATTATAGCAGACAGACTATCACCATATGATAGACCATAAAAATTCTTTAGTAGTACAGTAGGTGGGGATGTCATGGCCAGGGCACAATTTTTGGGGTAAATTTACTGCTGAGCACTTAGCGGCCAGGAATTTACCGTAAATCTCCAGTAAAGTACTGTAGCGAACTTTCTAGAATTCGGCTTGTTATACTTGTGGAATAAGAGAATTCCCAGGTATCTTCCTGTGCTCCTCTGAAAATTGTGACTCTCCATAGTGTCAGTGACTTGGTGACATTGTGTAATCCTCCAGCACAGGATTAGGGATGTTCTGGCTTTTATAAATAAACCACAGGAAATGAGGTTGGTTTCGGATCCCATCACAAAAAATTTTGCTTTTCTAATTCCTGTTTCTACTGCAGCTCTGCGGCCGCACAGCTGTGTTTATCAGCGCTGATACTTCAGTCTGTTACATTCAGGAAATATTCAGCGCTTTCTGCGCCAAATATTAATTTAAGGCAAACAAACACAGGTGGTGAGGAGTAGTTGGGAATCCTGGTAGTCAGTACTCCAGTCACATCTAGAGCTGCTGTCACACTTATTTCGCTTACCCCTGCCTCTTATGTCCTCTCCGTTCACGGCACTTTAATACCGTGAGTCACATGACTGCTGCTCCTCCATGTTGTCCTAGTGTCCTGGGGAAGTTCTGGGGAAGAATTGTCTGCCTTTGTGGATAGAAATGAGGGGAAACATATAATGAGCTCTGCATCGCCTCCTGTCACTAGCTTATTCTCAACAATGGCAAATTATACAATGAACTTTGAAGGAGGATGAAATTATTTCCAGTGTATTTATTTAATAAAGGAACTGGCAAAAAGGACCCCAGCAAAACACCCAGACCACCAGCCAGTACATAGTGCCCTGCAAGCAATGAAGACTGTGTGTACCAACATCAACGAAACCAAGAGGCAGATGGAGAAACTTGAGGCCCTGGAGCAATTACAGTCCCACATAGAAGGATGGGAGGTCTGTAATATATACATAAGGTGGGAAAAGTAATACTGTGCACCGTACACAAAAGAACTGGTACTGTGCAGTGATACTTAACAGGAACTTATTCCAAGAATTACACCCATCATATAGGACGAGAAATGGTACTGTGCAGTGTGGATATATACAAGATACCAGATATTGAGAATTACACCCAATATACAGGACAGGAGAAGTGGTACTGTGCAGTGTACATACACAGGATAATACAGATATTGAGAATTACACCCAGTATACAGGACAGGAGTAGTGGTACTGTGCAGTGTATATATACAGGATAATACAGATACTGAGAATTACACCCAGTATACAGGACAGGAGAAGTGGTACTGTGGTGTGTATACACAGGATAATACAGATACTGAGAATTACACCCAGTATACAGGACAGGAGAAGTGATACTGTGCAGTGTATATACACAGGATAATACAGCTACTGAGAATGACACCCAGTATACAGGACAGGAGAAGTGGTACTGTGCAGGGTATATATACAGGATAATACAGATACTGACAATTACACCCAGTATACAGGACAGGAAAAGTGGTACTGTGCAGTGTATACAGGATAATACAGATACTGAGAATGACACCCAGTGTACAGGACAGGAGAAGTGGTACTGTGCAGTGTATACATACAGGATAATACAGATACTGAGAATTACACCCAGTATACAGGACAGGAGAAGTGGTACTGTGCAGTGTATATATACAGGATAACACAGATACTGAGAATTACACCCAGTATACGGGACAGGAGAAGTGGTACTGTGCAGTGTGTATACACAGGATAATACAGATACTGACAATTACACCCAGTATACAGGACAGGAAAAGTGGTACTGTGCAGTGTATACAGGATAATACAGATACTAAGAATTACACCCAGTATACAGGACAGGAGAAGTGGTACTGTGCAGTGTATATACAGGATAATACAGATACTGAGAATTACACCCAGTATACAGGACAGGAGAAGTGGTACTGTGCAGTGTATACAGGATAATACAGATACTGAGAATTACACCCAGTATACAGGACAGGAGAAGTGGTACTGTGCAGTGTATATATACAGGATAATACAGATACTGAGAATTACACCCAGTATACGAGACAGGAGTAGTGGTACTGTGCAGTGTATATATACAGGATAATACAGATACTGAGAATTACACCCAGTATACAGGACAGGAGAAGTGGTACTGTGCAGTGTATATATACAGGATAATACAGATACTGAGAATTACACCCAGTATACAGGACAGGAGAAGTGGTACTGTGCAGTGTATATATACAGGATAATACAGATACTGAAAATTACACCCAGTATATAGGACAGAAGTGGTACTGTGCAGTGTATAGAGGATAATACAGATACTGAGAATTACGCCCAGTATACAGGACAGGAGAAGTGGTACTGTGCAGTGTATATATACAGGATAATACAGATACTGAGAATTACACCCAGTATACAGGACAGGAGAAGTGGTACTGTGCAGTGTGTATATACAGGATAATACAGATACTGAGAATTACACCCAGTATACAGGACAGGAGAAGTGGTACTGTGCAGTGTATATACACAGGATAATACAGATACTGAGAATTACACCCAGTATACAGGACAGGAGAAGTGGTACTGTGCAGTGTATATATACAGGATAATACAGATACTGAGAATTACACCCAGTATACAGGACAGGAGAAGTGGTACTGTGCAGTGTATATATACAGGATAATACAGATACTGAGAATTACACCCAGTATACAGGACAGGAGAAGTGGTACTGTGCAGTGTATATATACAGGATAATACAGACACTGAGAATTACACCCAGTATACAGGACAGGAGAAGTGGTACTGTGCAGTGTATATATACAGGATAATACAGATACTGAGAATTACACCCAGTATACAGGACAGGAGAAGTGGTACTGTGCAGTGTATATACACAGGATAATACAGATATTGAGAATTACACCCAGTATACAGGACAGGAGAAGTGGTACTGTGCAGTGTATATATACAGGATAATACAGATACTGAGAATTACACCCAGTATACAGGACAGAAGTGGTACTGTGCAGTGTATATATACAGAATAATACAGATACTGAGAATTACACCCAGTATACAGGACAGGAGAAGTGGTACTGTGCAGTGTATACAGGATAATACAGATACTGAGAATTACACCCAGTATACAGGACAGGAGAAGTGGTACTGTGCAGTGTATATATACAGGATAATACAGATACTGAGAATTACACCCAGTATACGAGACAGGAGTAGTGGTACTGTGCAGTGTATATATACAGGATAATACAGATACTGAGAATTACACCCAGTATACAGGACAGGAGAAGTGGTACTGTGCAGTGTATATATACAGGATAATACAGATACTGAGAATTACACCCAGTATACAGGACAGGAGAAGTGATACTGTGCAGTGTATATATACAGGATAATACAGATACTGAGAATTACACCCAGTATACAGGACAGAAGTGGTACTGTGCAGTGTATACAGGATAATACAGATACTGAGAATTACGCCCAGTATACAGGACAGGAGAAGTGGTACTGTGCAGTGTATATATACAGGATAATACAGATACTGAGAATTACACCCAGTATACAGGACAGGAGAAGTGGTACTGTGCAGTGTGTATATACAGGATAATACAGATACTGAGAATTACACCCAGTATACAGGACAGGAGAAGTGGTACTGTGCAGTGTATATACAGGATAATACAGATACTGAGAATTACACCCAGTATACAGGACAGGAGAAGTGGTACTGTGCAGTGTATATATACAGGATAATACAGATACTGAGAATTACACCCAGTATACAGGACAGGAGAAGTGTTACTGTGCAGTGTATATATACAGGATAATACAGACACTGAGAATTACACCCAGTATACAGGACAGGAGAAGTGGTACTGTGCAGTGTATATATACAGGATAATACAGATACTGAGAATTACACCCAGTATACAGGACAGGAGAAGTGGTACTGTGCAGTGTATATACACAGGATAATACAGATATTGAGAATTACACCCAGTATACAGGACAGGAGAAGTGGTACTGTGCAGTGTATATATACAGGATAATACAGATACTGAGAATTACACCCAGTATACAGGACAGAAGAAGTGGTACTGTGCAGTGTATACAGGATAATACAGATACTGAGAATTACGCCCAGTATACAGGACAGGAGAAGTGGTACTGTGCAGTGTATATACAGGATAATACAGATACTGAGAATTACACCCAGTATACAGGACAGAAGTTTTACTGTGCAGTGTATACAGGATAATACAGATACTGAGAATTACACCCAGTATACAGGACAGGAGAAGTGGTACTGTGGTGTGCATACATACATTCGTTTATTCTTTCTTTTCCTACATTTATTTGACATTGCAGTATCATTAGTAGATAACTATTTAACATGTTTATAATTAATGAAATCTAGACATATTTTTCTGGGTGTAGGGCTCAAACCTTACAGACATCTGTACTCAGCTGCTCCTCCAGGGGACACTGCTCAAGATATCAGCAGGAAATATCCAGGAACGTATGTTCTTCCTGTTTGACAACCTGTTGGTTTATTGCAAGAGAAAATCCAGGTGAGAAATGGTTAAAGTTGGTAATCTCTAGCGCTCCCCTTACACAGAAATCTCTTCCCCAACTCCCCATAAGAACTCATGACCAGTTTATGTAAGGCATGTACCTTAACGGCAGCCCCTGATCTACTAGGAGCAGATAGTCGGATCCCCTCTCCCTTACAAAACTCATAGGGTTCAGTCAACTTTGATTAATATGTATGGCCAGTTTGACAGTCACCATTGTAACAGATCCTCAGCTCTGCGCTGTGCTGACCCCGTGGTTTTCTTGTCACTTTGCCCAGATGTTTTCCCCTTTAAATGATATGTGGGGTGTCTGCACATTTTTGACTTGACTTAATTTTTATGCTATCTTTCACTCATGCACTATTTCCTTCCAGGGTTGCGGGGAAGAAATCCACAAAGAGAACCAAGTCCATCAACGGCTCATTGTACATTTTCCGAGGGAGGATCAATACAGAGGTCATGGAGGTGGAAAATGTAGAGGATGGGACAGGTAGGGGCAATTTACAGGATCCGCTTATAAAATGTCTTGCGCCCCTGGTGTTTGGTCCCAGAATCCCATATGTCCAGTCACTATACCCGAGGGCAAAAGATCTCTGTCTTTTCATTGGCTTTGGGGCTAATAGCATTGACTCTTGGTCTCCAGGATTACCGTGGGATCATAGGTGGCTGTATTCTAGGAGATGGACAGGGCGGCTTGCAATTGGGGTCTCCTCTGCTTAACCGGATTCTGTTCGTGATTTAACTCTTTACATTGGTATTTCACACTCCATTCTTAAAGCCCATTACCTTATAGTAAAGTGAGCCAAAGTTTCATAAGGGCACACTCTTCCTAATAAAGTTGGTGTATTTTTGGATGTTTGTACACAAGAGTGTAACATGTAACCCTGCATTGATCAGATGTAGATTTGTGCTGAATTTGATGCCAATTTCTGACAAATCATAGTAGATTTGACGTAACTTTAGCTAAACTCTCTCCTTTTCCCTTTTAAAAAGTGGCAAGAGGGGTGACACGTTGCAAATTTATCACAAAATAATTGTGCTCCAGTATATGCAACTTTTGTACGCTAAAATACTGCCTCAATGACCTTGATAAAATTCCACCTTTTTAAAATGATTTAATCAAGTGTTAATGTGGAGATGGTGTAATTTGTACAGATTTGTCATCATCATAATTGTCGTGATCGTCATCCTTCCCTGTCCTTTATGAGCCCAAGTCACCTCCTTTTAGACCAATGACAGTCCTGGAGAAGATAAAACCTATGCGATGTCTGAGCTCTGCTGGTGGGGGTGACTCTTTGGCAGAGGTTAAGGTGCTGTTAGTGGAAGCCATGCAGGTGATATACAAGTTGTTAAAGTTGTGTTAATGTCTAAGGTGCTTCCAGTTGTCTGTTTCTTAGTGCGAGTTGATATTTAGCAAAGGTTGAGGAACCATCTGTTGGTCATGTTTTGGCATAGACTGAGATGCCATCTGCAGGTCATTTTTTGGCAGGGGTTGAGGTGCCTTCTGTTTGTCATGTTTTGGGTATCTGCTCTTATATACGGTATGTATCTATGGTCAGCCGTATGGATATTTATTGACTTGCCTACAGATTCAGCTGAGTCTAGTGCATCCTCATGTATCTTCATAGTTGTATAGTCTGTAGAGTAGCATCTGCTTGTGTGGAAACTCCCAGAAAGATCAAAGTTTGTCTTTTGTGTATATAACCCCATATATTGACTTCATATTCTCATTCACATGACAATTGTTGGGTAGCTTACACACCTCAAACTCCGGACTGTTACCAGAGACAATTTGGTTTCTTTACAATAGTGGCTCTTTGGAGGTGGGACAGAGTAAATACACACTATTTTTCTTAGCTCCACCCCTGAAGTTCCAGTTTCTGGTATTTTCTATTATATGGTGTAGAGCGACTCCTTCATCCAGTATAATTCTGAATTTTCTGGGCTTGAATATACTAACATTGATTACACAATAGAAACTGTTGGAAAAGGATGATGATAGTATTAGTTGGTAGTCATATTGAGGTTATGTTTTCCCTGATGTTGGTAAAAATAGTCATTATTTCCCCAGGCCAACGTCTTGCTGACCCCATATCTTATGATCTGCAGGTCTGTAAGCACAACACCTCCAGGTGGTTAGTGGGGAGGATGCAGAGGCCTTTTTGGTCACCATATTGCATTGGTTTTGATGTTCTTATCTTCCTGGCAGCTGATTATCACAGTAATGGTTACACCGTCACCAACGGCTGGAAGATCCATAACACGGCCAAAAACAAGTGGTTTGTCTGCATGGCAAAGACCCCTGAGGACAAGCAGAAATGGATGGATGCTGTCCTGAAAGAGCGGGAGCAGCGGGAAAGTGAGTATATCCTGTAGATGAGTGCATAAGAACAGGTCACCTCAGGGGAGATCAATGTGGTGCCTACAACCATCATAGAATCATATGATTGGTGCCTGCAACCATAATAGACTATTTCTCCGTACGGTGTAATTACCATAGATTGGTGATTATCACCACTTCGTTATGGGGAGATGCATTTGAGGTTAGTGCGTTACAATTATGTATGTGGCCCCTGGTTTAATCATTACCAGAGACCCATAGTAGTTGCGATTCAGTGCTGGCAACTCATTAAAATCCTGTAGATAGTGGAGCACAGCTGTATATAGCGAGGAGGGTGGCTCTGGCATATCTCCCTCTGGAAAGTTCCAAGTGGTATATTCCTGCGGAGTCAGCGTTCTGTACAGAAGCTCCCGATCCATCGTTTTAACCATAATCCCTAATGTTTATTGATTGATGTTGATACATAATTAATGTCGTGATAGAAAGAGAAATGAACAAGCATTGTGCACCAATTCACGGTATCATCAGCAGCTTGTTACCTTGTCTCCTGTGGAACAAGCTGAAGAAGGTTTCATAATCCATTACCAGAAATATCAATTCACCTGCTGTGGAGACGGAGCTTGTGGAGTGTTCAGGGCGAAGAAGAAACATGGAGTGTGTGTAGAGTGTGAACGGAGTGTGTGTAGAGTGTGAACGGAGCATGTGTGGTGTGTACACAGATAGGACGGATCATAGAGGACACGGCAGGGACTAAACATGTGGATGTGTACAGAGTCTGGGCGTAGCATGTGGGGGTTGTGCAGATCAGTGATAGAGGATGCAAAATGTGTACAGCGCTTTAATGGGTAATCTAAAGCATATAGGATGAGGAAGGAGCATTTAGAACGAGGATGGAGCATGAAGAGCGTGGATGGATCATGTGGAGCGTATAGAGCGTGGATGGATCATGTGGAGCGTATAGAGCGTGGATGGATCATGTGGAGCGTATAGAGCGTGGATGGATCATGTGGAGCGTATAGAGCGTGGATGGATCATGTGGAGCGTATAGAGCGTGGATGGATCATGTGGAGCGTATAGAGCGTGGATGGATCATGCGGAGCGTATAGAGCGTGGATGGATCACGTGGAGCGTATAGAGCGTGGATGGATCATGTGGAGCGTATAGAGCGTGGATGGATCATGCGGAGCGTATAGAGTGTGGATGGATCATGTGGAGCGTATAGAGTGTGGATGGATCATGTAGATCGTATAGAGCATGGATGGAGCATGTGGAGCGTATAGAGCGTGGATGGATCATGTGGAGCGTATAGAGCGTGGATGGATCATGTGGAGCATATAGAGCGTGGATGGATCATGTGGAGCGTATAGAGCGTGGATGATCATGTGGAGCATATAGAGCGTGGATGGAGCATGTAGAGCGTGGATGGAGCATATACAGCGTGGATGGAGCATGTGGAGCGTATAGAGCGTGGATGGAGCATGTGGAGCGTATAGAGCGTGGTTGGATCATGTGGAGCGTATAGAGCGTGGATGGATCATGTGGAGCGTATAGAGCGTGGATGGATCATGTGGAGCATATAGAACAAGGACGGAGCATTTAGAGTGAGGATAGAGCAGGTGGAGCAGTATATAGAGCGAGGACGGAGCATGCAAAGCGAAAAGAGTGAATGTGGAGAGTAGACCTCGTGGAAGGAGCATGCGGATCGTATAGAGCGAGGGTGAGAATGTGGCGTGTGTGCTAAGTAGGTGTGTTGCATAGCTGGGTTAGGGGAGCGTTTAACAGTTGATCTATTGGGAGTCTTATTGGGAATTGACATTTGCATCCTTTAAATAAGTAGCAGTGGTGGAAGTGTCCGTTCTTCTCCTTGGCATCAGAGCTGACGATCCACTTGCATGCAATCATGCGATTCAGGTCCACTGATAACATAACTGAGATACCATCTCTGACCACAGGAGCTCGCACTCTGTAGTGCGTGTACGCGGCATGCAGCTTGTATGCAGAGGTAACGCTGTTGTTGCTTTGCAGGTTTGAAGCTCGGGATGGAGAGAGACGCTTACGTCATGATCGCAGAGAAAGGGGAGAAGCTCTACCACATGGTCAGCAAGAAGTCCAGTCTCATCAAAGACCGGAGGAGAAAGTTCAGCACTATCCCCAAATGCTTCCATGGAAAGTAAGTTCTGCTGCTGAAAAGCTCCATTCATGGCCGTGACCTGAAAAGCTCTGCAGGGTGGTGGAGCCGCTGCGCTGCGCATACGTAATGAGGCCGCCTCTGACAGGCCACCCCATTCATCGCTGTGAGGGACAAGTCCAGAGAGTGCCCCTGACATAGTCATCTCACCCCCATGTTCTCATCCTGCAAGAATAAAACCACAACAAATGAATCTAGGGGTGGTACAACATGGCGGAGCACTCGGGACACGTAAACCACTTTCACCGTACCCACAGTCTGCACACGTGCCAGTGGGGTGGGGGGGGGGCATAATTTAGATTATAAGACCAAAATCTTTTCATTGTACAGGTCCCGGGGTTTGGACACACGGGGAGAAGTGACTCCACACCTCTATTAAATAAGCTGGTGCAGTAGATAAAATATAAGTTCCTCATTCATTTCTCACTTTTCTTGCTTCCACTTAGTGAAAGTGTAAATGGACCGGCCCTTTAAATCAGAGGTCCCCAACTCCAGTCCTCAAGGCCCACCAACAGGTCATGTTTTCAGGATTTCCTTTGCATTGCACAGGTGATGCAATTATTACCTGGGCAAGACTAAGGAAATCCTGAAAACATGACATGTTGGTGGGCCTTGAGGACTGGAGTTGGGGACCCCTGCTTTAAATGATGAGTGCCCCACCCTTCTGGGCTGAAAAGTCTACATACTGGATCCTGGAATGAACCATTATCAGTAATGGGGGGTGGGTGGTGATATCTGGATGTGAGGACATAGGGCCCAGATGCTTACATGGGGGTATACAGTATAAACTATCTGTTGCTTGTGCCAGGACTCCGCACAGTTCACTTCTCCCATTCCCCGGGGTGCAATGGTGGAGCTCTGTATCCGCAGGATAAACACGTCGAGATGTCGATCTGTTTCTCATTCTCTCAGCGGAGAATCAGCGAAATGTTAATAAGTTTAAGTTTCGTCTTATTATACTTCTGACTGACGGGGAGTCCGTGATCGAACGGCTGAGAGAAAGCAGAGCAGCCCCATTCTCTGCAGAGGACGTCTCTTCACCTCGCCTCCGCTGGCCGCACGGTTAACCTTTGCATGGCTGTGTGCCCCACAAGATCAGGGGCCGATAAGGAAATGTGCAGTGTGACACTAGGGCAAGTGATGCCATATCCAGAAGTGATGGGTGTCAGATTTGCGGTGATTGCGGTCTCATCTTTTGCCTTAAAAGAGAAAATGCTGTTTGCTGAAGTGAAATGTGTGTTTTTTCCGCGGTCTGTGTCTCCTCCTCAGGTGCGCGAGTGCTTACAAGTAATGGATTCCTTAACACCGCTCGCTGCAACAACATATATTGTGCTGGATCCTGATACAACATGACAATTAAAGTGTTCTCTATACCCGGGATCAATACATTGTGTTTATCAATCTGTATAGGTATACACATGAGTATCACTATCCCACCCAAAAGGCAGGGGAGCACCATCATCCATTCTTGTGGGGAGGTTCCCATCATATTTCCTTGTAACCTTCTGTAGAGGAGGAGACTTTGCCTCTTCTCATGTGGTGGGCGGCCCATCGTCTTGTGGGGGTGGCCGCATATTCTTCTATTGTGATGGAAGCCCAGTCGTCTACCCATCAAATTCTCTAGTAATGGGACCCCATTCATTGTCCCTAGTGCTGGTAGCCCCATCATTTTCCCAATACGGTGGGCATCCCACTGTCTTGTGGCATTGTCCACATATTCTTTTTGTGTGCTAGTAGCCCCATCATCTTCCCATGTAATGGGAGCTCCATCATATTCTCTCGTAATGGGGGCCCCATCATCTTTTCCTTGTGCTGTAGCATCATCTTTTTCTTCCCACCTACTGGGAGCCCTCATCATATTCTATTGTAATGGGGGGCATTTCACCTTCCTTTATGAGGTTAGCCCCAACATCTTTCCACATGGTAAGAGCCCTATGAAGTTCTCATGGAGTCCTCTTTCTCTTCTCTTGTTGAAGGCCTTGTTATACAGTATTCTCTATTGGAATGGGCCCCATGATCTTCTCTCATGGTGGGGTCCCTTTTTACTCTTGTTGTGGTGGCCCCATTACCTTCTCTTGTAATGCACATTCCATCACTTTACACTATTAGGCTATGTGCACGCGTTCACAAAAACGCATACATATGCATCCCATCATTTATAATGCATTCCGTAATTTGTTTGCATGTGCATCGAGTTAAAAAAAATGCAGCATGTTCATTAATTTTGTGGATTTTTTGCGGATTTCCCACTATATTATTGCACTGGGAACCTCCGGGAAAAAAAAGAAAAAATTCTGCAAAAAACACGTGAAAAAAACGCGATTAAAAACGCATGCTGATTTCTTGCAGAAAATGTCCGGTTTTGTTCAGGAAATTTCTGCAAGAAATCCTGACGTATGCACATTAGCCTTAGAGTATGCGCACACATCAGGATTTTCTAGCAGAAATTTCCTGACAAAAACCGGATATTTCTGCCAGAAATCCGCATGCGGTTTTTTTTTTTGCATTTTTGACGCGTTTTTTCCCAATGCATAGAATAGCGGAAAAAACGCAAAATTAATGAACATGCTGCTTTTTATACCGCAATGCGTTTTTTTTCTCTAAATGATAGGATGCATATGTCTCCAGTTTCTAATGCGTTTTTATCGCGAAAAAACCTGAACGTGTGCACACAGGCTTTGTCCTCTTCTCTTGTGGGGTGACACTGCATTGTTCTTTTGTGTTGGGTATCTTCATAGTGGGGCCCCATCATCTACTCTTGTTGCCATTTCCATTCAGTTTGCAGCTTTACATTTATTCAATGCTTACAGTTCACATATGGATATATATTATACATCATGATCTGTAAAGACCCTGAACCAGCAGAGGGGTGCCATGGTTCGTGTATGAAGATCATGTGAGAACTACTGTCTATCCCGCCGCTCACTCCTGTCTTTTTTTTTTTTTATTGCTGCAGTGAACTAGTCTCCTGGCTTATGGAGAATGGAGAGATCGGTAAACCTGAAGAAGGCGTTAACCTGGGCCAGGCCTTACTGGAGAATGGGATCATCCATCACGGTAAGATGGCTGCCTGGGCCGAGAGTAGTGCATGGGGCACATTTGTGATGTGGAATCTCACTTGTTGAAGCTCTTTTTAAATCCGTGGTGGAAATATGTGTCTGCCTGAATGGCAGCGTGGATTCCCCATTTAGAACAATTGGACACAGTTTTCATATGAGTTTCAGTGCAGATTAAGCAATGAAAACCATGTGAGAAAAAAAATCTCTGTGGAAGCATACACTTAGGGTGAGTTCAGAAAACCTCTGTCTCAGAATTTTGCGGGGTTTTGCATTAGACGTAATCCTTGGCATTATAGATGGTGAAATCAGCTGTGATTTGCAGCATAATAGGCAAGAGACTTGGAAATCAGCATTTTGCTCTAAATGCCATGCTGTTTTTTTCTGCTCCACGTTCATGGGGTTTTAAAAACCCATATACATGTATTACACAGGAACTTGTAGTGGATTTTCAGTGCCCAATCAGCCACATCTGAAGTGCTCTGAGGGTAAATTCACACAATACAGTCATGTCATTATACAAACCTGTGATACATACATACACAGATTATACACACTATCATACATATACTACACACATTATAAACATATCATATACTTTCATACCTATATTATACACATCAACTATAAATACTATCATGCATATACGACACATTATACACATACACTATACACACCATTTTACGTATACTGTACACATATAAAGTACATTATACATACATGACACACGTTATACACATACTATCATACATATACAACACACACTGTTTTACTACACACATTATACACTATGCACACAATTATATATATATGTGTATAGACATTATACATACGTATATGTACTGCACACATTATGCTCACATTCTATTAAAACATGGTATACTCCTCTATCACACACAGCATGTGAACACACACTATACACATCCACTATACGCACTGTCATACATATACTACACACATTATACACTATACACACTATTATACATTTACTATATATATGTGTAGACCCTATACATACATACATATACGGCACATGCACACATTATACACATAGATTATATTAAAACATGTTATACTCCTGTATCACATAGACATAGCGTGTGGATGTTCTGTATACTGTCATGGCCAAAAATTAGCCAGACAAAATTGATGGCACCTCTTTCAGATTCACATGTGGCAAGTAACAGGTGTGGCCAATATGAAAATCACACCTGAAACCCCATAACCCCCATCACACCTGAAACCCCATAAACAGCGAAGAAGTTGGCCTAATCTTTGTATTGTGTGTGCCACACTAAGCATGGAGAACAGAAAGAGGAGAAGAGAACTGTCTGAGGACTTGAGAACCAAAATTGTTGAAAAACATCAACAATCTCAAGGTGTCCATCTCCAGAGATCGTGATGTTCCTTTGTCCATGGTGCGCAACATACGGCAATCAAGAAGTTTACAACCCATGGCACTGTCGCTAATCTCCTTGTATGTGGACGGCAGAGAAAAATTGATGAAAGGTAGCAACATCGGATAGTCCGGATGGTGGATAAGCAGCCCCAATCAAGTTCCAAGTTCCAAAGAAATTCAAGTTGTCCTGCAGGCTCAGGGTGCATCAGTGTCAGTGCAAACTGTCCATCGACATTTGAATGAAATGAAACGCTATGGCTGGAGACCTACGAGGACCCCACTTCTGACAGAGACATGAAAGGAAATCTGAAGATTACTAAAGGATTTTGGATCGCAATGTAGTGCCCTGTGTTAGAAAGCTGGCTTTGCATCCTATGTCATTGGTCTTCCGGCAGGACAATGACCTGAAACATACTTCAAGAAGCACCCAGAAATGGATGGAAACAAAGCCCTGGAGAGTTCTGAAGTGGCAGCAATGAGTCGGGATCTAAATCCCATTGAACACCTGTGGAGAGTGTTACAGAACCCCCCAGCACTAAGAATGTTATGCAGTATATGTATGTATAATAGTTTCCATGTGAAATGCATCAGTCCACAGGCTGCGCCCCTGGACAAGATATTCTTTCTGACCTCCCCCCACCTTTGTAATTCCCACAGTAAATAGCGGCAGGCTCCGGCCCCCTGCGGCTATTGTAATGTATGTCTGGCCAGCTGTTTTCCTATTGGCCTGCCCTGTGTATCTGTGTTTTATATTCTGTGTGCTGTAAGTAAAGGGTGTTCTTAGACTGGAAATACCTGGAGAAGCAGTCAGCTTTTATATGCTCTCATGTAATCAAGAAATTCCTGCCAGCGTCTTTCATTCAGAATCTAGCAAAAGCAGATTGGACCTCCTGAAACACTGGGTGGTACTGAAAGAGGTACTACAGCACAGTAGACCCCGTTACAGAGAGGGCTTATAATTCCTGCTGGGAGAAGGCACCCTTCAAATATGAGAGACCTGGAGCAGATTGCAAAAGAAGAGTGGTCCAAAATTCCAGTTGAGAGGTGTAAAAAGCTTGTTGATGGTTATAGGAAGCAATTGATTGTAGTTATTTATTCCAAAGAGTGTGCAACCAAATATTTAGTTGAAGGTGGCAGCAATTTTGCCCATTTTTGGGGTTGTTTGTGAAATTATGTCCAATTTTCCTTTTTTTTTCATTTGTTAGTGTTATTCCAATACACACAAAGGAAATAAACATGCCTATAACAAAACATGTGTAATTGCAATAATTTTTTGGGAGAAATACTTCATTTTCTGGAACAATTTCATAAGTGGCAACACTTTCGACCATTTCTGTATATATATATATATATATATATATATATATATATATATATATATATATATATATATATATATATATATATATATATATATATATATATATATATATATACACACATTATACTATATACACACACATCATACACACATAATATATGCATACCATACATGTATAGTACATGCAAATTACACATGCCTATTTTAGACCTTGTTCACAGTGTGTTATGGTGCATACGGCAGGAGAAATTTCTCACATGTGCCTCTGAAGCCATGAACTCCTCTGTTAAAGAATAAATATTTAACTCTATATAGCATTTTATTTTCTGCATGCTGATGTATGAAAATAGGTATTCCATTATTCTTTGTCCTATACATCCAGCCAAGGACACTCTTTTGGCTGCTGTCAGGTTAACAAAGCCCTATAGATTTAGCTAGCAGGTGTGTCGCAACTATATACACATTATACATGTACATCACACACTATATACATTATACACACAATCATACAGAAGTATTATACACACAAATCATATACATATCTTAAATACATACTTGTGCATATATCCTAAACATATTATACACATAGATCGTAGACATATTGTACACAATTTACACATATTACACATGTACACGTTATTTATTATTATTATTATTATACATTTTTATAGCGCCATTTATTCCATGGCGCTTTACATGTGAATACGGGGCAAATATAGACAAATACATTAAACATGAGCAGATAACAAGGCACACGAGTACATAAGGAGGGAGGACCCTGCCCGCCACATTGTACACATACAGCTCTGGAAAAAATTAAGAGACCACCGCATCAAATCCCTGTCATGGGCAGCCCAATCTCCAGACCTGAACCCCTTTGAAAACCTCTGGAATGTAATCAAGAGGATGATGGATAGTCACAAGCCATCAAACAAAGAAAAACTCCTTACATTTCTCCTTTGCCACATTGGGGGACACAGAACCATGGGTGTTATGCTGCTGTCACTAGGAGGCTGACACAAAGTTGAGACAAAAAGAGTTCTCTCCTCCCCTGCAGTATACACCCTCATGCTGGCTTCCAGAGACCCAGTTCAAGCTTGGTGTCCGTAGGAGGCACACTGGATTTAACTTTTTACTGGACGAAGGGGCGACGGAATCTTTCAAGGCTCCGATCTCCCCGAACTAACAACAGGCGAGAGTATCCCTCTCCGTATCCTTTCTTACAACGTGGGATGTGACTGCCTGAGCTGACTTTTGGGGCGACGGTCCCCTTCAAGGGCACCGATCTCCCCCCCTGCTTTACAGACGAACATTGGAGTGTCCCTCCAGTATCCTCTTCTGCAGCCAGGCCTTATTGCCGGACATCTTGCCCTGCCCACCAGGTCTCACCCTCGGCTGTTCAGAGGCACTTTCCACTGTGGCGTCCGTGCAGCCCCCCACTGTATCACCACTGAAAAAGCGGATGATGGAAGGAGGCGGACTGTTCCTCTCCACTCCCCTTTTAAGGGGATGGTGGATGGAGGCTCCCCTAACCCTACCCCGAGTCCTACATTTGCCCCCCCTCCGTATGGGGTAAGTCAGATAAGGGGTCGTGTTTTCTGGTGTTTTGTGAGGGCTCCACTGCGTCTTTCCCGGCGGTCCGCGGGTGCGCGCCGGCCGAAGCCAAAAATTTAGTCCTCGGCTTCGGCCTAGTGTAGGCCGCATCCCGATAGGCCCCGCCCACGCTCGCATCATTCTTGCGGCTCCGCCTCCGGTCTTGGCGCTTCTCACTCCTTGAGAGACTACCCCCAAACTCTCGGCAGCAATCTTCCCACTGCCAGCAGCTTTGGAGGTTTTTCCTACTCAGCGCCACTAGCAGCCTTTCTTTCTCATATTGGGGTACAACATGTTGCAGTCAAGGATTAAAAAGACCACTAAGGTACATACCACCTTTTTCTCTGCGTGTACCACCTGCCAGGCTCCCCTCCCTCGGCCTCAAAGCTCCCCCCTCTGCCCTGCCTGTGATGCCCAATGTGCCCAGGAGCCCTCCGCCGCTACCGACCCCAGTGTATCTAGCCCACCTGAGTGGGCCGCGTCACTGTCACAATCCATGGCTTCGCTATCCAAAGCGATTGAATCCCTTCAGGACCCCTTTGGGGAGCGGGGCGCTCATTTTCCTGGGTTAAGAGACCCCTCTATAACAAGGGAATAGCAAGGGCCGCTCTCACCTGAAAGAGGTATGAACATCCAAAAAACGGATCCGCACTACCTCTCCTGAGCATGCACCACGCGATTCAGCCTCTGGTAGCTCCAATTCTCACTCACCCTCTCCAGGGGCTCGAAGCGATCACGACTCTGGGTATGAGTCTGAAGCGTCCTTGGACCCGGATTCTCCGGAGTTTCGATCAACTATTGATTCCCTCATTCAGGCTGTCAATCATGCGCTAAAGGTTGATGATGACCCTAATTCCACTCCGGATCACGTGGTTTCCTTTACGAGAACCAAGCGATCCCATAAGGTGTTCGCCTCTCATCCAGATTTCCTAGATATAGTCCGGCGACACAGGGAGCGACCGGATAAACGCTTTACGGGTAAAAAGGCCCTGGAATCGAAGTATCCCTTTTCCGCAGATCTTGTCAAAGATTGGGCGGAACCACCTCTGGTAGATCCTCCGGTATCGCGTTTGGCTGCCAAAATGCTTTTATCCGTACCTGATGGGGCTTCACTTAAAAATCACATAGAACACCAGTTAGATTCCCTGGCTCGCTAAGTGTATGAAGCCTCATGTTCCTCCCTATCTCCTTCCTTCGCTGCGGCATGGGTCGCCAAAGCAATGGTTTTCTGGGCAGATGCTCTTGCAAAATCCATTCAGGACCAGGCTCTTCCGTCTGAGATGGTGGATCTCGCCAAACAAATTGCTATGGCTGGAGATTATGTGATGTACGCGTCATTAGACACAGCGGACGGTGTGGCAACTGCGGCTTCAAATGCCATCACCATTAGGAGAGCTATTTGGCTTAAAGAGTGGCGTGCGGATTCCTCCTCAAAAAAGTCTCTGATTTCCCTTCCCTTTCAGAGTGGACGTCTATTTGGAGAAAAATTAGACCAGCTTATTTCCGATGCTACAGGAGGGAAAAGCAAGTTCCTCCCTCAACACAGGCCTAAAGCTGCCTTTCAGCGCCAGCAACATTTTCGTTTTTTGCCCTTTCGCAGTAGCCCTTTCTGATCCAACTCCACAGCCTCGTCCAGATCAGAACGATCTCCACGCACAGACAGAGACTCTCGGCCTTTTTACAGGCCGAATCAGTCCTGGCGAGGAAAGCCTAGACAACCCAGAACCAGAGGGTCCAGGCCTTCCAGATTTCCTTTACAATGACTCGGGGAGTTTTCAAGTCGACACCTCCAAAGTAAGATGACGCCTGCTTCTTTTTCAACACGTCTGGCTTTCCGTCATTCACGACGAATGGGTCAGAGACCTGGTGTCTTCTGGTTACAAAATAGAATTCTCTGCCTCCCCTCCAGCATGGTTTTTTCCCTCTCGTCTCCCAAGTTCGGGAGCTCAATCTCTCGCACTTCACCGCGCCATCAAATCCCTCTGCCAAAACAGGGTCATTGTTCCGGTTCCAGAACACGAGAGATTCAGAGGTTTTTACTCAATCCTCTTCGTCGTGCCAAAAAAGGACGGGACGGTGCGTCCTATTTTGGACCTGAAGCTCCTAAACAAGTATGTAAAGGTTCAGCACTTCAGGATGGAATCCCTCCGTTCAGTCATCTCCTCAATGGAGAGAAGGGAGTTCCTAGCATCAATAGACATCAAAGATGCTTATCTTCATATCCCAATCTTCCCGCCACATCAAAGGTTCCTCCGTTTCGCCATCCAAGAGGACCGCTTTCAATTCACGGCCTTACCCTTCGGCCTTGCCAATGCGCCCAGGGTATTCACAAAAGTCATGGCGGCTGTCATGGCCATTCTTCGCTCCCGAGGAGTGGTCGTGTTGCATACTTGGGCGACCTCCTGATCAAAGGTCCGTCTTTTCATGCCTGCGAATCAAGGGTCCGCATTACCTTGGATTCCCTTTCGTGCCTTGGCTGGTTAATCAACTTAGACAAGTCCTCCCCCATTCCAGCCCGACGGATCTCTTTCCTAGGCATGATCCTGGACATGTCCAAGGGGCTGGTTTTCCTTCCTCGGTCCAAGGCCCAAGCGCTTCAGCAGGGAGCCCGGACGCTCTGTCGCCCTTGTCCGCAGTCCATTCGGTTTGCCATGAAGATCCTGGGGAAAATGGTGGCCGCAATGGAAGCGGTTCCCTTCGCTCAACTGCATCTCCGCCCCTTACAACAGTCCCTGCTGGACAATTGGGACAGGAGTCCCTTAACTCTCGACCGGCCATGTCCTCTGCCCCCACGGATCAGGCATGCGCTCAAATGGTGGACTTTGGAATCATCTCTCGACCAGGGGAGGTCTTTTCTCCCAATCCACTGGCTGGTGTAACTACCGACGCCAGTCTCCTCGGTTGGGAAGTGGTGTTTCGCCACCACACTGCCCAGGGGCGTTGGGCGATTCAGGAGTCGAGACTTCCCATAAACCTCTTGGAGATTCAAGCTATCAGATTTGCACTAAGACGTTTTACTTCCTGCTCGCGGATCACCCAATTCGAATTCAGTCGGACAACGTCATAGCGGTGGCGTACATAAACCATCAGGGGGTACCCGCAGCAGGGCGGCGATGCAGGAAGTCTCCTACATTCTCCGTTGGGCCGAGACCAACCACTCCACCATTTCTGCAGTGCACATCCCAGGCATCGAGAACTGGGCGGCGGACTTTCTCAGCCGTCAGGGTCTCGCCTCGGAGGAGTGGGAACTCCATCCAGAGGTTTTCCAGCAAATCTGCCTTCGTTGGGGAACTCCAGACGTGGACCTGATGGCGTCCAGACTGAACGCCAAAGTTCCCAACTTCATAGCACGTTATCGGGATCCTCGGGCCATCGGGGTGGACGCACTGATATCCCCATGGCATCGGTTCCAATTCCCGTATGTGTTTCCTCCGCTTCCTTTGCTGCCGAAAGTAATCCGGAAAATCAAGACTGAGGGGTTCCTGTGATCCTTATCGCCCCGGGTTAGCCACGTTGCGCATGGTACGCGGAGCTCGTTCAACTCGTATCCGACGTCCCCTGGCGGTTACCAGACCGCCCAGATCTGCTTCGCCAAGGGCCGATCTACCACCAAAGCTCAGGGGCCCTACGTTTAACGGCTTGGCTGTTGAAAACTGGATCCTAACTCAAGCTGGTTTCTCCCAGCAGGTCATTGCCACGCTCGCAAGGCGTCTTCTGCTCGCATCTATCGCCGCACCTGGAAAGCCTTCTCATGGTGCAGGCTCCGCGGTCGCCCTCCTCTCGTTTTCTCAATTCCCTCCATTCTGGAATTTCTCCAGTCCGGCTTGGATTCCGGCCTGGCGCTCAGTTCCCTCAAGGGTCAGGTCTCAGGGTTATCTGTGTTGTTCCAACGTAAGATTGCTGCTAACTTGCAAGTCAGGACCTTTGTTCAAGGGGTCTCCCACGTGGTACCCCCCTACAGAATGCCGTTAGAGACCTGGGATCTCAATTTGGTCCTGAGAGTTCTACAGGAATCTCCGTTTAAACCTCTGCAGATGTCTCACTGACTGTTCTCTCCTGGAAGGTTGCCTTCCTTGTGCCAGTAACATCTATCAGGCGAGTCTCAGAGTTGGCCGCACTATCCTGCCCGGGCGCCTTTCCTTTCCTTCCACCAGGACAAAGTAGTCCTACGCCCATCTCTGGCTTTTCTCCCTAAGGTGGTTTCATCCTTCCTCCTTAATGAAGATATCATTCTTCCCTCCTTCTGCCCACTGCCAAGAAATAGGGTCGAAAAGGCCCTTCACACCTTGGACGTGGTACGGGCCCTCAGGAGGTACATTTCTAGAACTGCTCCCTTCCGCAAATCGGACTCCCTCTTTGTTCTCCCGGAGGATCGCAGAAAGGGTTTAGCCGTGTCTAAGGCCACGATAGCCAGATGGATCCGATCAGCTATTCAAGAATCTTATCGGGTCAGGGGCAGACCTATTCTGGCGGGGGTTAGGGCACACTCTACTCGGTCGTTGGGTGCTTCCTGGGCCATTCGACACCAGGCAACTGTGGAGCCTGCATACTTTCACAGAGCACTACAATGTCCACACTCAATCTTCTGCGGATGTGGCCCTTGGCAGACGTATTCTGCAGGAGGCCGTTGTGTATTTATAGTCAGATGGCACACGGAGTTATTTGGCTGTATTGTTTCCCACCCAGGGACTGCTTTGGGACGTCCCATGGTTCTGTGTTTCCCAATGTGGCGAAGGAGAAATATGGATTTTTGTGTACTCACCGTAAAATCCTTTTCTCCGAGCCACTCATTGGGGGACACAGCACCCACCCTGTTAGCCTTACGGCTCGTTACTCTTTTGGTTCTTGACTTTCTCTGATATGTTATACTCTAATGTTATGTAATATATTGTTGTTAATCTCCTGCTTTTGCATTGAACTGGGTCTCTGGAAGCCAGCATGAGGGTGTATACTGCAGGGGAGGAGCTAACTTTTTGTCTCAACTTAGTGTCAGCCTCCTAGTGACAGCAGCTTAACACCCATGGTTCTGTGTCCCCCAATGAGTGGCTCGGAGAAAAGGATTTTACGGTGGGTACACAAAAATCCCTATTTTTGCGCCAGAAGCAGTGTGAAAGACTGGTGGAAAGCATGCCAAGACGCATAAAAGCTGTGATTAAAAATCATGGTTATTCCACAAAATATTGATTTCTGAACTCTTCCTGAGTAAAACAATAGTACTGTTGTTTCTAAATGATTTCTTTGCATTATTTGAGGTCTGAAAGCACCGTTGTTGTCTTTTTTTTTAATTTTGACCATTTATCTTTGTCAGAAAAAAAAATACAAAATTTATTGCTTAGAAATTTGGAGACATGTTGTCAGAAGTTTATAGAATAAAACAACAATTTACATTTTACTCAAAGATATGCCTATAAAGAGAAAAATAAGACAAACTGAACAATTTGCAGTGGTCTCTTATACACACGTCATACACATACCATACACACCTCTATCTGTCCCTTTTTTAATAAAGATTTTTCTTCTCACTGTTTTTCCCCTCCTGCTTCTAGTATCAGACAAACACCAATTTAAGAATGAGCAGGTTCTCTATCGATTCCGCTATGACGATGGGACATATAAGGCAAGGAGTGAACTTGAAGATATCATGTCGAAGGTATATTCCGATCTTGCCATTAAGTGAATGGTTTATGGTGCTATTTGCTGGCCCCACTCATGCCATGTGTCAGACATTAAGATTTTCAGTCATTGTGAGTTCAGGGCAATTAGTCAGTTTAGAGAAAGTGATGTGATTCATGTAATGGCCACCATCACTGCTGCTCCCCAGGGAAGCCAAGGAGGCAACATCATTAGTTAGCCCTATCAAGCACATTAGTAATTGAGTTCATAAAGGATAAGTAAAACCGCTGAACCCATCGGTTCCGAAACAGCGGTCACACGTCATTGGACTTTAGACAAGATTAAAGGGGTGTTCCAACATCCAAAAAAAACATTTTCAAAAGGACAGGACTTTTTTGAAATATAAAAAGAAGGTACACTCACCTACTCTAACCCCCGTCGCTCCAGCATAGGCCTTCCAGAGATCATCAGAGCGGCCTGTGCTGGAGCAACAGGTAAGTAAATGTTCCTTATATTATTTCTCAATACTTCCTACCTTTTTACATTTTGTGGAAGTCAGACAAGACGTTTATGACTCTTCTCAGGTGTCATTGTAGCATTATAAGTGCTCATACAGAGTGGTCTATCCATAAGCTTCCTGACACTTACCATTAACACCAAGTAGAATAGTGAGCGCAGCTCTGGAGTATTATACAGAATGTAACTCCAGACCAGTACAGGATAAGTAATGTATTTACACAGTGACTACACCAGCAGAATAGTGAGTGCAGCTCTGGAGTATAATACAGGATGTAACTCAGGATCAGTACAGGATAAGTAATGTAATGTATGTACAGAGTGACTACACCAGCAGAATAGTGAGTGCAGCTCTGGGGTATAATACAGGATGTAACTCCGGATCAGTACAGGATAAGTAATGTAATGTATGTACACAGTGACTGCACCAGCAGAATAGTGAGTGCAGCTCTGGGGTATAATACAGGATGTAACTCCGGATCAGTACAGGATAAGTAATGTAATGTATGTACACAGTGACTGCACCAGCAGAATAGTGAGTGCAGCTCTGGGGTATAATACAGGATGTAACTCAGGATCAGTACAGGATAAGTAATGTAATGTATGTACACAGTGACTCCACCAGCAGAATAGTGAGTGCAGCTCTGGAGTATAATACAGGATGTAACTCAGGATCAGTACAGGATAAGTAATGTAATGTATGTACACAGTGACTGCACCAGCAGAATAGTGAGTGCAGCTCTGGGGTATAATACAGGATGTAACTCCGGATCAGTACAGGATAAGTAATGTAATGTATGTACACAGTGACTGCACCAGCAGAATAGTGAGTGCAGCTCTGGGGTATAATACAGGATGTAACTCCGGATCAGTACAGGATAAGTAATGTAATGTATGTACACAGTGACTGCACCAGCAGAATAGTGAGTGCAGCTCTGGGGTATAATACAGGATGTAACTCAGGATCAGTACAGGATAAGTAATGTAATGTATGTACACAGTGGCTGCACCAGCAGAATAGTGAGTGCAGCAGTATAATACAGGAAAGGTAATGTATGTACACTGTAACCTCACTGTATTTGGAAATGAATGCTATATGTATATGTATAATAGGGCCAGAGGTGGATCTAGGCTGTAAGCTTTATGAGAATGTGGTGCTGGCGGTGACTCTGCTTTTTTCTTTTGTAGGGTGTCAGACTTTACTGTCGTCTTCATAGCCTCTTTAGCCCTGTCATCAAGTAAGTGTGAGCTCCCCGCTGGCGATGTTTCTTCACGCTGGTGTCTCCTTATCTTTCTGGGTGTCACTATCGGTGCTGATGTTGTCGGGGAGGCGTTGTTTGTAGTCAGGGAATTACCCCCTTTATTCTCATAATAATGCACTTTATACTTTGTGTCACTTATGTGATATTTGTTGTGTGTTTTGGAGGTTACTATATCTCATCCACCAATCCTCCCAACCAATGGGTTTTTAGCAGTACAAAGGTGAATGCAGCTCTGGAAGTGACTGGAGAATAACAAGAGTGACCTTGGCGTGGCGGTCGGCTCAGTATTACACAGTGTAAGGGTCACCCAAGTCTGAGGTCCTTTCTATCCCACTAGCTTATGGTATACAGGGGGCACTGAGAAGGGTGAATGAGGAGTTTACTTCCGAGGAGAGCGTACATGTCAGCGGAGTCCCTCAGGAGAGCTCCCTTTATAATGTTAATGATTTGTAAATCATAATAGTGATTGGCTAGCTGGAATAAGGCACCGGATGTCAGCGGTCCTCACACATAGCGCACAGGACAAGGGGTCACTAGATGGTCCGAGTCGCCCTCTTGTGTGCAGCTTTTGGATCTTGTATTTGCACTGATTTGTGGTTTGGCATTGGGTTATTTTTGCTTTGGAGGCAGATTTTTCTGCAGTTAACGGCGATGGCATCTGATGAGCTGGCACCTCCGCACCACAGATCATGCAGCTGCTTCTCCCACTTCCTGTTAAGGTGAAATGACTAAAGTCCGGGGATATTTAGATACCCGGTACCTACATAACGCAGCTGTGTGACCGGGTGACGGAGAGGGGTGAGATGTGGCATCATCAGTGTTGCTGCCTGGGGAAATGCAGACTACAGACGCCATCATGTAGCAGCACGTTATATGGCCAGGCAACTCGAACTGTGTGTTTGAACCCGTTCTACGCCCGGGTGCCGAGCATTTATATTGGTATATGGTCTCCATCCTGGTATGTGCTGCTCCATCCTGCGTCCCCATCCTGTCATGTGCTGCTCCATCCTCCGCCCCCATCCTGTCATGTGCTGCTCCATCCTGCGTCCCCATCCTGTCATGTGCTGCTCCATCCTGCGCCCCTGTTCTGTCATGTGCTGCTCCATCCTGCGTCCCCATCCTGTCATGTGCTGCTCCATCCTGCGTCCCCATCCTGTCATGTGCTGCTCCATCCTGCGTCCCCATCCTGTCATGTGCTGCTCCATCCTGCGTCCCCATCCTGTCATGTGCTGCTCCAAACCTGCGCCCCTGTTCTGTCATGTGCTGCTCCCATCCTGCGCCCGTTCTGTCATGTGCTGCTCCCATCCTGCGCCCCTGTTCTGTCATGTGCTGCTCCCATCCTGCGCCCCCGTTCTGTCATGTGCTGCTCCCATCCTGCGCCCCCGTTCTGTCATGTGCTGCTCCCATCCTGTCATGTGCTGCTCCCATCCTGTCATGTGTTGCTCCCATCCTGCGCCCCCGTTCTGTCATGTTCTGCTCCCATCCTGCGGCACCGTTCTTTAATTTGCTGCTCCCATCCATATGCCCCATACGCTGCTCCATAAGATGCTCCATAGTATATGCCCCGTATCAGGTGGCGTAAGTAACAAATAGCTGCGGCATGAAGTGCCACAGCCTCATGCCACAGCAATTTGTTACTTGCGCCACCTGATTCCTTTCCACCGCCATTTTCTTGGTCCTCCTGCTGGCGGAATCGGCGCCTGCGCAGTCCGCGCTTTCCGGCGCCATTTTCTTGAAGACGCACCTGCAGTGTGTCTTCAAGAAAATGGCGCCGGCAGTGTGTCTTCAAGAAAATGGCGCCGGAAAGCGCGGACTGCGCAGGCGCCGATTCCGGCAGCAGGACCAAGAAATTGGCGGCGGAAAGGAATTAGGTGGCGTAAATAACAAATTGCTGTGGCATGAAGTGCCACAGCTTCATGCCACAGCAATTTGTTACTTACGCCATTCCTTTCCGCCCATTTTCTTCGTCCTCCTGCTGCCGGAATCGGCGCCTGCGCAGTCCGCGCTTTCCGGCGCCATTTTCTTGAAGACACACTCCGGCTCATCTGCCTGTGACTGGTCAGAGGGCGGCGCCGGCGCGCATTAAGCGCGTCATCGCGCCCTCTGAACTGTCACGGCAGAGGAGCCGGGAGACGGAGCCGCACGCAGCGCTGGAACGGGGAAAGGTGAATATACTTACCCTCCTGACTCTCCGGTGGAGATCGCGGTATGCGTTCAATGCTTACGCATACCGCGATCTCCTGGAAGCGTTACTCTGTGGGGGCCAGACTGCGCCGGCGCTTGCGCCAGCGCAGTGTATAAAGGCTTCGGACATGTGTGTATACACACATATACATATACATATACATATACATATATATATATATATATATATATATATATATATATATATATATACACACATATACACACACACACACAGTCTCTACTTACAGTATATGTCCCTCTTAGTGCTAATGTAGCATCACATGTGCTATCCTTTTTCGTTCTGTACTTAATACAGAGACGTCATTGCAGCAGCTCAGTGTAATGGAGGGGGTTGGTTGCATTGGGTCACCCTGATCTGACGAGAGGTTTGCTTGGATGCAGAGAGTAGTTGTGTTGTCTTGGTATCATATATCATGTACTGGACGTTTGCCATGTTTACTGCCATGTTACTATATATACCCCATGTCCCTGGCACAGAGACACCTCATTACATATACTTACTGGTGACCAGTGACACATCCGACTGGAAGGAATTTGCTGTGTACTGGGTCATGTCATTGTTGTATTGGTATATCTCCACCATATCATTACACTGATAATAACTCTCTGTTCTGTCCCACAGAGACCGAGATCACCACCTGAAAACCTACAAGTCCGTCATCCCAGCCAGCAAGCTGGTGGATTGGCTAATATCACAGGTATCAGCCACTGCCTCTGATAATTAACACAGGAACAGCAGAGGCAAGATTGTGGGTAAGGCTACTTTCACACTAGCGTCGGAATCTCCCCGTCGCAATGCGTCGGGAAGAGATTCCGACGCTAGCGTTTGACGCACTGCACAACGGGTGCAGCGGATGCATTTCTCCGGCGCATCTGCTGCCCCATTGTGAGGTGCGGGGAGGTGGGGGCGGAAAAAGCGGTCCGTCAGGAGCAAAAAAAACGTTACATGTAACGTTTTTTGCTCCCGGCGGTCCGCCACAACACGGCGCAACCGTCGCACGACGGTTGCGACGTGTGGCAAAGCGTCGCAATGCGTCGCTAATGTTAATCTATGGGGCAAAAACACATCCTGCAAACAACTTTGCAGGATGCGTTTTTTGCCATAAACGACGCATTGCGACGTCTGGCAAGAAACGCCAGTGTGAAAGTAGCCTAACAGAAGTGAGAAGTAGCCATATACTAGCCCTAGGAGCACATTATCATTATTGTTTACTTGTCACAAATGACTGATCTCTGTATTGTATACTAGCCCAGGTGACTGATATGTCTATTACATACATGCTAGCCCAGGTGACTGGTCTCTGTATTATTTACTATCCCAGGTGACTGATCTCTGTATTATTTACTATCCCAGGTGACTGGTCTCTGTATTATTTACTATCCCAGGTGACTGGTCTCTGTATTATTTACTATCCCAGGTGACTGGTCTCTGTATTATTTACAAGCCCAGGTGACTGGTCTCTGTATTATATACTAGCCCAGGTGACTGGTCTCTGTATTATTTACTATCCCAGGTTACTGATCTCTGTATTATATACTATCCCAGGTGACTGATCTCTGTACTATTTACTAGCCCAGGTGACTGGTCTCTGTATTATATACTAGCCCAGGTGACTGATCTCTGTACTATTTACTAGCCCAGGTGACTGGTCTCTGTATTATATACTAGCCCAGGTGACTGGTCTCTGTATTATATACTAGCCCAGGTGACTGGTCTCTGTATTATATACTAGCCCAGGTGACTGATCTCTGTACTATTTACTAGCCCAGATCACTGGTCTCTGTATTATTTACTATCCCAGGTGACTGGTCTCTGTATTATATACTCTCCCAGGTGACTGGTCTCTGTATTATATACTAGCCCAGGTGACTGGTCTCTGTATTATTTACTATCCCAGGTGACTGTAGCCCAGGTGACTGGTCTCTGTATTGTATACTATCCCGGGTGACTGATCTCTGTATTATATACTAGCCCAGGTGACTGGTCTCTGTATTATATACTAGCCCAGGTGACTGGTCTCTGTATTATATACTAGCCCAGGTGACTGGTCTCTGTATTATTTACTATCCCAGGTGACTGATCTCTGTATTATATACTAGCCCAGGTGACTGGTATAGCCACTGGTATATACTAGCCCAGGTGACTGGTCTCTGTATTGTATACTATCCCGGGTGACTGATCTCTGTATTATATACTAGCCCAGGTGACTGGTCTCTGTATTATATACTAGCCCAGGTGACTGGTCTCTGTATTATATACTAGCCCAGGTGACTGGTCTCTGTATTATATACTAGCCCAGGTGACTGGTCTCTGTATTATTTACTATCCCAGGTGACTGATCTCTGTATTATATACTAGCCCAGGTGACTGGTCTCTGTATTATTTACTATCCCAGGTGACTGGTCTCTGTATTATATACTAGCTCAGGTGACTGGTCTCTGTATTATATACTCTCCCAGGTGACTGGTCTCTGTATTATAATCTAGCACAGGTGACTGGTCTCTGTATTATATACTATCCCAGGTGACTGATCTCTGTATTATATACTAGCCCAGGTGACTGGTCTCTGTATTATAATCTAGCACAGGTGACTGGTCTCTGTATTATTTACTATCCCAGGTAACTGGTCTCTGTATTATATACGAGCCCAGGTGACTGGTCTCTGTATTATATACTAGCCCAGGTGACTGGTCTCTGTATTATATACTAGCCCAGGTGACTGGTCTCTGTATTATATACTAGCCCAGGTGACTGGTCTCTGTATTATATACTAGCCCAGGTGACTGGTCTCTGTATTATATACTAGCTCAGGTGACTGGTCTCTGTATTATATACTAGCCCAGGTGACTGGTCTCTGTATTATATACTAGCCCAGGTGACTGGTCTCTGTATTATACACTAGCCCAGGTGACTGGTCTCTGTATTATATACTAGCCCAGGTGACTGGTCTCTGTATTATTTACTATCCCAGGTGACTGGTCTCTGTATTATATACTATCCCAGGTGACTGGTCTCTGTATTATATACTAGCCCAGGTGACTGGTCTCTGTATTATATACTAGCCCAGGTGACTGGTCTCTGTATTATACACTAGCCCAGGTGACTGGTCTCTGTATTATATACTAGCCCAAGTGACTGGTCTCTGTATTATTTACTATCCCAGGTGACTGGTCTCTGTAATATACACTAGCCCAGGTGACTGGTCTCTGTATTATATACTAGCCCAGGTGACTGGTCTCTGTATTATATACTAACCCAGGTGACTGGTCTCTGTATTATACACTAGCCCAGGTGACTGGTCTCTGTATTATATACTAGCCCAGGTGACTGGTCTCTGTATTATATACTAGCCCAGGTGACTGGTCTCTGTATTATACACTAGCCCAGGTGACTGGTCTCTGTATTATATACTAGCCCATGTGACTGGTCTCTGTATTATATACTAGCCCAGGTAACTGGTCTCTGTATTATTTACTATCCCAGGTGACTGGTCTCTGTATTATATACTAGCCCAGGTGACTGGTCTCTGTATTATATACTAGCCCAGGTAACTGGTCTCTGTATTATTTACTATCCCAGGTGACTGGTCTCTGTATTATATACTAGCCCAGGTGACTGATCTCTGTATTATATACTAGCCCAGGTGACTGATCTCTGTATTATATACTAGCCCAGGTGACTGGTCTCTATTATATACTAACCCTCTGTATTATATACTAGTTTCAGGTAACTGATGCTTGCTAGCTTTCTTGTCTGCTCTGTCTCTGCTCATTTCATCGTCTCCTTTGCCACTATCTTGTGATTTTTATTTTTATTTTCCATCTTTCTTCCTGAACTTTTATAAACAATGAATTTGATTTGAACTTTAACTTTTGCCAGTTTTCCAAATATCACAATTTTGGCCTCAGAGTTATAGACGTGAGTGGTGATGGCTGACTCCTCTGGGACCCTCACATCTGTGAGGCCAGAGACGCGCTCCTTGCGAGAACATGCTCAGGATAATCATGTCAGACTTGGCTTCCATCTTTTCTTCAGTTCTTTCATCCACCACGTTCAGTAGCAGCTTCTCTGCTCATATTTTGTGTATTTGGCTGCTGCACCCGAGCTGCTCAACCCAACAATGGCCATAATTGCCTTCATCACAAAGTCTATGAATAGTCATCTGTCGGGCACAGCCATGCTTCCAGCAAGATGGGGAAAGGCACAGAAATAGGAGTGACAGATTTGTAATCATTGCTGGCTTGCTTTAAGCATGTGGGCTGTTATGTGGACGTTATGCGCTCCATGTTTGTCCTTCTGTAATAATAAGACACTATTTTTCTTCCAGGGAGATTTTCAGACGAGAGAAGAAGCAGTCGCTCTTGGTGTTGGGCTCTGCAACAATGGATTCATGCATCATGGTAATTATGCTGACTTTTAGTTGGAATTTGGATTGCACCAGTGTACTAATATACCGTACTGCAATATCTCCTATCAGCCCGCATCTATGCTCTGGATTGATTGGTCATGTCTGCTCCGCATAAACAGACATAATCAATCGATCCTGCACATGCTCTATCATCCCCCTTGAAGTCCTCAGCGTTCTCGGGCTGAATCACTCGTCCCTGATCATAGTATACAGGTTTTATGTAACCAGCAGATACATTCTTGCTCATCGTTATTGTTACCCACAAAGTTTAAGTACATAATGTGGAATATCTCCTGAAAAAATGAATCAAGTAAACCAGTATTTTTGTATAGAGCACTCGTGTTAATTACAAAAGAGCAAATGATAAACAATAATTTAAAACAAAAAACAATGGGAGGTGTAGTGCAGTGGGGTTGGAGCAGTGTGACAGACAGGCAAGGACCACAGGAAAGTTCACAGCAAACGTGTTTAATTGTCCAAACTCATTGAGTGTACAGCATGCGGTATCCTCCGGATCGCAGCCGGGAAACAAGACAGTATCACACTGCGGGGTGCGGTGCCAGGAGCTCCTTCTGCTGGTTCTGTGCTACCTCACACAGATGGAGCTTCTGCAGAGCCGACTGCTCCACAGATTGCTAAATCCAAACTGACACACCCAAACCCTTCCTGCAGGCATTTTTTACTCTGGAATCTGTGGCCAAATAACACCAGTCGCTGCCTCATATACCATTTCCCCACCCCCCCCGTTCAAACTTGTGTGGCTGAATATTTGTAAATTTTCCTGTGACTTTCCCGCCCGATGTTCCACGGTAAAATTTAAATTTTGCAGACAGGAACCATCGGGTGACCCGCACATTTCTCTCTTTGGGTTTCCTCATCCAGACCTAGGGTGAATGATCTGTTAGTAGTGATGAGCTAATATACTCGTTACTCAAGATTTCCCGAGCCTGCTCGGGTGTCCACCGAGTATTTTTTAGTGCTCGGAAATTTAGTTTTCCTCACCTCAGCTGAATGATTTACATCTGTTAGCCAGCATAAGTACATGTGGGGGTTGCTAGAGAATCCCCACATGTACTTATGCTGGCTAACAAATGTAAATCATGCAGCTGAGGTGAGGAAAACTAAATCTCCGAGTACTTACAAATACTCGGAGGACACCCGAGCGTGCTCGGGAAATCTCGAGTAACGAGTATATTCGCTCATCACTATCTGTTACCAGACGAAACAATCGACCAAGCAAATAATAATTTATGGACTCCAAGACCCACTTAATGCCCAGGAACTCCTCTACGCTATAGATTTTCTCAGCCGGGGTGAGTTTCCTACTTAGGTAGGTGACCGGATCTCCTCTCCGTCCACCTACTGCGACAGGACTGCTCCTAGGCCCATGTTAGAGGCATCTGTCTGTACAATGAAAGGTTTCTGAAAGTTGGGGCTAATGAGGATGGGCTGTCCGCACATCGCCACCTTCATGGATTGGTACGCTTCCTTCACCTGGGGGTCCACCGAACTATGACCAACTTCTTTCCCTTTGAGGAGATCGTTCAGGGGTGGTGTTCTCCCTAAAAAATTGGGTATATATCTCTGGTAATACCCAATGATCCCAAGGAACGCTCTCACCTGTTTGGTGGTCACAGGTCGAGGCCATTTCTGAATGGCCTCGATTTTATTTATTTGGGGTTTAATCACCTCATGGCTGATCACAGAACCCAAGTATCGGGCTTCCTCAAGCCCTATTGCACATTTCTTGGGATTCGCCGTCAAGCCGCTGGTCTGAGCGAATCCACCACCATTTGTACCTGGGACAAGTGGGTATGACCAAACTGCTGCATGACCAGCTCTACCCTCGCCTACTGTATTCTCACCCATCCCTTGTAGATTGTGAACCTTCGCGGGCAGGGTCCTCTCTCCTCCTGTACCAGTTATGACTAGTATTGTTTAAAATTATTGTACTTGTTTTTATTATTTATACCCCTCCTTACATGTAAAGCACCATGGAATAAATGGCGCTATAACAATAAATAATAATAATAAATAATAAAGTATGCCACTCAGAACTAAAGATGATGATGTCATCTAAGTATGCGGATGCATAATTCCGATGGGAGTTCCAGCACTATATTCATTAGCCTCTGGAACGTGGCAGGGACCCCATGTAGTCCATAACGTAGTGGTAAAGACCCTCTGGTGTTATGAAGGTGTTTTTCTCCTTCGCCTCATTGGAGGACACAGACCGTGGGTGCATGCTGCTGCCAATAGGAGGCTGACACTAAGTGATACAAAAAAAGTTAGCTCCTCCCCTGCAGTATACACCTTCCTGCTGGTTCTCAGCTAATCAGTTCTTGCCTAGTGTCTGTAGGAGGTACATGGGTCTGGTTCAGGCCCCATCGTTTTTATTTTATTTTTTACTTTTCTGTAAATTTTTATTTTTTAATTAACGGCATAAAGGGGGCGACGGATTCTCTCAAGGTTCCGATCTCCCCCAAACCATCAACAGGCGAGAACGCGGAGTGTCGCCTTTTCGTACCCTCTCCTGCGACGTGGGAAGCCATGCCTGAGCTCACTTCAGGGGCGACGGTTCCTTCGGGTCCCGATCTCCCCACACCAGCAACGGGCGAGCACATGGAGTGTCGCCTCTATGTATCCTCCCCTGGAGCCAGGCCTAATGCCGGACAACTGGCCCTGTCCACCCGGGGGCTTGAACTCCGTGGATGTACAGAGGCTCCTTCTCTTCGGCGTCCGAGCAGCCCCCACTGTCCCATCACTGTTAAAGCGGATGGCACAAGGAGGCGAACGGTTCCTCTCCACCTCCCTAACAAAGGGATGATGGATTGAGGGTTATCGCTTTATCCCTGCACCGTCCACGCTGCAATACCTGACCAGCAGCAGAACAGCACAGTCATCTGCGGCGGCTCCATGCCGGGACATGCACCAATTGTGAGTGGATCCAGTCAGCGATGGGCCCCTGCAGTGGGATATTAACATGCTGACAGGCAGCCGCAGCTTCCCTGTGGCCCACCTCCCTAAGGTAACGCTCCGGCCGGCTGCAAAAATTTAGCCCCCGGCTTTGGCCGATGTGTAGGCCGCATCTTCGAAGTCGTGCCTGCACTATTGCACGCTAAGACGGCTCCGCCCTTCTTTTCTGGAGTTTTCTGTCTGGCATGGGAGCGTTCACTTTTCTTGGCCCACTGCCCCTCTATTCTACCCCTGGTATTGCTCCCGCCGGCTGCAGAAATTTAGGCCCCGACTTGGGCCTATTCATGGAAGTCACGTGGCTCCGCCCACATAGTGTCTGTGGCTCCGCACCCAAAATGGCTCCGCTCGCTCTCTGCGAGACTTTATCACCTCTGCATCTACAGGTGGCCATCTTGGTCCACTCGGCCGGCAGGGGCAATGTTTTTTTGCATTAAAGGGGCACAACGACTCTGCACCTGGGTAAGGAAGTACTGCTCTCTTCCCTCCTGTACTTACATAAATGACCCGTATTATTCCCCGGTCTTAATGGAGGCACATGACCAGTATTCCCTGGTCTTAAAGGCACATGATCAAGATTCCCTGGTCTAAAAGGCACATGACCAGCATTTCCTGGTCTTAAAGGCATTTGACTAGCATTCCCTTGTCTTAAAGGCACATGACCATTCTGAAGCTGGTCACCCTAAATTAACTCAGGAACCCCCCGCCGCCGATCCCAGCTTATTTCAGAGTACCATAGTTCCTCTGAGTGGGTTTCATCACTGCCACATCCCAGGGCTTCTCTGATCAAGAGATTGAAGCCCTCCGTGAACACTCTGTGGCTCGGAGAGCTCGCAGGACCGATATACATGGTTCCTCTCCTACATGGGAGCCGTCGGCTAGCAGGGGCCGCAAGTATTCTAGAAATGTACAGGCATGTAGAAAATTGAAGCTTCATTTCCTGATCTCCCTCACCAATGATTTCCTGAGAACAAGACTTTGATATGGATCGGATACTGCCTTGGATCTGGACTCACCAGAGCTTCAGAAAAGGATGGATTTGCCTATTTATATCATCAACCAATCTCTGTTGATTAATGAGGGCTACGGTTCTACTCTAGATCACACAGTGTCCCTCATAAGGAGACTAAACTCCCTTGCAGCGTATTTATCATTCACCCAGACTGGGAGCATCCGGATAAGCGATCCACTGGACAGAAGCCTCTGCAAGCGCGGTATCCTTTTTCAGCCAATATGCAAACACGTGGGATGTCCCCTCGACGTATATCCCCCTACGACGTGGGATGCCAAGCCTGGTCTGATTCTTAGTGGCAACGGGTCCTTTTAAAGGGCACCGATCTCCCCACACCATCAGTAGACGAGCACATAATAATAATAATAATAATCTTATTTATATAGTGTCAACATATTCCGCAGCGCTTTATAAATTATAGAGGGGACTTGTACAGACAATAGACATTACAGCATAACAGAAATACAGTTCAAAACAGATACCAAGAGGAATGAGAGCCCTGCTCGCAAGCTTAGAAACTATGAGGAAAAGGGGAGACACGAGAGGTGGATGGTAACAATTGCTTTAGTTAGTCGGACCAGCCATAGTGTAATGCTCAGGTGTTCATGTAAAGCTGCATGAACCAGTTAACTGCCTAAGTATCTAGCAGTATAGACACAGAGGGCTATTAACTGCATAAAGTGTATGAGAACATGATGCTAGGAACCCAATTATGTTTTTTTTTGTTTTTTTTTAATGGGCCACACAGGGATAGTTAGGTTAATGCGTTGAGGCGGTAGGCCAATCTGAACAAATGAGTTTTTAGGGCACGCTTAAAACTGTGGGGATTAATCGTATTAACCTAGGAAGTGCATTCCAAAGAATCGGCGCAGCACGTGTAAAGTCTTGGAGGCGGGAGTGGGAGGTTCTGATTATTGAGGATTCTAACCTGAGGTCATTAGCGGAGCGGAGGGCATGGGTAGGGTGGTAGACTGAGACCAGAGAGGATATGTAGGGTGGTGCTGAGCCACGGAGTGCTTTGTGGATGAGGGTAGTAGTTTTGTACTGGATTCTTGAGTGGATGGGTAACCGGTGTAATGACTGGCACAAGGTAGAGGCATCGGTGTAACGGCTGGTGAGGAATATGATCCTGGCTGCAGCATTCAGAACAGATTGGAGCGGGGAGAGTTTGGTAAGAGGGAGGCCGATTAGTAGAGAGTTGCAATAGTTCAGACGAGAATGAATAAGTGAAACAGTAAGAGTTTTTGCAGAGTCAAAAGTAAGAAAAGGGCGAATTCTAGAAATGTTTTTGAGATGCAGATAAGAAGAGCGAGCCAGTGATCGGATGTGGGGGGTGAATGAAAGCTCGGAATCCAGAATGACCCCAAGGCAGCGGGCATGTTGCTTTGGAGTAATGGTGGAACCGCACACGGAGATGGCAATGTCAGGCAAAGGTAGGTTAATAGAGGGAGAAAACACGAGGAGTTCAGTTTTTGACAGGTTCAGTTTCAGATAGAGGGAGGACATGATGTTAGAGACACAATCACTGGTGTTTACTTAAAAGGTCGGCGTGATAACAGGAGAAGAAGTGTATAATTGGGTGTCATCAGCATAGAGATGGTACTGGAAACCAAATCTACTGATTGTTTGTCCAATAGGGGCAGAATGCGAAGAGGAGGGGGCCTAGGACTGATCCTTGAGGAACCCCAACAGTAAGGGGAAGGTGAGAGGAGGAGGAACCAGCAAAAGATACAGTGAAGGAGGGGTCAGAGAGAGAGGAGGAGAACCAGGAGAGAACGGTGTCCTTGAGGCCGATGGAGCGGAGCATAGTGAGGAGGAGCTTATGATCCACCGTGTCGAATGCTGCGGAGAGATCCAAGAGAATTAGCATGGAGTAATGACCATTAGATTTAGCTGTTAATAGGTCATTAGAGACTTTAGTGAGGGCAGTTTCAGTAGAGTGTAAAGAGTGGAAACCAGATTGAAGAGGGTCTAGAAGAGAGTTATCTGAGAGATAGTGGGTAAGACGGGAGTGGACCAGGCACTCGAGGAGTTTAGAGATGAAAGGAAGATTAGAGACAGGTCTATAATTAGCGGCACAGTTTTGATCGAGGGATGGTTTTTTAAGTAATGGATGTATGATGGCATGCTTAAATGAGGATGGAAAAATACCGGAAGTGAGAGAAAGGTTGAATATTTTTGTTAGGTGAGAGGTGACAGCCCGGGGAAAGGGACTGGAGGAGATGTGACGGAATGGGGTCACTGGTGCAAGTGGTTGGGCGAGAAGATGCAAGGAGCCTGATTACTACTTCTTCTGTAACTGGTTCAAAGTCAGAGAGTGAACTAGATGCAGTGGGGGAGGGAGGACAGTGCATGGTATGAAGAGATTGGGAGATGATTTCCTGTCAAATGTGGTCAATTTTTTCTTTGAAGTAATTGGCCAGATCGTCAGCGCGGAGATCTGTGGTTGGGGCCTGCACTCCTGGGTTGAGTAGGGACTGGAAAGTGTCAGAGACTTTTAGGGTTATTAGACAGTGAGGTGATGAGGGTGTTGAAATAGGTTTGTTTGGAGAGGTGAATGGCAGAGTTGTATGTTTTTAGCATGAACTTATAATGGATGAAATCTTCAGGTAGATTAGATTTTCGATTTTCTCCACAGACGTTCGGCGCACCTGGAGCACCGCTGCAGGAAACGTGTTTGCAGCGTGTGCCACGGTTGTCGCCGTCTGTGCTGAGTTGTTTTATTTATAGGAGGAGCAACTTCATCCAGGGCACTTTGCAGGTTTTCATTGTAATGCTTCAGAGCAGAATCAGGACATGAGATGGAGGAGATTGGGGCCAATGAGGACTGCAATTTCCTCATAAGTTTCTGGGTGTTAATGGCCTGTATGTTTCTATAACTGTGGAAAGTGGGGGTAACCTGAGCGGGATGGCAGTTCTTGATAGAGAATGAAAGAAGGTTGTGTTCAGAGAGCGGGAGAGGGAAGTATGTGAAATCATCCACAGTGTCACCTCCATGTATACTCTTCTGCAGCCAGGCCTAATACCGGAACTAGCCCTGTCCACCCGGTGACCTGAACTCTGTGGATGTACAGTGGCACCCTTTTTTGGCGTCCAAGCACCCCCCTCTGCAACTCCACTATTTAGCAGATGATGCAAGAAGGCAGACGATCCCTCTCCACTTCCCTGTTAAGAGGGTGGTGGATCGAGGGTTCATCCTTTTTAATTCTGCACTGTCAATAGAGAGCGGAGGTAGCAAGAAACAGCTTTTCCTGACCTTCTGGATTTCAGCCGCGCATTCTGCCACTTGGCAGATTAACCGGGTATAGCCTCCTGTGGTTTTGTCTACCAGTATTCCTGCTGGATGGGTCATCAATTAAAATTACAACGGACTGTCAGATAGCAAATCTGGTTCGGTCCGTCTTGCAGCCTCGAGTTGTGTTCTACCCTTCCTTAGCCACCGCATGGGTTGCTCGAGCAGTGGTCTCCTGGTTGGAGACCTTAACTACTTTGATTCACATCAGTAACCTTTTCCTGAATACAGTACAGCTGGTCAATCAAAATTTCTTGAGCAGGAGACTAGCTGGTTCACGCCTCTCAGATGCAGCTAGTTGCGCGGCGCTGTCAGCAGCAAATGCCATTACACCCAGAAGGGCATTATAGCTCAGAGTATGGAAGCGTACTCTGCGTTCAAAAAGCCTCTGACATCACTCCCCAGGATTGCATGTTTCCTACAGACCCAACCAGCATTGGAAGAATTGTCCAGGACAGTCTAGAACTAAGGGATCTTGGTTCCAAAAAGGGGGACCGAAAAATAAGACTGATCCTGGACCTCAAACTTTTACCAAGCTGGACATGGTCGTCCTCCTTGGATGGAGTTCCTCCGCTCAGCCATTACTTCAATGGGAAAAAGGGTGGATTTTCTGGCATCCACCAACATTCGGGATGCTTACCCTCACATTCCTATTTTCCCCTCTTCAAAAATTCCTTCACTTTTCCATTCGCAAACAACATTTTCAAGTCACGACTTTGTACTTCGGCCTTGCTGTCATGTTCCTCTTGCACCCTAGAGGCGTGGTCGTCCTACCCTATCCGATCGACTTTCTAGCCGCTCTTCCAGGACTACACTGAATCGTCTATATCAATTGCTATACCCTCTCTCTCCTGGGCTGGCAGCTTCATCTAGGCAGGTTTTTCCTCTTTTCCAGTCAAGCAGATATCCTTTTTGAGGATGATCCTGTACACTTCCAGAGGGTTGCTATTTCTCCCTTGAGACAAGGCCGTGGCCCTTCAACTCAGAACTCACTTACTTGATGAATCATTCAATTCGATTTGCTGGGAGGGTCATGAGGAAAAAAGGTGACAGCGATGGAAGCTGTTTCCTTCGCTCCGTTCGTTTTCTGTAGGTCAAACAGGCTTTCAGAGGATAGTCTCTGAGCTTCTTCCTCATCCAGGGGAGTTCCTTCCGGTTCAATGATTATTAGTGACTACCGATGCCAGCCTTCTTCTCCTGATCTTTGTTCTGGGGATCTGAACAATATGGCTAGTCCTACAGCAGCGCCTCTGCCTTCTGTTGGGTCACCCCATCCGAATTCAATTGGATAATGCCGTGGCTGTGCCATACGTCAATCATCTAGCAGGTACCCTCGGTCAGGCAGCATGGACGAGGTACCTCACATTCTCTGAAGGGCCAAGATCTATCATTCGGTGATCTCGGCAGTACAAATCCCAGGAGTAGATCTCTAGGCGGTAGACTTCCTCAGCCATCATGGTCCCGCCTCAAGTGAGTGGGAGCTTCTCCCGGAAGTCTTCCATCAGATCTGTCATCACTGGGGCAATCCAGATGTAGATCAGATGGCTTCCAGACTGAACGCCAATGTACTCGTGTTCATCGTTAGGCCTCAAGATCCAAAAGCCATTGCAGTGAATACTCTGGTTCTTCCGTGGTACCAGTTTCCATAACCCCCTCCCCCCCCCCCTTCCCCTACTTCCGAGAGTCATTTGGAAGCAAGAAGGCCCCCAGTGGTCCTGAGAGATCTGCACGGACCACGTTAGGTTTTTTGTTTGCGGAGCTAGTACTTTTTCTGACTTAATGCAACGAAACTGCAAGTAGGGACTTTCTCGCAGGGAGTTTTCACATGTGTTCCTTCCCTTTCACATACCACTATATCTTTGGGACCTTAAAGGGAACCTGTCACCCTTCCCCCCAGGCGTTTTTCACTGAAGGTGCCACCTTGTGCTGCACTAATGCTGCATGTTGTCAAGGTGGCTCTTTTAGTTGGTGTCCCTGTCAATGCTGAAATAATCATTTTAATAATTTGTCCCTCATACCTCTATTTTGTCAGGGGGGCATGTCTTCCCCCCTGACACAAACTCCTCCCAGCCATCACTCAGGGCCTCCGGGCACCGCCTCCATTTCCTTCATGAACGTCCCCGGCGCCTGCGCTGTAAGTTCGAAGGGCAGAGCAAACTGCACATGCCCGAAGAAGAAAAAAAATGGTCCTGGGAGTCTTACAGTAGACTCCTTTTTTTGATTCGGACATACTTTACTATCAGGGAAGGTCGCCCCTTTTTTTTTTCTCTGCGATCTCGTCATTCTGACAAGTCTTCGGAGCTAGACGCTCTGTTCTTTCAGACTTTTTTCCTTATTACCATCAAGGCAAGGTTGTCCTCAGGCCATCTCCGTCCCTTGTTACCATGGTGGTATTGTATTCCCAATGTTACAAGGGCATCGTTCTTCCCTCATCTCTTTCGGCACCAGTCCATAAAACGGGAGGGATGGGTTCTCCATATTCTGGAAGAAGTGAGTGCTCTGAGTAGGTACGTATCGTGCACGGCGTCCATCCGAAGGTTGGGCACCTTATTTGGGCTTCCTGACGGTCAGAGGAAGGCTTCCTGACAATTACAGGAAGGGTTTAGCCATTTCATCGGCCATGTTAGCCTGGTGGATTCGTTACACCATCCAAGAGTCCTTCTGGGTTCGACGTCAGCCTAACTCGACTCCACTTTGTCGATTTCTTGGGCTCTTGGCACCAGGCATCGGTAAAGCACCGATGAGGCTCAGTGACAATGTCATGCTAGATGACAGAGTTGCGACCGGGTAATACCAAGAATACGTCCGTATTCTCATGTACCAATTTCCACACCTTTCGCTACTGTTGTTTCGAGAGGGTGCCTCCTATTTTTACCTCGGTCTCTGTCCGGACCGACATCAGAGGGTCCCCAGATGACCTGTCGGGAGTCACTTCCGTAAGCATACACTCCTGGTCCTTCCACGCTTTCAACAAATTTACATGATATAACTGTTCCTTTTCCCAGGCTGGTAACCTCAGTAGCTTACTTCCCCCACTTTTTCCCGAACTTCATACTGCCCTTGCCTGTTGGCCATAAGCTTCCTCTCAGTGGTGAGCACCAAAACCAACATCCGATCTCCTGCTTTAAAGGACAGGCTGTGGCCTTTTTGTTATATACGCGTCCTTGCGCTGCCTGAGCACCCATCAAATACTCTTTTACAATAGGCCTGACCGCTGCAATTCGATCCTGCATATTAATCCAAAAGCAAAGAAAAACGGGACCGCATTAACAGCTGGTTCTATCACCTGGATGAATTGAATGTGACTCAGATACCAAGAAGCTAAATTGAATATCAGGTGCTCACACTGAAAATAAGTCCAAATCACCGCTGCATGTAGATCACAAGGAACCTCACCTGGAGGAGGAACTTTTTCACCACCTGTAGAAGAAGCAAAAGATTTAAACAAATAGATTTTTCTTAATGCTTTATCTACACGCAGCAGCGATCCTGCATATTGGTCTCTTGCTCAACGACACTCTTTTTTTCTCTGTGATCTTGTCATCCTGATGAGTCTTCAGAGCTTGCCACTCTGTTCTTTGACTTTTTTCCTTATTATCATCAGGGCAAGGTTGTCCTCAGGCCATCCCTTTCCCTCGTTACCAAGGTGGTATTGTATTCCCACTTTTACAGGGGCATCGTCCTTCCCTCATCTCTTTCAGCTCCAGTGGACAAAACGGAATGGGTTCCCCATAATCTGGACGAAGTGAGTGCTCCGAGTAGGTATGTATCGAGGACGGCGTCCTTCTGAAGGTTGGACACGTTATTTGGGCTTCCTGACGTTAAGAAGGAGGCTTCCTGACGGTTACAGGAAGGGTTTAACTGTTTCATCGGCAATGTTAGCCTGGTGGATTTGTTTCACCATTCAGGAGTCCGTCTGTGTTAGATGTCAGCCTATCGCCCTGTCTATCGAGGGATCTAGGCACCAGACGTCGGCAAGCATGCCTGAAAGCTTGCGGATTCGTTCAGTCCGCATGCATTCTTGAAGCATTATAATTCCCACACTTCCACAGATGTGAGTCTGAGCAGGCGGACTCTGCAGGCCGCGGTGGCGCACTTGTAACTAGCGGTTACACAGGGCCTGATCAGATGTTGTCCCCACCCAGGGACTGCTTTGGGACGTCCCACTGTCTGTGTCCCCCAATGAGGCGAAGGAGAAATAGGGATTTTTGTGTACTCACAGTAAAATCCTTTTCTCCGAGCCATTCATTGGGGGACACAGCTCCCACCCTGTTATTAGCTTGTGCTTGTTTTATAATTTGACATGCTATACTCTCATATATAATATGACATGCTATACGCTCATATGTTGTTATTGATCTCCTACTGCTTTTGCACCGAACTGGTTAGCTGAGAGCCAGCAGGAAGGTGTATACTGCAGGGGAGGAGCTAACTTTCTTTGTATCACTTAGTGTCAGCCTCCTAGTGGCATCAGCATACACCCACGGTCTGTGTCCCCCAATGAGTGGCTCGGAGAAAAGGATTTCGTGGTGGGTACACAAAAATCCCTATATTAGCAAACACAAGATTTCCAAAGGGTATAAGGCCATCTCTAAAGACCTTGGTATTCCAGTTTCAACAGTGTGAAATGTTATTAAGAAGTTTGCCAAACATGTAACCGTCAAGAACCCCTCTGGATGTGGAGGAAAGAAGAAAATTAACGAGGTTTTCGAAAGTTGGTGAATGGTGGAAAAAACATCACGACAAACATCAAAGACCTGAAGGCCAACCTCGAACAGTCTGGGGACATGGTTTCAACAAATACCATACGCCGCATAGTAAACCAAGCACAGCTTTATGGATGAATGCCAAGGAATAAACCATTGCTGAAGAAAAGACATAAAAAGGAACAACTGATCTTTGCCAAAGAGTACTTTGACAAACCACAATCCTTATGGGAAAATGTTCTGTGAACAGATGAATAAAAATAGAGCTTTGCAATGCAAAGCAACAGTTTCTTTACAGATGGCACAATGAAGCTTATAAGAAAAAGAACATCCTACCAACTGTTAAGCAAGGTGGAGGATCCATAATGCTGTAGGGTTGCTTCGCTGCATCTGGTACTGGAAACCTTAACCATATCACAGAAATCATTAAATCAGAGAATTATCAAGAGATTTTAAAGCGAAACATTCAAACCCAGTGTAAGAAAACTTGATTTAAGTCGAAGAGCATAGGTCTTCAGGCAAGACAATGACCAAAAGCACACATTCAAAAATCATCTGAATCCCACTGAAATCTTTGGGGGGAGCTGAAATCTGCCATTGGGAAAATTCAGTTGAAAAACAATGTTTTAAATGTTTTATTGTTGTATTACTTTGGACCACTAATTATAAAATTCTGAGGATATCACTTTGGTACATGTTCCATTTATTTCCGAAGATATTGTAGAGTCTATATAAAAAAAAAATTAAGGGGTGCCAATAATAGTGAGCAGCACTGTAGATTTTACCTGTATAATGATGTTGGAGTAACAGGGCAGACACAGACAGGAGAGAGCCCCTGTGCAAGAATCATATAGGGGCTCTTTGTCGACCTTTAGCTTGTCATAATATGCCCATAAATATGTCTGTGATAGAAACTGCTTGCTGATTTGGAGCTGGAGGTGGCCCCCTTGCCTTCTGGGCTTTTAGTTCGCTCCTAGGGGTAGGAGCGGGGGGCATGTGAAGGGGTGCGCCTTCTCCCACGTAATTGGGATGAGGCTGCAATGCGTTACTTACCGGTCACTGTCTGTGCTTCTCGGCCATGGCTGTCGGGTCTCCCCTCTTATTATGGCCGTTGTGTTATTGGGAGACACTGAGTGCTGTCAGCTGCCCACCACATACCCTGTAATTTCCTTTATGATGAGTAGTGCAGCTGTGTGAGCTCAGGAGACATTACACCCTTTCCCAGAATACTATAAAGTCCCTTCCATGGATTCCCACAATACAATGAGGACTTTGTGGTTTTTTTTGTGTGTTTGTTTGTTTTTTTGTCTCCATGTATAACTTGTTGCTCATCTGTTTCCCTTTGCCTCTCTTGTTTGCTATTTCTCACCTTCCCTCTCTTTTTATTTCTCCGTTTTAGTGTTGGAGAAGAGCGAGTTCAAAGATGAGTCGCAGTTCTTTCGGTTTCACGCTGATGAGGAGATCGAAGGAACCAAGAACAAGAAGAACGACTTTAAACTCCTGGAGAACATCATGGCCAAGACTCTGCTGGTGAGAACGTGGTGGTCAGCAGCACAAGGGCAGGCATGATTTACAGGTCTCCATGCATCTGACACACGGCGTTCAGAAGATACCGATGTATAAGGGATGGAGAGAATCTTGACCTAATGCATAAGTGGCCCTGTGTGATCTTGGCTGTGTGTGTGCAGCCTCAGTCGTGTGTGAGATGTGTGTGAACTGTGACCTTGGCCATGTGTGAAATGCAGAGCATTCCCTGATGATGGCGACCCCAAATAAGGAACAGGATGTGATAAATGGCTTTGCATTTGCCATAAGTAGGTCCCAGGGCCCCGCGTCCTCTACATTTTGTACACCTCATAGTGTCCTATGTGAACATAAATACATCTGCTGTGCTCACACATTCCTCACCGCTCTGAGACCGCCAGCACAGGAATAGAAACAACCCTCCCCCGATCTCTGAACTGAAAACAGTAATCACACACTGTCCAGAGTTATGAGAGGTCAACCAGGGAGATTATCACTTGGACAGGTTAGAGAGAACAGATTGTTGGCTCTAGCGGACAGGGATGGTGGGTGTGATAAAAGGAGATTATAATTCGAGCTCCTGGGGACAAAGATGATAGGAGTGATGCATAACGTGATATAAAGATTAAATTGTGAGCTCCTGGGGACAGAGATTGTGTGATAATCCACCCAAACACCTCGCTTGGCCGAGCTTTCCTGTGTTCTCTATGAGAAAATCGTGTCAGCCGTCTTTCATAGAAAATGAGATTGACAAGTCCGAAATCGGACATTCACAATCAATATCTCTCCCGCCCATCACTCGCCCGGTGCCCCCATACACGTTAGAGTGTCAGCTGGACCTTTCAATGTCTGTGAGTTCTGCAGACATTAGTCCAATGTGTAGTGGGCCCTTTAAGGTACCGTCACACTAGACGATATCGCTAGCGATCCGTGACGTTGCAGCGTCCTCGCTAGCGATATCGTCCAGTGTGACAGGCAGCAGCGATCAGGCCCCTGCTGTGCTGTCGCTGGTCGGGGAAGAAAGTCCAGAACTTTATTTGGTCGCTGGACTCCCCGTAGACATCGCTGAATCGGCGTGTGTGACACCGATTCAGCGATGTCTTCACTGGTAACCAGGGTAAACATCGGGTAACTAAGCGCAGGGCCGCGCTTAGTAACCCAATGTTTACCCTGGTTACCATCCTAAAAGTAAAAAAAACAAACACTACATACTTACCTACAGCCGTCTGTCCTCCAGCGCTGTGCTCTGCTCTCCTCCTGTACTGGCTGTGAGCGTCGGTCAGCCGGAAAGCAGAGCGGTGACGTCACCGCTCTGCTTTCCGGCCGCTGTGCTCACACAGACAGTACAGGAGGAGTGCAGAGCACAGCGCTGGAGGACAGACGGCTGTAGGTAAGTATGTACTGTTTGTTTGTTTTTTACTTTTAGGATGGTAACCAGGGTAAACATCGGGTTACTAAGCGCAGCCCTGCGGTTAGTTACCCGATGTTTACCCTGGTTACCGGCATCGTTGGTCTCTGGAGAGTTGTCTGTGTGACAGCTCTCCAGCTACCAAACAGCGACGCTGCAGCGATCCGGATCGTTGTCGGTATCGCTGCAGCGTCGCTAAGTGTGACGGTACCTTTAGACTGTTGGCCGAACTCGTCGATATCGGCAGGTATGGCCAACGTTAAAGTCTGCGTATGTGTGGTGAGGGGATTAGATTGCCTTCTCCCGGAGACAGGGATGACTGGAGTAATATATTGTGTGTGCTATGGAGATTAGATTGATATTAGTAACACATACAAGTTGTTGGTGCGATATGTGAGGGGCTACTGGGGCTTTCTAGTTCTTCACAGTTGGATTGTCCTGTTTCTGGGGGCAGGCATGTCTGTGTTCAGCGACTTTTCCAGTTGTTCAGTCAGTGTCCAGTGAGGGGTAGCACTAAGTCTCTGCTCTGTTCATCCATAGATTCTACCACATGAAGAGGATTACGGCTTTGATCTGGAAGAGAAGAACAAAGCGATCGTGGTGAAGTCTGTCCGGAAGGGATCACACGCTGAGGTGAGACCCATCAGGCAGAGATATAAGACCAATGTGGTCACCCACAAAGCAGCACTGACTACAGCAGAGCCTTGCACCAGAACAATGACATTAAAGGAGTTTTCCCACCAGAGACGCTTGTGACATTTCAGGGACTTCCAGCGAATCAGAAAATTCAAGACTATTGGCAACTATGACCTAGGGTCTACTTACACTGCAAGATTATCTTGAATGTGCATTCCTAGGAACACTCATTGCATGATAATCTTTCAGTCTAAGGGTACCGTCACACTGAAACGACGCTGCAGCGATACGACAACGATGTCGATCGCTGCAGCGTCGCTGTTTGGTCGCTGGAGAGCTGTCACACAGACAGCTCTCCAGCGACCAAGGATCTCGAAGTCCCCTGGTAACCAGGGTAAACATCGGGTTACGAAGCGCAGGGCCGCGCTTAGTAACCCAATGTTTACCCTGGTTACCAGCGTAAACTTAAAAAAACCAAACATTACATACTTACCTTCCGCTGTCTGTCCTCCGGCGCTGTGCTTTCCTCTGCACTGTCAGCGCCGGTCAGCCGGAAAGCAGAGCGGTCACACAGTGGCATTTTGATCGCTAGGACGGCACGATCCGTGACGTTCCAGCGATATCGTTACGATCTCGCTGTGTCTGACACGCTACTGCGATCAGGGACCCCGCTGAGAATCGTACGTCGTAGCAGATCGTCTGAAACTTTCTTTCATCACTGGATCTCACGCTGACATCGCTGAATCGGTGTGTGTGACGCCGATTCAGCGATGTCTTCACTGGTAACCAGGGTAAACATCGGGTTACTAAGCGCAGGGCCGCGCTTAGTCACCCGATGTTTACCCTGGTTACCAGCGTAAACGTAAAAAAAACCAAACATTACATACTTACCTTCAGCTGTCTGTCCCCGGCGCTGTGCTTCTCTGCACTCCTCCTGCATCCTGTGTCAGCGCCGGCCAGCCAGAAAGCACAGCTCTGCTTTACGGCTGACCGGCGCTGACAGTGCAGGAAAGCAGAGCGCCGGGGACAGACACGGAATGTAAGTATGTAATGTTTTTTTTTTTTTTACGTTTACGCTGTAACCAGGGTAAACATCGGGTTACTAAGCGTGGCCCTGCGCTTAGTAACCCGATGTTTACCCTGGTTACCAGGGGACTTCGGGATCGTTGGTTGCTGGAGAGCTGTCTGTGTGACAGCTCTCCAGCGACCAAACAGTGACGCTGCGGCGATCGACATCGTTGTCGTATCGCTGCAGCGTCGTTTCAGTGTGACGGTACCCTTAGGCTGTGTTCACATGTAGTAATCAGTTAGAACGGATCCAGCAGCAGTCTGTGGGCAAAATAGTTGTGCAGAAACTTTAGTCTGTTTTTAACTGATCTCTGCTGGATCCATTTTTTTTGAACATTGAAGTCTTTTGAAAACGGATCCATTACGGTAATTATCCTTCATTTTTGTTTCTCTGGTAACAGATCCGTATATTAGCCATCTGTTTTTCTTTACTTCGTAATGGATCTATTTTTTGCTTACAGATCAGTTGCAAAGGAAAGAAAAACTAATTGCTACTAAATGGATCTGTTTTCTATAGTCTTCTTTGTACATAACTGGATCCTTTTTTTTTTTTTTTTTTAATATTGGACTAGAAAATTTGTGTCTGCTTAACTTTTCTGTGAATGGGTTGCTGCTGGATCCATTCTAACTGATAACTACTGGGCATGTGAACATGGCCTAAATGGTTTGCTTATCACCCGATGAAAGAGAAAAATTATCTTTTGTGCTGCAGAAAAGATCATGCTTCTCGACAGCAGTTGTCCTGTGTAAGCAGTACTTGGGCTCCCGAAGACTCTTGCCTATGTGCACTGAATAATCTATTACAGATCTCTCAGTGCGCATCATTGAACACTATAACTGTCTGATGCCTCTCACACAGCCAGACCAGATCTCCGCTTTTCACTGACGAGGGGCAGTACCCCGAAACACAGTGTCTGCAAATTGAGATTCTGGTTTGGCTATTATCCTAAGTCATGTGACAAGGCTCGTTAAAGGGTCAACATTGACTTGTAGGATTGCTACCTTCCAATAAGTGGCACTAGAGTTCTAGCTCTCTTCCTCTCTGAAGAGACAATTTGCATAATTAGCATCGTTGAACACTATTTGTGTAAACATGATACTTGACTACCGTTAATTAGTAATGGCGGTCGTTCAGTGCCGCAAGTCATGTTGTGTAAACCGACTTTTACCTGTATGTCATTGTGGGCTATAGAGGTGGCAGTTATCAGGGACTATTGCATTGCACCCCCGGTCAGCGATCATTAGCATTGGGTATGTTGATTTGGGAACAACTTTCAAATTCATTGTGATGTCCAATCGATCCATTTTTCAGCACTAATGCAGCCACAGTATGACTGGAGGATTTCATTTTCTTTCCATCGAGCTTTGTTTTGGTCAGTTCACAAGTCGCCTGGGTAATGGACATTGATAGCAGAGTGCAACATTTTTTGCATCATTCTTGTTGTGTGGTAATTAGAAAAAAATGCCCCTTCATCTTCCTGCAGATGGCCGGACTTCAGGTTGGACGGAAGATCTACACCATTAATGAGGACCTCGTCTTCCTCAGACCCTTCTCTGAAGTAGAGATTCTTCTGAACCAGTCGTTCTGCGCTCGAAGGCCAATCCGAGTCCTGGTGGCTACCAAATCCAAAGAGTAAGTATCTTAAGCTCACCATACACTTTAGATGGCTGTTGGCTGAACAATGCTTCGGCCCATCATTCAGCCAACAGCCATCTCGGCTGGCTCTCCTCATACACAAGAGCGCTCTTTCAGCCAAGCTCTTCTGTGTCCTCTGAGAAAAATGCCAAAAGACATTTGTGACAGTGACTTTTCTTCAGGTAAACAAAACGATTGGCAGTCCTAAATCCAGACATGCCCGATTGACATCTTCTCCGAGGCCGGCGCCTCCGTAAAGACTAGAGTGTCATCCGAACCCATCAATATAAGCGAATGTGTATTGGGGGGGCTAAACAATGTCTGTAGTGTGGGAGCTGCAGCAGATGTGATCTGTTAAGGATTATCTAATATCCCTACAACCAGCCCTAGACGGCGATTGATGTGTCCCCCTCATCACATTATGGTCTGTGCCTTGATGTGCGGTGCAGAACATTGCATTATGTGATATCTGCACTGGACACTGATGACTATGATGGGTGAGAATTGATTGTGGTGGGGGTGGGGTATTACCCACTGCCCGACATTATCCTGTCTGTACGCATGTAATCCTCTTGTCGTTGTAGGATTGTGAAGATCCCGGATTGTTCGCAGTCCCTGTGTTTCCAGATCAGGGGATCGGCTCCTCCTTACGTCCATGCAGTGGGGAGAGGTGAGACCTGCTGGTGCAGTGATGGGTTTACTGTTCATGAAGTGATCTGCATAGCATGCATACTGTTATATATGATTGTGGGGTGTGGAGCGGCACGGTGTAGACATTGAATGCAGACCTGGCATTGCGTCCCCCTGAACTGTGTCATCCCCTCATATATTACTGCTGTGCTGTTTACATGTCGGGATCACGGCTCTGCATCCTTCCCGGCAATACAGTCCTCTTGCTGTTACTCTCCGTTGATAATTCCTCTTGTATGAGAAGCTCAGACTTCATGGCGAACGCCTCATAACAAGTGCTGTGTCTAATGTCAATCACAGCCGGCGAGCATCAAAAATATCCACCACATCCTAAGTACCTACAGATGTGAGGCCGACATCTGGTGCGCATGGGTGGCAGGCAGCAGACTGCTTTATGACCCCTCAAGGCATTGATTTACTATTTTACATCAGACCTAGAAGTTTTAGGGCTAAAACCAAGTTATACAAAGTGTAAATGTGTCTGTAGATGATAGGTGTGTGCTGTATGTGTTTGTGTGTGAGTGCTTCGTGTTTACTGTCGAGCTTCCTGCTGCCTATTGCATTGCATGTGAGGGACTGAGCTAATGACTTTCAGAGCTCGTATTTGCTGGTGGACTGTTTATTGGTTAGAAATGTAAAGAGGTTGCTTTATTTTACATGCACAGAGGCCCTCTGCTGTGCTTATAGGTGTACAGTTTGGTATTTGTGTGTACATAATGGTATGTGAATATAGTATATCTGTACACTGTATGGTATGTGTACATGTGGGTGCAATGAATAATATGCACTGTATATGTGAGTTTTATGTTGTGTATACTGTATGTCTTCACTGTCTGATATACTGTACGAATATGTGGGTGCACTAGATGGTATGTACATGTGCATCATATGGTCTGTGTGTGCGCGTGTAAGCTGTATATGTAAAACAGTATTGTTTTAGTTGTCCAATGTGTTCTGTATATATATTGTGTGTATTTGTATATGCTGTGTACAGTATATAAAAGTTTAAAATGTATGTGTGCATCCTCTGCATGGTACAGCATGTTGTGTGTATGTGTACAGTATGGTGTGTGTACAGATTGTGTATGTGTACAGAATAGCATGTGAACAGCATAGTGAATGCTCAATATGTTTTATGTGTGTACAATATGTGTGTATAACTGAGTGTATGTGTGTACAGCTGTGTACTGTCTGGTGTTTGTGTGTGTGTACGGTATGTGTGTATACCTGTAAGTGTATGTGTACAGCTGTGTACTGTATGGTGTTTGTGTTTGTGAGTACAGTAAGTGAGTATACCTGTGTGTGTGTGTGTACAGTATGTGTGTATACAATACAGATCAAAAGTTTGGTCACACCTTCTCATTTAAAGATTTATCTGTGGGGGCGTGGCCTGAACATCCATGTAAGCGGACGCGTGACAGAGCGCTCCCGCTGCTAACGCTGAGTTTATCCTGATAAGCCGCAGCTGAGCGGCGATTCAAAGCGCTTACCGGCTGCAGGAGAGTCCCGGGAGTGCGGCGGTGAATAGCGGCGGCCCAGAGATCGGCAAACATGACCAGGAGGAGACAAAGAGACGCCGGAGCCGGCGAGGCAGGGACCGGCCAAGATGGCGCCGACGCCAGGGAGAAGGCGGAGAAGGACAACGCGGCATGCCAGAAAAGAATGGCGGTGGCGGCAAAGCTCCAGCAGTTTGCTAGAGTGGAGGCCGCAGGGAACACAGGAAAAGCAGAGGAGGACGCCGGAGGGGACACAGACACAGAAGGAGAGGAGGAAAGCCCAGCAGAGGAGCAGGAGGTACAACAGGAGAGTGGGGATGGTGACATGGCGGTGGTAGCGGGGGGACCTGAAGATAAGGAGTCAGGAGCAGAGCCCACCCTTAGAGATGTCTTTGCACTGGTATCATCCTGCAAACAATCCCTGACCCAGCAGCTACAGGAGGTTAAAGGGGATACAGCCCAGATAAATGCAGCCCTGCAAAAGATTGACAAACGTGTGGGGGCTGTGGAGGAAAGAGTGAGCACAGCAGAAGACCATATAGTGCAGCTGCAGAAAGCGGAGAGGAAGTTTGCTCAAACAATATCGGAGCTAGCTGCAAAAAATGAGGATCTGGAGAATAGGTCCAGAAGAAATAACATTCGTATAGTGGGTGTCCCTGAAAAAACTGAGGGGAGGAATCCCACGGAGTATATTGAAAGCTGGCTCCTTGAGACCTTTGGTGATGCAGCACTGACAAAAGTATTTGCGGTAGAGAGAGCCCACAGGGTCCCACCGAAACCACCTGTCCCTGGAGCAAGTCCCCGTACCATGCTTGCCAAAATCCTAAACTACAGAGACAGAGACATTATCCTGAGGAAGGCTAGAGACCTGACGGATCTGACAATTGGAGGTCAAAGAATTGCTATCTACCCTGACTATTCCGCCCTGGTACAGAAACAACGGATGATGTTCACGGGTATCAAGAGACGGCTGAGAGAACTGGGAGTGCAATACTCCATGATGTTTCCGGCACGACTGAGAGTGGTAGCGTTGGATAAGATTCATTTTTTCCAGACGCCGGAGGACGCTACCCAGTGGATAGATCTTAACGCTAAAAAACTTAAAGGGAAAGGAGATTGAAAATGTGAGGCGGGTTGGTCGGGAGATATCTTAAATCTTTCAAAAAGGGGGGAAAAAAAGAGATTGATTGACAGTACACTGGTAATTGAAATGTGAAGGTTGGAGGGTGGAGTTGGGTATTACTCAGGGAAAGCACTGGGAGTGCTGATGCGGCGGCGAAGTACGAGGGAGGAAGGGTGTGCAGCGTACTAAAAGTTTATTTAGTTTCTTGCAGTTGTAATACAATACAGGTTCAATTATATTGTTCTTCTAAGAATTGCGCCGAATTCTGTTATAAACGGTAGCGGGAGGCGGAAGGAGAAGGTTACGTTAACAAGAGTGTTCGCAATGGGTGATGGTGCCCCACTCTTGATAAGAGGCAGAATGTATAGTATTGGGGGGTGTGGGGGAGGGGGGAGTGGGGTGAGGGTGGGAAGGGAAGTTAGACAGCTCAGAACCGGGAGTAACGACACAACTAAAGATGATGAGTCACATAATAGGGGACCGCTTTAAGATATTGAGCTGGAATGTGAGAGGCCTGGCGGATAAGTCTAGGAGAGCTGCGAGCTTGCAGTATGCGAAGGATCAACGGGCTTCTATGATATGCTTGCTAGAGACGCACTTGATACAGGAGAAAGTGGACGTACTGAATAGACGTTGGATACAGAAGGGGTATCATTCTACCTTTTCGACGTACTCAAGAGGTGTGTCAGTGTTGGTGCCGGTGGGAGTGCAATATGAAGAGGTGAAAGTATGCGTGGATGCTGAGGGTCAGTATGTGGTGATACAATGTATATTGTATGGAGTGAGATTGTGTGTTGCGGCAATGTATATTCCACCTCCATATTCAAGTAAGAAGATCAGGGAGGTATTGGAGAGGGTGGGACGATGGGAACCACTGCCAATCTTATTATTGGGGATTTGAACAATATATGTGATGACTTTTGGGATAAAAATAAGAACACCCAGAATAGGTCGGAGGGGCACACTACAACATTTGGAACCTATGTGCGTGAATTAGGCATGATTGATCTATGGAGAGTCAGACATGTTGGGGAGAGAGGATACTCGTGCTATTCACCGGCTCATGCTACGCTATCCAGAATTGATATGGCACTGGGTAATCGCCTGTTGGACACAATGGTGGGGGAGGTGCGTTATCTGCCGAGGGCCCTTTCGGATCATAGTCCAATTGAGGTAGAGGTTAGGTTGTTGGGGACACGGACCGCAAGCGGGAGAGAATGGAAGATCCATCCTAACTGGTTACAGAGCATTGACTTGGACGGTATAGGGAAGGAGGTGACGGAATTCTTTGCGTTAAATGATGGGAGTACAGATGCTCTAACCGTTTGGGATGCAATGAAAGCGTACCTGAGAGGGTTACTATTTAGAGACATTAGTAGGTGTAAGAGGAAGACGAGGGAAGCGGAGAGAGTGGCGTTGGAGGAGCTGAAAGCCGCGGAGGACGAGATGGTTGTGCTGGGGACTTCCGAGGCAGAGAAAAGATTGAGAACAGCGCAAAATTGTATGGAAAAGATTCTGCTGGGGAAAGCTGAAAGGAAGCGGGAGTTTCAGAGGGTGGCTTATTTTCAGGAGGGAGAGACAGTTGGACACATGCTATCGGTGGTAGCCGCGGCTCAGCGTAGTACCTCGTATGTACACTCGTTGGTTTCGGATGGGGGGAGCAGGGTATCTGAAACACCGGATATTATAAAGGTCTTTGCGGACTTTTACGCGGACTTATATTCCTCCAAGGTCAATGAGTCAGCCGGAGAAACGGAGACTTTCCTTGAGAGTCTGGGTCTTCCGAAATTGAGTGAGGAGGATAGGGTGAGCCTCGATGCCCCTATCACCGAGGAGGAACTGAGTCGGGCGCTGAAGTCTATGGCCAATGGGAAGGCACCTGGGGTTGATGGGTTACCAGCCGAAATCTATAAAAGTTTGGAGGAAGTGCTGATTCCCAGATTAAAGTTAGTACTGGAGGAGGCTGGATGCCAAGGGTTTCTCCCAGCATCTATGAGGGAGGCTAATATAGTGGTTATTCCGAAGGAGGATAAGGATCTGGGGAAGCCTGAGTCATATCGGCCAATCTCTCTGTTAACCATCGATGTCAAGCTCTTGGCCAAGGTGTTAGCTACCCGTTTGTCCAGCGTCATTGCTAACCTTGTACATCCGGATCAATCTGGTTTTATGCCTGACAGATCTACAGCGGTTAATCTGCGGAGGCTGCATATGAACCTGCAGCTGAAGTCTGACAATTGTGGCCGAAGGGTTATTGCATCCTTGGATGCCCATAAGGCGTTTGACAGTGTGGAGTAGGGATATCTCTGGCGGGTGTTGAAATGTATGGGTATTGGCCCGCAATTTGTGGCGTGGACTCAGCTGTTATACTCACTACCAACAGCTAGAATTAGAGTGAATGGGGAGCTTTCTCAGCCTATAAAGCTGGCCAGAGGTACGAGGCAGGGTTGCCCACTGTCGCCCCTTCTGTTTGCCTTAGCTGTGGAGCCACTGGCCGCCAAGATCCGGCAATCGGATGAGGTCCCTGGGTTCAGATATGGGCGTGTGGAGGAGAAGATTGCATTATATGCAGATGACATCTTACTGTTCCTGGCGGACCCGGATGAAGCCTTGAAGGGGGCTATCGAGATCGTTGGGAAATTTGGAGACTTATCGGGATTGAGGATAAACTGGGATAAATCGGTCCTCTTTGAGGTGGATGAGGTGGAGGAGAGTAGAAGTGAGCCATTGGGAGAGGGGCGGCTTAAGGTAGTATCCCTTTTCAAATACCTGGGAATATGGATCTCGATGCCAGTTACAGAGTTTTTATATAGGAATTTGACACCTCTCATGGGCGCTCTTAAAGCAAAAGTGGATGCGTGGAATAAATTACACTTATCGGTGGTAGGTAGGGTTAATCTCATTAAAATGGTTGTGATGCCCAAATTACTCTACGTCCTACATAATGCGCCAGTTTGGATTCCACGTGGGAAATTCCGGCAGATTAATGCTCTATTTAGAAGTCTGATATGGGGGAGGCGGTGCCCACGTATTCGCCTGGAGACGCTTCAGCGACCCAAGGAAGATGGAGGATTGGCTTTACCTAATCCTGAGTTATATTTTCTTGCAGCCCAGAGCCAACATTTGAAGGGCTGGGCGCGGGAGGCGTCTTCCAGTGCGGTACAGCACTTGATGGAGGGGATGACGGACCGACGACCGGTAGCGCAGTGTCTGGAGGATGGTTCCTTGGATGCATTGGGGAAATTATACCCAACTATGTTTTTGATATATAAATTATGGACCAGACTGCGACAGATTCGGGGGGTCACGGGGCTGACTAAATTTACACCGATATGGTTTAATAATAATTTTGTTGAGTTTGCGGCCCTTGGAGTGCTGGCGGAGTGGCAGGCCAAAGGAATCCACTTGGTGGCTCAGATAATTCAACAACAAGGATTAAAGCCCTTTTCGCAGCTGCAAGGGGAGTTTGGACTGAGACCGACTGGGGAATATCAATATGCTCAGATGAAACATGCTTTTAAAGCTCAGAACAAGGGTGGTGGTATTGAGATCCAGGAGGACATAGTTCTGGAATACGTGTGTGGGTGTGGGGAAGGGTCCACAAGGGGAGTCATTACCACCCTTTATAAGGACCTTGGTGCAGAATCCAACCAGAGGAGCAGCACTTTTAGACTTAATACTATCTAATAGACCTGACAGAATAACAAATCTGCAGGTGGTTGGGCATTTAGGAAATAGCGACCACAATATTGTGCAGTTTCACCTGTCTTTCACTAGGGGGACTTGTCAGGGAGTCACAAAAACATTGAACTTTAGGAAGGCAAAGTTTGAACAGCTTAGAGATGCCCTTAATCTGGTAGACTGGGACAATATCCTCAGAAATGAGAATACAGATAATAAATGGGAAATGTTTAAGAACATCCTAAATAGGCAGTGTAAGCGGTTTATACCTTGTGGGAATAAAAGGACTAGAAATAGGAAAAACCCAATGTGGCTAAACAAAGAAGTAAGACAGGCAATTAACAGTAAAAAGAAAGCATTTGCACTACTAAAGCAGGATGGCACCATTGAAGCTCTAAAAAACTATAGAGAGAAAAATACTTTATCTAAAAAACTAATTAAAGCTGCCAAAAAGGAAACAGAGAAGCACATTGCTAAGGAGAGTAAAACTAATCCCAAACTGTTCTTCAACTATATCAATAGTAAAAGAATAAAAACTGAAAATGTAGGCCCCTTAAAAAATAGTGAGGAAAGAATGGTTGTAGATGACGAGGAAAAAGCTAACATATTAAACACCTTCTTCTCCACGGTATTCACGGTGGAAAATGAAATGCTAGGTGAAATCCCAAGAAACAATGAAAACCCTATATTAAGGGTCACCAATCTAACCCAAGAAGAGGTGCGAAACCGGCTAAATAAGATTAAAATAGATAAATCTCCGGGTCCGGATGGCATACACCCACGAGTACTAAGAGAACTAAGTAATGTAATAGATAAACCATTATTTCTTATTTTTAGTGACTCTATAGCGACAGGGTCTGTTCCGCAGGACTGGCGCATAGCAAATGTGGTGCCAATATTCAAAAAGGGCTCTAAAAGTGAACCTGGAAATTATAGGCCAGTAAGTCTAACCTCTATTGTTGGTAAAATATTTGAAGGGTTTCTGAGGGATGTTATTCTGGATTATCTCAATGAGAATAACTGTTTAACTCCATATCAGCATGGGTTTATGAGAAATCGCTCCTGTCAAACCAATCTAATCAGTTTTTATGAAGAGGTAAGCTATAGACTGGACCACGGTGAGTCATTGGACGTGGTATATCTCGATTTTTCCAAAGCGTTTGATACCGTGCCGCACAAGAGGTTGGTACACAAAATGAGAATGCTTGGTCTGGGGGAAAATGTGTGTAAATGGGTTAGTAACTGGCTTAGTGATAGAAAGCAGAGGGTGGTTATAAATGGTATAGTCTCTAACTGGGTCGCTGTGACCAGTGGGGTACCGCAGGGGTCAGTATTGGGACCTGTTCTCTTCAACATATTCATTAATGATCTGGTAGAAGGTTTACACAGTAAAATATCGATATTTGCAGATGATACAAAACTATGTAAAGCAGTTAATACAAGAGAAGATAGTATTCTGCTACAGATGGATCTGGATAAGTTGGAAACTTGGGCTGAAAGGTGGCAGATGAGGTTTAACAATGATAAATGTAAGGTTATACACATGGGAAGAGGGAATCAATATCACCATTACACACTGAACGGGAAACCACTGGGTAAATCTGACAGGGAGAAGGACTTGGGGATCCTAGTTAATGATAAACTTACCTGGAGCAGCCAGTGCCAGGCAGCAGCTGCCAAGGCAAACAGGATCATGGGGTGCATTAAAAGAGGTATGGATACACATGATGAGAGCATTATACTGCCTCTGTACAAATCCCTAGTTAGACCGCACATGGAGTACTGTGTCCAGTTTTGGGCACCGGTGCTCAGGAAGGATATAATGGAACTAGAGAGAGTACAAAGGAGGGCAACAAAATTAATAAAGGGGATGGGAGAACTACAATACCCAGATAGATTAGCGAAATTAGGATTATTTAGTCTAGAAAAAAGACGACTGAGGGGCGATCTAATAACCATGTATAAGTATATAAGGGGACAATACAAATATCTCGCTGAGGATCTGTTTATACCAAGGAAGGTGACGGGCACAAGGGGGCATTCTTTGCGTCTGGAGGAGAGAAGGTTTTTCCACCAACATAGAAGAGGATTCTTTACTGTTAGGGCAGTGAGAATCTGGAATTGCTTGCCTGAGGAGGTGGTGATGGCGAACTCAGTCGAGGGGTTCAAGAGAGGCCTGGATGTCTTCCTGGAGCAGAACAATATTGTATCATACAATTATTAGGTTCTGTAGAAGGACGTAGATCTGGGGATTTATTATGATGGAATATAGGCTGAACTGGATGGACAAATGTCTTTTTTTCGGCCTTACTAACTGTTACTATGTTACTATGACCTTCTACATGCACATCTGCTAGACTTCCCTTTAAAAGCGAGAGCGAAATGGGAAAGAGATTTAGGCCCAATGGAGGATGAAACCTGGGAGTCGGTGTTGGAGTGGGTTCCACGAGTGTCACTGAGTGAGCCGTACAGACTATCGCAGCTGTACATCTTACACAGAGTCTATAAATCACCGGAAGTGTTGCACAGAGCGGGGTTGCGTGCTGACTCCGAATGCCCGAGATGTGGGACTGAGAATGCAGGAATATACCACATGATGTGGACATGTCCAAGACTGGTTGCTTTCTGGTTGGTGGTAATGAGCCGTGTGGAAGGGGCGTATAAATGCAGAGTGCCGAGGGATCCGATAGTGTGTATACTGGGACATGTAGAGGAAATCAGAGTGGATAACACCTGGAAGATAGCAATAGCTAGGCTATTATATATGGCAAGGAAGGTAATAGCAAGGAACTGGATCAAAGAGGAACCGCCTACAAGGGGTGAATTCCTGAATTATGTTAAATATGGTCTCAATTTGGAAAAGGGGGTCTATAAAAGACGTGGGAAAATAGAAACATTTGACAAAATGTGGTCTCCGTGGCTCGAGCTGGGATGAGTAGTTATGGGAAATGGGAGGATGAGGGCCTCTGAAAGGAAGAGAGTGCTAGAGGAACAAGCGGACATAAGTGAGTCAAATGGCTCAAAGAACCATCAATACTGGTAACAAAAGTATAACTGGGTATGAGCTGTCAGGGGAGGGGGGGGTTGGGTTTTGTTGGGATTGTTGGGGGCTTGGAAAATGTTAAAATTTTGCAAAATACTGGAAAATGCATAAATTGTATTGTTCACATTTGCTTTCAATAAAAAACTATTTAAACAAAAAAAGATTTATCTGTATTTTCATGACTATGAAAATTGAACATTCACGCTGAAGGCATCAAAACTATGAATTAACACTTGGAATTATATACTTAACAAAAGTGTGAAACAACTGAAATTATGTCTTATATTCTAGGTTCTTCAAAGTAGCCACCTTTTGCTTTGATGACTGCTTTGCACACTCTTGGCATTCTCTTGATGAGCTTCAAGAGGTAGTCACCGGGAATGGTCTTCCAACACTCTTGAAGGAGTTCCCAGAGATGCTTAGCACTTGTTGGCCCTTTTGCCTTTACTCTGCGGCCCAGCTCACCCCAAACCATCTCGATTGGGTTCAGGTCTGGTGACTGTGGAGGCTAGGTCATCTGGCGTAGCACCCCATCACTCTCCTTCTTGGTCAAATAGCCTTTACACAGCCTGGAGGTGTGTTTGGGGTCATTGTCAGGTTGAAAAATAAATGATGGTCCAACTAAACGCAAACCGGATGGAATAGCATGCTGCTGCAAGATGCTGTGGTAGCCATGCTGGTTCAGTATGCCTTCAATTTTCAATAAATCCCCAACAGTGTCACCAGCAAAGCACCCCCACACCATCACTCCTCATCCTCCATGCTTCACGGTGGGAACCAGGCATGTAGAGTCCATCTGTTAACCTTTTCTGCGTCGCACAAAGACACAGTGGTTGGAACCAAAGATCTCAAATTTGGACTCGTCAGACCAAAGCACAGATTTCCACTGGTCTAATGTCCATTCCTTGTGTTCTTTAGCCCAAACAAGTCTCTTCTGCTAGATGCCTGTCCTTAGCAGTGGTTTCCTAGCAGCTATTTTACCATGAAGGCCTGCTGCACGAAGACTGTTCTTAACAGTTCTTGTAGAGATGCGTCTGCTGCTAGAACTCTGTGTGGCATTGACCTGGTCTCTAATCTGAGCTGCGGTTAACCTGCGATTTCTGAGGCTGGTGACTCAGATAAACTTATCCTCAGATACAGAGGTGACTCTTGGTCTTCCTTTCCTGGGCCGGTCCTCATGTGAGACAGTTTCTTTGTAGCGCTTGATGGTTTTTGCCACTGCACTTGGGGACACTTTCAAAGTTTTCCCAATTTTTCGGACTGACTGACTTCATTTCTTAAAGTAATGATGGCCACTCATTTTTCTTTACTTAGCTGCTTTTTTCTTGCCATAACACAAATTCTAACAGTCTATTCATAGGGCTATCAGCTGTGTATCCACCAGACTTCTGCTCAACACAACTGATGGTCCCAACCTCATTTATAAGGCAAGAAATCCCACTTACTAAACCTGACAGGGCACACCTGTGAAGTGAAAACCATTCCCGGTGACTACCTCTTGATGCTCATCAAGAGAATGCCAAGAGTGTGCAAAGCAGTCATCACAGCAAAAGGTGGCTACTTTGAAGAACCTAGAATATAACACATACTTTCAGTTGTTTCACACTTTTTTGTTAAGTATATAATTCCACATCTGTTAATTCATAGTTTTGATGCCTCCAGTGTGAATGTACAATTTCAAGTCATAAAAATACAGAAAAATCTTTAAATGAGGTGTGTCCAAACGTTTGGTCTGTACTGTACCTGTGAGTGTATGTGTGTACAGCTGTGTACCTTAGTGTTTGTGTGTGTATACCTGTGAGTGTGTGTGTACAGCTGTGTACTGTATTGTGTGTGTACAGTATGTGTGTATACCTGTGAGTGTATGTGTACAGCTGTGTACCGTATAGTGTTTGTGTGTGTACAGTATGTATATACCTGTGTATAGTATGGCATTTGTGCAGTCCGGATAATCTGTTCCAGCTTTGATCTGGGAATATATGGACACTATTCTGTGTGTCCTTCGACAGTATAAGCCAGTTGACCAGTCACAATACTGTAATAATGTAGTATGGATGTACAGTTTTGTGTACGGCTTCTGTCCTCTGCCAGAGCCTGGCGGTGCCTTATACCACAGCATATACTGTTCTTTACCTGCATGTGTTGCCCATAGGAATGCAGAATGGGTAATAATGGGGCCAATGATTGGTTTTGTCTGTGCTCAGCCACTGGAGCAGAACTTTCCCACATCTTTTTTCCAGACATGTAGAGCCCCCTCCAGGGGCCACACGGGTCCTGTAGTGTGAGAACCTGGAGCTTATAAATCACCCCCAGTAATAACATTCCAGCCGCATGTGTTCTTCAGGTGACATTCACCCATAACAGAGGGTCTCCAGACTGCTCAAGGGGGTATCGTTGCCTTATAGATTACCTAAAGAAATGTTCAAGTGCACAGTGTGATAAATTATTATTCTGTATTTACTTATATTGGAGAGTATCAGAATGTGTGGGGGTCCTATATGGAGAAAGAAGGGTCTTCGGCAGCTTCGCTCTGTAGATGGGGTGTAGTCATCTGTCTGACATGGTGAATCATATCGCCCCGTGTTTAGGGTCACAGGCAGCTGCTGTTGGTCTCCATCCTGGACAATGTATCCTCAAGGTAAACGGAACAAACGTCATACACGACAGTCACTCCGAGGTCCTGGAGCACTTCAGTGCATACCGAAAGAACCCACAAACCCCCCTGGTGAGAACTACCACTCTCAGCATCCTCCATATACAAACTGTGTTACAATATGTGATGAGTGCAGCACCTTGCGATTGTAAGTGCAGTGGATAATATATTCTTATGATTTCAGGGGCTGTTCCAGTGGATCTATCGGACTCATGAGGATGCGGAGGAGGACAGGGCGCAGAGATGTAGATCTGATGAGTGTCTGAACGGCGGCTTGTCTGATGACCACAGCGCCGGCCTCCTGCTGGACACGAGCGTGCCCAGCAGACAAGCAGGTAGCGCATGACAGGCACATCTCTTGTAGATAATGATATCCTGACCCCCGTTATTGGCTAATATTTAGGAGGCAGAGACGTTGTAACCCATTAAAGGGGCAAACACATCTAATACATTTATGGTTTATTCACAGGGTAGGTCATAAATGTATAGGACCCCCATCTATCCTGAGAATAGGACCCTGTTGCTCATTGTTTTCATAGGAGTGGTTGTCCGAATTCAGACCATCTCTGCACCGACAGCTGTTCACTTCAGGACCTTGTTCTCAGGATAGGTCCAGGTGCCATTGATGTTCTCTTACGAATTCTACTTTAGAATGCCCCATTAGAAAGCGTTTCTGCAATTATTTTTACAGACAAGGGCCCCGATTCATCATTTATGTTATACTGAAATCACTTTCCTTTTTTGTCATGTAGTGTTAGTTAGCATCCTCAATAATCAGAACCTCCCACTCCCGTCTCCAAGACTTTACACGTGCTGCGCCGATTCTTTGGAATGCACTACCTAGGTTAATACGATTAATCCCCAATCCCCACAGTTTTAAGCGTACCCTAAAAACTCATTTGTTCAGACTGGCCTACCGCCTCAATGCATTAACCTAACGATCCCTGTGTGGCCTATTTACAAAAAAAAACAAAAAAAAAACAGGTTCCTCGCATTATGTTCTCATTCACTTTATGCAGTTAATAGCCCTCTGTGTTTGTATTGCTACATACTTAGGCAGTTAACTGGTTCATGCAGCTTTACATGAACACCCGAGCCTTACACTATGGCTGGTCCGACTAACTATAGCAATTGTTACCATCCACCTCTCGTGTCTCCCCTTTTTCCCATAGTTTGTAAGCTTGCGAGCAGGGCCCTCATTCCTCCTGGTATCTATTTTGAACTGTATTTCTGTAATGTCTATTGTCTGTACAAGTCCCCTCTATAATTTGTAAAGCGCTGTGGAATATGTTGGCGCTATATAAATAAAAATTATTATTATTATTATTATTAGTTGCCATTTTTTATGCCAAATTCATCAATATGGCAGGACGTGCTGAAATACACACCAGGGGGCAACTGCAGTGTAGTTGCGCCAAATTTTGCAACATCTGTAATCACTAAAATCCGACCACAAAGCGGAAAACAAAAAATACAAGCGAGCACATAGAAAATAGACTTCAAAAGCCGACAGCTGGCGCATCGCTGAAATCCCCAGCACTTCTGCATCAGTCGAATAGGAAAGGGGTAACGTGATGCAACTAATCAGGCAAGAAATCCTGATGTTTATGGGTTCTGACTCTGTCTGTCTGTAGATGTTCCCTACCCCTCCACTCCCATCATTGATGACGGTCCACTCATCAACCTGACGGTGGAGAACGTCCACCTTGAGCATGGTGTGATGTACGAGTATGTCAGCACCGGCGGGATAAAGTGCTATGTCCTGGAGAAGATGGTTGAACCTCGCGGCTCCTTTGGGATCACTGCTAAGGTAAAGTGGATTGTGCCTGACCCCACATCGAGGGTTCACATTACTCTTAGGGGGACTGGGCTTTTCAACCTGTCTTTCACTTGTCTTCTCAGATCCTGCAGGCATTTATTGCTGATGATGTTGAATTTGTGAAGAATTGTACGAGACTTATCGCAATGAGCAAATCAGTGATGACCATGCCGCAGTACGAATTCCGCCACATCTGTGACACCAAACTGGAGAACATCAGTCAGAGGATCAGCAACTACGAGGGGGTAACAAATTGGGATCCTATCTCCTAAGAACCTAACTCCTAAGAACCTGTCAGCCTTTTCTTCCCTTCCTGTATATTATAGGCCTCTATCTTCCAATCCCCCTCCTCCATCATCTACCCTTCACCCTTAACCTTCTTGCATGGATGAGCCGCTGCTCCTCCTAAATGCTGTACACTGCAGCTTCCATTTTTCTTAATCTTCTTCTTGTTTCATCTGCTTATTTCCGGTGCTATTGACTTTTTCACCCTGTGACTAGGAACTGTGTGATTAAAGTTTGTGTCATCAGTTTGCAGATGAGCTGAGGATGAAGGTCAGTCCGTCCTTTAAGCAGGCCATGAGTGAGCAGCACCCACTGCAGAGTATGGACTTCTGCCCGACCAATTGTCACATCAACGTCATGGAGGTGTCATACCCCAAAACCACCACATCAATAGGGAGGTCATTCAGCATTCGCTTTGGCCGAAAAAACTCCTTCTTTGGCCTTGATCCAGACCAAGGTGAGATCATGTGACCAATGGAATGTATGCACAGGATGTAACTCAGGATCAATAATGTAATGTATGTACACAGTGACTCTACCAGCAGAATAATGAGTGCAGCTCTGGAGTATAATACAGGATAAGTAATGTAATGTAGGTATACAATGACTCCACCAGCAGAATAGTGAGTGCAGCTCTGGAGTGTAATACAGGATAAGTAATGTAATGTATGTACACAGTGACTGCACCAGCAGAATAGTGAGTGCAGCTCTGGAGTATAATACAGGATGTATCTCAGGATCAGTACAGGATAAGTAATGTAATGTATGTACACAGTGACTGCACCAGCAGAATAGTGAGTGCAGCTCTGGAGTATAATACAGAATGTAACTCAGAATCATTACAGGATAAGTAATGTAATGTATGGACACAGTGACTGCACCAGCAGAATAGTGAGTGCAGCTCTGGAGTATAATACAGGATGTAACTCAGGATCAGTACAGGATAAGTAATGTAATGTAGGTACACAATGACTCCACCAGCAGAATAGTGAGTGCAGCTCTGGAGTGTAATACAGGATAAGTAATGTAATGTCTGTACACAGTGACTCCACCAGCAGAATAGTGAATGCAGCTCTGGGGTATAATACAGGATGTAACTCCGGATCAGTACAGGATAAGTAATGTAATGTGTGTACACAGTGACTGCACCAGCAGAATAGTGCGTGCAGCTCTGGTGTATAATACAGGATGTGACTCAGGATACGTACAGTACGAGTAATGTAATGTATGTACACAGTGACTGCACCAGCAGAATAGTGAGTGCAGCTCTGGAGTATAATACAGGATGTGACTCAGGATCAGTACAGGATAAGTAATGTATGTACACAGTGACTGCACCAGCAGAATAGTGAGTGCAGCTCTGGGGTATAATACAGGATGTAACACAGGATCAGTAATGTAATGTATGTACACAGTGACTGCACCAGCAGAATAGTGAGTGCAGCTCTGGGGTATAATACAGGATGTAACTCAGGATCAGTACAGGATAAGTAATGTAATGTATGTACACAGTGACTGCACCAGCAGAATAGTGAGTGCAGCTCTGGAGTATAATACAGGATATAACTCAGGATCAGTACAGGATAAGTAAGGTAATGTATGTACACAGTGACTGCACCAGCAGAATAGTGAGTGCAGCTCTGGGGTATAATACAGGATGTAACTCAGGATCAGTACAGGATAAGTAATGTAATGTATGTACACAGTGACTGCACTAGCAGAATAGTGAGTGCAGCTCTGGGGTATAATACAGGATGTAACTCAGGATCAGTAATGTAATGTATGTACACAGTGACTGCACCAGCAGAATAGTGAGTGCATGAGTGCAGCTCTGGAGTATAATACAGGATGTAACTCAGGATCAGTAATGTAATGTATGTACACAGTGACTGCACCAGCAGAATAGTGAGTGCAGCTCTGGAGTATAATACAGGATGTAACTCAGGATCAGTAATGTAATGTATGTACACAGTGACTGCACCAGCAGAATAGTGAGTGCATGAGTGCAGCTCTGGAGTATAATACAGGATGTAACTCAGGATCAGTACAGGATAAGTAATGTAATGTATGTACACAGTGACTGCACTAGCAGAATAGTGAGTGCAGCTCTGGGGTATAATACAGGATGTAACTCAGGATCAGTAATGTAATGTATGTACACAGTGACTGCACCAGCAGAATAGTGAGTGCATGAGTGCAGCTCTGGAGTATAATACAGGATGTAACTCAGGATCAGTACAGGATCAGTAATGTAATGTATGTACACAGTGACTGCACCAGCAGAATAGTGAGTGCATGAGTGCAGCTCTGGAGTATAATACAGGATGTAACTCAGGATCAGTACAGGATCAGTAATGTAATGTATGTACACAGTGACTGCACCAGCAGAATAGTGAGTGCATGAGTGCAGCTCTGGAGTATAATACAGGATGTAACTCAGGATCAGTGCAGGATCAGTAATGTAATGTATGTACACAGTGACTGCACCAGCAGAATAGTGAGTGCATGAGTGCAGCTCTGGAGTATAATACAGGATGTAACTCAGGATCAGTACAGGATCAGTAATGTAATGTATGTACACAGTGACTGCACCAGCAGAATAGTGAGTGCATGAGTGCAGCTCTGGAGTATAATACAGGATGTAACTCAGGATCAGTACAGGATCAGTAATGTAATGTATGTACACAGTGACTGCACCAGCAGAATAGTGAGTGCAGCTCTGGAGTATAATACAGGATGTAACTCAGGATCAGTACAGGATAAGTAATGTAATACATGTACACAGTGACTCTACCAGCAGAATAGTGAGTGCAGCTCTGGAGTATAATACAGGATGTAACTCCGGATCAGTACAGGATCAGTAATGTAATGTATGTACACAGTGACTGCACCAGCAGAATAGTGAGTGCAGCTCTGGAGTAAGTGAAGAATAAATGATTTTACGTGCATCAGAATGATGTTGCAATTGATCGATCTTTCTGTAGCATGAAATAGCTGGGACCAGCACTGTATTTTACCCTGCATACTGGTGCAGTGCTCCCTTGTGATTTGCACTTAGGTCCTCTCCATCTGTTGTCTCCACAGTCGGCAGCTTGAATCCTATGACGTACTCCCAGCACTGTATGTCCAGTATGGCTGCTCCTGCCTGGAGGTGTAATAACGTAAAGGATGATGATGAGGTGAATGGAGGATGCCTGGACAGCAGTTTCTCTCAGATGAATGGAGGGATGAAGAGTGAGGAGCGAGGGCTGAGCCATCTGCTGAAGCAGGAGGACACGGAGATTCAGGATGCCTATCTGCAGCTCTTCAACAAGCTGGATGTGGCTGTGAAGGAGATGAAGCAATATGTCACCCAGATCAACAAGTGAGGTTCCTGCTTGAGTCATGTGACCAGGAAGACCTTAAAGATCACAGCAAAAGCTGAAATCCTTAGTGAAATGAACAACCTGAAATCCAAATATACATTTAACCTGTACTGATACATTGTAGCAATCTATCAGCACAAGGGACACATTGATACATTGTAACAATCCACAAGCTGGGAATGTTCATATTAGTGGATACATTGTAACAATCCATGAGCTGTGGATATTCATATTAGTGGATACATTGTAACAATCCATGAGCTGTGGATGTTCATATTAGTGGATACATTGTAACAATCCATGAGCTGTGGATATTCATATTAGTGGATACATTGTAACAATCCATGAGCTGTGAATGTTTATATTAGTGGATACATTGTAACAATCTGTGAGCTGTGAATGTTTATATTAGTAGACTGCAAGCAGAATTCTAGAAATATAACTATAGTGAATGCAACACATCACATGATATATTACAAAAACTGCAGACCATTTATTAAACACAATTAGCTTCACTTACATAGGACTTCACCGTGCTTTCAGCCTAAGTTACATTGGACTGTAAAGGCCCTTGGGGATGTCTTTTTTGGGATGTATGTTACATAGTTTTGCAAAAACCAATTAGACACACAATGCACAGGGTTACTAATTCCCAACCCCTGTGCCCATCCAGAAATAAATATAATTTGTCCCATGCAAAGAATATATGAACCTATAACTAAATTTTGCACACCAGAACTCGGATAAGAAAAAAGTATAACTTTTATTGATAACACTTAAAATCATGAATAATATTGCCAGTGGTGAATGGTACCAAATGAAACACGACACCGCAGACCAGAGGATAGTTATGTCCAAAAATTCTGACTCCTACCAACATAATATAAATACACCCAGTAGCTAATCAGTACCTCGTCCGAAAACAGGCATGATCACCTAAGAACGCCACATACGGGTCAGTAAAAAGATGGCATAGTATCAATACACATAATACTGATTACCTCTGGTCCGATGGTGCCACGGCCCCTACGCGCGTTTCGGCTGTGTATGCCTTCTTCCGGGGGAGTCAGTCCTCAGCGTACCCGAGGCATATATAAAACGCTACAACTTGGTGTCCACGATTCTGATATTTTCTTCTGATTCCGGCATACGAGTCGGGGCAGGACTGAGTCATCTCTAGTGAGTATAATTCCCTGCTCGTCTCATTCTGCAGGCTGCTGTCCACCATTACTGAACCCTTGGAGCCTGAGCCGTCATGTGAGGCCCCGTCTGCCGGCGGCACTCCCCCATCCTCCCTGGTGACAGATGATGGTGAAGGTGACAGAGGTGAACCCGGGGGCATAAAGAAAGTTTGTTTCAAGGTGTCAGAGGAAGATCAGGAGGACTCGGGGCATGATACTGTCAGCTACAGAGATTCCTACAGGTCAGTGCTTGTTCCATGGTTTACCTAAGGGAGCCCTATGGTTGTCTGCATCTTGGATTTGCAAAGATTAGGTAAATGATCCCTGTGGAACTGTGATGTTCTCCGTCATGTCACAGGACTACAATTTTCAGCAGCCACAGTGGGTTGAGTCACTTGGGTGGGTGTATTGAGACCTAATTTTTCTTTCACTGCTTCCTCCAACAAACCACAAAGGGCGATAAAATCACTGAGTGACAGGATGTGGCGTCTTCACTGCACACAACTAGGACACCCCAGTCCCTAGTGATAACACCTCAGTGCCTTAGTATGCGCAATTTCTCCTGGGTGGTGTCCTGCTCTTCTCTGGGTAACTGTCCTGTTTTCTTGTGTCCCACAGTGAATGTAACAGCAACCGAGACTCTGTCCTGTCCTACACGAGCGTCCGCAGCAACAGCTCCTACCTGGGCAGCGATGAGATGGGATCAGGTGATGAGATCTAGTGTATCCTGCGTACCCCGTCATCCACCTTTATACCTGCATATAGACAAGTATATTCCCCTATGCTGGCCAATATATATCTTCCGAATAATTACTATTGTATATCTCCTCAATGACTGCAAAAAATTATTAAAATTATACAAATTAAGAATTCTTTTAAAAATAGAAGTGTTAATACTTTATTTTTAGTGATTAATAAAATACAAAGTGAATGAACAAAAGAGAAATCTTAATCATGTCAATGTTTGCTGTGAACAGCCTTTACCTTCAGAACAGCCTCTACCTTCAGAACAGCCTCACTTCTAGGTACACTTGTACTTGTACCACCCTTTACCTTCAGAACAGCCTCACTTCTAGGTACACTTGTACTTGTACCACCCTTTACCTTCAGAACAGCCTCACTTCTAGGTACACTTGTACTTGTACCACCCTTTACCTTCAGAACAGCCTCACTTCTAGGTACACTTGTACTTGTACCACCCTTTACCTTCAGAACAACCTCACTTCTAGGTACACTTGTACTTGTACCACCCTTTACCTTCAGAACAGCCTCACTTCTAGGTACACTTGTACTTGCACACAGGATTTGAAGGAACTCGGCAGGGAGCTTGCGCTAAACGTCTTGGAGAAGTAGCCACAGGTCTTTTGTGGATGTTGCTTCTGCAAATCCTTCTGTCTCCTCATATAATCCCAGACAGACTAGATGATGGTGAGATCAGGGCTCTAGAAGGTCCATGACATCACTACCAGGACTCCTAGTTTTTTTTACAATAAAGATGGTTCTTAATGATATTGCTTGTATGTTTGGGGTTGTTCTTCTGCTGCAGAATAAATTTGTAGCCATTTAGTCGCCTCCCTGATAGTATTGTATAATGGGCAAGTGTCTGCCTGTATTTCTCAGCATTGAGGACACCATTAATCCTGACCAAATTCCAAATTCCATTTGCTGAAATGCAGCCCAAAACTTGCAGGTCCTCCACAGCACTGGGCAGCCCACCATAGGGCGTCATTAATAGGCTGAGAACCAGATGCTCTGCATTCCTTGTGTGAACATTGCCACATACAGAGTATATATCTTAGTGCATTGGTGTACCACACGGCCAATCCCTGATTGAAGGCTGGCTGTCTCATCTGGTATTGCACCTGTGCAGTTGCCATTTTACTTGGGTCCGCTGCACCCTGGTAGTGCAGTTGTATTGAGGCCCAGTTAGACAGGTAAGCATCTCTGCCTGTTTTTGATGCAGTAACTACCTTGTAATTTGATTTTAGATTTCTTTTTTGTAAATTCAATTTGTATTTTTTTAATTGATAAAAATAAACTAACACTTCTATCTTTGAAAGCATTCTTACTTTGTTGCTTTTTTTTTTTCAAATGTGCCTAAAACTGCATATATAAATCTTCCATATACTGTACCTTTGTATGCCCCATCAATACCTGCACCTTTAGTGGTATATAATATACCAGCACATTATTATTATGCTTATATAGCGCTATCATATTCCACAGCACTTTACATACATTATCATCACTGACCCCCTTGCAGATGGTGTCCTTGATGGGATTTGAACCCAGGACCCCAGTGCTGCAAAGTAGCAGTGCTAACCTCTGAGCCACCATGCTGCCCAATAAATATGTATCTCTATCTGCACACTTATATCTCCTGATACACCTCTGTACATCCCTGTTTTATTCCTATATATCCTCAATTCCCTTTTTGTCTAATGATGCCCGTTCCTGTGCCCCCAGGGGATGAGCTGCCCTGTGATATGCGGATCCCCTCAGATAAACAAGACAAGCTGCACGGCTGCCTGGAACATCTGTTTAATCAAGTGAGTGATCATCCCAAAGTCATGATCACCATAACTGTTGTAACCCACTTCCCAAGTATAGCTCTATCTATTTCTATTTATCTGTCGATCTACATGTGAGGTAGAGCGCCCACTGGTAGAAGAAGTCACTACCTACACCAGCTTATATGACTATATCATAGCAGAAGTAATATATATTCCAGCAGTGACTCATTTCTGTCCTGTAATGTCAGTTCTGTTCTCACCAGGTTCCTCCCCGTTTTTCTCCTTGCAGGTAGACGCCATTATAACACTTCTCAAAGGAAAATTTATGTCTAAGGCTTTCGAGGAGACTAAACACTTTCCCATGGAACACAGCCTACAAGGTAAGTGACAGCAGTGAGGTCACTGATGACAGAATTTAGCGGAACCAGAATCCAACCAATCACAATGCAGCAGTATGATAAAGTCCTGCCCTGTTTGGATGCAAAGCTTATATATAAATGTTCATTGTGACATTTTACGCCCCTTGCTTTGTCCCCTCTTTTTCCATACTGTCTGTCTAATGCCAGCGCTGGATCAGATCACTGACCCTGAATGACACTGTACATCTGCCAGCTTGTGGCTTCTAGAGACGGTTAGAATCTTTCTAGATTATTGTCTATGCTCTCTATTAATGTTGGTTTCTTCCTCCAGAGTTTCAGAAGAAGGAAGAGTGGACAATTAAGTGCCGCAGTATGATCCAAATCAGTGTTCGAGAAGATCCATGGAATTTACCGAACTCCATCAAGATCCTGGTGGAAAGTATCCAGAAATATGTGGAAGATGGGAAAAATCAGCTCCTGCTAGCTCTGCTGAAATGTACAGGTAAGCTCCATATAACACCCACCACCCCCAGGTGACGTGGTGCCGGCTATAACTTTCTTCTCTCCTCATAGACACGGAGCTACAGGTCAGGAGGGATGTGATCTTCTGTCAGACGCTGGTCGCCGCCATCTGCACGTTCACAGAGCAGCTCATGGCCGCCCTCAACTACCGATACAACAACAACGGCGAGTACGAGGAGAGCAGCCGGGACGCCAGCAGGAAGTGGCTGGAGCAGATCGCAGTGACCGGTGTCCTCCTCAGCTACCAGTCTCTGCTATCACCCAGCCTAGTAAGTCTCCATCTTCATACACTCACTGTTCTTCATTATGCTCCCTCTCCAAGTATGATAGGTATATCTATAAGCCCTGCCCACTGTGGAATGAAAGGTCAAGCCCCCCACACAGCTCTGCTCATGGCTGCCCTGCATTGTCAGTAAATCCGACTATCCAGGAACATTTGTGTAATGTGGATAACATTGGCGCAGTAGCCAAGAGCTAAATTTGTGATCCATCAGTGACCTCCTGTGGCCACGGGTGGAACTACAATTAAACACTGAATGTGATTATGAAGGGAGTGGTCATTGCCTCCCTGAGAGTAGATACTGCGAATATTGGGAGTGAATTACATCCATGGCTCTGTCACACAGAAGGAAGAGCGGGTGATGCTGGAAGACATTAAGGCGACTCTGCAGGACCTGGACAAAGTGGTGTTTTACTTCAAACAGATGGACGAAACGCTGGTAGCCAGTAAGAGACTCTGACCCATAATCATCACCCTGACCCATAATCATCACCCTGACCCATAATCCTCACCCTGACCCATAATCATCACCCTGACCCATAATCATCACCCTGACTGCATTCATATCACTTATAAGTGCTTGTTCACATGTTGCATTTTTTTTAAGGAAAAAAAACTTGCAGTGTTTTACAGTACTAACAAAGTGAATGAGATTTCTGAAATCTCATGCACACTCTGCTTATTTTTTTCTTTCTGAAAAGAAGCAGTGTCAAACCTGCAGTATTCTTTTAGCATTTTTGAAGTATTTTTTACCCATTCAGATGAATAGTCAAAAATGCATCAAAAAAAGCGCACATTTTACCCAGCATTATTACTGCCAAATGACGCCTTTGTGGTGTAGAGATTTCTGCTGTAAATATCAACATGTGCACATACCCTAAAGGTACCGTCACACTTAGCGACGCTGCAGCGATACCGACAACGATCCGGATCGCTGCAGCGTCGCTGTTTGGTCGCTGGAGAGCTGTCACACAGACAGCTCTCCAGTGACCAACGATCCCGAGGTCTCCGGTAACCAGGGTAAACATCGGGTAACTAAGCGCAGGGCCGCGCTTAGTAACCCGATGTTTACCCTGGTTACCATCCTAAAAGTAAAAACACAAACGCTACATACTTACCTACCGCTGTCTGTCCCCGGCGCTCTGCTTCTCTGGTCTGGCTGTGAGCACCGGGCAGCCGAAAAGCAGAGCGGTGACGTCACCGCTCTGCTTTCCGGCCGCTGTGCTCACAGCCAGAGCAGAGAAGCAGAGCGCCGAGGACAGACAGCGGTAGGTAAGTATGTAGTGTTTGTTTTTTTACTTTTAGGATGGTAACCAGGGTAAACATCGGGTTACTAAGCGCGGCCCTGCGCTTAGTTACCCGATGTTTACCCTGGTTACCAGCGAAGACATCGCTGAATCGGTGTCACACACGCCGATTCAGCGATGTCTGCGGGGAGTCCAGCGACGAAACAAAGTTCTGGACTTTCTTCCCCGACCAGCGACAGCACAGCAGGGGCCTGATCGCTGCTGCCTGTCACACTGGACGATATCGCTAGCCAGGACGCTGCAACGTCACGGATCGCTAGCGATATCGTCTAGTGTGACGGTACCTTAAAGCACAGTATGAAGACAAGACATGACGGTCACAGTGCACGTTGCTCAGTAAGGCGACATTCACACATGCATTTTTTGAGACCCATGAGTATAAATAGCTTCAGAAAACACTTCTTTTGTTTGGAAGGGGTGCATGGGGTGGGTGGAAGTGTTTTCCGTTTCTTGTAGCAGTTTGAAGAGGTTTTGAAAGAGATTTTAATTTTTTCCTGACTAGCTCTTAGCAGCGCTTCTTTAAAAGCTTCTCATATGTACAGCGAAGTGGATTTCCCATAGAAATGAATTGGAAGAGGTTTTTCCAAAGTTTTACAACCAGTTATTTGAGGAAGATTTTGGAGAGTATTAGATTAAAAACACCAACTCCTTAATAAAACTCCATGAGCACATACCCTATGGGCGTGTTCACACTGCATCTTTTTCTGGCGGTCAGAAATGTCAGTTTTTCTAGCACAAGAGGCTTTAGGAAATTTGCCTTTTCCAGGAGTTTTGTAAGCTTGAACCTTATTTTTTCCCAACTTCATTTTCAACTTTTTTTTTTTATCATTTTTTTTTTCTTACTGACAATTATCTGACTCTTTTTTTATAAAGATGAAGAGTAGCGCTTAGCATTCAACTTCTGTAGAACAAGATGCAGTGTGAATATACTCCGAGTCCTACACCACAACCTCAGTGTCCCTGGCTGCTCATCTTGTTGATCAGTGCCGCTGACCTCTCGGCTCCTTCTTTGCCATCCCGTTATGGACTTTGTGATCTGACAGATGAGACTCCTTTGTACCCCCTCCTCGTACCCCCAGCAGGCAGATGTAATGCATTGGTGTTTCCTCCAGACACGGCCGTCTTCCACCACATAGAAGGATGCCGCCAGTCCCTCAAGGTCGTCTTCTACCTGGACAGTTTCCATTTTTCGAAACTGCCAACTAAGTTTGAGCACGGTGGCTGCTTGAAGCTTCAGTCCGTCCTATTCACACAAGGTGAGTTAAGCCTGTATGGTGATGTCCCCCCAAGTGCTGTACGTTTATCTGGGCAGCACGGGCCCTCTAGAGTGTTTGTCTTGCTAATGACAGAGGATACATGATTTTGGGCTAATAGCTGATGTCTCATTAAACCAGTCTTGGTTGGGTATCTGTGGGTTGTTACTCATGGACTCACGCACTTTGTTGTTGCAGCTCTGGACAGTGCAGAGGGGCAGCCGGGCAGTAATGTATCCCCGGAGGAGATTCGGCAGCAGATTAACCAGAGTTCCCTGGAAAAGGTGCAGAATTACTACCGGAAAATCAGGTAACGTTGTGAATAACGTTGTAAACGGGAGTTTTCATTGTATGAGACAGTTCTTGTTAAAGCCAATTCCAAAAACTAGTTCCTGGAATCCACGGAACGTAAGAGAAACAAAAATCCGACAGGACGGAGAATGCGTAGTGTCCTACCTCAAAGGATACGTTTAACCCTTTAACAATGCAGCCTAGTTTGTTAGTTAAAGATTCTGTGATTATTGTTTTATTCTAATATTATGGTACAGAAGTAATTGTATCCTAAAACACCCTATAATGTGTCTATAGTGACCTGCAATAGGGGTCTGTGTCGCCCCATTCTGGGCTATATTATGGCCCTAGGCCTAGACACTCCCTGACAACAAAGAAAATAAGATTGTACTGTAATTGCCCATTTAGATGAGCCAATAATGAGCATTCATTAGAATATTTTGTTCCATATTGCTGGTCCTGATGAATGAGCAAAAAAGGGGGAATGTGCTGCCAATAGAATGATACTGTATTTTCCCATATTCATTATGTGGGCAAAAAGAACTGTACAACAGGAGCTGGCTGTAATATACAGCTGTGTGCTGGAACCGAATATAGCTCTGATCCCAGCAGTTTAACTCCCTCACATGTCGTTGTCAATAGTGACAGCGGCATGTGCCTCCCACTGTCAGCCGATTGGCACCCCCAAGGCGCGCTCATGGAGTGCCGATTGGTTGCTATCGCAACCGAAGGCCTAACAATGGCCTCCATAATTGCCATATACACCAGCCTTTCACATCTCACCGGTGGCAGAATCTAATAGGCCATCTGTCAGTCAAACTCGGATCGGCTAGGTAGTGCTCAAAGTTGTACATTATTAATACAGTCAAAGCATCAAGTCCTCTTAATGGGACTAGTAAAATAAAAGTAAACGTATGAAACCCCAAATCTCAGTTTTAATAATACTAGTAATAATAATACTAAAAAGGTTTCTTTGGGACCAAAGAAAAACCTGAAAAATAACACATATTTGGTATTCACAAACACCCATTCTATAAATTGATATTTTCTTTAGTGATTGCGTTAAAAAAAAAAAAAAAATGAAAAACTACTCCAAAATTGCTGTTTTTGTTAATATCTCCTTTAAACAAAATTTAAATAAGCAAACAAAAAGTTGTACGTATCCAAAAATGGTACCAATAAAAAATTTTAAACCACTGTGCAAAAAAACAAACACAAAATCGTCATAGTTTTGTAAACCAAAAAAATAAGTGTTTTGTCTCTCACAATGTGACGAACAAAAAAAAATATTTTTTTAAAGTGATTTTTGTTTTTGGGCAAAAGAAGTAAAACATAAAAAGGTATAAATTTGGGTATCATTACAATCATATCGACCTGTAGAATAAAGTGAACATGTTGGTTACTACATGGTGAACTCTGAGAGTTATCAAATTTAGAAACTGTTACAGATGTAACGGTTTTGGGATCATGCATACTACCAAAAAATAAAAAGTAAAGAGTGAACAAAAAGTTTAATGTACCCCAAAATGGTACCAATAAAAAGTACAGATTGTCTCATAAAAAAAAACAAGCCTAAGTATCAGAATACGTTGTTCAAAAAATGTTTACAGTTTGGTCCATATAGTAAGTAATTGGACAGATTCAATAATTTTAAATAAAATGTTCATTTTTAGTACTTGGTTGAAAACCCTTTGTTGGCAATGACTGCCTGAAGTCTTGAACTCATGGACATCACCAGACGCTGTGTTTCCTCCTTTTTGATGCTTTGCCAGGCCTTCATCGTGGTGGTTTTCAGTTGCTGTTTGTTTCTGGGCCTTTCTGTCTGAAGTTTAGTCTTTAACAAGTGAAATGCATGCTCAATTGGGTTGAGATCAGGTGACTGACTTGGCCATTCAAGAATATTCCACTTCTTTGCTTTAATAAACACCTGGGTTGCTTTGGCTTTATGTTTAGGGTCATTGTCCATCTGTAGTATGAAACGACGACCAATCAGTTTGGCTGCAGTTGGCTGGATCTGAGCACACAGTATGTCTCTGAATACCTCAGAATTCATTCGGCTGCTTCTGTCCTTTGTCACATCATCAATAAACACTAGTGACCCAGTGCCACTGGCAGCCATGCATGCCCAAGCCATCACACTGCCTCCGCCGTGTTTTACAGATGATGTGGTATGCTTTGGATCATGAGCTGTACCACGCCTTCGCCTTACTTTTCTCTTTCCATCATTCTGGTAGAGGTTGATCTTGGTTTCATCTGTCCAAAGAATGTTCTTCCAGAACTGTGCTGTCTTTTTTAGATGTTTTTTTAGCAAAGTCCAGTCTAGCCTTTTTATTCTTGATGCTTATGAGTGGCTTGCACCGTGCAGTGAACCCTCTGTATTTACATTCATGCAGTCTTCTCTTTATGGTAGATTTGGATATTGATACGCCGACCTCCTGGAGAGTGTTGTTCACTTGGTTGGCTGTTGTGAAGGGGTTTCTCTTCGCCATGGAGATTATTCTGCGATCATCCACCACTGTTGTCTTCCATGGGCGCCCAGGTCTTTTTGCATTGATGAGTTCACCAGTGCTTTCTTTCTTTCTCAGGATGTACCAAACTGTAGATTTTGCTACTCCTAATATTGTAGCAATTTCTCGGAAGGATTTTTTGTGTTTTCGCAGCTTAAGGATGGCTTGTTTCACTTGCATGGAGAGCTCCTCTGACCACATGTTTACTTCACAGCAAAACCTTCCAAATGCAAGCACCACACCTCAAATCAACTCCAGGCCTTTTATCTGCTTAATTGAGAATGACATAACGAAGGGATTGCCCACACCTGTCCATGAAATAGCCTTGGAGTCAATTGTCCAATTACTTTTGGTCCCTTTAAAAACAGGGTGGCACATGTTAAGGAGCTGAAACTCCTAAACCCTTCATCCAATTTTAATGTGGATACCCTCAAATGAAAGCTGAAAATCTGAAGTTCAACTGCATCTGAATTGTTTTGCTTAAAATTCATTGTGGTAATGTCTATAACCAAAATTAGAAAAATGTCTCTGTCCAAATATATATGGACCTAACTGTATATACATGTATACAGCTCTGGCAAAAATTAAGAGACCACTAAAAAATGTTCAGTGTGTCTGATTTTCTCTTTATAGGTATATTTTTGAGTAAAATGTAAATTGTTCATTTATTCTATAAACTTCTGACAACATGTCTCCGAATTTTTTTTCTGAAAAGAAATGGTCAAAATTACAAAAAAAAAACCAGACCTCAAATAATGCAAAGAAAACAAGTTCATAATCATTTAGAAACAATAATACTATGGTTTTAACTCAGGTAGAGTTCAGAAATCAATATTTTGTGGAATAACCATGATTTTTAATCACAGCTTTCATGCGTCTTGGCATGCTTTCCACCAGTCTTTCACACTGCTTCTGGCGCAAACATTTAAGCAGTTCTTCTGTGTTTGATGGCTTGTGACTATCCGTCATCCTCTTGATTACATTCCAGAGGTTTTCAATGGGGATCAGGTCTGGAGATTGGGCTGCCCATGACAGGGTTTTGATGTGGTGGTTTCTTAATTTTTACCAGAGCTGTATTACAAAATAAATAATTAAAAAAAAACAAACATATATATTTGGTATTATCCTGACTGCATCGACATGCAGAAGACGTTTAACGTGACAATTGTACTGAACAGTGAATGATATTTGGACGAAAACAAAATATAGAATTACTGTTTATTTGTAGGTGATGAAAAGTCAAATGTACCACAAAATGGCAGCAGTTTTTTTTTTTCAATCAGCATCTGCCACAACTAGTTATTACCGCAATGTCCCCCCCCCCCCCCCCAATATCACCGCTGTATCTTCTCTTCTATATCTCCTCATTATCCATTCTATATCACCATTGTCCCCCATTTGTGTTGCATTGTACCTCCTTGTGAGATCTATATTTTTATTTTAGGGCATTCTACCTGGAGAAGTCAACAGACTCCAATACCACAGCCATAAAGATTGACCAGGTAAAGATGAACCATTATCTTTGGGGGTCTTGTGATGCTGTTTGGTTAAGGGGTAACATCTATTCATGGATAACTAATGTCATGCTGGTTCTGTGCCCTCAGCTGATTCGTCCCATAAATGCACTGGATGAGCTTTGTCGGCTCATGAAGTCTTTCATCACCCCAAAACAGTCACCATCAGAATTCTGCAGGAACAGTTTGTCAGGGGCTGCACTTCTACCAATCTCCTCAGAGCTCTGCTACCGCCTGGGGGCCTGCCAGATCGTCATGTGCGGCACAGGAATGCAGAGGTAAGTGATGCTGTACTGTCCTGTATGTACGTGTACTATCCTCTGCACATATGTACTGTCTGCCCTTCCTCCATATGTGTACATATGTTCTATATCTCACGTCCTCCATACCCTTACATACATGGACTATTTACCCATCCTCCACATATACTATACCGCCCAGTTTCCATATTCCATAAATGTTCTAATCCCCCTTCTCCTTCCCTATACATGGATGAACTATCCTCACATCCTACATACATGTCCATCCCCTAATCCTTCATACCCTTACGTCCAATGCCGCCCATGCTCTTTCCTCCCTTCTTCTATATCTATTCTAACTATGCCCATAACCATGCCTATACAGGCACGTACTACTCCTCCCATTCTCCATAATCATATATACATGTACATATGTGTACTATAACCCCATTCTCCATGGGTGTGTGACTTTATTATTCCCTCTGCACAGGAGTACGCTGAGTGTGTCCCTAGAACAGGCTGCCATCCTGGCCCGGAGTCATGGACTGCTCCCCAAGTGCATTATGCAGGCTATGGACATAATGAGGAAACAGGTGAGAACTGGACATCGAGTGTTGAAGGATTAGTGACCTCCAGATGGCTGGACGTGGTGCTCTCCGACCCTCCCCTAATTTTCTGATTTTGTTTTTTAGGGTCCTCGTGTAGAAATCTCAGCAAAGAATCTAAAAGTTAGGGATCAAACATTGCAGTCTGCACCACGGTGAGTGCATCTCTTCTTCCACCCTCCACCACACTACCAGTGCTCAGTGCCACTTTTTCCCTCACTACCAGGTGCTACCCCTGCTTAGTGCCACACATTCACCCTGCCAGATACCACCCCTGCTCATTGCCACACTTTCACCCTACCAGATAATACCCCTGCTCAGTGCTACACTATCTGATACTACCACTGCTCAGTGCCACTTTTTCCCTCACTACCAGATACTACCCCTTCTGAGTGCCACACATTCACCCTACCAGATACTACCCCTGCTGCCTGCCACACACTCACCCTACCAGATACTACCCTTGCTGCGTGCCACACTTGCCCTACCAGATGCTATTCCTGCTGAGTGCCACACACTCGCCCTACCAGATACTACCCCTGCTGCGTGCCATACACTTGCCCTACCAGATACTACCCCTGCTGAATGCCACACACTCGCCCTATCAGATAATACCACTGCTGGGTGCTACACACTCGCCCTACCAGATACTACCCCTGCTGCCTGCCACACACTCACCCTACCAGATACAACCCCTGCTGCGTGCCACACTCGCCCTACCAGATGCTATTCCTGCTGAGTGCCACACACTCGCCCTACGAGATACTACCCCTGCTGCGTGCCACACTCGCCCTACCAGATGCTATTCCTGCTGAGTGCCACACACTCGCCCTACCAGATGCTACCCCTGCTGAATGCCACACACTCACCCTATCAGATAATACCGCTGCTGGGTGCCACACACTCGCCCTACCACATACTACCCCTGCTGCCTGCCACACACTCACCCTACCAGATACAACCCCTGCTGCATGTCACACTCACCCTACCAGATGCTATTCCTGCTGAGTGCCACACACTCGCCCTACCAGATACTACCCCTGCTGCGTGCCACACACTTGCCCTACCAGATACTACCCCTGCTGAATGCCACACACTCACCCTATCAGATAATACCGCTGCTGGGTGCCACACACTCGCCCTACCAGATACTACCCCTGCTGCCTGCCACACACTCACCCTACCAGATACAACCCCTGCTGCATGCCACACTCACCCTACCAGATGCTATTCCTGCTGAGTGCCACACACTCGCCCTACCAGATACTACCCCTGCTGCGTGCCACACACCTGCCCTACCAGATACTACCCCTGCTGCGTGCCACACACTTGCCCTACCAGATGCTACCCCTGCTTAGTGCCACACACTCACCCTACCAGATACTACCCTTGCCCAGTGCCACACATTCCAAACTACTATATACTGCCCTTGCTTAGTGCCACCCATCCCCTTTGATCAGTGCCACCCATTCCTGCATTACCATATACTATCCTTTCCCATCCCTCACCCTTTGCTTGTACTCTTGATACATGTCACCCTCCCCTACCAGGCACCAGCCTGTGAGATTCTCCAGAACATCAGATGCCATGTTCTCCCCTCCTGTCGTACTGAACTTTTGTCCTGGTTCTAACCAGACAATTTTTCTTCATGTTTCCCATCTTTTGTCTCCCGCAGGATCTACAGACTATGTGTTCCACCACTAGATGGAGACTTGTAACTTTCTGCCTTTTAACAACGTCTTACGCCACTGGGCACCGGTGACATGAAGGGACCCGTTGGCGACAGAGCGGCCAGTGCCCATTGTGACTTCCCTGGGGAAGGGTAAAACCGATAAATTGGGCTCCTCCCAGGATTCCTGGCACACACTAGACTTTTTGGACACTGGAAGTGTGCAAGGGTATATCAGTGTTATCATGTGGCTATACTGGAGGGTGAGCACCAAACTGCAAAACGTGACTACCTGACCGCCCTAACCAGGAGTGAAGCTCCTCTGTCTGCCCAACAAGCAACGCCACTGCCGCCAGTATTAGGAACCGAGCTGCACTTTCTGACCATTGATGGCACAAAACTATTTATTATGACTTGTAGATGGCTCCCCACAGCCCTCTCCCTAATTTTACCCCAGTTTTATCTCAACTTTTATTTTAGACTTTTATGTTCCGATGTTTTATATGTGGAGATTTTACTTTTATAATTAAAGAAGCGTTTAAGGAAAAATCCTAACAAAAGAAGAAACCCATCCCGCTGGCTGCACCAAAATGAAGCCTTACCCAGAATACTTCACAATGCTCTTGAGGCCTAATGATGTCATCACACGGGACCAATCTCCTCCATCCCTCTTAGGTCTGTTCTACACAAGGATGATGCCACAGTCCCTCTAAAACTGTGACCTCTATCATTCAAACAATGTTGCGTCTTCTATAACACCATAGCCATGAGCGGTCCTCTGTCTGCAGGGTCGACTGTCCACCTATAGAATGTATTGTAGATTGTGTCCCGTTCCACATGAGTGTCTGTGAATGAAGTGATGGCTGCTGAAACCCCCTGTAAAGCGACCTGTGGTGATAATACAGCATTTGACCTTGGGTGTCCACGTCGTTAAGAGCCACCTTAGAACCATCTGGGAAGCTTGTCCTCTAAGCCATACCATGTCTGTTGTTGTCCTACCCCTGGACATGACGTTTGTTTGTTATAGCTGCCTCATACTAAATTGTGGGATATTGGTTGTAGGTTGTCAGGATATTCATACATTTCATAGCAGGTATTGCTTACAGTTAGAGTGGCCTTATACAAAGAGCATGTTTACAAGGTTAGGGCCAAGTGTCTTAAAGGGGTTTTCTGGTTTCGGGAAAACCCCTCTCATTTGGCTGCAGTTTGTTTAAAAAAATAAACTTAAACTGAATTATACTTTACTCACCATTCCTGGGTCCCGCACTCAATCTACATGGCTCTGCCCAAGTTGATGACATAAACCGTTAAGAGCCACTGAGCTCATTGATTGGATACAGCGCTGTTGACGTCCTTTACAGTATCAGACACTGGGTGCAGCGGCATATTCAGTGTTGGACCTGGGGAGGGCAAGTAGGGAAGAGTTGGTTTTTAAAACAAACTGTAGTCAGGGAGATGGGGAGGGATTTCTGACACTGGAAAACACCTTAAAAACACTGTACATATTTGTGGAGTTCTCCTCTGATGGTGCAGTATCAACACGACTTCAGTCAAGTATTACTCCATCTCTACCTTTACTCCAAATTTCTAGAGGCAGAGCACAATCTTGTCATGGTTCGTCTGGAAGAAGCAATAACGTCCCGAGAAGTGACCTTACGACATTAGTGGCCACACTTTCCAGATCTCCAGACTCATTCATGATGCCATCTCTTCTGCTGCAGCCTCCCGTCCAGTCATCTGTGGACACTTGCCAGGTCGCAGAGTATGGGGGTTCAGACCTGTATGTGGTCACTACCCCGCTTCCACCATTATCACACATTCCTCTTACTTGAATACATTATAATTTAGGGGTTTTGTTGGCATCCATCTTCTTTGTATCCTCCTGAGCCTAAAATGAGAAGTTGAGGTCTGCTGCATGATGACTGAAATGGAAAAACCACCACCTCCCTGCAGATTAGATGCTGCTTCTCGTAATACTTGCATCCTATAGAAATCCATCTATCAGGGCATTCTCTGTATGATCTCATTACTTTACACAGGACGTGTCCACTCTCTTTTTTTTTTTTTTGGAGGCGCCACTTTTATTTGTACAGATGACCCTGTCATTTTAAATGTGTCTTAAATAAACAATTTACATATAAAGTGTGTGTGGTGACTGATCTGCTGTAGAGCCTTCTCACCCCCTAATCTAGTCCGTGTCCGTCATACACTGCTACACCTGACATATCAGAAGGGGATATGTTGTCATTGGAAACTCTGTGGGGCAGCTTCAGGGCGTGTAAAAGAAAGGGTTAAAAAGCTGTTTAATTTTTTATTTGAACCATAACCAGCTATTTTGTGTTTCAAAAGCTTTGCTTGTGGCATCAATGATGCTTATCCTTCCATAACTCCACACCGTGTCAGACTGGGCTGCTAAGGGCCCACCAGTAGCCAACTCCAGGGTGCCACTCTTCAGCTAAATGCAAATGTGACATTATCCTCAATCACAAATGTATAGAACAATGAACTGTGTAGATTGGTAAATTAATAAGATGCCGCCTTTGTCTGTACTTAGTGAAGTACTGCTCATATAAGAAGGTGGTGGCCCAGTCTTGCACAGGGGTCCACCGGAGAATTCTCCAGTCCAAGCCTGTCTCTACATGATCTCCAATAGTCTTAAGGGTATGTGCACACGTTGCAGATTTGGGTGCAGAATTTTCTGCACAAAATCTGCATCTCTTGTCAGAAAAGCAGGTGCAGATTTGATGCGTTTTTCTTGTGGATTTTGTGCGTTTTTCCTGCGGATTCAGTGCAGATTTCATGCTTTTTTTTTACCCCTGTGGATTTCTATAATGGAAGGGTGCAGAAACGCTGCTGATCCGCACAAAAGAAGTGACATGCTCCTTTCAATCCGCCGCGTTTTTTGTGCGGATTTTTCCGCACCATTAGCACAGCAATTTTTTTTCCTATTGATTTACATTGTACTGTAAATCACTTTGCGGATCTGCAGCGTTTCTGCGCGGAAAAAACGCTGCAGATCCTCAGTAAATCCACAACGTGTGCACATAGCCTTACAGCTATTTAGAAAAATTCAGATTGGCAGCCATTTTGAGGACAACAAAAAAAAATCAACCGCATCAACCAAAAAAATACAGGTGTTTTAGTTATATTTCTCCTTCGTCTCATTGGCTGGGTTGCCAGCTTAATTTTTTATTTATTCTGGACCGCTTATCCAAAAATAACAGATAACCAACAGCTTGTATGGACAGATTTGAAAACCATTATAAGTAGTTAAGATTTTAAGTGATAAATGTCTGCAGCCCATAAATCAGAAACACAGACCTCAGCTGCAGTCACTGTGAACTGTGATCATTGATTATTACAGTCAAAATAACAAATTTGTACAAATTTCTCCAACCTCAAAAAAAAAAACGCTTCAAACATTATTTTTTATGGATAGGGGGAAAAGCAGCCCTATTTTTACCGAATTTCCAGAAATTTCTGAAAAATATATATTAAAATTTGAGAGTCCTCATTGGTTGTTACCTTTTTAATGGCTAATAGTGATGAGCGAATATACTCGTTACTCGAGATTCCTCGAGCACACTCGGGTGACCTCCGAGTATTTTTTAGGGCTCAGAGATTTAGTTTTTCTTGCCGCAGCTGAATGATTTACATCTGTTAGCCAGCTTAAGTACATGTGGGGAAGCCCTAGCAACCAGGCAACCCCCACATGTACTTATGCTGGCTAACAGATGTAAATCTAAAAAATACTCGGAGGTCACCCGAGCATGCTCAAGAAATCTCGAGTAACGAGTATATTAGCTCATCACTAATGGCTAACTAAAAAGATTGTATCAAATTGCAAGCTTTCGAGACTACCCGGTCTCTTCATTTATATTTCTTTTCATCTATAATTGTGAAGCGCCCGCTAGGACCGTGGGGTACTCGGACCCGGGCCGCTTCTTAAAGGGGAAGTCACAGTGGCAGCGGTGACCCGGTCGGTGGCACTGGGCGTCGAATTAAAGGGGAAATAAAGTGTATTGGGAAACAAAGTCTAAAGTTCTTGATGCCACCTGTGGTACTTGGCCAGGGATGGCAGATGCTGCTTAAAGGGGTCCACTGGGGATGATGGTATTGCAGCAGAGTTGTTATAGCTCCCCACAGGTAGAGCAGTTGGTAAAGGATGATAGATGGTGAAGTTCAGGAAAGAATTGGAGGACACAGGGTTACAGTCTCTTTACCTTTTACTGATGAAGTTCAGGTACACAGATTACAGGTGGTCTTTGGAATCCAGGCAGCCTGGAAGTGATTCGGAATCCACCTAGCCAGGTGGGGTTGGAAGCCTTCCTTTCTGCGCTGAATTCTCTGTCCTTTGCTGCCTGAGGCTTCACACAAGGTCCTCTCAATCTGTCCTTTTAGGTAGACACTACCCACATAGGAGGCAGCTCGAGTCTTTTTATTGGTGTCCCTCTCGTGGTGACTCTAATCTGCTGCTGTTCCTTCAGGTGTAATTGTGGCCAGGACACTCGGAATCTCCTGCCTGCCGGTTTCTGCTGTGTGGCATACAGTTCCCACACAACCCCGGACTCCCGGCGTCTGGTTTCTTGCGCTTAAACCTGGAGGAAGCCCAGTCGCAGCTCCACTCCAGTTTCTCTCTCCTCCTTTTGCTCCTTCTCCCCTCACTGTCTCTTACAATCTCCCTAACACATTTGCAGATCCCCAAGTTCTGTATTTTAGGCAACCCCGAAATCTAAGAAGCATCAATGTCAGAAGCTCCCCTGTCCTCTCCAACAGCTACAGGAACCTTTCCCTGCAACCAGAAAAAATGCAAAACCTGTCCATTTATAACAAACACGGACAAGATAAAGATCCCCAACTCACATCAGGAACTATAAGATGCCAGGTACTTTCAGCTGCATCACATCTAATGTGGTGCACTTAATTATATGTTCTGAACGGGGTTTGCTTCTTTCCCGTCCTAGTCAGGTCATAGTTAATTTTATCCGCTTCTCTTTGATTCAGGGGCGGCTATTTAGTGCTGTCTCTGCCTAGGTCCGGTGTCAGTTATAGTTTCGCTCCCTTGGCTAGAGCCGCTGACCTAGGTTACTCCGTGATTCTCTACCTCCCTGTTTAGTGTTTTTCCCATTTCCCTGTGTCCCTGTCCTACTCTGTGTTTGGTTGACTCCCGCATATGACTCGCTTCCTGACCTGTCTCTTCGTTCTCTGATTTGGTACTGCTCCGTCCTCTCTGGCTTCTGACCCCTTTGTTCGTGACTTGGCTTCTGTTTCCTCCTTGTGGCACTACGCTCCGGGCTGGTTCCCAACCCCCTGTCTTGTCACTCACCACGCTCTCGTCTCTTCCTTTTTGTTGCTCATCTCCGCAGACCTCCGTCGCCTTCACTCGCGTCCAACACTGCTCTCGTCCACGCTCCTGGTCCCGGGTTAACTGCGGTCTCATTTTTGCAGCGTCGGCTCCGTTTTCAGACAAATCCTCCTGGGGCTTCGTCTCCTGCTCCACCGTGCGGTAACTGCAACATCATGTCCTGAACGGCGCGACATTATAACCAACCCATAATTAGCTCCAGGGAATTTGTCCACTGTTCCAGTATGGATTCGCTTCATGCCCTGTCTGATCAAGTGGCCAACCTGACCCAGATGATGCAAAATGTATCTGTGGATCAGAGGCCCTTGGCAGTATCTCACCAGCAGGTCCAAAGAGATTTGGATGAAATAGTTAAGTTTATTAGGATTGCGTCTCCTGCGGCTGACTGTAAGAATGCTGGTGTATCTGATGTTTCTTTACCCTCCCATGAACCCTCTGTAAAACTCCCAGACACTTTTCTGGGAGAAAAAGGGAAATTTAGGGAGGGTTGTAAATTACTGTTTTCCCTCCGTCCTTGGTCTTCGGGTGATGAGTCAAAGGGTGGGGATAGTTATGTCTCTGATTTGGGAGGGTCCGCAGGTTTGGGCTTTCTCCCTACTCCCCCACCGCCCCTGAGAGAATGTCTGTAGATCAGTTCTTTGAAGCTCTGGGGCTGATTTATGATGAACCGGATCGTATGAGGTTGGCAGAAGACACGATTGAGTCTCTCTCAGGGAAAACTCTCAGCTGAGTGGTACTGTTCTGAGTTTAGATGGTGTTCCCCAGAGGTGTCTTGGAATGACTCGACACTCAGGTGTCCCGAAAGGGATTATCTGAACATTTAAAGGTCGCTTAGGCATCCATCACCCAATTCTTTGGAAGAGGCGATAACACAGGCAGTCCGCATGGATCGTAGAATGTGGGAGAGAGGAGTGGTGCAACGACAGGCCCCCTTGTTGCAGTGGGAGTGCATTTGTCATTTGACAAGTTTTGGTGAGTTTGCTCTTCGTGTTGTTTTTCTTTGGTGTTGGGGTTCCCCTGGTTACAGGTTCATAATCCGGTCTTTGACTGGGAGTCCCGGGAGATTGTAAAATGGGGCCCTAATTGTGTGAAAAAATATTTATTTTCTGCATCTATGTCGTCCGGTCTGGAGGGTATTCCGGAGTACCTGAAGGACTACGAGGACATGTTCTCCGAAACTGAGGCTGAAGTTTTACCACCGCACCGCCCATTTGATCTGTCTAACCAATTGTCTGGTGCCAAATGGTTTTCTAAGCTTGACCTGAGGGGAGGATACAACCTTATTCGGGTGCGGAAGGGGGATGAGTGGAAGACTGCATTTCTCACATCCGGGGGGCTGTTTGAAATTTTGGTCATGCCCATCGGTTTAACTAACGCTCCAGCAGTTTTTCAGAATTTCATCAATTGTGTTCTCTGATTTTATTGGGCGTTTTTTGGTTGTGTATTTAGATGACATAATCATCTCGCCTGATAAACAGGCTCACACTGCTCATCTCCATGCAGTTCTCCAGAGGCTCCAGAAGAACTTGCTATATGCTAAGCTAGAGAAATGTTAATTTTTTTTATGCAGGAACTGCCTTTTCTGGGGTTCATTACATCTGGTGAGGGGTTTGTATGGATCCCAAGAAGGTCCAGGCCATTGTAGATTGGGTGCAGCCCCGAGATTTGAAGGGTCTTCAACGCTTCTTGGGATTTGCCAGTTATTATCAGAAGTTTATCAAGGGGTCCTCACAGGTGGTCAAGCCCCTCACCGATTTGACTCAAAAAGGGGCTGACATCAAGAATTGGTCACCTTCAGCTGTAGAGGCATTTTTGTCATTAAAAAAAGTGTTTCATGTTTACTCCGGTTCTGATTCAACCGGATCCGTCTGAACCATTCATTGTTGAGGTGGACGCCTCAGAGGTGGGGGTGGGGCAGTGTTGTCTCAGGGACCCGTCACATTGACCAATTTGAGACCCTGTGCCTTCTTCAAGAAGTTCTACCCTGCAGAAAGGTACTATGATGTTGGTAATCGAGAACTTCTGGGCGTTAATTTGGCTTTTGAAGAATAGAGGCATTTTTTTGGAGGGGACGGTTCATCCTATTACTGTGGTTACTGACCACAAGAACCTGGCTTACATCGAGTCTGTTAAGAGGTTGACCCCAAGGCAGGCGAGGTGGTCACTTTTCTCGGTTCCAGTTCTCAATTACTTTTCGGCCTGGGTTCAATAATATCAAGGCTGATGCCCTGTCCCGTAGTCTGGATCCAGTGTTGTCTTCCGAACCTCCTTCCTCCATTCTTCAACCTGGGGTGGTGGTGGCTGACGTGTCATCCGGATTAGAACGGGAGATTCGGGAAGCTCAGTTGCAGGCTCCTCCGTGTAAACCTGTAGATAAACTGTTTGTATCCATTCGCTTGCGCCTCAGGGTCCTCCGGGAATTCCACGACTGTCCTTAGTGGATACCCTGGGATGTCGGCCACCCGTAGGGCCATCGCCAGGGTTTTTTGGTGGTCTTCGCTTACCTCAGATGTGGGTAAGTTTGTGTCTGCCTGTGAGATTTGTGCCCATGCAAAAAATTCCCATAATCGACCAGCTGGGGAATTGATGCCTTTGCCAATTCCTGAGAGAACATGGACTCATTTGCCCATGGACTTTATCACCAATCTTCCTCCTTCCAAGAGTGATACTGTCATTTGGGACAGGTTTAGTAAACAGGAACATTTTGTACCCTTGGTGGCTTTGCCCTCTGCAGAAACATTGTTCAGGTTGTTTGTTGAGCATGTGGTGCGATTGCATGGGATACCCTTGAATGTGATGTCTGATAGGGGAGTGCAATTTGTGTCCATGTTTTGGAGGGCATTTTGCAGGAGGTTGGGTGTTTCTTTATCCTTTTCGTTCCCTTACCGTCCAGAGACCAATGGTCAGACTGAGCGCACTAATGAGTCCTTGGAGCAAATTTTACGTTGCCTGTCCTCTTCTAGACAGGACGATTGGTGTGCTGCCTTGCTTATGGCCGAGTTTGCATTCAACAACCATGCTAATCAGTCTACGGGCACATCCCCTTTACTCTGCAATTATGGGTTCCATCCACATTTTGGGGAGTTCTCCCGGTTGGACTCTGGATGCACTGAAGCTGATGGGGCTGTTCAGCAGTTGGGGAAATTGTGGTGAGAGGTCCAAATGAATATTGGGAGTGCTCAGAGGAAATATTTTTTTGCAGATAAAAGACTGGTTGTGGGCCCTACATTCTGGGTTGGGGATAAAGTTTGGCTGTCCACCAGGAAAATTAGACTCAGTTCCTTTGGAAAAACTGGGGCCTAAGTTTATCGGCCCTTATGAAATCACGGAAGTTGTGAACCCTGTGGCATTTCGGTTGCGTCTTCCGTAGTCTTTCTGGATCCCCAATGTATTCCATAAGGCCCTTTTGAAACTTTTGGGGTCTGTAGAAGAAGGTTTGGTGTCTTCACCACCACCGGTCTCAGTAGAGGACCAAGCGGAGTATGAGGTGGAACGCATCGTGGATTCTCGATGGTCTGTCGTGCACTTCAATATCTTGTGTATTGGAAGGATTACCGGTCTTGGGTTCTGGCCTGACTGGTTCATGCGGATCGGTTTGTCCTGGCCTTTCATGCCAGATACCCCAAAAGACCTGGGGGTCTGGTGGCCCCCGTTGAGAGGGGGGTTGTTATGAAAGGTAATTCAGTACCACAATGGACATAGAGGTCAGCGCACATACAGTGACCTGGCAATAACCCAAAAAAACAAGAACGAGCTCTGAGACGTGGGAACTCTGTTGACCGCAATCCCTAATCCTCTCCAACACACTAAAGGCAGCCGTGGATTGCGCCTAACGCTCCCTATGCAACTCGGCACGGCCTGAGAAACTAGCTAGCCTGAAGATAGAAAATAAGCCTACCTTGCCTCAGAGAAATACCCCAAAGGAAAAGGCAGCCCCAACATATAATGACTGTGAGTTAAGATGAAAAGACAAACGTAGAGATGAAATAGATTCAGCAAAGTGAGGCCCGACTTTCTAAACAGAGCGAGGATAGGAAAGGTAACTTTGCGGTCAACACAAAACCCTACAAAAACCACGCAAAGGGGGCAAAAAGACACTCCGTACCGAACTAACGTCACGGAGGTACACCCTCTGCGTCCCAGAGCTACCAGCAAGCAGCACAAATTGACAAGCTGGACAGAAAAAACAGCAAACAAATAGCAAAGAGGAACTTAGCTATGCAGAGCAGCAGGCCACAGGAACGATCCAGGAGGAAACAGGTCCAATACTAGAACATTGACTGGAGGCCAGGATAAAAGCACTAGGTGGAGTTAAATAGAGCAGCACCTAACGACTTCACCACATCACCTGAGGAAGGAAACTCAGAAGCCGCAGTACCACTTTCCTCCACCAACGGAAGTTCACAGAGAGAACCAGCCGAAGTACCACTTGTGACCACAGGAGGGAGCTCTGCCACAGAATTCACAACAGGGGGTACTGTCATGATCCAGGGCAGGGTTTGCTTCTTTCCTGTCCTGGTCAGGTCAGGGTTAATTTTATCCACCTCTCTTTGATTCAGGGGTAGCTATTACTGCTGTCTCTGCCTAGGTCCGGTGTCTTATACTTCCGGTCCCTCGGCTAGAGCAGCTGACTTAGGTTACTCCATGATTCTCTTCCTTCCTATTTAGTGTTTTTCCCCTTTTCCCTGTGACCCTGTCCTACTCCTCTGTGTTTGCTTGACTCCCAAATGTATGACTCTGCTTGTTTCCTGACCTGTCTCTTCGTTGTCTGATTTCGTACCACTCAGTCCTCTCTGGCTTCTAACCCCTTTGCTTGTTCGTGACTTGGCTTCCGTCTCCTCCTTGTGGCACTATGCTCCCGGCTGGTTCCCGACCCCTTGGCTTGTCACTCCCCACGCTCTCGTCTCGTCCTTTCTATTGCTGCTCACCTCCGCAGACCTCTGTCGCCTTCACTCACGCCCAACACCGTCGTCCACGCTCCTGGTCCCGGGTTACCCGCGGTCTCCATACTGGCTTTACTGTGCTGCATTTTTGCAGCATCGGCTCCGTTTTCCGACGAGTCCTCCTTCCTAGGGCTTCGTCTCCTGCACCGCAGCGCCGCTGTGCGGTAACTGCAACATCGCTCCTGAACGGCCAAATGAACCAAATGTCCAGTAGGGGGTCTGTATGTGGGGGAGACAGGGCAAAAACTTAAAAACAGGATGAATTCTCATCGCCACACAATAAAAGAATAGATCTCCCTGTGGCAAACATTTTTGTATCCCTAATCACAGCATCATGGACATGAAATTACTTCTATTAAAAGGTAACTTCAAATCTCACAGACAAAAAATTTTGGGGCAATACAAACTTATGACTACCTATGTCTTTCTATATCAACTAAGAAATGTGCTCCTCATGCCTTTTAGGGGCATCACACCCATGGACCAGACCTCAATCAAAGGACAATACAAATTTCATATTCCTTAGTCTGGTTTCACACTAGCGTACGGGAGGGCTGCGGATGGCAGCATACTTCCTCCCTTCTTCCTAAATGGAACCGCCTACTACTCCTTGCGTTCTGTGTTGCCCTGCGTACCTATCTTTAACATTGGGTACACAGGCCGTATGCGGATGCCACCGCATGCACCGTTTTGACGCTGCGCTGTCATGTTGCATTTTGTTGCGGTCGGCGCAGCGTCAAAACGGTGCATGTGGAGGCATCCGCATACATTCGCATGGCCTGTGTATCCAATGTTAAAGATAGGTATGCAGGGCAACGCAGCACGCAAGGAGTAGTAGGCAGAGCATAGGTGGGTTTCATGGAGGAAGAAGGGAAGGAAGTACGCTGCCATCCGCAGCCCTCCCGTACGCTAGTGTGAAACCAACCTTACCTATGAACTGCTCCAATCTTTACAGCCACAACTGTTTATCCCTCTTCCATAATGATAGTTCTGCTTCAGCTTCATGTCACTTGTATTATTCCTGTGCCCTGTTATGCATAAATATGCGATGCTTCATCAGGCACAGAATAACACAAAATCTGAAAAGACCAGAGTAGTCTCAAAAGCTTGTAATTTGTTGCCATCTATTCAGTTAGCCATTTAAAGATGTTAATCAAATTTTAATATTTTTCTATCTTCTGGCTAACACTATACAAAGATATGTATTTTTCCTGTATCAAAAAATTTCTTGGCGGTTAACAACCCTGGAAAGCAACAGGGAACAGGCCAGGATTTCCAGCACCACTGTGCAGTCTCTAGATACCCACTAAGACAACTCCAGTTCTATATGAGCAGCCATACATATACATGACATCCAAGGAGAACAAACACCCAGTATAATCAGTACATGTGATCCTCATTATCAAGTGAATGCTGAAAATTATTACTGAACCAAGCAAAACACTACAATTAGTAGAAAATTAGTACATTTTTATATAACCAGATATAAAAGTAGCAGGCCATAGTTTTTTTTTAAATTTATCCTGTGTATATAATTCTGCCAGTATTCACTTTTTTTAGTTGTTCCTTTCTATCTGAAAATTCATAGAATACTTATCTTCAGTCAAGCCATGCAATCTCATGGTGACTCCCTGTACGTGAACTTATGTTCTCTGAAAGTGATCACCAGACATTCCTGTATAATGAAATTGTATGGACTGAAAAACATAAGTTCTCTACATGGGATCATAGGGGGAAGAGAGCAGAAACAGCTATCACATTTACTGATGATGATATGCAGTGTCTCACAACTATAATATAGAACAAGGTTTCTCTGTCTCTTTCTATTCTAGGGTCCTGTGAATCGATTTGTTAATTTCTAGTGGTCGTGCATGGGTGTCTTTCTTCATCTAATTGGGATTGCCAAGCAATTAGGTGGATCCCTCTGGCTCTCTCCATTTCTGGCAGTGCCCAATGGGACTTTGATCTCAATATAGATGGGTGTTCTAGTGGTGGGACCTGCATCTATCGAGCATTGATATAATTTTGTATTGTTATGCCATTAATATCCCAAAAGGGAATTACCATCTACCATTAAATACTGACCATAGGAAGTTATTGCTGGGCCAAAATACAGTGAAAAAAGTGTAATTTTATATTATGGAAGTCCAATGTATTATCAATGACACTATTCACCAGTTTTCTCACTTGTGTCCAGCAGGAGGCTCTTCTAGTCTATGAAACAATAAAAATAAGTGTCAGTGAGCGTTCAGAATTAGTTACGACTGATACGGCTGATTTATTGTGCAAAGCTGGACTTTTTTTTATTTTAGCTATGATCAGTAAATTGACCCAGGATCAGTGGCAGCTTATATCAATGACTTGCGTGTACGTTATACATAGTAACATAGTTAGTAAGGCCGAAAAAAAGACATTTGTCCATCCAGTTCAGCCTATATTCCATCATAATAAATCCCCTGATCTACGTCCTTCTACAGAACCTAATAATTGTATGATACAATATTGTTCTGCTCCAGGAAGACATCCAGGCCTCTCTTGAACCCCTCGACTGAGTTCGCCATCACCACCTCCTCAGGCAAGCAATTCCAGATTCTCACTGCCCTAACAGTAAAGAATCCTCTTCTATGTTGGTGGAAAAACCTTCTCTCCTCCAGACACAAAGAATGCCCCCTTGTGCCCGTCACCTTCCTTGGTATAAACAGATCCTCAGCGAGATACAGTTAGGGCCAGAAATATTTGGACAGTGACACAATTTTCGCGAGTTGGGCTCTGCATGCCACCATATTGGATTTGAAATGAAACCTCTACAACAGAATTCAAGTGCAGATTGTAACATAACATAGTAACATAGTAACATAGTTAGTAAGGCCGAAAAAAGACATTTGTCCATCCAGTTCAGCCTATATTCCATCATAATAAATACCCAGATCTACGTCCTTCTACAGAACCTAATAATTGTATGATACAATATTGTTCTGCTCCAGGAAGACATCCAGGCCTCTCTTGAACCCCTCGACTGAGTTCGCCATCACCACCTCCTCAGGCAAGCAATTCCAGATTCTCACTGCCCTAACAGTAAAGAATCCTCTTCTATGTTGGTGGAAAAACCTTCTCTCCTCCAGACGCAAAGAATGCCCCCTTGTGCCCGTCACCTTCCTTGGTATAAACAGATCCTCAGCGAGATATTTGTATTGTCCCCTTATATACTTATACATGGTTATTAGATCGCCCCTCAGTCGTCTTTTTTCTAGACTAAATAATCCTAATTTCGCTAATCTATCTGGGTATTGTAGTTCTCCCATCCCCTTTATTAATTTTGTTGCCCTCCTTTGTACTCTCTCTAGTTCCATTATATCCTTCCTGAGCACCGGTGCCCAAAACTGGACACAGTACTCCATGTGCGGTCTAACTAGGGATTTGTACAGAGGCAGTATAATGCTCTCATCATGTGTATCCAGACCTCTTTTAATGCACCCCATGATCCTGTTTGCCTTGGCAGCTGCTGCCTGGCACTGGCTGCTCCAGGTAAGTTTATCATTAACTAGGATCCCCAAGTCCTTCTCCCTGTCAGATTTACCCAGTGGTTTCCCGTTCAGTGTGTAATGGTGATATTGATTCCCTCTTCCCATGTGTATAACCTTACATTTATCATTGTTAAACCTCATCTGCCACCTTTCAGCCCAAGTTTCCAACTTATCCAGATCCATCTGTAGCAGAATACTATCTTCTCTTGTATTAACTGCTTTACATAGTTTTGTATCATCTGCAAATATCGATATTTTACTGTGTAAACCTTCTACCAGATCATTAATGAATATGTTGAAGAGAACAGGTCCCAATACTGACCCCTGCGATACCCCACTGGTCACAGCGACCCAGTTAGAGACTATACCATTTATAACCACCCTCTGCTTTCTATCACTAAGCCAGTTACTAACCCATTTACACACATTTTCCCCCAGACCAAGCATTCTCATTTTGTGTACCAACCTCTTGTGCGGCACGGTATCAAACGCTTTGGAAAAATCGAGATATACCACGTCCAATGACTCACCGTGGTCCAGTCTATAGCTTACCTCTTCATAAAAACTGATTAGATTGGTTTGACAGGAGCGATTTCTCATAAACCCATGCTGATATGGAGTTAAACAGTTATTCTCATTGAGATAATCCAGAATAACATCCCTCAGAAACCCTTCAAATATTTTACCAACAATAGAGGTTAGACTTACTGGCCTATAATTTCCAGGTTCACTTTTAGAGCCCTTTTTGAATATTGGCACCACATTTGCTATGCGCCAGTCCTGCGGAACAGACCCTGTCGCTATAGAGTCACTAAAAATAAGAAATAATGGTTTATCTATTACATTACTTAGTTCTCTTAGTACTCGTGGGTGTATGCCATCCGGACCCGGAGATTTATCTATTTTAATCTTATTTAGCCGGTTTCGCACCTCTTCTTGGGTTAGATTGGTGACCCTTAATATAGGGTTTTCATTGTTTCTTGGGATTTCACCTAGCATTTCATTTTCCACCGTGAATACCGTGGAGAAGAAGGTGTTTAATATGTTAGCTTTTTCCTCGTCATCTACAACCATTCTTTCCTCACTATTTTTTAAGGGGCCTACATTTTCAGTTTTTATTCTTTTACTATTGATATAGTTGAAGAACAGTTTGGGATTAGTTTTACTCTCCTTAGCAATGTGCTTCTCTGTTTCCTTTTTGGCAGCTTTAATTAGTTTTTTAGATAAAGTATTTTTCTCCCTATAGTTTTTTAGAGCTTCAATGGTGCCATCCTGCTTTAGTAGTGCAAATGCTTTCTTTTTACTGTTAATTGCCTGTCTTACTTCTTTGTTTAGCCACATTGGGTTTTTCCTATTTCTAGTCCTTTTATTCCCACAAGGTATAAACCGCTTACACTGCCTATTTAGGATGTTCTTAAACATTTCCCATTTATTATCTGTATTCTCATTTCTGAGGATATTGTCCCAGTCTACCAGATTAAGGGCATCTCTAAGCTGTTCAAACTTTGCCTTCCTAAAGTTCAATGTTTTTGTGACTCCCTGACAAGTCCCCCTAGTGAAAGACAGGTGAAACTGCACAATATTGTGGTCGCTATTTCCTAAATGCCCAACCACCAGATTGTAACGTTTAATTTGAAGGGTTGAACAAAAATATCTGATAGAAAATGTAGGAATTGTACACATTTCTTTACAAACACTCCACATTTTAGGAGGTCAAAAGTAATTGGACAAATAAACATAACCCAAACAAAATATTTTTATTTTCAATATTTTGTTGCAAATCCTTTGGAGGCAACCACTGCCTTAAGTCTGGAACCCATGGACATCACCAAACGCTGGGTTTCCTCCTTCTTAATGCTTTGCCAGGCTTTTACAGCCGCAGCCTTCAGGTCTTGCTTGTTTGTGGGTCTTTCCGTCTTAAGTCTGGATTTGAGCAAGTGAAATGCATGCTCAATTGGGTTTAGATCTGGAGATTGACTTGGCCATTGCAGAATGTTCCACTTTTTGGCACTCATGAACTCCTGGGTAGCTTTGGCTGTATGCTTAGGGTCATTGTCCATCTGTGCTATGAAGCGCCGTCCAATCAACTTTGCAGCATTTGGCTGAATCTGGGCTGAAAGTATATCCCGGTACACTTCAGAATTCATCCGGCTACTCTTGTCTGCTCTTATGTCATCAATAAACACAAGTGACCCAGTGCCATTGAAAGCCATGCATGCCCATGCCATCACGTTGCCTCCACCATGTTTTACAGAGGATGTGGTGTGCCTTGGATCATGTGCCGTTCCCTTTCTTCTCCAAACTTTTTTCTTCCCATCATTCTGGTACAGGTTGATCTTTGTCTCATCTGTCCATAGAATACTTTTCCAGAACTGAGCTGGCTTCTTGAGGTGTTTTTCTGCAAATTTAACTCTGGCCTGTCTATTTTTGGTATTGATGAATGGTTTGCATCTAGATGTGAACCCTTTGTATTTACTGTCATGGAGTCTTCTCTTTACTGTTGACTTAGAGACCGATACACCTACTTCACTGAGAGTGTTCTGGACTTCAGTTGATGTTGTGAATGGGTTCTTCTTCACCAAATTAAGTATGCGGCGATCATCCACCACTGTTGTCATCCGTGGACGCCCAGGCCTTTTTGAGTTCCCAAGCTCACCAGTCAATTCCTTTTTTCTCAGAATGTACCCAACTGTTGATTTTGCTACTCCAAGCATGTCTGCTATCTCTCTGATGGATTTTTTTCTTTTTTTTCAGCCTCAGGATGTTCTGCTTCACCTCAATTGAGAGTTCCTTTGACCGCATGTTGTCTGCTCACAGCAACAGCTTCCAAATGCAAAACCACACACCTGGAATCCACCCCTGACCTTTTAACTACTTCATTGATTACAGGTTAACGAGGGAGACGCCTTCAGAGTTAATTGCAGCCCTTAGAGTCCATTGTCCAATTACTTTTGGTCCCTTGAAAAAGAGGACGCTATGCATTACAGAGCTATGATTCCTAAACCCTTTCTCCGATTTGGATGTGGAAACTATCATATTGCAGCTGGGAGTGTGCACTTTCAGCCCATATTACATATATAATTTTATTTCTGAACATGTTTTTGTAAACAGCTAAAATAACAAAACTTGTGTCACTGTCCAAATATTTCTGGCCCTAACTGTATTTGTATTGTCCCCTTATATACTTATACATGGTTATTAGATCGCCCCTCAGTCGTCTTTTTTCTAGACTAAATAATCCTAATTTCGCTAATCTATCTGGGTATTGTAGTTCTCCCATCCCCTTTATTAATTTTGTTGCCCTCCTTTGTACTCTCTCTAGTTCCATTATATCCTTCCTGATACTGTGATGTATGTGGTAACATAGTAACATAGTAACATAGTTAGTAAGGCCGAAAAAAGACATTTGTCCATCCAGTTCAGCCTATATTCCATCATAATAAATCCCCAGATCTACGTCCTTCTACAGAACCTAATTGTATGATACAATATTGTTCTGCTCCAGGAAGACATCCAGGCCTCTCTTGAACCCCTCGACTGAGTTCGCCATCACCACCTCCTCAGGCAAGCAATTCCAGATTCTCACTGCCCTAACAGTAAAGAATCCTCTTCTATGTTGGTGGAAAAACCTTCTCTCCTCCAGTGGTGTGGTGACTTCCTGATGTTGGGCAACAATAATGCAGAACCATCTCCCATAATGACAAACTCTTTTCTATAAAGATAATCTGGCATAACTTTTGCCCCTAAACCTCCCAAAATGTTAACTCTACCCACAGTCCTGCCGTTACCACCAAATGCTGATTAATGAACAACCAGGATGTGGTTTTCTTCACTAAGGGTATGCGTCCACGGTTGCCGGATTACATCCGGATTAGCTGCGGGTTGAACTCAGCGTCCAGATGCTACAGCATAGTGGAGGGGATTTTATGAAATCCCATCTCCACTATAAGTGCGAACACGCATCCGGCGGCCCTGCTTTTACGGACATGCGGCATGTCTTTTTAGAACACAGCATGTCTGTTTACCTTGATATATATATAATAACAGGGTCCTATGTATGGGGTGCGGCGATTCCAGATGTGTGCAATGAACACGTCCGGAATCACCGCGCATACAGGAGGGGGCGGCGCTTTGGGTGGAGCGGGTTTTTCGCTCCGTCCAAAGCGCCGACAATCCGGACCGTGGACACACACCCTAAAGGTATCTATTGAATCTGTATCACAGCGCCATTTTGGCCATACCTTTACTTTAACAGGCTTCGCTGCTGGCTTTTGTACGCACGGTGATTCCGCATATGTTCATTGAACCATGCGGACTCACCACATCCAATACATAGGACGATGATATTTATCTTGAGGAAACTGAGCGTCTCTGCAAGATAAATTGACATGCTGCGGTCTAGAAAGACGCACCACATGTCCGATTAGGCAGAGAAGTCGGAGACATCCCTACACGCATAGTGGAGATGGGATTTCATAAAATCCCATCCACTATGCTGTAACATCTGGCTGCTGCAGATTGGATGCTGCGGCTGTGTGAGGGGTAGCAGGGCCGTAGTCATGGCTGACATATATTGCTCAATCGTGCCCTGGTTACCCATCACATGAATACAATGTCCCCTTTTCAGTATACCTTCTGCTTCACCTTCTGCACCGTCAGGATCCCATCGGGGTTGGCGAAGTTCTGCTGCTGGCGTTGTTAAGCATAAAGAGACAGAGTTCAAGTTCAACTTAAAACAGACAACTTTACTGGTTTCTTTCCTCAGCACGTCCAGATCCATTACAGCATTGACATTGTGTTCTAAACAGCTTATATTCTTCTCTTTCCCTGTGCTCTCCCTCATGTCTTTCAACATGTACCCGGGTCATGTCTTGTCTGGGACTGCAGCGTCCTCCCTGTCCAGCTTCACTACTCTTAGGAGTTCCCTTGTTAGTTTCGTGACAGATATAAGGGCATCTGCAAACGTAGCAAGCAGCCACATAATGGAGCCACCGGACAGCTGGGCTCTTATCTTGTGAACGTTGCGGGGTCACTGTGCTGTCCCGAACTCTAAAGGTACCGTTACACTAAACGACTTACCAACGATCACGACCAGCGATACGACCTGGCCGTGATCGTTGGTAAGTCATTGTGTGGTCGCTGGGGAGCTGTCACACAGACAGCTCTCTTCAGCGACCAGGGGAACGACTTCGGCATAGTTGAAACTGTCTTCAACGATGCCGAAGTCCCCGGGTAACCAGGGTAAACATCGGGTTACTAAGTGCAGGGCCGCGCTTAGTAACCCGATATTTATCCTGGTTACCATTGTAAAAGTTAAAAAAAAAAAACAAAAAAAAAAAAACATACTCACATTCCGATGTCTGTCACGTCCCCCGCCGGCATCCACAGGGTTAAAACTGCTTTCGGCAGGAGCGCTGCTAATGCACGCGCTGCTGCCGAGAGCTTCCTGCACTGACTATGTCAGCGCCAGCCATAAAGCAGAGCACAGCGGTGACGTCACCGCTGTGCTCTGCTTTACGGCCGGCGCTGACAGTCAGTGCAGGGAAGCTGACGTCGGGGGACGTGACAGACATCGGAATGTGAGTATGTACTGTTTTTTTTTTAACTTTTACAATGGTAACCAGGGTAAATATCTGGTTACTAAGCGCGGCCCTGCGCTTAGTAACCCGATATTTACCCTGGTTGCAAGTGAACACATCGTTGGATCAGCGTCACACACGCCGATCCAGCTATGACAGCGGGTGATCAGCGACCAAAAAAAGGTCCTGATCATTCCCCAACGACCAACGATCTCCCAGCAGGGGCCTGATCGTTGGTCGCTGTCACACATAACGAGATCGTTAGCGGGATCGTTGCTACGTCACAAAAAGCGTGACATTGCAACGATATCGTTAACAAAATCGTTATGTGTGAAGGTACCTTAAGCCCTACAGGACTGTCTGGACTCCCTGGCCCTTCTGACTACATTCAGGAAATGCTCCTGTCTTACCCACAGCTGGCCCCTCCTATGTTAACTATTACTTTTGCTATTGAAGCTACTGTACTAAGGTATCTCCATCTAGTGTCCTAATTAACATACTGCACTTTCCCTTTTCACAATATACACATCACAGCAATTAGGTAGATAGTACAATATACATAGCAGCATTCGGTAGTAAAACATACACAGTTAAAACATTTAACTGAGAGAAGGGTGGGGGTCTTTTCAGTCTTTGTAACCCTTTACAGCTGTACTCAGCGTCCATCCGCAGTGAATACTGACCGTGGAAACATACCCTAAGAACGTCCTTTTGGGCCATACAATTATCTCTAAGTCTGAAATATCAAATTATAAATCTGACCTGTCGCATACAAATTAGCCAGGACTAGTCCAGCGTGGTGTTGAGTCTCCCAAACTAGTCCTGTCACTGCGCATGCCCAGGCAGGCATAAGTGACGCTGATTCCGCTTTTCAGCCAGATGCAATGAAGAGGGGTCAGTTTCACTAATAGTTTGATTGCGAATATCTTCGTAACCGAGAGATAAAATTCATCTAAAAAAAAAAAACATTTTATTCTGTTCCAGAACCATTATTACATCGTGTGTCAGGTTCAACAAGAAAAATTTAGTGAAAGGTCTTCTCTAAAGATAAGCAGCTAGTAAATATCATCACTACACAATCAGTAGCAGTAGAAGTCTGATCATGAATTTATTCATGTTTGCCGGTGTCATGATATGTACTTTTGCCCTGTCCTGTATTTGAATAATATGCCATTTGATGTATGTAACTGTTCTCTGGTGTCTATTAGCTGTAATTTATGTATTTTCTTGGGCTGGGAGTTCACCTGTAACAATATGTCTCCTTCCCCCAATACTTGCAGCCCTAAGCTATAATGTGATTAAGCTTTGTCAACATCACTAGTGGAGGAATAGCCATTCTTCCTCACAGCAGGTGGCTAGTCAAATGTACATACTACATAGACTCCGCGGAGCCCACCAGTCTAGAATCTTCTGGTGGACTCAACCATTGAATAGAAGGTGTGACCCCTACCCCCCTTCAGGGGCGGATCCCAGGAGCTCAGACAATCCATTCTTATTTTGAGATCAGATGTGAGTTGATCCTTGAAGGAGAAGGAGTGGGGATTCTTAGCTGAGGCAAGACCCCACGTCCATCTGGGACTGCGGAAGCGAACGGGGCGAGACTTGAGCTGAGGACATATCTCGTCGTTTGTGAGATTGTTTTGGGATCCATTGGACTCGTGTGGACTATTGCTTTGTTACCTGGCACAAGGATTATCGGGAGGTGCCCCCGAACCAGTTCCGTTGGACTAATTGTGGACTCTGTAGATCTACCTGCATGTGTTGTTCCAGCGTTCTTGATAATAAATCTGTGGAATCATCCCTTGGCCTGTTGTCCCTTCTTGCTCTGCCATACACCCCGTCACAAACTGGTGGCAAGCAGTGGGACCAGAGCAGAAGGAATGGAGGACAACGGCCCATCAACATCGAGAACCAGCACCACAGAGTACAAGAACTGGAGTTTGGGGAGCCTACAATCAACGGCCCGGGAAGTAGGAGTCCGTTTTAAAGGACTCTCCAAGGAGCAGCTTATTGAGGCTTTGGAAGGAGTTTGCCTGCAAGATGACGCTGAGGAAGGATCCTCACAGCAAATGGAGGAAAGAAGGCAGCCGGAGGTAAATACCCAAAAAAGTCAGTGGGTTGTGTGGTACGAGGAGGAGTTGGCATTGCTGGGAGAAGAGGCCACCATAGACTAAGATGGAGGCCATTCACAGAGCTCAGGAGAGGGAGGCCATTCACAGAGCTGAGAGGGAGAGGGAGGCCATTCACAGAGCCGAGGACAGAGCTCAGGAGATGGCATTGCTGGAGAGGCAGATCGCTTTGGAAGCAGCTAGAAGCTCCAGACAGACTCTAACCCCAGCACCCACCATGAGGGAACTCCCCAGAGTGTCCCGCAAAGACTTCAAGCCCTTTAATGAGGCTGCAGGCGACATTGAGGGCTTCTTCCAGGACTTTGAGCATCAGTGTCGATTAATTGAAGTCCCAGAAAGGGACCCTCAGGGGAACTGTGAGTATGCGGAGATTAAGCGGACTATTCTAGAACATTATGCTGTTACCCCAGACACTTACAGGACTCAGTTCCGTACTTTAGCCTGTGATGAGGAAGTGTCTTTCAAGATGTATGCCCACAGACTCAAACAAATATGTCATCGCTGGCTGGAGGCAGAGGAGGCCTTAACCTGGGAGACCTTCCTCCAGGTTATCCTAAAAGAGCAGTTTTACTTCAAGTGCCCTGCTGAGATCCGGGAATGGGTGCGTGAGAGGAGACCAGCCACTGTGGAGGAAGCTGCATCTCTCGCTGATGAGGCTCTCACCATTAAGCCTCAGTGGAGGGTTCTGTTGGAGGATGGAGAGAGGCCTACCAGCTACACAACACCGGTTGACCCCAGTTCCTCTGTCCCCATTGTTCCCCATTCCTCTAAGCCACTACCTCATGCTGATACCCGTGCAAAAGTGCCTCCAGTTGCTTCTACTGCATTTTCTGGAATACGACGAGGAGAGGAAGTAGCAGAGCGCAGGTGTTATGGTTGTGGGCATCTGGGGCATCTGCAGGCCTCATGCCCAGCCAGCTCATGGAGAAGTCGTCCTCAAACCCCTACAGCACCTTTGGGTGGGAGCCGGCCTCCAGGTGCCCTTACCCCTCGCCCAAGAGGACGCCTTGGATGGAGTGAGACCCAGCACAGATGCTATCGATGTGGACAGCCGGGGCATCTGCAAGCCTCCTGCCCAGCTGTTCAAATGAGGATTAGTCCTGTACCCAGTCGTATTATTAATTATGTACAGCCAAGTGCCATGGAGGACGACGTGTCACCACTATGTGAGGACTGGCCTAGTGCCTCACCCACCCATGTTGCACCACTAGGAGTTTATGGTGTGCGACCTGCAGCTATGACAACTTCTGCTCATCGAGGTACGCACTTGCAGGAGGTCGTGCTGGATGGACAGAGACTTATTGGATTTTGTGACTCAGGGGCTTTCCTCACACTGGCTGATCCCCGAGTGGTTCGGCCTGAGGCAATCCATCGAGGACCTGGGATTGTCATTGAACTGGCTGGTGGACAATGGAGGACTATTCCCACAGCCACTGTGGATCTGAACTTTGGTTTTGGGGTCAGGCGATGTGTGGTTGGGGTGATGGGTGGTCTGCCTGCAGATGTTCTCCTTGGCAATGATGTGGGAGAGCTACGATGCCAATTCGTGGCTGCATGAAGCCACATGTTAGTTACGCTCTGCCTGTGTGTACTTAACCAGCGACCTGTAGAGGTCCCTAGTACGTACACAAATTGGGAGGGGAAGGGATTGTCATGATATGTACTTTTGCCCTGTCCTGTATTTGAATAATATGCCATTTGATGTACAGTGGGGCAAAAAAGTATTTAGTCAGTCAGCAATAGTGCAAGTTCCACCACTTAAAAAGATGAGAGGCGTCTGTAATTTACATCATAGGTAGACCTCAACTATGGGAGACAAACTGAGCAAAAAAAATCCAGAAAATCACATTGTCTGTTTTTTTAACATTTTATTTGCATATTATGGTGGAAAATAAGTATTTGGTCAGAAACAAAATTTCATCTCAATACTTTGTAATATATCCGATGTTGGCAATGACAGAGGTCAAACGTTTTCTGTAAGTCTTCACAAGGTTGCCACACACTGTTGTTGGTATGTTGGCCCATTCCTCCATGCAGATCTCCTCTAGAGCAGTGATGTTTTTGGCTTTTCGCTTGGCAACATGGACTTTCAACTCCCTCCAAAGGTTTTCTATAGGGTTGAGATCTGGAGACTGGCTAGGCCACTCCAGGACCTTGAAATGCTTCTTACGAAGCCACTCCTTCGTTGCCCTGGCGGTGTGCTTTGGATCATCGTCATGTTGAAAGACCCAGCCACATTTCATCTTCAATGCCCTTGCTGATGGAAGGAGGTTTGCACTCAAAATCTCACGATACATGGCCCCATTCATTCTTTCATGTACCCGGATCAGTCGTCCTGGCCCCTTTGCAGAGAAACAGCCCCAAAGCATGATGTTTCCACCACCATGCTTTACAGTAGGTATGGTGTTTGATGGATGCAACTCAGTATTCTTTTTCCTCCAAACACGACAAGTTGTGTTTCTACCAAACAGTTCCAGTTTGGTTTCATCAGACCATAGGACATTCTCCCAAAACTCCTCTGGATCATCCAAATGCTCTCTAGCAAACTTCAGACGGGCCCGGACATGTACTGGCTTAAGCAGTGGGACACGTACTGGCACTGCAGGATCTGAGTCCATGGTGGCGTAGTGTGTTACTTATGGTAGGCCTTGTTACATTGGTCCCAGCTCTCTGCAGTTCATTCACTAGGTCCCCCCGCGTGGTTCTGGGATTTTTGCTCACCGTTCTTGTGATCATTCTGACCCCACGGGGTGGGATTTTGCGTGGAGCCCCAGATCGAGGGAGATTATCAGTGGTCTTTTATGTCTTCCATTTTCTAATTATTGCTCCCACTGTTGATTTCTTCACTCCAAGCTGGTTGGCTATTGCAGATTCAGTCTTCCCAGCGTGGTGCCGGGCTACAATTTTGTTTCTGGTGTCCTTTGACAGCTCTTTGGTCTTCACCATAGTGGAGTTTGGAGTCAGACTGTTTGAGGGTGTGCACAGGTGTCTTTTTATACTGATAACAAGTTTAAACAGGTGCCATTACTAGAGGTAATGAGTGGAGGAAAGAGGAGACTCTTAAAGAAGAAGTTACAGGTCTGTGAGAGCCAGAAATCTTGATTGTTTGTTTCTGACCAAATACTTATTTTCCACCATAACAGGCAAAAAAAATGATAAAAAAACAGACAATGTGATTTTCTGGATTCTTTTTTCTCAGTTTGTCTCCCATAGTTGAGGTCTACCTATGATGTAAATTACAGACGCCTCTCATCTTTTTAAGTGGTGGAACTTGCACTATTGCTGACTGACTAAATACTTTTTTGCCCCACTGTATATAACTGTTCTCTGGTGTCTATTAGCTGTAATTTATGTATTTTCTTGGGCTGGGAGTTCACCTGTAACAATATGTCTCCTTCCCCCAATACTTGCAGCCCTAAGCTATAATGTGATTAAGCTTTGTCAACATCACTAGTGGAGGAATAGCCATTCTTCCTCACAGCAGGTGGCTAGTCAAATGTACATACTACATAGACTCCGCAGAGCCCACCAGTCTAGAATCTTCTGGTGGACTCAACCATTGAATAGAAGGTGTGACCCCTACCCCCCTTCAGGGGCGGATCCCAGGAGCTCAGACAATCCATTCTTATTTTGAGATCAGATGTGAGTTGATCCTTGAAGGAGAAGGAGTGGGGATTCTTAGCTGAGGCAAGACCCCACGTCCATCTGGGACTGCGGAAGCGAACGGGGCGAGACTTGAGCTGAGGACATATCTCGTCGTTTGTGAGATTGTTTTGGGATCCATTTGGACTCGTGTGGACTATTGCTTTGTTACCTGGCACAAGGATTATCGGGAGGTGCCCCCGAACCTGTTCCGTTGGACTAATTGTGGACTCTGTAGATCTACCTGCATGTGTTGTTCCGGCGTTCTTGATAATAAATCTGTGGAATCATCCCTTGGCCTGTTGTCCCTTCTGGCTCTGCCGTACACCCCGTCACAGCCGGGGGGGTTTTTTAGGGTCTCTGCAGTCATAATATATATATATATATATATATATATATATATATATATATATATATATATATATATATATATAAAAATGGAACAGCACAATGCTCACCAGTGGGTGCCTGGCCTGCTGGGTAGAGTGGTCCACTCCTCCTCCCAAAACACAAAACATATACAAAAGAAGGCAGCACTCCAGTCCTTGTAAAGGTGAAAAAAGTGAGATTTATTCAGCCCACATCTCTGTGCAACGTTTCGGCTCACACTGAGCCTTTTTCAAGCAGTGAGTGGTACCAATAGTTGTGTTTTTATAGGCATAATCTACAGACATTTGCATAATTGTTCATAAAACATTGTTACTACATATATAATTGTTATAATGTGCATATACTTTGTGCAGTTTTTAAAGTGCATAGTGCTAGTGTGCAATATACTTGTATATCCTCACGCATATTTCTTTAGTTCTCTTACTTTGTGTACCTTTCTATTACTTATTTATATCATCAATCATATGTTATTCATATTTATTCGGTTGCCTTACCCTGCCGCCCACAGAGCACACCACATGGAAGATGCTGAACGCCGTTACCGGCGTTACCTTCTCCTTACTGCGCATGTCTCAGCGTCATAGCACTCAGTCATAAACTGCCAGCCAATCCAAAGCCCCCTGCGATGCCCTCTCACTTGCGCATGCGCACTCGGCTCCCATCCGTGCCGCGGCGCCATCTTGGATGTAGCTTACTATTCATTTACACATAGTATTTCTAGATAGCCTGCATTTATATAGCGGTACACTTAAAACTAATAAAATCCTCTTATATTAAGCTGTATTTGTTCATGTGGTCAGGTCTGATATTGGTCCACTAAAAAATAGCTGTCAGACAACAATCACTGGGATAAGTCAGAAGGGTTGCTTCCCATGTTTGTCATGTGTGAACTGTGCCTACATGTTGAAAGGTTCCACATTTAAACATCCAGACTCAAATAAAATATATACAATTAAACAATTCCTATATACCATGTAATTTACCTACTAGAATGTCCATGTAAATTATGGTACGTGGGGGAGACGACATGCGAGCTAAAAACACGTATCAACAATCACTGACACTCAATTAGAAAAAAGCGACTTGACCTCCCAGTCTCAAAACACTTCACGAAATTAGGACATAGGGAGAGGGACCTCAAATTTAGAATAATAGATAAGATCCTGATACAAAGGAGAGGAGGGGACAGGGTAGCCCTTCTAAAAAACAAGAACTGAAATGGATTTATGAGTTGAACACCCTAAAACCAAAAGGACTCAATGTGGAATTTAAAATTCAACCAAACATGTACTAGCTCCGTTGAAGTATGCCTAGGATTTAGATGTATATGAGTTCCTTGTTAAATACTTGGAGTATGGTATATAAAAAAATTACTGTGATAACTTTACTCCAATTTTAAATGTGATTTTATCTCTTTGTTTAGATATATCCTCACGTCTATCAAGAGTCACAGCACATAACCTGTCGCCATATGGAATACAACCACACGGAAGCTGAGGCTGAGCTTATTTATAATTTTTTATTTTTATTTTTTTCTATTATTTTCTTCTAGTTCCGTTTAAAATTATTATTATTTTTTTTATATTGTTTTAATTTTGTCATTTGCTGTCAGCCAGTATCAAAGCCTTATGTATTTAATAAAGGAAATGCATGGTAAAACACAGTGAAGTGGTAGCCTGCAATATATTTATGGACATTTGGCAGTCTGTAAGCACTTTTATGTACCGTTTGGCGATGATTTATGGCCATAATAGGCTATGAGTCTAGCTGAAGGGGCATTGGTAAATGGGGACAACCTGAAGAAGGTGCCGCCCGTGTTACCAGAGTGCAAAGTCACTAAGCCACATAATGTTCATGGGTAGAAAATACAGCGGAATATAAGAGGATTTTATTAGTTTTAAGTGTACCGCTATATAAATGCAGGCTATCTAGAAATACTATGTGTAAATGAATAGTAAGCCACATCCAAGATAGCGCGGCGGCACGGATGGGAGCCGAGTGCGCATGCGCGAGTGAGAGGGCATCGCAGGGGGCTTTGGATTGGCTGGCAGTTTATGACTGAGTGCTATGACGCTGAGACATGCGCAGTAAGGAGAAGGTAACGCCGGTAATGGCGTTCAGCATCTTCCATGTGGTGTGCTTTGTGGGCGGCAGGGTAAGGCAACCGAATAAATATGAAATATGAATAACATATGATTGATGATATAAATAAAGTAATAGAAAGGTGCACAAAGTAAGAGAACTAAAGAAATATGCGTGAGGATATACAAGTATATTGCACACTAGCACTATGCACTTTAAAAACTGCACAAAGTATATGCACATTATAACAATTATATATGTAGTAACAATGTTTTATGAACAATTATGCAAATGTCTGTAGATTATGCCTATAAAAACACAACTATTGGTACCACTCACTGCTTGAAAAAGGCTCAGTGTGAGCCGAAACGTTGCACAAAGATGTGGGCTGAATAAATCTCACTTTTTTCACCTTTACAAGGACTGGAGTGCTGCCTTCTTTTGTATATATATATATATATATATATATATATATATATATATATATATATATATATATATATATATATATATACACAGCCTAAGTCTCCCTGCTAAAACATTTTCTATTGATTTCAAATCAGATCATGTTAAGTGTTTCTTGCCTCTGTGCCTGGAATCGGTGTTAGACCCTTATATGCAGACTCCCACTGAGGTTCTATATGCAGGAGGCCGGATGTGGAGCCCAGAGAAATGTCACTATCGACGGCTTATCGAGGAACACAGTGAGGATGAAAGGGCAACACCAATAGCAGAACCAAGTGCAGGAGTCTCCCAAGACTCGGCTGCAACTAATAAATCCGCTCAGTCACCATGATGTGCACGTCTGCTCCCACTGACTCCTACCATCCCAATCTAGTCTATTTTACAAATACTTGATGAATGCCATCATTCCTGTTCTGAGAAACCTAAAAGATGTTCTGGGAGAGGTTACGATATTTATAGTGCTACCAGTAGTATAGAACGTCCAAAAATTCCTTGATGGTCCGTTAAAAAAAAAAAAGTGAGAAAAACAATTTTTTTTAACGCTGGAGAAACTTATACAAATTATTATGAAGAATTCCCCAAATTTTACAGTTCACAGTGAATGCTGCTAATATCTTCATACAAGAATTATACACTCTATACATATATCACTTATAATATTATTATGGCTTTATGACGTCTGTGAATTTTTGATAAGCTGTCCAGAATAAAAACAAGATTGCAACTTTGGGTGCAACATGGTAGTATGTACAGCTTGAAACCACAAAAGGTGGCAGGTGGCCTATAGGGAATGGTTGACCGCTTCAGCTTAGGGTAGAAATGACCAATTTCAGAAAGATGATATTTTATGGGCAGGGCATCTGTTTTTTCCTAATGCAAATTTTTAGTTTGGGTAATTTTCTTAAAAGCATTTCCAGAACACACATTGATCCGGCAACATTACAATAGCCGTTATGTGATGCCGAAACGACCAGTGAGTATGTAATTACATTCAATACACTAACTTACGCAATTCCTTTCTAAAGGGTTTGGAAAAATAAGGCTGGAGTGGTGCTTTGATTATATTGCAAGGCTCGTTAAAAGGTCAAATGTTGTAGGCAATATTGAGATTTTTGCCTTGGTAGAAACACAACGCTTTTGGAAAATCAGAACAAAATTCTGCATTTTTGCTGTGACTGCAACAAAAAGGCTGGATGCAGCCGCAACGTATGAACAGCCATAAGGTGTTACCTCCAATAAGTGGCAGAAGAGAGACTATTTCCTTATTCGGAGATCAGCTAATTTGACTACTTTTTTCCCATGAAGCATGTAAGGGATCTTTCACACATTAATATTTTAGTATGTGTGCTCCTACGAGAGTCAATAGTGACTTTTAGGATTGCTACTTCCTGTAGGTGGCACTAGAGTTTTAGTCCTCTTTCTCTCTGAAGAGATAATTTGCATATTTTCCAGAGGAGCATTGTGGCTTAAAAGTCTCCTCACTTCGGAATGTCAGGCTTGACATGTCACTCTCCGCAAGAAGAAATCTGACCCCTTGGATTCTGGTCAGATGCCTCTCACCCAGTCAATCCAGATCTCACACTTTGCACTGATGAGGGGCTGTACCCCAAAATACATGCAAATTAAGATTTTGATTTTTGTCTTATATCCTAAGTTACTTTTAGGATTGTTACGTCCCATAGGTGGCACTAGAGTTCTTATCCTCTTCATCTCTGAAGAGATAATTTTCTATATTTTTATCACGGAGCCACTACAATCAATGTGCCCAGGGCCGGTTTTAGATAAAGTGGGGTCCGAAATGTAAACATATTGCACCATCACACAGAAATATTTAGGTTGCATTTATCCATGCTGAGTTCAGGATGTTAAATGAGTGCGATCGACAATATTGAAGTGGTTTGGTGCTTGTTTACCAGCTTCTTTACACAGGCTGGGGAAGAATGATTGTCACAGAGCAATCAATAATAGATCAATCTCTCTTCAAACAGTATCATGTTATCAGCAGCACATCTTCAGGTTCCATCGGTGATGTGCTGCTGAGAACTATGTTTTTTTGTTCCGGCATAAACAATCCAATCACCCGATGAATGAGCTACATTTTGCTGTCTCATTGGGCGAATGCTAACATGTTTACACCTATGAGCTCTCATCTGAACTGCCGGGATTTATAAATATGGATGCTACACAGTGTGTGACACAATACACAGAGTACATACACACATAGATGTATGTATATACAAAACACATACACATATATGTGTACACAGAGCACATACATACACACAATAGATGAGCGAATAAATTCCAGTGGAATTGAATTCTACTCGAATGTTACAAAAAATTTCATTCGCCAAAATGGTGACTTCTTGCAATTCACTTTCATGCAGATTCAGCAAAATCTGTAAACCGGATTCAGCAGAAGCCACAAATTGAACCTTAAAAGGCCATCCAAATGTTAAAAAAAGCAATAAAAAATCCTAATACTCAGTTCACGGCTAACCACTCCAACCCCTCTGCTCCTCCCATCACCCATCCTGTCCTTGCCGCATCCTCATGTCATCATCATTCATGCTGAGATCCCTGTGCCTCTCACACTCGGCACAGACTTCCAGGTTTGACTAGACCATTGAGGGTTCTGCGCATTTTCTTGTCAGGGGCAGACTGGGCCGGGTGACAGGAATGCATATGCCCCCCGGGCCGATGCCTGAGCAGCTGCACAGGGCTGCAGGAGGACCGGCAGCGATTTTAATACATAGCGCATCCTGCCAGCCGGCCCTTTAAATCTTGCAGTCACTAGTCAGGTCCTGTGTGCGCGCATTGCCCGCGCTGAGAAGTGCCGAGGTGGCCCGTGCTAGTGCACGAGCACGGCCGCGTTCCTAGGTCCTGCGCGTGCTCGTCTGCTGCCTGTGCTATGTGCTAGCGCGGGCAATCAGGAGACCACGCGCACACATGGAGAGATTTAAAAAGTCCGGCGCGCATAGGGCGCCTCCAGCAGGCTCCAGCTGACTGTCTGTATCTGACGCTGGCCGGCTTGCACCAGCGTCAGGGAAGAGTGCTCTCCTCACCAATGCCTGGGATGAATCTGATCGTCTCCTCTTCACCGCCTATGCTGGCCAGGACCCGACCCACTTCTGCTCTTCATCCTCCCGACCTCCCCCCATCTCAGGGACCTGGGTGAGTCCCAAGATGAATTTTTTTTATGTATATACAGGAGCAGTTGCACCTATATAATGTGTATAGACTGCTATATATACATTATATAGGTGATACTGCTGTATATAATCACTATACCAACTATACAATGTACGTATAGCAGTCTATATGTTATATAGGTGACACAGCTACTGATGTGTATATACCTTATATAGGTGACACTGCGGGGTGTGTGTGTTTATATCACACCACTGTATACACAGCAGTATCACCTATATAATGTATATACACATCAGTAGTAGTATTGCCCATATATATAAGATACAGACTGCTATACATACATTATATAGGTGATACTGGCTGCTACTGCTGTATATAATCACAGTATCACCTATATAATGTATATACAGCAGTCTATATACATTATATAGGCAATACTGCTACTGATGTGTATATGCGTTATATAGGTGATACTGGTGTGTGTGTGTATACACACACACATACATATACACAGCAGTATCACCTATATATAACGTATATACACACCAGTAGCAGTATTGCCTATACAATGTATATAGACTGATGTATATACACTGTATAGGTGATACTATCATATACAGCAGTATCGCCTATATAATGTGTATCCAACATTTGCAGTATCACCTGTATAATGTAGACTACTGCATATACGTTATATAGGTGATACTGCTATGTATAGTCGCACTATGTGTATATATACGAGGGGCGATCCAAAAGTAATGATAATCAATACTAAACACAATGAATATAGTCAAAAAATAAATTTATTTTTCTACATAGTCTCCTAACAAGTCTATACATTTAGTCCATCTATTTTCTAAACTTAGAATTCCCTTCGAAAAAAATTATTGATTTTGACCCTCTCTTCGATCTGCCAATACAACTTCTTCAACTTTTTTCACGTTTTCTTCATTGAGGGACGTGGATGGGCGTCCTTCACGATGGTTATTTTCCGTCGATGTTCTTCCCAGCTTAAATTCCTTGACCCAGCGTGCAACTGTGGAATATGGAGGAGAAGAGTCCCCCAATGTTTCCACCAAGTTGCTGTGTATGTCTTTGGTAGTCATTTTTTTCAAGCAGAGGTATTTGATGACAGCTCTGAGCTCGTTTTTTTCCATTTTGATGTTCACTCCTCGGCAGTTCATATTCAAATGAATGTAGCTCCCGGGAATCGTCGTCTATTTAAGTAATTTTTTTTTTCCTGGACTAGTGGGTACCTAAGAGAGAAGAAAACATTTTATTTTAATTTTTGTGTGCAATAGAAATAACCGATTATCATTACTTTTGGATCGCCCCTCGTATATATATTGTCCATGTGGGCTTGTCTATATCGGATTGACCACACGACAATTGAAAGTGCGCGTTAGGGAACATGTTTTGGGCATAGTGGCGGCATCTACATGTACGGACACAGCCACCCTCAAAACACTTCCACGGCACTTTAGGGAATTTCACCAATGTGATGCCTCTGGCCTTAAAGTCCGAGGGATTGATCTTTTGAAGATCAATATTAGGGGGGGTAATTTGAGCAAACGTCTTGCCCAGATGGAGGCTCGATGGATCTGGACTCTCCAGACTATCCACCCTAAGGGACTTAATGAGAATATTTCATTTGCACCTTTCTTGTAATCCAGATCCGCTGCATCTCTGATGATGCATCTTTATGGCTTGTACTTGTTTTTAACTTTTTTATTATTTTTCTAGACATATTGTTGACCATAAGCTTTGGCTGGAGGTTGTATTGGGCGTGATGACTACAATCAATACTACGTCAACATATACTTCTATCAACACCTGCTGCTTGACGGAGCGTTATATTGGACTATCTTTGATGTTTTTTCTACGAGTAACCTTTTCATTCGTTTGATGTAGTCCTGTTCGGCAGAGGCATATATGTCCATTTTATGGGTGGGAGTGTTATAAGTTTTTGTTTTTTATTCATTTGTTTTTGTGTTGGTGATTGTATCTATATTGGTATATTGTGGCATGTAGTTTGGTCTTTTGTTCCTCTATTTATACTTTGTGGCCATATATACTATAATGCAGGTATTCTGTTGTACATTTCCTGTTCACAAGTCTGATGTGGTCTGCTCTTTTAGATTCCCTTTTCCATCATTACCGCGGTTATGCCGCGCCTGCGCACTGCCTATATTATCTTATTATCTACGCCAGTTGTCTCCTGTATGCCGTGTCTCCATGGCTACCTGATGGGGGATCACGTGGGTTCCGCGTGGTTCCTGCCGCGGGGGGTGATGTGAGTACTTGGCGCAGGGGATCTGGCGTTCGGCGGGCGGCTGGCATACTTCTTTCAGGCACCTTAGTTTGGGTCTTATTCCTGATAAGGTTTGCCCTTTCAGGTTCCCTTACCTATCATGGCCGCGGCCGTGCTGCGTCTGCGCACTGCCTGCACTCTCCCGTATGCCGCGTCTCCATGGCTACTCGATGGGGGATCACGTGGGGCCCCGCGTGCTTCCTGCCTCGGCTGGCGGTGTGAGTGCCTGGCGTAGGGGATCTGTTGCTCGGCGTGCGGCAGGCATATTACCCTCACACACTTCCGGTTTAGCGCTATATAAAGTGATATGCACATTAGATCTATATGCCCCCTGAGGAAGGAGCGGTGTGCTCCGAAACGCGCGTTGGGGTGGACTCGGGACCTCTCACTGTGGCACTGGTAGGTAACTAAACCTTCTATGGGTGCCCCTTGGTCATGTTAGAGTTATCTATTTATTTGTATATAGCTATGTACATAGGCCACTGTTGCTGTATATGGGATCATGGATCCTTGTAATATGTATTTAGGCCAAGGGTCCCGGTGATATATGAGTATGTGATTAGTTCCGCAGTGATGGGTGTCCGTGTCCTTTGGTCACTTTAAGTACCGCCATATTGTGCTTCATTCGTCCTCTGTTTTCCAGAGGCCTGTTCACATATGATTTTTTATTCATTGGTTTGTTAATAAAATTTGACTTTTAATGGGACTTTGTTTGACTGCAATTTTCCTTGTGAGCTTTTTCATATGTATGCTGGCAGTTGTCCCAGCTTATGTCCTATCGTACATGCCCTGAGATATTTCTGCTACTATGCATAAAATATGGTCTTTATTCTTGATCAGTGTATGGATGTCGTATTTAACTATCCTCGTATATATATGTATATATATATATATACACGTATATACATACTAGATGGTGGCCCAATTCTAACGCATCAGGTATTCTAGAATATGTATTTATGTATGTATATAGCAGCCACATGGTATATAGCACAGGCCACGTAGTATATAGGAGCCATGTAGTATATAGCAGACAAATACTACGTGGCCTGTGCTATATACTATGTGGCTGCTATGTACATACATATTGTAGAATATCCGATGCGTTAATACAGGCCACGCAATATATAACAGTGGCCACGCAGTATATAACACAGCCACGTACTATATAACACAGCCCACGCAGTATATAGCAGCAACGCAGTATATAACACAGGCGACGTAGTATATAACACAGGCCACGCAGTATATAACACTTGCCACGTAATATATAGCACAGCCCACGCAGTATATAGCAGCCACGTATATAACACTGCCCACGCAGTATATAGCAGCCACGTAGTATATAAAACTGCCCACGCAGTATATAACAGTGGGCACGTAATATATAGCACAGCCCAAGGAGTATATCACACAGCCCACATAGTATATAACACTGCCTATGTAGTATATAGCAGCCACGCCGTATCTAACACAGCCCACGTAGTATACAGCAGTGTGGGCACCATATCCCTGTTAAAAAAAAATAATTAAAATAAAAAATAGTTATATACTCACCCCTGGGATCCAGCGGAGCTCCGGCGATACGCGCGCAGCTGCCGTCATCTTCCGTTCCCAGGATGCATTGCGAAATTACCCAGATGACTTAGCGGTCTCGCGAGACCGCTAAGTCTTCTGGGTAATTTTGCAATGCATCGCCGGGAACGGAAGCTGGCGGGAGGCGCGTGCGGCTCGGCGAACTACGGAGGGCGAGAATAGCAGGTTTTTTGTTTTTTTTATTATTTTTAACATTACATTTTTTTACTATTGATGCCGCATAGGCAGCATCAATAGTAAAAAGTTGGGCAGCACGTACTATATAACACAGCCCACGCAGTATATAGCAGCCACGTAGTATATAACACTGCCCACACAGTATATAACAGTGGCCACGTAATATATAGTTCAGCCCACGGAGTATATAACACTGCCTATGTAGTATATAGCAGCCACGCGGTATCTAACACAGCCCACGTAGTATACAGCAGTGTGGGCACCATATCCCGGTTAAAAAAATAATTAAAATAAAAAATAGTTATATACTCACCCCTAGGATCCAGCGGAGATACGCGCACGGCTGCCGCCATCTTCCGTTCCTAGGATGCATTGCGAAATTACCCAGATGACTTAGTGGTCTCGCGAGACCGCTAAGTCTTCTGGGTAATTTCGCAATGCATCGCCGGGAACAGAAGATGGTGGCCGGCGCGAGCGGCTCGGCGGACTTTGGAGGGTGAGAATAGCAGGTTTTTTGTTTTTTTTTATTATTTTTAACATTAGATCTTTTTACTATTGATGCCGCATAGGCAGCATCAATAGTAAAAAGGTGGGGACACACAGGGTTAATAGCAGCGGTTACGGAGTGCGTTACCCGCGGCATAACGCGGTCCGTTACTGCCGGCATTAACCCTGTGTTAGCGGTGACTGGAGGGGAGTATACGGGCGCCGGGCACTGACTGCGGGGAGTAAGGAGCGGCCATTTTCTTCTGGACTGTGCCCGTCGCTGATTGGTCATGGCAGTTTTGCTGCGACCAATCAGCGACTTGGATTTCCATGACAGACAGAGGCCGTGACCAATGAATATCCGTGACAGAAAGACAGACAGACAGACGGAAGTGACCCTTAGAGAATTATATAGTAGATATATATATATAGCAGTTTCATCTATATAATATGTGTACAGCAGTCACAGTATCACATACAAAATATAGGTGATACTACAACTATACACATCAGTCACAGTATCAACTATATATTGTATATACAGTAGTTTCAATGTGATATATATTCAGCAGTCGCGTTGTCTCCTATGTACATCAGCCTCGGTGTCTCTTATGTGATGTATGCATCATAATGTATGCATCATATTATAGTATAATGCTGTCTTAATTATATATATATATATATATATATATATATATATATATATATATATATATTCAGTTAGGTCCATATATATTTGGACAGAAACATCATTTTTCTAATTTTGGTTATAGTCCTTACCACAATAAATTTTAAGCAAAACAATTCAGATGCAGTTGAAGTTCAAACTTTCAGCTTTCATTTGAGGGTATCCACATTAAAATTGGATGAAGGGTTTAGAAGTTTCAGCTCCTTAACATGTGCCACCCTGTTTTTAAAAGGGCCAAAAGTAATTGGACAGATTCAATAATTTTAAATAAAATGTTCATTTTTAGTATTTGGTTGAAAACCCTTTGTTGGCAATAACTGCCTGAAGTCTTGAACTCATGGACATCACCAGACGCAGTGTTTCCCCCTTTTTGATGCTCTGCCAGGCCTTCACTGTGGTGGTTTTCAGTTGCTATTTGTTTGTGGGCCTTTCTGTCTGAAGTTTAGTCTTTAACAAGTGAAATGCATGCTCAATTGGGTTGAGATCAGGTGACTGACTTGGCCATTCAAGAATATTCCACTTCTTTGCTTTAATAAACTCCTGGGTTGCTTTGGCTTTATGTTTTCGGTCATTGGTCGTCGTTTCATACTACAAATGGACAATCAGTTTGGCTGCATTTGGCTGGATCTGAGCACACAATATGTCTCTGAATACCTCAGAATTCATTCGGCTGCTTCTGTCCTGTGTCACATCATCAATAAACACTAGTGACCCAGTGCCACTGGCAGCCATGGATGCCCATGCCATCACACTGCCTCCGCCGTGTTTTACAGATGATGGGGCATGCTTTGGATCATGAGCTGTACCACGCCTTCGCCATACTTTCCTCTTTCCATCATTCTGGTAGAGGTTGATCTTGGTTTCATCTGTCCAAAGAATGTTCTTCCAGAACTGTGCTGGCATTTTTAGATGTTTTTTAGCAAAGTCCAGTCTAGCCTTTTAATTCTTGATGCTTATGAGTGGCTTGCACCGTGCAGTGAACCCTCTGTATTTACTTTCATGCAGTCTTCTCTTTATGGTAGATTTGGATATTGATACGCCGACCTCCTGGAGAGTGTTGTTCACTTGGTTGGCTGTTGTGAAGGGGTTTCTCTTCACCATGGAGATTATTCTGTGATCATCCACCACTGTTATCTTCCGTGGGTGCCCAGGTCTTTTTGCATTGATGAGTTCACCAGTGCTTTCTTTCTTTCTCGGGATGTACTAAACTGTAGATTTTGCCACTCCTAATATTGTAGCAATTTCTCGGATGGGTTTTTTCTGTTTTTGCAGCTTAAGGATGGCTTGTTTCAACTGCATGGAGAGCTCCTCTGACTGCATGTTTACTTCACAGCAAAACCTTCCAAATGCAAGCACCACACCTCAAATCAACTCCAGGCCTTTTATCTGCTTAATTGAGAATGACATAACAAAGGGATTGCCCACACCTTTCCATGAAATAGCCATGGAGTCAATTGTCCAATTACTTTTGGTCCCTTTAAAAACAGGGTGGCACGTGTTAAGGAGCTGAAACTCCTAAACCCTTCATCCAATTTTAAGAGATGTTTATATAGTGTAGAGATGTTTATATGGTGTAGAGAGGTTTATATATTGTGGAATTCACACTATATAGACACTGCTGTCACATCTCTACACTATATAATATATACACGGCTCTATATTCCTTAACACGGTATATAATATGCAGCTGTGTATATAATAGAATGTAGTATACCGTATATACTCGTGTATAAGCCGAGTTTTTCAGCATATTTTTTTTGTGCTGAAAACGTCCCCCTCGGCTTATACACGAGTCATTGTCACAGAAAGACGGAGGGGGAGCAGCGGGTCACAGAGGCAGGAGCCGGCGGCTGAGGCTAAAGCCTGTGCCGCTGCTAAAGAGAAATGAATATTCACTGCGCTGGCAGTGAATATTCATTTCTCTTACAGTGTGCACAGCCGCCGGCTTCCAGCACACATCCTACTTACCTTCCCTGCGCGCCCTCGCTGAATCTCGTCCCGGGGCCAGCAGCTCTTCAGGCCGAGCGATCACATGCCCTCCACTCATTAAGGTAATAAGTAGTCACCCCTCTCCCCTCCCATAGGTGTGGGTAAATATTCATTACCTTAATGAGTGGGGGACACGTGATCACCCAGCCATAGGAGCTGCTGGCACCAGAACGAGATGCTGTGAGGACATACTGGGAAGGTAAGTATGATGTGTTTTTTTTTTTTTTTTTAATAGCAACCATGCATACAAGAACAGGGATAAGAAGCCATGCATACAAGGACGGGGATAAGGAGCCATGCATACAAGGACGGGGATAAGGAGCCATGCAAACAAGGACAGGGATAAGGAGCCATGCATACAAGGATGGGGATAAGGAGCCATGCATACAAGGATGGGGATAAGGAGCCATGCACACAAGGACAGGGGAGCAATGCAGACAAGGATGAGGATGAGGAGCTATGCATACAAGGACAGGGATAAGGAGCCATGCATACAAGGACGGGGATAAGGAGCCATGCATACAAGGACGGGGATAAGGAGCCATGCATACAAGGACGGGGATAAGGAGCCATGCATACAAGGACGGGGATAAGGAGCTATGCATACAAGGACGGGGATAAGGAGCCATGCATACAAGGAAGGGGATAACGAGCCATGCAGACAAGGATGGGGATAAGGAGCCATGCAAACAAGGACGGGGTTAAGGAGCTATGCATACAAGGACGGGGATAAGTAGCAATGTATACAAGGATGCTGATAAAGAGCCATGCATACAAGGACGGGGATAAGGAGCCATGCATACAAGAATGGTAATAAGAAGCCCACGCATAAAAAGACGGGGATAAGGAGCAATGTATACAAGGACGGGGATAAGGAGCCATGCAGACAAGAACGGGGATAAGGAGCCATGCAAACAAGGACGGGGATAAGGAGCCATGCATACAAGGACGGGGATAAGGAGCCATGCATACAAGGATGGGGATAAGGAGCCATGCATACAAGGATGGGGATAAGGAGCCATGCATACAAGGATGGGGATAAGGAGCCATGCATACAAGGATGGGGATAAGGAGCCATGCAAACAAGGATGGGGATAAGGAGCCATGCATACAAGGACGGGGATAAGGAGCCATGCATACAAGGACGGGGATAAGGAGCCATGCATACAAGGACGGGGATAAGGAGCAATGTATACAAGGGTATACATGGACGGGGATAAGTATCCATGCAGACAAGGACGGGGATAAGGAGCCATGCAAACAAGGACGGGGATAAGGAGCCATGCATACAAGGACGGGGATAAGGAGCCATGCATACAAGGACGGGTGTTGTGAATTCTGTTGTCGAACTCCCTCCTGTGGTCGTGAATGGTACTTCGGTGAGTTCTGTCTATGGGCTCCCTCTGGTGGCTATGAGTGAAGCTGCTGCTTCTGAGGTTCCTTACACAGGTGACGTAGTTTATCCTTTGGTTGGCTGCTCTATTTAACTCCTCTCAGATCGTTACTCCATGCCAGCTGTCAATGTTTTTGCATTGGTTCAGTTCGCTCCTGGATCTCTCTGGTGACCTGCCTTCTCCTGCAGAAGCTAAGTTCCTGATTGTCATTATTTGTTCACTGTTTTCTTGTCCAGCTGGTTTTCATGATTTTGTCTTGCTAGCTGGATGCTCTGGGATGCAGAGTGGCCCCTCCGCACCATGAGTCGGTGCGGAGGTCTTTTTTGCACACTCTACGTGGTCCTTTGTAGGTTTTTGTGCTGATCGCAAAGTTACCTTTCCTATCCTCCGTCTATTTAGTAAGTCAGGCCTCCCTTTGCTGAAACCTGTTTCATTTCTGCATTTGTGACTTTCATCTTTACTCACAGTCAATATATGTGGGGGGCTTCCTTTACCTTTGGGGAATTTCTCTGAGGCAAGGTAGGCTTTATTTTCTATCTCTAGGGCTAGATAGTTCTTAGGCTGTGACGAGGCGCCTAGGTCTGGTCAGGAGCGCTCCACGGCTATTTCTAGTGTGTGTGATAGGATTAGGGCTTGCGGTCAGCAGAGCTCCCACATCCCAGAGCTCGTCCTGTATGAGGTTTAACTATCAGGTCATTCCGGGTGCTCCTAACCACCAGGTCATAACAGTACAGCTGGCCAAAAGTATTAATGCATCTCAATAGAGGGATAAGAGAACTTCTGAGACCATTTTTTTTCCTTTGCTCTGTGTTTTGTCTTTCTTTTCCCCTAGACCAGGGGTCCCCAACTCCAGTCCCCAAGGCCCACCAACAGGTCATGTTTTCTGGATTTCCTTTGCATTGCACAGGTGATGCAATTATTACCTGGGCAAGACTAAGGAAATCCTGAAAACATGACATGTTGGTGGGCCTTGAGGACTGGAGTTGGGGACCCCTGCCCTAGACCTTTGGGTGGTTCAGGACACAGGTGTAGATATGGGCATTCAAGGTCTGTCCTTTGTGTGGATCATCTCACTGCAAGGGTACAAAACATTCAAGATTTTGTGGTTCAGAATCCTATGTTAGAGCCTAGAATTCCTATTCCTGACCTATTTTCTGGGGATAGATCTAGGTTCTTGAATTTCAAAAATAATTGTAAACTGTTTCTAGCTTTGAAACCCCGCTCCTCTGGTGATCCCGTTCAACAGGTAAAAATCATTATTTCTTTGTTGCGTGGTGACCCTCAAGACTGGGCATTTTCCCTTGCGCCAGGAGATCCTGCATTGCGTGATGTTGATGCGTTTTTTCTGGCACTTGGATTGCTTTATGATGAACCTAATTCAGTGGATCAGGCAGAGAAAATCTTGCTGGCTTTGTGTCAGGGTCAAGATGAAGCGGAGGTGTACTGTCATAAGTTTAGAAAGTGGTCTGTGCTTACTCAGTGGAATGAATGTGCCCTGGCGGCAATTTTCAGAAAGGGTCTTTCTGAAGCCCTTAAGGATGTCATGGTGGGATTTCCCACGCCTGCTGGTCTGAATGAGTCTATGTCTTTGGCCATTCCGATCGATCGGCGCATGCGTGAGCGCAAAGCTGTGCACCATCTGGCGGTATTCTCTGAACATAGGCCTGAGCCTATGCAGTGTGATAGGACTTTGACCAGAGCTGAACGGCAAGAACACAGACGTCGGAATGGGCTGTGTTTTTACTGTGGTGAATCCACTCATGCTATCTCCGATTGTCCTAAGCGCACTAAGCGGTTCGCTAGGTCTGCCACCATTGGTACGGTACAGTCTAAATTTCTTTTGTCCGTTACTCTGATTTGCTCTCTGTCATCCTATTCTGTAATGGCATTTGTGGATTCAGGCGCTGCCCTGAATTTGATGGACTTGGAGTTTGCCAGGCGCTGTGGTTTTTTCTTGGAGCCCTTGCAGTATCCTATTCCATTGAGAGGAATTGATGCTACGCCTTTGGCCAAGAATAAGCCTCAGTACTGGACTCAATTGACCATGTGCATGGCTCCTGCACATCAGGAGGATATTCGCTTTTTGGTGTTGCATAATCTGCATGATGTGGTCGTTTTGGGGTTGCCATGGCTACAGGTCCATAATCCAGTGTTGGATTGGAAATCTATGTCTGTGTCCAGCTGGGGTTGTCAGGGGGTACATGGTGATGTTCCATTGCTGTCAATTTCGCCTTCCACTCCTTCTGAAGTCCCTGAGTTTTTATCAGATTACCGGGATGTATTTGAAGAGAACAAATCTGGTGCCCTACCTCCTCATAGGGATTGCGACTGTGCTATTAATTTGATTCCTGGTAGTAAGTTTCCTAAGGGCCGTCTGTTTAATTTATCTATGCCAGAGCACGCCGCTATGCGGAGTTATATAAAGGAATCCTTGGAGAAGGGTCATATTCGTCCGTCGTCGTAACAATTGGGAGCAGGGTTCTTTTTTTGTGGCCAAGAAGGATGGTTCTTTGAGACCTTGTATTGATTACCGCCTTCTTAATAAGATCACAGTCAAATTTCAGTATCCTTTGCCGCTGATGTCTGATTTATTTGCTCGGATTAAGGGGGCTAGTTGGTTCACCAAGATAGATCTTCGTGGTACGTATAATCTTGTGCGAATTAAACAGGGTGATGAATGGAAAACGGCATTTAATACGCCCGAGGGCCATTTTGAGTACCTGGTTATGCCATTCGGGCTTTCTAATGCTCCATCTGTGTTTCAGTCCTTTATGCATGACATCTTCCGAGAGTACCTGGATAGATTCATGATTGTATATTTGGATGACAATTTGGTCTTTTCGGATGATTGGGAGTCTCATGTGAAGCAGGTCAGAATGGTGTTCCAGGTCCTTCGTGCGAATTCCTTGTTTGTGAAGGCGTCAAAGTGTCTCTTTGGAGTTCAGAAGGTTTCATTTTTGGGTTTCATTTTTTCCCCTTCTACTGTCGAGATGGACCCTGTTAAAGTTCAGGCCATTTACGATTGGACTCAGCCGACATCTGTGAAGAGCTTGCAGAAGTTTCTGGGCTTTGCTAATTTTTATCGTCGCTTCATCGCTAATTTTTCCAGTATTGCTAAACCGTTGACTGATTTGACCAAGAAAGGTGCTGATGTGGTCAATTGGTCCTCTGCGGCTGTAGAGGCTTTTCAGGAGTTGAAGCGTCGTTTTGCTTCTGCCCCTGTGTTGTGCCAGCCAGATGTTTCGCTCCCTTTTCACGTTGAGGTTGATGCTTCTGAAATTGGAGCAGGGGCTGTTTTGTCACAAAGAAGTTCTGATGGCTCGGTGATGAAACCCTGTGCCTTCTTTTCTAGAAAATTCTCGCCTTCTGAGCGCAATTATGATGTGGGCAATCGGGAGTTGTTGGCCATGAAGTGGGCATTCGAGGAGTGGCGACATTGGCTTGAAGGAGCTATACATCGCGTGGTGGTCTTGACGGACCACAAGAATTTGACTTATCTCAAGTCTGCCAATTGGTTGAATCCTAGACAGGCTCGATGGTCGCTCTTTTTCTCCCATTTTGATTTTGTGGTTTCATACCTTCCGGGATCTAAGAATGTGAAGGCTGACGCCCTGTCAAGGAGTTTTGTGCCTGACTCTCCGGGTGTTCCGGAGCCGGCGGGTATTCTTAAAGAAGGGGTAATTTTGCCTGCCATTTCCCCTGATTTGCGGCGTGTGCTGCAAAAGTTTCAGGCTGATAGACCTGTCCGTTGTCCTACGGAGAAACTGTTTGTCCCTGATAGATGGACTAGTAGAGTTATCTCTGAAATTCATTGTTCAGTGTTGGCTGGTCATCCTGGAATCTTTGGTACCAGAGATTTGGTGGCTAGATCCTTTTGGTGGCCTTCTTTGTCACGGGATGTGCGTTCTTTTGTGCAGTCCTGTGGGACTTGTGCTCGGGCTAAGCCCTGCTGTTCTCGTGCCAGTGGGTTGCTTTTGCCCTTGCCGATCCCGAAGAGGCCCTGGATACATATTTCCATGGATTTTATTTCTGATCTCCCTGTTTCTCAAAAGATGTCGGTCATTTGGGTGGTTTGTGATCGCTTCTCTAAGATGGTCCATTTGGTACCCTTATCTAAATTACCTTCCTCCTCTGATTTGGTGCCATTGTTTTTCCAGCATGTGGTTCGTTTGCATGGCATTCCAGAGAACATCGTTTCTGACAGAGGTTCCCAGTTTGTTTCGAGGTTTTGGCGGTCCTTTTGTGCTAGGATGGGCATTGATTTGTCTTTTTCTTCGGCTTTCCATCCTCAGACTAATGGTCAAACCGAACGAACTAATCAGACTTTGGAGACATATCTGAGATGCTTTGTTTCTGCTGATCAGGATGATTGGGTGTCCTTCTTGCCTTTGGCTGAGTTCGCCCTTAATAATCAGGCCAGCTCGGCTACTTTAGTTTCTCCTTTTTTTCTGTAATTATGGTTTCCATCCTCGTTTCTCTTCAGGGCAGGTTGAGCATTCGGACTGTCCTGGTGTGGATGCGGTGGTGGACAGGTTGCAGCAGATTTGGACTCATGTGGTGGACAATTTGACATTGTCCCAGGAGAAGGCTCAACGTTTCGCTAACCGCCGGCGTTATGTTGGTCCCCGACTTCGTGTTGGGAATTTGGTTTGGTTGTCATCTCGTCACGTTCCTATGAAGGTTTCCTCTCCTAAGTTTAAGCCTCGTTTCATTGGGCCATATAAGATTTCTGAAGTTCTTAATCCTGTGTCATTTCGTTTGGACCTTCCAGCTTCTTTCGCCATCCATAATGTGTTCCATAGGTCGTTGTTGCGGAGATACATGGCGCCTATGGTTCCCTCCGTTGATCCTCCTGCCCCGGTGTTGGTCGAGGGGGAGTTGGAGTATGTGGTGGAGAAGATTTTGGATTCTCGTGTTTCGAGACGGAAACTCCAGTACCTGATCAAGTGGAAGGGTTATGGTCAGGAAGATAATTCCTGGGTTTTTGCCTCTGATGTTCATGCTGCCGATCTTGTTCGTGCCTTTCATTTGGCTCATTCTGATCGGCCTGGGGGCTCTGGTGAGGGTTCGGTGACCCCTCCTCAAGGGGGGGGCACTGTTGTGAATTCTGTTGTCGAACTCCCTCCTGTGGTCGTGAATGGTACTTCGGTGAGTTCTGTCTATGGGCTCCCTCTGGTGGCTATGAGTGAAGCTGCTGCTTCTGAGGTTCCTTACACAGGTGACGTGGTTTATCCTTTGGTTGGCTGCTCTATTTAACTCCTCTCAGATCGTTACTCCATGCCAGCTGTCAATGTTTTTGCATTGGTTCAGTTCGCTCCTGGATCTCTCTGGTGACCTGCCTTCTCCTGCAGAAGCTAAGTTCCTGATTGTCATTATTTGTTCACTGTTTTCTTGTCCAGCTGGTTTTCATGATTTTGTCTTGCTAGCTGGAAGCTCTGGGATACAGAGTGGCCCCTCCGCACCGTGAGTCGGTGCGGAGGTCTTTTTTGCACACTCTGCGTGGACTTTTGTAGGTTTTTGTGCTGATAGCAAAGTTACCTTTCCTATCCTCCGTCTATTTAGTAAGTCTGGCCTCCCTTTGCTGAAACCTGTTTCAGTTCTGCGTTTGTGACTTTCATCTTTACTCACAGTCAATATATGTGGGGGGTTTCCTTTACCTTTGGGGAATTTCTCTGAGGCAAGGTAGGCTTTATTTTCTATCTCTAGGGCTAGATAGTTCTTAGGCTGTGACGAGGCACCTAGGTCTGGTCAGGAGCGCTCCACGGCTATTTCTAGTGTGTGTGATAGGATTAGGGCTTGCGGTCAGCAGAGCTCCCACATCCCAGAGCTCGTCCTGTATGAGGTTTAACTATCTGGTCATTCCGGGTGCTCCTAACCACCAGGTCATAACAGACGGGGATAAGGAGCCATGCATACAAGGACGGGGATAAGGAGCCATGCATACAAGGACGGGGATAAGGAGCCATGCAAAAAAGGATGGGGATAAAGAGCCATGCATACAAGGACGGGGATAAGGAGCCATGCAGACAAGGACGGGGATAAGGAGCCATGCAAACAAGGACGGGGTTAAGGAGCTATGCATACAAGGACGGGGATAAGGAGCAATGTATACAAGGATGGGGATAAGGAGCCATGCAGATAAGGATGGGGATAAGGAGCCATGCATACAAGGACGGGGATGAGGAGCCATGCATACAAGGACGGGGATGAGGAGCCATGCATACAAGGACGGGGATGTGGGGACAATCTATACCCAGCTTATACTCGAGTCAATACGTTTTCCCAGTTTTTTGTGACCAAATTAGGTGCCTCTGCTTATACTCGGGTCGACTTATACTCGAGTATATACGGTATGTTGTGGAGCTGTGTATACTTCTACTGTCCTGCATAAATGGTGTAATTCTCAGTATCTATTCTTATTATGTATGTGTGTATCTATATATCTAGCTATCATTCCGATTAATTGTGAGAAAACTAGCGGACGCTTTATTAGTCCATGTGGCAACGTTTTGGATCCATAACTGAACATTTCTCTGATATGGAAGTGAAATGTTGCCACATGGGCTAATAAAGAGTATAAAAAAAAAATCTGTTCCATTTTCTTCCACAAAAGTGGTATAATTTTCTTCTCACATCTGATGCCATATTCTACTGTGATTCCACCCTAATGAGTACTTGTACTAAGCCCACGTTCACACGATCAGTATTTGGTCAGTATTTTACACCAGTATTTGTAGCCAAAACCAGGAGTGGAACAATTAGAGGAAAAGTATAATAGAAACATATGCACCACGTCTGCATTTATCACCCACTTCTGGTTTTGGCTTACAAATACTGATGTAAAATACTGACCAAATACTGAACATAATAGCTTCAATTTTTCCAACTTTCAACAAGATAGATTTATTATGGAACAGCCGATCAATAACAGACATCAATTTCCAACGTTTCGACAACTTATGTCTTTTTCAAGGAAGTCTGTAGGGAGTAATCACTGCCTATTGAAACCATAAGCAGAATCTGCTATGCAAGGATCTGCTTATGGTTTCAATAGGCAGTGATTACTCCCTACAGACTTCCTTGAAAAAGACATAAGTTGTCGAAACGTTGGAAATTGATGTCTGTTATTGATCGGCTGTTCCATAATAAATCTATCTTGTTGAAAGTTGGAAAAATTGAAGCTATTGTGGATTTTATTGAGTGCCGAAGGTTATTTTCTTCTTTGATTCATTTTTTCCTTCTGAGCACCTTCTTATAGTATTGAGTGCGCCATTTCTGATCCTAATATCAAATACTGAACATGTGACCGTGGCCTTATTCTGCATATATACACTGCACAGTACCGCTCCTCCTGTCCTGTATATATACACTGCACAGTACCAATCCTCCTGTCCTGTGTTTATACACTACACAGTACCACTTCTCCTGTCCTGTATATATACACTGCACAGTACCAATCCTCCTGTCCTGTATATATGCACTGCATAGTACCACTCCTCCTGTCCTGTATATATAGACTGCACAGTACCACTCCTCCTGTCCTGTATATATACACTGCACAGTACCACTCCTCCTGTCCTGCATATATACACTGCACAGTACCACTCCTCCTGTCCTGTATATATACACTGCACAGTAACACTTTTCCTGTCCTGTATATATGCACTGCATAGTACCACTCCTCCTGTCCTGTATATATACACTGCACAGTACCACTCCTCCTGTCCTGTATATATACAAACACTGCACAGTACCACTCCTCCTGTCCTGTATATATACACTGCACAGTACCACTCCTCCTGTCCTGTATATATACACTGCACAGTACCACTCCTCCTGTCCTGTATATATACACTGCACAGTACCACTCCTCCTGTCCTGTATATATACAGTACAGACCAAAAGTTTGGACACACCTTCTCATTTAAAGATTTTTCTGTATTTTCATGACTATAAAAATTGTAAATTCACACTGACGGCATCAAAACTATGAATTAACACATGTGGAATTATATACTTAACAAAAAAGTGTGAAACAACTGAAAATATGTCTTATATTCTAGATTCTTCAAAGTAGCCACCTTTTGCTTTGATGACTGCTTTGCACACTCTTGGCATTCTCTTGATGAGCTTCAAGAGGTAGTCACCGAAAATGGTCTTCCAACAATCTTGAAGGAGTTCCCAGAGATGCTTAGCACTTGTTGACCCTTTTGCTTTCACTCTGCGGTCCAGCTCACCCCAAACCATCTCGATTGGGTTCAGGTCTGGTGACTGTGGAGGCCAGGTCATCTGGCGTAGCACCCCATCACTCTCCTTCTTGGTCACATAGCCCTTACACAGCCTAGAGGTGTGTTTGGGGTCATTGTCAAGTTGAAAAATAAATGATGGTCAAACTAAACGCAAACCGGATGGAATCGCATGCCACTGGAAGATGCTGTGGTTGCCATGCTGGTTCATTATGCCTTCAATTTTGAATAAATCCCAGCAAAGCACCCCCACACCATCTCACGTCCTCCTCCATGCTTCACGGTGGGAACCAGGCATGTAGAGTCCATCTGTTCACCTTTTCTGTGTCGCACAAAGACACGGTGGTTGGAACTAAAGATCTCAAATTTGGACTCATCGGACCAAACCACAGATTTCCACTGGTCTAATGTCCATTCCTTGTGTTCTTTAGCCCAAACAAGTCTCTTCTGCTTGTTGCCTGTCCTGAGCAGTGGTTTCCTAGCAGCCATTTTACCATGAAGGCCTGCTGCACAAAGTCTCCTCTAAGTCTTAACAGTTGTTGTAGAGATGTGTCTGCTGCTAGAACTCTGTGTGGCATTGAGCTGGTCTCTAATCTGAGCTGCTGTTATCCTGCGATTTCGGAGACTGATGACTCGGATAAACTTATTCTCAGAAGCAGAGGTGACTCTTGGTCTTCCTTTCCTGGGTCTGTCCTCATGTGAGCCAGTTTCTTTGTAGCGCTTGATGGTTTTTACCACTGCACTTGGGGACACTTTCATAATTTTCCCAATTTTTCGAACTGACTGACCTTCATTTCTTAAAGTAATGATGGCCACTCATTTTTCTTTACTTAGCTGCTTTTTTCTTGCCATAATACAAATTCTAACAGTCTATTCAGTAGGACTATCAGCTGTGCATCCACCAGACTTCTGCTCAACACAACTGATGGTCCCAACTCCATTTATAAGGCAAGAAATCCCACTTATTAAACCTGACAGGGCACACCTGTGAAGTGAAAACCATTCCCGGTGACTACCTCTTGAAGCTCATCAAGAGAATGCCAAGAGTGTGCAAAGCAGTCATCAAAGCAAAAGGTGGCTACTTTGAAGAACCTAGAATATAAGACATAATTTCAATTTTTTCACACTTTTTTGTTAAGTATATAATTCCACATGTGTTAATTCATAGTTTTGATGCCTTCAGTGTGAAATACAGAAAAATCTTTAAATGAGAAGGTGTGTCCAAACTTTTGGTCTGTACTGTACACTGCACAGTACTACTCCTCCTGTCCTGTGTATATACACTGCACAGTACCACTTCTCCTGTCCTGTATATATACACTGCACAGTACCACTCCTCCTGTCCTGTATATATACACTGCACAGTACCAATCCTCCTGTCAGTATATATCCACTGCACAGTACCACTCCTCCTGTCCTGTATATATCCACTGCACAGTACCACTCCTCCTGTCCGGTATATATACACTGCACAGTACCACTCCTCCTGTCCGGTATATATACACTGCACAGTACCACTCCTCCTGTCCTGTATATATACACTGCACAGTACCACTCCTCCTGTCCTGTATATATACACTGCACAGTACCACTCCCCCTGTCCTGTATATATACACTGCACAGTACCACTTCTCCTGTCCTGTATATATACTGTACACTGCACGGTACCATTTCTCCTGTTCTGTTTTCGGAGAGGCGACATTGGTCTTTGGGAAGGTCAATACTGGTTTATTATTTTCAGGTTTTTTTATGGGAAAATTTAAAAAAATATTGGAAAATCCATTGAAATGGATTATCCCAAGTAATCTCCTATGCCGAGAACTTGGAATCGCCAGGGTCCAACCGCTGAGACCCCCAAGATCCCGAGAGCTGGAGCTCTAAAGAGCACCATGTAAATGGACCTGTGGTCGATCATGCGCACTTCGGCGCCATTCACATGTGGCTCTTCAAATAACGCCTTTAAGAGGAGTGTTGAAGGGCAGGACAAAGTATAGCAAAATTCACTGATTGGGGGTGGGGAGTGTGTGAGTATGTGCACTGGTGGGGTTTTTTGTGGCAGGGCTGCTTTTTTGTCCCTGTCCGGCCCTGTGTGTGTGATTATACAGTGGGACTGCCGTAACGGGGCTACCAGGTACACTTAAAATTGGCCATTTTTATGCGCTAAAAGCTCTCATTTTTCATATTTCTAGTGCAGTAATGCAGTTCAAATTTCGTTTTTCAAGTTTGTATGTTCTAGCGCTGCAGTGTGCTGCCTTATTTACTTAAAGGGAAGGTGCCGCTTTTTAACCCCTTTCTGACATCGGACGTACTATCCCGTCCATGTGGGGTGGGCCCCTATGACCATGGACGGGATAGTACGTCCAGCGCGATCGGCGGCGCTCACGGGGGGAGCGCCGCCGATCGCGGCCGGGTGTCAGCTGCCTATCGCAGCTAACATCCGGCACTATGTGCCAGGAGCGGTCACGGACCGCCCCCGGCACATTAACCCCTGGCACACCGCGATCAAAGATGATCGCGATGTGCCGGCGGTGCAGGGAAGCACCGCGCAGGGAGGGGGCTCCCTGCGGGCTTCCCTGAGCCCCCCGCAGCAACGCGATGTGATCGCGTTGCTGCGAGGGTCTTACCTCCATCCCTCCCTGCTCGAGCCCCGGATCCAAGATGGCCGCGGATCCGGGTCCTGCAGGGAGGGAGGTGGCTTCACAGAGCCTGCTCAGAGCAGGCACTGTGAAGGCTGCAGCACTGCATGAGTGCTGTGCACACTGTCAGATCACTGATCTGTGATGTCCCCCCTGGGACAAAGTAAAAAAGTAAAAAAAAAAATTTTCAAATGTGTAAAAAAAAAATAAAAAAAAATATTCCAAAATAATGAAAAAAAAAAAAATATATTATTCCCATAAATACATTTCTTTATCTAAATAAAAAAAAAAAACAATAAAAGTACACATATTTAGTATCGCCGCGTCCGTAACGGCCCGACCTATAAAACTGGCCCACTAGTTAACCCGTTCAGTAAACACCGTAAGAAAAAAAAAAAAAAACCAGGCAAAAAACAACGCTTTATTATCATACCGCCGAACAAAAAGTGGAATAACACGCGATCAAAAAGACAGATATAAATAACCATGGTACCGCTGAAAACGTCATCTTGTCCCGCAAAAAACGAGCCGCCATACAGCATCATCAGCAAAAAAATAAAAAAGTTATAGTCCTGAGAATAAAGCGATGCCAAAATAATTATTTTTTCTATAAAATAGTTTTTATCGTATAAAAGCGCCAAAACATGAAAAAATGATATAAATGAGGTGTCGCTGTAATCGTACTGACCCAAAGAAAAAAACTTCTTTATCAATTTTACCAAACGTGGAACGGTATAAACGCCTCCCCCAAAAGAAATTCATCAATAGCTGGTTTTTGGTCATTCTGCCTCACAAAAATCGGAATAAAAAGCGATCAAAAAATGTCACGTGCCCGAAAATGTTACCAATAAAAACGTCAACTCGTCCCGCAAAAAACAAGACCTCAGATGACTCTGTGGACCAAAATATAGAAAAATTATAGCTCTCAAAATGTGGTAACGCAAAAAATATTTTTTGCAATAAAAAGCGTCTTTCAGTGTGTGACGGCTGCCAATCATAAAAATCCGCTAAAAAACCCGCTATAAAAGTAAATCAAACCCCCCTTCATCACCCCCTTAGTTAGGGAAAAATTAAAAAAATGTATTTATTTCCATTTTCCCATTAGGGCTAGGGTTAGAGTTAGGGCTAGGGTTAGGGCTAGGGTTAGGGCTAGGATTAGGGTTAGGGTTAGGGCTAGGGTTAGGGCTAGGGTTAGGGTTAGGGCTAGGGTTAGGGCTAGGGTTAGGGTTAGGGCTAGGGTTAGGGCTAGGGTTAGGGCTAGGGCTAGGGTTAGGGCTAGGGTTAGGGTTAGGGCTAGGGTTAGGGTTAGGGCTAGGGTTAGGGCTAGAGTTAGGGCTAGGGTTAGGATTAGGGTTAGGGCTAGGGTTAGGGCTAGGGCTACAGTTTGGGTTGGGGCTAAAGTTACAGTTAGGGTTTAGATTACATTTACGGTTGGGAATAGGGTTGGGATTAGGGTTAGGGGTGTGTCTGGGTTAGAGGTGTGGTTAGGGTTACTGTTGGGATTAGGGTTAGGGATGTGTTTGGATTAGGGTTTCAGTTATAATTGTGGGGTTTCCACTGTTTAGGCACATCATGGGCTCTCCAAACGCGACATGGCGTCCGATCTCAATTCCAGCCAATTCTGCGTTGAAAAAGTAAAACAGTGCTTCTTCCCTTTCGAGCTCTCCCGTGTGCCCAAACAGGGGTTTACCCCAACATATGGGGTATCAGCGTACTCAGGACAAATAGGACAACAACTTTTGGGGTCCAATTTCTCCTGTTACCCTTGGGAAAATACAAAACTCGGGGCTAAAACATATTTTTTGTGGGAAAAAAAAAGATTTTTTATTTTCACGGCTCTGCCTTATAAACTGTAGTGAAACACTTGGGGGTTCAAAGTTCTCACAACACATCTAGATTAGTTCCCTGGGGGGGTCTAGTTTCCAATATGGGGTCACTTGTGGGGGGTTTCTACTGTTTAGGTACATTAGGGGTTCTGCAAACGCAATGTGACGTCTGCAGACCATTCCATCTAAGTCTGGATTCCAAATGGCGCTCCTTCCCTTCCGAGCTCTGCCATGCGCTCAAACGGTGGTTTCCCCCAACATACGGGGTATCAGCGTACTCAGGACAAATTGGACAACAACTTTTGGGGTTGAATTTCTCCTCTTACCCTCGGGAAAATACAAAACTGGGGGCTAAAAAATAATTTTGGGGGGAAAGATTTTTTTTTTTTTAATTTTCACGGCTCTGCGTTACAAACTGTAGTGAAACACTTGGGGGTTCAAAGCTATCACAACACATCTAGATGAGTTCCTTAGGGGGTCTAGTTTCCAAAATGGTGTCACTTGTGGGGGGTTTCAATGTTTAGCCACATCAGGGGCTCTCCAAACGAAACATGGCGTCCCATCTCAATTCCAGTCAATTTTGCATTGAAAAGTCAAATGGCACTCCTTCGCTTCCGAGCTCTGCCATGCGCCCAAACAGTGGTTTACCCCCACATGTGGGGTATTGGCATACTCAGGACAAATTGTACAACAATGTTTGGGGTCCATTTTCTCCTGTTACCCTTGGAAAAATAAAACAAATTGGAGCTGAATTAAATTTTTTGTGAAAAAAAGTTAAATGTTCATTTTTATTTAAACATTCAAAAAATTCCTGTGAAGCACCAGAAGGTTTAATAAACTTCTTGAATATGGTTTTGAGCACCTTGAGGGGTGTAGTTTTTAGAATGGTGTCACACTTGGGTATTTTCTATCATATAGACCCCTCAAAATGACTTCAAATGAGATGTGGTCCCTAAAATAAAATGGTGTTGTAGAAATGAGAAATTGCTGGTCAACTTTTAACCCTTATAACTCCCTAACAAAAAAAAATTTGGGTTCCAAAATTGTGCTGATGTAAAGTAGACATGTGGGAAATGTTACTTATTAAGTATTTTGTGTGACATATCTCTGTGATTTAATTGCATAAAAATTCAAAGTTGGAAAATTGCGAAATTTTCATAATTTTCGCCAAATTTCCATTTTTTTCACAAACAAACGCAGGTACTATCAAAGAATTTTTACCATTGTCATGAAGTACAATATGTCACGAGAAAACAATGTCAGAATCACCAGGATCCATTGAAGCGTTCCAGAGTTATAACCTCATAAAGGGACAGTGGTCAGAATTGTAAAAATTGGCCCGGTCATTAACGTGCAAACAACCCTTGGGGGTAAAGGGGTTAATATTGTAAAAAAAAAAAAAAACCTCTTTAATTCCTAATTTTTATAAGTTATTTTCAAGTGCACAGTATTTATTGTTTTTTTTTATTCATTTTTTTTTCTGCCACTGGGCGCCGCCATTTTCATTTTCAGGACTGTAAGTGTAGCTGCACGACACTTACAGTCTTCACATACGGCTGCCCTGGACATAGAGATCTGCAGTCGGGAGGCGACCCCATAGCTTCCATTATAAGCTTCTCTCTGCTCTGATGTGGCCACGCCCCCTGGGCGGTCTCCACATCACAGCAGAGGCAGGAGGTCGGCGCCATCTTGCTTCAGCCCACAGTGGAGTGTACCTGTGAGCTCCACTGTGACTGAGAGCCGTGCTGTTGGAGGGGCAGCTACATCTGTCTCCCCTCACACTCAGCGGCCATTCCCTGTCCTCTGCTGCCTGGTGTGTGGCTGAATCTCTAGAATCGCTAGAGAGTCTGAAGTGCTGTGGTCTGATGTTCTCTTATCAGGAGCTGCAGAGGGGTAACAGAGGGGGATGGGGGAGGCTCTGTGCTGCTCGGACCTCACTGCAGCTCCTCACAGGACATCAGACCCTGCATCTATCACTATACTGTGCTGAGCCGTGTATCTAATCCTATCCTGTGCTGACCTGTGTATCTAATCCTGTGGAATACTGACTGCTGAGCCGTGTATCTAATCCTATCCTGTGCTGACCTGTGTATCTAATCCTGTGGAATACTGACTGCTGAGCCGTGTATCTAATCCTATCCTGTGCTGACCTGTGTATCTAATCCTGTGGAATACTGACTGCTGAGCCGTGTATCTAATCCTATCCTGTGTGATATTGTCTGCTGAGCCGTGTATCTAATCCTCTCCTGTGTGATACTGTCTGCTGAGCCGTGTATCTAATCCTATCCTGTGCTGACCTGTGTATCTAATCCTGTGGAATACTGACTGCTGAGCCGTGTATCTAATCCTATCCGGTGCTGACCTGTGTATCTAATTCTGTGGAATACTGACTGCTGAGCCGTGTATCTAATCCTGTGCTGACCTGTGTATCTAATCCTGTGGAATACTGACTGCTGAGCCGTGTATCTAATCCTATCCTGTGCTGACCTGTGTATCTAATCCTGTGGAATACTGACTGCTGAGCCGTGTATCTAATCCTATCCTGTGCTGACCTGTGTATCTAATCCTGTGGAATACTGACTGCTGAGCCGTGTATCTAATCCTCTCCTGTGTGATATTGTCTGCTGAGCCGTGTATCTAATCCTCTCCTGTGTGATACTGTCTGCTGAGCCGTGTATCTAATCCTATCCTGTGTGATACTGTCTGCTGAGCCGTGTATCTAATCCTCTCCTGTGTGATACTGTCTGCTGAGCCGTGTATCTAATCCTCTCCTGTGTAATACTGTCTGGTGAGCCGTGTATCTAATCCTCTCCTGTGTGATACTGTCTGCTGAGCCGTGTATCTAATCCTCTCCTGTGTGATACTGTCTGCTGAGCCGTGTATCTAATCCTATCCTGTGTGATACTGTCTGCTGAGCCGTGTATCTAATCCTCTCCTGTGTAATACTGTCCGGTGAGCCGTGTATCTAATCCTCTCCTGTGTGATACTGTCTGCTGAGCCGTGTATCTAATCCCCTCCTGTGTGATACTGTCTGGTGAACCGTGTATCTAATCCACTTCTATGCACTCCTCTCCCCCCTGCATATCTTTCCCCATTGCACACACAACTCAATGCGTGCGATAACAGGAGCTGCGGGCGTCATGCTGTATTATGGCATTATGTGAGATCTATATGATGGTATTATGTGATCTGTATGGTGAGAATTATATGGTGGTATTGTGTGTGATCTATATGGCGGTATTATGTGAGAACACTATGGCAGTATTATGTGTGATCTATATGGCGGTATGTGAGAACACTATGGCAGTATTATGTGTGATCTATATGGCGGTATTATGTGAGAACACTATGGCAGTATTATGTGTGATCTATATGGTGGTATGTGAGAACACTGGCGGTATTATGTGTGATCTATATGGTGGTATGTGAGAACACTGGCGGTATTGTGTGATCTATATGGCGGTATTATGTGAGAACACTATGGCAGTATTATGTGTGATCTATATGGCGGTATGTGAGAACACTATGGCAGTATTATGTGTGATCTATATGGCGGTATTATGTGAGAACACTATGGCAGTATTATGTGTGATCTATATGGCGGTATTATGTGAAAACACTATGGCAGTATTATGTGTGATCTATATGGTGGTATGTGAGAACACTGGCGGTATTATGTGTGATCTATATGGTGGTATGTGAGAACACTGGCGGTATTGTGTGATCTATATGGCGGTATTATGTGAGAACACTATGGCAGTATTATGTGTGATCTATATGGTGGTATGTGAGAACACTGGCGGTATTATGTGTGATCTATATGGTGGTATGTGAGAACACTGGCGGTATTATGTGTGATCTATATGGCGGTATTATGTGAGAACACTATGGCATTATTATGTGTGATCTATATGGCAGTATGTGAGAACACTGGCGGTATTATGTGTGATCTATATGGTGGTATTATGTGAGAACTGTATGACTGTATTGTGTGATCTATTTGATAGTATTGTGTGTGATCTATATGGCGGTATTATGTGAGAACACTATGGCAGTATTATCTTCAGAAAGCGGACCCATTCTATGGTGGTTCTGGCTGAGCACCTGCACGCGGGTCTGGGGTAATAGAGGGGGCAGCATGACCTCCAGTTAGGTGCAGTCAGGGGAAGGCTGGTGAGGTAGCTGAAGAGAGGGGCAGGGCCGCCATCAGGGCATGACAGCCGTGACTGGCGTATGGGGCCCGGTGAGCAGAGGGGGCCCCGTCTCATCTGGTCACCGGGCCCCCCCTGCAGGCGCTGCGGCAGCGGCACACTATTGACGTGCGGGCCCGCGCCCGCACGTCAATAGTTAACAGCCGCCAGCCAGTCTGAGGCTGGCGGCTGAATAGGGCCGCAGTGCGCACTCGCCGCCGCCGGCGTCTGACGTCATTGTCAGCCGCCGGGCCCGGCGGCGAGTGCGTCTGTGTGGAGCCTGGAGAGGGAGCTTGGCCAGGTAAGAAGTTGTGTTTTTTTTTTTCTTTGAGAGCTGCTGCGATCCAGGGGGGCCCGGGGGGCAGGATGATGGACACACAGGGGCAGAAATGCTGGACACACAGGGGCAGAAATGCTGGACACACAGGGGCAGAATGGTGGACACACAGGGGCAGAAATGCTGGACACAGTGGGGCAGAATGGTGGACACAGTGGGGCAGAATGGTGGACACAGTGGGGCAGAATGGTGGACACACAGGGGCAGAATGGTGGACACACAGGGGCAGAAATGCTGGACACAGTGGGGCAGAATGGTGGACACAGTGGGGCAGAATGGTGGACACACAGGGGCAGAATGGTGGACACACAGGGGCAGAATGGTGGACACAGTGGGGCAGAATGCTGGACACACAGGGGCAGAAATGCTGGACACAGTGGGGCAGAAATGCTGGACACAGTGGGGCAGAATGGTGGACACACAGTGGCAGAATGGTGGACACACAGGGGCAGAATGGTGGACACAGTGGGGCAGAATGCTGGACACACAGGGGCAGAAATGCCGGACACAGTGGGGCAGAATGGTGGACACAGTGGGGCAGAATGCTGGACACAGTGGGGCAGAAATGCTGGACACAGTGGGGCAGAAATGCTGGACACAGTGGGACAGAATGGTGGACACACAGGGGCAGAATGGTGGACACAGTGGGGCAGAATGCTGGACACAGTGACACAGGGGCAGAAATGCCGGACACAGTGGGGCAGAATGGTGGACACAGTGGGGCAGAATGCTGGACACAGTGGGGCAGAAATGTGGACACACAGGGGCAGAAATGCTGGACACAGTGGGGCAGAAATGCTGGACACAGTGGGGCAGAAATGCTGGACACAGTGGGGCAGAAATGCTGGACACAGTGGGGCAGGATGCTGGACACAATGGGGGCAGAATGCTGGACACAGTGGGGCAGAAATGCTGGACACAGTGGGGCAGAAATGCTGGACACAGGGGCAGAAATGCTGGACACAGTGGGACAGAATGGTGGACACACACAGGGGCAGAAATGCTGGACACACAGTGGGGCAGAAATGCTGGACACAGTGGGGCAGAATGCTGGACACACGGGCAGAAATGCTGGACACAGTGGGGCAGAAATGCTGGACACAGTGGGGCAAAAATGCTGGACACAGGGGCAGAAATGCTGGACACAGTGGGACAGAATGGTGGACACACACAGGGGCAGAAATGCTGGACACACAGTGGGGCAGAATGCTGGACACACAGGGGCAGAAATGCTGGACACAGGGGCAGAAATGCTGGACACAGGGGCAGAAATGCTGGACACAGTGGGGCAGAATGCTGGACACACAGTGGGGCAGAATGCTGGAGACAGGGGCAGAAATGCTGGACACACAGTGGGGCAGAATGCTGGACACAGTGGGGCAGAATGCTGGACACACAGGGGCAGAAATGCTGGACACAGTGGGGCAGAAATGCTGGACACAGTGGGGCAAAAATGCTGGACACAGGGGCAGAAATGCTGGACACAGTGGGACAGAATGGTGGACACACACAGGGGCAGAAATGCTGGACACACAGTGGGGCAGAATGCTGGACACAGTGGGGCAGAATGCTGGACACAGTGGGGCAGAATGCTGGACACGGGCAGAAATGCTGGACACAGGGGCAGAAATGCTGGACACAGTGGGGCAGAAATGCTGGACACAGTGGGGCAGAATGCTGGACACACAGTGGGGCAGAATGCTGGACACACAGTGGGGCAGAATGCTGGACACACAGTGGGGCAGAATGCTGGACACACAGTGGGGCAGAATGCTGGAGACAGGGGCAGAAATGCTGGACACAGTGACAGGGGCAGAATGCTGGACATTGGGGCAGAATGCTGGACACAGTGGGGCAGAAATGCTGGACACAGTGACAGGGGCAGAATGCTGGACACAGTGACAGGTGCAGAATGCTGGACACAGGGGCAGACTGTGAGACCCAGGGGCAGAATGCGAGACACGGGGCAGAATGGAGATACGGGGCATGATTGGAGACACGGGGCAGGATGAAAGACATGGGGGCATGACTGGAGACAGATGGGGCAGGATTGGAGACAGATGGGGCAGAATGGAGACACAGGGGGCATGATTGGAGACAAGTGTCAGGATTGCAGACATGGGGGCATGGTTGGAGACATAGGGGGCAGAATGGAGACATGGGGCATGATTGGAGACACTGGGGGCAGAATTGGAGACAGATCGTGCAGGATCATGGGGCAGGATGGATATGATGGAGACAGATGGGGCAGGATGGAGAGATCACATGGGGCGATCATATGGGGCAGGATAAGGAGATCATATGGGGCAGAATGGATACTCATGAGGGCAGGATGGGAGAATATCTGGCTGACGCCAGGAATGAGACACACGGGGCCAGGCTGGGTGATATTATTAATACCATAGGGGCTAATTTAGGGATATTATTACTGCAGTGATGTATTTATTTTATTTTTTGAGTATACTGTTTTAAATGGGGGGCGGTCCTGTTACTGTATAGAGTGATACTATGTCGCCTTCTTCATGTGGTGTAATGTAGAAGTTGTGAAAAATTAAGTAATGTGTTCTGCAAGCGGAGCTCGAGATAACTGTGTTATTTCCTGCAGAGAGAAGTCCTGGCTGGATGAAATGATGGCGGTCTGTGCTGGATAAAAGATAAAGGACTTCACCTAGAGACGTCACTGGTGAGTCAGTGTGTTACCTATACACTGACACTATACACTGTATACAGAGCTCCTGTGTATAATTTCACTAGTGATCACTATATTATCTGTACACAGACACTGCATACTAAGTACAGATCTCCTGTGTATAATGGCACTTATGGTGATAGTATGGTGCTTTTTTAAAAATTACTGATCAGAATTGTAGTATTCAGTCACTATGTGGTGGTAATATGTGGTCTGGACATGGTGTTGTGGTATTTGTTCCTTGTATGTGATATTATTCGATCACTGTGGTGGTAATATGTGGTCTGGTCATGGTGTTGTGGTATTTGTTCCTTGTATGTGATATTATTCGATCACTGTGGTGGTAATATGTCATCTGGTCATGGTGTTGTGGTATTTGTTCCTTCTATGTGATATTATTGGGCATTTTAAAAATTGAAAAATAAATAAAAATATACCTAAATTGTATTGCATATTTTAACAAATATTTAATAGGTTACAGCAGAGTAGGGCCCGGCCAAAAGTGTCTACCGTGTTATGGTGGCGGCTTAAAAAATCTTTTGGCCAAAACAAAAGCTGCCTGCTATATGTGTGATCTGGTGATGGGAACTGTTAATGTGTGATTGGTGAGAAGTGGAGTTTTTCCAAGAGAGAGCGGTGGGACTGTGGACAGTTCGAGGGGTGGAGCCTGGAGGCGGGGCTGGGGTGGAGCCTGGGCGGAGTCTCAAGGGGGCCCCGAAAATTTTGCCAGTATGGGGCCCCGAAATTTCTAGTGGCAGCCCTGGAGAGGGGTCTCATTTTTATCGTTACTATATGGCTACATTTCCTTCCCAGCGTCACCCCGTACTTCGCCTGTCGCCTCGCTTTCACATATTGCCAGGACAGGATGGAGAAGACAGGATCTGAGGAGGGAGTGGGGTCTGTATGCAAAGTCTGGATCAGACCAGGCCATCAATCCGCAGAAATGTTTCCTGGATTTCTGTGGAGCAGACGGTCCATCCATGAGTATAAAAGACAGCGCTCTATGTACAATCCCTGGATGCTCCGCGCACCAAACAGGGGGCCCCCATAGATCAGCACACTGCTCTCCTGAAATACTCTGTGCTGCTGTCACCCTGCTCCCTCCACCATATATCTCCCAGAATCCTTGCTGCCTGCCATCCTCGCTGACCGTCTACTTGTCAGTATAAGGCTGCCTTCACACTAGCATTGGTACGGGTCCGTCGCAGTGCGTCGTACCGACGCATGCTGTGAAAGAAATGTCCGACGTGGGCAGCTAAAGCAGTCTTACGATGCTTCTGCTGCCCCATTGTAAGGTCTGGGGAGGATGGGGCGGAGTTTCTGCCATGCATGCGCGGTCGAAAATGGTGGACTTGATGCACAAACGTTACATGTAACTTTTCTTGTGGCGGCGGTCCACCAAAACATGATGCAACCGTCGCACGACAGTTACGACGTGTGGCAATACGTCGCAATGCGTCGGTAATGTTAGTCTATGGGGAAAAAACGCATCCTGCAGACAACATTGCAGGATGCGTTTTTTCTTCTGAATGACGCATTGCAACGTACGGCCAACAACGCTAGTGTGAAAGTAGCCTAAGGCTGCCGTCCACGCTCAGTATTTGGTCAGTATTTTACCTCAGTATTTGTAGCTAAAACCAGGAGTGGGTGATAAATACAGAAGTGGTGCATATGTTTCTGTTATACTTTTCCTCTAATTGTTCCACTCCTGGTTTTGGCTACAAATACTGATGTAAAATACTGACCAAATACTGATAGTGTGACGGCAGCCATACTCTGCAGTCACCAACAAAATGGCTGCTCACTGGGTTCCTGAATATCATCCTCTCTAATCCCTTAGCAAACACCCAGAAGGGGAGGAGACATCACACACGTCAGCAGACTCCGCCCATAATTACTGCAGTGCAGTAATGTGAGCTATTTGTACACTAGGTTTTTCTGAAATTTCAGCAGCTGCTCCCCCTAGTGTTGAAAAGTGGAAATTCCAAAACTTTTCAACTTATTTTTCATATTTTACTAAATTATAAACAAATGATAATATTTTTTAAGAAAATGTAATCATTAATTCTTTACATTTTTACAATTTCTGAAAAAAAATTTTTTTTGATGGCATCTTCTCTTTAACCCCTTTCTGACATCAGACGTACTATCCCGTCCAGGTGGGGTGGGCCCCCATGACCAGGGACGGGATAGTACGTCATGCCCTTTAATGCGACACTGCGACTTAAGTCGCGGTGATCACATTAAAATTCCGACGCCATCTTACCTCAGGGAAGATGGCCTCGGCATCCTGGGGTATGGCGTCCCCTCCCCCGCCTCCCGATCGCTGTGATTGGCTGTTCAATTCTGAACAGCCAATCACAGCCTTTCTCATTGTTTCAGCCAATCAGCTTGGCTGAAACAGTGAGGTTCCAGGCTAGGATCGAGTACCGATGTACTCGATCCTGGGGCCGGTGCCTGGCAACCCAGGCACCGGCCAAAACCCCCGGATTGGCGCGATTGACGATCACATCGATCGCGCCAATCGCAGGGCATAGCGGCGGTGTTACCGCGCTGTGCCCTGCCTGAAAGTGCCTGATCCGGAGCCGCAGGGCAGCTGAGGAAGGCTCCGGATCCTGCAGCTGTGATTGGCGCGATCGATGTGATCGTCGATCGCGCCAATCAGGAACAGTCCCGCCGGATCGGCGCGATCGACGATCACATCGATCGCCGTCGATCGCGCCGATCACAGGGCACAGCGGCGGTGTTACCGCGCTGTGCCCTGCTTGGAAATCCAGCCTCATCTGCCTGCCACCTCCCCCACCACCTCCTGCAGCTCTGCCAATCAGGGCACAGCAGCGGTGTGCCCGCGCTGTGCCCTGATGGTGACCTGCCGGTGACCTGCCGGTCACCTGCCGGTCACTTGCTGGTGACCTGCCTATGATCGGAGCTGTGAGCTCCGATCATAGGCTGGTGCCTAGCGACACCGGCGTCACCAGGGCCACCTCTGATTGGTGGGATCGATGTGATCATTCGATCCCACCAATGACAGGTCACAGCAGCGGTGTGACCGCTCTGTGACCTGTCTCACCTGTCCCTGACCTGTCTGACTGCTCTTCAGGAATCCTCACACTTGGTGAGGATTCCTGAAGAGCGGTCACGCTGACAGATCCCCTCCTGTGCTGAGACTTGTGGTGCCACAGTAGCCTGTGACACCACAATTCTTGCTAAAGAAAGAAGACAGAAGAAAGAAGACAGAAGAAAGAAGAGAGACTACAACCGTAAGTGTTCATCCCCGATCCCGGCCCGATCTTACTTCACCCCCCCCCTTACCCCTCCCCCCCTTCCCCTTCCCCCTCCACCCCCACTTTGCGCCGCGTCCGTCCGTGCCCAAATATAGCAGCCGCTGAGCGTTGATTGGTGACGCAGTTCACCGATCAACACTCGTGCTCGCTTTTCTTTCCCACATCCCCGTCCACGCACCCCGCCGCTGCGTCTGAACCTGTGCCTTTCATTTCTTTTTTTTTTTTCCCACATCCCCATCCACGCACCCCGCCGCTGCGTCTGAACCCGTGCCTTTCATTTCTTTTTTTTTTTCCCACATCCCCGTCCACGCACCCCGCCGCTGCGTCTGAACCCGTGCCTTTCATTTCTTTTTTTTTTTTCCCACATCCCCGTCCACGCACTCCGCCGCTGCGTCTGAACCCGTGCCTTTCATTTCTTTTTTTTTTTCCCACATCCTCGTCCACGCACCCCGCCGCTGCGTCTGAACCCGTGCCTTTCATTTCTTTTTTTTTTTTTCCACATCCCCGTCCACGCACCCCGCCGCTGCGTCTGAACCCGTGCCTTTCATTTCTTTTTTTTTTTTTCCCACATCCCCGTCCACGCACCCCGCCGCTGCGTCTGAACCCGTGCCTTTCATTTCTTTTTTTTTTTTCCCACATCCCCGTCCACGCACTCCGCCGCTGCGTCTGAACCCGTGCCTTTCATTTCTTTTTTTTTTTCCCACATCCCCGTCCACGCACCCCGCCGCTGCGTCTGAACCCGTGCCTTTCATTTCTTTTTTTTTTCCCACATCCCCGTCCACACACCCCGCCGCTGCGTCTGAACCCGTGCCTTTCATTTCTTTTTTTTTTTCCCACATCCCCGTCCACGCACTCCGCCGCTGCGTCTGAACCCGTGCCTTTCATTTCTTTTTTTTTTTTCCCACATCCCCGTCCACGCACCCCGCCGCTGCGTCTGAACCCGTGCCTTTCATTTCTTTTTTTTTTTCCCACATCCCCGTCCACGCACCCCGCCGCTGCGTCTGAACCCGTGCCTTTCATTTCTTTTTTTTTTTCCCACATCCCCATCCACGCACCCCGCCGCTGCCTCTGAACCCGTGCCTTTCATATCTTTTTTTTTTTTTTACACATCCCCGTTCACACACCCAGCAGCCGCCGAACTTTGATAAGTGACGCAGTTCACTTATCAGAGCTAGGGCCTGCTGTTTTGGACTTTTCCTTTTACAGGTATTTTTTTTCCCTTTAGCTTTTACCTTTCAGAAGAGTTTGCACCAAACACTATCCCCCCCCACACGTACACAGTTATCAATAAATATTACACCCAAGCACCATAATCACACAAAAAATGTCCCGTTCGTCCCAGCAGCGCTATTCATTGGAGGAGGCATATGCTTTCCTTGCCTCCGACACTGATAGCGAGGGAGAGGATCCCACATTCCTTTACTCTTCAGATTCTTCATCCTCTTCCTCCTCCTCATCTTCCTCCTTGGGTCCTGCGGAACCGCCACGCAGACGCCCCAGGAGAGAAGATCAGGCAGCGCCCACTCCTGAAAATGAACCAGCGCGACCCTCTTCGGACCCCATATGGACCTCGCCCCCCGAAAATTACGAGCCACTGATTCCTGATTTTGTGGCAGAATCAGGAATCAAGTTTGACACCACCGGCCTCACAGAAATAGACTTTGTCAAAGTCTTTTTCTCTGAGGCTTTCGTTAACCTCATGGTGGAGCAAACTAATTTGTATGCTCGGCAATTTTTGGAGCAAAACCCCCGTTCATCATTTTCTAACTGGTCTCCTGTGGACTCAGTTGAAATGATGCAGTTTTGGGGCCTGGTCCTCCATATGGGGATCGTGAAGAAGCCAGAAATTCGGCAATATTGGAGTGTAGATATTTTATATAACACTCCAGTGTTCCGAATGGTCATGGTTCGGACGCGTTTTGAGGCCATCCATAAGTTTTTGCATTACAACGATAATGCACGGTGTCCCGCACGAGATGACCCCAATTTTGACCGTCTGTACAAAGTTCGGCCGGTCATCGAACACTTCAGCAAAAAGTTTGCTGAAGTGTACGTGCCCAAAAGGGACATCTGTGTGGATGAGTCCTTGGTTCATTTTAAGGGGCGGCTCAGATTCCGTCAATACCTGCCCAGCAAAAGGGCCAGGTACGGAATCAAACTCTACAAGCTGTGTGAGAGTACCTCAGGGTACACCTACAGCTTTAGAGTGTACGAAGGGAAGGACAGCAGGATTGAACCGCCTGAGTGTCCTTCCATCCTGGGAGTGAGTGGGAAAATTGTGTGGGATTTGGTGCACCCACTGCTGGATAAAGGTTATCACCTCTATACTGATAACTTTTATACCAGCATCCCACTCTACAAATCCCTCTCTGCGCGAGGTACCGCAGCCTGTGGTACTGTCCGCAAAATTCAGAGAGGCCTCCCGAAGACGCTACTTGGGCAGATGCTCAGAAAAGGTGAGAGCAAAGCCCAATGTAGCGACCACCTGCTGGTGGTCAAGTACAAGGACAAGAGGGATGTCCTTCTCTTGACCACCATACACGGTGATGGCAGTGCCCTCAGCAGTGTACGGGGTACCTCAACACAGGTCTGCAAACCGGACTGTGTACTGGGGTACAACAAAAACATGGGGGGCGTTGATCTCTCCGATCAACTCCTCCAACCGTACAGTGCTTTGAGGAAGGCCAAGGTGTGGTACAAAAAGCTGTCCGTGTACATCGTACAAATGGCAATGCTCAACGCTTTCCTGCTGTCACGATGTGCACGACACACTGATACGTCGTACCTTCAGTTCCAGGAGGTAGTGGTTAAGGCCCTGATATTTGGCACGAGGGAAGGAGCGGGCCCCAGTACTTCCGGAACTGAGGGTGCTCGTATCATACCAGGTCAGCATTTTCCGGGGGTGGTCCCGCCAACTGATAGAAAAAGTAAGCCGCAAAAAAGGTGCCGAGTGTGCTACAAAAGAGGAGTACGCAAGGACACCATCTATCAATGCGACACCTGCCCCGACAAACCTGGCCTGTGTATGAAGGACTGCTTCAAATTGTACCACACCTCCATGCACTACTAATTTACTTAACAGGAACCAGTAGATTAGTTCCAAAGAGGGGGCACATCTAAGTAAGTTCCTTGGGGGTCTAGGTTCCAAAATGATGTCACTTGTGGGGTTTTTTTACTGTTTAGGCACATCAGGGGCTCTGCAAACGGAACATGACGCCCTCAGAACTAGTCCATCAAAGTCTGCATTCCAAATCGTCACTGCTTCCCTTCTGAGTCCCGAAGTGCCCAAACAGTTTTTTCCCACATATGGGGTACTAGCGTACTCAGAACAAATTGGACAACAACTTTTGGGGTCCAATTTCTCCTGTTACCCTTGGGAAAATAAAAAATTGGGGGCTGAAAGATCATTTTTGTGGGGGAAAAAATAGAATTTTTTATTTTCACACCGGGCATCATAGACTTTAGTGAAGCACTTGGAGGTTCAAAATTCTCACGACACATCTAGATAAGTTCCTTAGGGGGTCAAGTTTCCAAAATGGGGTCACTTGTGGAGAGTTTCTACTGTTTAGGCACATCAGGGGCTCACCAAATGGCACATGATGCCTGCAGACAATTCCATCAAAGTCTGCATTCCAAGACGTCACTACTTCCCTTCCGAGCCCCGAAGTGTGCCCAAACAGTAGTTTTCTCCCACATATGGGTTACCAGCGTACTCAGGACAAATTGGACAACAACTTTTGGGGTCCAATTTCTCATGTTACCCTTGGGAAAATAAAAAATTGGGGGCTGAAAGATCATTTTTGGGGGGGAAAAAATAGAATTTTTTATTTTCACACCGGGCATCATAGACTTTAGTGAAGCACTTGGGGGATAAAAGTGCTCACCACACACCTAGATAAGTTCCTTAGGGGGTCTAGTTTCCAAAATGGGGTCACTTGTGGGGGTTTTCCACTGTTTAGGCACATCAGGGGCTGTCCAAACGCGACATGGCGTCCGATCTCAATTCCAGCCAATTTTAGCTTGAAAATGTCAAACGGTGCTCCTTTCCTTCTGAGCCCTGCCATGCGCCCAAACAGTGGTTCCCCCCCACATATGGGGTATCAGCGTACTCAGGACAAATTGGACAACAACGTTTGAGGTCCAATTTCTCCTTTTACCTTTGAGAAAATAAAAAATTGGGGACTAAACCATCATGTTTGTGGAAAAAATAGGATTTTTTATTTTCACGCCCGGGCGTTATAAACTTTCGTGAAGCACTTGGGGGATAAAAGTGCTCACGACACAACTAGATAAGTTCCTTAGGGGGTCTAGTTTCCAAAATGGGGTCACTTGTGGGGGGTTTCCACTGTTTAGGCACATCAGGGGCTGTCCAAACGCGACATGGCGTCCGATCTCAATTCCAGACAATTTTAGCTTGAAAATATCAAGCGGCGCTCCTTTCCTTCTGAGCCCTGCCATGCGCCCAAACAGTGGTTCCCCCCCACATATGGGGTATCAGCGTACTCAGGACAAATTGGACAACAACTTTTGGGGTCCAATTTCTCCTTTTACCTTTGAGAAAATAAAAAATTGGGGACTAAACCATCATGTTTGTGGAAAAAATAGGATTTTTTATTTTCACGCCCGGGCGTTATAAACTTTCGTGAAGCACTTGGGGGATAAAAGTGCTCACGACAAAACTAGATAAGTTCCTTAGGGGGTCTAGTTTCCAAAATGGGGTCACTTGTGGGGGGTTTCCACTGTTTAGGCACATCAGGGGCTGTCCAAACGCGACATGGCGTCCGAGCTCAATTCCAGCCAATTTTAGCTTGAAAATGTCAAGCGGCGCTCCTTTCCTTCTGAGCCCTGCCATGCGCCCAAACAGTGGTTCCCCCCCACATATGGGGTATCAGCGTACTCAGGACAAATTGGACAACAACTTTTGGGGTCCAATTTCTCCTTTTACCTTTGAGAAAATAAAAAATTGGGGACTAAACCATCATGTTTGTGGAAAAAATAGGATTTTTTATTTTCACGCCCGGGCGTTATAAACTTTCGTGAAGCACTTGGGGGATAAAAGTGCTCACGACACAACTAGATAAGTTCCTTAGGGGGTCTAGTTTCCAAAATGGGGTCACTTGTGGGGGGTTTCCACTGTTTAGGCACATCAGGGGCTCTCCAAACGCGACATGGCGTCCGATCTCAATTCCAGACAATTTTAGCTTGAAAATGTCAAACGGTGCTCCTTTCCTTCTGAGCCCTGCCATGCGCCCAAACAGTGGTTCCCCCCCACATATGGGGTATCAGCGTACTCAGGACAAATTGGACAACAACTTTTGGGGTCCAATTTCTCCTTTTACCTTTGAGAAAATAAAAAATTGGGGACTAAACCATCATGTTTGTGGAAAAAATAGGATTTTTTATTTTCACGCCCGGGCGCTATAAACTTTCGTGAAGCACTTGGGGGATAAAAGTGCTCACGACACAACTAGATAAGTTCCTCAGGGGGTCTAGTTTCCAAAATGAGGTCACTTGTGGGGGGTTTCCACTGTTTAGGCACATCAGGGGCTGTCCAAACGCGACATGGCGTCCGATCTCAATTCCAGCCAATTTTAGCTTGAAAATGTCAAGCGGCGCTCCTTTCCTTCTGAGCCCTGCCATGCGCCCAAACAGTGGTTCCCCCCCACATATGGGGTATCAGCGTACTCAGGACAAATTGGACAACAAGTTTTGGGGTCCAATTTCTCCTTTTACCTTTGAGAAAATAAAAAATTGGGGACTAAACCATCATGTTTGTGGAAAAAATAGGATTTTTTATTTTCACGCCCGGGCGTTATAAACTTTCGTGAAGCACTTGGGGGATAAAAGTGCTCACAACACAACTAGATAAGTTCCTTAGGGGGTCTAGTTTCCAAAATGGGGTCACTTGTGGGGGGTTTCCACTGTTTAGGCACATCAGGGGCTGTCCAAACGCGACATGGCGTCCGAGCTCAATTCCAGCCAATTTTAGCTTGAAAATGTCAAGCGGCGCTCCTTTCCTTCTGAGCCCTGCCATGCGCCCAAACAGTGGTTCCCCCCCACATATGGGGTATCAGCGTACTCAGGACAAATTGGACAACAACTTTTGGGGTCCAATTTCTCCTTTTACCTTTGAGAAAATAAAAAATTGGGGACTAAACCATCATGTTTGTGGAAAAAATAGGATTTTTTATTTTCACGCCCGGGCGTTATAAACTTTCGTGAAGCACTTGGGGGATAAAAGTGCTCACGACACAACTAGATAAGTTCCTTAGGGGGTCTAGTTTCCAAAATGGGGTCACTTGTGGGGGGTTTCCACTGTTTAGGCACATCAGGGGCTGTCCAAACGCGACATGGCGTCCGATCTCAATTCCAGCCAATTTTAGCTTGAAAATATCAAGCGGCGCTCCTTTCCTTCTGAGCCCTGCCATGCGCCCAAACAGTGGTTCCCCCCCACATATGGGGTATCAGCGTACTCAGGACAAATTGGACAACAACTTTTGGGGTCCAATTTCTCCTTTTACCTTTGAGAAAATAAAAAATTGGGGACTAAACCATCATGTTTGTGGAAAAAATAGGATTTTTTATTTTCACGCCCGAGCGTTATAAACTTTCGTGAAGCACTTGGGGGATAAAAGTGCTCACGACACAACTAGATAAGTTCCTTAGGGGGTCTAGTTTCCAAAATGGGGTCACTTGTGGGGGGTTTCCACTGTTTAGGCACATCAGGGGCTGTCCAAACGCGACATGGCGTCCGAGCTCAATTCCAGCCAATTTTAGCTTGAAAATGTCAAGCGGCGCTCCTTTCCTTCTGAGCCCTGCCATGCGCCCAAACAGTGGTTCCCCCCCACATATGGGGTATCAGCGTACTCAGGACAAATTGGACAACAACTTTTGGGGTCCAATTTCTCCTTTTACCTTTGAGAAAATAAAAAATTGGGGACTAAACCATCATGTTTGTGGAAAAAATAGGATTTTTTATTTTCACGCCCGGGCGTTATAAACTTTCGTGAAGCACTTGGGGGATAAAAGTGCTCACGACACAACTAGATAAGTTCCTTAGGGGGTCTAGTTTCCAAAATGGGGTCACTTGTGGGGGGTTTCCACTGTTTAGGCACATCAGGGGCTCTCCAAACGCGACATGGCGTCCGATCTCAATTCCAGACAATTTTAGCTTGAAAATGTCAAACGGTGCTCCTTTCCTTCTGAGCCCTGCCATGCGCCCAAACAGTGGTTCCCCCCCACATATGGGGTATCAGCGTACTCAGGACAAATTGGACAACAACTTTTGGGGTCCAATTTCTCCTTTTACCTTTGAGAAAATAAAAAATTGGGGACTAAACCATCATGTTTGTGGAAAAAATAGGATTTTTTATTTTCACGCCCGGGCGCTATAAACTTTCGTGAAGCACTTGGGGGATAAAAGTGCTCACGACACAACTAGATAAGTTCCTCAGGGGGTCTAGTTTCCAAAATGAGGTCACTTGTGGGGGGTTTCCACTGTTTAGGCACATCAGGGGCTGTCCAAACGCGACATGGCGTCCGATCTCAATTCCAGCCAATTTTAGCTTGAAAATGTCAAGCGGCGCTCCTTTCCTTCTGAGCCCTGCCATGCGCCCAAACAGTGGTTCCCCCCCACATATGGGGTATCAGCGTACTCAGGACAAATTGGACAACAACTTTTGGGGTCCAATTTCTCCTTTTACCTTTGAGAAAATAAAAAATTGGGGACTAAACCATCATGTTTGTGGAAAAAATAGGATTTTTTATTTTCACGCCCGGGCGTTATAAACTTTCGTGAAGCACTTGGGGGATAAAAGTGCTCACAACACAACTAGATAAGTTCCTTAGGGGGTCTAGTTTCCAAAATGGGGTCACTTGTGGGGGGTTTCCACTGTTTAGGCACATCAGGGGCTGTCCAAACGCGACATGGCGTCCGAGCTCAATTCCAGCCAATTTTAGCTTGAAAATGTCAAGCGGCGCTCCTTTCCTTCTGAGCCCTGCCATGCGCCCAAACAGTGGTTCCCCCCCACATATGGGGTATCAGCGTACTCAGGACAAATTGGACAACAACTTTTGGGGTCCAATTTCTCCTTTTACCTTTGAGAAAATAAAAAATTGGGGACTAAACCATCATGTTTGTGGAAAAAATAGGATTTTTTATTTTCACGCCCGGGCGTTATAAACTTTCGTGAAGCACTTGGGGGATAAAAGTGCTCACGACACAACTAGATAAGTTCCTTAGGGGGTCTAGTTTCCAAAATGGGGTCACTTGTGGGGGGTTTCCACTGTTTAGGCACATCAGGGGCTGTCCAAACGCGACATGGCGTCCGATCTCAATTCCAGCCAATTTTAGCTTGAAAATATCAAGCGGCGCTCCTTTCCTTCTGAGCCCTGCCATGCGCCCAAACAGTGGTTCCCCCCCACATATGGGGTATCAGCGTACTCAGGACAAATTGGACAACAACTTTTGGGGTCCAATTTCTCCTTTTACCTTTGAGAAAATAAAAAATTGGGGACTAAACCATCATGTTTGTGGAAAAAATAGGATTTTTTATTTTCACGCCCGAGCGTTATAAACTTTCGTGAAGCACTTGGGGGATAAAAGTGCTCACGACACAACTAGATAAGTTCCTTAGGGGGTCTAGTTTCCAAAATGGGGTCACTTGTGGGGGGTTTCCACTGTTTAGGCACATCAGGGGCTGTCCAAACGCGACATGGCGTCCGATCTCAATTCCAGCCAATTTTAGCTTGAAAATGTCAAGCGGCGCTCCTTTCCTTCTGAGCCCTGCCATGCGCCCAAACAGTGGTTCCCCCCCACATATGGGGTATCAGCATACTCAGGACAAATTGGACAACAACTTTTGGGGTCCAATTTCTCCTTTTACCTTTGAGAAAATAAAAAATTGGGGACTAAACCATCATGTTTGTTGAAAAAATAGGATTTTTTATTTTCACGCCCGGGCGTTATAAACTTTCGTGAAGCACTTGGGGGATAAAAGTGCTCACGACACAACTAGATAAGTTCCTTAGGGGGTCTAGTTTCCAAAATGGGGTCACTTGTGGGGGGTTTCCACTGTTTAGGCACATCAGGGGCTCTCCAAACGCGACATGGCGTCCGATCTCAATTCCAGCCAATTTTAGCTTGAAAATGTCAAACGGCACTCCTTTCCTTCTAAGCCCTGCCATGCGCCCAAAAAGTGGTTCCCCCTCACATGTGGGGTATCAGCGTATTCAGGACAAATTGGACAACAACTCTTGCGGTCCGTTTTCTCTTTTTACCCTTGGGAAATTAAAAAAATTATTGCTGAAAGAACATTTTTGTGACTAAAAAGTAAAATGTTAATTTTTTCCTTCCATGTTGCTTCTGCTGTGAAACACCTGAAGGGTTAATAAACTTCTTGAATGTGGTTTTGAGCAGCTTGAGGGGTGCAGTTTTTAGAATGGTGTCACTTTTGGGTATTTTCTGCCATATAGACCCCTCAAAATGACTTCAAATGTGAGGTGGTCCCTAAAAAAAATGGTTTTGTAAATTTTGTTGTAAAAATGAGAAATTGCTGGTCAAATTTTAACCCTTGTAACTTCCTAGAAAAAAAAAATTTTGTTTCCAAAATTGTGCTGATGTAAAGTAGACATGTGGGTAATGTTATTTATTAACTATATTGTGTAACTTAACTCTCTGGTTTAACAGAATAAAAATTCAAAGTTGGAAAATTGCGAAATTTTCAAAATTTTCGCCAAATTTCCGTTTTTTTCACAAATAAACGCAAGTTATATCGAAGAAATTTTACCACTATCATGAAGTACAATATGTTACAAGAAAACAATCTCAGAATCACTGGGATCCGTTGAAGCGTTCCAGAGTTATAACCTCATAAAGAGACAGTGGTCAGAATTGTAAAAATTGGCCCGGTCATTAACGTGCAAACCACCCTTGGGGGTAAAGGAGTTAACTATATACGAGTTGGCGACTCTAGGTTCAGCACCTGTTCACACTGTGTCTATGTTTGGATGTGCCGGTCATGTTTTTGAAATATACAGTGGGACTGTGCGTGTGTGTCACTATACAGTGGGGCTGTGCGTGTGTCAATTATACAGTGGGACTGTGCGAGTGTGTGTCATAATATATATATATATATATATATAATCGCATGCTTGCAGTCACAAGACCACCTGTTCCCGGCGCAGGCACTGGAGAATCCTCACAGCGCACAGTGCGTGCGATATGAGGATTCACACATAGTGACTGTAGACAGGTAGCTTAAGTTCCGACAACCCCTTTAAGGATAGGCCGCTACTCATGGGCCACTGCTGTGTGCTTTCCCCCCAGGCTAAAATTTGCCAGTCAGCCCCTGTTTCTTGTTAAGGTCATAATGCCATGATGTGAAAGGTCACGGCATCATGATGTGCGCTGTGACCTTTGCGTGCGCATGCACAAACCCTTCATGGACAAATCAAACATGGAAGTCTGTGCCAAAAGAGAGCGGCGGCGTTTTGAAGATACAACAAGGACCAGACGAGTGACAGTGAAAAGTGGTGAGGCCACTGAGGTAAGTATAGGGACTTTTTTTTTTATTTCTTAAATGTAATGTTTATTATGCTACAATTTCATAGTCATGAAAATACAGAAAAATCTTTAAATTAGAAGGTGTGTTCAAACTTTTGCTCTGTACTGTATACATACACAGGAGACCTTCTTCCTCCCAACCCACAGACCATGTGCCAAACAACAGCCTCCATTACATAAGCTGTAACCACACCCAGAGGTGAGGTATGTGGGTAGCTATACCCGCCCATCTCCCATAGCTACCTGCAAAAAGGACCCAGGTGCACCAAACGACATCAGTGTTTGCGTGCACTAAAGAAAATACTCCAGGTTTCATCACAGAGAGCAGCTATCTCTTGCGACACATACCTCCCATTGATTACGTTGCCATTAGCCTCCTTACATACCTCTCCCTCTGCTTAAAGCCGTGGGGCTTGGCACCTTATATTACCCGACCAGAGGCCCTTCTTGGTCGCATTTCAAAGCAAAAGTGGGCCCTATCTCTGAACCCTTTTGAAACCATATATCATCCGACTCCGTCACCTCCTCTGATAGAGTTGCCCCTTTTTCAGACCACCCTAATCCCCGGCAGTCAGTACGGTATTGCGATTCCCTTGCCCCCATACCTACTGTCTGGTCTGACTCTTTGTCACCAGGTCCGCTGCAGGGTCTCCTGTCTAGGCAACTCAGCACTGAGTTAAGGCCCCTTCACATTAAGCAACGATCCGGATCGCTGCAGCATCGCTGTTTGGTCGCTGGAGAGCTGTCACACAGACAGCTCTCCAGCGACCAACGATCCCGAAGTCCCTGGGTAACCAGGGTAAACATCGGGTTACTAAGCGCAGGGCCGCGCTTAGTAACCCGATGTTTACCCTGGTTACCAGCGTAAAAGTAAAAAAAAAAAAACACTACATACTTACCTACCGCTGTCTGTCCCCGGCGCTCTGCTTCTCTGCACTCCTCCTGCACTGGCTGTGAGCACAGCAGCCGGAAAGCAGAGCGGTGACGTCACCGCTCTGCTTTCCGGCTGACCGACGCTCACAGCCAGTACAGGAGGAGTGCAGAGCACAGCGCCGGGGACAGACAGCGGTAGGTAAGTATGTAGTGTTTGTTTTTTTTTTCTTTTACTCTGGTAACCAGGGTAAACATCGGGTTACTAAGCGCAGCCCTGCGCTTAGTTACCCGATGTTTACCCTGGTTACCAGTGAAGACATCGCTGGATCGGTGTCACACACGCCGATCCAGCGATGTCCACGGGAGATCCAGCGACGAAATAAAGTTCTGGACTTTGTTCAGCGACCAACGATCTCCCAGCAGGGGCCTGATCGTTGGTCGCTGTCACGCATAACGATTTCCTTAACGATATCGTTGCTACGACACAAAAAGCAACGATATCGTTAACGATATCGTTATGTGTTAAGGTACCTTTACCAGTGGAGTCCCTACTTCTAACTCTTCCGTGTCCTCTTCCATTAGGCCACCTTCGGTCGTCTCTGTGTTGCTCTGTAGCAATTTCTCCTATTGTCTTTATTAACCAGAAACCAGTCATTCCATTTATCTCTACTTCCCATCTTAGCTTCAGATAAAGTACTTCTATTCTTTAGAGAACCCCTTTGTCTCTATACACCTCGGGTTGAAAGTGGTCGCCATCTTCTTTCCACTTCCTTTAGCTGTTTATTAACCCCTTAATCCCATATGACGTACTATCCCGTCAAGGTGACCTGAACTTAATTCCCAGTGACGGGATAGTACGTCAAACGCGATCGGCCGTGCTCACAGGGGGAGCGCGGCCGATTGCGGCCGGGTGTCAGCTGACTATCGCAGCTGACATCCGGCACTATGTGCCAGGAGCAGTCACGGGCCACCCCCGGCACACCGCGATCAAACATGATCGCGGTGTGCCGGCAGTATAGGGAAGCATCGCGCAGGGAGGGGTCTCCCTGCGTGCTTCCCTGAGACGATCGGTACAAGGCGAAGTGCTCACCTTGTACCGAGCGTCTCCTCCCTGCAGGCCCCGGATCCAAAATGGCCACGGGGCTACTTCCGGGTCCTGCAGGGAGTACTTCCAGGTCCAGAGCAGGCTCTGCTAACCGTGGAGCAGGGCACGTCAGATCGCTGATCTGACACAGTGCTCTGCAAAGTGTCAGATCAGCGATCTGTCACTATACAGTGATGTCCCCATGGGAGAAAGTAAAAAAAAATTTTTTTAGATGTGTTAAAAAAATAAAATAAAAAATTCCTAAATAAAGAAAAAAAAATATTGTTCCCATAAATACATTTCTTTATCTAAATAATAAAAAAAAACAATAAAAGTACACATATTTAGTATCGCTGCGTCCGTAACGACCCGACCTATAAAACTGTCCCACTAGTTAACCCCTTCAGTGAACACCGTAAAAAAAAAAAAAAACGAGGCAAAAAACAACGCTTTATTATCATACCGCCGAACAAAAAGTGGAATAACACGCGTTCAAAAAGACAGATATAAATAACCATGGTACCGCTGAAAACGTCATCTTGTCCTGCAAAAAACGAGCTACATTCAGCATCAGCAGCGAAAAAATAAAAAAGTTACAGTCCTCAGAATAAAGCGATGCAAAAATAATTATTTTTTCTATAAAATAGTTTTTATCGTATAAAAAGCGCCAAAACATAAAAAAAGATATAAATGAGGTATCGCTGTAAACGTACTGACCCGAAGAATAAAACTGCTTTATCCATTTTACCAAACGCTGAACGGTATAAACGCCCTCCCCCCCCCCTTCCCAAAGAAATTCGTGAATAGCTGGTTTTTGGTCATTCTGCCTCACAAAAATCGGAATAAAAAGCGAGCAAAAAATGTCACGTGCCCAAAAATGTTACCAATAAAAACGTCAACTCGTCCCACAAAAAACAAGACTTCACATGACTCTGTGGACCAAAATATGGAAAAATTATAGGTCTCAAAATGTGGTAACGTAAAAAATATATTTTGCAATAAAAAGCGTCTTTTAGTGTGTGACGGCTGCCAATCATAAAAATCCGCTAAAAAATCCACTCTAAAAGAAAATCAAACCCCCCTTCATCACCCCCTTAGTTAGGGAAACATAAAAAAAAATGTATTTATTTCCATTTTCCCATTAGGGTTAGGGTTGGGGCTAGGGTTGGGGCTAGGGTTAGGGTTGGTGTTAGGGTTGGGGCTAGGGTTAGAGTTAGGGCTGGGGTTAGGGTTGGGGCTAGGGTTGGGGCTAAAGTTAGGGTTGGGGCTAAAGTTAGGGTTGGGGCTAAAGTTAGGGTTGGGGCTAAAGTTAGGGTTAGGGTTACATTTACGTTTGGGATTAGGGTTAGGGGTGTGTCAGGGTTAGGGGTTGGGTTAGGGTTATGGTTGGGATTAGGGTTAGGGGTGTGTTGGGGTAAGGGTTTCAGTTAGAATTGGGGGTTTCCACTGTTTAGGCACATCAGGCCTCTCCAAACGCGACATGGCGTCCGATCTCAATTCCAGCCAATTCTGCGTTGAAAAAGTAAAACAGTGGTCCTTCCCTTCCCAGCTCTCCCGTGCGCCAAACAGGGGTTTACCCCAACATATGGGGTATCAGCATACTCAGAACAAATTGGACAACAACGATTGGGGTCCAATTTCTCTTGTTACCCTTGGGAAAATAAAAATTTGGGGGTCTAAAAAAACATTTTTGTGGGAAAAAAAATTATTTTTATTTTCACTACTCTGCGTGATAAACTGTAGTGAAACACTTGGGGGTTCAAAGCTGTCAAAACACATCTAGATAAGTTCCTTAGGGGGTCTACTTTCCAAAATGGTGTCACTTCTGGGGGGTTTCTACTGTTTAGGTGCATCAGGGGCTCTGTAAATGCAACGTGACGCCTGCTGACCAATCCATCTAAGTCTGCATTCCAAATGGCGCTCCTTCCCTTCCACGTTCTGCTATGCACCCAAATGGTGGTTCTTCCCCACATATGGGGTATCAGCGTACTCAGGACAAATTGGATAGCAACTTTTGTGGTCGAATTTCTCCTGTTACCCGTGGGAAAATACAAAACTGGGGGCTAAAAAAATAATTTTTGTGAAAAAAATAATTTTTATTTTCACAGCTCTGCATTATAAACTGTAGTGAAACACTTGGGGGTTCAAAGCTGTCAAAACACAGCTAGATAAGTTCCTTAGGGGGTCTACTTTCCAAAATGGTGTCACTTGTGGGGGGTTTCAATGTGTAGGCCAATCAGGGGCTCTCCAAACGTGACATGGTGTCCCATCTCAATTCCAGTCAATTTTGCATTGAAAAGTCAAATGGCGTTCCTTCCCTTCCGAGCTCTGCCATGCGCCCAAACAGTGGTTTACCCCCACATGTGGGGTATCAGCGTACTTGTAACAAATGGCACAACAACTTTTGAGGTCCAATTTTTTCTCTTACCCTTGGGGAAAAAAAATTGAGGGCGAAAAGATCATATTTGTGATAAAATATGATTTTTTATTTTTACGGCTCTGCATTATAAACTTCTGTGAAGCACTTGGTGGGTTAAAGTGCTCAACACACATCTAGATAAGTTCCTTAGGGGGTCTACTTTCCAAAATGGTGTCACTTGTGGGGGGTTGCAATTTTTAGGCACATCAGGGGCTCTCCAAACGCAACATGGCGTCCCATCTCAATTCCACTCAATTTTGCATTGAAAAGTCAAACGGCGCTCCTTCCCTTCTGAGCTCTGCCATGCGCCCAGTGGTTTACCCCCACATGTGGGGTATCGGCATACTCAGAACAAATGGCACAACAACTTTTGGGGTCCAATTTCTTCTCTTACCCTTGGGAAAATAAAACAAATTGGAGCTGAAGTCAATTTTTTGTGAAAAAAAGTAAAATGTTAATTTTTTTTAAACATTCCAAAAATTCCTGTAAAACACCTGAAGGGTTAATAAACTTCTTGAATGTGGTTATGAGCACCTTGAGGGGTGCAGTTTTTAGAATGGTGTCACAATTGGTTATTTTCTATCATATAGACCCTCAAAATGACTTCAAATGTGATGTGGTCCCTAAAAAATATTGGTTTTGTAAAAATGAGAAATTGCTGGTCATCTTTTAACCCTTATAAGTCCCTAACAAAAAAATTTTTGGTTCCAAAATTGTGCTGATGTAAAGTAGACATGTGGGAAATGTTACTTATTAATTATTTTACATGACATATCTCTGTGATTTAAGGGCATAAAAATTCTAAGTTGGAAAATTGCAACATTTTCAAATTTTTCGCCAAATTTCCATTTTTTACACAAATAAACGCAATTTATATCGAAGAAATTTTATGACTATCATGAAGTACAATATGTCAAGAGAAAACAATGTCAGAATCGCCAAGATCCGTTTAAGTGTTCCAGAGTTATAACCTCATAAAGGGACAGTGGTCAGAATTGTAAAAATTGGCCCAGTCATTAACGTGCAAACCACCCTTGGGGCTTAAAGGTACCTTCACACATAACGATATTGTTAACGATATCGTTGCTATTTGTGACGTAGCAACGATATCGTTAATGAAATCGTTCTGTGTGACAGCGACCAACGATCAGGCCCCTGCTGGGAGATTGTTGGTCGCTGAACAAAGTCCAGAACTTTATTTCGTTGCTGGACTCCCTGGAGACATCGCTGGATCGGCGTATGTGACACCGATCCAGCGATGTCTTCACTGGTAACCAGGGTAAACATCGGGTAACTAAGCGCAGGGCCGCGCTTAGTAACCCGATGTTTACCCTGGTTACCATGCTAAAAGTAAAAAAAAACAAACACTAGATACTTACCTACCGCTGTCTGTCCTCCAGCACTGTGCTCTGCTCTCCTCCTGCACTGGCTGTGAGCCGGAAAGCAGAGCGGTGACGTCACCGCTCTGCTTTCCGGCTCACAGACAGTACAGGAGGAGAGCAGAGAAGCAGAGCGCAGCGCTGGAGGACAGACAGCGGTAGGTAAGTATCTAGTGTTTGGTTTTTTTTACTTTTAGCATGGTATCCAGGGTAAACATCGGGTTACTAAGCGCGGCCCTGCGCTTAGTTACCCGATGTTTACCCTGGTTACCGGCATCGTTGGTCGCTGGAGAGCGGTCTGTGTGACAGCTCTCCAGCGACCAAACAGCGACGCTGCAGCGATCCGAATCGTTGTCGGTATCGCTGCAGCGTCGCTTAATGTGAAGGGGCCTTAAGGGGTTAATTTGCAGTCTGTCAAGTCTTAGCTGCTTTACATTTCTAAGGTATACCACCTGATATTCAAGAAGCATTTTGGATATTTCTAAGGCCACATTGACATGTTCAGTATTTGGTCAGTATTTTCCATCAGGATATGTAAGCCAAAACCAGGAGTGGGTGATAAATGCAGAAGTGGTGCATATGTTTCTATTATACTTTTCCTCTGATTGTTCCACTCCTGGTTTTGGCTTATAAATACGGATGTAAAATACTGACCAAATACTAAATGTGTGAACATGGCTTAAGGCTTTCCATTGATCCGATAATGATGAATGGAACCATCCCATCTTCACCAGCTACCTCGGCTTCGTCATCAGCCGGAATCCTCACTCTTGTCACACTGGACTTTTTCACACTTTCCTGTATTACTTTTCCCAGTCTCCCAATAACTTTCCTCACCATATTCCTGAGCACTTGTATGATGTCTTCCACCAACCCCAACCGACTTTGAGCTTTCCTTGTACACTCCAGATGTCGAGCGGCTTCCTCAGTTCTCAACAGGATCATCCGTTTTGAGCAGAGACAGTGTAGGTGCATGTCACTCATGATAGCCACCTGCTTTACTGTGACTTCCCTAGTTGACAGTACAACCAACTGCTTAGTCTCTGGTGCCCAGTTCACACTACACGCTTCCATCATCTTCCTAAAAACTTCATGCACAGAGTCACTGGCACATGCTTCTCTCAAGTTCTCGGGTACCTCTACTACGCTCTTGAAGAACAAAAATAGCGGTCGGTAAAATAACTGATAATATTAAAACCACAGCAGGGCTGAGATAGTAAAAATAAAGAAATTGTGCAAATGTGCAAGTACCAGAAGACCACTACTTAATACATGAATGGCAGACAATTCGGTGTAATAGTAAAACGAAGAACCTAAAGTATGGAGATCAATATATATGATAAAAACTTATGTGGGTGTGTATAAAATACCCAAATAAAAATAGTAAAAACAAGGAAAGGTACGGTAAACTAAAATGCCTTTATTATATTTCATATATAATTATATAAATATACAGGGCAACAATAGGCAATCACAAAAGTGTGCCTGTAACTGGAGGACAGAATGTATATATAAAAAATGAACAGCAGCAAAAAATAGCAATACTGTAACGGACACGGAGAGGACTGGGTGTGTGTAAAAAAATTATAAAAATATTATTATAGAAATAAAGGACTTATATATATATACACTGTATATAGATGGCAATATAGGTATAAATTGTTATATATCCGTATATAGTATAATGGCCGTAAAAAAGAGAGGGGCACTCAGCAAGCCAAGTGAAGGCTATCTGAACAATATAAAAAGTGTAATAAGAAAAAACGTGTAAGTTATTAAAAAACACTATAAGTATAAAAGTGTGCACAATGGCAATAAGGTGCAAATGAAAGTGCAGGAGATAATAATCCAAGCTAGTGTGAACAAAGGTTAAGGAGGGCTCCTAAGTGATCAAACATAAGTATACACACAACGTGTGAGAATGGTGAGAGATGAGCCCAGGGTCACAGAAGCTGCTAAGTGCAGAGAATACAATGCGGCCAAAAGAGATAATTACCTCTAACAACTCAGTGTCCGGTCCTCCAGGTACAGCGCACCCCGACGCGCGTTTCGGACAGTGTCCTTCGTCAGGGGGTGGCGTACAGGAGGAACCGGGGGTCTATATATATGTGTGGAGGGACAACCCCACATGAGCATCCTAAGGAAAATTGGTGCTGATCTCCAACCTATATTCAATAGCGATCACAAATTGAAAGACATATTCCCAGAACTACCACTTCTCTCCTACAAACAGCCCCCTAACTTAAGGAATCTGCTTGTCAGAAGTGTCCTCTCATCACCATCAGTGACTGGCACATTCCCCTGCAACAATAAAAAATGCAAAACGTGTACCCACATATTACCAACAGATATAGTCCGTGTACCAAACACAAATCAGGACTATAAGGTCATGGGTTCCTTTTCTTGTACATCCTCCAACGTGGTGTGCATGATACAATGTACGAGGTGCCCTGGAAGTATCTATATTGGGGAAACTGCAAAGACTGCAAACTAGGATGAATCTACACAGACACACAATCAGGAATGAAATGGACACACCGGTGGGAAAACATTTCTCTGGACCTGGACACAGTATGACAGACTTAAAAGTCTTAATACTAAAAGGTAATTTTAAGGACCACAGGGAAAGGAACATTTGGGAATACAAACTAATGAAGATGTTTAATTCGTTGACACTAGGACTCAATTTAACACCTGGATTTATGAGTCACTACATGGATACAATTGACACCTCCACCAGATGGACCCCAGATAACTAAAGGTACTGTCACACTAGACGATATCGCTAGCGATCCGTGACGTTGCAGCGTCCTCGCTAGCGATATCGTCCAGTGTGACAGGCAGCAGCGATCAGGCCCCTGCTGGGAGATCGCTGGTCGGGGAAGAAAGTCCAGAACTTTATTTCGTCGCTGGACTCCCCGTAGACATCGCTGAATCGGCGTGTGTGACACCGATTCAGCGATGTCTTTGCTGGTAACCAGGGTAAACATCGGGTAACTAAGCGCAGGGCCGCGCTTAGTAACCCGATGTTTACCCTGGTTACCATCCTAAAAGTAAAAAAACAAACAGTACATACTTACCTACAGCCGTCTGTCCTCCAGCGCTGTGCTCTGCACTCCTCCTGCTCTGGCTGTGAGCGTCGGTCAGCCGGAAAGCAGAGCGGTGACGTCACCGCTCTGCTTTCTGGCTGCCCGGCGCTCACAGCCAGACCAGAGAAGCAGAGCGCCGAGGACAGACGCCTGTAGGTAAGTATGTAGCGTTTGTTTTTTTACTTTTTAGGATGGTAACCAGGGTAAACATCGGGTTACTAAGCGCGGCCCTGCGCTTAGTTACCCGATGTTTACCCTGGTTACCGGGGACCTCGGGATCGTTGGTCGCTGGAGAGCTGTCTGTGTGACAGCTCTCCAGCGACCAAACAGCGACGCTGCAGCGATCCGGATCGTTGTCGGTATCGCTGCAGCGTCGCTATGTGTGACGGTACCTTAAGAACATTATTCCCACTGAATCTCCATTTGTAAGAAAATGCCTAATTTGATTACCTTGGCTTATCTTTTCAGTCATCACACTTCCCACCCCCTAACAATCCTCCTGTACTATTCTTTAAATGTGCTTGTTTCTTATTAATCTATTTGTAATCTTGCCGAAGAAGGAGCCTTTGTGCTCTGAAAGCTGCAAACATATTATTTTCTGGTTAGCCAATAAAGGTATCACTCCTAGAATACTTCTGTCATCATGGGCAGAAAAATATTCACATCCATGCTTCCCACTGAATGTTATGCTTTTGCGAACGCCCATGAGGCTGGAGAAATTCCCATACAAATATCTGCAGCATTGTCATTATTCCGCACACTTTAGGGCCCTTCCGCAGCATCTCATGCTGTAGAAATTGTTTTCTTACACAAATCAGTAAATAATGGCACATTCATAACCACATGTTAATGAGGTTTCCCAGTGTGCAGTAGGCAGTGGCCCAGGAGTAATTATAGGTTGTGTAGGATTCAGGAGTGGTGTGGGAGGATTCGCTAGATATATGAAGACTCCCTTTGTCTTCATCTACAAAAAAAATAAACATTTAAATAGTATTGGTAGCAGAGAAAAGCAATAGGTAGCAGATTTAGGGACATGTCACCCAGACATAAGAAAATGGTGGTCAATCCATTATTGGTGCCAGAAGAAGACCACAAAGATATGGACACCAATTCAGGCCGAAGAGAACAGAAATCCAGGAAGTGTAAGTAGAACAGGGATCCCCAACCTGTGACTCCCGCCTGTCTGCGGTTAACTCATTGGTGCACGCATCATCTGGGCACAGCCAAGCCACGATTAGGGCCATCCCGGTCGGACAGTTCCTCCGGATGAGGCGGATTTGCTCGACCAACGACAGCTTTGAACAACAGGCGGAAGATCTGAGTAAACGCTTCCAAGAAAGAGGCTATAGTAAAAGGTGCATTCGATACGGGTATAACAGGGCCAGGAGGACTCCACGAAATCAACTGCTATATAATAAAACTAAAAGGGATGGGGGTAATGAAGCAATCAGATTTATATCTGAATATAACCATGAATGGAACAATATCAGAACCATCCTAAAAAAGCACTGGCACATTTTGAGTACTGAAACTGGGTCCGTTTCTATCCGACAGTCCACTCATGACCCCACGCAGGGCCAGGAACTTGAAAGACCTTTTGGTCAAAAGCCATTATACCCCACCCGTCACCAATTTATTTGGTATGTCACGACGGATTAAGGGATGCTATACGTACGGCCACTGTCTGGCCTGCGCCAATGTCCTGCGCAGCACCTCCTTTCACTCGGCGGACGGAAAAAAGGAATTTCAGATCAAAGATTATATCTCTTGCAGTAGCAAGAATGTCATATATTATGCTACTTGCGGTTGCCCACTTATATATGTGGGTTTGACTTCTAGAGAACTGAGAGTGAGGGTGAGGGAGCATGTGCGGGGCATTGGCGCAGCAAAGACAGTGGCTGACCTATCAGAATTAACCACCATCCCCAAGCACTTTAAAGAAGTGCACAACTGTGACCCAAAGAGTTTTAAGGTGCGGGGGATTGAATTGGTCCATATGGGGATAAGAGGTGGTAACATTAAGCAAGTTCTGGCCCAGCGAGAACTAAAATGGATAGTGGCCTTAGATTCGACAAAACCCCGTGGTCTGAATGAAGCCTTAAAGGGACACTGTCACCTGGATTTGGAGGGAACAATCTTCAGCCATGGAGGCGGGGGTTTTGGGGTTTTTGATTCACCCTTTCCTTACCCGCTGGCTGCATGCTGGCTGCAATATTGGATTGAAGTTCATTCTCTGTCCTCCATAGTGCACTCCTGCACAAGGCAAGATTGCCTTGTGCAGGCATGTACTACGGAGGACAGAGAATGAACTTCAATCCAATATTGCAGCCAGCATGCAGCCAGTGGGTAAGGAAAGGGTGAATCAAAAACCCCAAAACCCCGCCTCCATGGCTGAAGATTGTTCCCTCCAAATTCAGGTGACAGTGTCCCTTTAAATTTTGCTCCCTTTCTGTAACATGACACAGTATAGGTTTTGGTGTTATATATGTGTATACACACGTTCCCCTGCTGATTTCCCTCTTGTGTGTTGTTTTTATTCATGTTTTTAATTTTCATTTTTCTTTATTGATTTAGATTTATACATGTATATTGGACCCATTTCTCTCCTTGATCATGTTGGGGCTATCAAGCAACAGCATCATATGATATCATTCTCCCTGCAAGTACGGTGGATTATGGACCGCTGCCAGAACCGGACTTAGACATGTCATATAACATTGTATATTATCGATATTGCGGCGGCAGTGGTAATTCTGTACATTTAAGCTTGGTTGGGAATAGATGCTGTAGTGCGCGTGCGCGCGCTTGCCTCCGTCCCTGCGCCCCCTGTGTCCGGCCACTACACGTCCGCGGCTGTTGATCTGGTTGCTAGGTTTTCCTGCAGCCACTCACCTGCTGCTAGACGCTGGCCGGGCCGCGGGGTGGTGGGGGCGGAGAGCCGCGTGCGCATGAGCCGCTATTCATGGCTTGATGACTCACCTGGTCACATGACCATCATGTGATCTAGGAATTATGGGATATAAGGTCCTGCACGCCACTGAACAACACATCCCCTTGATAAAGCAGCAAAACGGTAGCGAAACGCGCGTCGGGGGTAGCGCCCAATCCAGGGATTACTTCCATTTGGTAAGATCCGTTTACATGTTGTGTCCCAGGAGGGGGGGTTCTTTACGCCAGGCAGCATTATACTCATGACACAAATAGTCCCAACAACATATTCATCTACCAAAATTACCATGCATAGACTGGCATATAAATGCTAAGTAGCATATCTATTAGAGGCAAAAAGACGACTCAAAATATATATAGGACAACAGGAGAGCAAATGAGTCAAACGGACATGCCACTTATAAACAAACGTGAAAAATCTTTATTAAATACAAGATTAAAAACATACACAGAGCTACCATAAAGCGTATGTACAGAACAACAGAGCAATCAATATATCCAGTGACGGCATAGTACAAATGGGTGTGTGGACAGATACCAAAAAATAAATAAGGAGCGGTAAGACTATACTTCCATGATGGGCACACACAGTGTGGTATAATATAAAAATGACTGCGGTACGCTGGGCAGAAGTTAGATGTAGATCATATGAATAGTACAACTAGTTATATATTGTATAGGTTCACAGGGAAAATTTAGGGAGGGGAGCCTATGTATAGAGCATAACATGTCATGTGACCTCCACTGCTCTAAGGCATACCCTTACCATATAACCCGCCAGATATAGATTACCTGTGAGATGGATTAAACCCAACAAGAGGGCCACAGCCGCAGTCATTTTTATATTATACCACACTGTGTGTGCCCATCATGGAAGTATAGTCTTACCGCTCCTTATTTATTTTTTGGTATCTGTCCACACACCCATTTGTACTATGCCGTCACTGGATATATTGATTGCTCTGTTGTTCTGTACATACGCTTTATGGTAGCTCTGTGTATGTTTTTAATCTTGTATTTAATAAAGATTTTTCACGTTTGTTTATAAGTGGCATGTCCGTTTGACTCATTTGCTCTCCTGTTGTCCTGGCATTATACTCATGTGGTTCTCCTGGGCACTCTTCATCTCTGCCCTCCTTTGTGGTGAAATTCCTCTTTGCACTGGCCGTTTTCCTATATGTCTATAGCTATAGTGGCAATATTTGTAGGGTACAGGACATTTAGGCCGGTTTACAATAGGGTTTACAATAGGGTTTTTCTCCCCTTTTTGGGGGTATGCTTGGAGATTTGGGATCTTTTCGTTGTATATTTAAATATGGTAACATTTTTGTAGCTTATATTATGTATACCCATATGTATGTATCTCTGGTGTTTTCATTGGTGTTTTTTATTGTGTGTCAGTTGTTTTAACTATTTTTCTAATAAATATATATTCTCTTTATAAACTCCCGTTGTCCTCCTGTGTGCACATTGTCCTATTGGGAGTAGCATGTAAAGTAGGCCGAGACATTGTCTCTGGCCACTGTGTTTACTATGAGTCTGGGTGTATTTGTAGTGTTGTGAGAGTGGCTGAATTGGGAATACAGAATGGGAGTTAAGTGGGAACCCTTGGATGAAATTATACTGTCTATAAGTGGCTTGTGACCATCTTTCAAAGTTGAATGTGGCTCTCAAGGTAAAAAAAATGGCTGGGAAATGCTGAAGTAGAAGTTCTGTTCTTGATGATACGTCACAGCATTTCAGTCCATACACCACACCATAGAACAGGGATGTCAAACTCAAATACACAGAGGGCCACAATTAAAAGCTTGGACAAAGTCGTGGGCCAACCCTGATATTTATTTAAAAAAAAAAGTCTACAACTGAGGAACTTTTTCCTTATCAATAAATATAACTATGAACATTTTCATATGGAAACAAACTTAAATGTCTTGTCCCACAAACAAAGTACGTTTTTCTGAATAGATCTTAGATGAAAATATTAGAATAATAACATAAGGCCCAATGGCCTAATTTATATATGTAATAACACAGGATACATTTTTTTTTGCATAATACAGATAATAAATAGTGATAAGCGAGTATACTTGTTACTCGGTTTTCCCCGAGCATGCTCAGGTGTCCTCCGAGTGTTTTGGCGTGCTCAGAGATTTAGTTTTCGTCGCCTCAGCTGCATGATTTGTGATTGCTAGACAGCCTAAATACATGAGGGGATTGCCTAACAAACAGACAACCCCCACATGTATTCAGCCTGTCTAGCAGCCGCAAATCATGCAGCTGAGGCTACAAAAATTAAATCTCCGAGCACGCCAAAATACTCGGAGGACATAATAAAGTATGATGCCAACAAAAGTGCCCCAAACAATTCCTCCACAGTATCCTCCGTACTCACTGTATGATTGTCCTTCTCTACCCCCCACCCCTGAATCACCCCCGACAAAGAATGGTGACCCCCATCACAGTATGATTCTCCAACTGTAATCCCCACACAGCCCTCCTTGCAGTATGATGGCCACAAATTGGAATCCATACAGTATAATAAGCCCAAATAGTCCTCCATACAGTATAACAGGGCCCTGCATTGCCTTCCATACAGTACAATGGCCCAACATAGTGCTCCATTTAGTATAATGGCCACAAAAAAGTGCTCCATACAGTATAATGGCCCTACATAGTGCTCCATAAAGTATAATGGCCCCACATAGTGCTCCATACAGTATAATAACCCCACAGAGTGCTCCATGCAGTATAATAGCCCAACATAGTGCTCTTTACAGTATAATGGCCCCATATAGTGTTTCATACAGTATAATGGCCCCACATAGTGCTCTATAGAGTATAATGGCCCCACATAGTGGTCCATACAGAATAATAACTGAACATAGTGCTCCATACAATATAATGACCCCATATAGTGCTCCATACAGTATATTGGCCCTACATAGTGCTCCATACAGTATACTGGCCTTCCATAGTGCTCCATACAGTACAATAGCCCCACATAGTGATCCATACAGTATAATGGCCCCACATAGTGCTCTATACAGTATAATGGCCCCACATAGTGATCCATACAGAATAATAACTGTTCATAGTGCTCCATACAATATAATGGCCCCATGTAGTGCTCTTTACAATATAATGGCCCCACATAGTGCTTCATACAGAATAATGGCCTTCCATAGTGCTCCATACAGTATAATAGCCCCACATAGTGATCCATACAGTATAATGGGCCCCACATAAAAAAAAAATAATAATAATCACCTCTGTCCATTCCCCCGCTGCTTTGGTCTCTTCCTGGTGTCTTCAGATCCTCTACACATCTTGGCACAGGTGAAGCATTGTAATTACAAACCTTGCACCCGCTGCACTGAAACGTCAGATGTAGAGGGGGAATGCTTTCAACTGTATTATCATTCAGGATGCCAATATAGTTGAAAGTGCAATGCCGAGTGAGGAACCCTCTGGCCCGCCGGCCAAAGTTTGACTTTTGTGGCCAAGAGGAACCATAAGACATTACTCTGGTCGAGATGGCAGCAGAATTGGGGGTAGTGCAGACAAAGTGGACCACACTGAAATCATTTATCTCAAACAAAAGGAGAAGTCTCAGGCTCTCAAAGAAGACAACAGCGGAACAGCAAGGTGTGAGTATCAATCAACGTGACGAGAAGACTGTGAAAATGCTATGATCCGAGGAGACAAGAGAAAAATAATGTGACAAGTGTGGCCCTCAGAGTATAAATCAAAGTTTTGGACACACCAGTTCATGAAATGGTTTGCCATGTTATTATTGGAATGTGCATATTGTAGAATTTAGACTGTAGGCAGAAAAACTACAAAACAGCACATAAGGAAACAAGGGGTAAAGAAGCATGTGAAACCAATCAGAATACGTTTTAACCTGATATTCCTGTAAGTACCCCCTTTTACTCTAATGGCACTCTCTTGGCATTCTTTCAATCAGTTTCATCAGGTCAGCACCTGTAATCGCTTACAGTGAACAGGAATGCTTGGTCAAGAGTTCATTTGTGTAACCACTGGTCTTCAGAAAGTGCAAGCATCAGGTGTTTTGCAGAGACAGTATTGGCACACAGCTCCGTACAGTGCTGAACCTAAAGGTACCTTCACACATAACGATATCGTTAACGATATCGTTGCTTTTTGTGACGTAGCAACGATATCGTTAAGGAAATCGTTCTGTGTGACAGCGACCAACGATCAGGCCCCTGCTGGGAGATCGTTGGTCGCTGAGGAAAGTCCAGAACTTTATTTCGTCGCTGGATCTCCCGCTGACATCGCTGGATCGGCGTGTGTGACACCGATCCAGCGATGTCTTCACTGGTAACCAGGGTAAACATCGGGTTACTAAGCGCAGGGCCGCGCTTAGTAACCCGATGTTTACCCTGGTTACCAGCGTAAAAGTAAAAAAAACAAACATTACATACTTACCTACCGCTGTCTGTCCCCGGCGCTCTGCTTCTCTGCACTCCTCCTGCACTGGCTGTGAGCGTCAGTCAGCCGGAAAGCAGAGCGGTGACGTCACCGCTCTGCTTTCCGGCCGCTGTGCTCACAGTGAGTGCAGAGGAGTGCAGAGAAGCAGAGCGCCGGGGACAGACAGCGGTAGGTAAGTATGTAGTGTTTGTTTTTTTTACTTTTATGCTGGTAACCAGGGTAAACATCGGGTTACTAAGCGCGGCCCTGCGCTTAGTAACCCGATGTTTACCCTGGTTACCCGGGGACCTCGGGATCGTTGGTCGCTGGAGAGCTGTCTGTGTGACAGCTCTCCAGCGACCAAACAGCGACGCTGCAGCGATCGACATCGTTGTCGGTATCGCTGCAGCGTCGCTGAGTGTGAAGGTACCTTAAGGCTGGAATCACACCAGCGTATGGCATCCAATGCAAAAGCATGGGATGCGATATGCTAATGATCCTCGGCTCCAGCTCTGCTGCGAGCGTGAGCTGAATATCAGTGATTTTTTATCGGATTGCACTCATCCGATTTCATCGCAACAGTGAGCGAGCCCTTATTCCACCACTGATCTAAGCCAAAATATGGCAAGAACCACTCAAATAAGAGAAACAACATTCCAATTTCTAGAACCCTGAAGGTATCCTCAAGTGCAGTCATGAAAATGGTCAATCACTTTGATCAAATTGGCTCTCATGAGGATTGCCCCAGGAAAGGAAGACCAAGAATGACCTCTGCAGCCCCAGATGGATTCATCGGAATTACGAGATTCAGAAACCACAAATTGACAGCACCTTGGAAAATAGCCTTCATAAATGATGGACATACATAAAATAGTGGACATACCTCAACATCAAATGTTTAGAGAAGACTGCGAGAAGCAGGGCTTTATAGTTGAATATCTACAAAAAATCCACTACTGAAGACTAGGGTTGAGCGAAACGGGTCGTTCATTTTCAAAAGTCGCCGACTTTTGGCAAAGTCGGGTTTCATGAAACCCGATCCGACCCCTGTGCGGGGTCGGCCATGCGGTACGCGACTTTCGCGCCAAAGTCGCATTTCAATGACGCGAAAAGCGCCATTTCTCAGCCAATGAAGGTAAACGCAGAGTGTGGGCAGCGTGATGACATAGGTCCTGGTCCCCACCATCTTAGAGAAGGGCATCGCAGTGATTGGCTTGCTGTCTGCGGCGTCACAGGGGCTATAAAGGGGCGTTCCCGCCGACCGCCATGTTACTGCTGCTGATCTGAGCTTAGGGAGAGGTTGCTGCCGCTTCGTCAGAAGCAGGGATAGCGTTAGGCAGGGTCCATTAACCACCAAACTGCTTGTGCTGTAGCGATTTCCACTGCCCAACACCACCTTCGGTGTGCAGGGACAGTGGAAGCTACATTTTTTTTTTTTTCCCCTCAGCGCTGTAGCTCATTGGGCTGCCCTAGAAGGCTCCCTGATAGCTGCATTGCTGTGTGTACGCCGCTGTGCAAACCAACTGCTTTTTTCAAAGCACAAATCCTCTTGTTCCTTCCTTTCTGCACAGCTATCTTTTTTGTTTGTCCACACTTTTTATTTAATTTGTGCATCAGTCCACTCCTTATTGCTGCCTGCCATACCTGGCTGAGATTACTGCAGGGAGATAGTGATTGTTGGACACTCCCTGTTTTTTTTTTTTGTTTTTTTTTTGTGGGAGATTAAGATTGACATTTCTGCTAGAGTGCCATCCCTGTGTGTGCCATCTCTCAGTCAGTGGGCCATAGAAAGCCTATTTATTTTTTTGCTTGATTTGGGTTCTAAAATCTACCTGAAAAAATCACTACATCAATCAGTGGGAGAAAAATATTGGCCTCAGGGCTTGTGTGCCACTCCTGACTCCTGTGTGCATCATCACTCACTCAGTGGGCCATAGAAAGCCTATTTTTTTTTTTTTTGCTTTATTTGGGTTCTAAATTCTACCTGAAAAAATCAATAAATCAATCAGTGGGAGATTAATATTGGCCTTTGGGCTTGTGTGCCAGTCCTAAGCGTGCCATCTCTCTCTCTCAGATAGTGGGCCATAGAAAGCCTATTTATTATTTTTTTTATTGGGTTTATAAATTTTCCCTGGAACAAAAAAAAAAAAGTGGGAGATTAATATTGGCCTCTGGGCTTGTGTGCCAGTCCTGAGCGTGCCATCTCTCTCACAAATAGTGGGCCATAGAAAGCCTATTTATTTTTATTTTTTTTGGTTTTATAAATTCTCCCTGAAAAAAAAAAGGGAGATTAATATTGGCCTTTGGGCTTGTGTGCCAGTCCTAAGCGTGCCATCTCTCTCTCTCAGATAGTGGGCCATAGAAAGCCTATTTATTATTTTTTTTATTGGGTTTATAAATTTTCCCTGGAACAAAAAAAAAAAAGTGGGAGATTAATATTGGCCTCTGGGCTTGTGTGCCAGTCCTGAGCGTGCCATCTCTCTCACAAATAGTGGGCCATAGAAAGCCTATTTATTTTTTTTTTTTTGGTTTTATAAATTCTCCCTGAAAAAAAAAGGGAGATTAATATTGGCCTTTGGGCTTGTGTGCCAGTCCTAAGCGTGCCATCTCTCTCTCTCAGATAGTCGGCCATAGAAAGCCTATTTATAATTTTTTTTATTGGGTTTATAAATTTTCCCTGAAAAAAAATAAAAAGTGGGAGATTAATATTGGCCTCTGGGCTTGTGTGCCAGTCCTGAGCGTGCCATCTCTCTCACAAATAGTGGGCCATAGAAAGCCTATTTATTTTTTTGGTTGATTTGGGTTCTAAATTCTACCTGAAAAAATCAATAAATCAATCAGTGGGAGATAAATATTGGCCTCTGGGCTTGTGTGCCACTCCTGACTCCTGTGTGTGTCATCTCTCACTCAGTGGGCCATAGAAAGCCTATTTTTTGTTTTATTTGCTTTATAAATTCTCCCTGAAAAAATCATTTTTATTTTATTTGGTTTCTAAATTCTTCCTGAAAAAATCATTTTTTTAAAAAAAAATTTTTTCTAAAGTCTCCCTGAAAAAAAAAAAAAAAAATCAAATCAGTGGGAGATTAATATTGCCCTTTCTGCTTGTGTGCCAGTCTTGACTCCTGGGTGTGCCATCTCTCTCTCTCTCTCCAATTGTGGGCCATAGAAAGCCTATTATTTTTTTAGCTTGATTTGGGTTCCAAAATCTACCTGAAAAAATCACTACATCAATCATTGGGAGAACAATATTGGCCTCTGGGCTTGTGTGCCACTCCTGACTCCTGTGTGCGTCATCTCTCACTCAGTGGGCCATAGAAAGCCTATTTTTTGTTTTATTTGTTTTATAAATTCTCCCTGAAAAAATCATTTTATTTTATTTGGTTTCTAAATTCTTCCTGAAAAAAATCATTTTATTCTATTATTTTTTTTTCCTAAAGTCTCCCTGAAAAAAAAAAAAAAATCAAATCAGTGGGAGATTAATATTGCCCTTTCTGCTTGTGTGCCAGTCTTGACTCCTGGGTGTGCCATCTCTCTCTCTCTCTCCAATTGTGGGCCATAGAAAGCCTATTATTTTTTTAGCTTGATTTGGGTTCCAAAATCTACCTGAAAAAATCACTACATCAATCAGTGGGAGATAAATATTGGCCTCTGGGCTTGTGTGCCACTCCTGACTCCTGTGTGCGTCATCTCTCACTCAGTGGGCCATAGAAAGCCTTTTTTTGTTTTATTTGTTTTCTAAATTCTCCCTGAAAAAAATCATTTTATTTTATTTGGTTTCTAAATTCTTCCTGAAAAAATCATTTTATTCTATTTTTTTTTCCTAAAGTCTCCCTGAAAAAAAAAAAAAAATCAAATCAGTGGGAGATTAATATTTACATTTGTGCTTCAGTGACAGTCCTGCGTGTGTGGCATCTCTCTCATTTGTTGCCACCAACAACAGAGTGTGTAACATTGTGCCTGATTTTCGTTGTGGTCTCACTCACCTGTAAAGGGGTAGCTAAATCATACTGAAGTTATAGCTCACCGTGTAAGTTGTGTGACAGCAACAAATACCGTTAGTTTGGTTACGTTTTTAAAACAATGAGGAAGTCTGGTGGAAGAGGTCGTGGCCGGGGGCGTTCATTGTCAGCTGGTAATGAGGGTAGTGGTAGTGGTGGAGCATCAGCTGGTCGTGGGAAAAAAAATATTGCACCTAAGTCTGGAGCTGTGGAGCCAGGTTCGTCGTCTGGCTACACAAGGCCTCGAACGCTCCCTTTTCTGGGAGTAGGAAAACCGCTTTTAAAGCCGGAGCAGCAAGAGCAAGTTTTGGCTTATCTTGCTGACTCAGCCTCTAGCTCTTTTGCCTCCTCTCGTGAAACTGGTAAATGTCAAAGCAGCGCGTCGTTAGTGGATGTTCACGGTCAGGGACAAGTCGCTTCCTTGTCCTCTTCAGCAAAAACAACAACAGAGAAGAATGCAGCAGGCGACACAACGGGTTACTCCATGGAGCTCTTTACACATACCGTCCCTGGCTTAGAAAGTGAAGCAGTTAACAGTCCATGCCCATTACAAGTTGAATCTGACATGGAGTGCACTGATGCACAGCCACAGCCAGACTACTATGCTGGTCCTTTGACTCAGACCACAACATTGCCCTCGCAGGGTAATGATCAAGAATCAGACCCTGATGAGACTATGTTGCCCCATCACGAACGCTATACCACCGACCGACACGGTGACACAGACGAAGTTGCACACGAGCTACAAGAAGAGGTAATAGATGACCCAGTTCTTGACCCCGATTGGCAGCCATTGGGGGAACAGGGTGCAGGCGGCAGCAGTTCTGAAGCGGATGAGGAGGGGCCGCAGCAGGCATCAACATCGCAACAGGTTCCATCTGCCGGGCCCGTATCTTGCCCAAAACGCGTGGCAAAGCCAAAACCTGTTGGAGGACAGCGTGGCCATCCGGTTAAAGCTCAGTTTGCAATGCCTGAAAAGGTATCCGATGCTAGAAAGAGTGCAGTCTGGCATTTTTTTAAACAACATCCAATTGATCAGCGCAAAGTCATCTGTCAAAAATGTTCAACTACCTTAAGCAGAGGACAGAATCTGAAAAGTCTCAATACAAGTTGCATGCATAGACATTTAACCACCATGCATTTGCAAGCCTGGACTAACTACCAAACGTCCCTTAAGGTTGTAGCACCCTCGGCCAATGAAGCTAGTCAGCAACGCAACATCCCTTCCGGCAGTGTAGGGCCACCATTTTCCGCACCACCTGCAGTATCTGTGCAGGTTTCTTTGCCAGGCCAAAGCAGTCAGGGTCAGGGAATCACCAGTTTCGTAGTAGGAAACACTGCATCTAGGGCACCGGCGGCAACAATACCATCTCCCACCGTCTCTCAGTCTGCCATGTCCACCGGCACCCCCGCTAGTTCCACGATCTCCAGCTCTCCAGTCCAGCTCACCCTACATGAGACTATGGTTAGAAAAAGGAAGTACTTAGCCTCGCATCCGCGTACACAGGGTTTGAACGCCCACATAGCTAGACTAATCTCGTTAGAGATGATGCCCTACCGGTTAGTTGAAAGCGAAGCTTTCAAAGCCCTGATGGACTACGCTGTACCACGCTACGAGCTACCCAGTCGACACTTTTTTCCAGAAAAGCCATCCCAGCCCTCCACCAGCATGTTAAAGAGCGCATCGTCCATGCACTCAGGCAATCTGTGAGCACAAAGGTGCACCTGACAACAGATGCATGGACCAGTAGGCATGGCCAGGGACGTTACGTGTCCATCACGGCACACTGGGTGAATGTTGTGGATGCAGGGTCCACAGGGGACAGCAAGTTTGGGACAGTTCTGCCTAGCCCACGGTCTAGGAAACAGTTGGCTGTAGCCGTTCGCACCCCCTCCTCCTCCTCTTCGTCCTCCTGCAGAAGCGAGAGCTCGTCCACAGACCGCAGTCGCACAACCACTCCATCCGCAGCTGCCACTGTTGCACACTAGGTCTCCCATTATGGGGCAGCTACTGGCAAACGTCAGCAGGCTGTATTGGCTATGAAGTGTTTGGGCGACAACAGACACACCGCGGAAGTTCTGTCCGAGTTCTTGCAGAAAGAAACGCAGTCGTGGCTGGGCACTGTAGATCTTGAGGCAGGCAAGGTAATGAGTGATAACGGAAGGAATTTCATGGCTGCCCTCTCCCTTTCCCAACTGAAACACATTCCTTGCCTGGCTCACACCTTAAACCTGGTGGTGCAGTGCTTCCTGAAAAGTTATCCAGGGTTATCCGACCTGCTCCTCAAAGTGCGTGGACTTTGCTCACATATCCGCCGTTCGCCCGTACACTCCAGCCGTATGCAGACCTATCAGCGTTCTTTGAACCTTCCCCAGCATCGCCTAATCATAGACGTTGCAACAAGGTGGAATTCAACACTGCACATGCTTCAGAGACTGTGCGAACAGAGGCGGGCTGTTATGTTTTTGTGGGAGGATACACATACACGGGCAGGCAGTAGGATGGCAGACATGGAGTTGTCAGGTGTGCAGTGGTCGAAGATTCAAGACATGTGTCAAGTCCTTCAGTGTTTTGAGGAATGCACACGGCTGGTTAGTGCAGACAACGCCATAATAAGCATGAGCATCCCCCTAATGCGTCTGCTGATGCAAAGTTTGACGCACATAAAGGATCAGGCGTCTGCAGCTGAGGAAGAGGAAAGCCTTGATGACAGTCAGCCATTGTCTGGCCAGGGCAGTGTACAGGACGAGTTAGCGGGCGAAGAGGAGGAGGAGGACGAGGAGGATGATGGGGATGATTATATTTTTAATGAGGAAGCTTTTCCGGGGCCACTGGAAATTGGTGGCGCGGCAAGGCCGGGTTCTGGTTTTTGGAGGGACACAAGTGACGTGGATTTGCCTGAAACTGCCCCTCAACCAAGCACAACCGCAGATTTGAGAACTGGAACTCTGGCCCACATGGCGGATTATGCCTTACGTATCCTCAAAAGGGACACACGCATAACTAAAATGATGAACGATGACGATTACTGGTTGGCCTGCCTCCTTGATCCTCGCTATAAAGGCAAATTGCAAAATATAATGCCACATGAGAACTTGGAACTAATATTAGCAACCAAACAATCAACTCTTGTTGACCGTTTGCTTCTGGCATTCCCTGCACACAGCGCCCGTGATCGTTCTCACACAAGCTGCAGGGGCCAGCAGACCAGAGGAGTTAGAGGGGCAGAAATCAGAAGTGGCGTTGGCCAGAGGGGTTTTCTGACCAGGTTGTGGAGTGATTTTGCTATGACCGCAGACAGGACAGGTACTGCAGCATCAATTCAAAGTGACAGGAGACAACATTTGTCCAGTATGGTTACAAACTATTTTTCATCCCTTATCGATGTTCTCCCTCAACCGTCATTCCCATTTGATTACTGGGCATCAAAATTAGACACCTGGCCAGAATTGGCAGAATATGCATTGCAGGAGCTTGCTTGCCCGGCAGCTAGTGTCCTATCAGAAAGAGTATTCAGTGCTGCAGGTTCAATACTAACAGAAAAAAGGACTCGTCTGGCTACCCAAAATGTAGATGATCTAACCTTCATTAAAATGAACCACAACTGGATTTCGAAATCTTTTGCCCCACCTTGCCCGGCTGACACCTAGCTTTCCTATGAAAAGGTCTTGCCTGTGGACTATTCTGAATGTCTTTTCCAATCTCGTAATTTTCTGCACCTGATTGTCCAGCATACGACATGTTTACACCTCACTAAATGGCCAAACTCCCCACACGGGGCCGTGGTATCGACACTTGGCGACAGCACCCGTGAGAGTGCTGTTTGTCTGAAGAGGTGGGTGTGCCCGCTTTTGGTCGACGGCACTGCCACTGGGTCCCTCCTAGTACAATAAAGTGTCTCTGGTGGTGGTGGTGCGCACCCAACGTCAGACACACCGTTGTAATATGAGGGGCCCTGGGCCTGTACCGCCGGCCACAAGACAGTTCCCCCCCCCCCAGCTCAAACAGTGCTCTACCACTTGCAAAATTATCTCACAGCTCCACCAATGTTTAGTCTATGCGCTGACATCCTTCAATGCCTGCCACTGACAATACCATCGTATTGACATTTTTGTTATGTTAGGCCTTCGAAGCCTGTCTGCGGTCACTCCTTCCACTATGCCTCCACTGACCACACCACTGCTGCCCGTGTACCCCTGGAACCAATTTAAAATTGCCTACAGCCAGCCCAATTTTTTTATTTTAGGTCTTCGATGCCTGTCTGCGGTCCGTTCTTTCTACTACTACTACACTGACCAGGCCACTGCTGCCCGTGTACCCCTGGAACCAATTTAAAATTGCCTACAGCCATGTGTTATTATTTTAGGCCTTCGATGCCTGTCTGCGGTCACTCCTTACAATATGCCTCCACTGACCACACCACTGCTGCCCGTGTACCCCTGGAACCAATTTAAAATTGCCTACAGCCAGCCCAATTTTTTTTATTTTAGGCCTTCGATGCCTGTCTGCGGTCACTCCTTCCACTAGGCCTCCACTGACCACACCACTGCTGCCCGTGTACCCCTGGAACCAATTTAAAATTGCCTACAGCCATGTGTTATTATTTTAGGCCTTCGATGCCTGTCTGCGGTCACTCCTTACAATATGCCTCCACTGACCACACCACTGCTGCCCGTGTACCCCTGGAACCAATTTAAAATTGCCTACAGCCAGCCCAATTTTTTTATTTTAGGCCTTCGATGCCTGTCTGCGGTCCGTTCTTTCTACTACTACTACACTGACCAGGCCACTGCTGCCCGTGTACCCCTGGAACCAATTTAAAATTGCCTACAGCCAGCCCAATTTTTTTATTTTAGGCCTTCGATGCCTGTCTGCGGTCCGTTCTTTCTACTACTACTACACTGACCAGGCCACTGCTGCCCGTGTACCCCTGGAACCAATTTAAAATTGCCTACAGCCATGTGTTATTATTTTAGGCCTTCGATGCCTGTCTGCGGTCACTCCTTCCACTAGGCCTCCACTGACCACACCACTGCTGCCCGTGTACCCCTAGAACCTATTTATAATTGCATAGAGCATCCTTTTTTTAATAGTAGGCGTACAAAGTCTGTCTGCGGTTCACTATTGAAATTGTCCTCCACTGCCCAGAGCACTGCAGCTTGTGTACCCCTGTAACTTTTTTCTGCTGCAGTGAGCCACATTGTTGGTTTGAGTCCTACTACCTGTGTCTGTCTGCGCCACTCAATTCAGCTGTGTTCCTTTGAAAAAAGCTGAGCGTCAATAGTCTTGTTTTCAGCCTCTAGGAATTTTAAAACTGCATTGGGTGTACAACTTTGGTAGGGCCTACTAACGGTGTCTGCCTCCCCAAGGTGTTCCCCAGGTTTCCTCTCCATTGCTTCAATCTTCATGCTCTCGTTTAGTAGTTGTTGGAAACTACGCTGCATTAGGCCTACAAATTGGGTATGGGGTGTAGAGAGATGGTGTGTTCCACTCCAAGGTGTTCCCCAGGTTTCCTCTCCATTGCTTCGATCTTCATGCTCTCGTTTAGTAGTTGTTGGAAACTACGCTGCATTAGGCCTACAAATTGGGTATGGGGTGTAGAGAGATGGTGTGTTCCACTCCAAGGTGTTCTCCAGGTTGCCTTTCCTGAGCTTCGATCTTCATGCTCTCGTTTAGTAGTTGTTGGAAACTACGCTGCATTAGGCCTACAAATTGGGTATGGGGTGTAGAGAGATGGTGTGTTCCACTCCAAGGTGTTCCCCAGGTTTCCTCTCCATTGCTTCGATCTTCATGCTCTCGTTTAGTAGTTGTAGAAAACTACACTGCATTAGGCCTACAAATTGGGTATGGGGTGTAGAGAGATGGTGTGTTCCACTCCAAGGTGTTCCCCAGGTTTCGTCCACATTGCTTCGGTCTTCCGACTCTCGTATAGTAGTTGTAGAAAACTACACTGCATTAGGCCTACAAATTGGGTATGGGGTGTAGAGAGATGGTGTGTTCCACTCCAAGGTGTTCCCCAGGTTTCCTCTCCATTGCTTCGATCTTCATGCTCTCGTTTAGTAGTTGTTGGAAACTACGCTGCATTAGGCCTACAAATTGGGTATGGGGTGTAGAGAGATGGTGTGTTCCACTCCAAGGTGTTCTCCAGGTTGCCTTTCCTGAGCTTCGATCTTCATGCTCTCGTTTAGTAGTTGTTGGAAACTACGCTGCATTAGGCCTACAAATTGGGTATGGGGTGTAGAGAGATGGTGTGTTCCACTCCAAGGTGTTCTCCAGGTTGCCTTTCCTGAACTTCTATCTTCAGGCTCTCATTAAATTGTAGTTAAATGGAACAACTGCATTTGGCGTACTAGTTGGTTTGGGGCCTACTATCGGTGTCTGCCACTCCTTGCTGTTCTCCTGGTTTCCTGTCCTGAAATTCCATTTTCAGGCTCTTGTTAAGTAGTTGTTAATGTTAGACTGCATTTGGCCTACTAGTTGGGTTGGGGCCTACTATCGGTGTCTGCCACTCCTTGCTGTTCTCCTCAACTGAACAAAGCTGGGCCGCCTGTTTACTACGGTTGCCAATTTTGAACTGCATGTCGACTACTTACTGATTTGGGCCTACTCTCTGTGTCAGCCTCTCATTCCAGTTGTCCTCCACTGCAATGCCCCCTGGTTAGTCCTGTGTTACCAATTTTGAACTGCATTTAGCCCACTTTATTCTTTGGGCCTATATCTGTGTTTCCTCCTCATCCTGCCCATTGCCCAGCCAGTGATAGATGAGTCTGCTGGTACATTGACCCATAACGCAAAATTCCCCGTGCACGCTACACAGCAAGATTGTGACCCTGCTGAAAGTCAGGTTCCTCTTCCCGCATACCATACCACCTTACACGGGGACAAAGGGGAAGGTGCAGATGAAAGTGCAGGTTCCTTCATCAGGTGGGGGGAGGAATACTAGTTGGCGACGTCACTGGCACAGGGCCTCTCATAGTACGCAAAAGTGTTGCTGCCGGTGGGAGGCGCCCCCGCCGTGCAAACACACCGCTGTACTTTGAGGGGCCCTGTGCCAGTGCCAATGCCAACGAGTGGGCCCCCCCCTGCTTGCTCAGGATCACAGCACTTGCAAAGTTTCAATACTTACCTCTCCCTGCTCCACTGCCGTGACGTGGTCCAGATTTACTGGGCCCACTAATTACTTGAACCAGCCCTACCCCCCACAACTTTAGCCAAATGACCCCCAATTTCAAATGCCTTCCAATTATTATAAGGTAAATTACGATTGACAAGCTTCTTTAACAAGAATGGATATTTTTGCCATTAAAATGGGCAGTGTAGGTGTTTTCCTGGCCTCCACTCACTGCCGACTATGCTCCCCCATTGACTTGCATTGGGTTTCGTGTTTCGGGCGATACCCGACTTTTCGCGATAATCGGCCGATTCCACTCGACTCGACTTCTAAGATAGTCGGGTTTCGCGAAACACGGCTCGACTCTAAAAAGGTCAAGGTCGCTCAACCCTACTGAAGACCACAAAAAAAAGACTTTTCCAGGACATAGTAACACAAGGACTGTTAGATATTAGATCAGTTGAAATCTGCACTGTGGTCTGATGAGTCAAAATGTGATATTTTTGGTGCCAACTGGTATGTCTTTCTGAGACGCAGAAGATGTGAGCAGATGGTTTTTACATGTGTGTTGACAACCGTAAAGCATGGAGGGGAAGGTGTGATGCTTTTGGGATGCTCTTCTCTTGACACTGTTTGTGATTTATTCAAAATTTGAGGCACAGCATAGTTACCAAAACAATCTGCAGCAACATGCCACCTTATCCAGTTTGTACTTTGTGGGATCATCATTTATATTGCAACATGACATTGACTTAAAACACCTCCAGGCGATGTAAGGACCAAGAGACCAAGGAGGGGAGGGATGTGGGATGCATCAGATGGCATGGTGTCTTCAATCACCTGACATCAACCCAACGGAGATGATTTATGATGAGTTGAGCATAGAGTGAAGGCAAATCAGCTAACAAGTGCTCAACTCCTCTGGGATCTCCTTCATGACTGAAAGAAGCCATTACAGGTGATGACCCAATGAAGCTGTTGGAGAGAATACTAAGGGAGTGTAAAGCTATCATGAGAATACAGTGAGGAATATAAGCAATAACACATTCTTTTTTGTTTCATACATTATTTTACTCCTCTGAACAAAGAGAAACCGAGTCAATTTATGCTATTAACAATACAATGCAAGCATTTTATTAACATCAGCATTACAAACAATTTTTCAGGAGTTTATTGAAAAAATACAATGGATACATGTAGGTCTCAATAATGATGACCCAAAGTTCAAACAAGGGGGGCCAAAGGCAAAGCATGACGAAAAGTCATATGTCCAAATTTTATGTAGGTGGACTTGTGGTCTAAGTATACATTATCATGATGGGGTTGCCATTAGTTGTCATATAGCACTATGTTAGACCGAACTGAAATAAATCTATCGGGCAAACAAAGTGTAAGTGCATTAGGTAAATATACAAAAAAGGTTGCACTCTATTGTGCAAAAGCATGTCTAATCTGAAATATATGAAATATGAATAGCAAAATGGCTTTTGAACATTAGGAAAATATTTAAGAGACGCTTTGCACAGAATTTGATATAATCAAATAGTGTGAGCCCATCAACCGTCGTCAAGGTGGTCTCATAAACTGATGGGTCCCTGACCCCCCTGTCCAAATGTGAACACTTACCGAAGGCCAATGTCTGTATGCCTGGGTGAATGTGGACACCTCTGTTCAGCAAAGCCTACATATGAGTTAGCCGGGACCAAGTGTGATGAGATGCAATTAAAAACCACATGGTGATGGGAGGAGTGCTGAGTCAGTCAGCTACCATAGAAATGCCAAAAAAAGACTCGCACATCCAAATTAGTGTGAATAGGTGCATACCAGGAGCAGCTACCTCCATACATAAATATACAAAAAAGGTTGCACTCTATTGTGCAAAAGCATGTCTAATCTGAAATATATGAAATATGAATAGCAAAATGGCTTTTGAACATTAGGAAAATATTTAAGAGACGCTTTGCACAGAATTTGATATAATCAAATAGTGTGAGCCCATCAACCGTCGTCAAGGTGGTCTCATAAACTGATGGGTCCCTGACCCCCCTGTCCAAATGTGAACACTTACCGAAGGCCAATGTCTGTATGCCTGGGTGAATGTGGACACCTCTGTTCAGCAAAGCCTACATATGAGTTAGCCGGGACCAAGTGTGATGAGATGCAATTAAAAACCACATGGTGATGGGAGGAGTGCTGAGTCAGTCAGCTACCATAGAAATGACAAAAAAAGACTCGCACATCCAAATTAGTGTGAATAGGTGCATACCAGGAGCAGCTACCTCCATACATAAATATACAAAAAAGGTTGCACTCTATTGTGCAAAAGCATGTCTAATCTGAAATATATGAAATATGAATAGCAAAATGGCTTTTGAACATTAGGAAAATATTTAAGAGACGCTTTGCACAGAATTTGATATAATCAAATAGTGTGAGCCCATCAACCGTCGTCAAGGTGGTCTCATAAACTGATGGGTCCCTGACCCCCCTGTCCAAATGTGAACACTTACCGAAGGCCAATGTCTGTATGCCTGGGTGAATGTGGACACCTCTGTTCAGCAAAGCCTACATATGAGTTAGCCGGGACCAAGTGTGATGAGATGCAATTAAAAACCACATGGTGATGGGAGGAGTGCTGAGTCAGTCAGCTACCATAGAAATGACAAAAAAAGACTCGCACATCCAAATTAGTGTGAATAGGTGCATACCAGGAGCAGCTACCTCCATACATAAATATACAAAAAAGGTTGCACTCTATTGTGCAAAAGCATGTCTAATCTGAAATATATGAAATATGAATAGCAAAATGGCTTTTGAACATTAGGAAAATATTTAAGAGACGCTTTGCACAGAATTTGATATAATCAAATAGTGTGAGCCCATCAACCGTCGTCAAGGTGGTCTCATAAACTGATGGGTCCCTGACCCCCCTGTCCAAATGTGAACACTTACCGAAGGCCAATGTCTGTATGCCTGGGTGAATGTGGACACCTCTGTTCAGCAAAGCCTACATATGAGTTAGCCGGGACCAAGTGTGATGAGATGCAATTAAAAACCACATGGTGATGGGAGGAGTGCTGAGTCAGTCAGCTACCATAGAAATGCCAAAAAAAGACTCGCACATCCAAATTAGTGTGAATAGGTGCATACCAGGAGCAGCTACCTCCATACATAAATATACAAAAAAGGTTGCACTCTATTGTGCAAAAGCATGTCTAATCTGAAATATATGAAATATGAATAGCAAAATGGCTTTTGAACATTAGGAAAATATTTAAGAGACGCTTTGCACAGAATTTGATATAATCAAATAGTGTGAGCCCATCAACCGTCGTCAAGGTGGTCTCATAAACTGATGGGTCCCTGACCCCCCTGTCCAAATGTGAACACTTACCGAAGGCCAATGTCTGTATGCCTGGGTGAATGTCGACACCTCTGTTCAGCAAAGCCTACATATGAGTTAGCCGGGACCAAGTGTGATGAGATGCAATTAAAAACCACATGGTGATGGGAGGAGTGCTGAGTCAGTCAGCTACCATAGAAATGACAAAAAAAGACTCGCACATCCAAATTAGTGTGAATAGGTGCATACCAGGAGCAGCTACCTCCATACATAAATATACAAAAAAGGTTGCACTCTATTGTGCAAAAGCATGTCTAATCTGAAATATATGAAATATGAATAGCAAAATGGCTTTTGAACATTAGGAAAATATTTAAGAGACGCTTTGCACAGAATTTGATATAATCAAATAGTGTGAGCCCATCAACCGTCGTCAAGGTGGTCTCATAAACTGATGGGTCCCTGACCCCCCTGTCCAAATGTGAACACTTACCGAAGGCCAATGTCTGTATGCCTGGGTGAATGTGGACACCTCTGTTCAGCAAAGCCTACATATGAGTTAGCCGGGACCAAGTTTGATGAGATGCAATTAAAAACCACATGGTGATGGGAGGAGTGCTGAGTCAGTCAGCTACCATAGAAATGACAAAAAAAGACTCGCACATCCAAATTAGTGTGAATAGGTGCATACCAGGAGCAGCTACCTCCATACATAAATATACAAAAAAGGTTGCACTCTATTGTGCAAAAGCATGTCTAATCTGAAATATATGAAATATGAATAGCAAAATGGCTTTTGAACATTAGGAAAATATTTAAGAGACGCTTTGCACAGAATTTGATATAATCAAATAGTGTGAGCCCATCAACCGTCGTCAAGGTGGTCTCATAAACTGATGGGTCCCTGACCCCCCTGTCCAAATGTGAACACTTACTGAAGGCCAATGTCTGTATGCCTGGGTGAATGTGGACACCTCTGTTCAGCAAAGCCTACATATGAGTTAGCCGGGACCAAGTGTGATGAGATGCAATTAAAAACCACATGGTGATGGGAGGAGTGCTGAGTCAGTCAGCTACCATAGAAATGACAAAAAAAGACTCGCACATCCAAATTAGTGTGAATAGGTGCATACCAGGAGCAGCTACCTCCATACATAAATATACAAAAAAGGTTGCACTCTATTGTGCAAAAGCATGTCTAATCTGAAATATATGAAATATGAATAGCAAAATGGCTTTGAACATTAGGAAAATATTTAAGAGACGCTTTGCACAGAATTTGATATAATCAAATAGTGTGAGCCCATCAACCGTCGTCAAGATGGTCTCATAAACTGATGGGTCCCTGACCCCCCTGTCCAAATGTGAACACTTACCGAAGGCCAATGTCTGTATGCCTGGGTGAATGTGGACACCTCTGTTCAGCAAAGCCTACATATGAGTTAGCCGGGACCAAGTGTGATGAGATGCAATTAAAAACCACATGGTGATGGGAGGAGTGCTGAGTCAGTCAGCTACCATATAAATGACAAAAAAAGACTCGCACATCCAAATTAGTGTGAATAGGTGCATACCAGGAGCAGCTACCTCCATACATAAATATACAAAAAAGGTTGCACTCTATTGTGCAAAAGCATGTCTAATCTGAAATATATGAAATATGAATAGCAAAATGGCTTTTTTTTGTCATTTCTATGGTAGCTGACTGACTCAGCACTCCTCCCATCACCATGTGGTTTTTAATTGCATCTCATCACACTTGGTCCCGGCTAACTCATATGTAGGCTTTGCTGAACAGAGGTGTCCACATTCACCCAGGCATACAGACATTGGCCTTCGGTAAGTGTTCACATTTGGACAGGGGGGTCAGGGACCCATCAGTTTATGAGACCACCTTGACGACGGTTGATGGGCTCACACTATTTGATTATATCAAATTCTGTGCAAAGCGTCTCTTAAATATTTTCCTAATGTTCAAAAGCCATTTTGCTATTCATATTTCATATATTTCAGATTAGACATGCTTTTGCACAATAGAGTGCAACCTTTTTTGTATATTTATGTATGGAGGTAGCTGCTCCTGGTATGCACCTATTCACACTAATTTGGATGTGCGAGTCTTTTTTTGTCATTTCTATGGTAGCTGACTGACTCAGCACTCCTCCCATCACCATGTGGTTTTTAATTGCATCTCATCACACTTGGTCCCGGCTAACTCATATGTAGGCTTTGCTGAACAGAGGTGTCCACATTCACCCAGGCATACAGACATTGGCCTTCGGTAAGTGTTCACATTTGGACGGGGGGTCAGGGACCCATCAGTTTATGAGACCACCTTGACGACGGTTGATGGGCTCACACTATTTGATTATATCAAATTCTGTGCAAAGCGTCTCTTAAATATTTTCCTAATGTTCAAAAGCCATTTTGCTATTCATATTTCATATATTTCAGATTAGACATGCTTTTGCACAATAGAGTGCAACCTTTTTTGTATATTTATGTATGGAGGTAGCTGCTCCTGGTATGCACCTATTCACACTAATTTGGATGTGCGAGTCTTTTTTTGTCAGTGCATTAGGTAAATCAGTCATAGTTCCTGATTGCTAAAAGTATAAGTGAAAGGTAGGCATTAGTGGTGGTATTTAACCATACTGTGCGCCCTGCCTTTGCGTTGGTACCGTTTCTGAACGTATGTTTCACATATGTCAGTTCTTCAGGGGGCATGGCTTATGTGTGCATAAAGTGATATATTTATATACGGCTGTTCTGGTCACATGACCGGACCAAGGCCTATTGTGTGTTACGCAGGTGCACGTGTGCGGCGTGCCGAAAGCACAGACCAACCCATCCTTCTCATCGTCATGTGAGACGGCCGCCGCCAGGTCGCTCAACACGCAGGCGCTGACAGGACAGAAAGAGCGGATCGAACTGGAGAGTCGGAGGCTGCGCATGAATGCCCGGAGGCTAGTTATGTAAAAGAAATAATGGGATGCTGCAGCAAATAATTTTGATTTGTTCACGGCTACGAAGGACCTATACCTCTTTACCAGAAAACTGATCTTAAAAAAAGCTATATGATAAAGGGACAGTTGTCACAGTTTGTATATCCTTGGATAGCGAGGTGAAGAAAGAGGCACTTCAGGCACTTGAGGATGTCCTGGGGGAGCAGAACCTTGTAGGGCAGCACGGTGGCGCAGTGGTTAGCACTGCAGCCTTGCAGCGCTGGAGTCCTGGGTTCTAATCCCACCCAGGACAACATCTGCAAAGAGTTTGTATGTTCTCTCCGTTTGCGTGGGTTTCCTCCAGGCACTCCAGTTTCCTCCCACATTCCAAAGACATACTGATAGGGATTCTAGATTGTGAGCCCTAACGGGGACAGTGATGATAATGTGTGCAAACTGTAAAGCGCTGCAGATTATGTTAGCGCTATATAAAAATAAAGATTATTATTATTATTATTACCACTACAGGTATGTTTCCTCAATGTAGTTTCCCTTGGTCAACAAGATTTCCCCCTTGTCACTGTGTCCATCGGGGGACATTTTTACGAGACTAGCACTAAAAGATTTTCACAAAATTACAACTAAACGCAGATTCGATAATTTAGCATCTAAACAAAGAAAAGCATTACAGGATTTACAAACATATGATGACATCGTGATAAAACTAGTTGACAAGGGGGGAAATATTGTTTTGTGGCCAAAAAACATGTATAAGAGAGAGGCCCAAAGGCATCTTAAAGATAGGGATACCTATCTCAAATTACATCTGAACCCACTTGGGCCCTTTATCACTGAATTATAAGAAATTCTGGTACAGGCTTTTGAAAAAGGAATAATCCCAAAACAAATCCTTGATGGCCTCTTGACAAACTCACCAAAAATCCATATGTTGTACTTTATACAAAAATTGCTTAAAAATCCCACTGACCCTCCCCACCATCCCATTGTGTCTGGCACAGGCGGGTTATGCGACCCCATATGTAAATTCATAGTCAGTGGGCTTCAATTGGAAGAAGATATGTTGTTAGTTACGGCAGACATCGAAGCCTTGTACACCTTCATCCACCATGAGGACAGGTTGGAGGCGATCCGTTTCTTCCTGGGGGTGAGCAACTAGGATAGCTAAATGTGTGAATTGATCATGCAACGTCTAACCTACATACTCACGTGGATTTTTTTGTATTTAAGGATGTCTTCTATCTTCAGCGCCGCGGCACTGCCATGGGTACGGCCTGCGCGCCATCCTTTGCCAATCTCTTCCTAGGATATTGGGAGAGGGAGATTTTTGGTGGGGGTGGCTCCCAGGCCGTGGACAATGTGCAGTGCTGGCTGCTCTACATAGATGACATTTTTTGTCATCTGGCAGGGCCAATTTCAGCACAATTCATGAGACAATTGAATCATAATAGATTCAATATTAAACTAACATATACATCTAGCAAAACTGAGGTGGACTTCCTGAACATCAACATCACTAGTGACCAACTTTTGCATCTACAGACAGATGACTTTTGGAAGCACACCTCAGTGAACTCCCTGTTGCATGCGAATTCAAGCCATCCTTATAGTACTATCAAAGCCATCCAAGTTGGTCAGTACCTCTGGATGAGGCGGATCTATTCCTCTGACTTCAAATTCGAGGCACAATCAAAAGATCTAAAAGGTTTCCAGCTAGGAAACAGCAACACATGCATCAAAGCAGGATATGTGAGGGCCAAGCACCATATCCAAGATGCACTATTACATCATCATACTAAAGAGAACAAAAAGGAAGATAAAATTAATTTTATCTCCACATATAATGGTGAATGGGCCACAATGAGGAGGTGTCTACTGGAAAACTGAGTCCATTCTTTCCAGACATTTGTTGAACTTTCCCCTTATGACCTCAAGGAGGAGTAGAAACCTTGGAGACATGTTTTGGAATAGCCATTATGTCTCCACCACTAAAAAGAACCCCTTTGGATCAAGACGCCCAACTCCAGGTTGCCTCCCCTGTGGGAAATGTATTGCATGCAAAAATATCTGTTCTTCTTCTAACTTTGAATCTGTAGATGGTAAGATAATTTTTACCATCAAACAGCATATTAGGGGAATACTATGCAGGTCATCTACTATGCTAGATGTAGTTGTCCAAAAATCTACATTGCATTAACCTCGAGACATCTGAGAATGTGCACACGGGAGCATGTGTGCGATATTATGCAGGAACTGCTCTTATCTAATTAAAGACAATTCCTCACCACTTCAAAACTGGTCACAAGTATAACCCAAGGTCCTTTTTGTTTAGAGGAATAGGTCATATTCAGTGTAGAATAATAATTTTGCTAAAAAAAAAATGTAAATGGATAGCCACTCTGGGCACAATGTCCCCCCACGGTTTAAATGAGTCACTGGGCTTTTCCTCTTTTCTGTGAATATTTTGGCTAGTTTAAAATACATACATTTATATAATTTGTCTATATCCCTGGCCATTGCCCCATTGGGATGCGTTTTAAACAATAGTTTACAGTTGTGCTCAAAAGTTTACATACCCTGGCAGAATTTTTGCTTTCTTGGTCTTTTTTTCAGAGAATATGAATGATAACACCAAAACATTTTCTCCACTCATGGCTAGTGGCTGGGTGAAGCCATTTATTGTCAGACTACTGTGTTTTCTCTTTTTAAATCATAATGACAACCCAAAACATCCAAATGACCCTGATCAAAAATTTACATTCCCTGATGATTTTGGCCTGTTAACATGCACAGAAGTTGGCACAAATGGGTTTGAATGGCTACTAAAGGTAACATCCTCACCTGTGACCTGTTTGCTTGTAATCAGTGTGTGTGCATAAAAGCTGAGTGAGTTTCTGGGATCCAGACAGACTCTTGCATCTTTCATTCAGCCACTGACGTTTCTGGATTGTGAGTCATTGGGAAAGCAAAATAATTGTCAATGGATCTACAGGAAAAGGTAGTTGAACTGTATAAAAAAGGAAAGGGATACAAAAAAAAAATCCAACAAATTGATAATGCCAGTCAGCAGCGTTCAAACTGTGATTAACAAATGGAAAATCAGGGGTTCTGTAAAAATAAAATCACGGTCAGGTAGACCAACAAAAAACTTAATTTACAACTGGCAGGAAAATTGTTCGGGATGCAAAGAAAAACTCACAAATAATGTAACACCCCAGGTAACCGGTTGACTTGACAGATGTACAGAAGGCAGTCATTAACACACTCTACAAGGAGGGTAAGCCACAAAAGGTCATTGCTAAAGAATTATTAGGTTCTGTAGAAGGACGTAGATCTGGGTATTTATTATGATGGAATATAGGCTGAACTGGATGGACAAATGTCTTTTTTCGGCCTTACTAACTATATGTTACTATGTTACTAAGATGACTGTTCACAGAGTGCTGTATCCAAGCATATTAATGGAAAGTTGAGCGGAAGGAAAAACTGTGGTAGAAAAAGGTGCACAAGCAACCGGGGTAACCGCAGCCTTGAAAGTATTGTTAAGAAAAGGCTATTAAAAAATTGGGGAAGATTCACAAGGAGTGGACTGTTGTTGGAGTCATTGCTTCAAGAGCCACCACATACAGACATATCCAGCACATGGGCTACAAGTGTCGCATTTCTTGTGTCAAGCCACTCATGACCAATAGACAATGCCAGAAGCGTCTTACCTGGGCCAAGGAGAAAAAGAAATGGACTGTTGCTCAGTGGTCCAGGGTATTGTCTTCAGATGAAAGTAAATTTTGCATTTCATTTGGAAATCAAGGTCCCAGAGTCTGGAGGAAGAGAGGAGAGGCACATAATCCAAGCTGCTTGAGGTCTAGTGTGAAGTTTCCACAATCAGTGATGCTTTGGAGAGCCATGTCATCTGCTGGTGTAGGTCCAGTGTGTTTTATCAAGACCAAAGTCAGCGCAGCCGTCTATCAGGAAATTTTAGAGCACTCCATGCTTCCCTCTGCCGACAAGCTTTTTGGAGAAGGAAATTTCATTCTCCAGCAGGACTTGGCACCTTTCCACACTGCCAAAAGTGCCTATACCTGGTTTAAAAACAACAGCATCACTGTGCTTGATTGGCCAGCAAACTCGCCTGACTTTAACCCCGTAGAGAATCTATGAGGTATTGTCAAGAGGAAGATGAGAGACACCAGACCCAACAATACAGACGAGCTGAAGGCTGCTATCAAAGCAATCTGGGCTTCCATAACACAGCAGCAGTGCCACAGGCTGATCGCCTCCATGCCACGCCACATTGATGCAGTAATTGATGCAAAAGGAGCCCTGACCAAGTATTGAGTGCATTTACTGAACATACATTTCAGTAGGCAAACATTTTGGATTTTAAAATAATTTTTCAAGCTGGTGTTATAAACTATTCTAATTTACTGAGATAATGACTTTTGGGTTTTCATTGGCTGTGAGCCATAATCATCAACATTAACAGAAATAAACACTTGAAATAGATCACTCTGTTTGTAATGACTCTATATAATATATGAGTTTCACTTTTTGTATTGAAGAACTGAAATAAATTAACTTTTTGATGATATTTTAATATTGGGAGAAGGACCGGTATACTTAGGTCGCAAGTCCTACTACATAAGATTTGGACATATGAATTTTTGTCCTGCTTTGCCTTTGGCCCCCCTTGTTTGAACCTTAGGTCATCACTATTGAGACCTGGTACTGGTACTGGTATCTTTGCATTATTTTACGCCTCGTTTCCTTATGTGTTCTTACTCGAGTCTTTTAGCCTTCAGTCTGAATCTACAATGTGACATTCCAATAAGAACAAGAAAAAACATTGCTTGAACAGTTGTGTCCAAAACCTTTGACTGGTACATATTGTACATCCCTTCCAATATCAGTCACTTTTCCTGTTGTTGCCAGTGAGAGTGAACGGTGCTGGAGCTTATGACACTGCTGATGGAGCTGATAATGACTAATAATGTTTTTTGTCAGAAGTGATGATGACTGGTGTCAGAACAGGTTACGACTGGTAATAGAGTTGATGATACAGTCAAGGATTTAAGGTATATTTAGGCAGAGAAGTAGTGTGAGCAGATTCAGGGTCAATTACATAAGACCTATCTGCTGCATCCTGCACTCATCATTCGCATACAGAATGATCTGACTGACATCAAAGGACAGTACCATGACGTGAAGGTTCATATTAATCATATGTCTGCAGTCACCTTCCTTTGTGAATCTCATCCTCCACTTCTCCATTGGAGCGCCCACATGGGCAAGGGGTACTCAGAACCTGGTCTTTCGGTTCACAGGGGGATGTCACGGTGGCTGACCCAGTCCGTGGCCCTTGGGACGTTCGTGTAAAAGGGAAAAGTCTTTAAAGGGGAAATGTTCATGACGCCACCTGTGGTATTCACTGCTTTAAGGGGTCCGCTGGGGTGATGTTATGGCAGCTAGATGGTATACCTTCCCACAAGTGAAGTATGTCCCCAGAGCTTCCCAATGTGTAGATGGTGGATGGTGAGAGGCACAGTGAAGAACGAGGACACAGGGTTGCAGTCTCTTTACCTTTACTGAAGGCTTCAGCATCCACAGTCTAGAGTACCAGATCACAGGGCAGGCAGAGTCCGGCCAGTTTGGAGGCAAGTCCAGAGTCCCCTTATCCAGTTGGAAATCAGTAGCCTTCCTCTAGCACCATGGTGTTGTAGTCCCCCTACTGCTAAGCTTCTCATAAGGTCCTCACAGATGTTGTAGATGTTATGTCTCTCTCTCTGTCCCCCAGATGGATAGGACAAACCCGTATGACCGGTGGCTTGAGGCGTTTTACAGGGATTCTATCATGCCCCAGCCTCTAACCGGTGCCACCTTGCCTCCTGGGTGTAGGGCGGGCAGGTAATGTGAAATTAGCTGTCCTGCTGGTCTCTGGAACAAGGCATAAAGGACTGTTGCTCCCTCGGTGTTCCAGCTACCGGGATCCTGCGCCTCAGAAGGAGGCAGCCTGTGTAGGGCAGAACTCCTCCTGGTATCCACTCCTTTGCTATGACTTCTTCACCCTCTCTAGAATACAGTTCTCCTTCAGTGTCTCTTTCTAGAAGCTGCCACACTTAGGGCAGGCACAGCTCCGTGTCTTTATGTCTTGATCTCTGACAGGCTCCCACCCCTGCCAGGGACCAACTACCTGAGCAAAACTCAGCCAGCAACTGTCTAACTTCCTCCCCAGGCAACCAGTTTTACCTAAGTGTGAGGAGTGCCCTAATAAATAGGAGCATAGCTCCCCCTGGTGGCCTGGAGTGCGAAATATGTTGTATGTTTGTGATACCTGAATTCAGTTCTATTTCATTGCCTCCAAAAGTAATATCACTCCCCCTAGAGGAAAATGACATTACTGCAACGACCAGGACCCTGGGGCGCTGCACTATCATCCGGTGATAAATGCTGAATAAACATCTCTATCATCACATGAAAGTCTGCGAGGTGAACAATGATGAAGACAAAATTAAAAGATCTTCTGTTATAATTCATTGTGCCATCCTGGAAATAATCCTTCCCTAATATGACTCATGGACATAGGGTTGAAATACAATTTCAAGATGTCTGCATAACATGACTGAATGAAAATATTATTATTATTATTTATTGTTATAGCGCCATTTATTCCATGGCGCTTTACATGTGAGGAGGGGTATACATAATAAAAACAAGTACAATACTCTTAAACAATACAAGTCATAACTGGTACAGGAGGAATGAGGACCCTGCCCGCGAAGGCTCACAATCTACAAGGGATGGGTGAGAATACAGTAGGTGAGGGTAGAGATGGTCATGCAGCGGTTTGGTCGATCGGTGGTTACTGCAGGTTGTAGGCTTGTCTGAAGAGGTGGGTCTTCAGGTTCTTTTTGAAGGTTTCGATGGTAGGCGAGAGTCTGATGTGTTGTGGTAGAGGGTTCCAGAGTAGGGGTGATACGCGAGAGAAATCTTGTATACGATTGTGGGAAGAGGAGATAAGAGGGGAGTAGAGTAGGAGATCTTGTGAGGATCGGAGGTTGCGGGTAGGTAAGTACCGGGAGACGAGGTCACAGATGTATGGAGGACACAGGTTGTGGATGGCTTTGTACGTCATGGTAAGGGTTTTGTAGTGGAGTCTCTGGGCAATGGGGAGCCAGTGAAGGGATTGAATATTCATAATATAAAATATTATGAAAATTAGGAAAATTATTAGGAAAATATTCATGCTTAACTTTTTAACTGGGACCTACCGTCCCTCAGGGATAAACTGTGCTATGATGTAGATGGATGTGATAAGATGCTTAACTTTCTAGTGGGTCACAACCTTGCATACTGCCTCATGACCCCAGACCACTATGACTTAATTTGCTCTAATTTGTTCTAAGTCATAGTGCTATACTTTAGCCCACATAAATTTAGATTTCAGGAGCTCCCGACACATGAACCTGTGTGGGAGAAACTGTTTCATCACAGCAGCCGTTACCTGCTTTACTGAAATATGGTGTCCCTAAAGGCCCCTCTCTATTCTATATACCAGACCACATTGCAGTTTTCCTAATCTGATATTATTATTCTCTGCATGGATTTATATCAGATTAGTCGCACAGTAAATCCCATTATCTGGAATCCACCAGCGTCACTAAAACCTCTTATGTCTGATTATCCAGATTATCTAGCCGGACCCTAGGTCCTAACAGATTGATCTCATTGTGAGCGGATGATCTATGGCAGGGGTCCCCAACTCCAGTCCTCAAGGCCCACCAACATGTCATGTTTTCAGGATTTCCTTAGTCTTGCCCAGGTAATAATTGCATCACCTGTGCAATGCAAAGGAAATCCTGAAAACATGACCTGTTGGTGGGCCTTGAGGACTGGAGTTGGGGACCCCTGATCTATGGCGCCTGTGAAATGTCACTGCATCAGTAGAAGAGGACCTGGAATATGCCAGATCTGAGAGCTAATCCAACAATTGCACACAGATCTGAGAGATAATCCAACAATGGCACTCAGATCTGAAAGAGCAAGAGCACACAAATCTGAGAAGATACTTCGTAATGGTACACATAGTAGAGAGACATTCCAACAATTATTATTATTATTATTATTTATTATTATGGTGCAATGGTGCAACAATGGTGCACAGATCTGAACAATAGTCCAACAATGACGCACAGATCTGAGAGATACTCCTGATTCGCCCGCCAGGGCAATGGGGATACTTGGTACCGGGTCCGGTCGCTCTTAAAGGGGATGTCACGGTGGCTGCGACCTCGTCCGTGGCCCTGGGCGCTCACTTAAAAGGGGAAAGGTCTTTAAAGGGAATTTGGTAATAAAGTCTATTCGTGACGCCATCTTTGGTTCTCGGTTAGAGGGGACCGACGCTCCTTAAAGGGAACCTGTCACCTGAATTTGGCGGGACCGGTTTTCGGTCATATGGGCGGAGTTTTCGGGTGTTTGATTTACCCTTTCCTTGCCCGCTGACTGCAAGCTGGCCGCAATATTGGATTGAAGTTCATTCTCTGCCCTCCGTAGTACACGCCTGCGCAAGATAAGGGTGAATCAAACACCCGAAAACTCCACCCATATGACCGAAAACCGGTCCCACCAAATTCAGGTGACAGGTTCCCTTTAAAGGGGTCCTCTGGGGTGATGTTGTTGCAGCAAGATGGTAACGCTTCCCACAGGTGAAGCGGGGTCTCCAGGGCTCCCAGGGTATTTGGCAAGGATGGTGGGTTGCCGGTAAATAACGGATGACACAGAGTTGTAAAGTCTTTACCTGGTTTACTGGTGGTAGCAGTCTACAGTCCAGGGTACCAGGCACAGGTGGTGATGTGGTCCGGCCGGCCTGGAGGCAATACTGGATCCCTCTCCCAGGTGAGGTCCATAAGCCTTCCTACTCGCGCTAGTATGCAAGGTCCCTGCTGCCTGTAGCTTGCTGGCAAAGTCCTCCCACTCCTGTCCTGAGACAGGTACCTGTACGACGGGCAGCTTGAGCCATTTTATAGGGTCTCTATCATGACCCGGCCTCTCCAGGTGCTGCTTCGCCTTCAGGCGTGATGTGGGAAAATAACATACAGTCCTATGCCCTCCGGTTAAGCTATGTGTCCTAGAGTACAACACAGCCTCGGGCTCCTGGTGCCCGGTTCCTGCGCTTCGGCTCTAAGGGTGCCCGGTCACCGTTCCCCTCTAATTCCTTTTGCTTTCTCCACTGTGCTCCTTTCAATGGCTCCACTACATCCAACCCCTTGGGTTCAGGTCCTTCCCTGGAGCTGCATCTCAGTCCTGGCTGCACGGCTCCATTGTCTGCACTCTTCCAGTCTTCCTTCTCTCTCCTCTCCCTCCAACACACTATCTAACTCCTCCTCCAGACCAGGATATATCTATCTGAGGGAAGCTCCCCTGAATTCGGTTCCTGAGCTCCCCCTTCTGGCCTGGATTCAGAGTGTGTTGTGTGTAGGTGCGTTACCTGGTAAAGGGAATCCTCCTTGCCTCCAAGCATGATATCACCCTCCCCGAAAGGAAGGCAACATCACTGTAACAAACGTTTAGGCTACTTTCCCACTTCCGTCTTTTCAGATCCGTTGCAATGCGTCATTTTGGAAAAAAAACGGATCCTGCAAATGTGCCCGCAGGATCCGTTTTTTTCCCATAGACTTGTATTAGCGACGGATGGCCACACGTCGCATCTGCGGTGTGACGAACCCATCGTGTTTTGGTGGACCGTCGTCTGGAAAAAACGTTCACTGTAACGTTTTTTGTCTGCGTTGAAAAAACGTACAGCGACGGATCCTGCAGCATCCGTCATTGGCTAGAATGGAAGCCTATGGGCGCAGGACCTGTTGCTGTCCGTCAAATGACGGAATCCAGCAACAGATTACGTTTTTTTTATGCTGAGAGTGCCTGGAAGGATTTCTATTCCTTTAATTTAAAGCTACTTTCACACTAGCGTTGTTCGACGGACGTCAAAAAGCGTCTTTTTGTGAAAAAAACGCATCCTGCAAAATTTCACGCAGGATGCGTTTTTTTCCCATAGACTTGTATTGGTGACAGATCGCCTCGGATTGTCACGCGTTGTGTACGTCATGCAACGGATGCGTCAGAATTTGGCAACCCGTCGTCTGGATAAAAACTTTGATTGTAACATTTTTTGTCTGTGTCTGGAAAACGTGTCGCGACGCATCCTGCAGCATGCGTCGTTGGCTAGAATAAAAACCTATGGACGCAGGATCCATCGTGACACGTCGTATGACGGATTGCAGCTCTGCAATACGTTTTTTTACACTGAGCATGCTCAGAATCAGGATTTTGTAGCCAATTGGCCAGACACCCCTAAATCTATATAAACCTGGCCTGGGCCTTCAACCTCAAATGTGCCAGCAAGACTCCTGCCAGCCTGAACACAGCATCCAGCCTGAAGACAGCCAGCAAGCCTGAAGACAGACAGACAGCCAGCCTGAATACAGCCATCGAGTCTGAGGCCTGCCAGCAAAACCAGTATCAAGCAACCAGCTAGAGGCCTGCCAGCCAGTGTGAGTACTGCCATTTTTGTGTGCGTCTATGTGCATGTGTGTGTATGTCTGTGTGCCATGTGTCTCTATGACGTACTGAATACAGCCAGAGCCAAACCTGAAGACAGCCAGAGGCCTGCCATCGTCCTGAACGAGCTAGCGTCCTGCCAGAGTCCAGCTCCTTACTGAGGCCTGCCACTGTCCAGCCAGCATCCAGAGGCCTGCTATAAAACCTATGCAGCCAGAGGCCTGACTGTGGTGCCAGAAGCCAGAGTCAAGCAACAGCCTTCCAGCCAGTGTGCGTACTACCATTCTTGCGTGCGTCTGTGTGCATGTCTGTGTGTGCGTGCGTGCGTGCGTGTTTGTGTCTGACTGTGTGCTTTTGTGCATGTGCATCTGTGTGTTTGCGTACGGCTATGTGCTTTTGTGTGTGCGTTATGCCTGCGCCTGTGTTATGCCTGCGCCTGTGTGCTTTTGTGTGTGTGCATTCGTTGTGCATGCACCTGTGTGCTTTCGTGCGTGCATGCGTCTGGGTGATTGCGGGTGCATGCGTCTGTGCAACTGGGTGAGTGCACGTGCATTTTTTTTTAATGTGATGTATTTAACAAGTATTGTGGTCTGTACAGCATGTGGTTTCAGTGTGTGAGCGTGTGTCTTGCGTGTGTGTTTTGTTTTTTTCTTTCACATTTTTTTTTGTTTGTTTTAAAGGGAACCTGTCACCTGAATTTGGCGGGACCGGTTTTCGGTCATATGGGCGGAGTTTTCAGGTGTTTGATTCACCCTTTCCTTACCCGCTGGCTGCATGCTGACCGCAATATTGGATTTAAGTTCATTCTCTGTCCTCCGTAGTACACGCCTGCGCAAGATTGCCTTGCACAGGCGTGTACTACGGAGGACAGAGAATGAACTTCAATCCAATATTGCGGCCAGCATGCAGCCAGCGGGTAAGGAAAGGGTGAATCAAACACCTGAAAACTCCGCCCATATGACCGAAAACCGGTCCCGCCAAATTCAGGTGACAGGTTCCCTTTAATAAAATGTTTTATAAAAATGTCCGTAGTATCATTTCACAAAGGTAAATTTAAAACTGGTGTATGTACACAAATGGCCACACATGCAATACTGAGTTGGTTGAGGGTTTATTTTTTAATATAAAAGGTTATAGCCAATTTTTAAGGGTGTATTTTTTTAAGTTATTTTTAGTGATCTCTTCAAATCATATATGTGTTCAATTCATTTACAACTGGTGTGAAGGCATTTCAATTTTACAAGAGGGTTTTTTTTGTTTTTGTTTTTTTGGGGGGTGGGGGGAAATGTTTTGACAGCTGCCAAATTATTAAACTAGGTCAACCAGCTCAGACAGGTCTTCCTGGGTTTATTTTTTTTGGTTGTTTTTCAAAATGTTTGTTGGCCTGCTTTAACATTGCTCTGATAATTTGAGCAGGGTGATTTTTTAATCTGTAACTTTAGCTACTTTCAGGGGTTTGTGGGTCTAAGTATAAATTTTTTTTATACTTACAGATCCATCAGGGAACACTCAGGCAGCAGGGACCACCAGGACACCAGGGACCACTGAGCCATCCAGACAGTTTCCTGATGTATTGTAGCTTACAAGTGTCTTCATTTTTGCAGATACACCAGGGACCGCCAAGATAAAGACCCCGAGACACCAGGGACCACCAAGATAAAGACCCCGAGACACCAGGGACCGCCAAGATAAAGACCCCGATACACCAGGGACCGCAGTGTGAGCCCATCCAGCCAGTTTCCAGATGTAAGTATAACAGACCACAGACCTTGGAATATATTTGTATAGTAGCTTACAAGAGTCTTTGTTTTTTCAGATACACCAGGGACCACCGAGCCAGCACTAAAATTAAAAATGTCTTCTTCTGGGAGCCCTCCTCCACAGCGTCAGCATATTGAGGTACATTTAAGTTTTGGGGTTTTTGGTGTTCTAGTTTAAATTTTTGTAAACCACTATATGCATTATGTTTTCACAGGAAGCTGAAGCAGCTGAGGGCCTCTCAGAAGAAGACGAGAGGGGTGGAGAAATACAAGGAGCGGGCACACAGAGTGTAAGTTGTGCCAAAACAGTCGCTTCACACATATCAGTGCACCCAACACATATGCCTACATAAAAAATTATTCTTTTTAATTTTCTTTTAGTCTGCTGCACATGAAGTTGCTCCCAGAGTCGGAGTCGTTATCGCCGCTGCGGTCAGCCAGCAAGGAGTTTTTTTGTTTTTTTTTTTGGGGGGGGGGGGGGGGCTTGGTACTTTTAGTTTCAGTGTACTAATTTTTTTTTAAATTTTTTTTCTCTTTTCACATATTTCACAGCGTGCTCCCGACTCGGACGACGAACAAGGACTCGATGTGGACCTTCTCATCGAGGAGGTCCGCGAGCAGGAGCCACTCTGGAATATGACTGACCGCAGGCATTCAGACAAGTTTATCACACGTCGGCTTTGGTTGGAAGTCTGTCATAATGTCATCAGCAACTGGGAGGACCTAGATTCAAGGCAGCAGACTCTAGAGCGTAAGTAGTTAAAATTCAGTGTGGCACCCCTAGGGGTATTTGCTACAAAAATAGTTACTGACAGTAAATACAAATACTAAAATAGCAAGACTGCACTACCACCTCCGGCCAGAAGGGGGAGCTCCAGAGACTCCCCTTGATCCATTCTGGTCTGAGAGAAGAAATGGCAGTTGGGCTAAGGAGCTGAAAGTGAGAGGTCATACAGCTGAATTTCTAACAGTCCTGTGACTGTTTCCAGGCCTAAATCACCGGCCTGAGGAGAAGAGGGACAGAGAAAAAGGACATGGTGAGAACCGGGTAGCATTAATCACTACCCAGAACAGGCGCAAAGACGGATACCGGATCCGTGGCTGTATTCATTATATATAATACAGCAACCGGAAAAACGTGAGGTGATATCAGCTTCACTAGGGCCGGACGCAGCAACAGACACAGAGTTCAGTGGTACTCCCGGGGGGGGGTTAAGCTGATAAAAGGACTCAGGTTGCCCGTCGAACCAGGACCCGGAGGGGACAGATTGGGCCGGCAGCCAGTTCACATACAGCAGCAGGGCCACACAGAAATTGCGTACAATAAGAGGCGAAGACCCCGGCAGGGTCAAAGTAACTCAGAGTTCCCATACAGACTCCGGTGACAGGACTGGTTGTAAATCCCTTTATGTTAAAGTAAACTGGTTAAAAGTTTCAGTGCCTCAGTCTTTCATTTGGACAATAGCCAATATCCAGGATCGGGATCATCGCCGCTGGGAGAACCTGCTGCTGATCAAGTAAGTGCCTGCTCCCTCACGATACCCCTTACACTGTGCATTGCCTGAGGCTACAGCACCGGGTCAAGCCACCCGTGACATCCCCCTTTAGAGACAGACCCCATTGGTCCGGTGCTGGGTATCCCGGTCTCCTGGGCGTCACAATTGGCGTCACGAACAGGATCTAGCCAGCCCGTATACCGGGTATTGTGTGCCGTGATTGGAGCCCAAAACTGTGAAAACTTGGATGAAAAATCTTGAAAATTGACTTTATTAAAGAAAAATCCATTCCCCATTGAAAACTATTGAAAGTGACTTTTCCCCATTGGTTATAATGGAGTAAAGATGGCCGCCATCCCCTGAGGTAATCACCTCATAACCGTTAGGCACGAGACTGTTAATTGAGCTACGCCATCACCTGAACCCCAGTCTGACTGAAAAACTTCAGAATCTGCCATTACAGAGCGCGCGGCGGGCGGGAGCAGCAGGGGGCGTGTCATTGTGGGCGGCACCAAGCTGAGCGCTCTGACGTCAGAGCAAGGGGAAAACCGATCCTGCTGCACAGCGGAACGAATCTACACTTTTCCGACGGAAGCAGAGGACCGGAAGGGTCCGGATTAACTAAGGGGGCACAGTATGTCGCAGCACGGAGACGCCGCAGCACCTGGCGACGCTAATGCAGCTCTGAAAGACAGAGTGTCGATAGAGAGTCCAGTAGCGCAGCGGTGCAAGGAGTGGCGCCCATCATGCCGGTGCTGATGCCATATACCCCGGGTGGCCCATGGCTTCCAATGTATGAAGGTGAGCCTAATACCCTTGACGATTTCAGAGAAAAGATGCTGGCCCATTTTGACATGTTCCCCGTGGGTGAAGTTCAGCGTGTTAGTCTCCTGATGATGCAGTTAAGTGGCCATGCTAAGCGAGAAGTCACAGCATGGGCAGCTGATCTGAAAGGCACTGTTGAACGCATATTTGCTGGATTAAAAGCTACATTTGAAACTACTGCCAGCAGCAAAGCTAAAGTACGATTCTTTAATTGCAAACAAAAAGTTAATGAGGGCGTGAGAGACTTTGCCTTAAACCTGCAGGAAGCCCGTAAATCACTTACACTGGCTGAACCCATTTTTAACACCGGAGCGGATAAACTGCTAAGAGATCAATTTATTGAGGGACTCTACACCCCTTCTCACCGGGGGCATGTGAGCATGCTTGTTTTTAAGAACCCTGAATTGACATTTGCCCAATTAAAGGAGAGCGCTATACGTCTCCAGCTGGCAGAGGCACCTCGGGATCAGGAGCCTGCGCAACCCATGGCAGAGGCTCCTCAACAACAGGGAGTGCCAGTGACATCAGCTATGTCCGGGGCCATTGCTAAGCCCCTGGGGCCCAGTACTAATGAGGCTCTTCAACAAAAGCTTGACTCTTTAACTGATGTTGTTGCTTCAATGGCTAAAACCATGCAGGAGATGAGAGGACCCAAGATGGAGTTGGCAAACCGTAGAGATGTTCCATGGATGAGACCCCGGAGATACCCGACATGGAGAGGACGACCCCGCGACCGCTACCAACCGGATGGACAGCCCATTTGCCGCCGTTACCAGCAGCCAGGCCACTTTGCACGAGATTGTGATTTAAACGGGAATCCCCTGGGAATGCGGGCCGCTTCGCAGGAATGAACTTTCAAGGCCCAACACCCTGGCACGACAGGTATATCGGAGGACGACCCATTATCCCTATCGTGCTGGACGGAATGCCCCTCAACGCTTTGCTGGACACAGGTTCCCAGATTTCATCTATACCGTATATCCTTTATAAGAGGTACTGGGCTGATGCAGATATTGATAAAGGGCCCTCTGATGTTGAACTAGATATATGGGCCAGTAATGGTAAGTTGGTACCGAAACTAGGTTTCAGGGAGAGGACCATAAAGATTGGTAAAGTAGAATTGAAGAAACAGGGTATAATTGTTGTTGATGTTGATCGGCGGAACTGTGAACCAACTGTATTGATAGGAATGAATGTGTTAGAGAACTGCTTTTCCGAAGTCATTTCTGTCTTACAGCAAATTGCTGAAACTGCCCAATCCTGCCAGCAGAGTTCTCCGGAGGGAAATAAAAGTATTGATGTTAAGGCAACAGGTAGAAGTTGCAGGTGGAGAAATCGGCAGTGTGAGGGTAAGTGATCAAACGTCTATTGTAATCCCACCAAAAACAGAAATGCTGGTATGGTGTAGAGCAGCCATTGGTACTAAGGGACGAGATTATCAAGCCTTAACAGAACCAGTGTACACCGACAGCAGGCCCACTATACTCACAGCACGAGGGATAGTCGAGGTACACCGAGGACGGGTGCCGGTACGACTTTTGAACTGTGGAGAGGAAGAGGTCACTTTGCCAAGGTATGCTACAGTGGCAAAGCTATATACTGTTGACAACAATGCCATCACAACCATTGAGCCCTTAGAACCAACCTGTCAGGTGGAAGGCAATGGCTCAGATGGAGAAATGGAGGATTGGTGCCAACAGCTACACGTGGGCATAAATTCAACACCTACCCATCAAAAACAAGGGGTGTATAGGCTAGTGACGGAATATGAACAAGTCTTCAGTAAACACCCATTGGACTTCGGACGGATAGAAGGGGTAGAACACACAATCCCCACCGGTGACCATCCCCCAATAAAAGAAAGATATAGACCCATACCGCCCGCTCACTATCAATGTGCAAAAGATATGCTGAGGGAGATGAAACAGGCCGGGGTAATAAGAGACAGCTGTAGCCCCTGGGCGGCCCCTCTAGTGATTGTCAAAAAAAAAGACGGAACCATGAGAATGTGCGTAGACTACCGGCAGATTAATAACATCACCCATAAAGACGCCTACCCCTTGCCTAGGATAGAGTCCTTGACCGCTTTGAAATCTGCTAATTATTTTTCCACCTTAGACTTAACAAGCGGGTATTGGCAAGTCCCTGTGGCTGAGAGAGATAAGGAAAAGACGGCATTCACCACACCAATGGGTCTAAGTGAATTTAATCGCATGCCGTTCGGACTCTGCAATGCATCCAGTACCTTCCAGCGGCTGATGGAATGCTGCCTCGGACACAAGAACTTCGAGACCGTCCTCCTGTACCTAGATGATGTGATCGTCTACTCAAAGACTTACGAACAACACTTAATAGACCTGGCAGAAGTGTTCGAAGCCTTATCCAGGTATGGCATGAAAATCAAGCCATCCAAATGTCACCTTCTCAAGCCAAAGGTACAGTACCTGGGACACATTGTGAGTTCGGAGGGAGCAGCACCGGATCCCGAGAAAATAACCGCCATAAGGGATTGGCCGAGACCTACCAGCGCAAAAGAAGTGAGGCAATTCCTGGGATTGGTGGGTTACTATCGCAGATTTATTAAAGGATTTACCAAGTTGGCAGCACCATTGCAAGACGCCTTGGTAGGGCAGACGAAGAAACCTTCAAACCGAAACCCTCCTTTCCAGTGGAACGACGAAAGGGAAGACTCCTTTGAACAACTAAAGAAGGCACTAACCGGAGAGGAGGTTCTGGCATACCCAGATTACCATCAGCCTTTCATCCTCTACACCGATGCCAGCAATGTGGGACTAGGAGCGGTGCTGTCACAAAAGCAAGAAGGTCGGGAGAAAGTCATCGCCTTTGCAAGTAGAAAGCTCCGGCCTACTGAAAGAAATCCAGAAAATTATAGCTCCTTCAAATTGGAACTACTGGCAGTAGTTTGGGCTGTGACTGAACGTTTCAAACACTATCTGGCCGCTGCAGAATTTATTGTCTATACTGACAACAATCCGTTGACCCACCTGGACACAGCCAAATTAGGTGCGTTAGAACAGCGATGGATAGCCCGGTTATCTAATTACAACTTCAAGATCAAGTATCGAGCAGGTCGCAAGAATGGAAATGCCGATGCCCTATCCCGGATGCCACACTTGAGAGATGTAGAAGAAGAAACGGGGGAGCTTGAAGAAATTGAACTACCAGCCTTCCATCATCCCAAGGCGAAACATCATCAGTCAAGTACCTATCAGAAACAACAAGAGGTGAATTTTAATCCTTTAGCACACCATAGATGGGCTGACACCCAAGACAGCAATCCGGCTGTGAAGTTGGTGAAGGAACTGTTAACTGAGCAAAGTGCATATCCCGATGAGGATGCCCCAGAAGAGACGCATCAACTCTGGAAAGAGAGAGGCAAAATGTTCCTGTATCAAGGGAAGCTCTGTAGAAGGTACACCAATCCGAAAACACATGAATTGGTTTGGCAGATTATCGTGCCTAAACAAGATGTGAAGATGGTCCTCGAAGCTTACCATAATGGTGCTGGTCACTTCGGTTGGAAAAAGTTAGAAGTACTTCTAAGAGAGAGATTTTATTGGGTCGGGATGAGAAAATCAATCGAACAGTGGTGCAGAAATTGTGGCCCGTGCAACCTCAGAAGAAACGATCAAAAGAACCAAAGAGCACCACTGCAGCCCATAATCACCAAACAACCACTTGAACTTGTAGCCATAGACCACGTGAAGTTAATACCAAGCCGGTCCGGCTATGTCTATGCCTTGACCATCGTGGACCATTATTCACGCTTCTTGGTAGTAGTACCCGTAAAAGATCTGACAGCAAAAACAGCAGCCAAAGCGTTCCAAACGTACTTTTGTAGACCCCATGGATATCCGGAACAGGTTCTCACCGACCAAGGTACAGCCTTTGAATCAGAGATCTTCAGAGAATTCTGTAATATGTATGGTTGCAAAAAGATCCGGACGACGGCCTATCGTCCACAAACAAACGGCTTATGCGAGAAGATGAACCATATTGTAATAGACCTACTAAAGACTTTACCTGAGACAGAAAGGAATCAATGGCCAGAGAAATTGCCTGACTTGGTGGATCTGTATAATCATGTCCCGGTGAGTTCCACCAATTGCACCCCAGCTTACCTTATGCATGCAAGACCCGGCCAATTACCAATCGATCTAGAAATGGGAATTCTGAAACCAGACGCAGAAGTTCAAGACTCCAATTGGGATATCATACGGCAAAAGCAGTATCGCCAAGTGCAAGAGAGTGTGGAAAGAAGCCTTCAGCAAACTAGAGAAAGACAAGAGCGAACTTTCAACCAGAATGCTCTAGCGACCCCATTAAGACCGGGTGATCAAGTGCTCAAGAGAAACCGTTGAACCAATAAACTAGACAATCAGTGGGAAGCCGTACCCTACACAGTTTTACCAACAAGAATGGATAATCCTAAAATGTGTCTCATTAGCAAAAACGGAGGCTTAACATCTGTATTAGTGTCAAGAGACAATCTTAAATTGTGTCCGGAAGCATTGAAAGAGCCAGAAGTTGTCCAGCCAGAATCAGAAGTTATTCAACCCATTCACGGTGGACTTGCCAACTCCATAGTCATGGAATTATCTTTAGCAGAGCGGGCAGATACTACATCCGCAGTAGACAGTAGTACACCACATGAAGAGATACCGCTATTACGTAGATCACAGCGTAGTACCCAGGGTCAATTACCGGCCAGGTATGCAGATTACCAATTATAAAACTATAGTCATTGTTATCATTCTGCAACGTTTAAGCCCAGTACCTACAGAGACTTGTCTGTATGAACTTCTTGCATATTCTTGAACTTATCAGCCCGGAGGCACTAAATCAAAGCTCCGGAAAGACTGCTTTTTGAACTTTGCTTTTTGCTCTTTTTGAACTTTCTTTAGACTTTATATTGACAACTTCGTTGGAAAAATGGAACTAAATTCCTGGACACAAAGTGCAGTGCCTTTCCTAGTACCTTCAAGGATAGGACTGTATTAATGGACGCTATTTGAAGTGACTTTTTACAGAACTCTATTTTTGTTTCCTTGAGTGGTTTTTGTAACTTTTCATTTTTAAGACTCTGTACATATTAATTGTTATTTCAAAATGTTATCGTCCCACAGTCCCGGAGTACTGTTCTTAACTAAGGGGGAATGTGGCACCCCTAGGGGTATTTGCCACAAAAATAGTTACTGACAGTAAATACAAATACTAAAATAGCAAGACTGCACTACCACCTCCGGCCAGAAGGGGGAGCTCCAGAGACTCCCCTTGATCCATTCTGGTCTGAGAGAAGAAATGGCAGTTGGGCTAAGGAGCTGAAAGTGAGAGGTCATACAGCTGAATTTCTAACAGTCCTGTGACTGTTTCCAGGCCTAAATCACTGGCCTGAGGAGAAGAGGGACAGAGAAAAAGGACATGGTGAGAACCGGGTAGCATTAATCACTACCCAGAACAGGCGCAAAGACGGATACCGGATCCGTGGCTGTATTCATTATATATAATACAGCAACCGGAAAAACGTGAGGTGATATCAGCTTCACTAGGGCCGGACGCAGCAACAGACACAGAGTTCAGCGGTACTCCCGGGGGGGGGGTTACGCTGATAAAAGGACTCAGGTTGCCCGTCGAACCAGGACCCGGAGGGGACAGATTGGGCCGGCAGCCAGTTCACATACAGCAGCAGGGCCACACAGAAATTGCGTACAATAAGAGGCGAAGACCCCGGCAGGGTCAAAGTAACTCAGAGTTCCCATACAGACTCCGGTGACAGGACTGGTTGTAAATCCCTTTATGTTAAAGTAAACTGGTTAAAAGTTTCAGTGCCTCAGTCTTTCATTTGGACAATAGCCAATATCCAGGATCGGGATCATCGCCACTGGGAGAACCTGCTGCTGATCAAGTAAGTGCCTGCTCCCTCACGATACCCCTTACACTGTGCATTGCCTGAGGCTACAGCACCGGGTCAAGCCACCCGTACATCCCCCTTTAGAGACAGACCCCATTGGTCCGGTGCTGGGTATCCCGGTCTCCTGGGCGTCACATCAGTAATTTCTGGAACAGGTCGGAATGTGTTGTACTTAACCCATGTTTTCTCTTCGCCACGACAGCACCCACTGAGAGAGGGGATCCGCCCCTAGGAACAGGAAACCCTACAGAGAGATAAAAGGGGCGGTCCCCCTCGCTCCCACAGTTTGGTTTCCTGTTCCTACGGGAAAATCCACGGAGCGAAGAGGATGCCCAGCCTGGATGCCGCTTGCGCAGTTTACCTGTGAGGACGGCAAGGGCTCCAGGGCTGGATGCAGCGTCGGGGGTACTGGCTCAGTTTCCCCCCTCTGCTGGCAGACGCCGCGAGACCGTGACGGGCGGTTGCTGTATTGCAGCAGATGACATCCGGCGGTCTGCAGGGCAAGCGCCAGTGGGAGCGTCGCGCCGTCCTCGGCGGACGCCTGTACAGCGTGGAGCCCAGTATGTGCCCCCGGAAGTTCTGGTAAGCTTCCGGGGTGCCGGAGGAGTGAGACGGCGCCTGCGCTGAAGCCGGTGACAGCGCAGGCGCATACAGCATGGCCGCGACCCAGAAGTGGTTAGCACTTCCGGGTTCGACAGGAAGAACATGGCGGCCCCCATGTGAAAAGGACGCCGGCGCTGCATCCCGGCGTCCAAAATGGAGTGCTCTGCTGCACGGGGCTTCAGGAAAATGGCCGCGGGTTGCCGCGCGTGCGCAGAAGAGATCGCGGCGGCCATTTTCCCAAAGCCAAGTTTGCATCTCGGCTTTGGGAAAATGGCCGCCGCGATCTCTTCTGCGCACGCGCGGCATCCCGCGGCCATTTTCCTGAAGCCCCGTGCAGCAGAGCACTCCATCTGCGCACGCGCGGCCCCAGGAAGATGGCCGCCCCCACCGATGACAGGGGGTAATAGCGCAGATCGTGCGCTGCTTCTTCACGTGCGCGCAGTGGATTCGTCACTGCGACATGCGCACACCACTACGCCACCAACGGAAAGCTGAGGAAGAAAAGAGCGATGTCACCACGCCCACCTGACCAGACCAGCCTGATTGACAGGCGAAAACGGCGACTTTGGTAATGTAATTCTCAGCATAGGTGAGGAATCAGGGTACACTACATACACTATAGTAACGCACAGCGCAGGCCCTATTTAACAGTATTTATATCTCAATCTGAAAAAAACGGGGTGACAGGTTCCCTTTAATACTACGTTACGGGAGGAAGCCTCAGTTAAATCAGAGGACATAAGAGTCATGATTAGGGAAGAATTACGAGCCCTGCATAGTTCTGACAGAGAGCCACGTATTAAGGGAAAAAGAGGATACGTTTCCCCTATATCCGACCAGTCTTCTGAGTTAGAGGATGCAAACTCAGATAAATCACAGCAAGATGTGTCCTCAGATGAGGATCAGGATACGTGCTTCCCCACAGACAGCATTGACAATCTGGTGAGATCAGTTTGTAACACTATGGGCATAGAGGATTCTAAAGTCCCTAGAACACAGCAAGACATAATGTTTGCTGGTCTATCCGAAAAGAAAAGACCCTCTTTTCCGGTAATAACGGCAGTGAAGAATTTAATCAAAAAAGAGTGGGAAAGCCAGGGGCAGAGGGGTTTACCACCGTCTTCAAAAAGGCGTTACCCCTTTAATGACGAAGAATTCTCAACATGGTCAAAAGCCCCGAAAGTAGACGCAGCTGTGGCGTCTACATCAAAAAGATCTTTACTGCCTGTGGAGGATTCAGGCTCATTGCAAGATCCTCTAGATCTTAAAGCCGATTCGCTTCTAAAAAGAGCATGGGAGACCTCTGCAGGGGCTTTTAAACCGGCTGTTTCAGCTACATGTACCGCAAGGTCCATGCTTGTCTGGCTGAGTGACTTGGAGGATGGGCTGAAAGGGGGTCTCTCTCGGGAGAAGTTGTTGTCCTCTCTACCCCTAATTAGAGGTGCCACAGCCTTTCTGGCGGACTCATCTGCTGATTCTATACGCCTGGCAGCCAAGTCGGCAGGACTGACGAATGCTGCACGTAGGGCCCTGTGGCTTAAGGGCTGGAAGGGTGATCCCCAAACCAAATCATGCGGCCTCCCATGTCAGGGTGAGTACCTGTTTGGTACTAAACTGGAGGAGATCTTAACTAAAGCGGGAGAAAGAAAGAAGGGCTTCCCTAATAATAATTACCTTCCATTCTATAGGAGAGCGTTCCGAAAACCCGCGTTTAATAAAAGGAAGGAGTTTAAGAACCAAGATCGCTGGGCCACAAGAGACACAAAACAAAGAGGTGCATTCTTTGGGAAGCGCCCTTTCAAGTTTGAAGACAAACCCCGTTAGGACAGATCTACCTGTGGGAGGCAGATTGTCCTCCTTCTCAAACCAGTGGCAGGCGATAACATCTAATATTTGGGCAAATAACCTTATCAACTCCGGACTCATTTCTATTGACTTCATTAAAGTCTCAATTACAACAAGAGGCATTGGAGCAGGAGGTAATGAATCTTCTATCCAAGGGAGTCTTGGTGGAGGTTCCATTCCTTCAGGAGGGAAAGGGATTCTATTCCCCGTTATTTTTGATTCCAAAACCGGATGGAACATTCAGAACCATTATAAACCTTAAAAAATTAAACATCTACTTAGAAAATCAAACCTTTAAAATGGAGTCTATCCGGTCCACCATTAAACTCCTGTTTCCCTATTGCTTTATGACGGTTCTTGACCTTAAAGATGCGTATTACCATCTACCTATTTATATAGAGCATCAACAATATCTCCGTGTGGCGATTGTATTGAATGGGTGCATACGGCACTTTCAGTATACAGCTATGCCTTTTGGACTATCTATAGCTCCAAGAGTGTTCACTAAACTAATGGCGGAGGTAATGTCATACCTAAGGTTAAAAGACACCCTCGTAATTCCATACCTAGACGACATCTTGGTAGTAGGAAATTCTCCTTCACAATGTCAACAACGATTGTGTGATATGATAGCATCTCTGCAAGGATTGGGTTGGATAATAAATTGGGAAAAATCTAGGCTTTTCCCAACAACTCGGCAAATTTTTCTGGGGATTATATTAGATTCTACAAGCCAGAGATGTTTCCTTCCGGAATCTAAACAAATAACGGTTAGAAATAAGGTTCAGTCGGTATTAGATAAACCCCTAATTTCCTTGAGAGAAGGCATGTCCCTTCTTGGCTCCTTCACGTCATGTATCCCAGCGGTTCCATGGGCCCAATTCCATTCGAGACATCTACAGTATGCAATTTTACATGAAGAAGAAAAATCACATGGTCGTTTAGATGTTAAGATTTCCCTTTCTAATGAAGTAGTCCAATCTCTGAACTGGTGGCTAGAGCCAAGAAACTTGGTTAGTGGGGTCCCCTGGGTAGTTAAACCCTCAAATATAATATATACGGATGCCAGTCCTACTGGCTGGGGAGCACATTTAAAAGACCACCTAGTCCAAGGACTATGGTCAGACTCGGAGTCAGACGACTCTTCTAATATAAGAGAGCTAAAAGCTATCTATCATGCTCTATGTGAATTCCTTCCGCAGCTACACGGGACACATACCAGAATTCTGTCAGACAACATGACATCAGTCGCTTATATCAATCATCAAGGAGGAACAAAATCAGGAACACTCATGTCTATAACCGAAGACATTCTAACTATAGCCGAAGAACATCTTCTGTCCCTGTCAGCGCTACATGTCAGAGGAGTGGACAACTCAAGAGCAGACTTCCTCAGTCGTCATACCCTCCACCAAGGGGAGTGGGTCCTAAATCATTGGATTTTCAAAATGATAACTATGAAATGGGGTATACCCGAGATAGATCTCTTTGCCATAAGACACAACAGGCAATTGAAAAGATTTGCTTCAATGTTCCGGGCCGACAATCCCGACATTCTCGATGCCCTTCAGACTCCTTGGACATTTCAGAAAGCATACGCTTTTCCTCCTCTGATTCTTCTACCAACAGTAATCAGGAAGATAAGGGAGGACCGGGCAAATATAATCCTGATTGCCCCGTTTTGGCCAAAAAGACCATGGTTTTCCCTGCTCAGAGCCATGTCCATCTCGGATCCGTGGATCCTCCCGGAGGATCAGGATCTTCTTTTCCAGGGGCCCTTCAACCACCCTCATGTGAAGGGACTAAGGTTGACAGCCTGGAATTTGAGAGGCAGCTGTTAAAACTAAGAGGCTTCTCTGATAATGTAATTAATACCTTATTGGCAAGTAGAAAGAAATCCACTACTGCCATATATGTGAGCGTGTGGAAGAAATTTCTAAATATCTATCCATCGGCGTTATCTAGTGAAATTCCCGTCGCTACTATTCTAGAGTTTCTTCAGAAAGGTCGTGATCTAGGCCTTTCAGTTAGTACTCTGAAAGTGCAAGTCTCTGCTCTAGGGGCCTTGTATAGTCACAATGTTGCGGGTAATAGATGGATAGCCAGATTTATTTCAGCTTGCCAGAGATCAGAGCCAGTTCAGATTCCCCAGTTACCTCCTTGGGATATTAATTTGGTCCTGGAAGCCTTTACAGGTCACCCGTTTGAACCTCTAGACTCAGCTCACATTAAATATATTTCCCTTAAGACTGCTCTTCTTGTCGCGCTAGTATCGGCAAGAAGGGTAAGTGACATACAGGCGCTATCAGTAGATCCTCCCTTTATGTAAATTTTTCCAGATAGAATTGTCCTGAAGACAGACCCTTCCTACCTTCCTAAAATGTGTACAAAATTTCAAATGTCTCAAGAGATCCTTCCTTCTTCTTTCTATAATAATCCTACAAACCAGGAGGAAGAGAAGTACCATACTTTAGATGTGAGACGGGCTATAATAGCTTATCTGGATAGGACTAGCGCCTGGAGGAAGAGCAGGGCTCTCTTTGTTTCCTTCCAGGGTCAAAGAAAAGGATCTGGTGTTACAAAAGGCACATTATCCCGATGGATTCGGGAGGCGATATATCTGGCCTATTCATCTAAAGGGGAGAATCCACCTGAGACTGTGAAGGCACATTCCACCCAGGCGATAGCATCATCCTGGGCTGAACGAGCAGAGGTTCCTATAGAACTCGTATGTAAGTCGCAACCTGGTCTTCTCCTACTACCTTCTATAGTCACTATAGATTAGATCTATCTGCCTCCACTGATTTGTGTTTCGGTAGATCGGTTCTTAATACGATAATCCCCCCAAATAACTATCTCTGAAAGTCTCTCAGTGGGTGCTGTCGTGGCGAAGAGAAAACACCGGATTACGTACCGGTAATGCTCTTTTATAGAGCCACGACAGCACCCCTTCACTTCCCTCCCATTTATATATATTAGTGCACATATGAGCACTGTTAAGGGTGGTCGATTCTTGTAGTTATATGTAGTTATGTTAAAATAAGTGATGATATAGAATTACCTACTAAAACTGGTGTGCGGTTCCTCGCAATCTCTGTAACCCAAACTGTGGGAGCGAGGGGGACCGCCCCTTTTATCTCTCCGTAGGGTTTCCTGTTCCTAGGGGCGGATCCCCTCTCTCAGTGGGTGATGTCGTGGCTCTATAAAAGAGCATTACCGGTACGTAATCCGGTGTTTTTTTTTTATTCTTGTATTTACAGGTGAAAGGGTTTGCAATCGGTGGCGGTCACTCAGGGATCGCTTCAGGAGAGAGTTTAACCAGGAGATGCAGGCCCCGAGTGGCTCAGCAGGAAGGAGAAGGACACATTACAAATATGGCCCTGCCCTGTCCTTCCTCAGGGAAACCATGCTGAGTAGAACGTAAGTATTCAACATCCCATTGAATAAATCACCATGTTTACCTGTCTAACTTTTTTGGTTGCAGTCAGGGCTTTTTCATATCAATATATTGTTTTTTTTCCTATTTCAGAGCACCGTCTGCAGCCATCGGGCGCCTACATTGACCTTGGATCCCTCTGGAGCGATCTCTCAAGAGTCCGCCACTGAGGGCCACGTCCGTAGACCCCACCCCTCTGACCCTTCTGGTACCTCTGCCCCATCCACTTCCGCCGCTGCCAGCACTGGAGCATCATTGCAGCCTTCGTTACTTGAAGCTGCTGGTGACACGTTAGCGTTCCCTTTACCCCACCCCTCTGATCCTGCCACCTCTAGACCATCATTAGGTTCGTGGCGGCAGCGACAGAGGGGTCAGGAAAGGAGCTATGCTCCTGAATTCTTGCATCTGAATGCATCCTTCCAAAGCTCTTTCAAAATTTTGGGAGAGCAAGTGGCTGCTGGGTTCAACATGGTGCAAACACGCATCAGTGAACACAGCAGACGCTTGGATAGGCTGCATGCAGATGCAAGTCATGCACCACCAAACCTTTTTTTTCAATCCATGCTCAGGAGCATGGAAAAGCTGACTCTTGGCCAGCAGATGCGGGTAATTCACGGCTGCCATGGTGCTCTAGTGCAGGTAATGTCCGAAACCCAAAATCCAACACCTCCCCACACAGCCACTACAACTTTCCCTCCCCAGTCCCAATTCCAACCCCAGTCCCAATTCCAACACCAGTCCCAAAACCAAACCCAGTCCCAATTCCCATCCCGGCCCCAAATCACAATGTCTTCCCCAATGTTTTCTTCCTTGTCAAGCTTTCCTTCCCCGTTTACTATTCCACCTACCCCAACACCACCCTCCCCTGCTCAGACTCCTGTTTTTTCACCCTCTTCCACTACAGCCCAACCCAGTAGGCTTTCACCACCTATCGACGTGGTCCAACCTTCCAGCCCCTCCGCTAGTATCTCCACCCCACACTTTACCGACATGTGATTTTTTTTTTTTTTTGGTATGTTAAAATAAAATTTGTTTTAATATGTATGTAATCATTTTCCAAAAAATTTGAAAAAAAAAAAGGTTTAACACAAAGTTTTATGAAAAAAAAAGGATTAATGTTTTGGGGAAAAAAAACAAATTTTAAAATAAAATTAATTTTGGTTTAAAGTCAAGTATTTGTTTCAGTGCATTCATTTAGGTATTATTATTATTATTATACATTTTTATAGCGCCATTTATTCCATAGCGCTTTACATGTGAATACGAGGCAAATATAGACAAATACATTAAACATGAGCAGATAACAGGCACACGGGTACATAAGGAGGGAGGACCCTGCCCGCGAGGGCTCACAGTCTGCAGGGGATGGGTGATGAAACACTAGGAGAGGGTAGGAGGTATAAGCTGGTATGGTAACAAACAAAAGGTAAAAAAAATTACACAACACACGTTGAAAGGTATAACATATTTGGTTTATTACCAAGAATACAACACACTTTTGGAAACACATTAATAAAACTTGGTGTCAATAAAACCACTTTGTACAGAAACAGAAATCACCAGAAATAAACATCTCACACTATGTTGTCTTGCCATGGCACTCTGCCTACAGGTGACACAAAATACTCTGCAAAGTTGTCCCTCATTCTGGTAACAGAACCTGTGGAGCGAACAGAGCTGCTGCGGTAATCCCACAAGGTAGTCGCTAAGTCCTCATCATCGATGGAAACAGGCTCCTTGGAATGTACATAGTTATGTAGCACCACACAGGCCTTAACAACCTTCATCCACTGTTTGTGTGTGCAATCTTATGGCCGTTAGCAGCACGCGCCACTTTGCAGTTAGAATGCCAAATGCACACTTCACCACTCTTCTTGCTCGAGTTAAGCGGTAATTGAATACTGTTTGTGTTCTGGTCAAGTCTCTGCTTGCATAAGGTTTTACTAGGTGTGGCGATAACTGGAAAGCCTCATCACCAACACATACATATGGCATAGCTGGTCCAGTTGTTCCCGGGAGTGGTCTGGCTGGTGGAAAATCATACGTATCTCCATACAAACAACGGCCCATCGGAGACGTTTTGAAGACTTGCGAGTCTTTGGACCGGCCATAGGCTCCAATGTCCACAGCCAGGAATTTGCAGTTGGCTTCTGCTATGGCCATAAGTACTATTGAAAAGTACTTCTTATAGTTGTAGTACTCTGAGCCAGATCCTGCCGGTTTTGCAATACGGATGTGTTTCCCATCTACGGCACCCAAGCAATTTGGGAAATGGCACAGTTTCTCAAAAACTTCTGCACTTGTCAGCCAGATGTCCTTTGTTGGTTGGGGGATGTACTTCTGGTGCAAGGTATCCTAGATAGCCAAACAGGTCTCTTTCACAATTCCGGAAATTGTAGAAATTCTTGCCTGAAGAAGGAGCCACTGTGCTCTGAAAGCTTGCAAACATATTATTTTCTGGTTAGCCAATAAAGGTATCACTCCTAGAATACTTCTGTCATCATTGGGCAGAAAAGTATTCACTAGGGTTGAGCGACCTTGACCTTTTTAGAGTCGAGCCGTGTTTCGCGAAACCCGACTATCTTAGAAGTCGAGTCGAGTGGAATCGGCCGATTATCGCGAAAAGTCGGGTATCGCCCGAAGCACGAAACCCAATGCAAGTCAATGGGGGAGCATAGTCGGCAGTGAGTGGAGGCCAGGAAAACACCTACACTGCCCATTTTAATGGCAAAAACATCCATTCTTGTTAAAGAAGCTTGTCAATCGTAATTTACCTTATAATAATTGGAAGGCATTTGAAATTGGGGGTCATTTGGCTAAAGTTGTGGGGGGTAGGGCTGGTTCAAGTAATTAGTGGGCCCAGTAAATCTGGACCACGTCACGGCAGTGGAGCAGGGAGAGGTAAGTATTTAAACTTTGCAAGTGCTGTGATCCTGAGCAAGCAGGGGGGGCCCACTCGTTGGCATTGGCACTGGCACAGGGCCCCTCAAAGTACAGCGGTGTGTTTGCACGGCGGGGGCGCCTCCCACCGGCAGCAACACTTTTGCGTACTATGAGAGGCCCTGTGCCAGTGACGTCGCCAACTAGTATTCCTCCCCCCACCTGATGAAGGAACCTGCACTTTCATCTGCACCTTCCTCTTTGTCCCCGTGTAAGGTGGTATGGTATGCGGGAAGAGGAACCTGACTTTCAGCAGGGTCACAATCTTGCTGTGTAGCGTGCACGGGGAATTTTGCGTTATGGGTCAATGTACCAGCAGACTCATCTATCACTGGCTGGGCAATGGGCAGGATGAGGAGAAAACACAGATATAGGCCCAAAGAATAAAGTGGGCTAAATGCAGTTCAAAATTGGTAACACAGGACTAACCAGGGGGCATTGCAGTGGAGGACAACTGGAATGAGAGGCTGACACAGAGAGTAGGCCCAAATCAGTAGGTAGTCGACATGCAGTTCAAAATTGGCAACCGTAGTAAACAGGCGGCCCAGCTTTGTTCAGTTGAGGAGAACAGCAAGGAGTGGCAGACACCGATAGTAGGCCCCAACCCAACTAGTAGGCCAAATGCAGTCTAACATTAACAACTACTTAACAAGAGCCTGAAAATGGAATTTCAGGACAGGAAACCAGGAGAACAGCAAGGAGTGGCAGACACCGATAGTAGGCCCCAAACCAACTAGTACGCCAAATGCAGTTGTTCCATTTAACTACAATTTAATGAGAGCCTGAAGATAGAAGTTCAGGAAAGGCAACCTGGAGAACACCTTGGAGTAGAACACACCATCTCTCTACACCCCATACCCAATTTGTAGGCCTAATGCAGTGTAGTTTTCAACAACTACTAAACGAGAGTCGGAAGATCGAAGCAATGTGGACGAAACCTGGGGAACACCTTGGAGTGTAACACACCGTCTCTCTACACCCCATACCCAATTTGTAGGCCTAATGCAGTGTAGTTTTCTACAACTACTAAACGAGAGTCGGAAGACCGAAGCAATGTGGACGAAACCTGGGGAACACCTTGGAGTGGAACACACCATCTCTCTACACCCCATACCCAATTTGTAGGCCTAATGCAGTGTAGTTTTCTACAACTACTAAACGAGAGCATGAAGATCGAAGCAATGGAGAGGAAACCTGGGGAACACCTTGGAGTGGAACACACCATCTCTCTACACCCCATACCCAATTTGTAGGCCTAATGCAGCGTAGTTTCCAACAACTACTAAACGAGAGCATGAAGATCGAAGCTCAGGAAAGGCAACCTGGAGAACACCTTGGAGTGGAACACACCATCTCTCTACACCCCATACCCAATTTGTAGGCCTAATGCAGCGTAGTTTCCAACAACTACTAAACGAGAGCATGAAGATCGAAGCAATGGAGAGGAAACCTGGGGAACACCTTGGAGTGGAACACACCATCTCTCTACACCCCATACCCAATTTGTAGTCCTAATGCAGCGTAGTTTCCAACAACTACTAAACGAGAGCATGAAGATTGAAGCTCAGGAAAGGCAACCTGGAGAACACCTTGGAGTGGAACACACCATCTCTCTACACCCCATACCCAATTTGTAGGCCTAATGCAGCGTAGTTTCCAACAACTACTAAACGAGAGCATGAAGATTGAAGCTCAGGAAAGGCAACCTGGAGAACACCTTGGAGTGGAACACACCATCTCTCTACACCCCATACCCAATTTGTAGGCCTAATGCAGCGTAGTTTCCAACAACTACTAAACGAGAGCATGAAGATTGAAGCTCAGGAAAGGCAACCTGGAGAACACCTTGGAGTGGAACACACCATCTCTCTACACCCCATACCCAATTTGTAGGCCTAATGCAGCGGAGTTTCCAACAACTACTAAACGAGAGCATGAAGATTGAAGCTCAGGAAAGGCAACCTGGAGAACACCTTGGAGTGGAACACACCATCTCTCTACACCCCATACCCAATTTGTAGTCCTAATGCAGCGTAGTTTCCAACAACTACTAAACGAGAGCATGAAGATTGAAGCTCAGGAAAGGCAACCTGGAGAACACCTTGGAGTGGAACACACCATCTCTCTACACCCCATACCCAATTTGTAGGCCTAATGCAGCGTAGTTTCCAACAACTACTAAACGAGAGTATGAAGATTGAAGCTCAGGAAAGGCAACCTGGAGAACACCTTGGAGTGGAACACACCATCTCTCTACACCCCATACCCAATTTGTAGGCCTAATGCAGCGTAGTTTCCAACAACTACTAAACGAGAGCATGAAGATTGAAGCAATGGAGAGGAAACCTGGGGAACACCTTGGGGAGGCAGACACCGTTAGTAGGCCCTACCAAAGTTGTACACCCAATGCAGTTTTAAAATTCCTAGAGGCTGAAAACAAGACTATTGACGCTCAGCTTTTTTCAAAGGAACACAGCTGAATTGAGTGGCGCAGACAGACACAGGTAGTAGGACTCAAACCAAAAATGTGGCTCACTGCAGCAGAAAAAAGTTACAGGGGTACACAAGCTGCAGTGCTCTGGGCAGTGGAGGACAATTTCAATAGTGAACCGCAGACAGACTTTGTACGCCTACTATTAAAAAAAGGATGCTCTATGCAATTATAAATAGGTTCTAGGGGTACACGGGCAGCAGTGGTGTGGTCAGTGGAGGCCTAGTGGAAGGAGTGACCGCAGACAGGCATCGAAGGCCTAAAATAATAACACATGGCTGTAGGCAATTTTAAATTGGTTCCAGGGGTACACGGGCAGCAGTGGCCTGGTCAGTGTAGTAGTAGTAGAAAGAACGGACCGCAGACAGGCATCGAAGGCCTAAAATAAAAAATTTGGGCTGGCTGTAGGCAATTTTAAATTGGTTCCAGGGGTACACGGGCAGCAGTGGCCTGGTCAGTGTAGTAGTAGTAGAAAGAACGGACCGCAGACAGGCATCGAAGGCCTAAAATAAAAAAATTGGGCTGGCTGTAGGCAATTTTAAATTGGTTCCAGGGGTACACGGGCAGCAGTGGTGTGGTCAGTGGAGGCATATTGTAAGGAGTGACCGCAGACAGGCATCGAAGGCCTAAAATAATAACACATGGCTGTAGGCAATTTTAAATTGGTTCCAGGGGTACATGGGCAGCAGTGGCCTGGTCAGTGTAGTAGTAGTAGAAAGAACGGACCGCAGACAGGCATCGAAGGCCTAAAATAAAAAAATTGGGCTGGCTGTAGGCAATTTTAAATTGGTTCCAGGGGTACACGGGCAGCAGTGGTGTGGTCAGTGGAGGCGTAGTGGAAGGAGTGACCGCAGACAGGCTTCGAAGGCCTAACATAACAAAAATGTCAATACAATGGTATTGTCAGTGGCAGGCATTGAAGGATGTCAGCGCATAGACTAAACATTGGTGGAGCTGTGAGATAATTTTGCAAGTGGTAGAGCACTGTTTGAGCTGGGGGGGGGGAACTGTCTTGTGGCCGGCGGTACAGGCCCAGGGCCCCTCATATTACAACGGTGTGTCTGACGTTGGGTGCGCACCACCACCGCCAGAGACACTTTATTGTACTAGGAGGGACCCAGTGGCAGTGCCGTCGACCAAAAGCGGGCACACCCACCTCTTCAGACAAACAGCACTCTCACGGGTGCTGTCGCCAAGTGTCGATACCACGGCCCCGTGTGGGGAGTTTGGCCATTTAGTGAGGTGTAAACATGTCGTATGCTGGACAATCAGGTGCAGAAAATTACGAGATTGGAAAAGGCATTCAGAATAGTCCACAGGCAAGACCTTTTCATAGGAAAGCTAGGTGTCAGCCGGGCAAGGTGGGGCAAAAGATTTCGAAATCCAGTTGTGGTTCATTTTAATGAAGGTTAGATCATCTACATTTTGGGTAGCCAGACGAGTCCTTTTTTCTGTTAGTATTGAACCTGCAGCACTGAATACTCTTTCTGATAGGACACTAGCTGCCGGGCAAGCAAGCTCCTGCAATGCATATTCTGCCAATTCTGGCCAGGTGTCTAATTTTGATGCCCAGTAATCAAATGGGAATGACGGTTGAGGGAGAACATCGATAAGGGATGAAAAATAGTTTGTAACCATACTGGACAAATGTTGTCTCCTGTCACTTTGAATTGATGCTGCAGTACCTGTCCTGTCTGCGGTCATAGCAAAATCACTCCACAACCTGGTCAGAAAACCCCTCTGGCCAACGCCACTTCTGATTTCTGCCCCTCTAACTCCTCTGGTCTGCTGGCCCCTGCAGCTCGTGTGAGAACGATCACGGGCGCTGTGTGCAGGGAATGCCAGAAGCAAACGGTCAACAAGAGTTGATTGTTTGGTTGCTAATATTAGTTCCAAGTTCTCATATGGCATTATATTTTGCAATTTGCCTTTATAGCGAGGATCAAGGAGGCAGGCCAACCAGTAATCGTCATCGTTCATCATTTTAGTTATGCGTGTGTCCCTTTTGAGGATACGTAAGGCATAATCCGCCATGTGGGCCAAAGTTCCAGTTCTCAAATCTGCGGTTGTGCTTGGTTGAGGGGCAGTTTCAGGCAAATCCACGTCACTTGTGTCCCTCCAAAAACCAGAACCCGGCCTTGCCGCGCCACCAATTTCCAGTGGCCCCGGAAAAGCTTCCTCATTAAAAATATAATCATCCCCATCATCCTCCTCGTCCTCCTCCTCCTCTTCGCCCACTAACTCGTCCTGTACACTGCCCTGGCCAGACAATGGCTGACTGTCATCAAGGCTTTCCTCTTCCTCAGCTGCAGACGCCTGATCCTTTATGTGCGTCAAACTTTGCATCAGCAGACGCATTAGGGGGATGCTCATGCTTATTATGGCGTTGTCTGCACTAACCAGCCGTGTGCATTCCTCAAAACACTGAAGGACTTGACACATGTCTTGAATCTTCGACCACTGCACACCTGACAACTCCATGTCTGCCATCTTACTGCCTGCCCGTGTATGTGTATCCTCCCACAAAAACATAACAGCCCGCCTCTGTTCGCACAGTCTCTGAAGCATGTGCAGTGTTGAGTTCCACCTTGTTGCAACGTCTATGATTAGGCGATGCTGGGGAAGGTTCAAAGAACGCTGATAGGTCTGCATACGGCTGGAGTGTACGGGCGAATGGCGGATATGTGAGCAAAGTCCACGCACTTTGAGGAGCAGGTCGGATAACCCCGGATAACTTTTCAGGAAGCACTGCACCACCAGGTTTCAGGTGTGAGCCAGGCAAGGAATGTGTTTCAGTTGGGAAAGGGAGATGGCAGCCATGAAATTCCTTCCGTTATCACTCACTACCTTGCCTGCCTCAAGATCTACAGTGCCCAGCCACGACTGTGTTTCTTTCTGCAAGAACTCGGACAGAACTTCCGCGGTGTGTCTGTTGTCGCCCAAACACTTCATAGCCAATACAGCCTGCTGACGTTTGCCAGTAGCTGCCCCATAATGGGAGACCTGGTGTGCAACAGTGGCAGCTGCGGATGGAGTGGTTATGCGACTGCGGTCTGTGGACGAGCTCTCGCTTCTGCAGGAGGACGAAGAGGAGGAGGAGGGGGTGCGAACGGCTACAGCCAACTGTTTCCTAGACCGTGGGCTAGGCAGAACTGTCCCAAACTTGCTGTCCCCTGTGGACCCTGCATCCACAACATTCACCCAGTGTGCCGTGATGGACACGTAACGTCCCTGGCCATGCCTACTGGTCCATGCATCTGTTGTCAGGTGCACCTTTGTGCTCACAGATTGCCTGAGTGCATGGACGATGCGCTCTTTAACATGCTGGTGGAGGGCTGGGATGGCTTTTCTGGAAAAAAAGTGTCGACTGGGTAGCTCGTAGCGTGGTACAGCGTAGTCCATCAGGGCTTTGAAAGCTTCGCTTTCAACTAACCGGTAGGGCATCATCTCTAACGAGATTAGTCTAGCTATGTGGGCGTTCAAACCCTGTGTACGCGGATGCGAGGCTAAGTACTTCCTTTTTCTAACCATAGTCTCATGTAGGGTGAGCTGGACTGGAGAGCTGGAGATCGTGGAACTAGCGGGGGTGCCGGTGGACATGGCAGACTGAGAGACGGTGGGAGATGGTATTGTTGCCGCCGGTGCCCTAGATGCAGTGTTTCCTACTACGAAACTGGTGATTCCCTGACCCTGACTGCTTTGGCCTGGCAAAGAAACCTGCACAGATACTGCAGGTGGTGCGGAAAATGGTGGCCCTACACTGCCGGAAGGGATGTTGCGTTGCTGACTAGCTTCATTGGCCGAGGGTGCTACAACCTTAAGGGACGTTTGGTAGTTAGTCCAGGCTTGCAAATGCATGGTGGTTAAATGTCTATGCATGCAACTTGTATTGAGACTTTTCAGATTCTGTCCTCTGCTTAAGGTAGTTGAACATTTTTGACAGATGACTTTGCGCTGATCATTTGGATGTTGTTTAAAAAAATGCCAGACTGCACTCTTTCTAGCATCGGATACCTTTTCAGGCATTGCAGACTGAGCTTTAACCGGATGGCCACGCTGTCCTCCAACAGGTTTTGGCTTTGCCACGCGTTTTGGGCAAGATACGGGCCCGGCAGATGGAACCTGTTGCGATGTTGATGCCTGCTGCGGCCCCTCCTCCTCCGCTTCAGAACTGCTGCCGCCTGCACCCTGTTCCCCCAATGGCTGCCAATCGGGGTCAAGAACTGGGTCATCTATTACCTCTTCTTGTAGCTCGTGTGCAACTTCGTCTGTGTCACCGTGTCGGTCGGTGGTATAGCGTTCGTGATGGGGCAACATAGTCTCATCAGGGTCTGATTCTTGATCATTACCCTGCGAGGGCAATGTTGTGGTCTGAGTCAAAGGACCAGCATAGTAGTCTGGCTGTGGCTGTGCATCAGTGCACTCCATGTCAGATTCAACTTGTAATGGGCATGGACTGTTAACTGCTTCACTTTCTAAGCCAGGGACGGTATGTGTAAAGAGCTCCATGGAGTAACCCGTTGTGTCGCCTGCTGCATTCTTCTCTGTTGTTGTTTTTGCTGAAGAGGACAAGGAAGCGACTTGTCTCTGACCATGAACATCCACTAACGACGCGCTGCTTTGACATTTACCAGTTTCACGTGAGGAGGCAAAAGAGCTAGAGGCTGAATCAGCAAGATAAGCCAAAACTTGCTCTTGCTGCTCCGGCTTTAAAAGCGGTTTTCCTACTCCCAGAAAAGGGAGCGTTCGAGGCCTTGTGTAGCCAGACGACGAACCTGGCTCCACAGCTCCAGACTTAGGTGCAATATTTTTTTTCCCACGACCAGCTGATGCTCCACCACTACCACTACCCTCATTACCAGCTGACAATGAACGCCCCCGGCCACGACCTCTTCCACCAGACTTCCTCATTGTTTTAAAAACGTAACCAAACTAACGGTATTTGTTGCTGTCACACAACTTACACGGTGAGCTATAACTTCAGTATGATTTAGCTACCCCTTTACAGGTGAGTGAGACCACAACGAAAATCAGGCACAATGTTACACACTCTGTTGTTGGTGGCAACAAATGAGAGAGATGTCACACACGCAGGACTGTCACTGAAGCACAAATGTAAATATTAATCTCCCACTGATTTGATTTTTTTTTTTTTTTCAGGGAGACTTTAGGAAAAAAAAAAAAATAGAATAAAATGATTTTTTCAGGAAGAATTTAGAAACCAAATAAAATAAAATGATTTTTTCAGGGAGAATTTAGAAAACAAATAAAACAAAAAAAGGCTTTCTATGGCCCACTGAGTGAGAGATGACGCACACAGGAGTCAGGAGTGGCACACAAGCCCAGAGGCCAATATTTATCTCCCACTGATTGATGTAGTGATTTTTTCAGGTAGATTTTGGAACCCAAATCAAGCTAAAAAAAATAATAGGCTTTCTATGGCCCACAATTGGAGAGAGAGAGAGATGGCACACCCAGGAGTCAAGACTGGCACACAAGCAGAAAGGGCAATATTAATCTCCCACTGATTTGATTTTTTTTTTTTCCAGGGAGACTTTAGAAAAAAAAAAAAATAAAAAAAAAAATGATTTTTTCAGGAAGAATTTAGAAACCAAATAAAATAAAAATGATTTTTTTCAGGGAGAATTTATAAAACAAATAAAACAAAAAATAGGCTTTCTATGGCCCACTGAGTGAGAGATGACGCACACAGGAGTCAGGAGTGGCACACAAGCCCAGAGGCCAATATTTATCTCCCACTGATTGATTTATTGATTTTTTCAGGTAGAATTTAGAACCCAAATCAACCAAAAAAATAAATAGGCTTTCTATGGCCCACTATTTGTGAGAGAGATGGCACGCTCAGGACTGGCACACAAGCCCAGAGGCCAATATTAATCTCCCACTTTTTATTTTTTTTCAGGGAAAATTTATAAACCCAATAAAAAAAATAATAAATAGGCTTTCTATGGCCCACTATCTGAGAGAGAGAGATGGCACGCTTAGGACTGGCACACAAGCCCAAAGGCCAATATTAATCTCCCTTTTTTTTTCAGGGAGAATTTATAAAACCAAAAAAAATAAAAATAAATAGGCTTTCTATGGCCCACTATTTGTGAGAGATGGCACGCTCAGGACTGGCACACAAACCCAGAGGCCAATATTAATCTCCCACTTTTTTTTTTTTGTTCCAGGGAAAATTTATAAACCCAATAAAAAAAATAATAAATAGGCTTTCTATGGCCCACTATCTGAGAGAGAGAGATGGCACGCTTAGGACTGGCACACAAGCCCAAAGGCCAATATTAATCTCCCTTTTTTTTTCAGGGAGAATTTATAAAACCAAAAAAAAAAAAATAAATAGGCTTTCTATGGCCCACTATTTGTGAGAGAGATGGCACGCTCAGGACTGGCACACAAGCCCAGAGGCCAATATTAATCTCCCACTTTTTTTTTTTGTTCCAGGGAAAATTTATAAACCCAATAAAAAAAAATAATAAATAGGCTTTCTATGGCCCACTATCTGAGAGAGAGAGATGGCACGCTTAGGACTGGCACACAAGCCCAAAGGCCAATATTAATCTCCCACTGATTGATTGATTTATTGATTTTTTCAGGTAGAATTTAGAACCCAAATAAAGCAAAAAAAAAAAAAATAGGCTTTCTATGGCCCACTGAGTGAGTGATGACGCACACAGGAGTCAAGAGTGGCACACAAGCCCTGAGGCCAATATTTTTCTCCCACTGATTGATGTAGTGATTTTTTCAGGTAGATTTTAGAACCCAAATCAAGCAAAAAAATAAATAGGCTTTCTATGGCCCACTGACTGAGAGATGGCACACACAGGAGTCAAGAGCGGCACACAAGCCCTGAGGCCAATATTTTTCTCCCACTGATTGATGTAGTGATTTTTTCAGGTAGATTTTATAACCCAAATCAAGCAAAAAAATAAATAGGCTTTCTATGGCCCACTGAGTGAGAGATGGCACACACAGGGATGGCACTCTAGCAGAAATGTCAATCTTAATCTCCCACAAAAAAAAAAAAAAAAAACAGGGAGTGTCCAACAATTACTATCTCCCTGCAGTAATCTCAGCCAGGTATGGCAGGCAGCAATAAGGAGTGGACTGATGCACAAATTAAATAAAAAGTGTGGACAAACAAAAAAGATAGCTGTGCAGAAAGGAAGGAACAAGAGGATTTCTGCTTTGAAAAAAGCAGTTGGTTTGCACAGCGGCGTACACACAGCAATGCAGCTCTCAGGGAGCCTTCTAGGGCAGCCCAATGAGCTACAGCGCTGAGGGGAAAAAAAAAAAAAATGTAGCTTCCACTGTCCCTGCACACCGAAGGTGGTGTTGGGCAGTGGAAATCGCTACAGCACAAGCGGTTTGGTGGTTAATGGACCCTGCCTAACGCTATCCCTGCTTCTGACGAAGCGGCAGCAACCTCTCCCTAAGCTCAGATCAGCAGCAGTAACATGGCGGTCGGCGGGAACGCCCCTTTATAGCCCCTGTGACGCCGCAGACAGCAAGCCAATCACTGCAATGCCCTTCTCTAAGATGGTGGGGACCAGGACCTAGGTCATCACGCTGCCCACACTCTGCGTTTACCTTCATTGGCTGAGAAATGGCGCTTTTCGCGTCATTGAAACGCGACTTTGGCGCGAAAGTCGCGTACCGCATGGCCGACCCCGCACAGGGGTCGGATCGGGTTTCATGAAACCCGACTTTGCCAAAAGTCGGCGACTTTTGAAAATGAACGACCTGTTTCGCTCAACCCTAGTATTCACATAGATTTTTCTGGCTAACACGGTACCACAATACAATTTGTTATTGTACATCAAGGCGGAACTGGTAATGGAGTGAAGTTAGGGATTCACCCGTAGCAAGGAAGCTGTGAAAAACAAAGAAAAATCTTAGTAAAAATTGCAAAGACCAACATATCATTTTTAAGCAATTTCCACAAATATTTTTTTTTTTTTACTTTCAAAAAATGGCACAGAGGACATTTTAGTTCTGTTGTGATGCACATTAAAACCAGCATTTTAACATCTGTGCATTCCTATATGCAGCAGGTGTAAAACACTGGAATGGCCACAAACAAAAAAAATTAACATGCTGCAGAAAATGCAATGCAATGTTTCAGCGCAGTATTTTCTGCAGAATGTTCACTGCTGATGTTGTTTTCTATAGGTTAAAACATGTGTACATGACATTAAATATGAGCAATGATATAAAAAAATAAATAAAAAAAATAAGGCTTACCGCAATGTCATCATCAGCCGCTCCGCCGGTGCGATGGAAAACCTCATGAGTGTGTCCTGCCTTCTGATGACATCCCCAACTTGTTCCAGGAACAAATCAAAATGCTCCTGCCTCATCCGGACATAATTAAAACATTTGTCTGGGTTCTGCCGCAACTCCATGTAGAGAGTAGAATAGACGCCCCGGGTCATCCGCAGTTCATTTATGGGATGAATCCATAGTCAGCGACGTCGCTGCAGAAGAATCCTCCGTCTTGCTGCTTCCTCCTTCTCCCGAACTATAATATCCAGCCGATTGGTCTCAAAAATCACATCAGTTACCACGTTCGCAATCCTCACAAGCACTCCTTCCATCTCCATCTCTGCCACGTTCTCTAAACCCTTTCAAAGATGGGCTGTAAAAACAGTCAGTATTTTCACTATTTTTGCCGCATCCGTTGATACGTAGCGCCGACGCATTTTGACGGCCGCCAGACGTTGCTAGTGTGAAAGTAGCCTAAGGCTACTTTCACACTAGCGTCGTACTTGGCCCGTCGCACCGATGCATACTGTGGAAGCGCCGCACAACGGGGGCAGCGGATGCATTTTTCCAGCGCATCCGTTGCCCCATTGTGAGTTGTGGGGAGGTGGGGGCGGAGTTCCGGCCACGCATGTGCGGTCGGAAATGGCGGACACGACACTCAAAAAAACGTTGCAAGCAACTTTTTTTGTTTGGACGGTCCACCACAACACGACGCAACCGACGCACGACGGTTGTGACGTGAGGCAATGTGTCGCAATGCGTCGCTAATACACGCCTATGGAGAAAAAATGCATCCTGCAGACAATTTTGCAGGATGCGTTTTTCCTGCAAAACGACGCATTGCGACGTGCAGTGCACGACGCTAGTGTGAAAGTAGCCTAAGGCTACTTTCACACTAGCGTTAACTGCAATCCGTCACAATGCGCCGTTTTGCAGAAAAAACGCATCCTGCAAAAGTGCTTGCAGGATGCGTTTTTTCCCCATAGACTTGAATTGACAACGCATTGCGACGGATTGCCACACGTCGCATCCGTCGTGCGACGGATGCATCGTGCTTTGGCGGACCGTCGGGAGCAAAAAACGCTACATGTAACGTTTTTTGCTCCTGACGGACCGCTTTTTCCGACCGCGCATGCGCGGCCGGAACTCCGCCCCCACCTCCCCGCACCTCACAATGGGGCAGCGGATGCGCCGGAGAAATGCATCCGCTGCCTCCGTTGTGCAGTGCGTTAAATGCTAGCGTCGGAATCTCTGCCCGACGCACTGCGACGGGGAAATTCCGACGCTAGTGTGAAAGAAGCCTAACCCATTTTTCCTGCAGCTGCTTGTTGTGAATTCTGTTGTCAAGCTCCCTCCTGTGGTCATGAATGGTACTTCGGCTGGTTCTGTCCATGGGCTTCCTCTGGTGGTTGTGAGTGGGGCTGCGGCTTCTGAGTTTCCTTCCACAGGTGACGAGGTTAATTCGTTAGCTGGCTGCTCTATTTAACTCCACTTAGATCATTGCTCCATGCCACCTGTCAATGTTCCAGTATTGGTCTGTTCGCTCCTGGATCGTTCTTGTGACCTGTCTTCTCCAGCAGAAGCTAAGTTCCTGCTTGTTTTTCTCTTGTTTGCTATTTTTCTGTCCAACTTGCTATTTTGATTTTTGTCTTGCTTGCTGGAAGCTCTGGGACACAGAGGGGCGCCTCCGCACCGTGAGTCGGTGCAGAGGGTCTTTTTGCGCCATCTGCGTGTTTTTTTTTGTAGTTTTTGTGCTGACCGCAAAGTCTCCTTTCCTATCCTCTGTCTGTTCAGTAAGTCGGGCCTCTCTTTGCTAAATCTATTTCATCTCTGTGTTTGTGATTTTCATCTTAACTCACAGTCATTATATGTGGGGGGCTGCCTTTTCCTTTGGGGAATTTCTCTGAGGCAAGGTAGGCTTTATTTTTCTATCTTTAGGGCTAGCTAGTTCCTTAGGCTGTGACGAGTTGCATAGGGAGCGTTAGGAGCAATCCACGGCTATTTCTAGTGTGTGTGATAGGATTAGGGATTGCGGTCAGCAGAGTTCCCACGTCCCAGAGCTGGTCCTGTATTATTGTAACTATCAGGTCTTTCCGTGTGCTCTTAACCACCAGGTCCATTATTGTCCTAACCACCAGGTCATAACAGTACAGGTGGCCCAAAGTATTAATGCATCTCAATAGAGGGATAAGAGAAGTTCTGAGACCATTTTTTTTTCTTTGCACTGTGTTTTGCCTTTCTTTTCCCCTAGACCTCTGGATGGTTCAGGATACAGGTGTAGATATGGACATTCAAGGTCTGTCCTCTTGGATGGATAATCTCACTGCAAGGGTACAAAACATTCAAGATTTTGTGGTTCAGAATCCGATGTCAGAGCCTAGGATTCCAATTCCTGATTTGTTTTTTGGGGATAGATCTAAGTTTCTGAATTTCAAAAATAATTGTAAATTGTTTCTTGCTTTGAAACCTCGCTCCTCAGGTGACCCTGTTCAACAAGTGAAAATCATTATTTCTTTGTTACGTGGCGACCCTCAAGACTGGGCATTTTCCCTTGCGCCAGGAGATCCGGCATTGCGTGATGTTGATGCATTTTTTCTGGAGCTTGGATTGCTTTATGATGAACCAAATTCAGTGGATGAGGCAGAGAAAATCTTGCTGGCTCTGTGTCAGGGTCAGGATGAAGTAGAGATATATTGTCAGAAGTTTAGGAAGTGGTCTGTACTCACTCAGTGGAATGAATGTGCCCTGACAGCAATTTTCAGAAAGGGTCTCTCTGAAGCCCTTAAGGATGTCATGGTGGGATTTCCCATGCCTGCTGGTCTGAATGAGTCTATGTCTTTGGCCATTCAGATCGATCGACGCTTGCGTGAGCGTAAAGCTGTGCACCATTTGGCGGTATTATCTGAGCATAGACCTGAGCCTATGCAATGTGATAGGACTTTGACCAGAGCTGAACGGCAAGAACACAGACGTCGGAATGGGCTGTGTTTTTACTGTGGGGATTCCACTCATGCTATCTCCGATTGTCCTAAGCGCACTAAGCGGTTCGCTAGGTCTGCCACCATTGGTACGGTACAGTCGAAATTTCTTTTGTCCGTTACTCTGATTTGCTCTTTGTCATCCTATTCTGTTATGGCATTTGTGGATTCAGGCGCTGCCCTGAATTTGATGGACTTGGAGTTTGCTAGGCGCTGTGGTTTTTTCTTGGAGCCCTTGCAGTATCCTATTCCATTGAGAGGAATTGATGCTACGCCTTTGGCCAAGAATAAGCCTCAGTACTGGACCCAATTGACCATGTGCATGGCTCCTGCACATCAGGAGGATATTCGCTTTTTGGTGTTGCATAATCTGCATGATGTGGTCGTTTTGGGGTTGCCATGGCTACCAGTCCATAATCCAGTATTGGATTGGAAATCTATGTCTGTGTCCAGCTGGGGTTGTCAGGGGGTACATGGTGATGTTCCATGTTTGTCTATTTCGTCATCCACCCCTTCTGAAGTCCCGGAGTTTTTGTCGGATTACCGGGATGTATTTGATGAGCCCAAATCCAGTGCCTTACCTCCTCATAGGGATTGTGATTGTGCTATTAATTTGATTCCTGGTAGTAAGTTTCCTAAGGGCCGACTGTTCAATTTATCTGTGCCAGAACACGCCGCTATGCGGAGTTATATAAAGGAATCCTTGGAGAAAGGTCATATTCGTCCGTCGTCATCACCGTTAGGAGCAGGGTTCTTTTTTGTGGCCAAGAAGGATGGTTTTTTGAGACCTTGTATTGATTACCGCCTTCTTAATAAAATTACAGTCAGGTTTCAGTATCCTTTGCCGCTGCTGCCTGATTTGTTTGCTCGTATTAAAGGGGCTAGTTGGTTCACCAAGATAGATCTTCGAGGGGCGTATAATCTTGTGCGTATTAAACAGGGCGATGAATGGAAAACAGCATTTAATACGCCCGAGGGCCATTTTGAGTACCTGGTTATGCCATTCGGGCTTTCCAATGCTCCATCAGTATTTCAGTCCTTTATGCATGACATCTTCCGAGAGTACCTGGATAAACTCCTGATTGTATATTTGGATGATATTTTGGTCTTCTCGGATGATTGGGAGTCTCACGTGAAGCAGGTCAGAATGGTGTTCCAGGTCCTTCGTGCGAATTCTTTGTTTGTGAAGGGGTCAAAGTGTCTCTTTGGAGTTCAGAAGGTTTCATTTTTGGGTTTCATTTTTTCCCCTTCTACTATCGAGATGGACCCTGTTAAGGTCCAGGCCATTTATGATTGGACTCAGCCGACATCTGTGAAGAGTCTGCAAAAGTTCCTGGGCTTTGCTAATTGTTATCGTCGCTTCATCAGTAATTTTTCTAGTGTTGCTAAACCGTTGACTGATTTGACCAAGAAGGGTGCTGATGTGGTCAATTGGTCTTCTGCGGCTGTGGAAGCTTTTCAGGAGTTGAAGCGTCGTTTTTCTTCTGCCCCTGTGTTGTGCCAGCCAGATGTTTTGCTCCCGTTTCAGGTCGAGGTTGATGCTTATGAGATTGGAGCAGGGGCTGTTTTGTCGCAAAGAAGTTCTGATGGCTCGGTGATGAAACCATGTGCCTTCTTTTCTAGAAAGTTTTCGCCTGCTGAGCGCAATTATGATGTTGGCAATCGAGAGTTGTTGGCCATGAAGTGGGCATTCGAGGAGTGGCGTCATTGGCTTGAAGGAGCCAAGCATCGCGTGGTGGTCTTGACGGATCACAAGAATTTGACTTATCTCGAGTCTGCCAAACGGTTGAATCCTAGACAGGCTCGTTGGTCGCTATTTTTCTCCCGTTTTGATTTTGTGGTTTCGTACCTTCCGGGCTCTAAGAATGTGAAGGCTGATGCCCTGTCAAGGAGTTTTGTGCCCGACTCTCCGGGTGTTCCTGAGCCGGCGGGTATTCTCAGAGAGGGGGTAATTTTGTCTGCTATCTCCCCTGATTTGCGGCAGGTGCTGCAAAAATTTCAGGCTGATAGACCTGACCGTTGCCCAGCGGAGAAACTGTTTGTCCCTGATAAATGGACTAGTAGAGTTTATCTCTGAGGTTCATTGTTCGGTGTTGGCTGGTCATCCTGGAATCTTTGGTACCAGAGATTTGGTGGCTAGATCCTTTTGGTGGCCGTCTTTGTCACGGGATGTGCGTTCTTTTGTGCAGTCCTGTGGGACTTGTGCTCGGGCTAAGCCCTGCTGTTCTCGTGCCAGTGGGTTGCTTTTGCCCTTGCCGGTCCCGAAGAGGCCCTGGACGCATATTTCTATGGATTTTATTTCGGATCTCCCTGTCTCTCAAAAGATGTCGGTCATTTGGGTGGTTTGTGATCGCTTCTCTAAGATGGTCCATTTGGTACCCTTGTCTAAATTGCCTTCCTCCTCTGATTTGGTGCCATTGTTTTTCCAGCATGTGGTTCGTTTACATGGCATTCCAGAGAACATCGTTTCTGACAGAGGTTCCCAGTTTGTTTTGAGGTTTTGGCGATCCTTTTGTGCTAGGATGGGCATTGATTTGTCTTTTTCCTCGGCTTTCCATCCTCAGACAAATGGCCAAACCGAACGAACTAATCAGACTTTGGAAACATATCTGAGATGCTTTGTTTCTGCTGATCAGGATGATTGGGTGTCCTTTTTGCCTTTTGCTGAGTTCGCCCTTAAGAATCGGGCCAGCTCGGCTACTTTGGTTTCGCCGTTTTTCTGCAATTCTGGTTTCCATCCTCGTTTCTCTTCAGGGCAGGTTGAGTCTTCGGACTGTCCTGGTGTAGATACTGTGGTGGATAGGTTGCAGCAGATTTGGACTCATGTGGTGGACAATTTGACATTGTCCCAGGAGAAGGCTCAACGTTTCGCTAACCGCCGGCGTTGTGTTGGTCCCCGACTTCGTGTTGGGAATTTGGTTTGGTTGTCATCTCGTCACGTTCCTATGAAGGTTTCCTCTCCTAAGTTTAAGCCTCGTTTCATTGGTCCGTATAAGATTTCTGAGGTTCTCAATCCTGTGTCATTTCGTTTGACCCTTCCAGCTTCTTTTGCCATCCATAATGTGTTCCATAGGTCGTTGTTGCGGAGATACGTGGCGCCTATGGTTCCCTCCATTGATCCTCCTGCCCCGGTGTTGGTCGAGGGGGAGTTGGAGTATGTGGTAGAGAAGATTTTGTATTCTTGTGTTTCGAGACGGAAACTCCAGTACCTGGTCAAGTGGAAGGGTTATGGTCAGGAAGATAATTCCTGGGTTTTTGCCTCTGATGTTCATGCTGCCGATCTTGTTCGTGCCTTTCATTTGGCTCATCCTGATCGGCCTGGGGGCTCTGGTGAGGGTTCGGTGACCCCTCCTCAAGGGGGGGGGTACTGTTGTGAATTCTGTTGTCAAGCTCCCTCCTGTGGTCATGAGTGGTACTTCGGCTGGTTCTGTCCATGGGCTTCCTCTGGTGGTTGTGAGTGGGGCTGCGGCTTCTGAGTTTCCTTCCACAGGTGACGAGGTTAATTCGTTAGCTGGCTGCTCTATTTAACTCCACTTAGATCATTGCTCCATGCCACCTGTCAATGTTCCAGTATTGGTCTGTTCGCTCCTGGATCGTTCTTGTGACCTGTCTTCTCCAGCAGAAGCTAAGTTCCTGCTTGTTTTTCTCTTGTTTGCTATTTTTCTGTCCAGCTTGCTATTTTGATTTTTGTCTTGCTTGCTGGAAGCTCTGGGACGCAGAGGGGCGCCTCCGCACCGTGAGTCGGTGCGGAGGGACTTTTTGCGCCCTCTGCGTGGTTTTTTTTTTGTAGCTTTTGTGCTGACCGCAAAGTCTCCTTTCCTATCCTCTGTCTGTTCAGTAAGTCGGGCCTCTCTTTGCTAAATCTATTCAATCTCTGTGTTTGTGATTTTCATCTTAACTCACAGTCATTATATGTGGGGGGCTGCCTTTTCCTTTGGGGAATTTCTCTGAGGCAAGGTAGGCTTTATTTTTCTATCTTTAGGGCTAGCTAGTTCCTTAGGCTGTGACGAGTTGCATAGGGAGCATTAGGAGCAATCCACGGCTATTTCTAGTGTGTGTGATAGGATTAGAGATTGCGGTCAGCAGAGTTCCCACGTCCCAGAGCTGGTCCTGTATTATTGTAACTATCAGGTCTTTCCGTGTGCTCTTAACCACCAGGTCCATTATTGTCCTAACCACCAGGTCATAACAGCTGCTGCATCGAAGTATCCGTTAGAAAACAGGATCCAGTGCATCCGTTTTTTACAATCTGCACAGGATCCGTCTTTTCAACACTTTGACAGATTGTGACTGATTCTAAAAGATGGAAGTGTGAAAGTAGCCTTACCTGGGATGTTACATTCCAACAATGACTCAGAGATCTGAGAGATACTCCAACAATGGATCACAGATTTGAGAGATGCTCCAATAATGTAGCACAGATTTGAGAGATACACTGATGCAGAGATCTAACTGAGGGACACTGGAGCAATGGTGCACAGATCTGAGGGATATTCCAGCAATCACTCAGTTTACAAGATAAAACCTGCACTCTCAATGAATCAAGGTATATCCTGTGTTTAGTATACATTTCTCCTAGTGTTTGTGTCTCTCATCTGCATCATCTTGGGCTTTCCATATTTTCTCCTTTGCTTTTGATCGGAAGCATAAGGTTTCCTGTACCTAGAGTATGCAATTCCCTTCTATTCCAATAAACATACAGTTGTGCTCAAAAGTTTACATACCCCAGCAGAATTTTTGCTTTCTTGGGCTTTATTCAGAGAATATGAATGATAACACCAAAACTTTTTCTCCACTCATGGTTAGTGGTTGGGTGAAGCCATTTATTGTCAAGCTACTGTGTTTTCTCTTTTTAAATCATAATGACAACCCAAAACATCCAAATGACCCTGATCACACTGGTCACTAAGCAGACAAAACCTAAGGTAAAAACAAAATCTAAATGGAAAAGTCAGCTTACCAGCATGTGTGTGGTTTCTCTCCTTTGCCAACCAGCGCACAGCACGGATCTAGGTGAGCAGCCACAAGATTCAGGAAAAAAAAGAAAAAGGAAGGATCCAGTGACTCGCGGAGGTAGCTAAAAAATAACTTTTTGTGAAAAGTTGTAAAAATAAATGACAAGCACATTTTGTCGGGCACTGACACACAGGAGAGATCTACATGTTTCGTCCCAAGTCTTATTCATGATCTGACCTAATAGGAGAAAAGCACAATTATATAGTGTGTTCAAGATAGGTGATTTTTAAAACAACTAAAATAATTAACATATGCTAATTACAAACAAAAATGAAAAAAGTGTGCTATATATTATTATTATTATTATTATTATTTATTGTTATAGCGCCATTTATTCCATGGCGCTTTACATGTGAGGAGGGGTATACATAATAAAAACAAGTACAATAATCTTAAACAATGCAAGTCATAACTGGTACAGGAGGAGTCAGGACCCTGCCCGCGAAGGCTCACAATCTACAAGGGATGGGTGAGGATACAGTAGGCGAGGATAGAGCTGGTCATGCAGCGGTTTGGTCGGTCAGTGGTTACTGCAGGTTGTAGGCTTGTCGGAAGCTTATTCATATAAATGAATTAAATAAGGAAAACAAGTATGACAGAATTTAACCCCTTCCCGACCTGTGACACAGCGTATGCGTCATGAAAGTCGGTGCCAATCCGACCTGTGACGCATATGTTGTGTCACAGAAAGATCGCGTCCCTGCAGTTCGGGTGAAAGGGTTAACTCCCATTTCACCCGGCCTGCAGGGACAGGGGGAGTGGTAGTTTAGCCCAGGGAGGGTGGCTTCACCCCCCCCCCCCCCCCGTGGCTACGATCGCTCTGATTGGCTGTTGAAAGTGAAACTGCCAATCAGAGCGATTTGTAATATTTCACCTATAAAACTGGTGAAATATTACAATCCAGCCATGGCCGATGCTGCAATATCATCGGCCATGGCTGGAAACACTTATGTGCACCCACCCCACCTCACTGATCGCCCCCCCCAGCCCCCCGATCTGTGGTCCGCTCCCCTCCGTCCTGTGCTCCGCTCTCCCGTCCTCCTGTCCGCTCCCCCCGTGCTCCAATCACACCCCCCGTGCTCCAATCAAACCCCCCGCACTCCGATCCCCCCCACACAGTGATCCCCCCCTTGCTCCGATCCACCCCCCCGCACAGCGATCCCCCACCCCGTGCTCCAATCCCCCACCCCGTGTTCCGATCCACCCCCCCGTGCTCCAATCCAACCCCCCGTGTTCCGATCCACCCCGCCGTGCTCCGACGCCCCCCCCTGTGCCCTGATCTCCCTCCCTTATACTTACCTAGCCTCCCGGGGTCCGTCCGTCTTCTTTGCTGGGCGCCGCCATCTTCCAAAATGGCGGGCGCATGTGCAGTGCGCCCGCTGAATCTGCCGGCCGGCAGATTCGTTCCAAAGTGAGTTTTGATCACTGAGATATAACCTCAATATATAATCTCAGTGATCAAAATAAAAAAAATAGTAAATGACCCCCCCCCCTTGTCACCCCCATAGGTAGGAACAATAAAAAAATAAAGAAATTTTTTTTTTTTGTTCCACTAATGTTGGGGTAAGAACTAGGGTTAGGGGTAGGGTTAGGGTTAGGGGTAGGGTTAGGGGTAGGGTTAGGGGTAGGGTTAGGGTTAGGGGTAGGGTTAGGGGTAGGGTTAGGGGTAGGGTTAGGGTTAGGAATGTGCACACGTATTCTGGTCCTATTGTCAAGCTACTGTGTTTTCTCTTTTTAAATCATAATGACAACCCAAAACATCCAAATGACCCTGATCAAAAATTTACATTCCCTGATGATTTTGGCCTGTTAACATGCACAGAACTTGACACAAATGGGTTTGAATGGCTACTAAAAGTAACATCCTCACCTGTGACCTGTTTGCTTGTAATGAGTGTGCAAATATCTGAGTGAGTTTCTGGGATCCAGACAGACTCTTGCATCCTTCATCCAGTCACTGATGTTTCTGAATTGTGAGTCATGGGGAAAGCAAAAGAATTGTCAATGGATCTACAGGAAAAGGTACTTGAACTGTATAAAACAGGAAAGGGATACACAAAGATATCCAAGGAATTGATAATGCCAGTCAGCAGCGTTCAAACTGTGATTAACAAATGGAAAATCAGGGGCTCTGTAAAAACAAAACTATGGTCAGGTAGATCAACAAAAATGTCATCCACAACTGCCAGAAAAATTGTTCGGGATGCATATAAAAACCCACAAATAACATCAGCTGAAATACAGAACTTTCTGAAAACTAGTGGTGTGGCTGTTTCAAGATGCACACTAAAGAGGCACTTGAAGAAAAATGGGCAGCATAGTCGAGTCGCCAGGAGAAAACCATTACTGCACAAATGCCACAAAGTATCTCACCTACAATACTTAAAACAGCACAGAGACAAGCTTTAAAACTTCTGGAAACAAAAAAAAACAAAATCTAAATGGAAAAGTCAGCTTACCAGCATGTGTGTGGTTTCTCTCCTTTGCCAACCAGCGCACAGCACGGATCTAGGTGAGCAGCCACAAGATTCAGGAAAAAAAAGAAAAAGGAAGGATCCAGTGACTCGCGGAGGTAGCTAAAAAATAACTTTTTGTTAAAAGTTGTAAAAATAAATGACAAGCACATTTTGTCAGGCACTGACACACAGGAGAGATCTACATGTTTCGTCCCAAGTCTTATTCATGATCTGACCTAATAGGAGAAAAGCACAATTATATAGTGTGTTCAAGATAGGTGATTTTTAAAACAACTAAAATAATTAACATATGCTAATTACAAACAAAAATGAAAAAAGTGTGCTATATATTATTATTATTATTATTTATTGTTATAGCGCCATTTATTCCATGGCGCTTTACATGTGAGGAGGGGTATACATAATAAAAACAAGTACAATAATCTTAAACAATACAAGTCATAACTGGTACAGGAGGAGTCAGGACCCTGCCCGCGAAGGCTCACAATCTACAAGGGATGGGTGAGGATACAGTAGGCGAGGATAGAGCTGGTCATGCAGCGGTTTGGTCGGTCGGTGGTTACTGCAGGTTGTAGGCTTGTCGGAAGCTTATTCATATAAATGAATTAAATAAGGAAAACAAGTATGACAGAATTTAATAGATACTTATATATAAAATTATAGATTACGCGGAGAACTTGGAGTTGACATGGGAAAAAATAAGATATGAGCTTTCAATACTGTTTAATTAAATCCTGTCTAGCATTGAGGCCATATGGGGTACACGTATCCAACATGAAGATCCAGTTGAACACGCATACCCCATATGGCCCTCTGGTCAGACGAGACTAAAGTAGAACTTTTTAGGCAAAACACCGGAGTGGGGCATTAACCAGGTAACGTTGACTACAAGTACGGTGGAGCAACCTAACAACCAATGACCATGGTATTACTGGAAATAAATCTCTATACAAAGACCAACAGTAATATTACCGCCACATGGTGTTCAAATATAATGGTAGATTCCATTGCTGCAGTACATAGAAGAGATTACAGTGCAGTTATAGATAGTGACTTAAAGCTGACATTCTTTCTGATGGAGTCATTCACTTTATACTTTATACACAGTATGATGGGCCTACAGTTCTCATATACATATTATGATGAGCCCACAGCTCGGCTATACACAGTATAATGCCCCCATATCTCCGCAGTAATATAAACAAAGTTTGTAGATAAAGCTCACCCCCAACCAACATAAAAATGCTGTTCAGTCTGGTTTCCTGCGCAAACCACTATCTATCCATGGATAAAGCTTGTGAGGTATCATGCAGCTGTGTTTAAAACTGTGAAAAATAGGTTTTCCAAGCCAGCTAGATTGAAAAATCTTTGCTCCCCTATACACATTATGATGTCCTCAATACTCCACCAAAACACAGTATAATCTCCACAGTAATCCCCACACTGTATAATGGCCTCTATAGTAGGCTCCCACACTGTAAGATGACCCCCAAATAGTATTATAGACCCCTCAATTGTCCCCACACTGTATAATGGCCCTCACTTTGGCTTCCACACTAGATAATGACCCCCAAACTGTATGCTGGCCCCCACATTTGCACTCACACTGTCTAATAGCCCTCACATTTGCACCCACACTGTACAATGGCCCCCATGCTGGTGTTAGTGAATGACCAGGAAAGTGTCTCACATTGTAAATTGCAATGCTGTTGTCCTGGCATTTTGACTGCTCCGCTCCTTAATAATCTTGACTCTAATTTTTAGATTTTGCTCTACGCAGATTTTGCAGAGTTCCTGTAAACACTTCTTGCTGCCAACAAGGTGGATAAATTCTACATTTCTGAACTTCCCCTTGCGCTAAATGCTATTTTTCACAGGTCGAGGTGAAACTTATTTTCTCAGAGGAGATGTTCGACCCTGAAAGATGAAGTCCTTATCTTCGCACTATTGTGACGTTTCTGCCCTCCCCCGTCATCTCCACCACAGACAGGACTGTAATTTTCCCCTCAGAACAAGCTAGTCTACAGAGATTTTGCATTTCAACAACTGAAAGGTTAAAGAAGAACCAGCCCCAAGGTCAAATCACTCTTCATGGTTATGGGAAAGAGATTGACAAGAACCACTAGATGTAGACAGGAACTGCAAGCAGTGTCATACCGAGTGATGCCTTATAATCAGCTTTTTGAATGGCACAGTGAGCAGATTATCAACATGAGGGAGCAGGTGGCACCAGATAAAGTATAGGTTAAGAGCCCTTTACATAGTACTGTGCAGTATGAAGTCTTGGGTCTAAATGGGAAAACAATAAACATAAGGATGAATGACCTCGGGGAGATCAAAACATCCAACACCGCGGAGACACCATCACGTGTTTCTCAACGCAGTACATAGTAACATAGTAACATAGTTAGTAAGGCCGAAAAAATACATTTGTCCATCCAGTTCAGCCTATATTCCATCATAATAAATCCCCAGATCTACGTCCTTCTACAGAACCTAATAATTGTATGATACAATATTGTTCTGCTCCAGGAAGACATCCAGGCCTCTCTTGAACCCCTCGACTGAGTTCGCCATCACCACCTCCTCAGGCAAGCAATTCCAGATTCTCACTGCCCTAACAGTAAAGAATCCTCTTCTATGTTGGTGGAAAAACCTTCTCTCCTCCAGACGCAAAGAATGCCCCCTTGTGCCCGTCACCTTCCTTGGTATAAACAGATCCTCAGCGAGATATTTGTATTGTCCCCTTATATACTTATACATGGTTATTAGATCGCCCCTCAGTCGTCTTTTTTCTAGACTAAATAATCCTAATTTCGCTAATCTATCTGGGTATTGTAGTTCTCCCATCCCCTTTATTAATTTTGTTGCCCTCCTTTGTACTCTCTCTAGTTCCATTATATCCTTCCTGAGCACCGGTGCCCAAAACTGGACACAGTACTCCATGTGCGGTCTAACTAGGGATTTGTACAGAGGCAGTATAATGCTCTCATCATGTGTATCCAGACCTCTTTTAATGCACCCCATGATCCTGTTTGCCTTGGCAGCTGCTGCCTGGCACTGGCTGCTCCAGGTAAGTTTATCATTAACTAGGATCCCCAAGTCCTTCTCCCTGTCAGATTTACCCAGTGGTTTCCCATTCAGTGTGTAATGGTCCAGAACACTGCTCCCATCCCTTATGGGAAATATGCAAAGGCATGTAGAAAAGCCGCCAAGACACCATCACGTGTTTCTCAACGCAAGCAATAAATAGCCAGGTCTTTGACCGGGAAGGAACAACCACGGGAAGGGCAGCATCCAAAAAGGAAAACCACCTATGCCAAAACATGGTATCCATCCACAGACAGCTGTTTCGGGGTATTTGCCCCTCATCAGTGTGGAGTAGGAAACTGGCAATTAGGAGCAGTGCCTAGTAAAGGATGCTGCCCTTCCCGTGGCTTTTCTACATGCATTTGCATATTTCCCATAAGGGATGGGAGCAGTGTTCTGGATCACTGCGTTGAGAAACACATGATGGTGTCTCCGCGGTGTTGGATGTTTTGATCTCCCTGAGGTCATTCATCCTTATGTTTATAGTCCTTTACTAGGCACTGCTCCTAATAGCCAGTTTCCTACTCCACACTGATGAGGGGCAAATACCCCGAAACAGCAGTCTGTGGATGGATACCATGTTTTGACATAGGTGGTTTTCCTTGTTGGATGCTGCCCTTCCCGTGGTTGTTCCTTCCCGGTGAAAGACCTGGCTATTTATTGCTTGCGTTGAGAAACACGTGATGGTGTCTCCGCGGTGTTGGATGTTTTGATCTCCCTGAGGTCATTCATCCTTATGTTTATAGTCCTTTACTAGGCACTGCTCCTAATAGCCAGTTTCCTACTCCACACTGATGAGGGGCAAATACCCCGAAACAGCTGTCTGTGGATGGATACCATGTTTTGACATAGGTGGTTTTCCTTGTTGGATGCTGCCCTTCCCGTGGTTGTTCCTTCCCGGTGAAAGACCTGGCTATTTATTGCTTGCGTTGAGAAACACGTGATGGTGTCTCCGCGGCTTTTCTACATAAATGGGAAAACAGACTTCAAGGGGATGTAGCCCCTTGGTCCAAATCCAGACTTCTGACTATGTATTGAGTCTCAGGATAACACTAGACGACTGTGGGGTCACATCAAATCCATGAGGGACCTAGTTCATAGAGTCACAAATGAGGACAGCCATTGTGGAGTCATCAAGGTTAGACTTTGGTCTCGGCTGCTTAGGTCATCACTAGTTTTCACTATCTCAGTCATACAAAAACAGATGATGGTGAGAGGTCAACTGACAGGACTGCACCACACAAGAGCTGCATTGAAACAATTCAGTATTTGTCACATTCACCATCTATATATATATAATTGTCTAAGGGGTACTTCCGTCTGTTTGTAACTTCCGTCTGTCTGTCGCGGAAATCCTGGGTCACTGATTGGTCACAGTCCGGCCGCGAATTGGCCCCTCCCTACTCCCCTCCAGTCAGTGCCCCCTCCATACTCCCCTCCAGTCAGCGGCCACATAGGGTTTTAGCAGTCAGTTAAACGGACTGCGCTACACCGCGGCATAACGCGGTGTAACGCAGTCCGTTAACGCTGCCATTAACCCTGTGTGACCAACTTTTTTACTATTGATGGTGCCTATGCAGCAGCAATAGTAAAAACATATAATGTTAAAAATAATAATAATAATAATTAAAAAAAACCATTATATTCACACCTTCCTGCGTCCGTGGCAGCCTGTCCTGGTCCTCGCGACGCTCCGGTCCCAAGAATACATTGCAGCAATGACCGGAGATGACACAACATAGAGAAAGATCATGCCCATATATTGGGAACACCTCAGATTGTATAAAAGTTGAAAAAACTTTATTGGTAGGAATACACAGCAAAAACAACAATTAAAAACACTAAAATACAAACAGATACCTATACAAGAAATCATGCCCTGATATAGGGGCAATGATAACTAACACCAAGAGTCCCCCCCCCCACACACACACACAGAAAAATATATGCAAGTAATGTGCAAAAAATGCAAACGTGCAAAATATGTAAAAAATTCAAAAACTGGCTCCTAGATGATGAACAAACACAGGTCTCAATGTGCATATATCCAGACACAATGTACAGATGGAAAATGTATATGCCTAAACCAATGTTGTGCACAAAGATGTTTAACCCCTTAACGACCACCGATACACCTTTTAAAGGCCGCCGATATGCCTTTTAATAGCGGCAGTTAAGGGTACTTAAACCACAGCGCCGTTAATTAACGGCGCTGTGGAAAAAGTGAATAGCTCCCCCCAGAGTCGGATTTTCTCTGGGGTCTCGGTTGCCGGGGGTAGCCGAGACCCCAGAGAACATGATTCGGGTTTTTTTTACCAACCCCCGAGTTGCGATCGCCGGTAATTAACCGTTTACCGGCGATCGCAAAAAAAACAAAAACACAATTTCCCTTTTAATTTCTCTGTCCTCCGATGTGATCGCACATCAGAGGACAGAGAAATGGGGTCCCCGATAGCCCCCCGATACTCACCTGTCTCCCCCAGTGCTCCTCGTGGCTCCCGATGGGCGCCGCCATCTTTTTCCGGCAAAAAAATGGCGGGCGCGTGCGCAGTGCACCCGCCGGCTGGCACGGGAGGATCTTCCCCCGGCAACCGAGACCCCAAAGAACATGATCGGGGTCGGTTTTTACCGACCCCTGTTTTGCGATCGCCGGTAATTAACTGTTTACCGGCAGTCGCAAAAAAAAAAAAGCGATGTGTAATTCTCTGTCCTCTAATGTGATCGCACATCAGAGGACAGAGAAATAGGAGGATTCGGGGACCCTATTATACTTACCGGTGTCCCTGGGTCTTCCTGCGTCCTCTCCTGCCCACCGGCTTCATCATCAGGAAAGAAAATGGTGGGCGCATGCGCAGTGCGCCCGCCATCTGTCGCCATCTGCCGGCTGTCAGGAGAGAGCAGTTGGGGCTAAAATTAGGGTTAGGGTTAGGGTTGGGGCTAAATTTAGGATTAGGGTTAGGGTTGGGGCTAAATTTAGGGTTAGGGTTGGGGCTAAATTTAGGGTTAGGGTTAGGGTTGGGGCTAAATTTAGGGTTAGGGTTGGGGCTAAATTTAGGGTTAGGGTTAGGGTTGGGGCTAAATATAGGGTTAGGGTTGGGGCTAAATTTAGAGTTAGGCTTCTATCACACTTGCGTCGGTACAGGGCCGTCGCAATGCGTCGGCACGACATACCGACGCACGTTGTGAAAATTGTGCACAACGTGGGCAGCAGATGCAGTTGTTCAATGCATCCGCTGCCCAGTCTATGTCCTGGGGAGGAGGGGGCGGAGTTACAGCCACGCATGCGCAGTCGGAAATGGCGGACGCGACGTACAAAAAAGTTACATTGAACTTTTTTTGTGCCGACGGTCCGCCAAAACACAACTGATCCAGTGCACGACGGACGCGACGTGTGGCCATCCGTTGTGATCCGTCGGCAATACAAGTCTATGGGCAAAAAATGCATCCTGCGGGCACATTTGCAGGATACGTTTTTTGTCCAAAACGACGGATTGCGACGGATGCCAAACAACGCAGTATGAAAGTAGCCTTAGGGCTAGGGTTAGGGTTGGGGCTAAAGTTAGGGTTAGGGTTAGGGCTAGGGTTGGGGCTAAAGTTAGAGCTAGGGTTGTGGCTAAAGTTAGGGTTAGAGTTGGGATTAGGGTTAGGATTAGGGTTGGTATTAGGGTTATGGTTGGCATTAGGGTTACGTTTGTGATTAGGGTTAGGTTTGGGATTAGGGTTAAGGTTAGGGTTGGGATTAGGGGTGTATTGGGATTAGGGTTAGGTTTGAGGTTAGGGTTGAGATTAGGATTAGGGGTATGTTGGATTTAGGGTTTTGATTAGGGTTATGGTTAGGGTTGACATTAGGGTTGCTTTGGGGTTAGGGTTGTGATTATCATTAGGGTTGTGATTAGGATTATGGATCGGGTTGGGATTAGGGTTAGGGGTGTGTTGGGGTAGGGGTTGGAGTTAGAATTGGGGGGTTTCCACTGTTTAGGTACATCAGGGGGTCCAAACACGACAGCCAATTTTGCGCTCAAAAAGTCAAATGGTGCTCCCACCCTTCTGAGCTCTGCCGTGCGCCCAAACAGTGGGCTACCCCCACATATGGGGCATCAGCATACTCGGGATAAATTGGACAACAACTTTTGGACAACAACTTTTTCCTGTTACCCTTGTGAAAATAAAAACTTGGTGGCTACAAAATCTTTTTTGTGGAAAAAAAAATATTTTTTATTTTCACGACTCTGCATTATAAACTTCTGTGAAGCACTTGGGCATTCAAAGTTCTCACCACACATCTAGATAAGTTCCTTAAGGGGTCTAGTTTCCAAAATGGTGTCACTTGTGGGGGATTTCCACTGTTTAGACACATCAGGGGCTCTCCAAACGCGACATGGTGTCCGATCTCAATTCCAGCCAATTCTACATTGAAAAAGTAAAACGACACTCCTTCTCTTTCAAGCTCTGCGGTGCGCCCAAACAGTGGTTTACCCCCACAAATGGGGTATTGATGTACTCAGGAGAAATGGCAAAACAACTTTTGTGGTCTAATTTCTCCTGTTACCCTTGTGAAAATAAAAATTTAGGGGGCAAAAAGATCATTTTTGTAGATAAAATGCGATTTTTTTATTTTCACGGCTCTACGTTATAAACTTCTGTGAAGCGCTTGGGGGCTCAAAGTGCTCACCACACATCTAGATAAGTTCCTTAAGGGGTCTAGTTTCCAAAATGGTGTCACTTGTGGGGGGTTTCCACTGTTTAGGCACATCAGGGGCTCTCTAAACGTGACATGGCATCCAATCTCAATTCCAGCCAATTCTGCATTGAAAAAGTCAAACGGCGCTCCTTCACTTCCAAGCTCTGCGGTGCGCCCAAACAGTGGTTTACCCCCACATATGGGATATCGGTGTATTCAGGAGAAATTGCACAACAAAATTCATGGTTTAACTTCTGTTTTTACCTTGTGAAAATAAAAAAAAAATGGTTCTGAAGTAAAATGTTTGCAAAAAAAAGTTAAATGTTAATTTTTTCCTTCCACATTGTTTCAGTTCCTGTGAAGCACGTAAAGGGTTAATAAACTTCTTGAATGTGGTTTTGAGAACCTTGAGGGGTGCAGTTTTTAGAATGGTGTCACACTTGGTTATTTTCTATCATATAGATCCCTCAAAATGACTTCAAATGTGATGTGGTCCCTAAAAAAAAATGGTGTTGTAAAAATGAGAATTTGCTGGTCAACTTTTAACCCAACTTTTAAAATGAGAATTTGCTGGTCAGGTCGGGTGGGCGTGGTGACATCGCTCTTTTCTTCCCCAGCTTTCCGTTGGTGGCGTAGTGGTGTGCGCATGTCCAGAGTTCCGAATCCCCTGCGCGCACGTGAAGCAAAAGCGCGCGTTCTGTGCATCTCGGCTTTGGGAAAATGGCCGCCGCGATCTCTAATGCGCACGCGCGGCATCCCGCGGCCATTTTCCTGAAGCCCCGTGCAGTAGAGCACTCGATCTGCGCACACGCGGCCCCAGGAAGATGGCCGCCCACACGATGACAGGGGCAATAGTGCAGAACGCGCGCTTTTGCTTCACGTGCGCGCAGGGGATTCGGAACTCTGGACATGCGCACACCACTACGCCACCAACGGAAAGCTGGGGAAGAAAAGAGCGATGTCACCACGCCCACCCGACCTGACCAGCCTGATTGACAGGCGAAAACGGCGACTTTGGTAATGTATTTCTCAGCATAGGTGGGGAATCGGGGTACACTACATACACTATAGTAACGCACAGCGCAGGCCCTATTTAACAGTATTTATATCTCAATCTCAAAAAACGGGGTGACAGGTTCCCTTTAAGTACCAAATTGGCTCTGTCACAAAGGGGTTAATAACATCCTTGCAGAGAGTCTGCAGTACAAAATAAGCTATAGGAAATCAGATAGAGACGGAAAAAATAAAGCATGCCAGAATCTAAGGATAAGTATACCCTGATGCCAAGGGTCCAAATATTGAAGACGGAGCCAGCATGAACAGAAGGGGGGAACAAGGTGCGGGACAGGATCCCACACGTATCGCCGCAAACCAGGTGGCTTCCTCATGGAAAGATAGCATACTGTGCTGGGTTCCTAGCAAGTATATATACATACCCATAGCGATTTTTGGAGGACAAACACCTGTGCGAAAAGCTGGTATCAATCAGGTGCACAGAGAGATGCTGGGACGCAGCCATCTTGGCCCTGCTCAGGACTAAAATATAGCAACAAAGTTGTGTTACGGACATGCGCATGCGCAGAAGGTGCGAGCTGTTGTGAATTCTGTGGTCAAGCTCCCTCCTGTGGTCGTGAGTGGTACTTCGGCTGGTTCTGTCTGTGGGCTTCCTCTGGTGGATGTGAGTGGGGCTGCGGCTTCTGAGTTTCCTTCCTCAGGTGACGAGGTTAAGTCGTTAGGTGCTGCTCTATTTAACTCCACCTAGTTCTTTGTTCCTGGCCTCCAGTCAATGTTCCAGTATTGGTCTTGCTCTCTCCTGGATCGTTCTTGTGGCCTGTCTGCCCTGCATAAGCTAAGTTTTGCTTGTGTTACTTTTGTTTGTTATATTTTCTGTCCAGCTTGCTATATTGGTTTTTCTTGCTTGCTGGAAGCTCTGAGACGCAGAGGGAGCACCTCTGTACCGTTAGTCGGTGCGGAGGGTCTTTTTGCCCCCTCTGCGTGGTTGTTTGTAGGTTTTTGTGCTGACCGCAAAGCTATCTTTCCTATCCTCGGTCTATTCAGTAAGTCGGGCCTCACTTTGCTAAAATCTATTTCATCTCTGTGTTTGTATTTTCATCTTAACTCACAGTCATTATATGTGGGGGGCTGCCTTTTCCTTTGGGGAATTTCTCTGAGGCAAGGTAGGCTTATTTTTCTATCTTCAGGGCTTGCTAGTTTCTCAGGCTGTGCCGAGTTGCATAGGGAGCGTTAGGAGCAATCCACGGCTACCTCTAGTGTGGTATGATAGGATTAGGGATTGCGGTCAGCAGAGTTCCCACGTCTCAGAGCTCGTCCTATGTTAGTAACTATCAGGTCACTTTGTGTGCTCTTAACCACTAGGTCCATTGTGGTTCTGAATCACCTGTTCATAACAGCGAGCCATATGGCGCAAGCGTGAAAAAGAGAGATCGCATACACACGTATAGGCGCAATGGAGACCGGAGATAATGCGGCGCAGTGCGAACACAGCGCATGCGCACAAATTGAAAACCAAATGGTGGAAGGGAGCGCGCTAAAAGTAAACGCGCAGGTGAATGAATGGTGAGTGTACACACAGTCAAAGCACAGGTACCGGTACCTCCCACACATAACATGCACACCAAACCAAAAGCGCCGCTGCATAAGTGGTGCAGACAATGCATAGCGGTTAGATTGGGAGACCATATGGAATAGCGATATAAAATGGGCAAGAGAGAGACACAAAGCTATTATGCTACGTTCTTATTCATTGTTTATTATAATATAGAAAAAGTATTACAAGAAAATATATATGAAAAATACAAAAGAGTAAGTGAAGAAAGCAATATAGTACTGTGTTTGAAAAACTATGAAATACCGGCGAAAAAAGCTCAGTAGAATGCCAAAAAGTGAAGACATAATGACCAAAGACAATTTTTGGGCAATGAGAACACTCCATAAGCTACATGGGGTATACCAAACCTCCATCTTCTAATAAATGGAGATATAGTACAAAAGAAAAAAACGAGATAAAAAAATGAATGAATGATGGTTGAAGCCCATATAGGAAAAAGAGTGAATAGATGAACAGAACACCCAAACACAAGGATCCGGTACCAGGAAATCCCAGCCAGTCTCCCATGCTGATACTTGCACAGCCTCAAGCTGCTTAGCAATTGCGATTGGACGAGGACAGGCACACCGGAGATGACGTACAGTCTTGTGAGACCGCTACATCATCACGTGTTATTGCCGCAAAGCATCACTGGGAACGGAGCTTTGCCAGGAGCATCGCTAAATGCCTGGGCTGGATCCGGGAGCCGATGGAAGGTGAGTTTATCACTATTTTTTATTTTAATTGTTTTTTTTTTTTTTAACAGGGATATGGTGCCCACATTGCTATATACTACGTGGGCTGTGTTATATACTACGTGGGCTGTGTTATATACTGTGTGGGCTGTTATATACTACGTGGGCTGTGTTATATACTACGTCGCTGTGCTATATAGTATGTGGCTGTGCAATATACTACGTGGCTGTGCTACGTATATACTATGTGGTTGTGTTATATACTACAGTGGGGCAAAAAAGTATTTAGTCAGTCAGCAATAGTGCAAGTTCCACCACTTAAAAAGATGAGAGGCGTCTGTAATTTACATCATAGGTAGACCTCAACTATGGGAGACAAACTGAGAAAAAAAAATCCAGAAAATCACATTGTCTGTTTTTTTTAACATTTTATTTGCATATTATGGTGGAAAATAAGTATTTGGTCAGAAACAAACAATCAAGATTTCTGGCTCTCACAGACGTGTAACTTCTTCTTTAAGAGTCTCCTCTTTCCTCCACTCATTACCTGTAGTAATGGCACCTGTTTAAACTTGTTATCAGTATAAAAAGACACCTGTGCACACCCTCAAACAGTCTGACTCCAAACTCCACTATGGTGAAGACCAAAGAGCTGTCAAAGGACACCAGAAACAAAATTGTAGCCCTGCACCAGGCTGGGAAGACTGAATCTGCAATAGCCAACCAGCTTGGAGTGAAGAAATCAACAGTGGGAGCAATAATTAGAAAATGGAAGACATACAAGACCACTGATAATCTCCCTCGATCTGGGGCTCCACGCAAAATCCCACCCCGTGGGGTCAGAATGATCACAAGAACGGTGAGCAAAAATCCCAGAACCACGCGGGGGGACCTAGTGAATGAACTGCAGAGAGCTGGGACCAATGTAACAAGGCCTACCATAAGTAACACACTACGCCACCATGGACTCAGATCCTGCAGTGCCAGACGTGTCCCACTGCTTAAGCCAGTACATGTCCGGGCCCGTCTGAAGTTTGCTAGAGAGCATTTGGATGATCCAGAGGAGTTTTGGGAGAATGTCCTATGGTCTGATGAAACCAAACTGGAACTGTTTGGTAGAAACACAACTTGTCGTGTTTGGAGGAAAAAGAATACTGAGTTGCATCCATCAAACACCATACCTACTGTAAAGCATGGTGGTGGAAACATCATGCTTTGGGGCTGTTTGTCTGCAAAGGGGCCAGGACGACTGATCCGGGTACATGAAAGAATGAATGGGGCCATGTATCGTGAGATTTTGAGTGCAAACCTCCTTCCATCAGCAAGGGCATTGAAGATGAAACGTGGCTGGGTCTTTCAACATGACAATGATCCAAAGCACACCGCCAGGGCAACGAAGGAGTAGCTTCGTAAGAAGCATTTCAAGGTCCTGGAGTGGCCTAGCCAGTCTCCAGATCTCAACCCTATAGAAAACCTTTGGAGGGAGTTGAAAGTCCGTGTTGCCAAGCGAAAAGCCAAAAACATCACTGCTCTAGAGGAGATCTGCATGGAGGAATGGGCCAACATACCAACAACAGTGTGTGGCAACCTTGTGAAGACTTACAGAAAACGTTTGACCTCTGTCATTGCCAACAAAGGATATATTACAAAGTATTGAGATGAAATTTTGTTTCTGACCAAATACTTATTTTCCACCATAATATGCAAATAAAATGTTAAAAAAACAGACAATGTGATTTTCTGGATTTTTTTTTCTCAGTTTGTCTCCCATAGTTGAGGTCTACCTATGATGTAAATTACAGACGCCTCTCATCTTTTTAAGTGGTGGAACTTGCACTATTGCTGACTGACTAAATACTTTTTTGCCCCACTGTATGTGGGCTGTGCTACATACTATGTGGTCTGTGCTATATATTACATGGGCTTTGTTATACAGTGCGTGGACTGTCTTATATGCTGCGTGGGCTGTTATATACTGCGTCGGCTGTGCTATATACTACGTGGGCTGTGCTGTATACTATGTGGGCTGTGCTGTATACTATGTGGCTGTGCTATATACTATGTGGCTGTGCAATATACTATGTGGCTTTGCAATATACTACGTTGGCTCTGTTATATACTACGTAGCTGTGTTATATACTACATGACTGTGCATTATACTACGTGGCTGTGCTCTATACTACGTGGCTGTGTTATATACTATGTGGGCTGTGTTATACACTACGTGCCTGTGCTATATACTGTACTACATGGTCTGTGCTATATACTATGTGAGCTGTGCTATATACTGCGTGCGCTGTGCTATATATTACGTGGGCTGTGCTATATACTATGTGGCTGTGCATTATACTACGTGGCTATGCATTATACTACGTGGCTGTGCAATATACTACGTGACTGTGCTATATACTATATGGGCTCTGCTATATACTATGTGGACTGTGCTATATACTATGTGGCTGTGCAATATACTATGTGGCTGTGCAATACACTACGTGGAAATCTTCATAAATAAACTACATACATACTCTAGAATAGCCGATGCGTTCGAATCGGGCCACCATCTAGTAAATTGTTAAAATCAGCCATAGCGCTCCCAACCTAAAATATGTAGACATTCCCCAGATATCAATAATAGTCTTCCCTACTGTTCTATCATTTTATGCAGAGCTACATGTCCGTCTATAGAAGACCATAGATGGCGAGACCAATATAGTATCACTGCAGGCTGTGTTAACTATTTTTACTCACTTACCGTACATAGCACAATTAATTCCACAGCATTTCCTTGGTGGGATTTGATCCCGGGATCCCTGAGCTGCAAGGTCACTGTGCTGCCCAGTATGTTGCAGTGTGACGGTCCTCACCGCAGATCTCACACTCTCATATGCATTAACTAAGAACTAGATTTCTCTTGTCCTCAGGTATCCTTGTCTCTAACAATGACTAGTACACTCCAAGGCTGCATTCATACACCCATGTGTCAAAATCCAAGTTAAACTGCCTTATAGGCATTAATGAAACTGTGGAGTTTGTGTCAGGGGACCAGCGGCAGGTCTGTGCATCATGAACCATACTTGAACATTGACACATAGATGTGTGAATCTGGCCTTATATTGTATACATGCACCAGGTGGCTAATGATTTCTCTCCAAGGCAGTAGATTATGGTAGATATGTAGTGTAGGGGGTATGGTATATTGCGTCTGTGCCTTCGCCTACTCATGCAATGGTACTATATGATATATATATTTAACAAGTCATGGTAATACACCTAACAGTGTAGCAGTACAGCAGTATATATGTTATACTATTGTGTTGTTGCTATATATAGAATAGGGAGAGTGTAGTGCCCAATTCTGGCCACTAGATGGGGGCACTATAGTGTTCATAGTGTAATTGTAGATGGTTAACTGTAAGAGGAGATGCTGTGTGCTAAGCTGGGAACGTTTCCCTTAGGGAGTCAGAAGGGCCTAATCTCCAGAAGTGTCCACATGCGCTCTAGGCCTAGGACACCACAGCAGCCACGCAATGTTTCAAGTGGAGAACACAGCCATTCAGAGCCCTATAGGGACAGGCTTGGAGTGGAAGAAAGGAAGCGGTCCGGGAAAGTACAAGGTGCAGATGGTTCAAGATGTGGCAGATCATTGCATGGGCAGATACTTTCAAATCCGGCGCGAAACGGATGAGGGCAACCCCAAAAATAGTGAGTCTGGACAAGAGAACGCTGCGGTACCAACTAATGCGTTATTAGCCCGTAATGTACCGAAGGACGTGGGATTGAGTGCAGGGCCGCCATCAGGGCATTACAGCCGTGACTGGCGTAAGGGGCCCGGTGAGCAGAGGGGGCCCGCATCTGGCCCCCTCTTACCTGCTCACCGGGCCCCTACCGGCAGCCGCAGGCTGAACCGGGCCCTTAGCGGCGGCCGGCGCTGCAGCTGTACGCTATTGACATGCGGGCCCGCGCCCGCACGTCAATAGTTAACAGCCGCCAGCCGCAGCGTGCAGGTCGCCGGCGTCTGACGTCATTGTCAGTCGCTGGCGAGTGCACAGTGCAGCTGCGTGGAGAGATCAGGAGCGCGGCAGGTAAGTAGAACTTTTTTTTTTTCTATTAAGAGCGGAGAGCGGCGATCGGGGGGGGGGAGGTTTGGGCAGAAGGCTGGACACAGAGGGGGCAGAAGGCAGCTGGACACAGGGGGGCAGAAGGCAGCTGGACACAGAGGGGGCAGAAGGCAGCTGGACACAGAGGGGCAGAAGGCAGCTGGACACAGGGGGGCAGAAGGCAGCTGGACACAGAGGGGGCAGAAGGCAGCTGGACACAGGGGGGCAGAAGGCAGCTGGACACAGAGGGGCAGAAGGCAGCTGGACACAGGGGGGCAGAAGGCAGCTGGACACAGGGGGGCAGAAGGCAGCTGGACACAGAGGGGGCAGAAGGCAGCTGGACACAGAGGGGGCAGAAGGCAGCTGGACAGAGAGGGGGCAGAAGGCAGCTGGACACAGAGGGGGCAGAAGGCAGCTGGACACAGAGGGAGCAGAAGGCAGCTGGACACGGGGGCAGAAGGCAGCTGGACACAGGGGGGCAGAAGGCAGCTGGACACAGAGGGGGCAGAAGGCAGCTGGACACAGGGGGGCAGAAGGCAGCTGGACACAGGGGGGCAGAAGGCAGCTGGACACAGAGGGGGCAGAAGGCAGCTGGACACGGGGGGCAGAAGGCTGGACACGGGGGCAGAAGGCTGGACACAGAGGGGGCAGTAAATCTGGACACAGAGGGGGCAGTAAATCTGGACACAGAGGGGGCAGTAAATCTGGACACAGAGGGGGCAGTAAATCTGGACACAGAGGGGGCAGTAAATCTGGACACAGAGGGGGCAGTAAATCTGGACACAGAGGGGGCAGTAAATCTGGACACAGAGGGGGCAGTAAATCTGGACACAGAGGGGGCAGTAAATCTGGACACAGAGGGGGCAGTAAATCTGGACACAGAGGGGGCAGTAAATCTGGACACAGAGGGGGCAGTAAAGCTGGACACGGGGGGGGGGGGGGCAGAAAGCTGGACACGGGGGGGGGGGCAGAAAGCTGGACACATGGGGGCAGAAAGCTGGACACGGGGCAGAGTGCTGGACAGAGATGGGGCAGAGTGCTGGACAGAGATGGGGCAGAGTGCTGGACAGAGATGGGGCAGAGTGCTGGACAGAGATGGGGCAGAGTGCTGGACAGAGATGGGGCAGAGTGCTGGGCAGAGTGCTGGACAGAGATGGGGCAGAGTGCTGGACAGAGATGGGGCAGAGTGCTGGACAGAGATGGGGCAGAGTGCTGGGCAGAGTGCTGGACAGAGATGGGGCAGAGTGCTGGACAGAGATGGGGCAGAGTGCTGGACAGAGATGGGGCAGAGTGCTGGACAGAGATGGGGCAGAGTGCTGGACAGAGATGGGGCAGAGTGCTGGACAGAGATGGGGCAGAGTGCTGGACAGAGATGGTGCAGGATTGGAAACAGATGGGGCAGGATGGATACGATGGAGACAGATGGGGCAGGATGGGGAGATCATATGGGGTAGAATGGATACTCATGAGGGCAGGATGAGAGAACATATGGCTGGAGCCTGAAATGAGACACACGGTGGCCAGGATGGCGAATATTACCATAGGGGCTAATTAAGGGATATTATTATTGCAGTGATGTATTTATTTTATTTTTTGAGTATACTGTTTTAAATGGGGGGGCGGTCCTGTTACTGTGTAGAGTGATACTATGTTGCCTTCTTCATGTGGTGTAATGTAGAAGTTGGGAAAATTAAGTAATGTGTTCTACAAGCGGAACTCGAGATAACTGTTTTATTTCCTGCAGAGACGAGTCCTGGCTGGATAAAGTGATGGCGGTCTGTGCTGGATGAAAGATGAAGGACTTCACCTAGAGACGTCACTGGTGAGTCAGTGTTACCTATACACTTACACTATACACTGTATACTATATACAGAGGTCCTGTGTACAATGTCACCAGTGATCACTGTATTATCTATACATTATATACAGAGCTCCTGTGTGTAATGTCACCAGTGATCACTGTATTACCTGTACACAGACACTGCTTACTAATTACAGATCTCCTGTGCATAATGGCACTGATGGTGATAGTATTGTGGTTTTTTTTTGTATTACTGATCAGTATTGTAGTATTCAGTCATTGTTGGTAATATGTGGTCTGGTCATGATGTGGAGGTAATATGCGGTCTGGTCATGGTGTAGCGGTATTTGTTCCTTGTATTTTATATTATTCGATCACTGTGGTGGTAATATGTCATCTGGTCATAGTGCTGTGGTATTTGTTCCTTGTATGTAGTATTATAGGTCATTTTAAAAATTGAAAAATAAATAAAAATATACCTAAATTGTATTGCATATTTTAACAAATATTTAGTAGGTTACAGTAGAGTAGGTTATCTCCCCATATTCATTTACTTTAACGTCTAGTTAATCCCTTTAATTCATCCATTTTCTGCATCTCCGGTATAGTACTTCAGTATTTGTAGCTCTTCTCTATATACATATTCCCTTCAGTATCCGATCACCTCTTTATGTCCCTTTAGCCCCCATACTTCCGGTATTTCTCTTATATTTATCTGCAGCCTCTCACTGGTGCTCTGTGGGTGCTGCGTAGTGCGCTGGTGTCTTTCGTCCTCCTCGGGTTGCCGTGGCAACGTGTCCCATAGCGTCTTCTTGTTCCCTACCCCTCTGACGCGTCGGAGTGGGGCGGGACTTGATGACGTGGGACGCCGGCCCCGCCGCTTCCTGTTCTGTGACCGATGGACGCCAGCGCCATAACAAGCGCCGCACTCTATAAGACCGCACTGTGTCCCACTTACCCTTATGACCCCCTGGAAGAAGCCACGCTGCGAAACGCGCGTCGGGGTTATCCTGTCCCACGGCAATCCTCCCCCCAGCAGGTATGCATGCAGCGCTGACATCTTTTTCATGAATGTCTCAGTATGGCTCCTATATGGACTTATATGCGTTATTTGCACTATGCACTGACACTTTATCCTGATCCTATGTGGATACTGGATCATTGATATTGTTCTATATAACTTCTCTTGTACACTAGTACCGCTCTTATATATACCATATAACTCCCTGTCCATTATAGTGGTCTTTACTGGGACATTGACACTTTTTCCTGGTCCTATGTGGATACTTGATCATCGATATTGTTCTATATAAACCTTTCCTGTACACTGGTACTGTTTTTGGATTTACCATATTATTCTTTATCCATTATACTATAGTAGTCTTTACCAGGACACAATTTTCTCTATCTACTGCCCACATATATATGTGTTTTTTGGGTGACTACACACACTATATGATAGGACCTATATATGAACTACTGTTATATTGCATTTGTGGTCATTCATGTTTTGTAATACAGAGCCTGCTGGTGTCTATGTACTTAGGGATTTATCCCCGTATATGTATTTTACTTCATGGATTGCATTGGGTCCATTCTGCCGTGTTTCCCCTTGTTTTGTATACATTTACATATGAATTGTATTCTTGTCTTTTAACCCCTTCATGACCCAGCCTATTTTGACCTTAAAGACCTTGCCGTTTTTTGCAATTCTGACCAGTGTCCCTTCATGAGGTAATAACTCAGGAACGCTTCAATGGATCCTAGCGGTTCTGAGATTGTTTTTTCGTGACATATTGGGCTTCATGTTAGTGGTAAATTTAGGTCAATAAATTCTGTGTTTATTTGTGATAAAAACGGAAAATTGGCGAAAATTTTGAAAATTTCGCAATTTTCACATTTTGAATTTTTATTCTGTTAAACCAGAGAGTTATGTGACACAAAATAGTTAATAAATAACATTTCCCACACGTCTACTTTACATCAGCACAATTTTGGAAACAAAATTTTTTTTTGCTAGGAAGTTATAAGGGTTAAAATTTGACCAGCGATTTCTCATTTTTACAACGAAATTTACAAAACCATTTTTTTTAGGGACCACCTCACATTTGAAGTCAGTTTGAGGGGTCTATATGGCTGAAAATACCCAAAAGTGACACCATTCTAAAAACTGCACCCCTCAAGGTGCACAAAACCACATTCAAGAAGTTTATTAACCCTTCAGGTGCTTCACAGCAGCAGAAGCAACATGGAAGGAAAAAATGAACATTTAACTTTTTAGTCACAAAAATGATTTTTCAGCAACAATTTTTTTATTTTCCCAATGGTAAAAGGAGAAACTGAACCACGTACGTTGTTGTCCAATTTGTCCTGAGTACGCCGATACCTCATATGTGGGGGTAAACCACTGTTCGGGCGCACGGCAGGGCTTGGAAGGGAAGGAGCGCCATTTGACTTTTTGAATGAAAAATTGGCTGCACTCTTTAGCGGACACCATGTCACATTTGGAGAGCCCCCGTGTGCCTAAAAATTGGAGCTCCCCCACAAGTGACCCCATTTTGGAAACTAGACGCCCCAAGGAACTTATCTAGATGCATAGTGAGCCCTTTAAACCCCCAGGTGCTTCACAAATTGATCCGTAAAAATGAAAAAGTACTTTTTTTTCACAAAAAAATTCTTTTAGCCTCAATTTTTTCATTTTCACATGGACAACAGGATAAAATGGATCCTAAAATTTGTTTGGCAATTTCTCCTGAGTACACCGATACTTCACATGTGGGGGTAAACCACTGTTTGGGCACATGGTAAGGCTCGGAAGGGAAGGAGCGCCATTTGACTTTTTGAATGAAAAATTATCTCCATCGATAGCGGACACCATGTCGCGTTTGGAGAGACCCTGTGTGCTTAAACATTGGAGCTCCCCCACAAGTGACCCCATTTTGGAAACTGGACCCCCCAAGGAACTTATCTAGATGCCTAGTGAGCACTTTAAACCCTCAGGTGCTTCACAAATTGATCCGTAAAAATGAAAAAGTACTTTTTTTTCACAAAAAATTTATTTTCGCCTCAATTTTTTCATTTTCACATGGGCAATAGGATAAAATGGATCCTAAAATTTGTTGAGCAATTTCTCCCGAGTACGCCGATACCTCATATGTGGGGGTAAACCACTGTTTGGGCACACGGCAGGGCTCGGAAGGGAAGGCGCGCCTTTTAACTTTTTGAATGGAAAATTAGCTCCAATTGTTAGCGGACACCATGTCGCATTTGGAGAGCCCCTGTGTGCCTATGCAATGGAGCTCCCCCACAAGTGACCCCATTTTGGAAACTAGACCCCCCAAGGAACTTATCTAGATGCATACTGAGCACTTTAAACCCCCAGGTGCTTCACAGAAGTTTATAATGCAGAGCCATGAAAATAAAAAATAATTTTTCTTTTCTCAAAAATGATTTTTTAGCCTGGAATTTCCTATTTTGCCAATGGTAATAGGAGAAATTGGACCACAAATGTTGTTGTCCAGTTTGTCCTGAGTATGCAGATACCCCATATGTGGGGGTAAACCACTGTTTGGGCGCACGGCAGGGCTCAGAAGGGAAGGCACGCCATTTGGCTTTTTAAATGGAAAATTAGCTCCAATCATTAGCGGACACCATGTCGCGTTTGGAGAGCCCCTGTGTGCCTAAACATTGGAGATCCCCCACAAATTACCCCATTTTGGAAACTAGACCCCCAAAGGAACTAATCTAGATGTGTAGTGAGCACTTTGAACCCTCAAGTGCTTCACAGAAGTTTATAACGCAGAGCCATGAAAATAAAAAAAAAAAATTATTTTCTCAAAAATGAATTTTAGCCCGCAATTTTTTATTTTCCCAAGGGTAACAGGAGAAATTTGACCCCAAAAGTTGTTGTCCAGTTTCTCCTGAGTACGCTGATACCCCATATGTGGGGGTAAACCACTGTTTAGGCACATGCTGGGGCTCGGAAGTGAAGTAGTGACGTTTTGAAATGCAGACTTTGATGGAATGCTCTGCGGGCGTCACGTTGCGTTTGCAGAGCCCCTGATGTGGCTAAACAGTAGAAACCCCCCACAAGTGACCCCATTTTGGAAACTAGACCCCGAAAGGAACTTATCTAGATGTGAGGTGAGCACTTTGAACCCCCAAGTGCTTCACAGAAGTTCATAACACAGAGCAGTGAAAATAATAAATACGTTTTCTTTCCTCAAAAATAATTTTTTAGCCCAGAATTTTTTATTTTCCCAAGGGTTACAGGAGAAATTGGACCACAAAAGTTGTTGTCCAGTTTCTGCTGAGTACGCTGATACCCCATGTGTGGGGGTAAACCACTGTTTGGGCACACGTGGGGGCTCAGAAGGGAAGTAGTGACTTTTGAAATGCAGACTTTGATGGAATGGTCTGCGGGCGTCACATTGCGTTTGCAGAGCCCCTGGTGTGCCTAAACAGTAGAAACCCCCCACAAGTGACCCCATTTTGGAAACTAGACCCCCAAAGGAACTTATCTAGATGTGTGGTGAGCACTTTCAACCCCCAAGTGCTTTACAGAAGTTTATAACGCAGAGCCGTGAAAATAATAAATACGTTTTCTTTCCTCAAAAATAATTTTTTAGCCCAGAATTTTTTATTTTCCTAAGGGTTACAGGAGAAATTGGACCACAAAAGTTGTTGTCCAGTTTCTCCTGAGTACGCTGATGCCCCATGTGTGGGGGTAAACCACTGTTTGGGCACACGTGGGGGCTCAGAAGGGAAGTAGTGACTTTTGAAATGCAGACTTTGATGGAATGGTCTGCGGGCGTCATGTTGCGTTTGCAGAGCCCCTGGTGTGCCTAAACAGTAGAAACCCCCCACAAGTGACCCCATTTTGGAAACTAGACCCCCCAAGGAACTTATCTAGATATGTGGTGAGCACTTTGAACCCCCAAGTGCTTCACAGACGTTTACAACGCAGAGCCGTGAAAATAAAAAATCATTTTTCTTTCCTCAAAAATGATGTTTTAGCAAGCAATTTTTTATTTTCTCAAGGGTAACAGGAGAAGTTGGACCCCAGTAATTGTTGCGCAGTTTGTCCTGAGTATGCTGGTACCCCATATGTGGGGGTAAACCACTGTTTGGGCACACGTCGGGGTTCGGAAGTGAGGGAGCACCATTTGAATTTTTGAATACAAGATTGGCTGGAATCAATGGTGGCGCCATGTTGCGTTTGGAGACCCCCTGAAGTGCCTAAACAGTGGAAACCCCTCAATTCTACCTCCAACACACCCCTAACCCTTATCCCAACTGTAGCCGTAACCCTAATCACAACCCTAACCCCAACACACCCCTAACCACAACCCTAACCCCAACACACCCCTAACCCTAACCACAACCCTAATTCCAACCCAACTCTAAGGCTATGTGCCAACGTTGCGGATTCGTATGAGATTTTTCAGCATCATTTTTGAAAAATCCGCGGGTAAAAGGCACTGCGTTTTACCTGTGGATTTACCGTGGATTTCCAGTGTTTTTTGTGCGGATTTCACCTGTGGATTCCTATTGAGGAACAGGTGTAAAACGCTGCGGAATCCGCACAAAGAATTGGCATGCTGCGGAAAATACAACGCAGCGTTCCCGCGCGGTATTTTCTGCACCATGGGCACAGCGGATTTGGTTTTCCATATGTTTACATGGTACTGTAAACCTGATGGAACACTGCTGCGAATCCGCAGCGGCCAATCCGCACCGTGTGCACATGGCCTAATTCTAAAGGTATGTGCACACGCTGCGGAAAACGCTGCGGATCCGCAGCAGTTTCCCATGAGTGTACAGTTCAATGTGAACCTATGGGAACCAAAAATCGCTGTACACATGCTGCGGAAAAACTGCACGGAAACGCAGCGGTTTACATTCCGCAGCATGTCACTTCTTTCTGCGGATTCCGCAGCGGTTTTAGAACTGCTCCAATAGAAAATCGCAGTTGTAAAACCGCAGTGAAATGCGCAGAAAAACCGCGGTAAATCCACGATAAATCGGCAGCGGTTTAGCACTGTGGATTTTTCAAATCCGCTGCGGAAAAATCCGCATAGGACCAGAATACGTGTGCACATACCGAAACCCTAACCCTAGCCCTAACCCTACCCTAACCCTAACCCTAACCCTAGCCCTAACCCTACCCCTACCCCTAACCCTAGCCCTAACCCTACCCCTACCCCTAACCCTACCCCTAACCCTACCCCTAACCCTACCCCTAACCCTACCCCTAACCCTAACCCTAGTTCTTACCCCAACCTTAGTGAAAAAAAAAAAAATTCTTTATTTTTTTTATTGTCCCTATCTATGGGGGTGACAAAGGGGGGGGTCATTTACTATTTTTTTTATTTTGATCACTGAGATAGGATATATCTCAGTGATCAAAATTCACTCTGGAACGAATCTGCCGGCCGGCAGATTCGGCGGGCGCACTGCACATGCGCCCGCCATTTTGGAAGATGGCGGCGCCCAGGAAAGAAGACGGACGGACCTCGGGCGGCCAGGTAAGTATAAGGGGGGGAGATCAGGGCACGGGGGGGGCGTCGGAGCACGGGGGGGTGGATCGGATCATGGGGGGGGGTGGATCGGAACACGGGAGGGAGGATTGGAGCACGGGGAAGGATTGGAGCACGGGGTGAGGGATCGCTGTGCGGGGGGGGTGGATCGGAGCACGGGGGGGGGGGTCGCTGTGTGCGGGGGGGGGATCGGAGTGCGGGGGGGTTTGATTGCAGCACAGGGGGTGTGATTGGTGCACGGGGAAGCGGACAGGAGGACGGGGGAGCGGAGCACAGGACGGAGGGGAGCGGACCACAGATCGGGGGGGTGGGGGGGCGATCGGAGGGGTGGGGTGGGTGCACATAAGTGTTTCCAGCCATGGCCGATGATATTGCAGCATCGGCCATGGCTGGATTGTAATATTTCACCAGTTTTTTAGGTGAAATATTACAAATCGCTCTGATTGGCAGTTTCACTTTCAACAGCCAATCAGAGCGATCGTAGCCACGAGGGGGTGAAGCCACCCCCCCTGGGCTAAACTACCACTCCCCCTGTCCCTGCAGATCGGGTGAAATGGGAGTTAACCCTTTCACCCGGCATGCAGGGACGCGATCTTTCCATGACGCATATGCTGCGTCATGGGTCGGAATGGCACCGACTTTCATGACGCAGCGTATGCGTCAAAGGTCGGGAAGGGGTTAATTATATTGAATTAAAATTTTTTATATTTTATTTGCTTGGTTTGTTACTTCCCCTTATTGGGATATACAGTAGAGTAGGGCCCGGCCAAAAGTGTCTACCTTGTTGTGGTGGCGGCTTAAAAAATCTTTTGGCCAAAACAAAAGCTGCCTGCTATATGTGTGATCTGGTGATGGGAACTGTTAATGTGTGATAGGTGAGAAGTGGAGATTTTCCAAGAGAGAGTGGTGGGACTGTGGACAGTTCGTGGGGTGGAGCCTGGAGGCGGGGCTGGGGTGGAGCCTGGGCGGAGTTTCAAGGGGGCCCCGAAAATTTTGCCAGTATGGGGCCCCGAAATTTCTAGTGGCAGCCCTGATTGAGTGCAGGGAAGATGCAGGATGTGTACTGTATGGAGCCTGATGTTTATGCTGATTCTGACAAGAATGTGCTGCAAAGTGTATCAAGTAAAGTTCTTCATTTTGCATTTGAACCGCACTGTGTCTCAATTCTTGCGAAGTCAATCAGAGAAAGTCTCCAGCACCGCAGAGGAGTCCCTGATGCTGTGGTGAGAGAAGACACAGGTATGCTGGTGAAAGAATGTTATTTTTATGTGAAGGGAGGCCAGGACACAAAGGCCCTGATGTCCTCAGCCACGACTACGGTCCCGGCTGAACATTACAGTAGCAAATGTGGTGTTGCAGTAACAGGTCTGTTTCCATCACACTCTGTAGATGGGCACAGTCACGGACGTGTGAGCAGGGGTATAACCGGTGGAGAAATGGTGGGTCATATGCCCCCAGGTCTGGGTAACAGGATATTAAGAACAGTGAAAAAATCTTTGCTTCACACACTATAGCAGTGTCCTGTGTGACAGATGGGTCATACTGCAACGGGACTGAATGGTAAGAGGCATGTAGTGAAATTATCATCTCAGAGAAAGCTCCTGGATGATTGTGCTAGGAAACTTGTATTTGGTTTTGTTGCGGCTTTTTCCTTGGATTCTTTGTGGCTTTTATCGGGGTCATTGTGTGAGACAAAAGAAGTGTCGTCTTTCTAATACTAATCAGCACAACATCTGCGGCTGCATCACGGTCTCCTCGCCCTGTCAGCCTCACAAAGCTCTGCCATTCAGTAGCATGCAAGGGAAAAGAGGATAAAGGCTCCCCATCTAAATGGACTCCGCTGGCCATCCATTGCCTGGAGACTTACCAAAGACATCTGCGACCTAGAGGACTGGGACACAATCTATATTACAACTTCATCATCTCCACAGCCACAGCAGCAGCAGCGCATGGGGGTGATACCTTCCAAACCTCTGCATTATAACAGAGAAATAATTCTCGGTATCAGCAACTAAAGGATTAAAAGCCTCCAAATAAAGGTGAACTCCATCTCACAGAATTTGTGAATAATAAATACCGTATATACTCGAGTATAAGCCGAGAATTTCACCCATTTTTTTAGGCTGAAATTGCCCCTCTCGGCTTATACTCGAGTCATACCCAGGGGTCGGCAGGGAAGGGGGAGCGGCAGCTGTCTAAAAATACTCACCTGCTCCTGGCACGGTCCCTGGTTCTCCGGGCGCTGATAGCTTCTTCCTGTAGAGAGCGGTCACATGGTACCGCTCATTACAGTAATGAATATGGACTCCACTCCCATACGGGTGGATCTGCATATTAATTACTGTAATGAGCGGTACCATGCGACCGCTCACTACAGGAAGAAGCTGCCGGTGCAGGGACCGTGCCAGGAGCAGATGAGTATAACGCAGTGCGCGATATTCACCTGCTCCCCGTTCCACTGTAGGTGCCGCTGTGTCTTCTGCGTCCTCTACACTGACGCTCAGGTCAGAGGGCGCGATGATGCAATTAGTGCATGCCGCCCTCTGCCTGAACAGTCAGTGCAGAGGATGGGGAAGACACAGCGGCAGCCGTCGGTGGAACAGGAAAGGTGAGTATAGCAAGTGCCGGGGGCCTGAGAGGTGAGTATGTGATTTTTTTTTATCGCAGACAGGGCCACCATCAGGGCATTACTGCCCTGACTGGTGTATGGGGCCCGGTGGGCAGAGGCATGCCTCATCTGCTCACCGGGCATCTAACGGCAGGCTAAGCCGGGCCCTTAGCGGCGCTGCAGCAGCAAAGCTATTGATGTGCGGGCCCGTGCCCGCACGTCAATAGTTAAGAGCCGCCAGCCAATCGGAGGCTGGCAGCTGATGTCAGCCGCAGCGGGTACGTTGCCGGCGTCTGACGTCATTGTTAGTCACCAGCGAGTGCGAGCTTCAGCTGAGTGGAGGGAGCTTCGCCTTCGCCACAGGAGCACGACCAGGTAAGAACTTTTTTTGTTATTACTGAGTGCGGCAATCCGGGGGACCCCAGGGCAGAATGCTGGACACACTGGGGGCACAATGCTGGAAACACTGGGGGCACAATGTTGGACACACTGGGGGCACAATGCTGCACACATTGGGGGCACAATGCTGGACACACTGGGGGCACAATGCTGGAAACACTGGGGGCACAATGCTGGACACACTGGGGGCACAATGCTGGACACACTGGGGGCACAATGCTGGACACACTGGGGCAGAATGCTGGACACACTGGGGCAGAATGCTGGACACACTGGGGCAGAATGCTGGACACACTAGAGGCATACTGCTGGACACACTAGAGGCAGACTGCTGGACACACTAGAGGCAGACTGCTGGACACACTGGGGGCAGAATGCTGGAGACACTGGGGCAGAATGCTGGAGACACAGGGGCAGAATGCTGGACACATTGGGGGCAGAATGCTGGAGACACTGGGGCAGAATGCTGGAGACACATTGGGGGCAGAATGCTGGAGACATATTGGGGGCAGAATGCTGGAGACACATTGGGGGCAGAATGCTGGACACATTGGGGGCAGAATGCTGGAGACACTGGGGCAGAATGCTGGAGACACATTGGGGGCAGAATGCTGGACACTTGGGGGCAGAATGCTGGAGACATAGGGGGCATAATGGCGATACGGGGCATGATTGGATCATGGGGCAGGATGGATATGATGGAGACAGATGGGGCAGGATGGGGAGATCATATGGGGCAGAATGGATACTCATGATGTCAGGATCGGAGAACATATGGCTGACGCTAGGAATGAGACACACTGGGGCCAGGATGGCAAATATTATTACCATAGGGACTAATTTAGGGATATTATTACTGCAGTGATGTATTTATTTTATTTTTTGAGTATACTGCTTTAAATGGGGGGCGGTCCTGTTACTGTGTAGAGTGATACTATGTCGCCTTTTTTTCTTCATGTGGTGTAATGTAGAAGGTGGGAAAAATGAATTAATGTGTTCTACAAGCGGAGCTCGAGATAACTGTGTTATTTCCTGCAGAGATAAGCCCTGGCTGGAATAAATGATGGCGGTCTGTGCTGGATGAAAAACAAAGATGAAGGACTTCACCTAGAGACGTCACTGGTGAGTCAGTGTGTTACCTATACACTGACACTATACACTGACACTATACACTGTATACTATATACAGAGGTCCTCTGTATAATGTCACCAGTGATCACTGTATTACCCATACATTATATATAGAGCTCCTGTGTATAATACCACCAGTGATCACTATTACCTGTACACAGACACTGCAAACTAAGTACAGATCTCCTGTGTATAATGGCACTGATGGTGATAGTACTGTGTTTTTTTTTATTACTGATCAGTATTGTAGCATTCAGTCACTATGTGGTGGTAATATGTGGTCTGGACATGATGTTGCGGTATTTGTCCCTTGTATGTGCTATTTGGTCACTATGTGGTGGTAATATGGTGTCTAGTCATGGTGTGGTGGCATTTGTTCCTTGTATGTGATATTATTCGGTCATTGGTGGTAATATGTGGTCTGGTCATGGTGTTGTGGTATTTGTTCCCTGTATTTGATATTATTCGATCACTGTGGTGGTAATATGTGGTCTGGACATGGTGTAGCGGTATTTGTTCTTTGAATGTGATATTATTGGTCATTTTAAAAATTGAAAAATAAATAAAAATATACCTAAATTGTATTGCATATTTTGACAAATATTTAATAGCTTACAGTAGAGTAGGGCCCGGCCAAAAGTGTCTACCGTGTTATGGTGGCGGCTTAAAAAATCTTTTGGTCAAAACAAAAGCTGCCGGCTATATGTGTGATCTGGTGATTGGAACTGTTAATGTGTGATAGGTGAGAAGTGGAGTTTTTCCAAGAGAGCGGTGGGACTGTGGACAGTTCAAGGGGTGTAGCGTGGAGGCGTGGCTGGGTTGGAGCCTGGGCGGAGTCTCAAGGGGGCCCTGAAAATTTGGCCAATATGGGGCCCCGAAATTTCTAGTGGCAGCCCTGATCGCAGCAACAGCATATGCGGCAAATATCTGTATGGAGCATCTTATGGATTACATGTGCAGCATTATATGGGGCAAATATCTGTATGGGGCCATGTGCAGCTTTATGTGGGGCAATGTGCAGCATTATATGGGGCAAATATCTGTATGGAGTATCTTATGGGGCCATGTGCAGCATTATATGGGGCAAATATCTGTATGGGGCCATGTGCAGCATTATATGGGGCAAATATCTGTATGGAGCATCTTATGGGGCCATGTGCAGCATTATATGGGGCAAATATCTGTATGGGGCCATGTGCAGCATTATATGGGGCAAATATCTCTATGGAGCATCTTATGGGGCCATAATCAACTTTTGTGCAGCATTATATGGGGCATATTTTAATATGGAGCATCTTATGGGGCCCATCATACACTGTATGGAACATTATATGGGGCGTATTTTGTATGGAGCATTATATGGGGACCATCATGAACTGTATGGAGCATTATATGGGGCTCCTGATTCAATATGGATATTCAAAAACACTTAAACTACTGATGTCTCAATTAATTTTACTTTTATTGGTATCTATTTTTATTTTTGAAATTTACCAGTAGCTGCTGCATTTTCCACCCTAGGCTTATACTCGAGTCATTAAGTTTTCCCAGTTTTTTGTGGCAAAATTAGGGGGGGTCAGCTTATACTGGGGTCGGCTTATACTCGAGTATATACGGTAAGCGCAATACTCTTCTTATCCCAAATCTTAAAATAAAACAAAAAAAAGATACTCCGAGGAGTTTACATTATATATACACACATATGGACAGACCTGTTTGTAACCTTTTGCTAAAGTGAGAAAAACCCACAATGGTCACTGAAATAAGTTGAAAATTACAAAATAATTTTCAAATTAAATTTAATTAATATTAACTAATGAAAATCAGACGTTACTTTTGAATTGTGATTCAAAAGAAAAAACAAAAATAAAAACAAACCTAAATGAAGCTGACCTGGACAAAAATGATGTACCCTTAACTTAATATAATGTTGGACAACCTGCTAAGCCAATCACTGCAAGCAAATTATTTTTGTGACTCTCAAGGAGACTTCTGCACCTCTCCACAGGTATTTTGGCCCACTTCTTGAGAGCAAACTGCTCCACTGTCTTGGGTGTGAAAGCACCTTCTCCAGGCTGCAAGTTTCAGCTCCATCCACAGATGTTCACTAGTTTCCTTTCAGAATCAATTTCTATGGGATACCATACTACAAAATACTCCCACTGATTGCAAACAAGATTTGTTATTTTGCATGCCAAAAAAGTAAATTTTCCTAATTAATTCAAGTCCATTTTGCAAAAATGATTACACATCAAAGTAAAGTCTTAGAAGCAAATCTAAAGTTTAGACTACACAGTTCTAATAAACAAAAATTCAACTACAGGTAAGTCTAATTATTCATTAAACAGGTGCTCAGCAGACAGCTGACTATAGCAGGGTGTTATTTAACAATGAAAACTTCTTCCCATTTCATGCGGACAGCAATGGCAGCACATGGAAAAGAAATGTCACAAGACTGAAAAAAAAATAATTTCTTTACACAAGAAAGGTGAAGGCTACAAGAAGATCCACAAAGCTTTACTTATTGGTTAGAATATTTTAGCAAAAGTGATGCAAAAATAGAATTGCAACCATCTTACAGAACCAAACACTGACGTTCACACCTAAAACAGGAGAGCTTTGTGATTGAAGAACATCGACATGCAAGTTCGCTGCAGTTTGTTAAAGTAGAAAGTCCAACCGGGGTGAGTGTTTCCTGTGGCACAATTCGCTGTACACTGCATAGGAATGTATGGGTGTCATCCATAAAGGAAGCCTCTCCTAAAGCCCATGTATAAAAAATACTGAGATTCCATACTCTGATGAGGAGTGATGAGAGCAAGATAAATGTTTTTGGAACTGACGGCTTTAAAACTGTATAGCGTAGCAGAGGTGAGGAGTACAAAAAATGCATGGTGCCTACAGTGAAACATAGTGGTGGCAGTGTGGGGCTGTGTGGGGCTGCATGAGTGCTGCTGGTGTCACGGAGCTACAGTTCATTGATTGTATCATGAATTCACAGATGTACTGGTCTATTTTGAAAAAGAAGACGCTACTATCACTCCATGCCCTTGACAGACAGGCACTTTTCCAACATGACAATGATGCAAAACACAAATCTAAGGCCACTTTTGCATTTTTGAAGAACCCAACTGAACACCTATGGGGAGTTCTGAAGAAACAAGTTGAATGGACTGAATGAAATAATGAAAAAAATAGATGTTGCAATATGTTGCCATCTTGTTCATTCCATGTCTAGAAGACTTGGTGTTGTCCTCAAAAATCATGGAGGTAATACAAAATACTAGATGTAGTAGTTTTTGATGTAGAGTGTATTCATTTTTGCATCAACTAACATGAGTATAACTGGAGGTATGGCAATAAACTATATATTATTAACCTTACTTTTGTGTTATGGGTTTTTATGAAACTCAATCTTATGAAACATTTTGGAAATTATTTTTGTCCAGTGAAATATTGATTAAAATCTTGATTTTCAAAGGGTGTGTACTCAGGTAGGATAAGCACTGTATACATGTAGATTAGAGAGATTTATGTATGCAGTACTGTGCAAAGGTATTAGGCAGGTATGTAAAAAAAATACTGCAAAGTAAGAATACATTCAAAAATAGATTGGAGGGATGTAAGGGCAGAGATGTTGTTCCAAACATCTTGGGGGACTAACCACAGATCTGTGGATGTCGCTTGTGCAAATCCTTCTGTGTCATCATGTCATGACAGACAGATTTGGCGATCCTGAGATCAGGGCTCTGTGGGGGCCATACATGGTTGTATAGGCTGGTTAGTTGTCAGTAGTAATAGATGGAATTGCTGTTGCTATAGGTCTACAGATGACAATGTGTAATCATTCACGACAACTCAGTTTTCCACTGAATCTTTCAGAACTGATCTATCAAATTGATAACAAGTGAATAACTAAAAGATTGATCACAACTTCTCCACCATCACTTATAAGTACAGAAGAATCTATGCTGTGCCCCCTCTTTATCAGATATGGCTCACACAGGCCAAACTGCCAATGCCTGTGGAGTAACTGAGCCATGTTAATTGCTATTCTGGCATGGGCACCTGTACTTTGTGGTGTGCTGTAGAATGTAAGCCCGCAAGGGCAGGGTCCTCGCCCCTCTGTATCAGTCTGTCATTGTTAGTTTGTTTACTGTAAGTGATATCTGTAACTTGTATGTAACCCATTCCCATGTACAGCACCATGGAATCAATGGTGCTATATAAATTGTTAGGACTGGCGGAACGCACCGAGTAAATAATAAGGTGCGTTCGCAGTTTGGGGTCCACCGTGCAGGAGAGAACCCGCTGCTGGCAAATGGCGGCACTATATGGCAGTGGAAACTAACTCTGTTACATCACAGATCCGTAGTACCGCACCAAGAGTGCAAGCAAGAAGTCACAGAACCCAGTTCCAAGACTCGGGATTGGGTTCGTCTAGACCACTTGCGCTCAACACCACAACTGGGTGTCAGAATAAACTAAAGAAGTTTGAAGCACAAGAGTGCGAGCAGTGGCGCACTGGCGGACGCCACTAACCACCCAGACTTGGGTTGGAAAGCGCTTTAATAATGCACGGCGCCGCACTGGTGGTCACAGCAATGGACGCTGTAATGCATGTTTTGTGCTGAGACGCTGTAGCTTATGCTAGATGCTGATAGCTCAGCCGGGCGCTAGATAGCATACATCCACCTTTTGCGAACAGTCATACACAAGGGAGGGGATGTTTAAAGAACGACTTGCACTCATCAACACACATACGTTTTCAAATGTACGCTAGCGCATGGCCGTGCGGCCATGCAAACCTTTTATAGCTGCAGCAAGTACAGGTCCTTCCCAGAAGAACTAATGAGAGGCTGCCACAGAAGTTGAGCACCTTCAGGACCTTCCCAGATGACCAATGGGGTATGCTGCAGCATCTAAGCATGTGACCCTTGATCTCCAATGGGAGATCTTACCCTGGGCATGCTCAGAAGGGGAAAAGCAGGACTTAGTCCCAAAAACGTCTGCTCGCTGCTGCCCAGTACTGGCTACAATGGTAGAAGCTGGAAAGGCAGCAGTAACCCTATGCACAGAGTCAGACCGAGCAAGACGTAGGGACCAACGTCTCTGCTGAGCAGCCTCCACTGCAGCAAGAGAAGAATGGGAGACCGCAGCGGAGATGGACCGAGATTCCCCCTGTGCAGAAGTGGAAACTTGACCCCGAACAACAATAATAATAATAATCTTTATTTTTATATAGCGCTAACATATTCCGCAGCGCTTTACAGTTTTTGCACACATTATCATCACTGTCCCTGATGGGGCTCACAATCTAGAATCCCTATCAGTATGTCTTTAGAATGTGGGAGGAAACCGGAGTGCCCGGAGGAAACCCACGCAAACACGGAGAGAACATACAAACTCTTTACAGATGTTGTCCTGGGTGGGATTAGAACTCAGGACCCCAGCGCTGCAAGGCTGCAGTGCTAACCACCGTGCCACCGTGCTGCCAACAATAAATTATAATGAGCACTGCTGCTCAGGGATGGGTGCTGGTACTTTGTCATGTGCTGTGATGAGCATAGCTGCTCATTCCAGGGTTGAAGGTTCTACACTCTGACATTTTATGGGTTTCTTGAAAAAAGGTTCAGTGAAAAGGTCAAAGCAATTAGTCTAAAGCTGAGGGCTTCTTGGATGAGCCAACAAATGCCTTCCTTTGTCAATTATAAGAGGCTGAGATTGGCTTCATTCACATTTCTAACACCTCCATCATCACCTATAAGATTCATATGTCACCAGAACCGCTGTAATTCCCTTGAAAAGGCCATGTCTAGAAAATGTGTCACTCTGCATAAATAATTCCAGAGTGAGAGAGCGGAATATGAGAATTTAATGTTTCCCTAGTCTATAGAAATTAGCTTATGAAAGTGATATACATAAAGTGGTTCACCAGAGAACTTAAAGGAGTTCTCCAAGAATGTAATAAAATGGCCTGTGACGTAATTCAAACTGCAACCCATCATAGTCACATATCAGGATAAGCTGTAGTCTGAAAAAACATGGCTCCCAAAACTTGCATCTCAACTGACAGAAGAGCTGTATCGTAAGCATACAAACCTACGTGAACTGAGGAGAAGGTCTGTGACAGGAGAAAAAATAAATATTCTCTTTGGCTGACTGAGCATGTAAGGCTGGAGTCACATACAACGTATAAAAAAAGCGGTCCGTTTTACACGGACAAGAATCGCAGAAATGTTCCCTGAACAGTGTCATCCGTGTGCAGTGCGAGGATGTTATTTTCTCGCATCTAAGCATTCGTGTGACATCCGTATAGTGAGATTTTCTCGCCGGCTTGCAAATGGACATATAATGAATTCATGGGCTCAAATTCGCAAAAACATATATATAGCACGGTGGCTCAGTGGATAGCATCGCAGCGCTGGGGTCCTGGGTTCAAATCCCACCAAGGACAACACCTGCAAGGAGTTTGCATGTTCTCCCCGTGTTTGTGTGGGTTTCCTCTCACATTCCAAGAAAAAATACATACTGATAGGGAATTTAGATTGTGAGCCCTATCAGGGACAGCGATGATAATGTGTTCAAACTGTAAAGCGCTGCTGAATGTTAGCGCTATATAAAGATTATTATTATTATATATTTCAGTGAGACACACACACATATATATATATTTATATTTCATACAGAGATAGATAGCAGAATAGATGGTAATTCAATTGTCAGCTTGTGCTAAATCATTACCGAACCCGACATGATATGAGACATGGTTTACATACAGTAAATCATTGCATATCTGTTATATTTTTATATGTCCCTCCCTAGTAATGTTAGTGGTGTGTCTGTGTAAAATTTGGGAGCTGTAGGTGTTAAATTAAAGGATTAATTCACGGAAAAAACTGGCGTGGGCTTCCATGCAATTTTCTCCGCCAGAGAGGGAAAGCCAGTGACTGAGGGCAGATATTAATAGCCTAGAGAGGGACCATGGTTATTGCCCCCCCGGCTAAAAACATGTGCCCCCAGCCACTCCAGAAAAGGCGCATCTGTAAGAAAAAAAATGCCAGCTGATTTTCACACTCTGAAGAGTTCATATGAGTTCATGCCGTCAGGGGGGCGGGGCTTCGGTGATGGCACCGCTAGTCACCGAAGCTCCTTTCCCTGTATTTCATTCATTCCCCAGTCATTTACAGCCGGGAGTAGCCGAATTAACAGCGCTCCCGGTTGTAAAATGTAAATGCCCCCAGATATTTATTACAGCGTGGGACTTGACTGTATGGCGGACAGGTATGGGATATTGTTGCTTTTTTATTTTGCTTTTTTTTTTACAGAAGAACTTGAGCTTCACTTGGATTGAGCGTACAATAAAGATGTTAAAACCTGTGTGTTTCATTATTTGATTAAAAGACTTTATTCTTAATGTGTGTATTTTTAACCCTTTCATACTATTGGATTAATAATGGATAGGTGTCTTATTGTCATTTCTCCATTATTAACCAGGCTTAATGTCACCTTACATTAGCAATGTGACATTAACCCCTTATTACCCCATATGCCAATGCTACAGGGTAGTGGGAAAGAGAGGCTAAGTGCCTGGGGTGGCTGGGGGCAGATGTTTTTAGTCGGGGGGGGGGGCAATAACCATGGTCCCTCTCTAGGCTATTAATATCTGCCCTCAGTCACTGGCTTTCCCTCTCTGGCGGAGAAAATTGCACGGGAGCCCACACCAGTTTTTTCCATTCTCATATCCTGTGGGGTTCGGTAATATATATATAGGTGTGTCAATGACATGTATATATACATACCTATACTGTGTCTCATACAGGAGAACAAAGGAGCTTACAGATAACAAGTTTAAAAAGTACAAAATTTTATTAAGACACTGAAAAACACACACTGACAAGTACATACATGAAATAAAATAAGGACACTAAAGACCATCCCTATACCCCATCCTATCCAAGGAGTAATGCAATGTGCTGGTAAAGCAGAGGAACAACCGTGTGCCTATATGGACAATGGGTCAATGTAAGCCATAGACCTCACAAAAGTGCATATGAGGTCAAGGATAGCAGCCAAAGTAACGCTGAATAGTACTATCCTAAAAGCGATCCAAAGTCCAGGGCATACTACAAAGAGATCTACCAGACTGCCAGTAATGTAAATGCCACTAGCGTAAAGAGCGCAGTACAGATAATCTCCGATGGTTCCTCTTACCCAGGTAGAGAGATGGATAACGTTAGGCGAGACCCCCGACGTACGTTTCGCTCCAGCGATCTGTTAGCTTTCTCAAGGGGAAGTGTCCGTACTCCACCAAAACAAGCCTTATATCCACTGTTTCCGGTCACATGAGGAACACGTGACCCGGAAGTCAGCGGGGACTGCCAATACACGGCGCATGCGTCAATGGCCCCCGGCGCCGCAACCACCCCGCCCGGCCAGCCTCCAAAGCCGACTGAATGGGAGCATGGAGTAACCATGACACCCAGTCACCGGCCAAGGACGCCGAGCGGCCGGACCAAGGAGGGGCGGAGCCAGGAGAAAAAGAACGCACGCGCACTGCAGACCAAGACCGCACCACAGCAGACGAGATACCATATAATAGCTGTACCGATATAATGACAGTATAGAGACCCAAAACTGCTTACATATGACAATATACATAGGCACAATGACCAATAATATGAAGAGCACATGATAGGTCTGTAAAAAATGCTTCTGCGTGCCGGTGTGAGGTCGGAGTATTCAGAGGATATGAAGGGCATCATATAGAAGGCTATAATAGACAAGAAAAAAACACAAGTTAAACACAGTACTTTAAAAGAAAATAAAAAAAGGTAAAGCAGACACCTTATCACAAAGGGGAGAAACAGATCTTACTATGGGCTACAAAAACGGGGCAAAATTAAGAGCTTCATTCAGGCCCCCCGGTCTGGTGGTGCCCAAAGTCACAATCCATTTGAGTTCACGTTGGGCAAGGAGTTGTTTGATATTGCCCCCACGTATGCCCGTGTGGATGAGGTCTATCCCCCTTACCATGAACTCACTGGGATTACAGTCATGATATTTATAAAAGTGTTTTGGTATAGTTTTTAATTGGGAGACATCCTCCACCGCCCTGGCCGCGCCAATGTCCCGCACATGCTCCCTCACCCTCACTCTTAATTCGCGTGATGTTAAACCAATATAGATGAGATGACAGCTGCAAGTAGCATAATAAATAACGTTTTTGCTACTGCAAGATATAAAATGTCTGATTTCAAAATTTCTTTTGCCGTCTGCTGAGGAGAATGAGGAGCTGCGCAGGACATTGGCGCAGGCAGCACAGTGTCCACACGTGTAGCATCCCAAGGTGCGGCGTACTGAACCAAAAAGAGGAGTCACAGGGGCCACGTAATGACTCTTGACCAGGAGGTCTTTTAAATTTCTTGCCCTCCTCGGGGTCATCAGAGGGCGATCGGACAGGAAGGGACTCAAGGAGGGCTCAGTGCTAAGGATCCGCCAATGTTTATTCAAAATGGTACGTATACTGTCCCACTCATGATTAAATTCAGATATGAATCGTATTGATTCATCTGTCCTCTTTACCTTTTTTGAATACAACAACCGATTGCGTGGGGTGTTTTTGGCCCTGTTGTACCCATATCTCACACACTGATGGCTATATCCCCGCTGTTCAAAGCGTGTTTTTAAATCACTAGCTTGCCGTTCAAAAGTATGATCATCCGAGCAGATGTTTTATTTTTATGGCGTGGAACGGAACAGCAGCTCGGGGATTTCATGACTGTGCCCTTCATATCCTCTGAATACTCCGACCTCACACCGGCACGCAGAAGCATTTTTTACAGACCTATCATGTGCTCTTCATATTATTGGTCATTGTGCCTATGTATATTGTCATATGTAAGCAGTTTTGGGTCTCTATACTGTCATTATATCGGTACAGCTATTATATGGTATCTCGTCTGCTGTGGTGCGGTCTTGGTCTGCAGTGCGCGTGCGTTCTTTTTCTCCTGGCTCCGCCCCTCCTTGGTCCGGCCGCTCGGCGTCCTTGGCCGGTGACTGGGTGTCATGGTTATTCCATGCTCCCATTCAGTCGGCTTTGGAGGCTGGCCGGGCGGGGTGGTTGCGGCGCCGGGGGCCATTGACGCATGCGCCGTGTATTGGCAGTCCCCGCTGACTTCCGGGTCACGTGTTCCTCATGTGACCGGAAACAGTGGATATAAGGCTTGTTTTGGTGGAGTACGGACACTTCCCCTTGAGAAAGCTAACAGATCGCTGGAGCGAAACGTACGTCGGGGGTCTCGCCTAACGTTATCCATCTCTCTACCTGGGTAAGAGGAACCATCGGAGATTATCTGTACTGCGCTCTTTACGCTAGTGGCATTTACATTACTGGCAGTCTGGTAGATCTCTTTGTAGTATGCCCTGGACTTTGGATCGCTTTTAGGATAGTACTATTCAGCGTTACTTTGGCTGCTATCCTTGACCTCATATGCACTTTTGTGAGGTCTATGGCTTACATTGACCCATTGTCCATATAGGCACACGGTTGTTCCTCTGCTTTACCAGCACATTGCATTACTCCTTGGATAGGATGGGGTATAGGGATGGTCTTTAGTGTCCTTATTTTATTTCATGTATGTACTTGTCAGTGTGTGTTTTTCAGTGTCTTAATAAAATTTTGTACTTTTTAAACTTGTTATCTGTAAGCTCCTTTGTTCTCCTGTATGAGATATTGCCGTTTGGAGCAGGATTTGGTAGTGCTCAGGACATGGTTTCTGGACACTCTACAATATGAGCCTGGGTGTATGTATATTGATACCTATACTGTGTGTAGAACCTAAAAAGCGGAACAGCACAATATTTACTGTCGGGGCACAGGCCTTCATTGCAATTAATCTATTATGCAAAAAGATCCAATAATAATAGGGAAAGAAGGCAGGACTCCTTTCTAGGTGAAAAACTGTGGTATAATTCAGACCCACATGGCAGGCGACGTTTCGGCTCCTGTTGAGCCTTTCTCAAAACTTACTATGTGTAGACATTTATTTTATTTATTCTATTATAACCTGTCAGTGTGATTTTACTGTACACCGCACTGAATCGCCGGCTTATCTAAAGGACACCGGTGCGTATTTCTCGCAAGTCACACTGATGGTCTGTGTGGTGTGTGAGTTTTTCTCGCACCCATAGACTTTCATTGGCGATTCTCGGCCGATATACGGTGACAATCGCAGCATGCTGCGATTTCTTGCACGTAGAATACGGCCGAGAAAACAACGGATGATAGGAGCTGCTCCATAGATTAACATTGGTCCGAGTGCTATGCGATTTTTAATTGCTTAGCACTCGTCTGTATTATACGATAGTGTGACTCTGGGCCTAAGACTGAGGCTTGAGAAAAAAATATATTTCGTGCTCAGTGAGCCAGGAAGATTTATTTATTCTTCTATCACAGGATCTCTCTGGTAGCTCATCAGACCATTTTATTACATTCTTGGAGAAACCCCATTAAAGTCACCAATCAGAAGCCATACACATGAATACCTAATTAGAGCACCACATGAAGATTCCCCTCCAGGTCCGCCCTGGAGCACGAGCATATCATTAGCTCAAAACTGAAAATAAAGATTAAACAACAACCACAAGACGGATTTAATCAACCAAGGTATGCAAATTGCCTCTTCTGAGAAAAAGAGGACTTAAACTCTATAGCGCCACCTATTGGAAGTAGCGATCCTACAAGTCACAATCAACTCTTTAATGAGTCGTGCAATATGACTTAGGATAAAAGCCAAATCAGTATCTCAATTCGCAGACACGGTGTTTTGGGCTGTGGGCCCTCGTCAGTGCGAAGCATGAGAACTGATTTGGCTAGGTGAGAGGCTCTGGACTGGGGTCTAAGGGGTATTGTTTCTCCTTGTGGAGAGTGACATACCATCTCTGGCTTGTCAGGGTAAGGAGGCTTATTCGCCATGCAACGCTCCTCTGGGAAATTAAATATGCAAATTGCCTCTTCTGAGAAAAAGAGGACTTAAACTCTATAGCGCCACCTATTGGAAGTAGCGATCCTACAAGTCACAATCAACTCTTTAACGAGTCGTGCAATATGACTTAGGATTAAAGCCAAATCAGTATCTCAATTCGCAGACACAGTGTTTCGGGCTGTTGGCCCTCGTCAGTGCGAAGCATGAGAACTGATTTGGCTAGGTGAGAGGCTCTGGACTGGGGTCCAAGGGGTATCGTTTCTCCTTGTGGAGAGTGACATACCATCTCTGGCTTGTCAAGGTAAGGAGGCTTATTCGCCATGCAACTCTCCTCTGGGAAATTAAATATGCAAATTGTCTCTTCTGAGAAAAAGAGGACTTAAACTCTATAGCGCCACCTATTGGAAGTAGCGATCCTACAAGTCACAATCAACTCTTTAATGAGTCGTGCAATATGACTTAGGATTAAAGCCAAATCAGTATCTCAATTCGCAGACACGGTGTTTTGGGCTGTGGGCCCTCGTCAGTGCGAAGCATGAGAACTGATTTGGCTAGGTGAGAGGCTCTGGACTGGGGTCTAAGGGGTATTGTTTCTCCTTGTGGAGAGTGACATACCATCTCTGGCTTGTCAGGGTAAGGAGGCTTATTCGCCATGCAACGCTCCTCTGGGAAATTAAATATGCAAATTGCCTCTTCTGAGAAAAAGAGGACTTAAACTCTATAGCGCCACCTATTGGAAGTAGCGATCCTACAAGTCACAATCAACTCTTTAACGAGTCGTGCAATATGACTTAGGATTAAAGCCAAATCAGTATCTCAATTCGCAGACACAGTGTTTCGGGCTGTTGGCCCTCGTCAGTGCGAAGCATGAGAACTGATTTGGCTAGGTGAGAGGCTCTGGACTGGGGTCCAAGGGGTATCGTTTCTCCTTGTGGAGAGTGACATACCATCTCTGGCTTGTCAAGGTAAGGAGGCTTATTCGCCATGCAACTCTCCTCTGGGAAATTAAATATGCAAATTGTCTCTTCTGAGAAAAAGAGGACTTAAACTCTATAGTGCCACCTATTGGAAGTAGCGATCCTACAAGTCACAATCAACTCATTTTAATCAGTATAACAGCACCGACCTGACACTGTCTGTAGGTTACTGTGCACAATCCTGCTGACAGGATACCTTTAAATATACAAAACTCAGAACAAAGCAGCTCTTTCACCCTATACAATTGCAGGAAATCCCAGCACAAAACACAATTCATCAGCTAATGGACACCTAGCAAACGATGGCCCTCCAATATTTTCACCTCCCTTGTCTTCTGGGAAGGGAATGGAAGCTGCTATATTGATTCAATAGATTATTTTAGATAATTGAGTGTTATCAGTATTCTCTATGTCTCAGTTTTTTTTTTAAGGTGTCCGCTCCAAAAAATTCCAAAGGAATCACTTAAAGAAAGCTTAAAAGACGCTTCGATTTAACTTTTCTTTTTTAAAACCGCTTCGCTGTTCAGTGTTGTTCAATCGTTATTTTTCAGGATTTGAAAAATGTCCGGTGGAAGAAAAAAAAGTTCTTATCAATTTTTTGAAGCAGGTCCTGATTGAATCCGCTACGAACCAAGCACTGTCCAATCAAAAGGCTGCAGAAAATGCTTCTGGAAAACCTTTAAAAAAATCTTCCCCTAAAAAAGTGTTTACAGAAGCAATATACAATTAAACAAGCAGAGTTTTTGACTGGCAAAAAAAATTCAGTGTGCACATAGTCTTTAGTCATAAGTTTGGACTTCAGGTTGATTGACACAATGTGGGGACTGATACTTTAGTGCAGACTGGTGTAAAGAATCCCTAATGAATACCTGCAGTCTCCATGACCCTGACACTGCAGAGAAGAGAGATCATGATGTAGCTAAAGATCACCATACACATTACATGGAAGCAGGGCCGGACTGACCATCTGGCAATTCTGGCAAATGCCAGAAGTGCCTGTCTGGTCATGGGATGCCTTGTCTGCTACGTTGTTAACAGAATCGGTGTTCTCAAGACACCCATACTGTTAAGAAATGTGACGGAGCACAAAGTCGCTGACTACGTCACTTACCCCAGCAGGCCACGGGTATCATTAGAAATACTAGTCTTGTCGAAAATCTTCCTTTCCTCCATCCAGGGTAACATTAGTAATATATCCCATCTGATTCATGGGGATGGGGACAACATGGGCTTGTATGATTTCAAATGCCAGAGCTGAATTTAAGCCCCAGTCCGTATCTGCATGTAAGTCAGCCGAACCCACCAATTCAGTGGCACTGATCAGCTATCTCATACTTATGGGGTCTTCAACTCTCTTGTGACAGATGATGGGAGACACAAGAATCGGGCAATTTCAACACCTGACTGTTTTGTTTTCATGGGAAAAAAACCACTGTGTAAGGGTATGTGCACACGCTGCGGATTACTCTGCGGATTTTTCTGGACTGATTTTGGTAAATCCGCAGGTAAACCACACTGCGGATTTCCTGCAGAATTACCGCGGATTTACTGCGATTTTTTTGCGGACTGTGTGCAGATTCCACCTGCGGTTTTACACCTGTGGATTCCTATTGAGGAGCAGGTGTAAAACGCTGTGGAATCCGCACAATGAATTGGCATGCTGCGGAATAAACAACGCTATGTTTCCGCACGTTTTTTTCCACAGCATGTGCACTGTGGATTTTGTTTTCCATAGGTTTACATGGTACTGTAAACTCATGGAAAACTCCGGCGAATCCGCAGCGGAATCCGCAACGTGTGCACATACCCTAAGTGCTTCATTACAGCAGCTTTCTACCCTCTCTCAGATAAAAACACATGGAAGCTCAGCCAACCTCAGAGCTCATGCGCATGGGGAAGTCAAGAGAGATAAGTGTCAAAAGATCTGTGGACACTAAGGCTATGTGCACATGTTCAGGAAAGTTTGGAGAATTTTCCAGAGCAAATCCGGACTACTTTTGCAGGAAATCTGCTCGCTTTTTTTTGCATTTTTTTGCAGATTTTTTGCGGATTTTTCCGGAGGTTCCCAATGCAATAATATAGCGGCAAATCCGCAAAAAATCTGCAAAATTAATGAACATGCTGCGTTTTTTTCTGCGATGCGTTTTTTTTGCGGAAAAAAAATGCAGCATGGGCACAAAAATTGCAGAATGCATTTAATTGATGGGATGCTTTATGTAAGCATTTTTTAAGCGTTTTTGCAGCGTAAAACAGCCAAAAAAATGAGAAAAAAATGAGAAAAATCCGGAACGTGTGCACATAGCCTTACTGTCATGACTCTGTTGTCAGGTGTCCCAGAACTAAGGGCTCCTTCCCTGTCCCTAATGCTAGGAGGGCCCTAGCTTGCCCTGTTCCCCGGATTACTTCTGATGGTGGTAACACGCACCTTGCCTTAGCTCCTGAATCCGTCATCAGTCTGAACCCTCCCCCACCCAGGTAAGAGGAGAGTAGTAGTATACTAGAATACACCAACCAGACTTACAAGGTAATACAAACAGGGGTAACGAAAAATACCAAACATTCAAATATACTAACACATATAACAGAGGAATGCATCGGGGAGTGGAGGATGGGGTTAAACCAAAGTAGGAGAAGAAAGGGAATTGTCACACACTCAAAACCTAGCAACAGTCACAGATAAACCCACCAAAAGCCTTCTCCTATAATAACCAAACACAACCTCCAGCCATGCAGCATAAGCTATCTCTGACAATGAGTGCTAGCCAGGACCCAGATTACGGTATATAGGAGACGGGAGTGGCTAACAGTGAGCAGCTGAGAACCTTAATGCTACAGGAGCTCTCAACTGAGCAGATTATCCCCTGCAGTGCCAAAAGAAATATACACCACTTAATAAGGTGAAATTCTTCTAATCAGTGCAGAAGTAGGAGAAATAATACACTACGGTCTTCTGGCTCCTCTCTGTCGTGGTAAACCCGTGACACGTATCACACGTGTATGGACAGTTTGCACTAAGTTCTGAAAAAGGGCATAATAAAACAGTGAAATCAATTATAACAAAATATATACCAAGGGTGTCAAAACCAATATCATATAAAATCCCTATACAAACAATGCTTTATTGATTAAAAGGACCATAATAGAGTCCACACCAAAAAGTGAACAAATATCAAACAAAAAAGTGCTAAAAAAAACAAAACCCAATAACTGTTGCGGTGGACTCAAAGTCCCTAAATGTGCTGCTTAAGCTCACAGCTACCTGGCTGTGGAGGTTGGCACCCTAGGGGGAAGCATATTGGTGCCCCCGCTCCACAATGACTGACCCTAGGGGCCCTATTATACCCTGCAGCCGCTAGGCAAGCCCTCTACCCAGATTCTGGAGGGACCCCACCAATAGACATAGACAAAACTATGCTAAAGAGACCCTACACTCCCAACTCTTAAAAACAAAACTGAACACATAGGGCCAACAGTGGTATCAAGGTGAACAATCTATATATATTCTGTTGAAGAAGCCTTTTCCAGACTTGGTGGGGATCAAATCCACCATACCAATATACCATATGATGCATTCTCCCTCGCAATAATTTATTAGTGTCTTTTAATATTTAATGGTTCATGAGCTGGTATAGCATTACGATAGCCTCCTATATACACAGGGGGAGAGCATTCAATCTGTTGAGGGAGGATCTAAAGTGATCCTTCACGGTTGACTCAGTGATTATCAAATTGATCTACAGAGTGTTGCCGGCAACTGAAAATGACCAGACGGAGACGTGTGTCTCTGTTTGGGGGGATCAAGCAGATCTCTGGCCCCTGTTTATTGTGTATCACTTTTCATAATCATAGAACTTATACTTCAACCAATCAGCATAGGAACACGCTCACAGTTCTTAACCTATAAGAATGCAGGAACAGTCTGTACGTCAAAGTCTCGTAGAACAATACACCCTCAGTCTCATGTCCTGTCCAGGTTGAAACAATCAAGGTCTCATAACAGCTGTTAACTTTACCTAGTAACAAAAATTTATCTCAAAACAGCAAGATAGAGTCGAAAAGCATGAAATGAAGCCTGCCTTAATTTTGATCTTAGTTTAACCCTTCACAGTCACCCGTCCCCCCCTGTATGCTACAATTTCCGGATAATAATTTTTGATAACGGTGGAGGAGGTCTTTTGAAGGTAGCCATGCGCTTGGCTTCAACATCTTCATCAGGTAACTTTGTGAACTTGGTCTAGAGAAGAGCAGGGATGACAACACTTTTGGTATCATCATTAGTTGTCCTAGTGCAGAATTTCCTAATACATACAGAAATAAACCACAGAAGAAGTTTTAGTATTACATACATGACTAGGATAAAGGCAGTGATGTGTAACAAACTTTGCAAGATTCCAGCTATCCAGCCCCCAAGTCCCTTAAACCAATTGGCTGGATTGAGAAAGGAGAAGGTGTCTGCCCACCAACTGTCCTTATTACGGTCATTGTCTCTATCATATTGATCTCTGAGTCTTTGAATGTTTTATAACTTTAACTTCATAGTGCTATTGGGATCTATATAATGACAGCAAGCGGGTCCAATAACCTGACACATACCACCCTGTGCTGCTGTTAAGTAATCCAGTACTACAGTATGTTGATTAGTGACTATGATAAGTTGGTTTTGGACAGCAACAGTAGTATTAAGTATATCCAATATATCCCAAATTTGATAATCTAGATAGTCTGTGGCCCTAACCAATTTATCCCACATTTGTGTAATCATAGGGTAAATGAAAATAGAACTGACAATTTTATTGGCTATACCCATCTGTACTACTAATCTTTCATGATATTGTACAAACTTATTATTCAAGGATGTTGGGGAATTAGGCTGTCCCATGCGGTTACCAATATTAATATGGAAAATGCGAAAAACCAAAACATTATGTCCGCTTATTTGCTACTAGTCTGTTTGACCAGCTTGCAGTTCGATGCGTGGATCCACGTCGGCCTTCCTTCCAGCTTTACTGACATAGGAGTGATAAGGAGGACCTGATAGGGACCGTCATGCAAGGGTTCTAGTCCGAGTTTTCTGACATGCCTTTTCACGACCACAAAATTACCAGGCTTCAAGTTATAACAAATATCGGTTTCTTCTGAATCTGGAAGGGAAGAAGAAACTAGAGCATGGGTGTTAGCAAGATTTTTACTAAGCTGAATAACATATTGAACAGCATGGTCAGTTTCTTCTGATAACTACTGAGGCTGGAAATTTGCAACTGGAGGCCTAGCACGAAACAATATCTCATATGGGGACAGGCCATGTTTTGCAATAGGGGTAGTACGAATGTGGTACAGTACAATGGGTAGGAGCTCTTGCCATGGAGTCGTAGTCTCCTGCAACATATTGGTCAATTGTCCCTTCAGTGTGCCGTTCAGCCTCTAATTTCCCACTAGATTGTGGATGGTACGGAGTATGGAGGGCTACAGTGGATCCAAGCATTATCAGAACCTCCTGATACACATGAGAAGAAAAGGCCGGGCCTTGGTCACTTTCAAAGACTTCTGGAACACCATATCTGCATATGACTTCCATCACCAGTTTCTTTGCTGTAGTTTTTGCAGTCATAGTTTTTTCAGAGACCATTGTCCATACATGCTCCATCAGCCTTCCACTGCTTCACTTCTTCCTTTGGGGACATTCTCTGCATCGTCATTAAGCGGTCTCGCGGGGTCCAACAGAAAACCTCAGTCTGGTGTAGATCATCAGGTTCCTGTAGAGTCAGTGTTTTTGTAACTGTTTACGCTGAGAGCGTGTGGTCTGCAAAGGCGTTACCAACGGTCTGTGGTCTGTTCCTAGGACCGTGCGCCTTAACTTTGATAATGGCCACCTGGGTAGGTAGTTTGATTGAGTCCATAAGGGTTTTAACAACTTCACCATTCTTCACTGTAGTCCCGGCGACAGTAACAAACCCTCAATTGGCCCATAACGGTCAAGTATAGTCCGGTATGCCCAAGGCTGGGGCGCAAGCAATAAGCCGCTTTAATTCAGAGAAGGCACGATAAAGGCTTTCCATGCAAACCGGTGATCTTTCCTAATAGTTCATTATACCGTCTTTCAAAGCATTGTAGAGGTTGCATTATATGGGATGCATCCGGTATGCACTGACGACAATAGGTACATAGTCCAAGAAAACGCTGGAGTTCAGTCTCATCTTTTGGAAAAGGAAGGGAGCTGATGGCTATTTGTCTTTCTTTTGTGAGGTGTCTGACACCCTGAAGGAGACAGTGACTCAAAAATATCACTTGACCAAGGCAGAACTGAAGTCTCGAGGCTGAAACCCGACAGTTCAGATCTGCCAGATACTTGAGAAGGCTAGCAGTGGCAGCAATGGCTTCCTGCTCTGTTCGTGCACACAACAAAAGATCATCCACATACTGAAGCAGCGTGACATAGGGGTGAGGGTCCTCACTCCTCCTGTACCAGTTATGACTTGTATTGTCTAAGATTATTGTACTTGTTTTTATTATGTATACCCCTCCTCACATGTAAAGCGCCATGGAATAAATGGTGCTATATCAATAAATAATAATAATAATAATAATAATAATTTAACTGCCAGGGTAAAAGACACTGGCCCATATTTTTTGCAAACTGATTGGGACTGTTTTGGGCCCCTTGTGGCATAACTGTCCACGTCAATTGTCGTTCCTGATAAGTAAATGCAAACATAAACTGGCAATCTAGGTGTAATGGAATGCTGAAGAAGTCATTGGCAAGGTCGATGACTGTGAACCAAGCAGCATCCTGAGGTATCTGGGACAAAAGAGTATGTGGGTTAGGCACCACCGGAGTTTCTAGAACAGTAGCTGCATTAACTGCCTGTAGATCTTGTACCAGCCGGTACACAGGGGGTTAGCCGGGTGGGGTCTTTTTCTTAGCGGGAAACAAGGGCGTGTTACATGGGGAAACACATGGTACCAGGGCACCATTATTGAGTAACGTTTGTATTTGTCCCTTGAGGCCCCCATCCTGATCATGTTTCAAAGGGTATTGATGGACTTTGGGAAAAGGGGCACCAGGTTTGAGAAACACTTTTACTGGTTCTACAGGCATTCTTGGGGGGTGTCTGGGCCTATCAGGGCCATCATAACCGTGGGAAGGGCATGAAGGATATAGATCTCCTCATTCTGTTCATCTGCATAAAGGTTATATAATGTAAGGACCATCTGACCATCATCTTGGAATTGTATTCTGGAGCGGAACTGTGATAATAAATCTGCCCCCAGTAAATTTACTGGACATGTGGGAGAGATTAGGAACTGGGCCGTGACCTCAGGGAAGGGTCCCACAGGGAAGGGTTTTGTAAGAGTATGTTTATTGGGTCTGCCATCTATTCTAATTAAAACAAGCTCTTGATCTGAGAATTGACATGGTGGGGCTGGGGAGGGAGATTCCCAGACATAGGGTTAAAAGGGATATTGGAGTATGGGACTGGATTTGTGTATGGGAGGAGGGCTGGAGCTGGAGTCTACTGCTGCTGCTACCAGGCCACTGATAAGGAACGAGCTGTGTCCTTGTAGCTGGGGTGGGGGCTGAGGTTGGAGCAGGAATCACTGCGGCTACTGGCTTAACCTTTAATTTCCCTGCTGATGCAAGCGGGCTAAGTTCTTCTGAAAACTTTTTTACTATTTTCAATGCATCATCTGGAGTGGAAATCTCGATATCAGGTCTAACTGACATTGTTGCCTCTTTCAAATCAGATTTAAGGCCGGATATTAAAGCTGCCACAAAAATGTGTGAATGGGCTTTATTTTACAATGAGAATCCCAGATCTTTAAATACTGCCATAAGACGCCCATAAAACTTCTCGGCAGTCCAGGATATTGGAGCCTTGGGGTTAAGAGGCATAAGGCTTACAGTCAGACGAAGAGGCTTATTTTCCTGGGGAGGGACCATATCCTCTAACAGGCAGCCCCCCTGTCCCACATCATTATTTTTAATTATACGTGTTTCTAGCATATTGCCCTCAAGCACTTTCTCAATTCCTTCCTGCAAAACAAAACATCCAGCCACTATCTCAGTCTTTGTCATAGAAGTAGACAGCTTTCCTTTTTCAATGTAATGGTAACAAAAAGAATCAGAACTCACTTCCTCTGTTGATTCTCAATTTGCTATATATCAATCACTCAACTTGAGCAGGTGAATCTTTTACCAATCTTTCAATCACACTGATAACCAAACAATCACTTACAAGTTTCCTTCTAAAACTAGGCACCATATTTCACTTTCAACTTCCAACTTCAACTTACAATATTTCTTTCTGCTTCAATACAGTACTGTTGCTTTAAACAAAACACAGATCTCCCAGCGCGTGTTACACCAAGGACAGAATATACAGAGAATCTTGTGCGCAGCTGCGTGCCACTTCCCATCCGAGACTTCAGCGGAGATAAGAATTCACAGCATTCCTCAACACTGAAAGGAGAAAGCAATCGCGCAGCTGCCCCTCCCATCAGATTTTTAGAAATTTCACACAGAAACAGAATACAGCAGTTCTCAGACTTAATTAATTTCTACAAAACCTTCATCACACAAATTCTTCTTTTTCTTCCATGGAAACTGATTCTCCTTTAGAGCTAAATATCCTTACTTTAGTTGTGCACAGTACTAGAGCCGTATAGTCTGTTCCACCGGGTCTACCTGTCCCCCACTGGGACAACCCAAAAAGCGCAGTACTCAGTGAAAGGAGGAGGGCTTCTCAGACTCACCCTCCGGACACCTCTGGACATATATATCTATATATTCCTGAGTTACGCATCCTACCCATCTTCGATCACCTCACCACGCCTGATTCTAACAGTGATCAGGATTTCAAAATATTTTGACTATAAAGAGAATTACATCACTGGTCAATCCGGGGTGTCCGTCCCTTATGAGGTACGGTTCGAGCACTGGCCCCCCAACGGAACTACACCTCTATATGATTCCACCCAAGAATCACCACACCATCGGAGACAAACCTCAGATCCTCTTTGCAGCAACAAACACTGGAAAACCACACCAAACGGTCAGTCTGAACAGTATAACTGCCAATTTACCGTGGTTGTTGTGGGGGATGATCAGTCTCAATTTTCCAGTGCCTGTGTCCGGTCTGAGAGTCCTTTGTCTTGTTGTCCTCTGGGGGGCAGAGGCATTCCTGTTTGGGGCCCCACGTTCGGGAGCCAAGCTGTTGAGGGAGGATTGTTGTGAATTCTGTGGCAGAGCTCCCTCCTGTGGTCACAAGTGGTACTTCGGCTGATTCTCTCTGTGAACTTCCGTTGGTGGAGGAAAGTGGTACTGCGGCTTCTGAGTTTCCTTCCTCAGGTGATGTGGTGAAGTCGTTAGGTGCTGCTCTATTTAACTCCACCTAGTGCTTTGATCCTGGCCTCCAGTCAATGTTCTAGTATTGGACCTGTTTCCTCCTGGATCGTTCCTGTGGCCTGCTGCTCTGCATAGCTAAGTTCTGCTTTGCTTTTTTGTTTGCTGTTTTTTTCTGTCCAGCTTGGCTATTTGTTTTTTCCCGCTTGCTGGAAGCTCTGGGACGCAGAGGGTGTACCTCCGTGCCATTAGTTCGGTACGGAGGGTCTTTTTGCCCCCTTTGCGTGGTTTTTGTAGGGTTTTGTGTTGACCGCAAAGTTACCTTTCCTATCCTCGCTCTGTTCAGAAAGTCGGGCCTCACTTTGCTAAATCTATTTCATCTCTACGTTTGTCTTTTCATCTTAACTCACAGTCATTATATGTGGGGGCTGCCTTTTCCTTTGGGGTATTTCTCTGAGGCAAGGTAGGCTTATTTTCTATCTTCAGGCTAGCTAGTTTCTCAGGCCGTGCCGAGTTGCATAGGGAGCGTTAGGCGCAATCCACGGCTGCCTCTAGTGTGGTTGGAGAGGATTAGGGATTGCGGTCAGCAGAGTTCCCACGTCTCAGAGCTCGTTCTATGTTTTTGGGTTATTGTCAGGTCACTGTATGTGCTCTGACCTCTATGTCCATTGTGGTACTGAATTACCTTATCATAACAGTACTGGAGGCCCGAAGTACTAATGATTCTCAATAGAGGGAAAAAAGAAGTTCTGAGACCATTTTTTTTTCTCTGCACTGTGTTTTGCCTTTTTTTTCCCCTAGACATTTGGGTGGTTCAGGACACAGGTGTAGCGATGGACATTAAAGGTCTGTCTTCATGTGTGGATCAGCTCACGGCAAGAGTACAAAATATTCAAGACTTTGTGGTTCAGAATTCTATGTTAGAACCGAGAATTCCTATTCCTGATTTGTTTTTTGGAGATAGAACTAAATTTCTGAGTTTCAAAAATAATTGTAAACTATTTCTGGCTTTGAAACCTCGCTCCTCTGGTGACCCAGTTCAACAAGTTAGGATCATTATTTATTTTTTACGTGGCGACCCTCAGGACTGGGCATTTTCTCTTGCGTCAGGAGATCCTGCATTAAGTAATATCGATGCGTTTTTCCTGGCGCTCGGATTGTTGTACAATGAACCTAATTCAGTGGATCAGGCAGAGAAAAATTTGCTGGCTCTGTGTCAGGGTCAGGATGAGATAGAGGTATATTGTCAGAAATTTAGAAAGTGGTCCGTACTCACTCAATGGAATGAAGGTGCGCTCGCAGCTATTTTCAGAAAAGGTCTCTCTGAAGCCCTTAAGTATGTCATGGTGGGATTTCCTATGCCTGCTGGTCTGAATGAGTCTATGTCTTTGGCCATTCAGATCGGTCGACGCTTGCGTGAGCGTAAATCTGTGCACCATTTGGCGGTATTACCTGAGCTTAAACCTGAGCCTATGCAGTGCAATAGGACTTTGACCAGAGTTGAACGGCAAGAACACAGACGTCTGAATGGGCTGTGTTTCTACTGTGGTGATTCCACTCATGCTATCTCTGATTGTCCTAAGCGCACTAAGCGGTTCGCTAGGTCTGCCACCATTGGTACGGTACAGTCAAAATTTCTTCTGTCCGTTACCTTGATCTGCTCTTTGTCATCGTATTCTGTCATGGCATTTGTGGATTCAGGCGCTGCCCTGAATTTGATGGACTTGGAGTATGCTAGGCGTTGTGGGTTTTTCTTGGAGCCCTTGCAGTGTCCTATTCCATTGAGAGGAATTGATGCTACGCCTTTGGCCAAGAATAAGCCTCAGTACTGGACCCAGCTGACCATGTGCATGGCTCCTGCACATCAGGAGGTTATTCGCTTTCTGGTGTTGCATAATCTGCATGATGTGGTCGTGTTGGGGTTGCCATGGCTACAAGTCCATAATCCAGTATTAGATTGGAAATCCATGTCTGTGTCCAGCTGGGGTTGCCAGGGGGTACATGGTGATGTCCAATTTCTGACTATTTCGTCATCCACCCCTTCTGAGGTTCCAGAGTTCTTGTCTGATTCTGATTACCGGGATGTATTTGATGAGCCCAAGTCCGATACCCTACCTCCGCATAGGGATTGTGATTGTGCTATCGATTTGATTCCTGGTAGTAAATTCCCAAAAGGTCGACTGTTCAATTTATCTGTGCCTGAGCACGCCGCTATGCGGAGTTATGTGAAGGAGTCCTTGGAGAAGGGGCATATTCGCCCGTCATCGTCGCCATTAGGAGCAGGGTTCTTTTTTGTAGCCAAGAAGGATGGTTCACTGAGACCTTGTATAGATTACCGCCTTCTAAATAAGATCACGGTTAAATTTCAGTACCTCTTGCCGTTGTTATCTGATTTGTTTGCTCGGATTAAGGGGGCTAGTTGGTTTACCAAGATAGATCTTCGTGGTGCGTATAATCTTGTGCGTATTAAGCGAGCCGATGAATGGAAAACTGCATTTAATACGCCCGAGGGCCATTTTGAGTATCTAGTAATGCCATTCGGACTTGCCAATGCTCCATCAGTGTTTCAGTCCTTTATGCATGACATCTTCCGAGAGTACCTGGATAAATTCCTGATTGTGTACTTGGATGACATTTTGATCTTCTCGGATGATTGGGAGTCTCATGTGAAGCAGGTCAGAACGGTGTTTCAGGTCCTGCGTGCTAATTCTTTGTTTGTGAAGGGATCAAAGTGTCTCTTTGGTGTTCAGAAGGTTTCATTTTTGGGGTTCATCTTTTCCCCTTCTACTATCGAGATGGACCCTGTTAAGGTCCAAGCCATCCATGATTGGACTCAGCCGACATCTCTGAAAAGTCTGCAAAAGTTCCTGGGCTTTGCTAATTTTTATCGTCGCTTCATCTGCAATTTTTCTAGTATTGCTAAACCATTGACCGATTTGACCAAGAAGGGTGCTGATGTGGTCAATTGGTCTTCTGCTGCTGTGGAAGCTTTTCAAGAGTTGAAGCATCGTTTTTCTTCTGCCCCTGTGTTGTGTCAACCAGATGTTTCGCTTCCGTTCCAGGTCGAGGTTGATGCTTCTGAGATTGGAGCAGGGGCTGTTTTGTCGCAGAGAAGTTCTGATTGCTCGGTGATGAAACCATGCGCCTTCTTTTCCTGGAAGTTTTCGCCTGCTGAGCGAAATTATGATGTAGGCAATCGAGAGTTGCTGGCCATGAAGTGGGCATTCGAGGAGTGGCGTCATTGGCTTGAAGGAGCTAAGCATCGCGTGGTGGTCTTGACTGATCATAAGAACTTGACTTATCTCGAGTCTGCCAAGCAGTTGAATCCTAGACAGGCTCGTTGGTCGTTGTTTTTTGCCCGTTTTGACTTTGTGATTTCGTACCTTCCGGGCTCTAAAAATGTGAAGGCGGATGCTCTGTCTAGGAGTTTTGTGCCCGACTCTCCGGGTTTATCTGAGCCGGTGGGTATCCTCAAAGAGGGAGTAATTGTGTCTGCCATCTCCCCTGATTTGCGGCGGGTGCTGCAAAAATTTCAGGCTAATAAACCTGATCGTTGCCCAGCGGAGAAACTGTTTGTCCCTGATAGGTGGACGAATAAAGTTATCTCTGAGGTTCATTGTTCGGTGTTGGCTGGTCATCCTGGAATCTTTGGTACCAGAGAGTTAGTGGCTAGATCTTTTTTGTGGCCATCTCTGTCGCGGGATGTGCGTACTTTTGTGCAGTCCTGTGGGATTTGTGCTCGGGCTAAGCCCTGCTGTTCTCGTGCCAGTGGGTTGCTTTTGCCCTTGCCGGTCCCGAAGAGGCCTTGGACACATATCTCTATGGATTTTATTTCAGATATTCCCGTCTCTCAAAAGATGTCAGTCATTTGGGTGGTCTGTGATCGCTTCTCTAAGATGGTTCATTTGGTACCCTTGTCTAAATTACCTTCCTCCTCTGATTTGGTGCCATTGTTCTTCCAGCATGTGGTTCGTTTACATGGCATTCCAGAGAATATCGTTTCTGACAGAGGTTCCCAGTTTGTTTCGAGGTTTTGGCGAGCCTTTTGTGGTAGGATGGGCATTGACTTGTCTTTTTCCTCGGCTTTCCATCCTCAGACTAATGGCCAGACCGAACGAACCAATCAGACCTTGGAAACATATCTGAGATGCTTTGTTTCTGCTGATCAGGATGACTGGGTGTCCTTTTTGCCTTTGGCTGAGTTCGCCCTTAATAATCGGGCCAGCTCGGCTACCTTGGTTTCGCGATTTTTCTGCAACTCTGGGTTCCATCCTCGTTTCTCTTCAGGGCAGGTTGAGTCTTCGGACTGTCGTGGTGTGGATACTGTGGTGGACAGGTTGCAGCAGATTTGGACTCATGTAGTGGACAATTTGACCTTGTCCCAGGAGAAGGCTCAACGTTTCGCTAATCGCAGACGCTGTGTGGGTCCCCGACTTCGTGTTGGAGATTTGGTTTGGTTATCTTCTCGTCATATTCCTATGAAGGTTTCCTCTCCTAAGTTTAAACCTCGTTTCATTGGTCCGTATAGGATTTCTGAGGTTCTTAATCCTGTGTCTTTTTGTCTGACCCTTCCAGATTCTTTTTCCATACATAACGTATTCCATAGGTCATTGTTGCAGAGATACGTGGCACCTATGGTTCCATCTGTTGATCCTCCTGCCCCGGTTTTGGTGGAGGGGGAGTTGGAGTATATTGTGGAGAAGATTTTGGATTCTCGTGTTTCAAGACGGAAACTCCAGTATCTGGTTAAGTGGAAGGGTTATGCTCAGGAAGATAATTCCTGGGTCTTTGCCTCTGATGTCCATGCTCCCGATCTTGTTCGTGCCTTTCATATGGCTCATCCTGGTTGTCCTGGGGGCTCTGGTGAGGGTTCGGTGACCCCTCCTCAAGGGGGGGGTACTGTTGTGAATTCTGTGGCAGAGCTCCCTCCTGTGGTCACAAGTGGTACTTCGGCTGATTCTCTCTGTGAACTTCCGTTGGTGGAGGAAAGTGGTACTGCGGCTTCTGAGTTTCCTTCCTCAGGTGATGTGGTGAAGTCGTTAGGTGCTGCTCTATTTAACTCCACCTAGTGCTTTGATCCTGGCCTCCAGTCAATGTTCTAGTATTGGACCTGTTTCCTCCTGGATCGTTCCTGTGGCCTGCTGCTCTGCATAGCTAAGTTCTGCTTTGCTTTTTTGTTTGCTGTTTTTTTCTGTCCAGCTTGTCTATTTGTTTTTTCCCGCTTGCTGGAAGCTCTGGGACGCAGAGGGTGTACCTCCGTGCCGTTAGTTCAGTACGGAGGGTCTTTTTGCCCCCTTTGCGTGGTTTTTGTAGGGTTTTGTGTTGACCGCAAAGTTACCTTTCCTATCCTCGCTCTGTTCAGAAAGTCGGGCCTCACTTTGCTAAATCTATTTCATCTCTACTTTGTCTTTTCATCTTAACTCACAGTCATTATATGTGGGGGCTGCCTTTTCCTTTGGGGTATTTCTCTGAGGCAAGGTAGGCTTATTTTCTATCTTCAGGCTAGCTAGTTTCTCAGGCTATGCCGAGTTGCATAGGGAGCGTTAGGCGCAATCCACGGCTGCCTCTAGTGTGGTTGGAGAGGATTAGGGATTGCGGTCAGCAGAGTTCCCACGTCTCAGAGCTCGTTCTATGTTTTTGGGTTATTGTCAGGTCACTGTATGTGCTCTGACCTCTATGTCCATTGTGGTACTGAATTACCTTATCATAACAGAGGATCTAAAGTGATCTTTCACGGTTGACTCAGTGATTTTCAGATTGATCTACAGAGCATTGCCGGCAACTGAAAATGACCAGACGGAGATGTGTGTCTCTGTTTGGGGGGATCAAGCAGATCTCTGGCCCCCATTTATTGTGTATCACTTTTCATAATCATAGAAGTTATACTTCAAACAATCAGCATAAGAACATGTTCACAGTTCTTAACCTATAAGAATGCAGGAACAGTCTGTACGTCAAAGTCTCGTAGAACAATACACCCTCAGTCTCATGTCCTGTCCAGGTTGAAACAATCAAGGTCTCATATCAGCTGTGAACTTTACCTAGTAACAAAAATTTATCTCTAAACAGCAAGATAGAGTCGAAAAGCACAAAATGAAGCCTGCTTTAATTTTGATGTTAGTTTCCCCTTCACAGATCCACTTCCCTCCTTGCTTCAACAAGTTAAACTAATAAATCCAGAACAACCATCTCTCCAACATGGAGTACTGAGACACAGATATGCAGGGGAGTCAAATATGATAAATAAAAAGAATGCTCAAAAGCATATCAAGCACTGTATATAAATTATCGATACTCATCTTATTCTTGTTCGTATTTCACCCACCACCTGCTATGCAAATCTTAGTGCCTCAACGTGTTTTGCCTCACTAGTCTCATCAGGAGGCCTGATGACTGGATACAATGTGTCCTGATAAGGTGTAATAGTTGAATGTCAGCCGATACAATCCTCCATTTATACCTACCGCAATCGCTACAATGAAAATGCTACCCAATAGTATGCCGCAATGTTACTGCCCCTTACATCCAGAGTGCATGCCCCCAAAAGTACCGCACCCAATCAGGTGCCAAGGGATGCCATTCCGCTTCTGGGTAAACATACCCCGGCATCCGCTCCCAGTCACTGCGCATGCCCCGAATTATCCAGTAATGTATCCGGGTGGATTGCATGGAACGAAAGCTTCTCCCATATCCGCTGCCCACAATGTAGAAAGCAGAGACGGGATAGAACGCACCACCATATCTATTGATGTATACATTAAGTACTAAATTAACGCCCGATACCAATCGCAATCAAATGTTGAATACAACTTCATATTCTGACTCATGGATATGTAGAACGTAGTGGTGCCTGGATAGACCCTTCTTTTTAGGCGCTTCCGTATTCACCTGTACTCACGTTCATACCGATTAATCAGACAGCTTAACTCAGCCACGATCTCATGTAAGAAAACTCCAGGAAAAGAGAGTTGCTTTAACTGAAATTCTTGTATTATGATGAAAGTAGCAGGTAAAAAGGAATATTCAACAGAGGACATGCAGTACGATGCATACAGATGGAGGAATGATAACAAAATGGAGAATAAGGGCGGGAACAAACATACATCACAGGACTACAGTGAGAGAGTTGGGCCAAAATACAGGGAAAGGCAAACTTCTGCCTAGAAAGAAGGATTGAACACAAGCAATGCAAATATTAATGATTTCTCGAGTCGTGAGACATGACACTCCCCGTCTGAAGTCCTTGGACTTCACGATGTCCGTAATTCTTCGAAGTCGTTCGAAGCTGAAAAAACAAGAGGAAAGAAAACATGCATGCAATAATAAACAAAGATTTTAAAGTCCAACTCGTTGTTGTCGATCCGTAGATCACACCGAAAGATAAGTCCAAATATATTAAACCCATCTTCAGATTGGGGAAGCCGCAAACATGCCAACTCTTCCACCAACCCAGAATCCAATGGGAATGTTAACAGTTCAATCCAATGGAAAATGTTAATATTCAATAAAACTGGGGGACGAGGAGGAATGCTCCCCACCGTGAGCAACGTCCAGGAGCATGTTCAGTTCATGTGATGTCCTCCTTTCGTAGAAGCAGCACGAGTTCAGTGACCGGGCGGAAGAAGGTTCGGGTAGAGCCCCCTTTTGTCACCTTAACTTCTACCTTACGAGTCTTTCTGTCCTCACTGGGTAGGACCTTGGCGATAAGTCCCATTGGCCAGTCATTGCGATGAGCCTCTTTGTCCTTTAAGAGAACGAGGTCTCCTTCTTGGAGATTGGGACTGGGTGTCTGCCATTTGTGACGGTTTTGAAGCAAGTGCAAATATTCAGTCTTCCAGCGATGCCAAAACACGTTAGCCAGATGTTGTACTTGCCTCCACTGACGTTTGTAAATGTCCTTGCTATCGAAATTCCCAGGCGGAACTGTAGCAGCTCCAGTCTTCTGTGTAAGAAGTGTAGCTGGAGTAAGGATCGCTGGAGCATCGGGGTCGGATGATACTGGAACCAAAGGTCTAGCATTTATTATGGCTGACACTTCTGCGAGAAAAGTGACCAGAACTTCATGAGTAAGGGGAAGTTTATGGTCCAGCAACATGGAGTCGAGAATCCTTCGTGCAACGCCAATCATGCGTTCCCAAGATCCACCCATGTGTGAAGAGTGTGGAGGGTTGAATACCCAAGTGCATCCATTGTCGGACAAGAAGTTGTCAAACTGCAGTTCCTTGCAAGCTCCTACAAAGTTTGTGCCGCAGTCGGACCGGAGTTGCTTGGCAGGTCCCCGGATGGAAAAGAATCTTCTTAGGGCATTGATGAAGCTGGAGGTATCCATGGATTCAATTATCTCGATGTGAACTGCACGGATACTGAGATAGGTAAATAGGACAGCCCACCGCTTACTGTTCGCGGCTCCTCCACGAGTTTTCCTGGTAACAACCGACCATGGCCCGAAGACGTCTACACCAACATATGAGAACGGTTGGTCCGTGCTCAGTCGATCTGCTGGGAGGTTCGCCATTTGTTGTTGTTGGTGTTTTCCTCGTAACCTTCGACACTTGACACATCTATGGAGAAATGAAGAGACGCACCTTTTCATTCCCATGATCCACAAGCCAGCAGACCTGATGGCACCTTCAGTAAGATGTCTGCCTTGGTGCTGTACTCGTTCGTGATAGTGCCGAATTAACAGAGTGGTGACGTGATGTCGACCTGGAATGATGATAGGGTTCTGCTCCTTATCGTATAGGTCTGATTTACTTAAACGTCCACCCACTCTTAGAAACTTGAGATGATCGACTACTGGGTTCAAGTCGAGCAGGGTGCTGTTTTTGGACACACTGACTCCCTTGGTAATACTGCCAATCTCATGTGAATATTCTTCTTGTTGCACACACCTGATGGTGACTTGTTCGGCATGGTCTATGTCGTCGGCAGTAAGACGATTCTTACACACGTGCCAACCATGGCACCCTGAGAGCTTGTCCTTTGTAAAACAGCGAGCAATGTGGATAAGACGAGCTACAGTTCGTACAACGGAAGACCAGCTTGAGAAGTGTTCAAAGCGGTGAGACTTCAAACCTTGCCTAGATGTCATTGAAGTATAGTGAGCAGAGATAGTTTGTCTTATCTCCTTGTCAGATTCTGGTTCCACCAGCTCATAAGCATTTTTGGTGTTGTTAGCACAGAAATCTTCGTACAGGAGACTAGGAGGCGCCAACCACATGTTATCACCAAGCTTAGAAGCAGCTGTGAGTCTTGTACCTCGGTCGGCTGGGTTTAAATCGGTGGAGATGTGATGCCACTGCTCAGGGGTAGAAAAACTTCTGATGCGCTCTACTCTGTTGCTCACATATGTATAGAACTGCTTCGTTTGGTTGTGTATGTACCCGAGTACCACCCTGCTGTCTGTGTAGAAGGTAAAGGAATCAATTGTAATGTCCATTTCGTCTCGTATAACTTCAGCAATTTCTACTGCCAATACCGCAGCGCAAAGCTCGAGTCTGGGTACAGAGTGTGCAGGCTTTGGAGTTAATTTGGTCTTACCCAGGATGAAACCACAATGTACCTTATTGGCTCCTAAGGTCATCAGATAAGCTACCGCGGCTATGGCTTCTGTAGATGCATCAGAGAAAATATGGACTTCTCTTCTGATTGCAGTCAAAGGTGATCTTGGAGAATAACAACGTGGAACTTGGAGTTGCTGTAAGAACTCCAGAGACTTCTTCCATGCTTCCCACCTTTGCTGTTTCTGAGTTGGAAGTGGGGTGTCCCAATCCGTGTTCTCGGCCGTAAGCTGTCTTAACAGTATCTTGCCTTGAATAGTGATGGGTGCTACAAACCCGAGAGGATCATAGATGCTATTTATGACAGATAGGACTCCTCGTTTGGTAAAGGGTTTGTCATAGGGTGACACTTGGAAGGTGAAGGTGTCCCGTTTGATATCCCACAATAGACCAAGGCTGCGCTGTGTTGGAGGAACATCAGAACCCAAGTCGAGGTCTTTTAGGTTTGTGGCATGGTCTTCAGATGGAAACGCGTTCATTACCTCTTGACTGTTAGAGATAATCTTGTGGAGTCTGAGGTTTGATATGGATAGCATTTCCTGTGTCCTGGAGAGTAGGTCGATTGCATCTTCACTTGTGGGCAAGGACTTGAGCCCATCGTCCACGTAGAAGTTCTTCTCTACAAATTGCCGAGCATCGGATCCGTACTCTCTCTCACCTTCCTGGGCTGTCCGTCTCAGACCATAGATCGCCACAGCAGGTGAGGGACTATTGCCGAAGACATGGACCTTCATCCGGTAGTCTATGACCTGATTGTTGACATTGTTGTCTTTGTGCCATAGGAACCTAAGATAGTTTCTGTTGTCTTCTTTCACGATGAAGCAATTAAACATCTGCTGAATGTCGGCCATTATGGCGACAGGTTCTTGTCTGAAGCGGATCAATACTCCAAGGAGGCTGTTGTTCAGGTTGGGCCCAGTTAGGAGCAGGTTATTGAGAGAGAGGCCTTCAAACTGAGCACTGGAGTCAAACACCACTCTGATCTGATTAGGCTTGCGAGGGTGATAGACACCAAAGGATGGAAGATACCAACATTCTTCTCCCTCCCTCAGTGGTGGCGCAGGTTCGGCATGATCTCTGTCAAATATGTTCTGCATAAAGTCAATGAAATGCTTCTCCATCTCTGGTTTCCTCTTTAGGGTACGCTTTAAGGATAAGAACCTTGCAGTAGCTTGTTGCAGGTTGTTCGGCAACCTCACTCTTGGGAAACGAAAGGGTAAAGGAGCTACCCAACTGTTGGAGTCATCTTGAGCAAATTCTTTATCCATAACCTTTATGAATTCTTTATCTTCCCTTGTGGGTGCCAACTTGTTGTCACTACTTGTAGAGTCGAACACTGATGACCCGAGGTTTTCATCCCTGGGCTGGTGCGTGTTCATGTTGTTGAAGGATTCCTGTTGCCACTTGGTGTTGCTCACTTTTTCTTTCACCCAGTAGTGATGTGGGCATGGTTGGAAATGGGTGCTGCGACCATTTGACAAGATGTGTGTTTTGTAAGAGGAGATGTTGTTAGGTCTCTTCATCTTATGTATGCAAACATTGCCTACGATTACCCAGCCTAGATCTAAGCGTTGGGCAAATGGTGCATCATGTGGTCCGTTAATTTGCTGACATACCTTGTGCAGCCGGAGAATGTCTCTGCCCAGCAGAATCAGGATATCTGCTTTGTTGTTGAGGGCTGGTATCTTGTTTGCTATCCTCTTGAGATGTTGATGATGAAGAGCAGCCTCTGGCGTTGGGATCTCTTCTCGATTGGATGGAATCTGGTTGCACTCGACCAGTGTAGGTAACGGTATCTCGACGGTGTTCTCAAGAGATGTCGCTGTAAGGCCACTGGCCCTTCTCCCAGAAACCTCTGTAACACCACTGCAGGTACCTAAGGTGTAAGGGTAAGCATTTCCCTTTAAGTTAAACATATCAAAGAGTTCTGACCTTGCAAGTGATCGGTTGCTCTGATCATCCAGAAGGACATACACCTTCACGGCTTTCTCTGGGTGACCGTTGGGATACACGTTCACCAGGCAAATCTTCGCACAGGACTTGTCCCAGAGGTCTTCTCCGCAGACTTCTGTGCATGAAGAAGATATTGTGGTATGGCTTGCAGTTTGAGCTGCGTCCTCCCCGCCATGGCTCATGGTGAGGGAAGGAGTAAGTGTAGAGTCAGGACGGAATGGGTGGAGTGCTTGTACGTGGTCCTCACTGTCACACTCCATGCACTTAATTGTAGTTTTACAGTCTTTAGCAAGGTGTTCAGTAGAAGCACAACATCTGTAGCATACCCCGAACTTCTTTAGAAGCTCCTTGAGTTCTTCGAGCGGTTTCTTCCTGAAGCCGATGCACTTTTTTAAGGGATATGGCTTCTTGTGGATGGGACATTCACGATTTGGGTTCTCTATCTTTTCACCCTTGTTACTGTTGCCTGGGGCTGATGTTGGTAAGGGAAGAATATCCGTCTTCTTCACTGACACTGGACCCCTGCGGTTTCTGTCATTCGAGCGTGCGCTGACGTATTTAGAAGGACGTGAAGCTGGGCCACTGGATTCTTCGTAGGAAAAGCTTGGGTCGTTCTTACGCTCTGCCACGTCTTTTATAAACTCACAGAAGTAGGAGAATGGAGGAAATGACACTTGATGGTCTTTCTTGTATTTTGACCCTAGTGTAGTCCACTTTTCTTGTACATTGTACGGTAGCTTGGAGATAATGGGATTTACTCCACGAGCAGTGTCCAGGTAGCTGAGGCCAGGTAGGTGGGTGTCTGCCTTGGCCAGCTGGAGCTCTAACAGCAAGTCACTGAGCTCTAGGAACTTTGAACTGTCTTTGCTTGATATCTTTGGAAAACTCTGTAATCGCTTGAACAGTGCATCCTCTATGGCTTCTGGACTGCCAAAGTTTTTCTCTAATCTTTCCCATGCAGCCATGAGACCAGCCATTGGATTACTGATATGTACAGACCTGAGTCTCTTGACACGCTCTGTGGATTGTGGTCCTAGCCATCTGATTAGCAGGTCCAGCTCTTCGGTAGCAGTGATGCCGAGGTCACTAATTACGGTTCTAAAGGCATTTTTCCAACCTCTGTAATTTTCAGGTTGGTCGTCAAACCTTGTGAGACCGGTTTTAGTAAGTTCGCGGCGAATCATGTACCTTGCGAAGTCGGACATGTCTGTTCTTTCTGACTTAGGATGCACGAATGTAGGCTGAGCAGTGTTGTACATAGGGGTGGAGACGTCCTGGCCTTGAAACGTGGGTAAGTATGGAGTGGCATATGCATTTAGTCCAGCAACCGGTTTGGTGGGTATAGTCTCTGCTACATGCGGAGCTGGCACTGCGCGGTTGTCGAGAGTATAATGACCTGCCGGCATATTGGGTTGCGTGTAGATATTAGCCTGTGGAGTTTGGTGAGATGCGGGGTCTTGGCGCATACTGGAATACGAAGGAAGTTCAAGTTTGGGAGCATTGTACTGACCTTGAATGCAGGGTTCTGTAAGTGGATCGCCATCCTGGTGCCCTGGAGAAGCATGAACGCCACCAGGAGTGTTAGTAATGATCTGCGGTTCGCCATTTTGGCTTAGCACGTAGTCTCTTGTGCGTTCAATAGGGTCTTCTGCCTCCACTTCACACAAACTGATGCTGTCTCTTTGACTCCCACTGATAGCTCGCTCCAGGATCCTTAACTCTGCCATGGCTGTCGCGTGCTCACATTCCTTCTCCAGAGCTTCCTTGCGTGCTGCATCCGCATCCATTTCTGCTCTCTTTTGTGCTGTGGCTGCATCCATTTCTGCTCTCTTTTGTGCTGTGGCTGCATCCATTTCTGCTCTCCTTTGCGCAAAGGCAGCTTGTATCTTAGACGTTTCTGCCTTAGCACGTGCTCTTATAAGCTGCTCGCTGAGAGTGGTATATTTTGATGAACTTGACCTAGATGAGCGTTTTGAGTGCTTGGACAATTTAGATGAGCGAGTTGATGCATCTGGTGTCCGTGCAATTTTAGCCTCTAACTTGGTTTTAATGTCACGTACGGTGCAGTCTCTTTCAGAAATAAGCTGCTGGAAACTTTGCAATTCGTTTAAAGTCTCTGGCAGATTCAGTTTTTTCAGGAGAATAATGTATTGGTCAGTCTTCTCCATATACATTTGGTATGCTGTGCATAATTGTTCTAGGGCTCCCTCAAGTGGTAACTCATGAGAAGCAGGCCTTGATACAGTGTCTATGTGATTCAGCACTTTCTCCCACAGCGAAGACACATCACTATATACGACACATTTTGCAGTCTCTAAATTCTCCATGACTTTCCATGTAGGTTTGACTGTACGTTTTCCCCTTTCACTAGCTGGTGGATGGGGATCTGGGTCTCTTTCCTGTGTTTGTAAGTCTGGTAGGGACATTGTATTCCTTGCTTCAGACATGATTTGATTGCAGGCAGGAAGAGTGGAGGATGAGGGTTATACTTCTTCCTGTTTATCTGCAGTGTGCGCTTCTATGCACGCTGGGGTCTGGCTGGGAACTGGGTTACTATCTATCTGGGAAATGTCCTTTTCCACTGAGTTTCAGCACAGACCTTGAGTTACTGTCTCTGAAGGCAGGCTATTCCTTTTTACTATTCTGACTCATAGATATGTAGAACGTAGTGGTGTCTGGATAGACCTTTCTTTTTAGGCACTTCCGTATTCACCTGTACTCACGTTCATACCGATTAATCAGACAGCTTAACTCAGCCACGATCTCATGTAAGAAGACTCCAGGAAAAGAGAGTTGCTTTAACTGAAATTCTTGTATTATGATGAAAGTAGCAGGTAAAAAGGAATATTCAACAGAGGACATGCAGTACGATGCATACAGATGGAGGAATGATAACAAAATGGAGAATAAGGGCGGGAACAAACATACATCACAGGACTACAGTGAGAGAGTTGGGCCAAAATACAGGGAAAGGCAAACTTCTGCCTAGAAAGAAGGATTGAACACAAGCAATGCAAATATTAATGATTTCTCAAGTCGTGAGACATGACACTTCATAGATACTAACCAAATGTTTATAAATATGTACCAATTAGTTCATTTTGACATATCACGTATTATATGATCATCTTCACAAATCGGGGAATCACGTCAGTTCTCAATTGAGGAGAAATAAGATACAAGATTCTATAGATGTGGGGATTGCAGCATGTGTAAATGGATGAAACCCTGTAAGTCATTCTGGACATCCAATTGCAAGACCACGGGGGGGTGGCAGGGGGTGGGGGGGGTTTATTTGGCTATCTGTTCCTGTCCTAGGGACTTTATAGGGAAAACAAAAAGGGGATTTAGGAGGATAGTTGGGGAGCATATGGGAGATGTTAGGAACAATAGGGATACTCCACTGGCAAAACACATGCAGACTTAACACGATGGAAATCCCACAGAAATTAAATTCATGGTCATTGAGGTGGTCAATTTAAACCCTAGGGGGGGAAATATTGACAAGGCTATCCTAAAAAGGTAGTGCGAGTGGATATTTAGGATGGAGACTTTGGAGCCGGAAGGGATTAATGAACAAATGTCCTTTGCCTATTATTTATAGCCGTCTTGGGAATGAATATTTGGAGACCTTTTTTAGGGGGGGCTGGTTTTTCTTACTGTTTGGGTAATCTCTCTATGAGATGGGAGTAGCATAGATCACTTTGAGGGATCCATTGGATCTTATTCCTCCTGTTACTTATCATGATATGCTCAATTGAGAACTGACGTGATTCCCCGATTAGTGAAGTTGATCATATAATAAGTGATATGTCAAAATGAACTAATTGATATGTACGGACATATTTATAAACATTTAGTTAGTATCTATGAAGTTGTTTTCAATATTTGATTGCTATTGATATCGGGCATTAATTTATTACTTAATGTGTACATCAATAGATATGGTGTTGCGTTCCATTCCGTCTCTGCTTTCTACATTGTGGGCAGCAGATATGGGGGAAGCTTGCGCTCCATGCAATCCACCCGGATACATTACTGGATAATTCGGGGCATGCGCAGTGACTGGGAGTGGATGACGTGGTATGTTTACCCGGAAGCGGAACTGCAACCCTTGGCACCTGATTGGGTGCGGTACCTTTGCGTTCCATCATCTGTTAGGGAATTGGTGTAAGAACCTATGCGTTCCAGCTGGGGCATGCGCTCTGGATGTAAGGGGCAGTAACATTGCGGCATACTATTGGGTAGCATTTTCATTGTGGCGATAGTGGTAGGTATAAATGGAGGATTGTATCAGCTGACATTCAAATATTACACCTTATCGGGACACATTGTATCCAGTCATCAGGCCTCCTGATGAGCCTAGTGAGGCGAAACGCGTTGAGGCGCTAAGATTTGCATGGCAGGTGGTGGGTGAAATACAAACAAGAATAAGATGAGTATCGATTATTTATGTATTTGATATGCTTTTGAGCATTCTTTTTGTTTATCATATTTGACTCCCCTGCATATCTGTGTCTCAGTACTCTATGTTTTTAAATACATCAGATAGGGATTGCATACATTAGTTAGGACTGCTCTGATATGGGTATACCGTGAAGTTTGGTAGAGCAGCTTACTATACATTTTTTGCAAAAAACGTATCAACCAAATACCCTGTTTTTTACATCTTTTACTAGCACTTGCGGATTACTGCAATTTTTTTCAAACTGAGTGTTTTTGGTTTTACTATTCTCTTTTGTGTCTTCAGGTTTCTTGGTGGTGTGTGAACATGTTCCTACAGACTTGTTCACTGTGCAAGTAGCCCATGTGTTTCTGTTTCCATAATTGTTCTCTTGTGTCTACAAGACTGGGGAGTTATCCACCACCACTCCTCTTGGGCTATCTGCACAAAAGCTGTTCTACTCTGTATGCACACATGGATTTTTCCTCTCTGAACCCTGTTCACACAGGTAATATACAGATGATCAGGTTTTTAAATACATCAGATAGGGATTGCATACATAAGTTAGGACTGCTCTGATATGGGTATACCGTGAAGTTTGGTAGAGCAGCTTAGTATACATTTTTTGCAAAAAAACGTATCAACCAAATACCCTGTTTTTTACATCTTTTACTAGCACTTGCGGATTACTGCAATTTTTTTTCAAACTGAGTGTTTTTGGTTTTACTATTCTCTTTTGTGTCTTCAGGTTTCTTGGTGGTGTGTGAACATGTTCCTACAGACTTGTTCACTGTGCAAGTAGCCCATGTGTTTCTGTTTCCATAATTGTTCTCTTGTGTCTACAAGACTGGGGAGTTATCCACCACCACTCCTCTTGGGCTATCTGCACAAAAGCTGTTCTACTCTGTATGCACACATGGATTTTTCCTCTCTGAACACTGTTCACACAGGTAATATACAGATGATCAGGTTTTTAAATACATCAGATAGGGATTGCATACATTAGTTAGGACTGCTCTGATATGGGTATACCGTGAAGTTTGGTAGAGCAGCTTAGTATACATTTTTTGCAAAAAACATATCAACCAAATACCCTGTTTTTTACATCTTTTACTAGCACTTGCGGATTACTGCAATTTTTTTTTCAAACTGAGTGTTTTTGGTTTTACTATTCTCTTTTGTGTCTTCAGGTTTCTTGGTGGTGTGTGAACATGTTCCTACAGACTTGTTCACTGTGCAAGTAGCCCATGTGTTTCTGTTTCCATATCTGTGTCTCAGTACTCCATGTTGGAGAGACGGTTGTTCTGGATTTATTAGTTTAACTTGTTGAAGCAAGGAGGGAAGTGGATCGAATGCTCTCCCCCTGTGTACATAGGAGACTATCGTATTGCTATACCAGCTCATGAACCGTTAAATATTAAGAGACACTAATAAATTATTGCGAGGGAAAATGTATCATATGGTATATTGGTATGGTAGATTTGATCCCCACCAACACCAATAGGTTGGTCTGGAAAAGGCTTCTCCATCAGAATATATATGGATTGTTCACCTTGATACCACTATTGGCTCTATGTGTTCAGTTTTGTTTTTAAGAGTTGGGAGTGTAGGGTCTCTTTAGCATAGTTTTGTCTATGTCTTTTGGTAGGGGTCCCTCCAGAATGTGGGTAGAGGGCTTCCCTAGCGGTTGCAGGGTATAATAGGGCCCCTAGGGTCAGTCATCGTGGAGCGGGGGCGCCAATATGCTTCCCTCTAGGGTGCCAACCTCCGCAGCCAGGTAGGTGTGAGCTTAGGCGGCACACTTAGGGACTTTGAGTTCACCCCAACAGTTACTGGGGGTTTTTTTTAGCACTTTTTTGCTTGATATTTGTTCACTTTTTGGTGTGGACCCTATCATGGTCCTTTTAATCAATAAAGCATTGTTTGTATAGGGATTTTATATGATATTGATTCATAATAAAACAGTGCCAACAAAGTTGTTACAGCGCTGTCTCGTTACTGACATCGATGAAGCTAATAGAAGCAATGACCAGAAAAATAATATATTAGGAAAGAGAGAACAGTTACAGACACACATATCGGCTTCTGATACTAGTAAAGGTTCTGCTGTCTCACCTCATTTGCTAGATTAACTACTACTCAGTGCGGCTGTATAAGGAACTTTCACACATCAGGTTTTAGCCATCAGGCACAATCCGTCGAAATTTGAAAAAAACGATTCGTTTTTTTTTTTTCGCCGGATCCGTTTTTTTCTCATTGTTGTATTAGCGTCGGATTGCGACGGATGGCCTAACGTTTCATCCTTTTTTGCATCCGTCCAAAATTAGCTTTCTCTCTCTCTATCTCCTTCCTCGGAACAGTAAGTCCAAATTTTATCCCCGGATTTAAAAAAAAATTAAAAATAAAAGCGAATTCAGCAACAAAAAATGGATCTGTTGTGTTGCATCAGTTTTTCTGAATTTTTGCCGGATCCGTTTTTTGCAGAATTCACCGGATTGTGCCTGACGGTAAAAAACTGACGTGTGAAAGTAGCCTAATGCCCTTCATACTGCTGCAGATACACAGCACATGCATAGAGAACACAGGGTCAGCAGCAACAGGGTATATTTCTCTCTGCAGCGGTTCCCTTTTCCATAGACATTTAGGCTATGTGCGCACGTTGCGGATTTGCTTGTGTATAATTCTGCGCAGATTCTGTATGTCTTGTCAGAAAACGCAGTTGAAATTCCATGTGGATTTGATGCGAAGTTTTATGCGGATTTTTAAGCTAAATAAAGATATATTATTTTAAAAAAAGTGGTCATTTCCTTGTTCATCCTCTTCATCCAGATACCCTCATTAATATTAAATAAAGACACACCCACAATTAAATAAAGACACACACACACAAATAAAGACACACACACAATGAAATAAAGACACACACACAATTAAATAAAGAGACACACAATTAAATAAAGACACACACATACACACAACTAAATAAAGACACACACATTTAAATAAAGAACACACACACAATTAAATAGAGAGAGACACACAATTAAATAAAGACACACACAGTCACCAGCCTATGTAGGAGCATTAACATAATTAACCTACGTATGCTGTAACAAAACAGCGACTGTTATTAGCCTACGTGCTCACGGTAAGTAATTGGCAGCGCTTTGGATGCAACGCAGGTGTTCATTGAACCAGGCGGAATCACCGCACCCTACCCATTGGACGGGTAATATTTATCTTACGGAGACTGAGCGTCTCCGCAAGATAAATAGGCATACTGCGGTCTGGAAAGTCACACCGCAAGTCCGTCTCCGCAGGGAAGCCATGGGAGCATCTGTGCACACATAGAAGACATGGGATTTCTTGAAATCCCATCCACTATGCTGTAACATCTGGTCGCTGTGGGTTGGAAGCTGGGGATGTATGCAGCGTCCAACCCGCAGCGTTTATTGACTGTGGCAACATACCCTCCGAAATCTGTGTGAAGTGCAATACGTTAATTTTTCAACAAAAAAAATAAAAATTGCATGGGCTCCCGCATAAGTTTTATAACCAGCAGAGGGAAAGCAGACAGCTGAGGGCTGATGTTAATATTCTGGGAAGGAGCCAATAGCCATAAAGGTATCCAGGCTATTAATATCAGCTCACAGATGTTTGCTTAGCCTTTACTGGCTAGTTTACAGGGGAACCCCAGAAAAAAATTGACATGGGGCCCCCCTATAAAATCAAACCAGCAAAGGCTAGGCAGACAGCTGCGGGCTGATATTAATAGCCTGGGAAGGGGCCATGTATATTAGCACCCCCAGGCTAAAAACATCAGCTCTCAGCCACCCCAGAAATGGTGCATCTTATAGGTGCGCCAGTTCTGGCACTTAGCCTTGCTCTTCCTACTTGCCCTGTAGTGGTGACAAGTGGGGTAATATTTGTGGGGTTGATTTCACCTTTGTATTGTCTGGTGACATCAAGCCCACGGCTTAGTAATGGAGAAATAGTAAATAAATACACAGCCAGAATTAAGTTCTATAATTGCAATAATCACACAGACTCCTTTGTTAATCTTAATTTGCCATACTTACTACATCACCTAATCTCCGAATCCCTCGATCTCCTGCGATAAAAATAAAATAATAAAACAACATAAATACTCCCTGTCCGCCATAGTCCGTTTACCGAGTGTCCCATGGCAATCTCACATGTAGAACAGTCACATTGGAAGATGTGACCGCTCTACCCGGCCTCTGGCGATACACTGACAAGAGATAATCGCTCCTGCAGTGCATCACTGAGAGTTCACCGGAGTTCGTGCTCTGACTTACGGCACCACCGCGTGAGAATTTTCTCATGCAGCGGTGCCGCAAGTGACAACACGAATTCCGGTGAACTCTCACAGCAGCGCAGTGATGCGCTGCGAGAGGGATCACCTCCTGTCAGTGTATCACCGGTGGCAGGGTAGAGCGCTTACATCTCCCGATGTGACTGTTCTACACGTGAGTTCGTCGTGGGACACTCGTCATTAAATGGACTACGGTGGAAAGGTAAGTATATGTTGGTTTATTATTTTATTTTTATTGCAGGAGATGCGGGCGTCGGGGATTAGGTGTTTGGTGAGTATGAAGGTTTTTTGTTTTACAGTTGAACACAGTCTCATGCTCATGCTGTCACTGTTATATGTGACAGCAGACACAGCTTGATGGGAGTAGTAGTCCCATCAGAGGATGCCTGGCTACACACACACACATGCACCCGCAGACAGACACACGCAGACACCCGCACACACAGACACACACACACCCGCAGACAGACACCCGCACACACACACTGGCTGTCACTGCCTTGTCCTGCATCCCTCATTATAAACACCCTTCCATATATCAATAGTTCAAATTTAAAAAACTTTGTAATCCTTCCTATTGTAGAAAAACACTTCTTTGTTCACTTACATATCCTGTTTGTCTCCTAACTGCAATGATTATTCACTCTTAAGGTACCGTCACACTATGCGACGCTGCAGCGATACCGACAACGATCCGGATCGCTGCAGCATCGCTGTTTGGTCGCTGGAGAGCTGTCACACAGACAGCTCTCCAGCGACCAACTATGCCGGTAACCAGGGTAAACATCGGGTTATTTGGCTACCTGTTCCTGTCCTAGGGACTTTATAGGGAAAACAAAAAGGGGATTTAGGAGGATAGTTGGGGAGCATATGGGAGATGTTAGGAACAACAGGGATACTCCACTGGCAAAACACATGCAGACTTAACACGATGGAAATCCCACAGAAATTAAATTCATGGTCATTGAGGTGGTCAATTTAAACCCTAGGGGGGGGAAATATTGACAAGGCTATCCTAAAAAGGTAGTGCGAGTGGATATTTAGGATGGAGACTTTGGAGCCGGAAGGGATTAATGAACAAATGTCCTTTGCCTGTTTTTTATAGCCGTCTTGGGAATGAATATTTAGAGACCTTTTTTAGGGGGGGCTGGTTTTTCTCACTGTTTGGGTAATCTCTCTATGAGATGGGAGTAGCATAGATCACTTTGAGGGATCCATTGGATCTTATTCCTCCTGTTACTTATCATGATATGCTCAATTGAGAACTGACGTGATTCCCCGATTAGTGAAGTTGATCATATAATAAGTGATATGTCAAAATGAACTAATTGATATGTACGGACATATTTATAAACATTTAGTTAGTATCTATGAAGTTGTTTTCAATATTTGATTGCTATTGATATAGGGCATTAATTTATTACTTAATGTGTACATCAATAGATATGGTGTTGCGTTCCATTCCGTCTCTGCTTTCTACATTGTGGGCAGCAGATATGGGGGAAGCTTGCGCTCCATGCAATCCACCCGGATACATTACTGGATAATTCGGGGCCTGCGCAGTGACTGGGAGTGGATGACGTGGTATGTTTACCCGGAAGCGGAACTGCAACCCTTGGCACCTGATTGGGTGCGGTACCTTTGCGTTCCATCATCTGTTAGGGAATTGGTGTAAGAACCTGTGCGTTCCAGCTGGGGCATGCGCTCTGGATGTAAGGGGCAGTAACATTGCGGCATACTATTGGGTAGCATTTTCATTGTGGCGATAGTGGTAGGTATAAATGGAGGATTGTATCAGCTGACATTCAAATATTACACCTTATCGGCACACATTGTATCCAGTCATCAGGCCTCCTGATGAGCCTAGTGAGGCGAAACGCGTTGAGGCGCTAAGATTTGCATGGCAGGTGGTGGGTGAAATACAAACAAGAATAAGATGAGTATCGATTATTTATGTATTTGATATGCTTTTGAGCATTCTTTTTATTTATCATATTTGACTCCCCTGCATATCTGTGTCTCAGTACTCTATGTTTTTAAATACATCAGATAGGGATTGCATACATTAGTTAGGACTGCTCTGATATGGGTATACCGTGAAGTTTGGTAGAGCAGCTTAGTATACATTTTTTGCAAAAAACGTATCAACCAAATACCATGTTTTTTACATCTTTTACTAGCACTTGCGGATTACTGCAATTTTTTTCAAACTGAGTGTTTTTGGTTTTACTATTCTCTTTTGTGTATTCAGGTTTCTTGGTGGTGTGTGAACATGTTCCTACAGACTTGTTCACTGTGCAAGTAGCCCATGTGTTTCTGTTTCCATAATTGTTCTCTTGTGTCTACAAGACTGGGGAGTTATCCACCACCACTCCTCTTGGGCTATCTGCACAAAAGCTGTTCTACTCTGTATGCACACATGGATTTTTCCTCTCTGAACCCTGTTCACACAGGTAATATACAGATGATCAGGTTTTTAAATACATCAGATAGGGATTGCATACATTAGTTAGGACTGCTCTGATATGGGTATACCGTGAAGTTTGGTAGAGCAGCTTAGTATACATTTTTTGCAAAAAACGTATCAACCAAATACCCTGTTTTTTACATCTTTTACTAGCACTTGCGGATTACTGCAATTTTTTTCAAACTGAGTGTTTTTGGTTTTACTATTCTCTTTTGTGTCTTCAGGTTTCTTGGTGGTGTGTGAACATGTTCCTACAGACTTGTTCACTGTGCAAGTAGCCCATGTGTTTCTGTTTCCATAATTGTTCTCTTGTGTCTACAAGACTGGGGAGTTATCCACCACCACTCCTCTTGGGCTATCTGCACAAAAGCTGTTCTACTCTGTATGCACACATGGATTTTTCCTCTCTGAACCCTGTTCACACAGGTAATATACAGATGATCAGGTTTTTAAATACATCAGATAGGGATTGCATACATTAGTTAGGACTGCTCTGATATGGGTATACCGTGAAGTTTGGTAGAGCAGCTTAGTATACATTTTTTTGCAAAAAACGTATCAACCAAATACCCTGTTTTTTACATCTTTTACTAGCACTTGCGGATTACTGCAATTTTTTTTCAAACTGAGTGTTTTTGGTTTTACTATTCTCTTTTGTGTCTTCAGGTTTCTTGGTGGTGTGTGAACATGTTCCTACAGACTTGTTCACTGTGCAAGTAGCCCATGTGTTTCTGTTTCCATATCTGTGTCTCAGTACTCCATGTTGGAGAGACGGTTGTTCTGGATTTATTAGTTTAACTTGTTGAAGCAAGGAGGGAACTGGATCGAATGCTCTCCCCCTGTGTACATAGGAGACTATCGTATTGCTATACCAGCTCATGAACCGTTAAATATTAAGAGACACTAATAAATTATTGCAAGGGAAAATGTATCATATGGTATATTGGTATGGTAGATTTGATCCCCACCAACACCAATAGGTTGGTCTGGAAAAGGCTTCTCCATCAGAATATATATGGACTAGCTATTGAACCCGTTCTACGCCCGGGTGGCGAGCATTTATATTGGTATATGGTCTCCATCCTGGTATGTGCTGCTCCATCCTGCGCCCCCATCCTGTCATGTGCTGCTCCCATCCTGCGCCCCCGTTCTGTCATGTGCTGCTCCCATCCTGCGCCTCCATTCTGTCATTTGCTGCTCCCATCCTGTCATTTGCTGCTCCCATCCTGCGCCCGTTCTGTCATTTGCTGCTCCCATCCTGCGTCCCCGTTCTGTCATTTGCTGCTGCCATCCTGCGCCCGTTCTGTCATGTGCTGCTCCCATCCTGCGCCCGTTCTGTCATGTGCTGCTGCCATCCTGCGCCCGTTCTGTCATGTGCTGCTCCCATCCTGCGCCCGTTCTGTCATTTGCTGCTCCCATCCTGCGTCCCCGTTCTGTCATTTGCTGCTGCCATCCTGCGCCCGTTCTGTCATGTGCTGCTGCCATCCTGCGCCCGTTCTGTCATGTGCTGCTGCCATCCTGCGCCCGTTCTGTCATGTGCTGCTGCCATCCTGCACCCGTTCTGTCATGTGCTGCTGCCATCCTGCGCCCGTTCTGTCATGTGCTGCTGCCATCCTGCGCCCGTTCTGTCATGTGCTGCTGCCATCCTGCGCCCGTTCTGTCATGTGCTGCTGCCATCCTGCGCCCGTTCTGTCATGTGCTGCTGCCATCCTTCGCTCTTTCTGTCATGTGCTGCTGCCATCCTGCGCCCGTTCTGTCATGTGCTGCTGCCATCCTGCGCCCGTTCTGTCATGTGCTGCTGCCATCCTGCGCCCGTTCTGTCATGTGCTGCTGCCATCCTGCGCCCGTTCTGTCATGTGCTGCTCCCATCCTGCGCCCGTTCTGTCATGTGCTGCTGCCATCCTGCGCCCGTTCTGTCATGTGCTACTGCCATCCTGCGCCCGTTCTGTCATGTGCTGCTGCCATCCTTCGCCCGTTCTGTCATGTGCTGCTGCCATCCTTCGCCCGTTCTGTCATGTGCTGCTGCCATCCTGCGCCCTTTCTGTCATGTGCTGCGGCCATCCTGCGCCCGTTCTGTCATGTGCTGCTGCCATCCTGCGCCCGTTCTGTCATGTGTTGCGGCCATCCTGCGCCCGTTCTGTCATGTGCTGCTGCCATCCTGCGCCCGTTCTGTCATGTGCTGCTGCCATGCTGCGCCCGTTCTGTCATGTGCTGCTGCCATCCTGCGCCCGTTCTGTCATGTGCTGCTGCCATCCTGCGCCCGTTCTGACATGTGCTGCTGCCATCCTGCGCCCGTTCTGTCATGTGCTGCTGCCATCCTGCGCCCGTTCTGTCATGTGCTGCTGCCATCCTGCGCCCGTTCTGTCATGTGCTGCTGCCATCCTGCGCCCGTTCTGTCATGTGCTGCTGCCATCCTGCGCCCGTTCTGTCATGTGCTGCTGCCATCCTGCGCCCGTTCTGTCATGTGCTGCTGCCATCCTGCGCCCGTTCTGTCATGTGCTGCTGCCATCCTGCGCCCGTTCTGTCATGTGCTGCTGCCATCCTGCGCCCGTTCTGTCATGTGCTGCTGCCATGCTGCGCCCGTTCTGTCATGTGCTGCTGCCATCCTGCGCCCGTTCTGTCATGTGCTGCTGCCATCCTGCGCCCGTTCTGTCATGTGCTGCTGCCATCCTGCGCCCGTTCTGTCATGTGCTGCTGCCATCCTGCGCCCGTTCTGTCATGTGCTGCTGCCATCCTGCGCCACCATTGTATTATATGCCCCCCGCTCCAGTGTGTATGCCCCCGAATGCTGCTGCCATATAAAAAAAAAAAAAATACCATACTCACCTATCGTCCGGCTCCACTGCAGGTATGTCTTCAAGAAAATGGCGCCGGAAAGCGGGGACTGCGCAGGCGCCGATTCCGGCAGCAGGAATCGGCGCCTGCGCAGTCCGCGCTTTCCGGCGCCATTTTCTTGAAGACACACCTGCAGTGGAGCCGGAGTGTGTCTTCAAGAAAATGGCGCCGGAAAGCGCGGACTGCGCAGGCGCCGATTCCGGCGCCTGCGCAGTCCGCGCCCTCCGGAGCCGGGAGCAGAGGAGCTGGGAGACGGAGCCGCAAGCAGCGCTGGAACCGGGAAAGGTGAGTATACTTACCCTCCCTCCTGGCGGTCCCTGACTCTCCGGTGGAGATCGCGGTATGCGTTCAGTGCTTACGCATACCACGATCTCCCGGGAGCGTCGCTCTGTGAGGCCCAGACTGCGCCGGCGTTTGCGCTTGCGCAGTCTATAGAGGCTTCGGACAGAGTGACGCTCCCAGCGTTATATTATAGATTGTTCACCTTGATACCACTATTGGCCCTATGTGTTCAGTTTTGTTTTTAAGAGTTGGGAGTGTAGGGTCTCTTTAGCATAGTTTTGTCTATGTCTATTGGTAGGGGTCCCTCCAGAATGTGGGTAGAGGGCTTCCCTAGCGGTTGCAGGGTATAATAGGGCCCCTAGGGTCAGTCATCGTGGAGCGGGGGCGCCAATACGCTTCCCTCTAGGGTGCCAACCTCCGCAGCCAGGTAGGTGTGAGCTTAGGCGGCACACTTAGGGACTTTGAGTTCACCCCAACAGTTACTGGGGGGTTTTTTAGCACTTTTTTGCTTGATATTTGTTCACTTTTGGGTGTGGACCCTATCATGGTCCTTTTAATCAATAAAGCATTGTTTGTATAGGGATTTTATATGATATTGATTCATAATAAAACAGTGCCAACAAAGTTGTTACAGCGCTGTCTCGTTACTGACATCGATGAAGCTAATAGAAGCAATGACCAGAAAAGTAATATATTAGGAAAGAGAGAACAGTTACAGACACACATATCGGCTTCTGATACTAGTAAAGGTTCTGCTGTCTCACCTCATTTGCTAGATTAACTACTACTCAGTGCGGCTGTATAAGGAACTTTCACACATCAGGTTTTAGCCATCAGGCACAATCCGTCGAAATTTGAAAAAAACGATTCGTTTTTTTTTTTTGGCCAGATCTGTTTTTTTCTCATTGTTGTATTAGCGTCGGATTGCGACGGATGGCCTAACGTTTCATCCTTTTTTGCATCCGTCCAAAATTAGCTTTCTCTCTCTCTATCTCCTTCCTCGGAACAGTAAGTCCAAATTTTATCCCCGGATTTAAAAAAAAATTAAAAATAAAAGCGAATTCAGCAACAAAAAATGGATCTGTTGTGTTGCATCAGTTTTTCTGAATTTTTGCCGGATCCGTTTTTTGCAGAATTCACCGGATTGTGCCTGACGGTAAAAAACTGACGTGTGAAAGTAGCCTAATGCCCTTCATACTGCTGCAGATAAACAGCACATGCATAGAGAACACAGGGTCAGCAGCAACAGGGTATATTTCTCTCTGCAGCGGTTCCCTTTTCCATAGACATTTAGGCTATGTGCGCACGTTGCGGATTTGCTTGTGTATAATTCTGCGCAGATTCTGTATGTCTTGTCAGAAAACGCAGTTGAAATTCCGTGTGGATTTGATGCGAAGTTTCATGCGGATTTTTAAGCTAAATAAAGATATATTATTAAAAAAAAAGTGGTCATTTCCTTGTTCATCCTCTTCATCCAGATACCCTCATTAATATTAACCCCTTTACCCCCAAGCGTGGTTTGCACGTTAATGACCGCGCCAATTTTTACAATTCTGACCACTGTCCCTTTATGAGGTTATAACTCTGGAACGCTTCAATGGATCCTGGTGATTCTGACATTGTTTTCTCGTGACATATTGTACTTCATGACAATGGTAAAAATTCTTTGATAGTACCTGCGTTTATTTGTGAAAAAAATGGAAATTTGGCGAAAATTTCGCAATTTTCCAACTTTGAATTTTTATGCAATTAAATCACAGAGATATGTCACACAAAATACTTAATAAGTAACATTTCCCACATGTCTACTTTACATCAGCACAATTTTGGAACCAAAATTTTTTTTTGTTAGGGAGTTATAAGGGTTAAAAGTTGACCAGCAATTTCTCATTTCTACAACACCATTTTATTTTAGGGACCACATCTCATTTGAAGTCATTTTGAGGGGTCTATATGATAGAAAATACCCAAGTGTGACACCATTCTAAAAACTACACCCCTCAAGGTGCTCAAAACCATATTCAAGAAGTTTATTAACCCTTCTGGTGCTTCACAGGAATTTTTTGAATGTTTAAATAAAAATGAACATTTAAGTTTTTTTCACAAAAAATTTAATTCAGCTCCAATTTGTTTTATTTTACCAAGGGTAACAGGAGAAAATGGACCCCAAACATTGTTGTACAATTTGTACTGAGTATGCCAATACCCCACATGTGGGGGTAAACCACTGTTTGGGCGCATGGCAGAGCTCGGAAGCGAAGGAGTGCCATTTGACTTTTCAATGCAAAATTGACTGGAATTGAGATGGGACGCCATGTTTCGTTTGGAGAGCCCCTGATGTGGCTAAACATTGAAACCCCCCACAAGTGACACCATTTTGGAAAGTAGACCCCCTAAGGAACTTATCTAGAGGTGTGGTGAGCACTTTGACCCACCAAGTGCTTCACAGAAGTTTATAATGTAGAACCGTAAAAATAAAAAATCATATTTTTTCACAAAAATTATCTTTTCGCCCCCAATTTTTTATTTTCCCAAGGGAAAGAGAAGAAATTGGACCCCAAAATTTGTTGTACAATTTGTCCTGAGTACGCTGATACCCCATATGTGGGGGTAAACCACTGTTTGGGCAGATGGGAGAGCTCGGAAGGGAAGGAGCGCCGTTTGACTTTTCAAAGCAAAATTGACAGGAATTGAGATAGAACGCCATGTTGCGTTTGAAGAGCCACTGATGTGCCTAAACATTGAAACCCCCCACAAATGACACCATTTTGGAAAGTAGACCCCCTAAGGAACTTATCTAGAGGTGTGGTGAGCACTTTGACCCACCAAGTGCTTCACAGAAGTTTATAATGCAGAGCCGTAAAAATAAAACAAATTTTTTTCCCACAAAAATTATTTTTTTAGCCCCCAGTTTTGTATTTTCCTGAGGGTAACAGGAGAAATTGGACCCCAAAATTTGTTGCCCAATTTGTCCTGAGTGCGATGATACACCATATGTGGGGGGAACCACTGTTTGGGCACATGGGAGGGCTTAGAAGGGAAGGAGTGCCATTTGAATGCAGACTTAGATGGAATGGTCTGCAGGTGTCACATTGCGTTTGCAGAGCCCCTAATGTACCTAAACAGTAGAAACCCCCCACAAGTGACACCATTTTGGAAAGTAGACCCCCTTAGGAACTTATCTAGATGTGTGCTGAGCACTTTGACCCACCAAGGGCTTCACAGAAGTTTATAATGGAGAGCCGTAAAAATAAAACAAAAATTTTTTCCCACAAAAATTATTTTTTAGCCCCCAGTTTTGTATTTTCCCGAGGGTAACAGGAGAAATTCGACCCCACAATTTGTTGTCCAATTTGTCCTGAGTGCGCTGATACCCCATATGTGGGGGGGAACCACTGTTTGGGCGCATGGGAGGGCTCGGAAGGGAAGGAGCTCCATTTGGAATGAGGACTTAGATGGAATGGTCTGCAGGTGTCACATTGCATTTACAGAGCCTCTAATGTACCTAAACAGTAGAAACCTCCCACAAGTGACACCATTTTGGAAACTAGACCCCCTAAGGAACTCATCTAGATGTGTTGTGATAGCTTTGAACCCCCAAGTGTTTCACTACAGTTTGTAACGCAGAGCCGTGAAAATTAAAAAAAAAATCTTTCCCCCCCCAAATTATTTTTTAGCCCCCAGTTTTGTATTTTCCCGAGGGTAAGAGGAGAAATTCGACCCCAAAAGTTGTTGTCCAATTTGTACTGAGTACGCTGATACCCCGTATGTTGGTGGAAACCACCGTTTGAGCGCATGGCAGAGCTCGGAAGGGAAGGAGCGCCATTTGGAATGCAGACTTAGATGGAATGGTCTGCAGACGTCACATTGCGTTTGCAGAACCCCTAATGTACCTAAACAGTAGAAACCCCCCACAAGTGACCCCATATTGGAAACTAGACCCCCCAGGGAACTAATCTAGATGTGTTGTGAGAACTTTGAACCCCCAAGTGTTTCACTACAGTTTATAACGCAGAGCCGTGAAAATAAAACATCTTTTTTTTTCCCACAAAAAATATGTTTTAGCCCCGAGTTTTGTATTTTCCCAAGGGTAACAGGAGAAATTGGACCCCAAAAGTTGTTGTTCTATTTGTCCTGAGTACGCTGATACCCCATATGTTGGGGTAAACCCCTGTTTGGGCACACGGGAGAGCTCGGAAGGGAAGAAGCACTGTTTTACTTTTTCAACGCAGAATTGGCTGGAATTGAGATCGGACGCCATGTCGCGTTTGGAGAGCCCCTGATGTGCCTAAACAGTGGAAACCCCACAATTATAACTGAAACCCTAATCCAAACACACACCTAACCCTAATCCCAACAGTAACCCTAACCACACCTCTAACCCAGACACACCCCTAACCCTAATCCCAACCCCATTCCCAACTGTAAATGTAATCTAAACCCTAACTGTAACTTTAGCCCCAACCCAAACTGTAGCCCTAGCCCTAGCCCTAACCCTAATCCTAACCCTAGCCCTAACCCTAGCCCTAACCCTAACCCTAGACCTAACCCTAGCCCTAGCCCTAACCCTAGCCCTAACCCTAACCGTAGCCCTAACCCTAGCCCTAACCCTAACCCTAACCCTAGCCCTAACTCTAACCCTAGCCCTAATGGGAAAATGGAAATAAATACATTTTTTTAATTTTTCCCTAACTAAGGGGGTGATGAAGGGGGGTTTGATTTACTTTTATAGCGGGTTTTTTTGCGTTACCACATTTTGAGAGCTATAATTTTTCTATATTTTGGTCCACAGAGTCATGTGAGGTCTTGTTTTTTGCGGGACGAGTTGACGTTTTTATTGGTAACATTTTCGGGCACGTGACATTTTTTGATCGCTTTTTATTCCGATTTTTGTGAGGCAGAATGACCAAAAACCAGCTATTCATGAATTTCTTTTGGGCGAGGCGTTTATACCGTTCCGCGTTTGGTAAAATTGATAAAGAAGTTTTATTCTTCGGGTCAGTACGATTACAGCGACACCTCATTTATATCATTTTTTTATGTTTTGGCGCTTTTATACGATAAAAACTATTTTATAGAAAAAATAATTGTTTTGGCATCGCTTTATTCTCAGGACTATAACTTTTTTATTTTTTTGCTAATGATGCTGTATGGCGGCTCGTTTTTTGCGGGACAAGATGACGTTTTCAGCGGTACCATGGTTATTTATATCTGTCTTTTTGATCGCGTGTTATTCCACTTTTTGTTCGGCGGTATGATAATAAAGCGTTGTTTTTTGCCTCGTTTTTTTTTTTTTTTTCTTACGGTGTTTACTGAAGGGGTTAACTAGTGGGCCAGTTTTATAGGTCGGGCCGTTACGGACGCGGGCAATACTAAATATGTGTACTTTTATTGTTTTTTTTTATTATTTAGATAAAGAAATGTATTTATGGGAATAATATTTTTTTTTTTTTCATTATTTTGGAATATTTTTTTTTATTTTTTTTTACACATTTGAAAATTTTTTTTTTTACTTTTTTACTTTGTCCCAGGGGGGGACATCACAGATCGGTGATCTGACAGTTTGCACAGCACCGATCACCGATCTGAGAGCAGTGCAGGCTGCTTCACAGTGCCTGCTCTGAGCAGGCTCTGAGAAGCCACCTCCCTCCCTGCAGGACCCGGATCCGCGGCCATCTTGGATCCGGGGCTCGAGCAGGGAGGGAGGGAGGTAAGACCCTCGCAGCAACGCGATCACATCGCGTTGCTGCGGGGGGCTCAGGGAAGCCCGCAGGGAGCCCCCTCCCTGCGCGGTGCTTCCCTGCACCGCCGGCACATCGCGATCATCTTTGATCGCGGTGTGCCAGGGGTTAATGTGCCGGGGGCGGTACGTGACCACTCCTGGCACATAGTGCCGGATGTCAGCTGCGATAGGCAGCTGACACCCGGCCGCGATCGGCGGCGCTCCCCCCGTGAGCGCCGCTGATCGCGCTGGACGTACTATCCCGTCCATGGTCATAGGGGCCCACCCCACATGGATGGGATAGTACGTCCGATGTCAGAAAGGGGTTAAATAAAGACACACCCACAATTAAATAAAGACACACACACACAAATAAAGACACACACACAATGAAATAAAGACACACGCACAATTAAATAAAGAGACACACAATTAAATAAAGACACACATATACACACAACTAAATAAAGACACACACATTTAAATAAAGAACACACACACAATTAAATAGAGAGAGACACACAATTAAATAAAGACATACACAGTCACCAGCCTATGTAGGAGCATTAACATAATTAACCTACGTATGCTGTAACAAAACAGCGACTGTTATTAGCCTACGTGCTCACGGTAAGTAATTGGCAGCGCTTTGAATGCAACGCAGGTGTTCATTGAACCAGGCGGAATCACCGCACCCTACACATTGGACGGGTAATATTTATCTTGCGGAGACTGAGCGTCTCCGCAAGATAAATAGGCATACTGTGGTCTGGAAAGTCACACCGCAAGTCCGTCTCCGCAGGGAAGCCATGGGAGCATCTGTGCACACATAGAAGACATGGGATTTCTTGAAATCTCATCCACTATGCTGTAACATCTGGTCGCTGTGGGTTGGAAGCTGTGGATGTAAGCAGCGTCCAACCCGCAGCGTTTATTGACTGTGGCAACATACCCTCCGAAATCTGTGTGAAGTGCAATACATTAATTTTTCAACAAAAAAAATAAAAATTGCATGGGCTCCCGCATAAGTTTTATAACCAGCAGAGGGAAAGCAGACAGCTGAGGGCTGATGTTAATATTCTGGGAAGGAGCCAATAGCCATAAAGGTATCCAGGCTATTAATATCAGCTCACAGATGTTTGCTTAGCCTTTACTGGCTAGTTTACAGGGGAACACCAGAAAAAAATTGACATGGGGCCCCCCTATAAAATCAAACCAGCAAAGGCTAGGCAGACAGCTGCGGGCTGATATTAATAGCCTGGGAAGGGGCCATGTATATTAGCACCCCCAGGCTAAAAACATCAGCTCTCAGCCACCCCAGAAATGGTGCATCTTATAGGTGCGCCAGTTCTGGCACTTAGCCTTGCTCTTCCTACTTGCCCTGTAGTGGTGGCAAGTGGGGTAATATTTGTGGGGTTGATGTCACCTTTGTATTGTCTGGTGACATCAAGCCCACGGCTTAGTAATGGAGAAATAGTAAATAAATACACAGCCAGAATTAAGTTCTATAATTGAAATAATCACACAGACTCCTTTGTTAATCTTAATTTGCCATACTTACTACATCACCTAATCTCCGAATCCCTCGATCTCCTGCGATAAAAATAAAATAATAAAACAACATAAATACTCCCTGTCCGCCATAGTCCGTTTACCGAGTGTCCCATGGCAATCTCACATGTAGAACAGTCACATTGGAAGATGTGACCGCTCTACCCGGCCTCTGGCGATACACTGACAAGAGATAATCGCTCCTGCAGTGCATCACTGAGAGTTCACCGGAGTTCGTGCTCTGACTTACGGCACCACCGCGTGAGAATTTTCTCATGCAGCGGTGCCGCAAGTGACAACACGAATTCCGGTGAACTCTCACAGCAGCGCAGTGATGCGCTGCGAGAGGGATCACCTCCTGTCAGTGTATCACCGGTGGCAGGGTAGAGCGCTTACATCTCCCGATGTGACTGTTCTACACGTGAGTTCGTCGTGGGACACTCGTCATTAAATGGACTACGGTGGAAAGGTAAGTATATGTTGGTTTATTATTTTATTTTTATTGCAGGAGATGCGGGCGTCGGGGATTAGGTGTTTGGTGAGTATGAAGGTTTTTTGTTTTACAGTTGAACACAGTCTCATGCTCATGCTGTCACTGTTATATGTGACAGCAGACACAGCTTGATGGGAGTAGTAGTCCCATCAGAGGATGCCTGGCTACACACACACACACACATGCACCCGCAGACAGACACACGCAGACACCCGCACACACAGACACACACACACCCGCAGACAGACACCCGCACACACACACTGACACCCGCAGACAGACATGCACATATTCTCCGCTCACACAGCTCCGCCCACACACACTTCCTCCTTCCTTTTTGCAGCGTTTTTGGCATGCAAAACCGCAAACCTTTTTACACCTGCGGTTTAACTGTGGATTTGAGTGACTCAATGTAAGTCAATGGGTGCAGAAACGCTGCACATCCGCAAAAAGAAATGACATACTGCGGAAAAAAAAACACTGCAAATCAGTGTGGAATTTTCCGCAGCATGTGACACCAGTTCTGGATTCCCATTGATTAACATTGCTTGAGCTACTCTTTGTGGATTTGGTGCAATTCCACGCGGAAATAACGCTGCAGATCCACAGCAAAATCCGCAACATAGCCTTGTGCACATAGCCTTATAGGCAGCAGCAGTAACTTGATTCAGCAGTGAAACTGATAATTCATTTACACCTCACCTTTCTTAATGGATTTTAGCAATGAACTAAAGGTACCGTCACACTAAACGATATCGCTAGCGATCCGTGACGTTGCTGCGTCCTGGCTAGTGATATCGTTCAGTTTGACACACAGCAGCGATCAGAATCCTGCTGTGATGTCGTTGGTCGCTGTGACGTCACCGCTGTGCTTTCCGGCCGCTGTGCTTACACAGGGCAGAGAAGCAGAGCGCCGAGGGACAGACAGCGGAAGGTAAGTATGTAGTGTTTGTTTGTTTTTTACTTTTACGCTGGTAACCAGGGTAAACATCAGGTTACTAAGTGCGGCCCTGCGCTTAGTAACCCGATGTTTACCCTGGTTACCGGCATAGTTGGTCGCTGGAGAGCTGCCTGTGTGACAGCTCTCCAGCGACCAAACAGCGATGCTGCAGCGATCCGGATCGTTGTCGGTATCGCTGCAGCGTCGCATAGTGTGACGGTACCTTAAGAGTGAATAATCATTGCAGTTAGGAGACAAACAGGATATGTAAGTGAACAAAGAAGTGTTTTTCTACAATAGGAAGGATTACAAAGTTTTTTAAATTTGAACTATTGATATATGGAAGGGTGTTTATAATGAGGGATGCAGGACAAGGCAGTGACAGCCAGAAGAGTTATGAATGGAGCTATAAATGGGATGGATTGTAGCATAAGACATGTAGTCCACATAGAATTTCAGCCTTGGACAGAAAAGCTTTCCACTGACCAATCAGAATTCCCTTCATACCTCATGCCAACAACCTGCCTATATCCAGGATTTTCCTGCAGTGCAGAATTAAGCAGGCAATAAATGAAAAGACGACTAATCTGCGGGGCGCAAGCAGCACCCCTCCCCCGCTCTAATCATCATTCATCCAGACAGCAATCTTAATTAAAATTTTACACGGTGCGTTTGTTAATTCATGGCTTGCTCGGCGCTATCAATATTTAGTAGGATAATTGTATGAAATGACTGTTTAAACCAGCAGCAGGCGACAATTCACCGAACAGCAGGCGCCTATTCAATCGCACTGCACAAGATGGCTGCGTTCTGGTAATGTGTACTCCATGTGTGGATCTTGTACATTCTGCTGCATACTGTGGTATACTGCAATGACCACTCCTCATAGATTACGAACCTCCAAGAAGACCACAGCGAATAGTTTTAGAGTCACTGACAGCAGTAAGGCTTCGTTCACACAATTCTTTTCCTGCTGACTATTGGGCTGCTAACATACTGTGGATTTGATGTACATTTCATCCTTTGCGGTGATGGCACCAACAACATTTTTATTATGAGTCATTGAATAGTTTATAAATTTGGGACATTGAATGCTGGAGTGAGATGCAAACCTCAGAAATTACAGCCAAAGAGAGGATGAGCCCGAGACAGTATGTCTGTAGGAAAGAGGCCCAATTACATCAAGAACCATTGCTGCTCATCATCTCCAAAAAATTACTGTCCACTATTGGTTATAGAGGGTCAACTACCACAAATGATCTGTATGGATTAGCCAGGATCCCATAGAAAAAAAACAACATTAATGGAATCTCACCTGACTGACCTCCAGGTACAAAAGTAAATGGTCAATTCTTTGCTGCAAAAATTACAAATGTTCAGCAAGCCGCAATGTCACAAGAACAGAATGCTAGCATGACATAGGGGCAGAAAGCCACAGGAACTCCGGCACAGGGATCAAATATTATATTAGCCCAAAGAGGAACAGTGACACCAGAACAGAGACCAACAGTGAAACCAGGACAGAGCCCAATGGTGACACCAGGACAAAGACCAATGGTGACACCATGTCAGAGACCAATGGTGACACCATGACAGAGACCAACGGTGACACCAAGATAAAGAGTAGCATTGATACAAAAAGAGATCGCAACTGTGACACTAGGATGGAGAGTAGCATTGACACAACAATAGAGAGCCAGTGTAACACCTGGGCAAAATGCCACAGTGACTCCAGTACAGGGAGCAGAGATGACATTAGCCCAAAAAGTAACAGTGACCCAAGATAAAGAGTAGCAATGATACAAGAAGAGATTGCAAATGTGACACCAAGACGGAGAGCAGCATTGACACAAGAACAGACAGTGACAGAGACACCAGCCTAAAAAGCAACACTGACAAGAACAGAGACCAATGGTGACATTAGAAAAGAGACAATAGGACAGAGAGCAATGGTGACACCAAGATAGATAGTAGCATTGAAATTGAGAGGAGAGAGCAATGGTGACATCAGGGTAGAAAGCAGCACTGACAAAAAGAACAGAGCAAGGGTGCCAATCATACAGAGGGCAGAGATGACGTCAGCACAGAAAGCAATCGTGACAACAGGAACAACCATTATCCACTCCTGTGATACGACAGGAAAAGAGAATGCCAGATCCTCACAAAATTACCAAAAGAATCACAGTGACTGCATCAAGTGCAACATGGACACACAATATGCAAAATATGTGCATAAAAAAACACTTAACATCCACATAGATACATATTTGTCACATGACATGGTCTGAGTGTAAATATTAGGTAGTGGAGTCTGACACCATGTGCTACATCAAATAGTGTAATTAGCTGCTACATGGGGCATATAAATTATACACAGTAGGGGAGGCTCTCATATACACTGTGAAGGAGTGGTTGACTGCCAGACAGTTTAGACAGCCCGATAGTTAGGTCTGAGCACTCCTAGGAACGCTCATTCTTCATTTATCAGCCTGCCTAAAAGCAGCTTCACTCTGAGCAAATAGTTAAAACTCGCTGGATCATACCTACCAATCTTCATATATCAATGTAGAGCACATTTGCAAATGATAACTTCTTGGAGCAATAGGTACTGTGCTTCTCTGAAAATACGATGGTTTTTTATTATTATTTTTTTTATTCAAAAGATGCGTTAGGGCTTATTTTCAGGGCATATCTTAATTTTTTCACCATGAACAACAATCCACATTTATTCCTGTACAAAAAAAAGATTACTTACCGGTAATGATATTTCTCAAAGCCCATGACAGCACCACGGAGAGAGGGGATCCGCCCTTCAAGGACAGGAAACCTACAGATAAAAAGGGTGGTACCTCCCTCGAATCAGTTGGTTTACAAAGCACGAGAGGACCTCCAAGTTATTATAATAATAAACATTCTAACAATAATACTTATAAGGAAACACCCTGTGACCTATACATAAATCACTAACAAACAAAAGAGTGTGCTCACCCACATCTGACGAGAGAGAATATAAGGGTGCTGTCTTGGGCTTTGAGAAATCATGTTACCGGTAAGTAACTACATCTTTCTCCTTACCCCATGACAGCAACATGGAGAGAATTGCAGATAATTATATTTTAGGGAGGGACCACAGCCTGTAGAACCCTTCTCTCAAAGGTGAGATCAGTCAGAGGAAGAGGCTAGATCCAACCGATAGTGTTTGTAAAAGGTAGAAGATTACCATGTGGCAGCCTTTCAAATTTGTTCCATAGAAACCTCTGATTTCTGCCCAGGAGGTTGCCACTGCTATTATAGAATGATCTTTCAATGCCTCTGGGACAACATTCGCACTTGATGAGTAGGTCAGCGAGATTGCCTCCCTTATCCACCTTGCCAATGTGCCTTTTGAGGCCTTGAGCTCTTTTCTGGGCCTCTGAAAACACACAAACAGAGACCTATCCTTCCTACAACCCTGGGTGGTCGATAGTTGTTTGAAGGTGCACGTATGGTGAACATATGCAAATTTTCATTCATTAATTTGCATTCTTGGGGTTGGAGCAAAAGGATGGGAGGACTAGTTCTTGGGACCTATGGAACCATGACGCTATCTTAGGTAGATAGGCAGGGTCAGGTTTCAGAATGACCCTATCCTCTAAAATTTGAGTGAACGGGGGAGGGGGGGCCTGTCTGAATATCACACACCCTGCAGGCTGATGTCAATGCCACTAGAACTGTCTTAAGAGATAGAATGTTAAGGGAAGTGAAATTCAAGGCTCAAAAGAGGAACTGGTAAAGGTTGATAATACTAAATTCATATCCCGTGGTAATCTCTGGCTAGCAATGGGCCTAGATCTAGCAGAGGCTCTAATGAATCCAGCCACCCAATGATTGCCTGCCACATCATGATTATACAGGGCTCCTAATGCAGCCACCTGAACCTTTAAAGGTGCTAGTAGCAAAGCCCTGTTCTAATCCCTTTTGTAAAAATTCCAGGATTGCAGTAATTGGAACCCCATCCTGAACTCTGACCCCTCAGGTGGACAGGAAGTCAAATTTGGGGAAAAGCCTCTGTCCCTCAAGAGTGTAGGGGACAATCAGGATGTCTTGCTCCCTCAGGTTTCGGGCTGTTGGCCCTCGTCAGTGCAAAGCATGACAACTAATTTGGCTAGGTGAGAGGCTCTGGACTTGGGTCTAAGGGGTATCATTTCTCCTTATGGAGAGTGACATACTCATCTCTGGCTTGTCAAGGTAAGGAGGCTTATTCGCCGTGCAATGCTCCTCTGGGAAATATAATATGCAAATTGCCTCTTCTGAGAAAAAGATCACTTAAACTCTATAGCGCCACCTGTTGGAAGTAGCGATCCTACAAGTCACAATCAACCCTTTAAACGAGTCGTGCAATATGACTTAGGATAAAAGCCAAATCAGTATCCCAATTCGCAGACACGGTGTTTCGGGCTGTTGGCCCTCGTCAGTATCATCTTCGAGAGTATTATCATCCATCTGGTTTCTTCATCCAAGCTCTTTTCACCTCCTGTCGCCTCCAGCTCAAAAATATCTCCAGAATCCGTCCTTTCCTAACCGTCAATCTACTAAAATGCTTGTGCACGCCCTCATCATCTCCCGCTTTGACTACTGCAACATCCTTTTCTACGGCCTCCCTGCTAACACCCTTGCATCTCTCTAGTCCATTCTTAACTCTGCTGCCCGACTAATTCATCTCTCTCCTCGCTACTCCTCTGCTTCCCCCTCTGCAAATAACTTCACTGGCTCCCATTCCCACAGCGTATCCAGTTCAAATTACTAATACTGACCTACAAAGCCATCCACAACCTGTCTCCTTCATATATCTCTGAACTAATCTCCCGATATCTTCCCTCACGTGATCTCCGGTCTTCCCAAGACCTCCTTCTCTCCTCCACACTTATTCGCTCCTCATCCAACCGCCTCCAAGACTTCTCCCGAATATCCCCCATCCTCTGGAATTTTTTGCCCCAACACGTCTGACTATCAACCACATTCGGATCCTTCAGACGGAACCTGAAAACCCATCTCTTCAGGAAAGCCTACAGCCTGCACTGACCCCGCTGCCGCCTCATCACTACTGAAGCTACCGCCTCACCAACACCGGAGCTCCTGCAACCCTCAACCTACTGTCTCCTTCCCCATAATCCTGTAGAATGTAAGCCCGCAAGGGCAGGGTCCTCGCCCTTCTGTATCAGTCTGTCATTGTTAGTTTGTTTACTGTAAGTGATATCTGTAACTTGTATATAACCCCTTCTCATGTAAAGCACCATGGAATCAATGGTGCTATATAAATAAATAATAATAATAATAATAATAATAATAATAATAATAATAATAATAATAATAAAAAAAAGGGGAATCTCCTGGCTTGCTTTGTCTACTAGGTTTAGTACCTTGTGTTCTAGGGCCAGTTGTTCCTCTGGAGAGGACCACAGAGGAGTCACCTCTGCTCTTCTTTTTCACTTCTTATTTGTTCTACTCTCTTCTAATTTCCTGCTCCAAAAGGACTTTTTATACTTGGGAATAGGAATGTTTGGGAATCCATTTTTTCTATCCCCCGTCTTTTCGAGGATGTCATCTAATGTTGACCCGAACATAAATTCACCTCCATAAGGAATGGAGCACAACTTTAATTTTGTTTGGACATCCTCTGGCAAACACTTAAGCCAGAGGGGTCTATGGGTTGGCCGCATTGGAGAAGGCTGCTGATCTGGCCGCTAGTCTAAGTGAATCAGCAGATGCATCAGCCAGGAATGCTGCAGCTCCCCCCCCCCCTTGCATTAAGGGAATGGTATCTAGAATTTTATCCCTACCTCATCTTACCTTCTCTAATTGGTCTAACTAGATCATAAATGACCTAGCCATGCAGATCACTGCTATAGTAGGTCTTAGACCTCCCCCTGAAGCTTCCCATGATCCCTTAAGGAAGGAATCTGTTTTTTTCTCTAGTGGATCTTTTAACATCCCCATGTCTTCAAAGGGAAGGGCAAATTTCCTGGGAGCTTTAGTAATAGCCACGCCGAGCTTCGGGGCTTTGTTCCGGGATGCGGATACCGGATCATCAAAAGGATATTTCCTTTTGAGGGACGCGACAGAGGAGTTTTTTCTTTCGGGTCTAAGAGATTGTACATATCTTCTCATTAAGAGAGAATGACAAACATTTTTTTCTGTCCCAGCACACCAAACATTACCTCCTGTACTGACTTTTCTGGGCGAGGGTCTATCATTCCCATTGTGGACCTAACTGAAGAAGGGTCCAATGAACCAGGGCAGCACGGTGGCGCAGTGGATAGCACAGCAGCCTTGCAGCGCTGGAATCCTGGGTCCAAACCTCACTAAGGACAACATCTGCAAAGAGTTTGTATGTTCTCTCCGTGTTTGCGTGGGTTTCCTCTGGGTACTCCGGTTTCCTCCCACATTCCAAAGACATACTAATAGTTAATTTAGATTGTGAGCCCCAACAGGGACAGCGATGATAATGTGTGCCAAACTGTAAAGCGCTGCGGAATATGTTAGCGCTATATAAAAAAAATAAAAATAAAAATAAACCAGTATCTTTCTTTAAGGAACACCATGACTGGTAAGGCTAACTCAGTACATGTGTTCTGCTATTTCCTGGATGAGTGAGGCAATGCATTGCACGGAAAGCTTACCGGGACAGGGACAACGGCTGACGTGCAGGACCGGCGGCACGTGACTGCAGGGGTTGGAACTGGGGGTGGAACAAGTCGCAGCTCTCCCGGAGAAGACAGCAGAGGACAGTGGGCAGCAACAGAACAAGAGAAGGTCAGGAGAGCCGCGCTCAAAACCGAGAGGTCAGCGAGGTACAGAAGCGAGGTACAAAAGAGGAATCAAATACAGGCCAAGTGTCAGAAACCAGAGAGGGCAGCAAAAGTACCAGGGGGACAGGCAGAACGAGTAGTCAGAATGGAGCAGAAGTCAGAAACCAGGCAGAATTAATGAGCAATACAGAATCACAAGACAACAGCAAAAATCGTGTATTTGCACGATTGCAGAGTCTATTCCCCCAGGCAATGAGAAAATCTTCATTACAGATTGCACAACTTCAGTGTTTGGTCTTATCTATGTACTTTGCTCTCTGAATAATTGAGGAGAAAAGGGGGTCCCCAGTTAGAAAGAGAACTTTCACGAAGATCACTTACCAATCAGAGCCGCGGGTACAGGTTTAGAAGGAGGGATCATATCCACTGATGGATTTCCCCTGAAGGCTGAAGATTCATCCACCACACCGGAGCTCCTGCTATGTAGACCTGCTGCCAGAATGTCGGCTCCGAACCTGATGCTGTTGCCTTTGTCGCTGTCTCTCTGGCTGCTGTGGCTGTTCCTCAAAGACCTCCATATTTACAGAGGACCGCCTGAGCTGCTGGGAGCATCATTACAGCGCTCCACTGTCATTTTAAAGGCAAGTAGCCTCCAGTGCATCTCCTGTATTCCTTCTGGCTTCAAAGTCAGAAAACACTTCCGGACATGTGACCCCCGCCGACTGTGTCATCAAGGAGTGACTCCGGCACATCCCTGCGCATGCGCAGAGCAGGACACCCGGAAGCCAGCATGGGAAGCATGGTGCAATGGCTGAACTCCCCCCACACCCATGAAGGCCTACCAGCTCCCCCAATGCCTGTACCAGACTGGCCAGGCCTAGAACAACTTCCATCTTCTTTCTTCATGCTTCTTTCTTCAAGAAGAAAGGTCAGAGAGTCCCAGCGCCTGTGCACCGCAGTACTTTGCTCTGCCCTCAACAGGGCAGACATCATCCTATGAAGATGGGAGGCCCCGGACCAGACCGCGACGCCCATCGGACCAGACCGCAGCGGGGAACACCCCTGGGTGAGTATAATCTAACCTCTTTTTTCTCATCTTTCAGGATACATCGGGGGCTTATCTACAGCCTTATTCTGGAAGCCCCTAAGAGAGTGGGGGCCATGGACAATTGACCAGTTTTCCTACGTTCCCCTAAAAGCCAGTCCTGTATGTAACTAGGGATTGTTTTTGGAGTAGGGCTTATATTTCAAACATACTCCAAAAGTCCTGTAATATCATTCTATGGCTTATTTTTGGGATAAATCTTATTTCTGGGGAAACACGGCATCCGTATCATCACCATCGGCTGATAACGATGATTTTTATGCTTGTTTGACAAAAAATCTCAAGACAAATGATACAGGAAAGAAATATATCTTGGTACCGTGTTAGCCAGTAGATAGAAATATATTTAGAATTGAGAGTCCTCAGTGGTTGATACCTTTTGCATCAACTAAGGAACTTGCCCCTCAGACTATGAGGGGTCATCACAACAGAGACCCTAATCACAGGACAATAAAACAATCCTTATCTAAGAGCTGGCCCAATATTTATGGACGTAACTGTTTATCACCCATGGTAATTCTGCTTCATGTCACCTGGCTTATCCATGGTTTTTCTTTCCCCTCTTTTTTTTTTTCTATACTATGTTGTGCATAAATATGTGATTCTTCAGAATTTGTTTTAGTCTTTGCCTGATGAAGAGACGTATGTAGTCTCGAAAGCTTGCAATTTGTTACCATCTTTTCAGTTAGCCATTAAAAGGTATCAACCACTGAGGACTCTCAATTCTAAATATTTTTCAAGACAAATGAGCATTTTGCTTGCTTTCCAAGTGGTTGTTGGTATGCTTACACTGGAAGATAATTAGGATGGAATGTGCCTATGAACAGTCAATCGTCAATTACCGTCTTGTCTTAAAGGGACATTGTATACCCTGCAACTTTATGCACAAAATTTAACCAGCCAGTGAAACAAAATAAAAATATTCATAAAAAATGTAATTTATAAAAAGTGATCGATAACCAAATAATGTGATTTACCTATAAAAAATCTGTGGAAAAACAATGAAATGTTTTCTTTTATTCCATACGGATATCACAACAGGTTATGTTTTATTTGTTTATTTAAATTTTTTTTATAGGCTCAGAATGACATGAAAGAGAAACAATACTCACCTTACCTCATCCCACAGTTCCCAATTCAATGCTTGCTGGGTTTCGAGGCTAGGCTCTACATCCTGGTCCTAGTCAACATACAAGTAATTGGCTCCTCTGCTAATTACTTGCCGCAGCGATGATCCACTTCAGTCTGTAACTGGCAGCAGCAGTCAGAAGTCCCTGTATTGTTTAGGGTATTTGCACACGCTGCGGATTTTGCTGCGGATCCGCAGCAGATTGGCTGCTGCAGATTCGCAGCAGTTTTCCATGCATTTACAGTACCATATAAACCTATGGAAAACCAAATCCGCAGTGCAAATGCTGCGGAAAAACGCACGGAAACGTAGGGTTGTTTACTCCGCAGCATGTCAATTCTTTGTGCGGATTCCACAGCAGTTTACACCTGCTCCTCAATAGGAATCCGCAGGAGTAAAACCGCATGTGAAATCCGCACAAAAACCTGCCCCAATTGTGCGGCAATTCCGCAGAAAATCCGCAGTGCGGATTACCTCCGGATTTACAAAAAACAGTCCGGAGAAATCTGCAGAGTAGTCCGCAGCGTGTGCACATACCCTTAGAGTCTCTGCAGCAGCATGTAATTACAGGTAAGAAAAAAATGGTCAGAGGTAGCAAGATATTGACGAGGTGAGTATTTCTGCAATTATTTATTTTAGCCCATTTAAAAAATGAAAAAAAAAAAATCAAGGCAGACCCACCCTTCAAATTTTTTTCATAAATCTATTTTTCTAATCCATATCCAGATACTAGAGATATAACTGGAATGAACTGAGTTAAATAAACTTTCCTGCAAGTACAAAAGTAAAAAAAAAAAAAGAATAAATAGTAAAATATTAACAAAATTAAATAATCTGCCACAGCTATGTATTTCAGTAGATTTGAACCCACCCAAAAATCATTACAAAACGCTTCACAACTTTAAAGGGGTTATCCACTAAAAGGACAACCCCTTTTTGATCAAAATGTTTGGCCCCAATAAAATAATAAAGCCTATACTCACCTCCCAGACTTCCTCCTCATGCTCAATTTGTTCAAAAGCAGGAGCAGTGACACCAGTGCTAATTGGGTGCCGGCGTTACATGTCACAACAGTAGCACGGGAGCCCCTGAAGAACTAGTGCAGACACCGCAGGAACGCTGCTGGCACGGGAAGTGAGTATAGGCTTTATTTTATCTGGGCTAAGCGAGGGGTAGAGGAGAAGTTGACCAAGTAGTGGACAACGTATTAAATATTTTTAACTTGTGATATTTTTATTATATCATTAGTATTGTGTTTTATTGGGCAATTGAATTGTGTCAGGCCATATGTTTGGCACTCGGTGTTCCTTTTGTTTGATATGGCTTTTTAGTCTTATGTTTTTGCGAGCATAATAAATCTTGGCTAAAGCTGAAGGTACAATAAGTCATATGAGGCTGGATTCTTTATTACTTCTCGTCAACTCTCCCAAAAATAATTCTGAAGACTTGAAAAATGGGCACCCCACATATTCACATTTACCCCTTCCTACACTTTTTTCCTACCACAGACAATATCCTAATGAGCATATCTGACCTGGGGTCTGTAAAAGGGGTTCTGGACTTGTATATTTATTTTCTTAGGTGGTTTGGTGTGCAGTCTGTACTCATTTTGTGGTGTGCTGAATGGGGTCATGTATACTGTTTAGATTGGGGGTGAGTCCTATATACTGTATTTGAGCAGGGGACACTTATTTTCTTCCTCACCATAATATCCCTTCTCAAAGGATGTCAAGTATGTTTGTCAAAAATGATCAGAGCAGGAGCTGATCTGCAGAACTTCTAATATGTTTACCCAGCATCACCGGAGAAGCAATTCCAGCTCTCGCCCTATTTATATGCAGACAGTGTGTTTCATTACTTGCTCAGTTCACCATATTTACATATCAGATACAAGAACGGAGAACCCGAGTCAAAAATTATGCACCAGTGAGGACAAACAGGCAGTGGTAATGTGCAGCACCCAGACATAACGGGGGCAATAAATGGTACATTGGATTGTGCATTCATTCAGAGAAAGAAAAGAAAAGGTACTGTGTACTCTCTATAAAAGCAGAACATGAGAACCAGCACTGGAACTTGCCATATTTTACATACAGGACAAGAGAAATAGCATTGTTCACTGTCTATGAATGCAGAAGATGAGAAGTGGTACTGCGCATGGCATACTTTACATATAGGACAAGAGAAACCATATTGGGGACTGTCTATTAATGTAGAAAAGGAGAAGTGCTACTGAGCTTTATCCATATATACAGGACAACATAAGCGGTACTGTACATTGTCCATATATACAGGACAATAGAAATGGTACTGTTCTTTACACAGACATAAAGGACAAGATAAGAGGTACTGTGCACTGTCCATATATATAGGACAATAGAAGTGGTACTGTGCTGTACCCAGACATAAAGGACAAGATAAGACGTACTGTGCATTGTGTGTATATATATATAGGACAATAGAAGTGGTACTGTGCTTTACTCAGACATACAGGACAAGATGAGCGGTACTGTGCCCTGCTGTCCATACTGTTATGTTACTTTGCACTGTCTCTAAATGTAGAAAAAGAGAAGGGGTACTGTGCACTAGCACACATTGCATACAGGACAAGAGAAGTGCTACTATGCAGTAAACATCCAATTTTGGGGCACCTATCTAATGGGACAAGCTCTCGGTTTGGAGGAATCGCTCCCTCACTATGCTGAACAGAGTTCTCAGAAGTAACCATGGAGGACTATTGCAACAGTTGGAGTAGGGCCCTAACCCACTTGGATTAGCAGGGTAGGGTTATGCTCACATCTGTAAACACATTATGTAAACACCCGGGGCATACCCAAGTCAAATGCTAAAAGTGTGAGCTTTTGGTATACTTTTTTTTTACTGTATTGTGGGCCACTTTGAGGTTTATCATGGAGACATATACCATTTTATGGCTTTACAGTAGCATACACTGAAGCTTTTTGTCTGAGGATTACATCCTATTTAGGTCTCCAATAGAAGGTTCAAACACAACGTGATCAGAGTCTAAACGGATAACTGAGCATCCACACAGCATCTGACTCCTGTGCGTGGTACGTTCCTCTGGGTGAGGACAAAATTTATCATGTTGATTTATAAAGAATTATTCATCATTCTCCTGAGGGCTGCAGGGTAGCAGCGACCGCCAATCCATCCCATTGACATAAAACACTCAAGTCCCAAACAGGAGAGAAGACATATTAGAGAATCTGGGAATTAATCATGCACAAGGGATGATCATCACGAATGGTTTGCAGGGATCGTGCGTTTTCTTCCACCACCTTGTATCCTCTGCAGTGTCAGTCATATTTAACAAGAAATGCAAGTTTTAGACAACTGGAGACCCTATAATCCAGTGTATAGAAGTGCAGGGACAGCTTACAAATGATCAATTCCATAATGATGTCCAGACAAATGGCAACCTTTCAGTAATGGATTCAATATCAACAAATAGCCACAAATCATATGTCAGAAGAATGGAAGCATCCCGATTGGTCTGATCTTTGGCGTTCATGATAATTCAGGACAAAAATCATGCAGAAAGCAGTAGAGCACAAGAATATTGCAGAAAATGTAATATAATAATCAGGTTTTAATATATTTTGTATTTCAAAACCTCTGATAAAATTGTAATTTATATCCAAAGACTGAAAACCTTTCCTCCTCACAAAGCTAATGGCATATGGCGCTATTGCAGGAGCACAAATCTCTTTTCGGTCTTGGACTACAGGCTGATGTATTTTACCTGCACTAAACATGAAGGAGATTTGCTCTGCTATGTTGAGCTCATAGAGGATTGTGTATACCAGGGGTCTCCAACACGTGGCCCCTGAGGCTGCATTCTGTGACTCTCTAAACGATTGCCACCCAGTCCAGGGAGTCAGGAGCCCGTTGATGCCAGAGCTTTGTTTCAGCTGAATGCACATTCAATTGAAATGTATCGCAGCGCATAAATCTGTTCTGTGCCCCGCAATGCCTATACCAGCCAATCAGAGCCCAGCATCTGACAAATGCCCTCGCCAGCATATGATGTCACTGCTATATGCTGCCCAGTATGGTGGAGGAGGAAGATGACACTGTTCACCGTGAGAGCAAGGACAGGTATGAAAAAAATTGGTTTCTTGGGGGGGTTTCGCGTATGTGAAGAGTGGCAGGATGGATCAGATTACTACAAGAGGGGGGGACATTATTATTAAAGGAAGGACATTATTACAGCATGAAGGCCAGGAAGGAGGCCATTATTACAGGAAGGAGGAAATTAATACCAGACAAGATACATTATTACATGGAAGGGGACATTATTAAAGATAGGGGCCATTATTACTGGAAGGGGAACATTTTTACAGGATGGGGGCCAGTATTACTATATCGGGACAAAAAAGGAAAGTAAAATGTATCAATAAAAACATCATTGCATCCCGCAAAGCATTTGGCCCATCAAAGTGACATTTTTTCCATGCGAAACCCATTTACCAGACCAAGTTTGAGACCCTTGGTCTATACATATACAGTGAAGGAAATTTATGTGGGAAAAAAGGCACTGTTGTCCATGATAACCAGTCAGTTCACTAGTTTGATCTTCCAAAGTCCCCCTCTGTACTAGTATCAATTTCTTATTGGGTTTATATATAAAACTCAATAATATGTCCCACGTTGCTCATTGTGTCCCAAGCTTGCCACTAAGATGAGATTCGCGTCAGAACTGGAGTCTCCATCACAGATTCTCTAATAGCACCAATTATGTTTTTTTGTATATACAAAATATAAGTTTAATGGGAATGCAGCATTAAATGTAAGTAAGGAAGACAAAACTACCCAATGGTTCTAGTCACTGCAACTGAATGTTATTGTTTTGTCCACCAAGTGTCAAGTTGTATCATTGTCCTGGCTTCAAGCATCAAAGTATCATTGTATATACCCCCAATGTTATTGCGTCATTTTACTGTACCCCAAGTGTCAACTTGCATTTTTTTTGTCTTTGGTTACAAAGTATCTTGCCGTATGCCATGATATGATTGTTCTGTCCCCACATGAGGCGAATGGAGGTGTGGTTGATTAATAAGTGTTGTGAGAGAGAAACGTACCTCCGTATTTCTTCGATGTGAGGCAGACAGGACCAATGCTGCTCAGCATCTGAAGAGATGATGCACTCCAGGGATTGTGTAATCCAGACTTGTTTATTTTGTAGATCTGGACATACAGCGTATAACTGGTAATACAGAACTTCTCCAGAAATGCAGGGTAGACAGGGTACAGTAAGATGTAGCACCAAGTATGACTGCAACTGTGAGCAGCATGAGAGAGTGGTCGAAAGACTGATGCCTTCCTAAGCCCAGTTCAAAAGCACGTCCTCTCACAACAGAAAGTAAACTGGAAATGGCTGCCAGAGGAAGAGATTTGACCCCCTGAACCGGATGTAAGACATGCCCACAAGAAATACATGAAAAACAAGCTGCCATACAGAAAAAGGCCATTGGGTGGCAGCAGAGTAAAATATAACAACATACATGGAAACTGAGGAATATACATGGAACAGCACACTCCCCGTCTGAAATTCCGAAAGGGATTTCACTATATTAATGCCCGTGAAATAAAGTCCAACAACCTAGAAAATGAAACCAAACATGCATGTAATGCAATAATAACTTTAAACAAGATAAACATTAAGCCAGTTTCTGAGATAATCCAATGGAAAACCCATCTTCGGATCAGAGAAGCCGCACTAGGCCAAACTATCTCTGACCCACTGTAATCCAATGGGTAAAGTACTAGTGCAGTGTTCTGTTAGTAGTTTATCCTACCGGAATGTCCTCGATAGTGAGTATTTTTTTGGCAGACGTGCCAACCATGACAGTCTTTGTCTCCATGTGGCTTGTGATAAGATCTCGCAATGTGGACTAACCTTGCAATAGTCTTAATGAGTTTCATCCAATTGGAGAAGCGTTTGAAGCACTGGCAACCGAGGGAGGAGGTTCGTTTAGCGTTCGTGGCCAGAGCACTGACCTCGGAGCGGACTTCTGGATCATCGTCCGGATCCTGGATGCTGAAGACTTCCTGAACACATTCACTTCCCTTCTGTTCCAGCAGAAACTTTGGACCTGAAAGCCAAGAAGAGTTAGCAAAGGAATTTATAGACATAGGTCTAGTGGCATGGTCGGCTGGATTAAGTTCAGATGGGATATAGTGCCACTGTTCAGGTTTGGAAGACCTTCTTATTCTCTCAATGCGGTTACTGACGTACACGTAGAAGCGCCTTGTTTGGTTGTAGATGTAACCTAAGACAACTTTACTGTCACTGTAGTATTGTACGTCATCTATGTGAGTGTCCAGCTCATGCTGAATAAAGTCTGCGAGTTCTACTGCAAGCACAGTCCCACAGAGTTCCAGCCTGGGAATAGTGTGGTCAGGCTTGGGAGCCAACTTAGCTTTGCCGAAAACGAACGCAACATGATCTTGATTGTCAGATCCCGTTACCTTCAGGTAGACAACAGCTGCAATGGCCTCCGTGGATGCATCCGAGAACACATGGAGTTCCGTCCTAGTGCTAGCAGCAAGTGAGATTCCAGCGCAGCATCTCGGTATATGGATTTTATCCAAGGCACACAAAGACTGCTTCCAGGTTTCCCATTTTGGTTCCTTATCAGGAGGTAGAGGGGTATCCCAGTCCTTGACAGTTTCGGACAACTGTCTCAGAAGGGATTTACCTTGTATGGTAATTGGTGCTACGAATCCCAGTGGGTCATACAGGCTATTTACCACTGACAGGACACCACGTTTAGTGAATGGTTTGTCTGCACAGTTGATTTGGAATCCGAAGGTGTCGGCTGACAGGTTCCACCTCAGGCCTAAGCTTCTCTGCACAGGCGGACGGTCTGGTCCCAGGTCTATGTCCTTGAATCCAGGTGCGTGGTCGCTTGACTCAAAGGCTCTCATGACAGCTGGGCTGTTTGAGGCAATTTTGTGCAGTCTAAGCTTAGCTCGGTACAGCATATGTTGGGTCCTTTTAAGTAGGTCGATTGCCGCTTCTTCTGTGGGTAGAGATTTTAGTCCATCATCTACGTAGAAGTCTTTCTCTACAAAGTCTCTGGCGTCTGTTCCATACTCGGACTCTCCTTCTTGTGCGGTTCTCCGCAGGCCATATGTTGCCACAGTGGGTGATACTCCACCATCTCTTTGCTGGGGTCATTGTCCTTGTACCACAGGAACCTGAGGAAATTCCTGTGGTCCTCTCGGACTATGAAACAGTGGAACATCTGTTCAATGTCGGCAGTGATGGCAATGGGCTCTTTCCTGAACCTCATCAACACTCCTACTAGGTTGTTTGTCAGATTAGGACCTGTGAGGAGGACATCATTGAGAGATACGCCTTGATGTTTGGCGCTTGAATCAAAGACAACTCTAATTTGTTTAGGTTTCTTCGGGTGATATACTCCAAATGAGGGTAGGTACCAGCACTCCTCGTTTTCCTTTAAGGGAGACGCTGGCTCCGCATGGTTGTTATGGAATATTTTGCCCATAAAGGTGACAATGTGTTCTTTCATCTCCGGTTTATTGCTTAGCGTGCGCTGGAGAGAGTTAAATCTGGACAAGGCTTGTTCACGATTGTTCGGGAGCCTTACCCTGGTAGCTCGGAAGGGTAAGGGGAAAACCCAGTGATTGGTTTCGTCCTTAAGGAACTCATTGTCCATTATCCTGACAAATTCCTTGTCTTCCATAGATGGGGCTACTTTGTTGTCATCCTTAGTGGTATGAAACACCAATTTTCCCAAGTCGTCTGCATAGGGAGAAGGGATAACATCAGGCAGCTGTACAGAATCTGGAAGCTTTTCCTTCACCTCATAGTGATGAGGACATGGTTTGCAGAAGGTAGTGCGCCCGTCTCGGCGTACGTACGTCTTAAAGGAATGGACTCCTGTTTGGTCCAAGCATACATTTCCTATGACTACCCACCCCAAGTCAAGTCTCTGGGCGTAGGGGGCGTAGTCAGGACCATTACACTGTTGGCGGACCTTATGTATCCTCAAATTGTCTCTGCCGAGCAGAAGTAGGATTTCAGCATCTGTGTCCAAAGGTGGGATAACGCTGGCTAGGTGCCTTAAGTGTGGTTGGTGGAAAGCAGCTTCCGGGGTAGGGATCTCATCCCTTTGGTCTGGTATTTGATCGCATTTAATTAGCGTAGGTAGGGGTATTTCTACGTCTTCATTGACAGGAGAAGCGATGAAACCTTGTGCTCTTCTGCCGCTAGTCTCTATGCGCCCCGAGCAAGTATTCAGAGTATAGGGCGTTGCTGGTCCCTTGATTCTAAAGGCTTCAAAGAACTTAGGTCCAGCTAGGGATCGATTGCTCTGATCGTCAATGATGGCATACATTTTTACAGCCTTCTCTGGTTGCCCTTCTGGATAGACTCTGATTAGGCATATCCTGGCACAGCATTTAGCACTTTGATTCTCCCCACATACCTCTGAGCATGAGCAGGACACAGCTGTGGTGGACTTGGCGTGATTCTGTGGCTCCCCGCCATGGTTTGTAGCGGGACCAGAGGTAACTGCGACTGCTGGATCGCTGGTGGCTGAGCCTGGGTGCAAGGCTGATGGGTGTCTGTCGCTATGACACTCTTCACACTTAATGGCAGATTTACAGTCCTTGGCCATGTGTTCTGATGAAGCGCAGCACTTGAAACATACCCCAAGTTCGCTGAGGATTTTCTTGCGCTCCTGCATGGTTTTGGACCTGAAGCCTCTACATTTGTTCAGTGAGTGTGGTTTTTTGTGAATGGGACACTCACGATTGAAAGACTTATCCCTCGACGGAATAGTGTACTGCTTGTCGGCAGGTACTGCAGGTGATGGCAGGTTAGTCTTTCTGACGCTTACACTGTTCCTTGAGTCCTTGCGTCTATGTGCGACGCTTTCATACCTTGATGAAGGTGTTGCTGGAGCTGCAGTGTTAGACTCCAGGAAGTCGAGGCTAGGGTCGTTCCTCATTTGGGCTTGTTCGTCAATGAACTTGCAGAACTGAATGAACGGAGGAAAGGTGACGTCATGTGACCTTTTATACCTGGAGACACACACTGCCCACTTCTCTTGCAGACTATGTGGCAGCTTTGAGACGATTGGGTTCACCCCATGGGCAGTGTCCAGGTAGCACAGTCCTGACAGACGAGGGTCTCTTTTAGCAAGTTCCAGCTCCATAAGCAGATCACTTAAGTCCAGAAGCTTGTGGGCTTCCTTAAGGTTGATCCTTGGAACGTTCTGCAGTCTCTTGAATAGGGACTTTTCTATGGCTTCAGCGCTGCCGTAGGTTCTTTCGAGTCTCTGCCAGGCAGCAGCGAGACCTGCTTCAGCTTGCCCCACATAGACGGTCCTAAGACTCTTGATACGGTTTGTGGATTCAGGACCCAACCATTTTACCATGAGGTCGAGCTCCTGCTCCACGGATAGGTTGAGATCAGCAATGGCGGCCTTGAAGGTTGCTTTCCAGGCTCTGTAGTTCTCTGCACGGTCGTCGAATTTTGAGAGGCTAGTGCTGATTAGCTCCCTGCTCACCATGAATCTGGCAAACTCGGACATGTCTGATCCTTCACTCCTTGTTACCATATTAGCTTGTGGTGCCCCTCGGGCGTATAAGCTGTGTGGCGTGGAAGGGTGAATTGTTCCCGGGTAGAATGATGTCGCTGCAGGGTTGAGCTGTGGTTTAACCTCTAGAGATTCCGATGACTGCTGCTTGAACTGTGGAGGCGGGCTGGAGTGTGCCTTGTGGTCGTCTTGCGATGATGATTGCTCCTGAGGGGGTACATCACGGCGTTGGTCTTGGGTCTCTGTAGGGGCTGTGGGCGATACTGGCACCATAGGTTGGGCTGACTTGGACGTTTCCGCAATGTTGGGTTGAACGTCACTGGAGAAGGTGTGCGCTGCAGGTATCTGTTTCTGCACGTAGTCTCTGGTACGAACAGCTGGGTCATCTTCTTCCTGTGGTGGCAGGCAAATTGGGTCGAGGTTTTGCTTCAATGCTTGCTCGAGTATTTTTACTTCGGCTAATGCAATTTCTTCCTCCATTTCTGTTTGAAGAATCTTTGCTCTAGCCTCTGCTTCTGTTTGAAGAATCCTTGCTTGAGCCTCTGCTTCTGTTTGAAGAATCTTTGCTCGAGCCTCTGCTTCTGCTCTCTTCGCTTCTGCTGTGGAAGCGGGCTCTGCTTCCTGGTCTTCATAATGGACAGTATCAGGTTGTATTTGCTCTGTTTCAGCATTGGGGAACTGTGGAAGGTCCTTTTCGGCCATTTTGATTTAAGGTGCGCTGTCCCTTTAAGAAACTGAACCTTTGAATTGGGGGCTGGAAATTGCGGTGCAGCTTAGTTGCGACCCCCTGATAAGATTCCCAAGGTGTTGTTGGAGAATTGTGGGGTTCTGCGGTCCGACGATCTGCAGCAGTGTGGTATAATACACAGAGAGTCTTTATGTACAATGCAGTCTGAGGTGATGCTGCAGGAGATTTCTTAGCAGAGCAGGGCTGCAGTATGTGAGCGGGCACGTGAATAGTGATATAAGGGTGATTCTGGCCGGGCTTCAAGGCAGTCTTTCGACTGTTCTGTCCCCACATGAGGCGAATGGAGGTGTGGTTGATTAATAAGTGTTGTGAGAGAGAAACGTACCTCCGTATTTCTTCGATGTGAGGCAGACAGGACCAATGCTGCTCAGCATCTGAAGAGATGATGCACTCCAGGGATTGTGTAATCCAGACTTGTTTATTTTGTAGATCTGGACATACAGCGTATAACTGGTAATACAGTAACTTCTCCAGAAATGCAGGGTAGACAGGGTACAGTAAGATGTAGCACCAAGTATGACTGCAAGTGTGAGCAGCATGAGAGAGTGGTCGAAAGACTGATGCCTTCCTAAGCCCAGTTCAAAAGCACGTCCTCTCACAACAGAAAGTAAACTGGAAATGGCTGCCAGAGGAAGAGAAGATTTGACCCCTGAACCGGATGTAAGACATGCCCACAAGAAATACATGAAAAACAAGCTGCCATACAGAAAAAGGCCATTGGGTGGCAGCAGAGTAAAATATAACAACATACATGGAAACTGAGGACTATACATGGAACAGCACAATGATGAGCGGTGTATAATTTATCAGTAATGTCGGCAGCTTGTGATGTAAAATTTTCATCACTTTGCTTCATTGTACAAAGATCTGAAAATCATGTGCGAAAAGACATGAGCAAGTATAAAGTTGCGGCTTCAGACGACTTCTCACAGCACTAAAGATATGACAATCTATAAAAGACTTAGATTCTTATTCAGACAGTCGTATTTAAGGTCAGTGTGCAATTGCCAGGATACTAACCCAATAATTACATATGGGCCGGTGGACACCAGCAATTTTCCCAGATCAGAACAGTGCGCTTGATGGAAAACAGGTCAGGTACCCATCGAAAATGCAGAAGAGCAAAACTGTGAATGGATTTAATCACGTCCACATTTTGCATAGCCATTTTTTTTATATGGCTGTCTGAATTTGGCCTTAGATAAAAAGATTTTTTTTTTACGGAAAAGATGTAAATTGTGGTTACCATAAGATTGAAAAAGAAGCATGAGGTGAGGTGACTAACAATTTTAATAGAAACCTATGTGGGTGGCTGACATGCAATTTACAATTTTCAGAATCAGTTGAGTAGTGTTGAAAGGTTGTGATTGAAGTGTGACAATTGTATGTACACGTGTAATATGACTCCTATATAATTTTATCACTCATGATGTGATCTCGACAGTGTGATATCCTAACATTAGTTAGATCCTGGGATTAAGGAAAAAATAGCATTTGGCTGAGGAAGTTCCATCAGAAGTGTCAATGTGTGTCCCAAACCATCCCAACATAAAATATAGTCATATAATTTCGCATTATAGAAGGAGGCTTTATCTTGACTTTCTTTATTGTGAGGGGGTCAATACTTTATAGCAAAGCACTACATTTTAGCACCAGAAGCTGCTGCTCTGCTGTGTAATAACTGATGTGGTGCAAGAACCCTGAAACAGCTATCTACACACAGGAGCATTGTCCTTCGGTGATTGTGGTGTGGTTCAGAATTGCCTCAAATCCCTTGTGATATTTCAAGATTCTTCAAATCTGTCAGACAGTGTGGACTGTCTGTAGGTGGCATTAGAGACAGTTTTCTTTCTGGAGGGGAAATCATTTGCATACCATTTTTCCACAGAGCATTGAACGGCCTGTGAAACTCCCTATTCCAGGTGGTGGTCTCCACAAGGAGAAACAGTACCCTCTGAGAAGGTCACTCACTGATGTCTGGTAGTTTGCACATATGACTTGTACCTATGGACAGGGTCGGCTCCAGGTTTTCGTGGGCCCCGGGCAAAGGAGTCTCAGTGGGCCCCTTTAACACATACCATGATGCACAGATACTGCAGAGAGATATAGGTATAGTACAATGCCAAAGATTTCCCTTACACCTTACAATACATGAGTGATATCTATTGCAAAATCTACAATAGTTCAGAAACTGGTACACTGGTACACAGTGCGTGCCCTGGTGGGAATTCAGAAGTTTTCTTTTTAGACCGGACAGTACAGTATAGTCCTCCATACAGCATTATGGGCACCACATAGTCTTCCATACACTATTATGAATGGGCTCCAATATATTGTTCCATACAGAATAATGGGCACCATATAATGCTGAAGTACAAGTAAAAGATTTTTACGAGAATTTTTATCAAATTAGTGAACATGAATTCCCTTAAAAGTCACATTTATTATTCAGTTTATTAAAAAACACCTTCCTGGTGACAATATTGGCAAAAATAGCCAAGATAAAAAATTGACCAAAGGTCTAACACATACCCTTTGCTAGGCCTGTCGGCCCCTGCCTTGCTGTGGAGGTTGGCACCCTAAATATATAATTGTGGCGCCCCCACTCAACGTGGGCTATCCGTCTCTGCCCTCTCTTACCCTATAATAAAAGTGGGAAAACAATATATTGTGAGGCAGTGACCGGTGTCATATGCGAGGGTCACTATGTATCCCCCAGGATGTGCTTAGAAGCATATTAGATTCGCTGGAGTGCCCTGTGCTCACAGCATGTGGCCTGTGAGACACAGGGAAGAATAAAAGTGAGTGTGAACTGGGTCAAGTTATTTGACCCAGAAATTATTCAGGAAAACCCGGTATGGGCTTTTATTTTTGAAACGGACTGCAGGAAGGTAGTGGGGCCGGTCCGTTTCCTCCAGCCCAGATCTTATAGTGGCCCATGGCCATAGAATCTGGAGGAAAGAAAAAAAAAAACCCTGCAAGAGAGTTTGGGGGTGTCAGTATTGGTCTGGGAGTCAGATCTAGCAGGAGGCTTATGAGGAGCTCTTTCCATGTGGAGCAACACGGACCAGGCAGAGCCTAAAAAGCCGGACACCCCAACGTACACGGTGGTGTTTACCTGCACAGCAACAGATTGTGGACTAACTTTATTTTCTCGGCTGCATGCCGAAGGACTTGTTTGCTTATTTTCCGGTTTGTGAGTATGCGATAAAATAAACAAGACTTTATTTTGAACTTTATATGGGTCACTGCCTTTTCACTGCACAGCAAAGACATCGCTGCATCACATTTGCGGAGCAGTGTGAATTAAGGCATACCCCAACACCATTTGCATGTATATTATTAAGCCTGCTACATTGCAACTCAGGCCTACAGACAAAATGGAGGAGATCCTGAGGCAGCTGGTCATCACACAGCAACAACAGCAACAAACTAATAACCTGTTGCTGCAGCAAATTACAGCCCTGCGTGAGGCACCTCCAGCACCGACCCCGAAACGTTGCGATGCCCAAGACAAGGGAGGCTCCGCTTTGAGGAAATTGAGTCCGGAAGATGACGTGGAAGCTTTCCTCACCGTCTATGAGCGCACGGCAGAGCGGGAGAATCTGCCAGCAGCACAGTGGGCTGAAGTTGTGGCTCCGTTCCTGAGGGGTGATGCGCTAAAAGCCTACGTTGACCTCAGTCGGGAGGATGCCCAGGACTACTCCAAGCTAAAAGGTGAGATCCTTGCCCGACTGGGGGTTAATACTTACGTGAGAGCCCAACGGGTGTTTTCATGGACTTTTGTGGAATCCCAGCCTGCCCGGTCTCAGGTTTTTGACTTACTGCAGCTTGTGTAACGGTGGCTCCAACCTGAGACTTTGACTACAAGTCAGATAGTGGAGAGGGTGGTGGTCGACCAACCGGTGAGGGCTCTGCCAGCAGCCATACAGCGTTGGGTGGGTCAAGGGGACCCGGGTTCTCTAGACCAGGTTGTAGGTCTGATAGAGCGATATAAGGCCACCCAGGACTTTATACGGGACACTGCTCCGCTTCGGCTGTCACGAAAGGCTCCGCCAGCTCAGGAGTCTGAGAAAAGTCCACGGTCCTCTACTGGGACAAAACCGGACCGAGCCCGTGCTGAGGGAATGTCTCGAAAAGAGAGTGACCACAGACCTGTGTCCCCTAAACTGGCCCCAAGGTTACCTTGTGCCACAGTCATTACGTGTTGGCGATGCCAAGAACCTGGACATGTGGTTGCTAATTGCCCCCTAACAACAGAACCCATGGACTGCGGGTATACCCGCCGGGTGTCTATGTATGCCCAGCCAGTCTGCATTGCCACTACAGACCATGCCGGTACCGAACCTCAGCTGTGCAGAGTACTCGTTAACGGGTACCAGACGGATGCTCTCTTGGACTCAGGGATCTTGGTGACCCTGGTACACGGGTCCCTGGTTGCTGGGGACAGTCATAATGGACGGAAGGTGGGGGTAGTGTGTATACATGGGGACCTCCGAGAGTACCCGACTGCGGAGGTCACGTTCTCCACCCCATGTGGAGAGGTAAAACATGTGGTGGGAGTGGTAAAGACTCTTCTGTATGGGACTGTGATGGGTAGAGACTTGCCCCTGTTCTGGTCCCTCTGGGAGAACAGATTTAACCCTCTCAGGGTAAAAAGCATTCCGGGTGCAGAACCTGAAGATCTCGAAGTCAGGGATACCTGCCGTAGGGGTCGCCACTATAGGGACAGTGTATAATCCCGATAGACTTCCCCTAGAGGTATTGGCAGGAGAAGTGAAGGAGAATCCACCAATTCCCGAGCTGGAGGTGTCACCTGGTAAGTTCGGGACTGCCCAGATCCAGGATCCCACTCTGACCCGGGCAAGGGAAAGAGTAGTCGAGGTGAATGGGGTGGCACAACAACCTGGTGCAGAAAAGGAGTTTCCCCGGATGATGATCAACCAGGAGTTACTGTACAGGGTTGATAAAATCCGGGATGAGGTGGTGGAACAACTGGTAGTGCCCCAACCCTATCATCGGGCGGTGCTCGACATGGCTCACACTCACATGTTGGGGGGGGCACTTGGGGGCCAAAAAGACGCTAGAGCACATATTACAGAGGTTTTTTTGGCCTGGTGTCTACGGTGAGGTTAAAAAGTACTGTGACACATGTCCTGAATGTCAACTAACCTCACCCACCACGAACTACCGCAGTCCATTAGTGCCTCTGCCCATCGTAGAAGTACCTTTTGAGCGGATAGCGATGGATCTGGTAGGACCAATAGTAAAATCTGCCCGGGGTCACCAGCACATATTAGTAGTCGTAGACTACGCCACCCGATACCCAGAGGCGATACTGCTCCAGCACACTTCGGCTAAACTAATAGCCCGTGAACTGTTTGCCATGTTTTGTCGCCTTGGGCTACCCAAGGAGATTCTTACAGATCAGGGAACCCCTTTTATGTCTAAAGTAACTAGGTAGCTATGTAAATTGCTCCAAATTAAACAATTATGTACATCAGTATACCATCCACAAACCGATGGGTTGGTCGAGAGGTTTAATAAGACCCTCAAGGCCATGCTCAAAAAGGTGGTCGCCAAGGATGGGAGGGATTGGGATGTTATTGCCATATTTAATGTTCGCCATACTCGAGGTACCGCAGGCGTCCACGGGATTCCCCCCATTTGAGCTATTGTATGGCAGGCACCCGAGGGGACTGCTGGATGTTGCCAAAGAGACGTGGGAACAGGAGCCCACTCCACATAAGAATGTTATCGAGTATGTGGCAAGTATGCAGGATTGGATTGCGGTCGTGCAACCCATAGTAAAGGAGCATCTGTTGGATGCCCAGGCCGCTCAGAGCCATACATATAATAAAAGGGCCACGGTCAGGACCTTTAAAGAAGGAGACCGGGTGTTGGTACTAGGACCCACCCCAGAGAGTAAACTCATGGCCAAGTGGCAAGGGCCTTATGAGATACGAGAGAAGGTGGGGGAAGTGAATTACAAGGTGTACCAACCCGGGAAAAGAAAACCGGAGCAGCTGTACCATGTAAACCTGCTAAAGGCCTGGAAGGACCGAGAATGTTTGGTCACAGAAGCACCTACGGTAATACAATCAGAGGTCCCTCTGGCACTTGCCAAGGATACAGCCGGGTGTGAGGTAAAAGTCAATGATGCCCTCACAAAACAGCAGCGGCAGGAGGCTCGAGCTTTGGTACAGCAGAATATGGATGTATTCTCAGAGCTGCCGGGGTGAACCTCGGTGATTCAGCATGACATTGTCACTGAGCCCTGGGTAAAGGTGCGGATGAAACCGTACCGAGTGCCAGAAGCCCGAAGGCAAGCCATCGCGGCCGAGGTAAAGCAAATGCTTCAGTTGGGAGTCATTGAGGAGTCCCGAAGTGAATGGGCTAGCCCCATTGTTCTAATACCAAAACCAGATGGGTCATTACGCTTCTGTAATGACTTTAGGAAGTTAAATGAAGTGTCAAAATTTGACCTCTATCCCATGCCACGGGTGGACGAGCTAATTGAGAGACTGGGGAGGCCCAGTACTTCACCACGCTGGATCTCATAAAAGGTTACTGGTTCCCTTAACAGAGTCAGCAAAGGAAAAGACTGCTTTTATAACCCCAGAGGGTCTCTATCAATACGTAGTCTTACCTTTTGGCTTACATGGTGCTCTGGCCACATTCCAGAGGCTGATGGACATTGTGTTAGCGCCACATAGAGACTACGCGTCGGCCTATTTGGATGACAGTCATCTTTAGTACCGACTGGGATACCCATCTGTCCCAGGTACAAGCAGTGCTGGAGTCTCTTAGAGCCGCAGGGTTAACGGCAAACCCAAAGAAATGCGCGATAGGTCTCACGGAAGCCCGGTACTTAGGATACGTGTTCGGCCCCGGGGTTATCAAACCTCAATTGAACAAAATTGAGGCCATTCAAAACTGGCCTAAGCCCTTAAGTACCAAACAAGTGAGGGCATTCCTTGGCATCATTGGGTATTACCGTCGATTTATACCAAATTTTGCTGGTAAATCGGCTTCCCTAACAGACCTGTTGAAAGGGAAGAAAACGGTGATGGTCAAGTGGAATCCTCAAGCAGAGGAAGCGTCCCAGTCTCTGAAGTCGGCATTGTGTGGACAGCCGGTCCTCATCAGCCCCGACTTCAAGAAAACCTTTATTGTGCAAACCGATGCCTCAGAGGTAGGCTTAGGAGCGGTGCTGTCACAAGAGGTGAACGGGGATGAGCATCCAGTCACCTATTTAAGCAGGAAACTGACCCCAGCAGTGAAAAATTATAGTGTAGTGGAGAAGGAGTGCTTGGCAATTAAATGGGCCTTGGAGTCCCTACGCTACTATTTGGTCGGACGTCAGTTTCAGTTGGTAACGGACCATTCACCCCTCGTCTGGATGAGAAATGCAAAAGAGAGGAATGCCCGTGTCACCAGATGGTTCTTGTCCCTACAAAACTTCAGCTTCTCTGTGGAACATCGGCCTGGGAAATCACAGGGAAATGCCGATGCCCTGTCATGGGCACCATGTATGCTGACAAATGTTCAACCCCACAAGTCTGAACAGAGGGGGGGGGGATGTGAGGCAGTGAACGGTGTCATATGCGAGGGTCGCTATGTCTTCCCCAGGATGTGCTTAAAAGCATATTAGAACCGATGGAGTGCCCTGTGCTCACAGCAGGTGGCCTGTGAGACACAGGGAAGAATAAAAGTGAGTGTGAACTGGGTCAAGTTATTTGACTCAGAAATTATTCAGGAAAACCCGGTATGGGCTTTTATTTTTGAAACGGACTGCAGGAAGGTAGTGGGGCCGGTCCGTTTCCTCCAGCCCAGATCTTATAGTGGTTCATGGCCATAGAATCTAGAGGAAAGAAAAAAAAAACCCTGCAAGAGAGTTTGGGGGTGTCAGTATTGGTCTGGGAGTCAGACCTAGCAGGAGGTTTATGAGGAGCTCTTTCCGTGTGGAGCAACATGGACCAGGCAGAGCCTAAAAAGCCGGACACCCCAACGTACACGGTGGTGTTTACCTGCATGGCAACGGATTGTGGACTAACTTTATTTTCTCGGCTGCATGCCGAAGGACTTGTTTGCTTATTTTCCGGTTTGTGAGTATGCGATAAAATAAACAAGACTTTATTTTGAACTTTATATGGGTCACTGCCTTTTCACTGCACAGCAAGGACATCGCTGCATCACAATATATAAAGAATAAAGATGAAAAAAGCAAAAAAAAATGGTCAAAAAAAAAATCACAAAAAACTATCAAAACCAAAACAATAAACAACCTCATGAAAGCAGTAACCATTGGGAATCAACCTGAACAGTTATTTCACTTAATGGCAGAGATATGAGACATATGGTCCCTTAGACAGTCCTGTAATCTTTACATTTAACAGAGCATACCGCAATAGCTCAATGAATCTGCTCGGTATGTCTTGGACCACTATATATAAATAGATCCAAAAATAGGCATTAGACCTACCGGTAATTATGTTTCCAGGAGTCCATCCTGACAGCACCATGGAGGACGTCCTCCTCCCCCTTGCAGGAAACACACGAGAGGTTAAAGGTCATGTCAACCCCCCAAATCCTCAGTGTTGTAACCAGAACCACCTCATGGAAATGCAAATAATACTTTAATAACGGAAACATATTACATCATATGTCATAACAACAGAACAGGGAGGGAACAACCAGTGCTGTCAGGATGGACTCCTGGAAACATAATTACCGGTAGGTCTAATGCCTATTTTCCAGGATGTCCCTCCTGACAGCACCATGGAGAGTACCAAAGCACCTCCTTAGGGTGGGATTACCGCTTGGAGAACTTTTCTCCCAAATGCAGTGTGTTGACCAGACAAGAGATCAAGTTTATAATGTTTACAAAAGGTGTTGGCACTTGCCCATGTTGCTGCCCTACAAATCTGCTCAAGAGAGGCCCCTGCCCTCTCAGCCCAGGAAGCAGATATCCCTCGTGTAGACCTGATGTTGTTACTTTCAAATACACTTTGTGCAGCTCGCCTGTTGTTACCATCTTTGTGTGGAGGTACAGGCGGTTTGCGGGGAGCTATTAGCATGATCAGCTGTTAGCACTGTGGTTCGGGTTGTCGGGACAACTTGGCGGCGCTCATACTTACCACGTAACCTCGCGTCCTATCGTTACTATAGAGATGTGTGGGGAGGTAGTGAGAAGTTGGGACCACATTTTCATGAATGTGATTGGCCCAGGGTTGGTTAAAGGCTCTGTGATGGCTCTATATGGACACGCCCCCAGGAGGAAGCTGTCGCGAAACGCGCGTCGGGGTCTGACAAGGAACAGCGTGCCACGTGGCTGTCAGCAAGGATCACCAAGTCCTAGGTAATATGCATTTAGCTGAGATATTTTTTTGATTCTATGTGCATTCTCTATAATGGTTAGCAATATGTGCCTCTAGTGAGGACAAGGTGTTAGAGGATACGGCATGCATTGGTTGGTGAGTACGTACATATTGGATTATTTGCTGAATTGATTCGTACGGTTCAGTATCCGGCTCACCGTATATAGTTACATATGGTCTGTGCAGTGCCTTACAAATGGTTTTAGTATTCTCGGTAACAGTAACACTGGATTATTGTAGGAGGGTATATAAACGGGTCTGATATTGATCTGGACTAATTTTTGGTCTAGTTCAATTCACATCTGTTTGTATTCTGCTTATTTTTTGCCTTACAGGAACTGTATTTGTTTTATTATATAGCGCCTTGTCTGAGAGAACACGTTTTCTCCAGAACTATTACAACATATTTAAATCTTTGTATTATATTATTGGTGATCCCGCTTGAACAATTGTTGTTTATAACGCTTACCTGTCAGCTATTTGGTTCAGAGGTATTGTTTTGGATTTTAAATATATGTGTATATATGTGTTTTCAATAAAGTTATAACTTTTTATAAAAAAAGAGCATTAACACTTTTTTCCAGCGCACGGTTTAATAACCGTTTCTGTTGGTTAATATGTTGATATGTTTAGAAGAATGTTGCCCCCCCCGAGTTTGAGGGTATGGGTTTGGGTAATATGTTTACATACCCTCCATACCATGCAGATATATATATGAGCCTGAAAGAAACTGAGGCCAATCCCTCATTACTTTCCTACGCATAAATGCTGTGTGCGGTCTGCCATGCCAAAATAAATAAGGTAACTTATCTGAGTATGTGACATAGTTCGTCCCATCTCGCCATCCCTACGCGTTTCGCCCCTTCCCAGTATAGGGGCTCATCAGGGGATAAATTAGGGTGTAGCAACAGTGGCTCAGGAAGTGGATATCCCCTATTTTTTCCCCCAAAAAGGACAAACAGGTTTCGATCTAACCGCCAAGAACTGGTGGCTGCTAGTTAATCTAAGACCGCCTGCCTGACGTCAAGGGAATGAAGGGTTTTTTCCCCTGCGTTGGCAGGGTTGTTACAAAATGAAGGTAATACGATCTCTTGATTTCTGTTTTTTGCCGAGCCTACTTTTGGGATAAATGAGGGATTAAGTCTAAGGATTAAACTATCCTCTCTAATTTGTAGATACGGATCTCTGGTACATAGGGCCTGGATTTCCCCCACCCTTTTGGCCGTGGGGACTGCCACTAGAAATGCTGTCTTCCGTGTGAGAATTGATATGGGCATATTATCAGCCAGGGCGTATGTGTCTTTACATAGGAACCCGAGGACCAGGTTGAGGTCCCAGGGAGGAGTCAACTGCCTAATAGTGGGGCGCAATCTCTGAGTAGCTCGGATAAATCTAACTACCCACGGGTGTGATGCTAGAGGATAGTAAAAGAAGGAGCTAAGTGCCGAGATCTGCACCTTCAAGGTGCTTGGTCTAAGGCCCTTGTTGAACCTGGCCTGCAGAAAGTTTAGGATTCCAGGTATGTCAGGAGTATCTGCCACAACATCGGACCTGCCACCTTTCAGACAGAATCATTTCCAAATCTTTAAATAGATTGCCGATGTGACTGGCTTCCTGCTGGCTTTGATAGTGGTTATCACCTTACATAGTTACAGAGTTATTAAGGTTGAAGGAAGACTTTAAGTCCATCTAGTTCAACCCATAGCCTAACCTAACTTGCCCTAACATGTTGATCCAGAGGAAGGCAAAAAAAACCCATGTGTGGTAAGCTCCACCTTGGGGAAAAAAATTCCTTCCCGACTCCACATACGGCAATCAGACTAGTTCCCTGGATCAACGCCCTATCAAGGAATCTAGTGTATATACCCTGTAACATTATACTTTTCCAGAAATGTATCCAGTCCCCTCTTAAATTTAAGTAATGAATCACTCATTACAACATCATACGGCAGAGAGTTCCATAGTCTCGTTGCTCTTACAGTAAAGAATCCGCGTCTGTTATTATGCTTAAACCTTTTTTCCTCCAAACGTAGAGGATGCCCCCTTGTCCCTGTTTCAGGTCTACATAGTTACATAGTTATTAAGGTTGAAGGAAGACTATATGTCCATCTAGTTCAACCCATAGCCTAACCTAACATGCCCTAACATGTTGATCCAGAGGAAGGCAAAAAAAATCCCATGTGGCAAAGAGTAAGCTCCACATTGGGGAAAAAAATTCCTTCCCGACTCCACATACGGCAATCAGACTAGTTCCCTGGATCAACGCCCTATCAAAGAATCTAGTGTATATACCCTGTAACATTATACTTTTCCAGAAAGGTATCCAGTCCCCTCTTAAATTTAAGTAATGAATCACTCATTACAACATCATACGGCAGAGAGTTCCATAGTCTCACTGCTCTTAAACCTTTTTTCCTCCAACCGCAGAGGATGCCCCCTTGTCCCTGTTTCAGGTCTATGATTAAAAAGATCATCAGAAAGGTATTTGTACTGTCCCCTCATATATTTATACATTAACATAAGATCACCCCTTAGTCTTCGTTTTTCCAAACTAAATAGCCCCAAGTGTAATAACCTATCTTGGTATTGCAGATCCCCCAGTCCTCTAATAACCTTGGTCGCTCTTCTCTGCACCTGCTCTAGTTCAGCTATGTCTTTCTTATACACCGGAGACCAGAACTGTGCACAGTATTCTAAGTGTGGTCGAACAAGTGACTTGTATAGAGGTAAAATTATGTTCTCCTCATGAGCATCTATGCCTCTTTTAATGCATCCCATTATTTTATTTGCCTTTGTAGCAGCTGCCTGACACTGGCCACTAAATATGAGTTTGTCATCCACCCATACACCCAGTTCTTTTTCATTGACGGTTTTGCCCAGAGTTTTAGAATTAAGCACATAATTATACATCTTATTACTTCTACCCAAGTGCATGACCTTACATTTATTCCCATTAAAGCTCATTTGCCATTTATCAGCCCAAGCTACTAGTTTACATAAATCATCCTGTAATATAAAATTGTCCTCCTCTGTATTGATTACCCTGCAGAGTTTAGTGTCATCTGCAAATATTGAAATTCTACTCTGAATGCCCCCTACAAGGTCATTAATAAATATGTTAAAAAGAAGAGGGCCCAATACTGACTCCTGTGGTACCCCACTGCTAACCGCTACCCAGTCCGAGTGTGCTCCATTAATAACCACCCTTTGTTTCCTATCCCTGAGCCAGCTCTCAACCCACCTACACATATTTTCCCCTATGCCCATTATTCTCATTTTATGTATCAACCTTTTGTGTGGCACCGTATCAAAAGCTTTTGAAAAGTCCATATACACTACATCTACTGGGTTCCTTTGGTCCAGTCCGGAACTTACCTCTTCATAGAAACTGATCAAATTAGTCTGACATGAACGGTCCCTAGTAAACCCGTGCTGATACTGGGTCATGAGGTTATTCCTCTTCAGATACTCCAGTATAGCATCCCTTAGAATGCCCTCCAGGATTTTACCCACAGTAGAGGTTAAGCTTACTGGCCTATAGTTTCCGAGTTCAGTTTTTGTTCCCTTTTTGAATATTGGCACCACATTTGCTATACGCCAGTCCTGTGGTACAGACCCTGTTATTATGGAGTCTTTAAAGATTAAAAATAATGGTCTATCAATGACTGTACTTAATTCCTGCAGTACTCGAGGGTGTATCCCATCCGGGCCCGGAGATTTGTCAATTTTAGTGATTTTTAGACGCCGCCGCACTTCCTGCTGGGTTAAGCAGGTGACATTTAATGGGGAATTTTTATCACTAGTCATTTTGTCTGCCATGGGATTTTCTTGTGTAAATACTGATGAAAAAAAGTCATTTAGCATATTGGCTTTTTCCTCATCCTCATCCACCATTTCACCCAGACTATTTTTAAGGGGGCCAACACTATCATTTTTTAGTTTCTTACTATTTATGTAGTTAAAGAATATTTGGGGATTATTTTTACTCTCTCTGGCAATGAGTCTCTCTGTCTGATCTGATAGACCTCCAGCCTTCAAGATGTCCCCTTCAGGATCCATGCTGAAAGATGGAGTTTTCCTGGATTCAGGTGGTAAATCAGACCTTGATTAATTACATCTTCCCGGAGAGGAAGCTCTATTGGGTTCTCGATTGCCAGGGCCCCTAGCAGAGGGAACCAGCTCCTTCTTGGCCAGTATGACCTGAGCTCGGTCTTCCTTGATCTTTCGGAGAATGGCTGGGATCAGCACCAGAGGTGGGAACGCATATGAGAGGGGTTCCACCCAATCTTGGCTCAGAGAGAAGAATTTTGAGACCTTCGAGTTTCTTCTGCTTGCGAACAGAACTATTCTGGGGGTACCCCACAAAGACATAACTCCTGGAAGATGTCCTGGTTGAGTTCCCACTCTGTTGGGCACACCCGCCTTCTCAGGTAGTCTGCTATCACATTCTGAGAGCCTTCCAGGTGAATTGCAGATACGGATAGGACCGAATCTTCTGCCCAGCGAAATATTCTTCCCGCCAGATCCTGAAGCGGACGATGTCTTGGGCCTCCTTGATGTTTCAGGAATGAAACTGTTGTCACGTTGTCGGATAATATCCTGACATGATGATTTGCGAGCGTGTGTCGGTTCCTTCTCAGGGCCTCCCAAACGGCATACAGCTCCTTGAAGCTGGAGGAGCTGTGATTGACATGTGCTGGCCACCTGCCCTTTAAATGGGCTCCCCAGACCCACGCGCTGGCATCCGTAGTGATCACTACATAAGGGGAAGTGGACCATAGCACTCCGACTCTTAGGTTCTCTGGCTGTGTCCACCAATGGAGAGACCTTCGTACTAGATTCGTTAGCTTCAAGGTAGTGTCCAGTGAAGACTGGCGGCGATTCCTGTTGGAGAGAATCAGTCTCTGCAGGGGTCTTGAATGTGACTGTGCCCATCTGACATATGGTATACAAGCCGTCATTAGGTCTAACACTCTCATGGCCGTCCTTATGGAAACTCTGTGTTCTAGTAGGTGCCTGATCTGGATCTGGATTGCCTCCAGTTTGTCTTCTGGTAATAGGGATATTCTGCGTCTGGAGTCTAGACACACACCCAAGAAGGTCTTCCTGTGTTCCGGAATCAGGTCGGACTTCTGCCAGTTTATGACCCAGCCTAATTGTTCCATTACTGGTATTGTCTGGTTCCTGTGAACTGACAGTGTCTCTGGCGATTTTGCCACGAGGAGAAAGTTGTCGAGATATGCAACTATTATGATGCCCTGGTTTCTCAGAAAGGCAACAATCTCCGAAACCAGCTTTGTGAATATATGGGGCGCTGAGGCAAGCCCGAAAGGCAGGCATTGAAACTGGTAGTGACAGGTCCGGGACGGCAGAGCTACGGCAAACCTCAGAAGCCTTTGAGATGAGGGATAGACAGGGACCTGATAATAGGCACTCTTCAGATCTAGAGTGCACATTACAGCATCCCGATCTATGAGGTGAATTGCTGATCGTATGGATTCCATACAGAACCTTTTGTACCTGACCCAGGCGTTCAAAGGTTTTAGATTTATTATCGTGTGGGAGTCGCCGGATGGTTTTGTGATGGAGAATAGGGAAGAGTAGTGTCCCTGGCCTACCTCTAACGGAGGGATCGGGATTATGACTGCCGAAGAAAGCATGTCCTGCAAGTCTACCAGCATGGCAGAGTCCTGCGTGACAACGGTAGGGGCAATGTATCTTTCTGGAGCAGGGGAGTAGAGCTCGATGCTGTAACCCTCTGCCACGGTTCGGAGGACCCACTGATTCTGAGTGATCTGGGCCCAGTTCTCTGCAAAGTGGCGAAGACTCCCCCCGATATATGTGGCGTCATTGTGTTTTGGATCTAGAGGATGGGCTGAAGAAGTTTCTGTTCTTATTGCCCTGGCTACGGGAACCCCTGTAAGATCCTCTATTGGACCTACCCGCTCTGAAATCATACTATTTCCTGAAGGGGAATCCTCTCCGAAAGGACTGAGGCTTTTTAGGTTTGTCCTCTGGAAGCCCCTTATTTTTATCAGAGGAAGATTCTAGAATAGTATCTAGGGAAGGTCCAAATACTCTTGACCCTGAAAAGGGGATTAAGCAGAGCTTGGTCTTGGAGGCATTATCTCCTGACGAGGATCTTAGCCAAACCGCCCTTCTAGCCGCGCTAGACAAAGAGCCACTTCTGGCTGAAAATATAACTGACTCCGCTGTCATATCAGATAGAAATGCCATGGCTGATTTCATTGGCTACTATGTTAGTCTTAATTAAGGCCGCAGAAGATTCCCAGGCCCTTTTAAGAAGTATGTCAGCCTTCCTGTCCATAGGATTGCGCAAGTTGGATGAGTCCTCAAAGGGTATGGCAGTCTTTTTGATGACCTTTGCCACAGGAACATCAATTTTAGGTATTTCCTCCCATAGCTTGACTTCTTCAGGGTCGAATGGTAAGTCACGAGACAATACCAGTCGGCGTTCCGCCTCCTTCCACTCTTCCAGTATCATAGCTTTAATATGTTCGCTAACAGGAAAAACTGTCTGTCTATGAGACATAAGTCCCCCAAACATCAGGTCCTGTCTGGACTGCGGCTTAGATGTCTCCTCTATCTGCATCGTGCTTCTCACTGCCTGGACGAGTTCATTTGTCTCCTCTGCCTGGAAGAGATATTTTCTATGGCGGTCTTGGCTCCCTGAGGGGAGCTCCCCCTCTTCTTCTGAGACTGAGTCCCCTGGATCAGAACCGTCCTCAGAACTATACTCCGGCTCCCTCTGGTCTTGCTCCCGTCTGGCTCTCTTGTCGCCTGGGATGGGGCTGGACTGCCTTGAAAAGCTGGACACGGAAGCCTGGACCTCTTCCCAGATTAGGGATCTCATATCTGAGAGTACATAGTAACATAGTTAGTAAGGCCGAAAAAAGACATTTGTCCATCCAGTTCAGCCTATATTCCATCATAATAAATCCCCAGATCTACGTCCTTCTACAGAACCTAATTGTATGATACAATATTGTTCTACTCCAGGAAGACATCCAGGCCTCTCTTGAACCCCTCGACTGAGTTCGCCATCACCACCTCCTCAGGCAAGCAATTCCAGATTCTCACTGCCCTAACAGTAAAGAATCCTCTTCTATGTTGGTGGAAAAACCTTCTCTCCTCCAGACGCAAAGAATGCCCCCTTGTGCCCGTCACCTTCCTTGGTATAAACAGATCCTCAGCGAGATATTTGTATTGTCCCCTTATATACTTATACATGGTTATTAGATCGCCCCTCAGTCATCTTTTTTCTAGACTAAATAATCCTAATTTCGCTAATCTATCTGGGTATTGTAGTTCTCCCATCCCCATTATTAATTTTGTTGCCCTCCTTTGTACTCTCTCTAGTTCCATTATATCCTTCCTGAGCACCGGTGCCCAAAACTGGACACAGTACTCCATGTGCGGTCTAACTAGGGATTTGTACAGAGGCAGTATAATGCTGTCACCATGTGTATCCAGACCTCTTTTAATGCACCCCATGATCCTGTTTGCCTTGGCAGCTGCTGCCTGGCACTGGCTGCTCCAGGTAAGTTTATCATTAACTAGGATCCCCAAGTCCTTCTCCCTGTCAGATTTACCCAGTGGTTTCCCATTCAGTGTGTAATGGTGATATTGATTCCTTCTTCCCATGTGTATAACCTTACATTTATCATTGTTAAACCTCATCTGCCACCTTTCAGCCCAAGTTTCCAACTTATCCAGATCCATCTGTAGCAGCATACTATCTTCTCTTGTATTAACTGCTTTACATAGTTTTGTATCATCTGCAAATATCGATATTTTACTGTGTAAACCTTCTACCAGATCATTAATGAATATGTTGAAGAGAACAGGTCCCAATACTGACCCCTGCGGTACCCCACTGGTCACAGCGACCCAGTTAGAGACTATACCATTTATAACCACCCTCTGCTTTCTATCACTAAGCCAGTTACTAACCCATTTACACACATTTTCCCCCAGACCAAGCATGCTCATTTTGTGTACCAACCTCTTGTGCGGCACGGTATCAAACGCTTTGGAAAAATCGAGATATACCACGTCCAATGACTCACCGTGGTCCAGCCTATAGCTTACCTCTTCATAAAAACTGATTAGATTGGTTTGACAGGAGCGATTTCTCATAAACCCATGCTGATATGGAGTTAAACAGTTATTCTCATTGAGATAATCCAGAATAACATCCCTCAGAAACCCTTCAAATATTTTACCAACAATAGAGGTTAGACTTACAGGCCTATAATTTCCAGGTTCACTTTTAGAGCCCTTTTTGAATATTGGCACCACATTTGCTATGCGCCAATCCTGTGGAACAGACCCTGTCGCTATAGAGTCCCTAAAAATAAGAAATAATGGTTTATCTATTACATTACTTAGTTCTCTTAGTACTCGTGGGTGTATGCCATCCGGACCCGGAGATTTATCTATTTTAATCTTATTTAGCCGGTTTCGCACCTCTTCTTGGGTTAGATTGGTGACCCTTAATATAGGGTTTTCATTGTTTCTTGGGATTTCACCTAGCATTTCATTTTCCACCGTGAATACCGTGGAGAAGAAGGTGTTTAATATGTTAGCTTTTTCCTCGTCATCTACAACCATTCTTTCCTCACTATTTTTTAAGGGGCCTACATTTTCAGTTTTTATTCTTTTACTATTGATATAGTTGAAGAACAGTTTGGGATTAGTTTTACTCTCCTTAGCAATGTGCTTCTCTGTTTCCTTTTTGGCAGCTTTAATTAGTTTTTTAGATAAAGTATTTTTCTCCCTATAGATTTTTAGAGCTTCAATGGTGCCATCCTGCTTTAGTAGTGCAAATGCTTTCTTTTTACTGTTAATTGCCTGTCTTACTTCTTTGTTTAGCCACATTGGGTTTTTCCTATTTCTAGTCCTTTTATTCCCACAAGGTATAAACCGCTTACACTGCCTATTTAGGATGTTCTTAAACATTTCCCAATTATTATCTGTATTCTTATTTCTGAGGATATTGTCCCAGTCTACCAGATTAAGGGCATCTCTAAGCTAGTCAAACTTTGCCTTCCTAAAGTTCAGTGTTTTTGTGACTCCCTGACAAGTCCCCCTAGTGAAAGACAGGTGAAACTGTACAATATTGTGGTCGCTATTTCCTAGATGCCCGACCACCTGCAGATTTGTTATTCTGTCAGGTCTATTAGATAGTATTAGGTCTAAAAGTGCTGCTCCTCTGGTTGGATTCTGCACCAATTGTGAAAGATAATAGTGAGGATTGTTTGTCCATCACAACCTTAGATGTGCAAGATGCACACAAGGTCTTGCCGTGGGAGTCCGGGAGTTTCACGTGGCATATGGGACATCTGTTAGATTTTGCTGGGTTTTTTAGCAGGAGCGGGGGGGATAACGGGGGTTCCCTTATCCTAAATGACATAAGACAGGGAGTAAATAGGATAGGCCTGTATTTTCTGGTGTGCAGTGAGGGTAGTCTGCGCTATGCGCACTTACCCCTCCATCGTCGGGCATGTCTCCTTCCATGGCCCCTTTGCTGAGACAGTCAGAAGGCCCCACAGTGACTCCAGACGCTGGGTAGGAGCCCCCGTACTGCTATGCGTACCAACGCTGGAGCGCACGCACTTCCCCGCTTTTACGACGTCACCGGAAGTGACAATTACCGGATGTGGCAGTCCCGAAAGTGACGCGGTTCACTCAGATTTCCGGAAGTCGTTCGGCGAGACGAGATGCCCCGCTGGATGCCGCTACTCGCCGCAGCCTGGAACCGCGTCCCCAGCCGAGAGCCTCCCACCGCACAATCCCCCTGAGCTCCGGTAAGCTTGCGCAGCTTCTCTCGTGCGTCCCTCCTTGCAGGGACAGGAAAAAACACTGAGTATTTGGGGGTGGGACATGACTTTTAAACTCTCGTGTGTTTCCTGTCCCAGCAAGGGGGAGGAGGACATTCTCCATGGTGCTGTCAGGAGGGACGTCCTGGAAATCAAAAATAACACACAAATGGCAAAAAACATCCTATATATAGAAGCTACTTATCAAATATAGGAAGTGCCCCAACGCGTTTCCCCACTGCACGGTTTTTCAGGGGGCCTTTGAGATGTCCATGATACAGATGCCATAATAGTTAGCATATAATGCTCCATACAGAATAATAGGCCCCATATAGAGCTCCACACAGAATAATGGGCACCATGTAATACCTCTCTCGTTCCCCACTGGCTGCAGCTACGATGTCTTCAGCGTATTCTGGCTTTCTGCACTGCTCAGCACAGAGGGCACGCTGTAGCAACACAGAGTAAGGAGACGAAGAGGAAACCAGATCTGTAGCCAGTGGGCAAAGATGAGAGGTATTTCAGGCAGTTTCAAGAACAGGATGGGGGTGCGCGCTGGCACCAAGTACCCCAAATCACGGATCCCATAGCATGCCGGTGTTCCCGACGGCAAGTGGTCTCCCTGTTTGCTCAGAGCCCTGGCACTTGCACAGGTGACACCAGCACTGCCTACAGAGATGCACTGATGACACTTGAGAATTTTTGTCAAAGAGGGGACACCGGGGAGACTATGCAGAATCCCTCCAACTTGTTAAAGATCGGGGAGACAATGCAGAATCCCACCAACTTGTTAAAGATCGCAGCCTGGGAGGTTGCGCTGATCTCACCAGCTGCTATCTTTGGAGCGAACAGCTCTCTGCTGACGCCTATCATCTGGGCAATTACGCTATTGACTGATGATCAATGGAGGAGGCCACCGGCTGTTTCCACTAACAGACTAATCAGCAAACTAACAGTTAGCTTTTGGTATATATAAACCTCCAATTACAAGGCATGGAATATATGTATATACCCCTGATACAGTCACTGTGAACTCCATGATAACCCAAGACTACTCACTGCCACCACCAGTCATGTTTTATACAGGCTGACTGGAGGCCTGGTTCTGGTAGCGTATGGTTTCGTGTTGTGATGTAGTAATGCGAATGGGGAAAAATAGGCACCACATTTACCCTAGGTTCTCACTATGCAATGTTTTTTTTTTTTGCTGAGGATTACATGTGTGCCTTGCCTTACAATAGATGTTTCATAAAGTTAGGTTTTATTCACCAAAATGCAGAAAAACATGGTTGCTGCGTTTTTTTCACTCATTGCTTTCTCTGGGTTGTAAGATTGCTCTCACTGAGTGTATTGGGGGACACTCACTTGGCACGGGATTAACATAGTCAGGCACGATTTTTCACTTTAACACAGTCTATACGGTTTATTAAAGTGTCATAAACCGGGTTGTGCACAGTTCACATTATACATTTCATCAAACACAATAGGCACCAACTGGTGATTTTAACTTGCAGCTTTGTCTTAAACACTTCATTTACGGCTTTGTTTCACAGAGACTAAACATGCTGGACCTCTCACTTCACCCAGTTATCATGGGTGTCCATATGCTGTACACTTCACCAATGTCCCAAGTCACATACAGCGCATATGACACTGGGTTGCGGTCTCTAAACACGCCGAACCTCACTCTGTTCAGTCACCGTGGGAGACCACACAGTTCATGGAACATCACAAGCACCAACAGTCTGTATAAGTACCTGACTGGAGCTCCTGCTCTACCTGCTGACTCCTTGTCAGTCCACTCCTCCGGGAAAGCTGCCTCACAGGGATCACCAACTTGCCTGGGGGCGGCATACCTTAGTCAGTCCAGACCCACCGAAGGACGGTAGCTTCCCCACATAGACCATCCAGAATCATAGTCTTTCTGCGTGCTATTCAGGGATTCGGTCCTACTCCCAGGACCTCCCAACACACCAGCATGAGCTCTTCAGGATTCCTACTCCCAGGTCTCCCAACACAGGTTGCCCAGTGTGCTATTCAGGATTCATACTCCCAGGAAATGCAACACACTGGCATCTCCTCCTCACATGAACCGCACATGTGACCTGTCCAGGTGCTATTCAGTACCTCGTCCAACACCCCAGGCATATGACCTGTCCAGGTACATTTCAAGACCTCGTCCAACACCCCAGGCATACAACCTGTCCAGATGCTATTCAGGACGTCAGTCCAATACCCCAGGCATATGAGCTGTCCAGATGCTATTCAGGACGTCAGACCAACACCCCAGGCCACTAGCAAGTCCAAAGCCCCACCATGTGCTCATCAGGACTCCTACTCCCAGGAAATCCAACACAGGTTGTTCAGTGTGCTATTCAGGACTCCTACTCCCAGGAAATCCAACACACCAGCATGTGACCTGTCCAGGTGCTATTCAGGACCTCTGTCCAACACCCCAGGCCACCAGCAAGTCCAAAGCCCCACCATGTGCTCTTCAGGACTCCTACTCCCAGGAAATCCAACACAGGTTGTTTAGTGTGCTATTCAGGGATCCGGCCCTAGTCCCAGGACCTCCCAACACACAGGCTCTCTAGGACCTTCCACTGGAACCACACAGGAACATGTGACCCACACCCGGGTCACATTATATACCCTTAACCACTCCCCTGGGTGGGAGTGTGGATGTGTGGCTAGTTTGTCCCACCCATCTCACACAACTAGCCTAGTAAGTCTCCCTTACAACTACACCATACATATACACACTCTTGAGGGACTACAGGTCCCAGAACAACAACATTGCATCAGACTTACCACGCAGACTCCCTCTGCGACACATATCGGCCATTCACAACACAGCCAGTCACTGTTTCACCACGATTATCACAATAGATATGCCTCCATGCACATCCCAAGGAGCAAACACAGCGCCCCCTAGCTGCCACAGGGGTCACTGCATCACAGGGTACACAAAACATTGAAAAAAATCGACATGCTTCAGATTTAAAAATACTGCAATTCTCACATTCTGGGCTTTTTTTGTGTGAGTTTTTTACTATTTGTTTTCCATGGAAGTATTTTTCTCTATACCCTCTTCATGATGTGCAGTTACTATTCGTTTAGCTTTTGGTTAACTTCTGCTATATTTGTTTTGCTATGCAAGTAGCACTTAGAGATTATATGTAGGTTTTGCCTGTCGATTTCCTATATGTAGGAACTGTGGACATAGAATGATGCAGTCGCTATAAATGAACAGCTTCATATAATTATAGCACATTTATCAACCCGACATAAGGAGAAGATTCAATCTTGCACACGATGAACGTGTATGAAAGCTCATGTCTTACTAGCTCCTTCTGTATGTTTGATGAGCGCACTTGTATTTTTTGTTATGTTTAGTGTTGTCAGCACTTTGGTTATTTCGTGTCTTTGCATTCAGGAGGAGTCCATGCGATTCCAGCCATCTTCATAGATATAGCTCTGTCTAATAGTCTGGAAAGTTCAAGTGGAATCTTCAGATAACAGCTTTCCAAATTATTACAATTTTCCGGCACAGTCCCCAGCACTTTCTGTCCACAGAGGATACATCCATGTAGTGATACTGCAGTGGCTCCAAATGCAATGCCATCATAAGCAGCAGAACTCATGTATAAATCTGCTGGTGTGAACTTTGCCTGTAGCATGTTGACACTAATCCATTCATATATATGGGAAATAAAGAATTTCAATAGGACAGTCAATGAATGTGGAAACAGTCACAAATCAGGGTCCGCTGCACAAGAGTGCAGCAAATTGGCATAAGTCAAGACCTGAAGCTCAAGGTTTAATGGCTCGTGCATGTGATCAGAGGGCAGGACACTGGGATAATTCATGACTATTGTGTGGCTTGGTCAGGGGGTTTACATTCATTGCATTAGCCTCATATCCTCTGTTTGCAATGTCTTCTAATGTCCTGGCTGCACGTGGGAGGTATAATAATTATAGCAGAGCTTAACATGTGCAGAGATGGTGTTTGTTGTAATAAACGCAGCATTATCCAAGAACATAGGACTGCGAATAATAAACAGACCAGTGCGAGCTACATCTTAGGGTGTGACCTGGGAAAAGCTGGGATCACCAGGTCAATGGCGTCGTCTCTCTATCAAAAGTGTATTTTAAATGGCAGACATGACTAAGAGGGAGAATCTGTCAAACACAACAACACCCAAAAGCATAAGAGATATACATGGGTCAGCCAGAAAATGAAAACCAACTACATATTTTGTATGGGTCTCTCAAAATAAAAGCTCTGACCTGTTGATATATGGACTCAATAAATCCTCTACAGAGGTCTTGTGGTATCTGGCATCCAGAATCCATCAGTAGAACCTAAAAAGGGAACCTGTTAGGTTGAAAATTATATCTGATCTGCAAACGGGATGTTATAGAACAGGAGGAGCTCATCAGATTGGCATACATATTTGTGGGAAAAGTTTCAGTAAAATGTACATATTATTCAATGAAATCCCTGGTGTTTCTATGCATAAGTCTAGTGGGGGGTCCTACTCTATGTATTCCTTGTTTTAACTGTGCATGCAGAGATAGCTGTCAATCATTGTGTAGGACCACTTATGTAACAAGTATAATTCTGAGCAGCTTCTCCTTCTCTATACCATGCTGTCCACAAATCGGACTGCATGTATCAAGTAACAGGTTCCCTATAAGTTTAGTAAGGTGTGAGTTGCAGCCTCCATGGATCAGACTTGTTTTTTTCCAGCACATCACATAAATGATCTATTGGATCACCAAGACATTCACGTGAAGAGGTATGCTTGTACTATGCAGTGCTTAGGTAGATGGTACATGTTAAAGTAACATCCACCTGAATGCAAAGAAAGACCCAAGGCTGCCTAGCAGAGCATTGACGAGAAAAATATTTCACGGATAAAAACATTCCTAAACCAAGAATCTGCGAAAACCCTAGTCCATGCCCTCATCATCTCCCGCCTCGACTACTGTAACCTCCTGCTCTGTGGTCTCCCCTCTAACACTCTTGCACCCCTCCAATCTATTCTGAACTCAGCTGTCCGACTAATCCACCTGTCCCCCTGCTATTCCCCGGCCTCTCCCCTCTGTCAATCCCTTCACTGGCTCCCCATTCCCCAGATACTCCAATACAAAAGCCTAACCATGACATACAAAGCCATCCACAACCTGTCTCCTCCATACATCTGTGACCTCGTCTCCCGGTACTTTCCTGCACGCAACCTCCGATCCTCACAAGATCTCCTTCTCTACTCCCCTCTTATATCCTCTTCCCACAATCGCATACAAGATTTTTCTCGCGCATCACCCCTACTCTGGAACTCTCTACCACAACATACCAGGCTCTCACCTACCATCGAAACCTTCAAAAAGAACCTGAAGACCCACCTCTTCTGACAAGCCTATAGCCTGCAGTAACCACCGATCAACCAAACCACTGCGCAACCAGGTCTATCCTTACCTACTGTATCCTCACCCATCCCTTGTAGATTGTGAGCCCTCGCGGGCAGGGTCCTCTCTCCTCCTGTACCAGTTGTGACTTGTATTGTTCAAGATTATTGTACTTGTACCCCTCCTCACATGTAAAGCACCATGGAATCAATGGCGCTATAATAATAAATAATAACCAGCACTGTACTCCACCGGCTAGTTTATTCCCACAGTGCTTTCTGTTTCATGTGTAAGTGATGAACATATCCCGAGACAACTACATGATATAAAAGATAATGTATTTATTAGACCAGACTTGCTTCATCCATTGCTCCATGGTGACGTTTAGATACTTTGATAGCACGATTTTTTTAATGGGCAAATTTGATGCTCATTTTTGAGTAGATTAGCTGAATTGGACCTGAGGGGCCCTCACTCTCCGTAAGCATCAATAAGCCTTGGCTGTCCATGACCCAGTCACTGGTTAATTTGTTGTCCCTTGATCACTTGTTGGTAGGTAATAACCACTTCATACCAATACAACCCACAAGACAATTTTCACACTTCCATCAATTTAAACAAATGTCCGTTCACTATCTGCCTTGTAAACCCCACCCTTTAATAGGTTTTATCGTTATGAGATAATTAATGTCTTTACCTGTTTTAAAGAAAACTTTTTTCCATTTTAACGCTGGAAACGTACCGTAATTTGAATAACTATTGTAATAATTAGTATGTTGCCTTCATGCAGAAACTGATGCTGAAGTGTGCACTAACAACTGCTTAGATCTGTTCACCATACCTAATGTGCGGATCTACCAACTTCAAGTATTGTATTGGGGAAGCACAGTCGTGCAGCTCTACCTCTTACATAGCTGTACTGTCCTGCCGCGTTCCTACCCCTCAAGACTCCAATTGTGCTGTACTGTGTAAGATAATGTGAATAGTGTCATGCAGTTTTACATATATTTTGTCATGAGATATGGTAATGTATAGTGTAAGATAAGTATTGTTAGTATAGTAAGCATAGTGTGCAGCAAGAATATAGGGAATAAAATAAGATAAGTGATATAATAGATAGGTTAGGTTTAAGGACATAAGTTATAGTTTAGGATGAAGAGAATTGACTATAAAATAGTGTTTTGTAGAGAAGTTCTGCCTAGCAACAGACAGCAGGGTAAGTGAGAGTTAAGAGTTTGAACTACCCCACAGTGGGATGGGGTAGTGCCAGGGAAAGCAGACTACTTACTCATAGTCAGATAGGAGTTAGTTTGGAGGGTAACAAGTGTGCAATGCTGCTAAGGGGTGATCCACAGCTAAGAGACTGGAGCGAGATCCTAAAGAGAGTTACTGACGAGACAGAGCCCTTTCGGAAGGCATTATTAAATAAGAGGAGAAACCCGAGAGCTTGCTAGTGCTGAAAGTAACTGACCTACAGAGGACCGAGAGCGTGGGACTAGAGGGGGTCCCCAGCGGTAGCACGAAGGCATTCATAGCCATAGGAAGCTATAGTAGGCTTCTTAGTGTGAAGTTAACATGCTTAACCCCTTAAGGACCAGGGGTATTTCAGTTTTTATGTTTCCATTTTTGGCACCCTTTCTTCCTAGAGCCATAACTTTTTTTTATTTTCCATCAATATGGCCATGTGAGGGCTTGTTCTTTGCTGGACGAGTTGTGCTTTTGAACAACACCATTGCTTTTACCATATCAGGTACTGGAAAACGGGTAAAAAATTCTAAGTGCGATGAAATTGCATAGAAAGCGCAATTCCACAATTTATTTTTTTAGCATGTACAGTAAATGCTAAAACTGACCTGCATTATGATTCTCCAGGTCATTACGAGGTCACAGATACCAAACATATATAGGCTCTTTTTTATTTAAGTGGTGAAAAAAAAAATCCAAAGTTTGGAAAGAAAAAAAAAAAAGGAGCAATTTTCTGAGAACTGTGGAGTATACATTTTTTGGGATCTGGGGCAGGGTGAGGTCATACTTTTTGTTCGCCGGGCAGATGTTTTTGTTGACACACAACATTTTGATGTAGATACAATGTTTTTGTCGCAAGGGCGCAAGGCCACATAAAGTAACATCCATGTTGTGAATTCTGTGGCAGAGCTCCCTCCTGTGGTCACAAGTGGTACTTCGGCTGATTCTCTCTGTGAGCTTCCGTTGGTGGAGGAAAGTGGTGCTGCGGCTTCTGAGTTTCCTTCCTCAGGTGATGTGGTGGGGTCGTTGGGTGCTGCTCTGTTTAACTCCACCTAGTGCTTTGATCCTGGCCTCCAGTCAATGTTCTAGTATTGGACCTGTTTCCTCCTGGATCGTTCCTGTGGCCTGCTGCTCTGCATAGCTAAGTTCCGCTTTGCTATTTTGTTTGCTGTTTTTTCTGTCCAGCTTGTCTATTTGTTTTTTCCTGCTTGCTGGAAGCTCTGGGACGCAGAGGGTGTACCTCCGTGCCGTTAGTTCGGTACGGAGGGTCTTTTTGCCCCCTTTGCGTGGTTTTTGTAGGGTTTTGTGTTGACCGCAAAGTTACCTTTCCTATCCTCGCTCTGTTCAGAAAGTCGGGCCTCACTTTGCTAAATCTATTTCATCTCTACGTTTGTCTTTTCATCTTAACTCACAGTCATTATATGTGGGGGCTGCCTTTTCCTTTGGGGTATTTCTCTGAGGCAAGGTAGGCTTATTTTCTATCTTCAGGTTAGCTAGTTTCTCAGGCTGTGCCGAGTTGCATAGGGAGCGTTAGGCGCAATCCACGGCTGCCTCTAGTGTGGTTGGAGAGGATTAGGGATTGCGGTCAGCAGAGTTTCCACGTCTCAGAGCTCGTTCTATGTTTTTGGGTTATTGTCAGGTCACTGTATGTGTTCTGACCTCTATGTCCATTGTGGTACTGAATTACCTTTCACAACAGTACTGGAGGCCCAAAGTACTAATGATTCTCAATAGAGGGAAAAAAGAAGTTCTGAGACCATTTTCTTTTCTCTGCACTGTGTTTTGCCTTTTTTTTCCCCTAGACATTTGGGTGGTTCAGGACACAGGTGTAGCGATGGACATTAAAGGTCTGTCTTCATGTGTGGATCAGCTCACGGCAAGAGTACAAAATATTCAAGACTTTGTGGTTCAGAATTCTATGTTAGAACCGAGAATTCCTATTCCTGATTTGTTTTTTGGAGATAGAACTAAATTTCTGAGTTTCAAAAATAATTGTAAACTATTTCTGGCTTTGAAACCTCGCTCCTCTGGTGACCCAGTTCAACAAGTTAGGATCATTATTTCTTTTTTACGTGGCGACCCTCAGGACTGGGCATTTTCTCTTGCGTCAGGAGATCCTGCATTAAGTAATATCGATGCGTTTTTCCTGGCGCTCGGATTGCTGTACGATGAACCTAATTCAGTGGATCAGGCAGAGAAAAATTTGCTGGCTCTGTGTCAGGGTCAGGATGAGATAGAAGTATATTGTCAGAAATTTAGGAAGTGGTCCGTACTCACTCAATGGAATGAAGGTGCGCTCGCAGCTATTTTCAGAAAAGGTCTCTCTGAAGCCCTTAAGGATGTCATGGTGGGATTTCCTATGCCTGCTGGTCTGAATGAGTCTATGTCTTTAGCCATTCAGATCGGTCGACGCTTGCGTGAGCGTAAATCTGTGCACCATTTGGCGGTATTACCTGAGCTTAAACCTGAGCCTATGCAGTGCGATAGGACTTTAACCAGAGTTGAACGGCAAGAACACAGACGTCTGAATGGGCTGTGTTTCTACTGTGGTGATTCCACTCATGCTATCTCTGATTGTCCTAAGCGCACTAAGCGGTTCGCTAGGTCTGCCACCATTGGTACGGTACAGTCAAAATTTCTTCTGTTCGTTACCTTGATCTGCTCTTTGTCATCGTATTCTGTCATGGCATTTGTGGATTCAGGCGCTGCCCTGAATTTGATGGACTTGGAGTATGCTAGGCGTTGTGGGTTTTTCTTGGAGCCCTTGCAGTGTCCTATTCCATTGAGAGGAATTGATGCTACGCCTTTGGCCAAGAATAAGCCTCAGTACTGGACCCAGCTGACCATGTGCATGGCTCCTGCACATCAGGAGGTTATTCGCTTTCTGGTGTTGCATAATCTGCATGATGTGGTCGTGTTGGGGTTGCCATGGCTACAAGTCCATAATCCAGTATTAGATTGGAAATCCATGTCTGTGTCCAGCTGGGGTTGTCAGGGGGTACATGGTGATGTCCCATTTCTGACTATTTCGTCATCCACCCCTTCTGAGGTTCCAGAGTTCTTGTCTGATTACCGGGATGTATTTGATGAGCCCAAGTCCGATACCCTACCTCCGCATAGGGATTGTGATTGTGCTATCGATTTGATTCCTGGTAGTAAATTCCCAAAAGGTCGACTGTTTAATTTATCTGTGCCTGAGCACGCCGCTATGCGGAGTTATGTGAAGGAGTCCTTGGAGAAGGGGCATATTCGCCCGTCATCGTCGCCATTAGGAGCAGGGTTCTTTTTTGTAGCCAAGAAGGATGGTTCACTGAGACCTTGTATAGATTACCACCTTCTAAATAAGATCACGGTTAAATTTCAGTACCCCTTGCCGTTGTTATCTGATTTGTTTGCTCGGATTAAGGGGGCTAGTTGGTTCACCAAGATAGATCTTCGTGGTGCGTATAATCTTGTGCGTATTAAGCGAGGCGATGAATGGAAAACTGCATTTAATACGCCCAAGGGCCATTTTGAGTATCTAGTAATGCCATTCAGACTTGCCAATGCTCCATCAGTGTTTCAGTCCTTTATGCATGACATCTTCCGAGAGTACCTGGATAAATTCCTGATTGTGTAGTTGGATGACATTTTGATCTTCTCGGATGATTGGGAGTCTCATGTGAAGCAGGTCAGAACGGTGTTTCAGGTCCTGCGTGCTAATTCTTTGTTTGTGAAGGGATCAAAGTGTCTCTTTGGTGTTCAGAAGGTTTCATTTTTGGGGTTCATCTTTTCCCCTTCTACTATCGAGATGGACCCTGTTAAGGTCCAAGCCATCCATGATTGGACTCAGCCGACATCTTTGAAAAGTCTGCAAAAGTTCCTGGGCTTTGCTAATTTTTATCGTTGCTTCATCTGCAATTTTTCTAGCATTGCTAAACCATTGACCGATTTGACCAAGAAGGGTGCTGATGTGGTCAATTGGTCTTCTGCTGCTGTGGAAGCTTTTCAAGAGTTGAAGCGTCGTTTTTCTTCTGCCCCTGTGTTGTGTCAACCAGATGTTTCGCTTCCGTTCCAGGTCAAGGTTGATGCTTCTGAGATTGGAGCAGGGGCTGTTTTGTCGCAGAGAAGTTCTGATTGCTCGGTGATGAAACCATGCGCCTTCTTTTCCAGGAAGTTTTCGCCTGCTGAGCGAAATTATGATGTGGGCAATCGAGAGTTGCTGGCCATGAAGTGGGCATTCGAGGAGTGGCGTCATTGGCTTGAAGGAGCTAAGCATCGCGTGGTGGTCTTGACTGATCATAAGAACTTGACTTATCTCGAGTCTGCCAAGCGGTTGAATCCTAGACAGGCTCGTTGGTCGTTGTTTTTTGCCCGTTTTGACTTTGTGATTTCGTACCTTCCGGGCTCTAAAAATGTGAAGGCGGATGCTCTGTCTAGGAGTTTTGTGCCCGACTCTCCGGGTTTATCTGAGCCGGCGGGTATCCTCAAAGAGGGAGTAATTGTGTCTGCCATCTCCCCTGATTTGCGGCGGGTGCTGCAAAAATTTCAGGCTAATAAACCTGATCGTTGCCCAGCGGAGAAACTGTTTGTCCCTGATAGGTGGACGAATAAAGTTATCTCTGAGGTTCATTGTTCGGTGTTGGCTGGTCATCCTGGAATCTTTGGTACCAGAGAGTTAGTGGCTAGATCCTTTTGGTGGCCATCTCTGTCGCGGGATGTGCGTACTTTTGTGCAGTCCTGTGGGATTTGTGCTTGGGCTAAGCCCTGCTGTTCTCGTGCCAGTGGGTTGCTTTTGCCCTTGCCGGTCCCGAAGAGGCCTTGGACACATATCTCTATGGATTTTATTTCAGATCTTCCCGTCTCTCAAAAGATGTCAGTCATTTGGGTGGTCTGTGATCGCTTCTCTAAGATGGTTCATTTGGTACCCTTGTCTAAATTACCTTCCTCCTCTGATTTGGTGCCATTGTTCTAACAGCATGTGGTTTGTTTACTTGGCATTCCAGAGAATATCGTTTCTGACAGAGGTTCCAAGTTTGTTTCGAGGTTTTGGCGAGCCTTTTGTGGTAGGATGGGCATTGACTTGTCTTTTTCCTCGGCTTTCCATCCTCAGACTAATGGCCAGACCGAACGAACCAATCAGACCTTGGAAACATATCTGAGATGCTTTGTTTCTGCTGATCAGGATGACTGGGTGTCCTTTTTGCCTTTGGCTGAGTTCGCCCTTAATAATCGGGCCAGCTCGGCTACCTTGGTGTCGCCGTTTTTCTGCAACTCTGGGTTCCATCCTCGTTTCTCTTCAGGGCAGGTTGAGTCTTCGGACTGTCCTGGTGTGGATACTGTGGTGGACAGGTTGCAGCAGATTTGGACTCATGTAGTGGACAATTTGACCTTGTCCCAGGAGAAGGCTCAACGTTTCGCTAATCACAGACGCTGCGTGGGTCCCCGACTTCGTGTTGGGGATTTGGTTTGGTTATCTTCTCGTCATATTCCTATGAAGGTTTCCTCTCCTAAGTTTAAACCTCGTTTCATTGGTCCGTATAGGATTTCTGAGGTTCTTAATCCTGTGTCTTTTCGTCTGACCCTTCCAGATTCTTTTTCCATACATAACGTATTCCATAGGTCATTGTTGCGGAGATACGTGGCACCTATGGTTCCATCTGTTGATCCTCCTGCCCCGGTTTTGGTGGAGGGGGAGTTGGAGTATATTGTGGAGAAGATTTTGGATTCTCGTGTTTCAAGACGGAAACTCCAGTATTTGGTTAAGTGGAAGGGTTATGCTCAGGAAGATAATTCCTGGGTCTTTGCCTCTGATGTCCATGCTCCCGATCTTGTTCGTGCCTTTCATATGGCTCATCCTGGTCGTCCTGGGGGCTCTGGTGAGGGTTCGGTGACCCCTCCTCAAGGGGGGGGTACTGTTGTGAATTCTGTGGCAGAGCTCCCTCCTGTGGTCACAAGTGGTACTTCGGCTGATTCTCTCTGTGAGCTTCCGTTGGTGGAGGAAAGTGGTGCTGCGGCTTCTGAGTTTCCTTCCTCAGGTGATGTGGTGGGGTCGTTGGGTGCTGCTCTGTTTAACTCCACCTAGTGCTTTGATCCTGGCCTCCAGTCAATGTTCTAGTATTGGACCTGTTTCCTCCTGGATCGTTCCTGTGGCCTGCTGCTCTGCATAGCTAAGTTCCGCTTTGCTATTTTGTTTGCTGTTTTTTCTGTCCAGCTTGTCTATTTGTTTTTTCCTGCTTGCTGGAAGCTCTGGGACGCAGAGGGTGTACCTCCGTGCCGTTAGTTCGGTACGGAGGGTCTTTTTGCCCCCTTTGCGTGGTTTTTGTAGGGTTTTGTGTTGACCGCAAAGTTACCTTTCCTATCCTCGCTCTGTTCAGAAAGTCGGGCCTCACTTTGCTAAATCTATTTCATCTCTACGTTTGTCTTTTCATCTTAACTCACAGTCATTATATGTGGGGGCTGCCTTTTCCTTTGGGGTATTTCTCTGAGGCAAGGTAGGCTTATTTTCTATCTTCAGGTTAGCTAGTTTCTCAGGCTGTGCCGAGTTGCATAGGGAGCGTTAGGCGCAATCCACGGCTGCCTCTAGTGTGGGAGGATTAGGGATTGCGGTCAGCAGAGTTTCCACGTCTCAGAGCTCGTTCTATGTTTTTGGGTTATTGTCAGGTCACTGTATGTGTTCTGACCTCTATGTCCATTGTGGTACTGAATTACCTTTCACAACACATCCAGCCAGGACCCATCTTTTCCTGTAAAGTGCCAGGGAGTTATGGAGCAGCAGTTCGTCCATGGCTACCGCTCTAGGTCATTTTACATAGTGATAAAATAATGGAAAGAACTGGGTCTGCACAGCGCTCTACTGTGTGGGTAATGATGAAAACAAACAGTAAATTGTGTGCAGGACCAGAGTAGATGAAATAATAAATAAAATAACTTTTATTTAATACAGGTTAAAAAAATATGTTTCCAACACAACAGACAGATTGGAGGGAAACCCACCTTAATAAAGATAAGAGAGGTGACCGGGAAATCCACCAGAAGGGTCCGTTTACCCAGACTGACCAGCTGCAAGATAAGTAAACTTTGTAGGTTACCTAAATGACTGTTTACACAGGCCGACCAAATCAAATATTGTTCTCTGAGCGAATTACACTAGATCAGTGGTGGTGAACCTTTTAGAGACGAGTGCCCAAACGGCAATCCAAAACCCACTTATTTATTGCAAAATGCCAACATGGCAATTTAACCTGAATACTGAGGTTTTAGATTACAAAAACAACTTGTACATTAGGCTAGGTTCACATTGCGTTAGGGCAGTCTGCTAAGCGCATAGCGCTACGGACTGCGCTAACGTAATGTCCCAAAAGGAATCGCGTTTGCTGCAAGCAGCGTTCGAGGTCCGTCACTCAAATGATGGCACATCGCGTTCGCCATTACAAGCAATGGCGGCGTTAACGGACTACGTTACACCGCATTATGCCGCGGTGTAACGTAGTCCGTTAAACGGGTTCACATAACGCAATGTGAACCAAGCCTTAGCAAGCTATACAGTCTATAGCAAAGAGCTTGTATGCACTGCACTCCAAGCTTAAGATACTAACCACCAATTGCAGTGGGGGTCTGTTCTTGAGAATGGAGAGGATTTTGAATCAAAAGTAAAATTGCAAAGTTGTTTGTTTTTACAACCAGTTTGGCGCACCCCCATGGGGCCTTGGGGTACTCGGTACCGGGTCCTGCGGTTCACAGGGGGATGTCATGGTGGCTGACCCAGTCCGTGGCCCTGGGACGTCAGTGTAAAAGGAAAAGGTCTTTAAAGGGGAAATGTTCGCGATGCCACCTGTGGTATTCGGTCAGGGAGACCGACGCTGCTTTAAGGGGTCCACTGGGGTGATGTTATGGCAACTAGATGGTATACCTTCCCACAGGTGAAGTATGTCCCCAGGGCTTCCCAGTATGTGGATGGTGGATGGTGAATGGTGAGAGGCACAGAGAAGAAAGAGGACACAAGGTTGCAGTCTCTTTACCTTTACTGAAGACTTCACCATCCACAGTCCAGGGCACCAGATCACAGGGCAGGCAGAGTCCGGCCGGTTTGGAGGCAAGTCCAGAGTCCCTCTATCCAGGTGAAAATCAGTAGCCTTCCCTTGCGCTGTATTGGTGTAGTCCCTTACTGCATTAATTTCACATAAGGTCCTCACAGATGTAATGTCTCTCTCTCTGTCCCCCATGGTCGGATAGGACATAACCCGTATGACTGGTGGCTTGTGGCTGTTTATAAGGACTCTAGCCTGCCCCAGCCTTCATAGGCTGCCACAGTGCCTCCTGTCTGTAGGACGGACAGGTAACTTGCAATTAGCTGTCCTGCCGGTCTTTGGAGCAAAGCATAAAGGTCCTTACTCCCTCGGTGTTCCGGCTACCGGACTTCTGCAGCTCAGAAGGAGGCAGCCTGTGCAGGGCTGGTCCCTTTCTGGTATCCTCTCCTTTGCTCTGACTTCCTTTATGCTCTCTGCAATCTGTTCGGCTTTCTATCCGTCTGTTTCCTAGGAGCTGCAGCACTTTAGGCCACAGGGCTCCTCTCCTTCCTTTCCTTCTGTCTTTCTGACAGGAACTGAACTCCTTCCCTCCAGATCAAGATGTTCTTATAGGGGAGTTCACTTTAAACAGGCTTAGAGCTCCCCCTTCTGGTCTGGAGTGTGAACATGTTGCATGCATTGTGTTACCTGACAAAGAGTTCTTCTTCATTGCCTCCAAACGTAGCATCACTCTCCTTGAGAGGAAAGCAATACCACTGCGACGTCCAGGACCCTGGGGCACCGCATATTTGCAATTGTAGCCATTTAGCATGATGAAAATAACCCTTTATGCCAGGGATGTCAAACTCAAATACACAGAGGGCCAAAGTTAAAAGCTTGCACAAAGTCACTGGCCAACCTTGATATTTGTTAAAAAAAGGTCTACCATTGAGGAAGTTTTTCCTTATCAAATAAAATTAACTTTTGGAATTATAGTGGAATAATACAGTATACTATGTTATGTAAGAGCAGTAAAAAGCATATAGCCCAATGGCATAATTTAAAGGAAACCTGTCAGCAGGATTGTGCATAGTAACCTACACACAGTGTCAGGTCGGCACCGTTGTACTGAAGAAAATGATACCTTGGTTGATGAAATCCATCTTGTGGCTGTTTCTTAATCTTTATTTTCAGTTTTGTGCTAATAACATGTGTGAGCAGGCACCATCTATAAGTACAAGTTAAACTGGGATCACCTAATGCATATAAAAAGTAGTCACAGAGAATTAAAGAAAAAGCATATGCATGAAAAAGCAGGGATCACCAGAGTAAAGTACAATACAAAAAAATTATTTTATTGGGAATCACCACATACAAATCAATTTCAAAACATTTAAAAGTCCCAACTTGGACAGGAATCAAAGAAAGTATGGGTCATACAATGGTGAGTATAATACTCCAAACACTACTACATTCCACGGTGCTTAGTATAACAAATCCACTCAGTGTCTTATTGCCCTTGACACAGTGTAAAACAACTAGAGATATAACTAATCCAGGTTATAGAATGTATACATGCTGCTATCAAAAATAATAATAACAACATCTAATCAAAACCATAAATCCCACATATCATAGGATTTTTTAGTTAAACAAGAATGCAATAACCTGTAAAAGGGCAAAACAGGCAAAAAAGTAGACATAGAGGTAATTACTTCAAAGAGGCCATGATGGTGGTGGAACAGATACTTCACCCTGATCTAGGATGTCAGTCGCCCCCCATGAAGTGAAGCAGTCAGGCAAGGTAGGTACTAGACCCACGCGTATCGACACACAGAAGTGTCTTTCTCAATGTCAATAGTGATGTGGACTCAATTTATGTATATATATAGACTATATATAAACTATAATTGCTAAATCCTACCAGCTGTGCGGCGGCGGTCATCGGAGAGATTATACGGCAAGACGGCGTCCCGTCATCAGTATTGTCATCAGTATTTTTTATTAATTTCATATTTTTTAAAACATTTTTTTTTTACTTTTGCCATGCTTCAATAGCCTCCATGGGAGGCTAGAAGCTGGCACAACTGGATTGGCTCAGCTACATAGCAGCGATCATCAGATCGCTCCTATGTAGCTGAATTGCAGGCTTGCTATGAGCGCCGACCACAGGGTGGCGCTCACAGCAAGCAGGCATCAGTAACCATAGAGGTCTCAAGGAGACCTCTGGTTACTATGACGACGCATCGCTGACCCCCAATCATGTGACGGGGGCCAGCGATGCGAGCATTTCCGGCCGCGCGACCGGAAGCGGTAGTTAAATGCCGCTTTCAGCGTTTCACAGCGGCATTTAACTAGTTTTATAGCGGTGGGTGGATCGCGATTCCACTTGCCGCTATTGCGCGCACATGTCAGCTGTTCAAATCAGCTGACATGTCGCAGCTTTGATGTGGGCTTACCGCCGGAGCCCACATCAAAGCAGGGGATCTGACCTCGGACGTACTATCCCGTCCGAGGTCAGAAAGGGGTTAAAATCCACATGTTTCCGACTTTCTGCACTTGGGTATCCTCCCACCACCCCATAAAGAGGTTTGCATAGGAGGGTGTGCATCTGGCCCCCATGGCAGTCCCAGATACTTGTTTATAAAAGACCCTGTCAAATACAAAATAGCTTTTTTCAAGTACCACTCTCAGTAGATCTAAAATGAACGAGTCATGACCCCTGTCCCCAGTTGTATGAAGATCCAAAAAATACGAGACTGCTTTAATACCTATATTATGAGTGATGCTGGTATATAGGGCCTCTACATCAAGAGTAGCCAGGATGACATTATCAGGCAGTTCCATAAGGTCCAACTGTTGTATCAAATGTGATGAATCCCATATATAGGAGTCCAATGTGTGAACAACTGGCTGTAGGAAAAAGTCCAAGTAAATGCAGGGTCTCTCACATAAACCCAAAATCCCTGCCACTATTGGTCTACCTGGGGGTTTTGTCATGGATTTATGGACTTTGGGCAACATGTAGAAAGTTGGTACTATAGGGTGCTTTGTTGTTAAAAAGTCCAATTCTTTCTTATTGATGATCCCGTGATGAAAAGCCATTGAAAGTAGTCCATCCAATTGAGATATAAAGACTATGGTCGGGTCTGAGGGTAGCGCCTGATAGTGTCGAGTGTTAGTTAGTTGGCGTTTAGCTTCTGCACTATATAAGTCCTTGCACCAGAGGACTATATTCCTCCTTTTATCAGCTTCTTTGATCTCAAAGAGATCATTGTTCTTGAGTCTGGACAGTCTCTCCTCCTAAGGGTACCGTCACACAGTGGCATTTTGATCGCTACGACGGCACGATTTGTGACGTTCCAGCGATATACTTACGCTCTCACTGTGTCTGACACGCTACTGCGTTCAGGGACCCCGCTGAGAATCGTACGTCGTAGCAGATCGTTTGAAATTTTCTTTCGTCGTCAAGTGTCCCGCTGTGGCAGCATGATCGCATCGTGTAACAAAGGTGTGCACGATATTGTATACGATGTGCGCATAGTAACCAACAGCTTCTACATTGCAAACACGTCATGAAATTATCGCTCCAGCGTCGTGCATTGCAAAGTGTGACTGCAGTCTACGACGCTGGAGCGATAATGGTGCGATGCTGGAGCGTCACGGATCGTGTCGTCGTAGCGACCAAAGTGCCACTGTGAGACGGCACCCTTAGGCCGGAGTCACACTACAGCGAGATACGGCCGAGTCTCCCAGGTTAAAAACAAGCTCTGGCACCAGCACTCCGGAGCGAACGTGCGGCTAAATGTATTGCTATGCGGCCGCACGCTCCGCTCTGGAGTGCCGGTGCCAGAGCTTGGTTTTAACCTGCGAGACTCGGTCCACCGGTGGGCTACGGCATAGTGGTGATCTACCACCTCCAAAGAGGGAGGGGTTTCATTCAGGAATCCGGGATAGTGCCCAAGGTTCGGGTTGACAGAAGTGAAGTGGAGTCTCACCTTGGAAGGGGACATCCGGACCGAGACTTGCGCCCCGGATATCCGATGACTTACACCCGTCACTGGGGGGATAAAGGTTGGTATGCTTGAAACGTTAAGAGGTGTACGCCATTAACAGCGCCACCTAGTGTCAAGGAAACGACCCCGACCACTACAGCTGTTGAACCACCGAGGGTCCTGCAAGTTAACATCACCACTATTGTATATCCAGCTACCACTGTAGTGGATACAGAACTAACTCCCGTGGTGGCTCGTGCTTCAGCTGCCCTTGAGCGGAACATTTTGGGTACGCAGACCCCCATCTGGAGTGAGGGAGCCCCTTATGTAGTACCTGGTAGCCGCCAGTATCCAACTGGGCTACCCCCACCGATGCTACCCCCAGTGTGGAACCAATAAACCTCGAAGACCTGAAAATTGTATATAGTTTCTAAAAACTTTTCCTTGTTTTTGCTGCTTTAAAACCCGTCTAGGGTTATTCCTTAAAGGGGTCCCGCGTTAAAGGGATCCTCAATTTTGCACAAAGTTTCATCATTGTTTTAAAAGAACTGCAGAATCATGAACTGTGCATGATCACAAACTGTCCACTGTATATAGTTTGCACCTTCTTAAAGGTGCTCTCTACTGGTTTTACAAGAAGAAGCTTTTGCGAAGAGACTGTTCCTGATGACATCGTGAAAGTATCTATTGTTTTAAAGTTAATAAGTGACTTATGTATTGATACTTTGCACTACCTCAGAGAAAGACTTGAGTTTCCTCTTAAAGGGAATGTTGAAGTATTGCACTGTGCTAAAGAGTTAATATGATAGATAGTAAGTTAACGCAATAAAGTTAGTAATTTAGGTCAGAATAGTAATAATGTTTACATAGCAGATAGTGTGTAGCTAGAAGGTTAGCTAGTGATAAAATGTTAAATGATGTACTTTAAATAAAATAGAGGTTTTAGGGAAGGAAATGCAGTAGACCCATGGGGGTAGACAGATAGTTCTGCATGTGTAGAAGAGAGATAAGGAAACTGGTGATTAGCACCTTAAGGGTTTAATAATAGTATACCCTTAGAGGGTACCTGCACTTAGTAGATAGAATACTTGTATGGGTAATTACGGTATGTTCCACAGTTAGATAGTAATTGTTTTCTATTTGTCTTTAAAAGTTGTGCGCACAATGTAAATATGTTATTGTTTGCAACGTTCAAGTGTTCTCACCTCCCATAAAGGGAAGCCTAGTATATATTAACTTGTTTTATAGCATTTCAAAAATTTTGCATGTCTTTTGCTGATGCATTATTATTATTATTATTATTATTTATTATTATAGCGCCATTTATTCCATGGCGCTTTACATGTGAGGAGGGGTATACATAATAAAACAAGTACAATAATCTTGAAAAATACAAGTCACAACTGGTACAGGAGGAGAGAGGACCCTGCCCGCGAGGGCTCACAATCTACAAGGGATGGGTGAGGATACAGTAGGTGAGGGTAGAGCTGGCCGTGCAGCGGTTTGGTCAATCGGTGGTTACTGCAGGTTGTAGGCTTGTCGGAAGAGGTGGGTCTTCAGGTTCTTTTTGAAGGTTTCGATGGTAGGCGAGAGTCTGATATGTTGTGGTAGAGCATTCCAGAGTAGGGGGGATGCACGAGAGAAATCTTGTATGCGATTGTGGGAAGAGGAGATAATAGGGGAGTAGAGAAGGAGATCTTGTGAGGATCGGAGGTTGCGTGCAGGAAAGTACCGGGAGACGAGGTCACAGATGTATGGAGGAGACAGGTTGTGGATGGCTTTATATGTCATGGTTAGGCTTTTGTACTGGAGTCTCTGGGTGATGGGGAGCCAGTGCAGGGATTGACAGAGGGGAGAGGCCGGGGAATAGCGGGGGGACAGGTGGATTAGTCGGGCAGCAGAGTTTAGAATAGATTGGAGGGGTGCAAGAGTGTTAGAGGGGAGGCCACAGAGCAGGAGGTTACAGTAGTCAAGGCGGGAGATGATGAGGGCATGGACTAGGGTTTTTGCAGATTCTTGGTTTAGGAATGTGCGGATCCGTGAAATATTTTTGAGTTGGAGGCGGCAGGAAGTGGAAAGGGTTTGGATATGTGGTTTAAAGGAGAGATCAGTGTCAAGGATTACCCCAAGACAGCGGGCTTGTGGGACTGGGGAGAGTGGGCAGCCGTTTACTGTAATGGATAGGTTCGTTGGGGAGATCGCGTGAGATGGGGAAAGATGATGAATTCTGTTTTGTCCATGTTAAGTTTTAGAAATCTAGTGGAGAAGAAGGATGAAATAGCAGACAGACATTGAGGGATTCTGGTTAGTAGGGAGGTGATATCTGGTCCAGAGATGTAGATCTGTGTGTCGTCAGCATAGAGATGATACTGAAAGCCGTGAGATTCTATGAGCTGTCCCAGGCCAAAGGTGTAGATGGAGAAGAGCAGGGGTCCTAGAACTGAACCTTGCGGGACTCCGACAGATAGGGGGCGAGGTGAGGAGGTGGTGTGTGAGTGGGAGACGCTGAATGTACGGTCAGTTAGGTATGATGAGATCCAGGATAGGGCCAATTCTGTGATGCCAAGGGATGAGAGGGTCTGCAGCAGCAGGGAATGGTCCACTGTGTCAAAGGCAGAGGACAGGTCCAGGAGGAGGAGGACAGAGTAGTGTCGCTTGCTCTTGGCGGTTAATAGGTCATTGGTGACCTTAGTTAGGGCAGTTTCAGTGGAGTGGTGTGACCGGAAGCCTGATTGAAAGCGGTCGAAGAAGGAGCAGGAAGATAGATGGGAGGACAGTTCAATATGGACATGTTGTTCCAGTAGTTTTGAGGCAAAGGGGAGAAGTGATATAGGGCGATAGCTAGATACAGAGGATGGGTCAAGAGAGGGCTTTTTGAGGATAGGTGTGATTGTGGCATGTTTAAAGCTTGAGGGGAAAATGCCAGTTGTTAGTGATAGGTTAAAGAGATGGGTTAGGGTTGGGATGAAGACTGTGGTGAGGTTTGGGATGAAGTGGGATGGGAGTGGGTCAAGTGCACAGGTGGTGAGATGCGATCTTGAGAGTAGAGTGGAGAGTCCGTCTTCTGTAATGGTGGAGAAGTTGGTTTTGGAGGTGGAGGGCTGGGTAGTTGGGAGGAAGGGTTCTGGGGGTTGTTTACTAAAATTGTCTCTGATGTTCTCAATTTTCTGCTTGAAAAATGAGGCGAAGTCTTCAGCTGAGATGAGTGGGGAGGGAGGAGGTGCTGGGGGACGGAGGAGAGAGTTGAAGGTGTTGAATAACTGTTTGGGGTTGTGAGACAGGGAGGATATGAGAGATGAGAAGTAGGTTTGTTTTGCTGTGGCGAGCATGGTTTTGAAAGCAGTGAGGGACTGTTTGAATGCGATGAAGTGCTCGATGGAGTGGGATCTTTTCCATCTGCGCTCAGCAGCTCTGGAGGCTCGCCTCAGTTCTTTTGTCATGCTGGTGTGCCAGGGTTGTCTGTTGATTTTGCGAGCTTTGGTATGTGTGAGAGGGGCAAGAGATTCCAAAGCTGCAGCTATTGTGGTGTTATATAGAGTGGCAGCATCATCCGCATTGTGTAGGGAGCTTATGTCTGTGAGAGGGAGGAGGGATTCAGAGAGTGAGTGAAGATCAAGGTGTTTAAGATTTCTGCGAGGGTGTGAGAGTTTGTGGGGTGGGGGTTGTAGACAAGGAGTGGAAAGGGAAGAGAATGTAAGTAGGTTGTGGTCAGAAAGAGGAAGAGGTGAGTTTGAGAGGTTAGATAGGGAGCAGAGGCGGGTGAGAATGAGGTCCAGTGTGTGACCATCTTTGTGGGTGGCTGTAGAAGACCATTGAGTGAGGCCAAAGGAGGAAGTGAGAGATAGAAGTTTAGTGGCAGCTGAGAGGGAAGTGTCAATGGGGATGTTGAAGTCGCCCATGATGATAGTGGGGATGTCAGCGGCGAGGAAGAGGAGTAGCCAGGTGGTGAAGTGGTCGAAGAAGGTGGTGGCTGGCCCTGGGGGACGGTAGATGACAGCCAGTTGGAGGTTGGAGGGGGAGTAGATGCGCACAGAGTGCACCTCAAAGGAAGGGAGGATAACAGAGGGTGGCAGTGGGATTGGGGTGAAGGAGCAGTTATCTGACAGGAGAAAACCAACTCCTCCGCATTGCTGGTTTCTTTTTCCCAGTCCGGAAGTACTGGATTTAACGGGTGGATTCCAGCCAGCTCCAGACTGTGGCCTGTGGAAGATGAGGGTACACGGAGTTGCGCCTGCATCCCATGCGGCAGCATCCCAAGAAAGAGACTTTGAAAGGAATTGTGTTGCAGTGAGTGAGCAACGAAGTCATAGCAACAAGAGAGGAACATCAGTGGGAGACCAGCTAGAAGCAGGCTGCCTCCTTCTGAAGTGCACTACCGGTAGCCAGAACACCGAGGGAGTAAGGATCTCTATGCCGTTACTTCAGAGACTATATAACATAGAAGTCTAGTACTCAACTTCAGTAACCGTAGAAACGATTTTATTGGTAGCACAAGAAACGTTTCAGTCCCTTGGGACTTTCATCAGTCACTACAACAACATAAAAAAGAATATAACAAAAAAAGAAGTACATCCTGTACAAAAATAACTAAAGCATATACGGGAAACCACTGGGTAAATCTGACAGGGAGAAGGACTTGGGGATCCTAGTTAATGACAAACTTACCTGGAGCAGCCAGTGCCAGGCAGCAGCTGCCAAGGCAAACAGGATCATGGGGTGCATTAAAAGAGGTCTGGATACACATGATGAGAGCATTATACTGCCTCTGTACAAATCCCTAGTTAGACCGCACATGGAGTACTGTGTCCAGTTTTGGGCACCGGTGCTCAGGAAGGATATAATGGAACTAGAGAGAGTACAAAGGAGGGCAACAAAATTAATAAAGGGGATGGGAGAACTACAATACCCAGATAGATTAACGAAATTAGGATTATTTAGTCTAGAAAAAAGACGACTGAGGGGCGATCTAATAACCATGTATAAGTATATAAGGGGACAATACAAATATCTCGCTGAGGATCTGTTTATACCAAGGAAGGTGACGGGCACAAGGGGGCATTCTTTGCGTCTGGAGGAGAGAAGGTTTTTCCACCAACATAGAAGAGGATTCTTTACTGTTAGGGCAGTGAGAATCTGGAATTGCTTGCCTGAGGAGGTGGTGATGGCGAACTCAGTCGAGGGGTTCAAGAGAGGCCTGGATGTCTTCCTGGAGCAGAACAATATTGTATCATACAATTATTAGGTTCTGTAGAAGGACGTAGATCTGGGTATTTATTATGATGGAATATAGGCTGAACTGGATGGACAAATGTCTTTTTTTCGGCCTTACTAACTATGTTACTATGTTACTATGTTACTATATACAAAAGAGATACAAATAAACAGACAAGGTAAACTTGAAGTTTAGGTCATAACTAGAGGCAACGCATATATCGTTTGTAGATATGTAAAAGAGGAAATGATAGCAAATAACCCAGCTGGGTGTCGATATGATAAAAGAACGTGACTAGGCCCGGGGACGGGACAAAGTAGATAGATAGGAACAAGGATGAACATATCGTGCCTATGAGGGCCAATCATGAAAGTGGAACTGAGCTGAGTCAGATAGAAAACAACCAGGCAGGGTGTAAGTACAATGAATAATTGTGAAAGAGCCAGTGGGCTGAGCAGAGCAAATAGGTACAATGAACAGGTAGAGAAGATGGACACACATACCGTGCCTATGAAGGCCAATAGGGCCAGTAGGAATGAGCTGAAAGAGATGTAGCTGACTATGGCGCCTAAAATGAGAGGGGAGCAAAAAGGCATATGAGAGCCAGATAACGGCAGGGAATGGGGAAACCGGGGGAAACCCCCTAATACTTACATAGGTAGAACGCTCTAATAGCGTAGATGGAGTAAGAAAAAAGGCTGTGGAAAAGACACAGAAGTGAATATAACATACGTGTAAGGATGAGGAAGAGTGGTAAAAAATGGATATGACTAATAATGATACCTTGAGAGCACAGGGAATGTGGTGGGGAATGACCACCTGTCGGGTAAGACACCCACAATGCTGGAGGAGAACAAGGGGAGAAGGCATAAGTATGGACCAGGGAGAGAGGAATACCGGTGGAGCAGAGAAAGATTACGTGAAGATGCTGGATGGGGAGGGGAAGACGAACCACCTCTAGACACGGCGTCCACCGCAAGTCTGTGTGGTAGAGGAGGACGCCGATCTAAATAGCGCCAAAAGCCCGCGCCGAAAGCAAGGGGGCGGGGACTCGTGACCGGAAGTGACGTAGCGCCGTCAGATGTGGAGCGGAAGAAGATGGTGATGCGGTTCACCAGTGTGTGCGTTCCACATCAGTAGCCAGCGCATACAGAATCGGAGGCCTAATGGAGTGGAGAGGGTATCTGAACAGAGGAAGCAGATGATAGGCGGGGATATATAATATAGAAGGGGTTATGTGTTAGAGGAAGGACGGAGAAGGAAAAGAAGGACCACATAAAACAGGGGGGGAGAGACAAAAACAGAAGAATGTGAGAAGAACGACCATTATATTGAGATGGACAATATTGATAGTAGTGCTGACGAGTGGAGTAGTGCCTGTAAAGAAGAAAACAAAAAGCACAAAATTGTACATTGCAGCAGTGGGTACAAAAACTGTAGCCGTAAGATAGGTGAACTAATGGTGCCTAGAAGGAGCCGTGATGAGTAATCCTCCAGTAGGTATCGGATGGCAGAAACAAATCAGGTGAAAGGTATAGTGTGCCCAGCAAATTAATAGAGACGATTCTAAAGAGAATGAAAACACGTATTAATCATAAGGTACAAAATGCAAAAACCACAGATCCGTATCACATTAGGCAGAGTAAATACATTAACTAAAGGCCGACAGCTCATATTCTCTATTAAGGCCCTTAGGTGTTAACGTATCAAGTGTGTGGATCCAATATGCCTCCTGTCTTTTAAGGGTGAGGATCCTGTTACCACCCCGACGTGGTAGTGGTACCTGTTCTAGAATGAGGAATTTTAACTGGGAGATATTGTGTCCCGCAGCTGCAAAATGATGAGGTATTGGGAGAAGGAGGTTATTGCAGCGGATCGTGGACTTATGTTTCGACACCCTATCACAAATGGATTGAGATGTTTCACCTACATAAAGTAAGCCGCAAGGGCATTTTAAGACATAGACCACATATGACGAGTTGCAAGTGAAAAAACCATGGATTTTGAATTCCTTACCCGAGCGTGGATGTGTGATGGTGTCACCTTTGAGAACATTGTTGCATTGTGCACAATGTAAGCACGGGAAGGTACCTCTTCTTGGAGCATTGAGAAAAAGTTGTCTTGTGACAGTACTAGGGCCTATATCTGCTTTGACCAGGGTGTCTTCTATGTTATATATATATTGATGGTTTGGGAACCTAAGTCTTAGCACCGGTTTTTGTAGCTGTGCACACGGTGTTTTCTCTCCACGTGTAGTTACTTCAGAGACTGGCAGGACAGTTGATTCCACGTTGGCTGCCCGACCATATACCCAGGAGGCAGGGTGGCAACTTGTGGGGGTCGGGGCGTCTCTAGGGTCCCTATAAAAAGCCTCAGGCCACCAGTCATATGGGTTTGTCCTATCCGTCAGGGGGACAGAGAGAAGAGACTTAACATCTACAATAGTTGTGAGGACCTTACCGAGTTGCTCAGCAGGGAGGTACTACAACGCCCAGGCGCTAGAGGAAGGCTATTGAATTCCACCTGGATAAGGGTAATCTGGATTTGCCTTCAGACCGGCCGGACTCTGCCTGCCCTGTGGTCCCTACCCTGGACTGTGGATGCTGAAGCCTTCAGTAAAGGTAAAGAGACTACAACCTTGTGTCCTCGTCATTCACTGCGCCTTACATCAGCCACCATCCACCATGTACACTCTGGGAAGCCCTGGGGACATACTTCACCTGTGGGAAAGTATACCATCTAGCTGCCATAACATCACCCCAGTGGACCCCTAAGCAGCGTCGGTCACCCTGACTGAATACCACAGGTGGCGTCACGAACATTATCCCTTTAAAGACCTTTCCCCCACAATTAACAGCGGACGTTCCCCTAGGGCCACGGACTGGGTCAGCCACCGTGACATCCCCACTGAGTACAGGAGAAGGGCCCGGATCCGAGTACCCCACAGCCCTTGCAGGGCGCTGCTGTTGTGAATTCTGTTGTCGAACTCCCTCCTGTGGTCGTGAATGGTACTTCGGCGAGTTCTGTCCATGGACTCCCTCTGGTGGCTGTGAGTGAAGCTGCTGCTTCTGAGGTTCCTTACACAGGTGACGTGGTTTATCCTTTGGTTGGCTGCTCTATTTAACTCCACTCAGATCGTTACTCCATGCCAGCTGTCAATGTTCCTGCATTGGTTCAGTTCGCTCTTGGATCTTTCTGGTGACCTGTCTTCTCCAGCAGAAGCTAAGTTCCTGATAGTTATTATTTGTTCATTGTTTCCTTGTCCAGCTGGTTATCATGATTTTGTCTTGCTAGCTGGAAGCTCTGGGATGCAGAGTGGCATCTCCGCACCGTTAGTCGGTGCGGAGGTCTTTTTGCACACTCTGCGTGGTCTTTTGTAGTTTTTTGTGCTGACCGCAAAGATACCTTTCCTATCCTCTGTCTGTTTAGTAAGTCTGGCCTCCCTTTGCTGAAACCTGTTTCATTTCTGCGTTTGTGACTTTCATCTTTACTCACAGTCAATATATGTGGGGGGCTGCCTTTTCCTTTGGGGAATTTCTCTGAGGCAAGGTAGGCTTTATTTTCTATCTCTAGGGCTAGCTAGCTCTTAGGCTGTGAAGAGGAACCTAGGGAGAGTCAGGAACGCTCCACGGCTATTTCTAGTGTGTGTGATATGATTAGGGTCTGCGGTCAGCAGAGCTCCCACATCCCAGAGCTTGTCCTGTGTGAGTTTAACTATCAGGTCGTGCCGGGTGCTCCTAACCACCAGGTCCATAACAGTACAGCTGGCCCAAAGTATTAATGCATCTCAATAGAGGGATAAGAGAAGTTCTGAGACCATTTTTTTTCTTTGCACTGTGTTTTGTCTTTCTTTTCCCCTAAACCTTTGGGTGGTTCAGGACACAGGTGTAGATGTGGACATTCAAGGTCTGTCCTCTTGTGTGGATCATCTCACTGCAAGGGTACAAAACATTCAAGATTTTGTGTTTCAGAATCCGATGTTAGAGCCTAGAATTCCTATTCCTGATTTATTTTCTGGGGATAGATCTAAGTTCTTGAATTTAAAAAATAATTGTAAACTGTTTCTAGCTTTGAAACCCTGCTCCTCTGGTGACCCCGTTCAACAGGTAAAAATCATTATTTCTTTGTTGCGTGGTGACCCTCAAGACTGGGCATTTTCCCTTGCGCCAGGAGATCCTGCATTGCGTGATGTTGATGCGTTTTTTCTGGCGCTTGGATTGCTTTATGATGAACCAAATTCAGTGGATCAGGCAGAGAAAATCTTGTTGGCTTTGTGTCAGGGTCAGGATGAAGCGGAGGTGTACTGTCAGAAGTTTAGAAAGTGGTCTGTGCTTACTCAGTGGAATGAGTGTGCCCTGGCGGCAATTTTCAGAAAGGGTCTTTCTGAAGCCCTTAAGGATGTCATGGTGGGATTTCCCACGCCTGCTGGTCTGAATGAGTCTATGTCCTTGGCCATTCAGATCGATCGGCGCTTGCGTGAGCGCAAAGCTGTGCACCATCTGGTGGTATTCTCTGAGCATAGGCCTGAGCCTATGCAGTGTGATAGGACTTTGACCAGAGCTGAACGGCAAGAACACAGACGTCGGAATGGGCTGTGTTTTTACTGTGGTGAATCCACTCATGCTATCTCCAATTGTCCTAAGCGCACTAAGCGGTTCGCTAGGTCTGACACCATTGGTACGGTACAGTCTAAATTTCTTTTGTCCGTTACTCTGATTTGCTCTTTGTCGTCCTATTCTGTTATGGCATTTGTGGATTCAGGCGCTGCCCTGAATTTGATGGACTTGGAGTTTGCCAGGCGCTGTGGTTTTTTCTTGGAGACCTTACAGTATCCTATTCCATTGAAAGGAATTGATGCTACGCTTTTGGCCAAGAATAAGCCTCAGTACTGGACTCAATTGACCATGTGCATGGCTCCTGCACATCAGGAGGATATTCGCTTTTTGGTGTTGCATAATCTGCATGATGTGGTCGTTTTGGGGTTGCCATGGCTACAGGTCCATAATCCAGTGTTGGATTGGAAATCTATGTCTGTGTCCGGCTGGGGATGTCAGGGGGTACATGGTGATGTTCCATTGTTGTCAATTTCGCCTTCCACTCCTTCTGAAGTCCCTGAGTTTTTATCAGATTACCGGGATGTACAGTATTTGAAGAGCCCAAATCCGGTGCCCTACCTCCTCATAGGGATTGCGATTGTGCTATTAATTTGATTCCTGGTAGTAAGTTTCCTAAGGGCCGTCTGTTTAATTTATCTGTGCCAGAGCACGCCGCTATGCGGAGTTATATAAAGGAATCCTTGGAGAAGGGTCATATTCGCCCGTCGTCGTCACCATTGGGAGCAGGGTTCTTTTTTGTGGCCAAGAAGGATGGCTCTTTGAGACCTTGTATTGATTACCGCCTTCTTAATAAGATCACAGTCAATTTTCAGTATCCTTTGCCGTTGCTGTCTGATTTGTTTGCTCGGATTAAGGGGGCTAGTTGGTTCACCAAGATAGATCTTCGAGGGGCATATAATCTTGTGCGAATTAAACAGGGCGATGAATGGAAAACAGCATTTAATACGCCCGAGGGCCATTTTGAGTACCTGGTTATGCCATTCGGGCTTTCTAATACTCCATCTGTGTTTCAGTCCTTTATGCATGACATCTTCCGAGAGTACCTGGATAGATTCATGATTGTATATTTGGATGACATTTTGGTCTTTTCGGATGATTGGGAGTCTCATGTGAAGCAAGTCAGAATGGTGTTCCAGGTCCTTCGTGCGAATTCCTTGTTTGTGAAGGGGTCAAAGTGTCTCTTTGGAGTTCAGAAGGTTTCATTTTTGGGTTTCATTTTTTCCCCTTCTACTATCGAGATGGACCCTGTTAAAGTTCAGGCCATTTATGATTGGACTCAGCTGACATCTGTGAAGAGCCTGCAGAAGTTCCTGGGCTTTGCTAATTTTTACCGTCGCTTCATCGCTAATTTTTCTAGTATTGCTAAACCGTTGACTGATTTGACCAAGAAAGGTGCTGATGTGGTCAATTGGTCCTCTGCGGCTGTAGAGGCTTTTCAGGAGTTGAAGCGTCGTTTTTCTTCTGCCCCTGTGTTGTGCCAGCCAGATGTTTCGCTCCCGTTTCAGGTCGAGGTTGATGCTTCTGAGATTGGAGCAGGGGCTGTTTTGTCGCAAAGAAGTTCTGATGGCTCGGTGATGAAACCATGTGCCTTCTCTTCTAGAAAATTCTCGCCTGCTGAGCGCAATTATGATGTTGGCAATCGAAAGTTGTTGGCCATGAAGTGGGCATTCGAGGAGTGGCGACATTGGCTTGAAGGAGCTAAACATCGCGTGGTGGTCTTGACGGATCACAAGAATTTGACTTATCTCGAGTCTGCCAAACAGTTGAATCCTAGACAAGCTCGATGGTCGCTCTTTTTCTCCCGTTTTGATTTTGTGGTTTCATACCTTCCGGGATCTAAGAATGTGAAGGCTGATGCCCTGTCAAGGAGTTTTGTGCCTGACTCTCCGGGTGTTCCTGAGCCGGCGGGTATTCTCAAAGAGGGGGTAATTTTGTCTGCCATCTCCCCTGATTTGCGGCGGGTGCTGCAGAAGTATCAGGCTGATAGACCTGACCGTTGTCCTATGGAGAAGCTGTTTGTCCCTGATAGATGGACTAGTAGAGTTATCTCTGAGGTTCATTGTTCGGTATTGGCTGGTCATCCTGGAATCTTTGGTACCAGAGATTTGGTGGCTAGATCCTTTTGGTGGCCTTCTTTGTCACGGGATGTGCGTTCTTTTGTGCAGTCCTGTGGGACTTGTGCTCGGGCTAAGCCCTGCTGTTCTCGTGCCAGTGGGTTGCTTTTGCCCTTGCCGGTCCCGAAGAGGCCCTGGACGCATATTTCCATGGATTTTATTTCTGATCTCCCTGTTTCTCAAAGGATGTCGGTCATTTGGGTGGTTTGTGATCGCTTCTCTAAGATGGTCCATTTGGTACCCTTGTCTAAGTTGCCTTCCTCCTCTGATTTGGTGCCATTGTTTTTCCAGCATGTGGTTCGTTTGCATGGCATTCCAGAGAACATCGTCTCAGATAGAGGTTCCCAGTTTGTTTCGAGGTTTTGGCCGTCCTTTTGTGCTAAGATGGGCATTGATTTGTCTTTTTCTTCGGCTTTCCATCCTCAGACTAATGGCCAAACCAAACGAACTAATCAGACTTTGGAAACATATCTGAGATGCTTTGTTTCTGCTGATCAAGATGATTGGGTGTCCTTCTTGCCTTTGGCTGAGTTCGCCCTTAATAATCGGGCCAGCTCGGCTACTTTAGTTTCTCCTTTTTTCTGTAATTCTGGTTTCCATCCTCGTTTCTCTTCAGGGCAGGTTGAGTCTTCGGACTGTCCTGGTGTGGATACGGTGGTGGACAGGTTGCAGCAGAATTGGACTCATGTGGTGGACAATTTGACATTGTCTCAGGAGAAGGCTCAACGTTTCGCTAACCGCCGGTGCTGTGTTGGTCCCCGACTTCGTGTTGGGGATTTGGTTTGGTTGTCATCTCGTCATGTTCCTATGAAGGTTTCCTCTCCTAAGTTTAAGCCTCGTTTCATTGGGCCATATAAGATTTCTGAAGTTCTTAATCCTGTGTCATTTCATTTGGACCTTCCAGCTTCTTTTGCCATCCATAATGTGTTCCATAGGTCGTTGTTGCGGAGATACGTGGCGCCTATGGTTCCCTCCGTTGATCCTCCAGCCCATATGTTGGTCGAGGGGGAGTTGGAGTATGTGGTGGAGAAGATTTTGGATACTCGTGTTTCGAGACGGAAACTCCAGTACCTGGTCAAGTGGAAGGGTTATGGTCAGGAAGATAATTCCTGGGTTTTTGCCTCTGATGTTCATGCTGCCGATCTAGTTCGTGCCTTTCATTTGGCTCATCCTGATCGGCCTGGGGGCTCTGGTGAGGGTTCGGTGACCCCTCCTTAAGGGGGGGGGGTACTGTTGTGAATTCTGTTGTCGAACTCCCTCCTGTGGTCGTGAATGGTACTTCGGCGAGTTCTGTCCATGGACTCCCTCTGGTGGCTGTGAGTGAAGCTGCTGCTTCTGAGGTTCCTTACACAGGTGACGTGGTTTATCCTTTGGTTGGCTGCTCTATTTAACTCCACTCAGATCGTTACTCCATGCCAGCTGTCAATGTTCCTGCATTGGTTCAGTTCGCTCTTGGATCTTTCTGGTGACCTGTCTTCTCCAGCAGAAGCTAAGTTCCTGATAGTTATTATTTGTTCATTGTTTCCTTGTCCAGCTGGTTATCATGATTTTGTCTTGCTAGCTGGAAGCTCTGGGATGCAGAGTGGCATCTCCGCACCGTTAGTCGGTGCGGAGGTCTTTTTGCACACTCTGCGTGGTCTTTTGTAGTTTTTTGTGCTGACCGCAAAGATACCTTTCCTATCCTCTGTCTGTTTAGTAAGTCTGGCCTCCCTTTGCTGACACCTGTTTCATTTCTGCGTTTGTGACTTTCATCTTTACTCACAGTCAATATATGTGGGGGGCTGCCTTTTCCTTTGGGGAATTTCTCTGAGGCAAGGTAGGCTTTATTTTCTATCTCTAGGGCTAGCTAGCTCTTAGGCTGTGAAGAGGCGTCTAGGGAGAGTCAGGAACGCTCCACGGCTATTTCTAGTGTGTGTGATAGGATTAGGGTCTGCGGTCAGCAGAGCTCCCACATCCCAGAGCTTATCCTGTGTGAGTTTAACTATCAGGTCGTGCCTGGTGCTCCTAACCACCAGGTCCATAACACGCTGCATAAGCATTGGTGAAATGTGCATGTGGTGGGATGCTTACTCTGCTACTTTAGCAGATATTTTTTTACTTCCTCTTTCACGGAATTCCTTTTTTTTGTGACACTCCAATACTCACAGACCATCTGGTGGACCTAATTTCTCTATTCCTTCATTGGAGGACACAAGCAACCATGGATGTATGCTGCTGCCACTATGCAAGAAAAGTTAGCTCCTTCCCAGCAGTATATACCCACCAACTAGCACAAAGCTAACCAGTTTCAGCTTAGTGTCAGTAGAAGATGGACACAGGGCTGCACTCAGCCCTGTTTCTACCTTTTAAGTTTTGTTGTGTTTTATTAATGTTTATTTTGCAGATACAGCTTATGATTCTGTACGACAGAGTGGTTGTCACTCTGTTCTCCCCCGTAAAGACTGGGAACACAGTATGGGATTGCATCACTACTGTACCCTCTCTTGTCTAGCAGGCAGGACCCGATACCACCTTACACATCAAGAGTTTTGGGGGCATTCGCACAGAGGGACATGTGGACTGGTCCTCGCTACTACACCCTGGCCTGCTCGCCCTCCAGAGCAAGACGAGCAAGGTGGGAAGATGGATCCATTACCTGCCAGCTGCTCAAAGGTCTGCATCCAGGTCCTTAAATGTCAATCTTCAACCATCAGTCTGTGAAGAACGATTCGGGATCTCCAGGACAGGTATGTCCACAGCAGTGAAAATCCCCTTTTTTCATGCGCTGAAGTGACTTTTGCGCACTCCTACATTCCCCTGTAGCCTCCAGGCATAAATTTATTCACTGGCTCCAACCAGGGCCTTCCCTAGTCCTGGGACATACCCCGCCAGCCAATCAATAACGCACACCGACTCTCCAATCACCTTCGGCCAATCAAATCGCTCTTTCCTTTGCATGGGAATACTGCACACCTTCTGACGTCGCCTCTTCACCGGTTTCAGTGAGCAGGAACCCTGCACGTTCTTAAAGCGGGATCCTGCTCACCGCAACAGCCCTCACGCTCCCAGCTGTGCAGCATCCACCTCGTACCTCCACATCACCGGAGACTCAACTCTCCAGGATTCAGGATCTAGGTAAGCTCTGCCACTAGGGTGGTAGCTCTTATCCCCAGCAGAAGTTCACCCATCCTCCCCCTATTGTCCTTCACTTTACATTTTCCTCCTGTAATAAAAAGTTTCCCTCTGGTCACACCGAGTCCCCCACTGCCCACAATGAGAGTGCGTTAATCTGAGTGTGCTGCAGCTCTCTCCCAATCAGTAGCTTACCTAACAAAAGCATCACATACTTTGGTCTCGGTCTTAGAATGGCTACCCAACCCAATCGCGGCCACCGGCCCCTGTTAACTTCCCCGGGTGGCCTGGACCCCCCGGTCTTCTAGGCCCATAGGGGTATCCCTCGCAGAAGTGCCAGATGTTCAAAAAAGCATGCCCGCACCAGCTCATTGTCCAGCTCCCAATCACAGTCCTCCTGGATCCCAGTTTTTTCCTTCTCTCCTTCCTCCGACGCTTCAGCGGCGCAAGAGTCAGATTCCCATACTAAGTCAGATTCTGATCTAGAAAGGAAGGAGCAATTCAGTGAGGAAACTTGTAAATATTTTTAAAGCTTTGCTTTTAATTAAGCCACATAAAAAAGCTCCATTTAAGAAACAGTAGACTATTAGACAGTACAAAAAAGGAGGTCACAGAACTACATACGCGTTTCAACGGAGTGTCTTAATCATGGTCTTAAGACACTCTGTCGAAACGCATAGGTCTGTGACCTCCTTTTTTATACTGTCTAATAGTCTACTGGTTTTTAAATGGAGCTTTTTATATGGCTTAATTAAAAGCTAAGTTATAAAAATATTTACAAGTGTCCTCGCTGAATTCCTCTTTCCTTTCTGATGTTCATGCTGCAGCTGCTTTGGCTTCATTCGTGCAAGGAACTCCATGCTCTACACCCTGTCAGGTGAGCTGAATTACCTTGGTGTTTTTCGTTATTGTAGATTATCATCTAAAATCCAAATCGTTATCCCAACTACAGAACATGGTGGATAGTCTGATTGAGGCCGCTAATCAGACCTTGAACATAAAACATTCAGAGAGAGACCTCTTCCTTTGAGCAGACCATATCCTTCAGAAGAACAAAGCGCCCTCCACAAAGTATTGGCAACCACAAAGAATTCAACAGAGTCTTCACTAATGAATGGGAGCAGCCAGAGGAGAAAACACATCAACATCTTTTATCCTTTAGCAGCGAACATGCTTCAGAAATGGGCAGTCTCTCCTTCAGTTGGTCTCCCAACTCTTCACTAACACCATTCTGCCTCGCTCTGACAGATCCTCCTTAACCCCTTCAAGACCATGGACGTATCTATACGTACAGGTCGCTAATTATTTATTGACCTTGGATGTTTGCCTCTCCCCTACAAGGAGCTCATGCGGCCCTGTTTGCACATTGTATACATACCTCCCAACTTTTGAAGAAGGCAAAGAGGGACAAATTTTAGGCCACGCCTCTGACAACACCTATTTCACAACTAGTCACAACCATATCCACGCCCCAACCACACACATTTAGCACTGCTGATCACAGTTTCATAAACAATAAATTATAAACAAAAATATGGCCACACAGTGCTCCATACTGTATAATGGCCACACATGATGCTCAATACTGTATAATGGCCACACAGTGCTCCATAATGTATAATGGCCACACACGATGCTCCATACTGTATAGTGGCCACACAGTGCTCCATACTGTATAATGGTCCCCACATGATGCTCCATACAGTATAATGGCCCACATGATCCTCCATACTGTATAATGGCCACACATGATGCTCAATACTGTATAATGGCCACACAGTGCTCCATACTGTATAATGGCCCCACATGATGCTGCATACAGTATAATGGCCCCACATGATGCTGCGTACAGTATAATGGCTCCACGCGATGCTCCATACAGTATAATGGGCCTACATGATGCCCCATACAGTATAATGGCCCCACACGATGCTGCGTACAGTATAATGGTCCAACGTGATGCTCCATACAGTATAATGGGCCCACATAATTCTGCATACTGTATAATGGTCTCACATGATGCTTTGTACAGTATAATTGACCCATGTGATGCTGTGTACTGTATAATGGCCCCACATGATGCTGCGCACAGTATAATGGCCCCACATGGTGCTGCGTACAGTATAATGGCCTCACATGATGCTCCATACAGTATAATGGGCCCACATGATGCTGCATACTGTATAATGGCTCCACATGATGCTGCATACAGTATAATGGCCTCACATGATGTCGCGTACAGTATAATGGCCCCACATAATGCTGGGTACAGTATAATGGCCCCACATGATGCTGTGTACAGTATAAAGGCCCCACATGATGCTGGGTACAGAATAATGGCTCCACGTTATGCTGCATACAGTATAATGTCCCCACATGATGCTGCATACAGTATAATGGCCCCACATGATGCTGCATACAGTATAATGGCCCCACATGATGCTCCATACAGTATACTGGGCCCACCTGATGCTGCATACTGTATAATGGCCCCACATGATGCTGGGTACAGTATAATGGCCCCACATGATGCTGGGTACAGTATAATGGCCCCACATGATGCTGCGTACAGTATAATGGCGTCACATGATGCTCCATACAGTATAATGGGCCTACATGATGCCCCATACAGTATATTGGCCCCATGTGATGCTCCATACAGTATAATGGGCCTACATGATGCCCCATACAGCATAATGGCCCCATGTGATGCTCCATACAGTACAATGGGCCCACATGATGCTGCATACTGTATAATGGCCTCACTTGATGCTTTGTACAGTATAATATCCCCACATGATGCTGTGTACTATATAATGGCCCCACATGATGCTGCATACAGCATAATGGCCCCACATGATGCTGCGTACAGTATAATGGGCCTACATGATGCTGCATACTGTATAATGGCTCCACATGATGCTGTGTACAGTATAACGGCCCCACATGATGCTGCGTACAGTATAATGGCCCCACATGATGATGCGCACAGTATAATGGCCCCACATGATGCTGCATACAGTATAATGCCCCACATGATGCTGCATACTGTATAATGGCTCCACATGATGCCGCGTATAGTATAATGGCCCCACATAATGCTGAGTAGAGTATAATGGCCCCACATGATGCTGCATATGATACAATGGCTCCACATGATGCCGGGTACAGTATAATGGCTCCATATGATGCTCAATACTCTATAATGGCCCCACATGATGCTGCGTACAGTATAATGGCCACACATGATGCTGGGTACACTATAATGGCTCCACATGATGCTGCGTACAGTATAACGGCTCCACATGATGCTGCGTACAGTATAATGGCCCCACACGATGCTGCGTACAATATAATGGCCCAACATGATGCTCCATACAGTATAATGGGCCCACATGATGCTGCATACTGTATAATGGCTCCACATCATGCTGGGTACAGTATAATTGCCCCACATGATGCTGGGTGCAGTATAAAGGCCCCCCATGATGCTGTGTACAGTATAATGACCATTCATAGTTACCCCAACCCCAATCATTGCCTTCTCCCCAACCTTCATCATTGCCTTCTCCTTCATCACACACACACATCTACACACACACACACCTCTCACCGTGCTCCCTCGCAGCAGCTGGCAGCTTCCTCTCCCACAGTGCTGAATGATGTCATTCAGCCGAACCGCGCCGATGACTGCTTATATGCTCCAGTACACCACTGATAAAGACCTCTCCATGTCTCCTGTGCCAGTTAGTGTCAAAGCGAGGAGAAATATCTGCTCCGATCCGACACAGCTAGCGATCGCACTAGCAGTTTAAAGCGGCGGTGCATTTGGTCTGAGGCCATGCAGGAAAAGTTGGATCCTGGACGGTTGGGAGTTATGCACACGCGATTCTGCTCTGTACACCTCGTACACACGCAGCTCCTTTCCGTACACCTCGTACACACGCAGTTCCGCTCCGTACACCTCGTACGTACGCAGCTCCTCTCCGTACACCTAATACACATGCGGCTCCGCTCCGTACATCCCATACACACCCGGCTCCGCTCCGTTTACCTCATACTCACGTGGCTCCACTCCATACACACGCGGCTCCGCTCTGTACACCTCATATACGCACGGTTCCACTCCGTACACACGCGGCTCCACTCTGTACACCTAGTACACATGCGGCTCCACCCCATAGACCTAGTACACACACGGCTCTGCTCCGTACACCTCGTACACATGCAGCTCCGCTCTGTACACCTCGCACACATGCAGCTCCGATCCATACACCTCGCACACACACGGCTCTGCTGCATCCACACTGTAAACCCATCCTGACCTCACACATAAACTTACCCTTTTCCAGCACCATGACAACCAGCACAGCAAAGTCCTGCATACACAGAGGTCCCTGATCATGTGACCCCTGATTCCTCCCCTCCTGTGACCTCATTACAGGTCCTGTGTGCACAGAGCAGCCATCCAGATGTTGTACAAAAGCTGCAGAGGAAGCTTCCCGTCGTCTCTTAGCAATCAGTTTGAGAATAAAAGATGACAGTGCAGTGCGGGAAAAGCAAGATGCCGGCCGTGACAGCGAGGCTGTCTCAAAATCGGGACTGTCCCACTGGATTCGGGATGGCTGGGAGGTCTGTGTATATGTTATCCTATTGTGTTCTATATCTTTATTGCACTGCATATGTCATGTGGTCCCAGTGTTAGGGACAGTCAATAGTTAAATAGATGGGCTGGGCCAGCAGCAGAAAAGGTGTCAGGAAGCTACTGCTCCCAGTCAGAAGCTTGGGCACGTTAGCCCTGAGCAGATGGGTAGTAACAGCAGGGGAATTGCAAGACTCCCAGGAGGTAGAGGATCTGCTGCCCCGGGAAAAATAAGGACACAACGGAGCATTGCCAGACTCCCAGGAGGGAGAAGATCTGCTGCCCAGGACTAAGGACCTAAGGACCATAACACGTACCCCAGGATTTTGGAAGGGCCACTCGCTGAAGGAACTATAAGCGTCCAGATCCCAGTGAGTGGAATGCTGCATAACTTCGGCTACTACGGCTGTTGTGGGTACAGCTGTGGATAGTGTCAGGGAGAGAGCAGGAAGCCAGTATAGTATTCTCATCAAAGTTTATTAAAAGTCGTTCCCTGTTGGACCACAGCCGTGTTGCTGGAGTACTGTGGCCAAAGGGAGAAAAGGTAACCCATGGGAAGAAGCTGTGTCAGTTCTGTCTATTTCATGTATAAGGTCCCGGGGTGTACACTGACTGTGGCTTATTTGACTGGGCTGGGACTTCGGCCCTGGGCCACCTTGTTACATATGGATAGGTCATGGTGATTTTGTGCGCACACTAGTTGTGTGGCGATTGGCGCTGGGTGTTAGCCAATTCTGACTGCACCACTCCTGGCACTTTAACCCCCTAAATACTGCAATCAGGGCCGGCGTCAGCACCCGGCGCACCCGGGCAAGTGCCGGGGCCCTGACAAGACAGGGGGGCCCAGCCCACTCACGCAGTCATACATCCATCTGGCCGCTTTAACCCTTTCTACCCTTTCAATTTGCCCTGCCTGGCACAAGCATCTTCTCAGTCAGTGCAGGGCCAGGCACATAGGGGTTAAGGACACAGCCAGCGTGACATTGTGGGCGGAGAGTTCTCCTGCTCTGCTCTCCTGGCTGTGTGCAGTGCTGAACTAATCAGGCACAGGCAGATTCCAGACTGGAGGAGCTGTTACCGGCACCTGAGTGAGTGCCATGCTATATCGCTGTATATTCTGACAGTCTTCTGGGTGACCTGGGGGGGCGGCCATGGGCTGGGCGGCTGCAGCTGTCTTCCCAGCCTACAATGAAGGCAGAGACCCCAATGTCTGACACTGCTCTGACCTGTGGCAGATAATGTGGCTTTGAGCTGACTGCAAACCCTTTCCCCAAAAAATCTGCAACCCTGGGAGAAGTAGGAATGGCGGCTCCATCTCCTCCAGAGCGGCTTCTGCTCCCAGCTCTAGTGCCCATGTGGGGGCTGCTGCTGGCGGCTTCACCGAGGGGTGCAGCAACAGATGGGACCCAGCTGCAGCCCTACATGCGAGTATTAGCCTGGCCATGTAGAAGAGCTCAGCTAGTCCTTTGGTGCAAGTCGGCAATTGGAAATAATCATGTCTTACTGACATAGCAGAGCTGAGTTTGTCCTTTAGTACAAGTCTGTGCATTGTATATCATCTATATTACAGACAGCAGAGCTGAGTTTGTCCTTAGTACAAGTCTGCTTATTGGAAACCTCAAACTATGGCTGACATAGCAGAGCTGAGTTTGTCCTTTTAGTACAAGTCTGTGCATTGGAAATCTCATATGTATGAGTTTTTTCTTTATACCCCAGTGAGATACAGACACAGCCAAGCTAAGTATCATTTATTATCTGACCAAAGTCATCTTGATATCACATGAAGTTATAGATGTAGCAGAGCTGTTTGTCATTTGGCATACATGGCAAAAATCTCAGGGAAAATGTGAATTTGGGTGGAAAATATTTTGGCATGGGGGGGCCCCATTTGAAAGTTTGCACCGGGGTCCAGAACTTTGTAGTTACGCCACTGTACGTGGCTGTGTTATATATTACGTGGGCTGTGTTATATGCTATGTGGGCTGTGTTATATACTACGTGGGCTGTTTTATATGTTACGTGGCTGTACTATATTTCTCTGCTGTATCTGTGCATCATGAATCGTGGTATGTGTTAAAAGGGGGGGCCCACTGAGACTCTTTCGCCCGGGGCCCTCAAAAACCTGGAGCCGGCCCTGACTGCAATCTCAACATTTAGGCTATGTTCACACCTTGCGTCGGGTCCCTGCGGGTTCTCCCGCAGCGGATTTGATAAATCTGCAGGGCAAAACAACTGCGGTTCTCCCTGCAGATTTATCGCGGTTTGTTCCGCGTTTTCCGCTGCGGGTTTCCGCCTATACTATTGATGCTGCATATGCAGCAATATGCAGCATCAATAGTAATGTTAAAAATAATAAAAATTGGTTATACTCACCCTCTGATGTCCGGATCTCCTGGGCGCTGCACCCGGCGGTCCGGTTCCAAAGATGCTGTGGGAGAAGGACCCTTCGTGACGTCACGGTCATGTGACCGCGACGTCACCGCAGGTCCTGGTCGCACAGCAACTCTGACCGGACGGCCGCGTGCAGCGCCCAGAAGCTCCGGACATCAGAGGGTGAGTATAACCAGATTTTTTATTTTTTAACCCCAAATATGGTTCCCAGGGCCTGGAGGAGAGTCTCCTCTCCTCCACCCCGGGTACCACCCGCACATTATCCGCTTACTTCCCGCAACGTGGGCACAGCCCCATGCGGGAAGTAAGCGGTTCAATGTATTCCTATGGGTGCAGAATCGCAGCGATTCTGCACAAAGAAGTGACATGCTGCGGGTTGTAAACCGCTGCGTTCCCGCGCGGTTTTTCCCGCAGCATGTGCACAGCGGTTTGCGGTTTCCATAGGGTTTACATGTTACTGTAAACGCTATGGAAACTGCTGCGGACCCGCAGCATCAAAATCGCGGCGGTTCCGCGGTAAAAACCGCTAAGTGTGAATATAGCCTTAGTAGGCATGTAGAGGGAGGGAGCCCCCATTGTACTCTGATCAGTGCCATCGCAAGGCCCATTTTCATTGCCATCGTGACCCGATGTCGTCATGACTACATTCAGGTAACCAGACACTAACATGTCAGTTAGATCATGAGAAGTACATGATCTAACTAACTTGTGTCGGTGCAACACTGACACTTCTAATCTATTGCTATGCATTAGAACTGCGATCAGACTGCAAAAAGTGTCACATGGGGTGACTTCGTAAAAATATTTTAATGAAAAAAAGTACACATATTTGGTATCGTCGCGTTTCGAACGACCCAACCTATAAAACTGCCCCACTAGTTAGCTCCTTCAGTAAAGACCGTAAAAAAATGGCAAAAAAGTATGCTTTTTCCATCATGCCACCGAACAAAAAGTGGAATAAAACGCAATCAAAAAGACGTATGCAAATAAAAATGGTATCTTGTCATGCAAAAAAACAAACTGCTATGCAACTCATCCAGCGGAAAAATAAAAAAAGGTATAGCTCTCAGAATAAAGTGATGCAAAAATAATAATTTTTTGCTATAAAACAGTTTTTATTGCGTAAAAGCGCCAACACAAAAAAAAACTATAAATGTGGTATAGCTGTAATTGTACTGACTCAAAGAATAAAGCTGCCTTATCAATTTTAACCCACGTGGTGTGATGGAAATATATATATATTTCATATAGATCTCACTTGCAAATAAACTCATATATACTCACAGCTAATATATACACTATAATCAATTGCTTAACTTGACCCCTTGAGCCAGACCAGCTCAAACCAGACAGTTCCTTGGTACTTTCTAGACACCAGAAGCAGGAACCAACACTAGATGTCTTAAGCTGATGTCTAGATTTTTGCTGAAATAGCAGGAAAAAGGTGACAGCTACTTTCAGAGTGCTAAATCAGCTTGTTGCTAGGTAGGCCTTAGCCAGAATATTTCATGTATTCATGCAACCAATAATACAGCAGCTTAATTGTATGTTAATTAACTAACCACCCCTTTTCTTTTCTGTATGCACCTATAAAACCATGTACGAGGGGGGCGCATGCGCGGACCTTGACGGAGTCAGACATGCTCTGCTGAACTCCGCAACCCGACATCCTAACTCACCCTCTCAGAGTGCCGGAACTGGGGAGATTTTGAAACCGACGGGTCCTCCTTGCATCTGGGAAGCCGGTGGCCTGCAATGCCTAAGAAGGGAGGCGTAAATCAAACGGCAAACCGCACAATTACCGAGCTCATGACAAGCGCCAGTGCGGGTAGGATGACCGCCGCGTCTCCTTCCCTCCCTGCCCCCGCCTCCTCGCAGCCAAGCGTGGATGAGGGCGCAGAGGAATTATCCAGGACGGGGGTAGCCACCATATCCACCGCGACTCTAACTAAATCTCTCCAGGAAACTTTTCGTTCTGAACTTACCTCAGCCATGCACTCCATTGCCACCCAGCTGCAGGATATTGCTCATCGCACAGCAAGCCTGGAGGAGAAGATGGACGCTACAGCGGATGCCCTTGAGGAGGATCAGGAGACCCTCAGGTACCATGCTGACCGCATTATGGAACTTGAATTGAGGAGCGAGGACTATGAAAATAGGTCTCGCAGGGGCAATGTACGTATACACGGTCTGCCTGAATCCAACACGGCGCTTAAAGAGACAGCTACCGCACTTTTTGCCACGCTGCTGCCAGATATAGACCCTTCGCTCTTACACATCACGAGGATGCAGAGAGCACTTGGCAGACCTCGCTCCTCGGATTTCCCGAGGGATGTAGTCCTCAAAATGCATTATGAGGAGTCCCGAGATCTGATTCTAAATGCAGCAAGGCCTCTCTCCTCACTACCTGGTCTCCCTGACTCAGTGCGCCTGTACGCAGACATAGCTCCGGCTACGCTTTTCAGAAGAAGAGCCCTCAGGCCGGTCACCGCTGCACTGCAAACGGCGCAAGTTAAGTACCGCTGGGGATACCCATTCTCACTAACTTTCACCCACGGTAATGAGCTACATGTTTGCCGCTCGCTGGACGAGGGTAAAAAAGCTTTAGAACAAGCCGGAATACCAATTCCTGATGCTATACCGCCCCAGCCGCAAAGGAAACCAAGACCGGTCAGAGACTGGAAGTCAGCTCCTAAAACTAGGAGCCAAATTGCGCGCATTACATGACTGGCCTCTGGGCCCATTCAGTTGGTTTCTCCAGGTTAACTTGTTGCTACAAGACTGAACGTCGCGAGTTATGCTAAACCTCAATAATTCTGTGATATCCTTCAATTACATGCAACTTACCCTGTTTTTTCAAACAACCCCCCAGTTCCGAGTTATACATCGATAGCCCGACCCTACCCTACTCCCTCCTCACCTCCCCCTCTCCCACCCCCTTTTTTTTTTTTTCTTTCTCTCTTCCCCCCTCTACTCCTCCCTTACTTCCCCCTCCCGCCCCCCCATTACGGCTTACTATTACAAGGGTCGGATTCTCGGGTTTTCCACATGTCGCCCAACCTTGGTGATACCCGGACTTTCCCCTAATATGAATCTCCGGGCCACCGTACTTTTTGGGCTTTTGACCCAAGTCTTTGTATTTTATATGTTATGTGTCTGTGTTTCCCCTCGTCTTGTACCTTCCCTATTGTTTCCTTTTAGAGCTGCACAAAGCTGTTCATCCCTTCAACACCAACACAGGAGGCCTTTCTGGTCTGGTCAGAGAAGCGCTTGAGACGTCTGGATCATGAGCGGTAATTATTTAGCTAGCCATGTGTAGAGTTCTATCTCATAATGTTAGGGGGCTCAATTCACCGATAAAAAGGAAAAAAGCCTTTTTAGACTATCACAAGCACAGACCCGACATCCTATGTCTGCAAGAAACCCATTTCTCAAACGCCTCTTCCCCCAAATACTTTGACTCTAATTACTCCCGTTTTTTCTTAGCTTCTTGGGACCATAAAACTAGGGGTGTGGCCATATTTCTCAAAAATAATTTTCCATACCACTTAATCAACTCCTATTCAGACCTGGAAGGCAGATTTTTAATTTTACAAGGGACACTGCAGGGCCATAATCTCTGTATTGTAAATAGTTACCTTCCCGCCACCACTCAATTATCGGTTTTTAAAACAATCCTTTCTAAACTCTCCTCAATCTCTTACCACCACCTGATTTGTTGCGGTGACTACAATTTCACCCTAAACCCTATCCTAGATAGCAGTTCATCAAAACGATCGGACATTTCTAAGACGGATAGAAAAAAAATTCTTCGCATAATGAATGATAATCGGCTAGTAGACATTTGGAGAGAAACTAATGGATCCACGAGAGGGTACACATACTTTTCTCCAGTTCATGGATCGTATTCTCAAATTGACCTCCAAATTACTGCGGCAAATTCTCTCCCAACTGTTTTGTTTTCACATCATGTCCCGTCATCATGGTCCGATCATGATGCTGTTCTATCCGTTTTTAAATTCGATATTGTTACATCTAATCTCTTTAGATGGCGGTTAAATGAGTCCCTTCTGGCTGACCCTATGATATCCTCTCAAATTGTAGAAGAACTGAAACTCTTTTTCCAATCCAATGTAACTGAGGAATCCTCACCTGGGAACGTCTGGTTGGCTCATAAAAAAATCATCACCGGCGGACTAATTAAAATAGCATCTACTAAGAAAAAAACCAGATCTGAACTCCAAAACAGGTTGGAAACAAAATTATTTAAACTAGAACAGGCAAACCAGATGTCTACATCCCGTTACCCAGTCAAACAAATACATGACGTTAAACTACAATTAGACGCGGTCGTAACCACCAGAACAGAAAAAGCTCTAGCTTGGACTCGAGTCACCTTTTACAAACGGGCAAACAAACCCTCCAAAATGCTAGCCCGCCAATTGCGATCGAAACAACTCATTAACTCTATACCCTCCATTAGAGACCATACGGGACACACATCGGCCCATCCAGAGACCGTTTATAAAGCATTCCATGAGTTCTATCAGAAACTCTACTCCTTTCCTAAAACACCCCCCCCTCCGCACCTTCTACAATCATTCTTACAGGACATATCCCTTCCCACCATTTCAGAGCCAATATCCCAGCAGCTCCAATCAGAAATTCTAACTGAAGAAATTGACTTAGTGATCAAAAAACTAAAAACAGGAAAAGCCCCCGGTCCTGATGGACTCACTGCCACGTACTATAAAAAATGTAACAATCTATTAATACCCCATATTAAAACCTTTTGTAAAGCCCTTCTAAATGGCTCCCAAATGCCCCCTGAGATCTACACAGCCCATGTGGCAGTCATCCCCAAACCTAAGAGAGACCACTTACTAGTTAAAAACTATAGACCCATTTCATTACTAAATGTCGATCTCAAAATATTTACATCAATCATTACTGATAGACTTAATAAGCTTCTTCCCTCATTGATACACCAGGACCAATTGGGCTTCATACCCATGATGCAAGGTCCTGATAACATAAGGAGAAACCTTAATCTTATCCACTCGGCAAACCATTCTCACAAACCACTTATGTTGTTAGCCTTAGACATTGAAAAAGCTTTTGATTCACTCTCTTGGCCATACCTTTTTTCGGTTTTAACTAAATTCGGCTTTCCCCAAAAATTCATCTCATGCCTCCAGCTAATCTACGATAATCCAACTGCCTATCTTAAGCTCCCATCTACCAGACCTACCCCTATAACCATACAACGAGGTACACGTCATTTTGGTTGGGCATTTAGGAAATAGCGACCACAATATTGTGCAGTTTCACCTGTCTTTCACTAGGGGGACTTGTCAGGGAGTCACAAAAACATTGAACTTTAGGAAGGCAAAGTTTGAACAGCTTAGAGATGCCCTTAATCTGGTAGACTGGGACAATATCCTCAGAAATGAGAATACAGATAATAAATGGGAAATGTTTAAGAACATCCTAAATAGGCAGTGTAAGCGGTTTATACCTTGTGGGAATAAAAGGACTAGAAATAGGAAAAACCCAATGTGGCTAAACAAAGAAGTAAGACAGGCAATTAACAGTAAAAAGAAAGCATTTGCACTACTAAAGCAGGATGGCACCATTGAAGCTCTAAAAAACTATAGGGAGAAAAATACTTTATCTAAAAAACTAATTAAAGCTGCCAAAAAGGAAACAGAGAAGCACATTGCTAAGGAGAGTAAAACTAATCCAAAACTGTTCTTCAACTATATCAATAGTAAAAGAATAAAAACTGAAAATGTAGGCCCCTTAAAAAATAGTGAGGAAAGAATGGTTGTAGATGACGAGGAAAAAGCTAACATATTAAACACCTTCTTCTCCACGGTATTCACGGTGGAAAATGAAATGCTAGGTGAAATCCCAAGAAACAATGAAAACCCTATATTAAGGGTCACCAATCTAACCCAAGATGAGGTGCGAAACCGGCTAAATAAGATTAAAATAGATAAATCTCCGGGTCCGGATGGCATACACCCACGAGTACTAAGAGAACTAAGTAATGTAATAGATAAACCATTATTTCTTATTTTTAGTGACTCTATAGCGACAGGGTCTGTTCCGCAGGACTGGCGCATAGCAAATGTGGTGCCAATATTCAAAAAGGGCTCTAAAAGTGAACCTGGAAATTATAGGCCAGTAAGTCTAACCTCTATTGTTGGTAAAATATTTGAAGGGTTTCTGAGGGATGTTATTCTGGATTATCTCAATGAGAATAACTGTTTAACTCCATATCAGCATGGGTTTATGAGAAATCGCTCCTGTCAAACCAATCTAATCAGTTTTTATGAAGAGGTAAGCTATAGACTGGACCACGGTGAGTCATTGGACGTGGTATATCTCGATTTTTCCAAAGCGTTTGATACCGTGCCGCACAAGAGGTTGGTACACAAAATGAGAATGCTTGGTCTGGGGGAAAATGTGTGTAAATGGGTTAGTAACTGGCTTAGTGATAGAAAGCAGAGGGTGGTTATAAATGGTATAGTCTCTAACTGGGTCGCTGTGACCAGTGGGGTACCGCAGGGGTCAGTATTGGGACCTGTTCTCTTCAACATATTCATTAATGATCTGGTAGAAGGTTTACACAGTAAAATATCGATATTTGCAGATGATACAAAACTATGTAAAGCAGTTAATACAAGAGAAGATAGTATTCTGCTACAGATGGATCTGGATAAGTTGGAAACTTGGGCTGAAAGGTGGCAGATGAGGTTTAACAATGATAAATGTAAGGTTATACACATGGGAAGAGGGAATCAATATCACCATTACACACTGAACGGGAAACCACTGGGTAAATCTGACAGGGAGAAGGACTTGGGGATCCTAGTTAATGATAAACTTACCTGGAGCAGCCAGTGCCAGGCAGCAGCTGCCAAGGCAAACAGGATCATGGGGTGCATTAAAAGAGGTCTGGATACACATGATGAGAGCATTATACTGCCTCTGTACAAATCCCTAGTTAGACCGCACATGGAGTACTGTGTCCAGTTTTGGGCACCGGTGCTCAGGAAGGATATAATGGAACTAGAGAGAGTACAAAGGAGGGCAACAAAATTAATAAAGGGGATGGGAGAACTACAATACCCAGATAGATTAGCGAAATTAGGATTATTTAGTCTAGAAAAAAGACGACTGAGGGGCGATCTAATAACCATGTATAAGTATATAAGGGGACAATACAAATATCTCGCTGAGGATCTGTATATACCAAGGAAGGTGACGGGCACAAGGGGGCATTCTTTGCGTCTGGAGGAGAGAAGGTTTTTCCACCAACATAGAAGAGGATTCTTTACTGTTAGGGCAGTGAGAATCTGGAATTGCTTGCCTGAGGAGGTGGTGATGGCGAACTCAGTCGAGGGGTTCAAGAGAGGCCTGGATGTCTTCCTGGAGCAGAACAATATTGTATCATACAATTATTAGGTTCTGTAGAAGGACGTAGATCTGGGTATTTATTATGATGGAATATAGGCTGAACTGGATGGACAAATGTCTTTTTTCGGCCTTACTAACTATGTTACTATGTTACGTCAGGGATGCCCATTATCGCCAGCGTTATTCGCCCTAGCCATGGAACCCTTGGCTAAAACTATAAGAAACAACCCTAACATATTAGGCCCCGCTGATCTCGGAGATCAATATAAAGTCAGTCTTTTCACTGACGACCTCCTCTTGGCCCTAACGAACCCCTATTCTACCCTTCCCAACCTATTCTCCCTTCTCCACACGTTCGAAACAGTATCTGGCCTTAAAATTAACGTCGAAAAATCAGAGGCGGTATTTGTTAATACCTCCAAGGAAGACCAGGACAATCTAGTAGCCCAGTTCGGATTTAGCAAGAAAGATCACTTTCTAACCTATCTTGGAATTAACCTAACATCTCACAAATCTTCCTTATATAAATGGAACTACCCCCCTCTAATTAAAAAATTTCAGGCTGACGTGGCCAGATGGTCCTCTTTGAATCTGTCCTTGCTGGGTCGATTACATGCCATCAAGATGATATCTCTTCCGAGATTTCTATACCTCTTTCGATCCCTCCCTATGGCAATACCGTCAAAAATCCTTCGAGATATACAAAAGCTCATCTCAAAGTTTATATGGAATGGTAAGAGGCCAAGGATCAAACAAAATATTATGTTTTTACATAGAAAGATAGGCGGGCTATCCCTACCCAACATCACGTCGTATTTTAAGTCTGCCCAAATAGCCCAACTAGCTAGTGTCAACTCTAGTAACATGCCCTAGATGGGTACATTTAGAATCCCACTTCCTAAGGCTGTACTTTCTCCCTGGCCTCTGGTCCACCGGCAAACTTCCGCAAAATATTTCTGACACCGCCCTTTTCTCTGCCCACTCCTTAATCCTATGGAGGAAGGAGAGGTTCAAGTATGGTCTACAATCTGAATCCTCCCCACTCACCTCCCTATTCTGTAACCCCATGTTCTCGCCAGGTCTAGAGCCCTCTTTTTTTCTTGGTGGATCTTGAGAGGTATCACCACATTAAAACACCTCTGCTCCCCATTCAATATTTTACTCACCACCATTTAGGGAAGCTCTACGTATAAATCAAGTCCTTCATTTTGCTAAACATATTATACCTCACGGGACCCCATTCCTTGCATGTGGGTTTGAGCATAGGTGCCTGCACGACCCCATGGGGAGGGGATTGATCTCCTTGGTATACTCTGCCTTTAATACACCACGTACGAAAGAGAAATTAAAATGTATGGTACAATGGGAGGAGGATCTAGGCCTTGTTATACCCATAGAGAAATGGCATATGTCCTGTGATACGCTGTTGTGAATTCCGCTCTTAGGCTCCCTCCGGTGGTTGTAAGTGGCACTTTTGTGAGTTCTGCTCTTGGGCTCCCTCTTGTGGTTTCAAGTGGTATGGCTGCTCCTCAGAGTTAGCTGTCAGCTGCCTCCACTTATCGTCTCTTCTGCTCGGCTATTTTGGCCTGGCTGTTCCTTCAGCCAGTGCCACTTGTAAATGGTTCCTGGTTGGATTCACATCTCTTTGGATTTCCCTGTTATCCTGACCAGTTCAGCAAAGCTAAGTTTTTGCTTGCGCTTTTCTGTTCACAGATTGTGGACTTATCCGTTCAGTGCTTTCTATGTTTGTCCAGCGTTATCAGTATGAATTAATTCTGTCTTGCTGGAAGCTCTGGGAAGCAGATTTACCCTCCACACCTTTAGTCAGGTGTGGAGATTTTTTTGTAAACTCTGCGTGGATTTTTGTAGTGTTTTATACTGACCGCACAGTATTCCATCCTGTCCTATCTATCAAGCTAGACTGGCCTCCTGTGCTCATCCTGGTTTCATTCTGTGTATGTCTTTTTCCTCTCCACTCACAGTCATTATTTGTGGGGGGGCTAATCTATCCTTTGGGGATTTTCTCTGAGGCAAGATAGTTTTCCTGCTTCTGTCTTTAGGGGTAGTTAGCTTTTAGGCTGTGACGAGATGCCTAGGGAGAGTTAGGAGCATTCCACGGCTACTTCTAGTGTTGTGTTGAGCTTAGGGACTGCGGTCAGTACAGTTACCACTTCCCTCAGAGCTCGTTCCATGTTGCTCCTAGACCACCGAATCATAACAGTACAAGTGGCCAAAAATGAATTAAATGCATCTCAAAAGAAGGAAAAGAAAGTTCTGAACCATTTTTTTTCTGTGCTCTGGTTTGTCTTTTTTTTCCTCTTGATATTTGGGTGTTTCAGGATATATGCTTTGGCATGGATGTTCAGGGTTTGTTTTCTCGTGTGGATCAACTTGCTGCAAGAGTACAGAGTATCCAGGACTATGTTGTCCAGACTCCGGCTTTAGAGCCTAGAATTCCTACTCCTGATTTGTTTTTTGGGGACAGATCCAAGTTTTTGAACTTTAAAAATAACTGCAGATTGTTTTTTGCTTTGAAACCCGTTCTTCTGGTGATCCCATTCAGCAAGTAAAAATCATCATATCCTTGCTGCGTGGTGACCCTCAAGACTGGGCTTTTTCTCTTGAAACAGGGAATTCGGCATTATTGAATGTTGATGCATTTTTTCAAGCGCTCGGATTATTGTATGACGAACCAAATTCTGTGGATCATGCAGAAAAAACCCTGTTGGCCTTGTGTCAAGGTCAGGAAGCGGCAGAGTTATACTGCCAGAAATTTAGAAAATGGTCTGTGCTCACTAAATGGAATGAAGAGGCGCTGGCTGCTATTTTCAGAAAAGGTCTTTCTGAAGCCCTTAAAGATGTTATGGTGGGCTTTCCTACGCCTGCCGGTTTGAGCGAATCTATGTCCCTAGCCATTCAGATCGATCGGCGTCTGCGCGAGCGCAAAGCTGTGCACCATATGGCAGTATCCTCTGAGCAGAGTCCAGAACCTATGCAATGTGATAGGATTTTGGCTAGAACAGAACGGCAGGAATTCAGACGTCAGAATAGGCTGTGTTTTTACTGTGGTGATTCTGCTCATGTTATCTCTGATTGCCCTAAGCGTACTAAGAGAGTCGCTAGGTCTGTTACCATTAGTACTATACAGCCTAAATTTCTCTTATCTGTGACCCTGATATGCTCATTGTCGTCCTTTTCTGTCATGGCATTTGTGGATTCAGGTGCTGCCCTGAACTTAATGGACTTAGAATTCGCCAGGCTGTGGTTTTTCCTTGCAGCCTTTGCAGAACCCTATTCCTTTGAGGGGTATTGATGCTACACCCTTGGCCAAGGATAAACCTCAGTACTGGACACAGATGACTATGTGCATGGCTCCAGCACATCAGGAAGATTGCCGTTTTCTGGTGTTGCATAACCTGCATGATGTTGTACTGGGTTTTCCATGGTTACAGGAACATAATCCGGTGCTGGATTGGAAAACTATGTCGGTGACTAGTTGGAGTTGTCAAGGGGTACATAGTGACGTTCCTTTGATGCCAATTTCCTCTTCCCCCTCTTCTGAGGTCCCTGAGTTTTTGTCGGATTTCCAGGATGTATTTGATGAGCCCAAGTCCAGTTCCCTTCCTCCGCACAGGGACTGTGATTGTGCTATTAACTTGATTCCTGGTTGCAAGTTCCCTAAGGGCCGACTTTTCAATCTGTCTGTGCCAGAGCATGCCGCCATGCGGAGTTATGTTAAGGAGTCTTTGGAGAAGGGGCATATTCGGCCCTCTTCGTCACCATTGGGAGCGGGTTTCTTTTTTGTTGCTAAGAAGGATGGCTCCTTGAGACCCTGTATTGATTATCGTCTTCTTAATAAGATCATGGTCAAATTCCAATACCCCTTGCCTTTGCTTACTGATTTGTTTGCTCAGATTAAGGGGGCTAGTTGGTTTACTAAGATTGACCTCCGAGGGGCATATAATCTTGTTCGTATTAAACAGGGTGACGAATGGAAAACTGCATTTAATACGCCCGAAGGCCATTTTGAATATCTTGTGATGCCATTTGGGCTCACTAATGCTCCATCTGTGTTCCAGTCTTTCATGCATGATATTTTCCGCAATTATCTTGATAAATTCATGGTCGTATATTTGGATGATATTTTGATTTTTTCCGATGATTGGGAGTCTCATGTGAAGCAGGTCAGGATGGTGTTCCAGATCCTTCGTGATAATGCTTTGTTTGTGAAGGGGTCTAAGTGCCTATTCGGAGTTCAGAAGGTCTCTTTTTTGGGTTTTATTTTTTCTCTCTCGTCTATAGAAATGGATCCTGTTAAGGTCCAAGCTATTCATGACTGGATCCAACCCACATCTGTGAAGGGCCTTCAAAAAATTTTGGGCTTTGCTAATTTCTATCGCCGTTTCATTGCCAACTTTTCCAGTGTGGTTAAGCCCCTTACTGATTTGACGAAGAAAGGCGCTGATGTGACGAGGTGGTCCTCTGAGGCTGTTGAGGCCTTTCAGGAGCTTAAACGCCGATTTACTTCTGCCCCTGTGTTGCGTCAGCCAGATGTTTCTCTTCCTTTTCAGGTTGAGGTCGACGCTTCTGAGATTGGGGCAGGGGCCGTTTTGTCTCAGAGGGAGTCTGATCGTTCTTTGATGAAACCGTGTGTTTTTTTTTCCAGAAAGTTTTCGCCTGCGGAATGCAATTATGATGTCGGCAATCGGGAGTTGTTGTCTATGAAGTGGGCGTTTGAGGAGTGGCGACATTGGCTTGAGGGAGCTAAACACCGCGTTGTGGTCCTGACCGATCATAAGAATCTGATTTACCTTGAGTCGGCCAAGCGGCTGAATCCTAGACAGGCTCGATGGTCCCTGTTTTTCTCCCGTTTTGATTTTGTGGTCTCGGATCTTCCGGGATCTAAGAATGTTAAGGCTGATGCCCTCTCTAGGAGTTTTTTGCCTGATTCTCCTGGAGTCCTTGAGCCGGTTGGCATTCTTAAGGAGGGGGTGATTCTTTCTGCTATCTTCCCTGATTTGCGGCGGGTGCTTCAGGAATTTCAGGCTGATAGGCCTGACCGCTGTCCAGTGGGGAAGCTGTTTGTTCCTGATAGATGGACAAGTAAGGTTATTTCTGAGGTTCATTGTTCAGTGTTTGCTGGTCATCCTGGGATTTTTGGTACCAGAGATTTGGTTGCTAGATCCTTTTGGTGGCCTTCCTTGTTGCGCGATGTGCGTGCTTTTGTGCAGTCCTGTGGGACTTGCGCCCGGGCCAAGCCTTGCTGTTCCCGCGCTAGTGAGTTGCTTTTGCCTTTCCCGGTCCCTGAGAGGCCCTGGATGCATATTTCCATGGATTTTATTTCGGATCTTCCTGTTTCCCAGAAGATGTCTGCTATCTGGGTTGTTTGTGACCTGTTCTTTACCTTTGCCTAAGTTGCCTTCCTCCTCAGATCTGGTTCCATTATTTTTTCAGCATGTGGTTCGTTTGCATGGCATTTCGGAGAATATTGTGTCTGACAGAGGTTCTCAGTTTGTCTCTAGATTTTGGCGGGCCTTTTGTGCTAGGATGGGCATTGATTTGTCTTTTTCTTCGGCGTTTCATCCTCAGACTAATGGCCAAACTGAGCGAACTAATCAGACCTTCGAGACCTATTTGAGATGCTTTGTGTCTGCTGATCAGGATGATTGGGTGTCTTTCTTGCCGTTGGCCGAGTTTGCCCTTAATAATCGGGCTAGTTCGGCTATTTTGGTTTCACCTTTCTTTTGTAATTTTGGTTTTCATCCTCGTTTTTCTTCTGGGCAGGTTGAGCCTTCTGATTGTCCTGGTGTTGATTCTGTGGTGGACAGGCTGGAGCAGATTTGGACTCATGTGGTGGACAATTTGACGTTGTCTCAGGAAAGGGCTCAACGTTTTGCTAACCGCCGTCGGTGTGTTGGTCCCCGGCTTCGTGTGGGGGATTTGGTTTGGTTGTCTTCTCATCATGTTCCTATGAAGGTTTCTTCCCCTAAGTTTAAGCCTCGGTTTATTGGTCCTTATAAAATTTCTGAAATTATTAATCCGGTGTCTTTTCGTTTGGCTCTTCCAGCCTCTTTTGCCATTCATAATGTTTTCCATAGATCTTTGTTGCGGAGATATGTGATGCCCGTTGTTCCCTCGGTTGACCCTCCTGCCACGGTGTTGGTTGAGGGAGAGTTGGAATATGAGGTTGAGAAGATTTTGGATTCTCGTTTTTCGAGGCGGAGGCTTCAGTATCTTGTCAAGTGGAAGGGTTATGGCCAGGAGGATAATTCTTGGGTTGTTGCCTCCGATGTCCATGCCACCGATTTGGTTCGTGCTTCTCATTTGGCTCGTCCTGATCGGCCTGGGGGCTGTGGTGAGGGTTCGGTGACCCCTCCTCAAGGGGGGGGGTTCTGTTGTGAATTCCGCTCTTGGGCTCCCTCCAGTGGTTGTAAGTGGCACTTTTGTGAGTTCTGCTCTTGGGCTCCCTCTTGTGGTTTCAAGTGGTATGGCTGCTCCTCGGAGTTAGCTGTCATCAGCTGCCTCCACTTATCGTCTCTTCTGCTCGGCTATTTTGGCCTGGCTGTTCCTTCAGCCAGTGCCACTTGTAAATGGTTCCTGGTTGGATTCACATCTCTTTGGATTTCCCTATTATCCTGACCAGTTCAGCAAAGCTAAGTTTTTACTTGCGCTTTTCTGTTCACAGATTGTGGACTTATCCGTTCAGTGCTTTCTATGTTTGTCCAGCGTTATCAGTATGAATTAATTCTGTCTTGCTGGAAGCTCTGGGAAGCAGATTTACCCTCCACACCTTTAGTCAGGTGTGGAGAATTTTTGGAAACTCTGCGTGGATTTTTGTAGTGTTTTATACTGACCGCACAGTATTCCATCCTGTCCTATCTATCAAGCTAAACTGGCCTCCTGTGCTCATCCTGGTTTCATTCTGTGTATGTCTTTTTCCTCTCCACTCACAGCCATTATTTGTGGGGGGCTAATCTATCCTTTGGGGATTTTCTCTGAGGCAAGATAGTTTTCCTGCTTCTGTCTTTAGGGGTAGTTAGCTCTTAGGCTGTGACGAGATGCCTAGGGAGAGTTAGGAGCATTCCACGGCTACTTCTAGTGTTGTGTTGAGCTTAGGGACTGCGGTCAGTACAGTTACCACTTCCCTCAGAGCTCGTTCCATGTTGCTCCTAGACCACCGAATCATAACATACGCTAACAAGGGGTAGTCATCAGGCCTCCTTAGCAGAAACGTCGATCAAGGTTCTCCACAGAGCATACTACGTCCCAGCGAGGCTCCACGCCATCCACCCACACATACCCAACAACTGCTTCAGAGGTTGTAATGCCGTAGGTGACATGTTGCACATATGGTGTTGTCCTATCGTCGAGACTTTGTGGCGCGAGGTCAAGTCAATCATAGACCAGATTTAAGGTCAAACAATCTCCATGGACCCTTCAGTTTTCCTACTGGGAGCAAAGTATCCTGGATTCTCAAAGAGTTTACATAAACTTGTAACCATTATTTGTATGGCCGCAAAAATTCACATCACAGCCAGATGGAGAACCACGTCACTTTCCATTTCGCTAGTTAAAGGCAGAATAAACTCGATTTTACTTCATGAACGTATCCAAGCAACCAGGAACGATGAGTGGACCACTTTTTTCCGGACTTGGAACCCCTGGCTTGACCTTGAATCTAACGCCCTTCTGGCTCAAGCTCTTACGGTTTCCCCATAATGTGAATTGTGTGTGGTTGAGAGGTCCGTCTGGCGATGTTGCCTCGGTGGGATTAATTTCCCCATGATTTATATACAAGGTTATGTACATTTGGTACCTTTCAGATGTTCACTCGACTTAGACCATATGTGGTAATGGCTGACCAGACTACCGGGCCCCTTGGGCACTGACCTATATGAGCAACTGCTCCTGTTATGTTAAAGTTATTACTAGTTTGATGACTGACTTTATGCCCCCCTTCCCAACGTACTTACCCTTTGTATGTACTGTCTATGTGTCTTTGTACGTTTTGCTTGCCCCCTTTAAAGCTGATTATTAGTACAAAGCAATCATTATATTCTTTATTGATGTACATTTCTCTTCTGTACAGAAGATTGTTTATCCTTGGTTGTATTAAAAACTTTAAATAAACATATTGAAACTAAAACCATGTACGAACAATAAACTGCCTGATATGGTATGATATGATAGAATCTCACGGCTTTCAGTATCATCTCTATGCTGACGACACACAGATCTACATCTCTGGACCAGATATCACCACCCTACTAACCAGAATCCCTCAATGTCTATCCGCTATTTCATCCTTCTTCTCCGCTAGATTTCTAAAACTTAACATGGACAAAACAGAATTCATCATCTTTCCCCCATCTCACATGACCTCCCCAACGAACCTATCCATTACCCCGCTGTCTTGGGGTAATCCTTGACACTGATCTCTCCTTTAAACCACAAATCCAAACCCTTTCCACTTCCTGCCACCTCCAACTCAAAAAAATTTCACGGATCTGTACATTTCTAAGCCAAGAATCTGCAAAAACCCTAGTCCATGCCCTCATCATCTCCCGCCTCGACTACTGTAACCTCCTGCTCTGTGGCCTCCCCTCTAACACTCTTGCACCCCTCCAATCTATTCTAAACTCTGCTGCCCGACTAATCCACCTGTCCCCCCGCTATTCCCCGGCCTCTCCCCTCTGTCAATCCCTGCACTGGCTCCCCATCACCCAGAGACTCCAGTACAAAATCCTAACCATGACATAGAAAGCCATCCACAACCTGTCTCCTCCATACTTCTGTGACCTCGTCTCCCGGTACTTTCCTGCACGCAACCTCCGATCCTCACAAGATCTCCTTCTCTACTCCCCTCTTATCTCCTCTTCCCACAATCGCATACAAGATTTCTCTCGTGCATCCCCCCTACTCTGGAACGCTCTACCACAACATATCTGACTCTCGCCTACCATCAAAACCTTCAAAAAGAACCTGAAGATCTACCTCTTCCGACAAGCCTACAACCTGCAGTAAACACCGATTGACCAAACCGCTGCATGACCAGCTCTACCCTCACCTACTGTATCCTCACCCATCCTTTGTAGATTGTGAGCCCTCGTGGGCAGGGTCCTCTCTCCTCCTGTACCAGTTGTGACTTGTATTGTTCAAGATTATTATACTTGTTTTATTATGTACACCCCTCCTCACATGTAAAGTGCCATGGAATAAATGGCGCTATAATAATAAATAATAATAATAATATGGTGGAATGTTATTCTGTCACCCATGTGAACAGTGTCATTCTTCCTTGAGCACTCAATATATTCTATATCTGATTGGGAATGGCCGCAGCACACACAGGGATAGATTCATCCAAATTTCCATAACATCTGGCGCCCAACGTGGGGCCAGTGGACGAAATGCACAGGGACCCTGCTGACCGGAAGGATGAGGGTGCCGACCGCAGCCTTGGCTCATGGGACGGAGACTGCAGCTCCATCAGAGTAAGGTAAGAAAATCTTGTCATCTTACCTGAATGTCCCCTGTGCCCAGTCCAGGCCTATACCTTTTGCTGGTCAGGTGTGGCCACCACCGCATTCCCAGGTAGTGTAAAAAGTCCACACCCATATCCAAACCTTGGGATATAAGCCAAGGTGTCTGCTGTGTGCCGTGTATGTGTTTTATGTCTGTGTAGATCCGGGAGACAGTGACTGTTTTGTTTGTGGTTGCTGGGGAACAGATGAAAGGAAGTCAAATTACTCGATAAGCTATCACAGATTCCCGTGCATAGGAGGGACAGGTAGTCCCAGGTGTCCAGGCTCAGATGGCGATAGCTTAGAGGGCTACCACAGATTCCTGTAGCCGGCGAGCCAGTCAGGATGACCGGACTGGAGGGTGGTAGGATCTCCACCTGTCACGCAGGCGACCTGAGCGTTTGCGTGCTCAGTGCGATTGACAGTTGTCTGTTACCAGGACGGCCGGCACGTGTCACAAGATAATAAAGAGGGCATCCATTTCTCCCGGACGTCTGTTTATCTGTTCTTGTTCATGTCACGTACTGTTGCTTTAAATGCATAAAGTTGCAAAAGAAAGTTTTTTTTCTCTTGCCCACACTTCTCCTTCTGCTGTTAGCAGGGAAATATGCCTTATAAATCACACTGTCCCATCTGTTTTTGTTCTGTTTCCTGTTCTTGCCTTCTGAGATAAGTGTTAGCTACAGTGTAGGAATTTTAAGTGAAACTCAGTGGTATATATGACTATTGCTGAGATACGTGATTTTAGTGACTTTGGATACACCAGCATAAGAAAGGAGAAGTGTGTGTCTGACTGTGTCTGAGCACAGACTGAAGTGTTTGGAGCTGTTTCGACTTTTTACCTTTTGAAGTTTTTCCTTCTGTACCAAACTTTTAAAACTTTTAAGTTTGTCTTTTCTTTTTATACCAACCTTTTTGAAGTTTTTTGTTGTTGTTTTTCCTTTTTTTGTTTGTTTTTTGTTTTTGTTTTTGCAATGTGGAATAAGGTGGCCAGGCTGCAGAGTGGGAGGACAGACATCCTCATCTGCTGACGATGTACAAACTCAGCATCGGTCAGAGCTGCCCACATCTACACCATCATGGAACTATAAGCCTAATCCACCGTTCCAGCAGGGGGAGGGGACATCCTCACACATAAAGGCAACTTCTAAGCCCAAATTGTTATGACCTGGTGGTTAGGAGCACCCGGAATGACCTGATAGTTAAACCTCATACAGGACGAGCTCTGGGATGTGGGAGCTCTGCTGACCGCAAGCCCTAATCCTATCACACACACTAAAAATAGCCGTGGAGCGCTCCTGACCAGACCTAGGCGCCTCGTCACAGCCTAAGAACTATCTAGCCCTAGAGATAGAAAATAAAGCCTACCTTGCCTCAGAGAAATTCCCCAAAGGTAAAGGAAGCCCCCCACATATATTGACTGTGAGTAAAGATGAAAGTCACAAACGCAGAAATGAAATAGGTTTCAGCAAAGGGAGGCCAGACTTACTAAATAGACAGAGGATAGGAAAGGTAACTTTGCGATCAGCACAAAAACCTACAAAAGACCACGCAGAGTGTGCAAAAAAGAGGGGCCACTCTGCATCCCAGAGCTTCCAGCTAGCAAGACAAAATCATGAAAACCAGCTGGACAAGAAAACAATGAACAAATAATGACTATCAGGAACTTAGCTTCTGCAGGAGAAGGCAGGTCACCAGAGAGATCCAGGAGCGAACTGAACCAATGCAAAAACATTGACAGCTGGCATGGAGTAACGATCTGAGAGGAGTTAAATAGAGCAGTCAACCAAAGGATAAACCACGTCACCTGTGTAAGGAACCTCAGAAGCAGCAGCTTCACTCACAGCCACCAGAGGGAGCCCATAGACAGAACTCGCCGAAGTACCATTCACGACCACAGGAGGGAGTTCAACAACAGAATTCACAACACCAAATATCAGCCAGTCCTTGACCCCTGTATGCACTATTACAACTATTCCTCTGATGAGGAAGGTGACAGAACATCATACATGCAGCCTAGTACTAGGAAAAGAAACCCACATGCACCAAGAATGCAGGGGCAGATAGAAGCACTAAAATTACAATATGTGCACTTCACCCCAAGTCAGGTGACCAGCATTCTGAACAATCATCCAGACCCAGAGATGCACCCCCTTGTCATATTACAGAAGAATGCAGCAGAACCAGCGGACATATGCAGCCACCTGGAATGATCTCTGAGCCGTGATGGAATTAAAAGCAGGAGATGCGTTCTGGCCAATCATGAAGGAACACTTCAAACTTCCAGCAGTATTAGATGTACATGCTTGAGAGTCAGGGCCACAGCTAATTGAACAGCTCAGAGAATGGGCCAAAGGCAGATTGGCAGGACAAGCCCTCAGCTTACATGACATGAGCCAAGACAAGACAGAGTCTGTAGAGAGTTTCATGGCAGAGTAATGCAAGTTTTCCAAGACTTGGGCTTCACCATTCATGACCAAATACACCGGCAAATGTTGGCACAGGCCTTTGTGCATGTACTAAGGGAGCCAATCAGGAAACCACTGATAGTGGCCAGGCCCAAGTATAGGTCAATAGCAATGGACACCCTACTCACAGTTGCTAAAGGTATCGAGTCCCAATCAGGAGTGCAGAAAATGGCCCCCCTCCTGGTAGCCACAGACTCTGATGAGCAACCACAGTATAGGGACAGAAGTGTCAGATGTTTCCACTGTGGCAGATTGGGTCATCACCGGAACCAGTGCAGAGCACCACCGCAACCCAAGACCCTGCCCAGAGGAACAGGCCAAGGAAACAGCGCAGAAAGCAGTGAAGTGCCCCATCCATAGGACAGGGGCAAGCCAGGTCCGCAAGACACCACGCTCCTGACATGTAAAACCCCATCTGTGGGACCAATACCCCAAATTACCCTGAAAGTGGATGGCGTTGTCAGATCTCTTCTTGAGGACACTGGTGCAGCCAGAAGTGTGATGAGACATGTGGAACTCCCTGACCCTACCTGCCTATCAAAATCCTCTGTATCTTGAATGGGGATTGATGGTCAAATCAGACATTCCCAGCTTACAAAGCCCCTGAGCCTGTGGACTCAGCCAGGACACTCTATTCTGTCCCAATTCGTGGTGTCAAGGACCTGTCCATTCAACCTGCTGGGAGCGGACCTACTGCAGAAGCTGAAGGCGACCATAGTGTTCCAAGAAGATGGGACTGTGACACTTTCTTCACCCCTGACCCAAGAAGAATCTATCATGCTGGCGGCCCTACAAGAACCTCGAACAACCGATGGAGGCCTACCCAAGGAGGTACTGGACGTAATACCAGAAAGTATATGGTCTAAGGGACCCCAGGATGTGTGAAACCTTCAAGTTGCCCCAGTACGGGTGTCACTCAAGCCAGGTACCCCGTATTCTCATGAGGCCCAGTATCCCCTGTCCATCGCCCAGAGTCAAGCTGTCTCTGACCAACTGTAGGTCTACCTGGAAATAGGAGTCATTATTCCTTGCACATCGCCTTGCAATACCCCACCAGGCATCTTCACCTCCAGTGCTCTCTGTTCTTGTCTGACAATGTCACCATCTCCAGATGCACAGTCCTCAACCCGGCCACTCTACTCCCACTCCCAAGGGGGATGCGGATATGGACTCTTCAGATCAAAATCTGCATGATACCTTTCACAAGGATCTGGATTTGCTCCGGACTGATGATCATGATTGCTTCAGCATCATGCAACAGGAAACAGCAGGACTACCCAATGTGGCAGATGAGCCACTGACCAACCCAGAGTTGATCCTCTACGTAGATGGCTCCAGATTTGCAGATGATGAAGGAAGATTCCAAATGGGATGTGCAGTGACCAGCAATCAAGAAATCCTGTGGTCCAGAAGTCTGCAGCCTAGCCTGTCAGCCCAAGAAGCAGAACTGATAGCGCTGACGAAGGCCTGCCAGATTGCAGAAGGCAAAACTGCGAACATATATACTGACTTTGGACCCATCTGGGCTGCACGGGACTTCATCACAGCAAGCGGAACAACCGTGAAGCATCATGGAGCCATTAAGGACCTGCTGGACGCACTCCAACTTCCAAAAATGGTGGGAGTACTAAAAGTCAAAGCGCATGGAAAACTGAACACAGTAGAGGCATGGGGCAACAATATGGCGGCTATGGCAGCCAAAGAAGCAGCCAAAGGAAGACAATATGGAGAAGTGGGAGAGGTCGTAGAGCCAGACGGCCACTACATGGCAACTGAGGACAAGACACCAGACAAGATGACGTCTTTGGACCTGTTTAAGAAGTTGCAGGAAAAAAAACCCACTACATACTCACATTCCGGTGTCTGTCATGTCCCCCGCCGTCAGCTTCTCACACTGACTGTGTCAGCGCCGGCCGGCCATAAAGCAGAGCACAGCGGTGACGTCATGACGTCACCGCTGTGCTCTGCTTTACGGCCAGCAGGCGCTGACAGTCAGTGCGGGAAGGTGACGGCGGGGGACGTGACAGACACTGGAATGTAAGTATGTACTGTTTTTTTTTTTACATTTACAATGGTAACCAGGGTAAACATCGGGTTACTAAGCGCGGCCCTGCGCTTAGTAACCCGATGTTTACCCTGGTCACCCGGGGACTTCGGCATCGTTGGTCGCTGGAGAGCTGTCTGTGTGACAGCTCTCCAGCGAACACACAACGACTTACCAACGATCACGGCCAGGTCGTATCGCTGGTCGCGATTGTTGGTAAATTGTTTAGTAATGGTACCTTTACACTCCCAGAGGCCCAGAAAAGCTGTGGCCAAAAACCTGATATAAATCTGGTATCATTGTAATCACACCGACCTGAAAAATTAAGTGGAATGGCGTAAAAAAAATAAAATAAAACCAAATACTTCACCTGGTGTTGATTTGTACATTCATTCGGCTAACATTTATCCTGCACTCTGCGCTTGCACCGAGGCTTCCGTGTAAATTTCTGAAACACCGGACAGACGGAACCCCTTGCGGAAGATTCCTTATAAAGAGGCAGTTGGAGGCACTGTGGACGCTGTGTGATCTACAGCTCTGGCCAAAATTAAGAGACCACTGCAAAATGTTCAGTTTGTCTGCTTTTTCTCTTTATAGGTATATTTTTGAGTAAAATGTAAAAATTGTTCTTTTATTCTATAAACTTCTGACAACATGTCACCGAATTTCCAAGCAATAAATTTTGTATTTTTTTTTTTACAAAGAAAAATGGTCAAGAGTTCAGAAATCCATATTTTGTGGAATAACCATGATTATGACCACATGACCACAAAAAAGCAAGTCTCCACTCAGGTCTGTAACCTGTCAATGGAAATATAGGGGGCTTCCATGTTACTGATAGTACAAATGCTCTGAAAAAAGCAAAATGGCTCCTCACCCTCCGCCTCCAAAGATATCTAGCGAATTCTGCGCTCCTAAATCCAAATGTCCCTCTCCCTTCTGACACCCACAGTGTGCCTAAACCACATTTAGCTTCCACATGTTCTGTATTTCTGTAGTGATGAGAGCCTGTCTAATTTACAGGTGCATGTCTCCAGAAGGATGAGCTGTCACTACAACGTACTGGTCACTACAACTTACTGGTCACTACAACATACTGGTCACTCAGCAGCATCCTCTGCTGCTTGTTTCTGGAGAACACCCACGGAGTCAAAATAGCCACTGCACCTGTAGATAAATTCCCAAAAGGGGTATACTGTTAATTTGAAAAATGAGGTCACTTCAAGGGGAATTCTACTCTTCTAGCAATTAGGGGCTCTGTATATGGAGTCTGCAAACTATTCTAGGCAAATCTGCGCTCCAGGTGGCAGATAGCGATCCTACCGTCCTGAATCTCGCCATATCGCTAAGCAGTACTGTACAGCCACATATGGGGTATTTCTACATTCAGAAGTAATTGTGGGACAAATTTTGGTGTCATTTTACATTTTTTTTTTAATGGGAAAATGTAAAATCTGGGGCTAAAACAAAATTTTAGTGGTAAAAACGTAATAATTTTTTCTATACAGCTGAATGGTATAAAATCTTGTCACTCACCTGTGCTGTCAATATGATCACTGCACCAGTAGATAAATTCAGTGAGAGGTGTAGTTTATAAAATGGGGTCTCTAAAAAGCGGAGGGGGGGTCTGCTGTTCTGGCACCTCTGGGGGTCTGCTAATTTGAAATGGCACTGTCAAACCAGTCCAACAAAATCTGAACTTCCTTTCTGATCTCTGCATTATGCCTCAAACATACATGGTGTGGTGCAGTGACCCATTCTGCAGCCAGGGGGCGCTATGTGGGCTCCTCAGGTTAGGCATGAAGGCATAATGGGGTTTTGAAACAGTGTCCGGCATGATTGTAAATGGCCTGTATGTGTCGCAGAGGGAATCTGCTCTGTAAGCCAGTATTGTTATACTGGGAATGGAAGTTCCATAAGAGTTGTGTTTATGCAGGTTTAAAAGGAGGCTTACAGAGTTAGTTGGAGAGCTGGGTGGGACTGACTAATCACACACACCTCCCACCTATGGGGGTGGTTACAGGTACATAATGTGACCAGGGTTTGGATCACATGTTCAGAGTGTATGGGCTGGAATGATCAGAGTGTGAGGTCCCAGGTGGCCTGTGTGTTGGAATGTCCTGGATTCCTGGAAGCACATGGTGAGGCCATGGATTGATGGCCTGTGTGTTGCAAGTGCCTGGGACTGGACTTGCTGAATAGCGCACGGAGAGGCTGTATCTGCAGAGCCTGGGACGGCTACTGTGTTGGGGAAGCTACCGTTCCGTCTGAACTATCTGAAGTGTCCTTGTCACAAGGACGGTGATCCCAGTTAGGCAGCTTACCCCTGGGAACCAGGACTGACAGGACTCAGTGTGTGGAGCAGGAGCTCCTGTAAGGTAACTCCAGATAAAGGGGGTTATGGGCAGACGAGTATTTGCTATTGGAACAGCCTGTTGGTGCTAGTTGTGTTCCGTGGACGTTAATTAACTTTGGCGAGTTAAAGCTGTACACTATAAAGTGCTATGGACTATGCGTAGGCCAGTGATGTGCAACATGGCCTACAGTGCCGTTTATGATAATTAACAATTACTAACATATAGGATCTAAATATACACAAGTCCAGTCAAGGACTAGAGAGAGCACCTTCTCGCATAATATAATCCTACAAAAAGAATGGAGTAATGTGCCACAAATAATAAAGTGAGGTAACAACCATACCAATGATAATATAGAAAATGTATATTTTATTTTAAACAACTCGCATACGCATAATAGAGAGTGGTATGTACCCAAACAACAAAAACAAGATGGGTAATAGGGGAATGACCTAACACCAACAGCAGTCACTCAGGTCTCATGATGATTAGTGAATGCACTGTCACCCAGAGCAGAAGAGTATACAATGGCACAAGTACCTCCAAGTGATAACCATGTATATAACAACCATGCAGCAGAGATTAAATGCATAAAAAAACGTAATGGATAAGAACTATCAAAAATACATAATATTAGGCATAAAGTGCCGCTCATAGTGCAAAAAAGTGGCAATGCTTACCCATGTGGGAGAAACCAGGTAGACCAGCTAAGTTGGCTGTAGCCTGAAGCGCGTTTCGTGTGATGGGCTTCCTCGGGATGCGGTTTATGATGTTTGAATAAACCATATAGACTGTTTTTGTGAGAAACTGTGCCTGGGTGCTTTAATCCCGTTGCCAAGCGAGTGTCCCCCAACACACTCAGGTAGCGCTATCTCACAATGGGTATTGCTGTACTCAGGAGAAACTGTACAACAAATTTTGTATTCCATTTTCTCCTGTTACTTTTGTTAAAATTTGAGGCTATAATTACATTTTTGTGGTAAAAATTTGATTTTTTTTATTTTCACGGCTCAATATTATAAACTTCTGTGAAGCACCTGGTGGTGCAAGGTGCTCACCACACATCTAGATAAGTTCTCTGAAGGGTCTAGTTTCCAAAATGGTGTCACTTGTGGGGGGTTTACACTACTTAGGCACATCAGGGGCTCTCCAAACGCAATATGGCGACCACTAATTATTCCAGCAAATTTTGCATTCAAAAAGTCAACTGGAGCTCTTTCCTTTCCAAGCCCTGCCCAGCACTTAAACAGTGGTTTTACACCACATATGGAGGTATCAGCATGCTCAGGAGAAATTGCACTACAAATTTTGTGGTACATTCTGTCCTGTTACCCTTGTGAAAAAAAAAAAAATTGGGGTCTAAATTAAATGTTTTTGTGAAAAAAATTTAAACGCTCATTTTGTCCTTCCACATTCCAAAAATTAATGTGAAGCACCCAAAGGGTTAATGAACTTCTTGAATGTGGTTTTGAGCATCTCGAGGGGTACAGTTTTTAGAATGGTGTCATTTTGGGGTATTTTCTGTCATGTAGACCCCTCAAAGTCACTTCAAATATAATGAGGTCCCTAAAAAAATGGTTTTGTAAATTTTGTTGAAAAATTGGTCCCACAAAGAAGTACCTTCTTTTGGCGCAGCCATCTGCTCTGCCTGGGCAGTCGGCAACATCATCACCGTTCAAAGGGTCCTATGGCTCAAAGCTTGGAACGTGGACTCGGTGTCCACAAAGTGCCTTACAAGCCTTCCTTTTCATGGCTCTCATCTTTTTGGAGAATAATTAAATAATCTTGAATACCACTGGGGATAAAATACCTTCACTTCCGCAACAGTGGGCTAAACGTCCGCCTTCGAGGTGCCACACTGTTCAGTTCCATTCCTTTCAGAGGTTTTCGGCCCAGGACAGTAACAGATAGGACAAGTCTCCAGTTCGTCAACAAAAGAAAAAACCTTCCTTTAGACCAGCTCTCACCTGGCGTCCAAGAACCCACCACAAGAACTGGTTCCAACAGATTTTCCTTAACATGAAGGGTTGCTTCCACCTGGGAAGCCTCTCAGGATGGGCAGACGTCTCCTTTATTTCCATGACGAGTGGCTCTCAGTACTTGATGCCTGGGTCCAGGAGGTTTTCCCCACTGGTAAGAAATTTTCAATGGGTATAGAATGTAATGTGACTCGGCACTAGGCGAAAATGCTGATCCCAGTGCACCTGACTGAGACAGCTCGTGGAGGGTCCGGTATAAAAGTGCACAGTGATCAGGGTGCCAGCCAGAAAAAAAGTGCAGCAGAAATGTTCGAAGAAAAGAAAAAGCAGCTTCCACCTTACCAGGCATTTGTTATTTATTCAAGAGCAGAGAAAAGGTGGAGACAATGGAGGACTACGGCCGCCTTGAGCTGCGTTTCCATGGGTTCTCACCTTGGATCCAAGGAAGTGCTTTCAGCACAAAACGGCTGTAATTCTCCATTGTCTCCATCTCTTCTCCCCTACTGCTATATGTTCATCTGTTCTTGAATAAAGAACAAACAACTGGTACAGTGAGCGCAGCCTTTTCTTTTCATTGGACACAAAATAGAATTTTCCACTCTCCCTTATTTTTGTGTCCCACCCATCAAGGAACCTTTTACATCAACCCTGTTTTTTTTCAAGGCTATCGCTCTGAGGCAGGTGTTTTAGTCCCCTTTCCCCCAATTAGAAAGTTTTTCAGGGTTTTTATTGAAACCTGTGTGTGGTTACAAAGAAGGATGGCCCTGTTCGCCCAATCCTGGACCTCAAATTAATTATTGAACAGACATGTAGGACTGCGTAACTTCAGAATGGAGTCCCGTCGGTGATAGCCTCCATGAAACCTGAAGAATTTGTGCTTGGTGGACAAGATGCCTATGTGCACATACCTATGTTCCCCTCCCATCAAAGGGTCCTTCCACCTCCAGTTCACAGCACTGACATTTGGTCTAACCACCCAGGATTTTTACAAAGATAATGGTGATGGTTATGGCCATTCTTCAGGGTAGAGACACTCTCGTTATCCCCTATTTAGATGACATTCTCATCAAGGATCCTCAGCAAGTCACCAGTCTACAGATCACTAAGGACACCCTTTTTCTTTAGGGCTGGATACACACCGCAAAGTCGTCTCTGGTTCTGGTCCAACGCATTGGTTTTTCTAGGAATGCTGTTTGATGCCATACAAGTGAGGCTTTTCCTGCCCAAAGACAAACGGGATTCACTCTCTCATAGGTCCATCACCTTGCTCGCTCCGCTTCTGCATGAGCGTACTGAGCAAGATGGTTGTTTCAATGGAAGCAGTTCTATTTGCTCCGTTTCACACATTCACACACAACCTCTTCAAATTTTCCTTTGATCAATTTTGGACTGGTAAACTCAGTCCCTAGAGCAACTGATATCGCTTCCCCCCAGACAAAGTCCCTAGAATGGTGGAAATACTCTCAATTCTGCCTCTGCATTTGAAGATCCTGACATCTGATGCCAGCTTACTTGGTTTGGGAGCAGTTTCTCAAAACCTCAGTCCAGTCTAGGGCCGATGGACCACTCGAGAATCGTACCTTCCTATCAACATTCTAGAACTCAGGGAAATCTTTATTACTGTGCTCCAATGGCAAGACCTTCTTTCTGGCCGGCTGATATGAGTCCAATCTGACAACGCCACAGCGATGGCATACATCACCAAGTGGGGACTTGAATTCGAGTAGTGATGTCAGAGGTGGCTTGAATCCTGCTGTGTGTCGAGCAGAATGTACCAGCAATTTCAGCAATACACATTCCATAAGTGGGCAGCTGGGCCACAGAATCTGAGTAGCACAAAATATAAGAAAGGGTGCACTCAAGCTGTATTGGATAAAAAAGAGGGGTGCAGTGCCTAGTCCAATAATGTATATGGCAATGAAAGCGATATAATGCCGTATATACTCAGCTGAATGTGGAAGAAAATAAGCCGAAGCCCACAGATAAACTGGCTCTAAAATGCCATGCAGCTATCCATGCCCTAAGTGACCGGCATGGAATCAGAAAAGGGTGTGTGGAGAGAACCCCACGCGTATCGTCGCCGCAGCGGCTTCGTCAGGGGAAGTCTTTCCCTGACGAAGCCGCTGCGGCGGCGATACGTGTGGGGTTCTCTCCACACACCCTTTTCTGATTCCATGCCGGTCACTTAGGGCATTCAGCTGAGCATATACGGCATTATATCGCTTTCATTGTTTGCATGGGCTATAAATCTTGTTGACTGTTTTCTACCCTGGTTGATGGTCTTTTGGTGAGCTTTTGGACATTTTTTTTTTCTTAGGCTTACTATGCTGATACATCTATAGGGAGTGCAGCACATAGGGTTTGGTTTTCTGTTATGAACAGGTAATTCAGAACCACAATGGACATTGAAGTTCAGAGCACACAAAGTGACCTGACAATTACCAAAAACAAAGGACGAGCTCTGAGACGTGGGAACTCTGCTGACCGCAATCCCTAATCCTAACACACCACACTAGAGGTAGCCGTGGATTGCGCCTAACGCTCCCTATGCAACTCGGCACAGCCTGAGAAACTAGCTAGACCTGAAGATAGAAAAATAAGCCTACCTTGCCTCAGAGAAATTCCCCAAAGGAAAAGGCAGCCCCCCACATATAATGACTGTGAGTAAGAAGAAAATACAAACACAGAGATGAAATAGATTTAGCAAAGTGAGGCCCGACTTACTGAATAGACCGAGGATAGGAAAGATAGCTTTGCGGTCAACACAAAAACCTACAAACAACCACGCAGAGGGTGCAAAAAGACCCTCCGCACCGACTAACGGTACGGAGGTGCTCCCTCTGCGTCTCAGAGCTTCCAGCAAGCAAGAAAAACCAATATAGCAAGCTGGACAGAAAAAATAGCAAACAAAAATAACACAAGCAAAACTTAGCTTATGCAGGAAAGACAGGCCACAGGAACGATCCAGGAGGAAGCAAGACCAATACTAGAACATTGACTGGAGGCCAGGATCAAAGCACCAGGTGGAGTTAAATAGAGCAGCACCTAACGACTTAACCTCATCACCTGAGGAAGGAAACTCAGAAGCCGCAGTACCACTCTCATCCACCAAAGGAAGCTCATAGACAGAACCAGCCGAAGTACCACTCTCGACCACAGGAGGGAGCTTGGCCACAGAATTCACAACAGTTTTCCTTATCTACAGGTCTTTTGCACGTCATAGAGACCTCTCCCTTTTCAGCTATTATATATATATATATATATATATATATATATGCTTCTTTGCAAACATGTGGTGATTTATACTGCCAGCCCTATTTATCTTACTATATTATGTTAAAATATTTCTTGCAGATATATTATGTGTGATTAGGGGTGTTTTGTACACACTTGTTGTATTTTTAATGTTTTTAGATGTTCTTTAATGTGGTGTTTAATAAACTATTTGGTATTTTTCTATTCCTTGTGGTTGTGCTGGCCTGTTTGTAGTCCAATCTTTTTTTCTTTTCTTTGACAGAATCTGAGTAGGTCATGCCGCCGGCGAATGGTCCCTGAATCCGTCGATCTTCCACAAGATTTGACTTAGATGGGCAACTCCCGACATCGACCTGATGACATCCAGGATCAACCACAAGGTTCTTCGGCTTGTATCCAGATCCTGCAATCCATTGGCAATTGGCTTCGATGCATTTGCAATTCTCTTGACACAGCAGTTGTCACTTTCATACCTGTTTCCACCTCTACCACTGATTCCAAGGGTGGTCAAGCAGCTCAAGGTGGACAGTGTGAGGCTGGATAAACCACATCCGAGAGAAAAAAGATTTTAATGGGAAAGAAGACACCGAAGACTCCATGTGATCAGACAACACCGTGATGGAAAAAAGAAGGAAAAAAATATATAATTTTTTTTTAATTATTATTCTTACTATAAAATAATCTCATAGATGTCCCAGAGACAAGAAAGAGAGGGATGTGCCAAAATAGAAGGGGAAGAACAAAAAGAACCGAAGGGGAATCCATATTAAATGAAGAACCAAAACTAGAGGGAAAAAAAGGACAAAATATAGCAACATGCAATAGTCCAGAATATGGGTCCATATCAAGGTGCATGTAGGACGTATGATAAAGAACCCTCTTGTATATATATTATATAGGGCACACATATACCAATATATATATATGTGTATGTTCCTGCGTGTCTATCAACACATATATTATCCACACACCATATCTATACATATAAGAAAAGGAGACAAGACATGACCGTAGTATACCTGCATATAATCAAGCAAAATCTTAGAGTGTCGCTTGCCTGTAGCGGCTAATGTGGAAGGACCATAGCTGCAAGGAAATTGAAGGCAGTATGCCATAAATTCCAATATAATATGAGATATAGACCAGAGACAACGCAACCCCATTAAGTAGAACTCATTTATATATACATATACATAAGACCGCCTCACTGCCAAGACCAAAATATCAGCGTATATACTGCCACCCCATAAGGCATCAGAACAGCTACCTAGATAAAATAACAAACTGTGTGTGTATACTCACTACGATTAGAAAGCCGGCGTGCGTCCCGTGGCTCCAAGGCAGGGAGACGTGTAGTGTGCCATAAACCCGGTATAAATGCCGTAAATCTCATGAGATCATACCCGGTTACACGAGAGCACTCGTGTGGAGTACGGAAAAAGCCGACAGGAAAGACCGGCGCATGCGCAGTGCGCCGAGATTGGCTCTGGTGACTGAGTGTGAAATAGACTATATCCAGGAGACGGCACAGGCATAGTAAGACAAAAACTACTCTCTCATGTAAGCAGATTAGTATAAAGTATAGAAATAAGACAATTAACCCTTTACAAAGAGGGAATAAGTGTAGGTCAGAGAAATCCCTGACATAAACAAGAAAAACCAGAAGTATAAATATCAGATATATAAATGTAAGCCATAAGGGACTGACAACACACACCAAGGCTGGACCTATTGATATTGACACATAGATAGACTCCATTAGGGGAATAAAAAACAGAAAGGGGAAACATGTATAACATACATGATGCATATATAGGAAATTAAAGCCAAGTATCATAGAAGTGAAATATCACCATAGTAACATATAGCTATATTAGACAAGATCCCATAGGAGAGGCACATACAAAAATGAAATACGAGATCATGTATTGAGAGTGGAAAAGGACATAACCCAGTAAGAAAAAAAGAAAACTTGGAAAGAAGATTGTAATCATGATGGCACCTAAAGAAAGGGAAATAATAGAAGCATAATTAACATAGGAGCATAATACTTCAAATAACGTTTATACAAGTAACACCAGATCAAATAGGTGGTAATTATGTATAGCTACATATTCCCTATTCATGCCTCGTGGATGCAGCGTCTGGAGGGTAAAAATCCAGAACGCCTCTCTTTCCTTTAACCTCTGAACCCTATTCCCACCACGCCTAGAGGAGGGAATACTCTCGAATACCTGAAATTTCAGTTGTGAAATGGAATGTCCCGCTGAGATAAAATGAAACGAGACCGGTAGCATGGTGCGTTGGCACCGAATGGTAGACTTATGTTGAGAAATGCGGTCTCGGACATGCTGGGTAGTTTCCCCAACATATCCGAGACCGCAGGGACATTTGATAAGGTATATTACATGGGAAGAATCACATGTAAAAAAACTTTGATCGGGAATAATTTCCCTGATCTAGGATGGGAAAAGGTGTTGCCCTCGGTTACATTCGAGCACTGAGGGCAATGCAAATAGGAGAATGTACCGTCTCTGTGTGGCTAAAAGGGCTTGTTGTTGCAGTATCTTCGTTGAACCAATATCGGCAAGTACTAATATATTCTTAATATTTGGTGGTCTCTTATAACAAAAAAGAGGTGGAGTAGAAAACTCTGAAACGGAGGGATACGCTTTACCTAACAAGGGCCAATGTTCCAACACACAATTTCTAAACAGATTCGTATAAGGATGGTATGTGGTGACAAAGGTGATTCTCTTTTGTTTCTCCTTCTGTCTACACACTGAAAGAGTGGCTTGTTCTAGAATAGATGGTGGATACCCCCTTTCCGAAAATTTGTTGTTCATCTCTCGGATACACTGTACCCTCAAATATGGATCAGTCACTATGCGTTTCACGTGTTGTATCTGAGATTTTGGTAGCGATTTTTGTACATGCGATGGATGGCAACTAGAGTAAAGTAACAATCCATTTCTGTCGGTGGGTTTTGTATAGAGATCAATCTCGAGAGAACCATCTTCACTTGCCACCACTAGTGTATCCAAAAAGTTTACACAACGATAATCTTTTGTAATTGAAAAAGTCAAGTTGGGGATACACAAATTCATGTCATTGAAAAATTGTGATAAAGATATCTCATCACCCCTCCATATTAAGAAAACATCGTCAATATATCTCTTCCAGTAAATGCAGTATTGCTGAAAGAGACAATGGGTGTATACGAACTTCTCCTCAAAAGCTGCCATAAAGATATTGGCATATGGAGGCACCACATTTGATCCCATTGCGGTCCCGACCTTTTGAATATAGTACTGGTCGGCAAAGAGAAAAAAATTCTAAGTCAGGATCAAATTTAACAGTGTCAAGCAAAAATCCTTTTGAATAGAGGAGAAGTCAGTATATTGGTTAAGGAACCAGTGAACTGCCTCAAGGCTTTTCAGATGGTCAATACTAGTATATAAAGAATTGACATCCATTGTCACAAGAAAACAGTTCTCTGGTAATTTGCCAACCGATTTCAGACCCTCCAAGAAGTCTGAGGTGTCTCTAATGAAAGAGGTCACATGAACAAGAAGGGGAGTCAACATTTTCTCCACTGTTCTAGCCAACGGGGAGAGTATCGAGTTCGTAGACACCACTATAGGTCGTCCCGGAGGACTAGTCATATGTTTGTGGATTTTGGGTAATGCGTAAAATACAGGGACCACAGGATGTAAATTAAGCAAGAATTCCCCTAATTTTGAATCAGTTACGTTCTGTTCTCTATAAACCTTGACTATCTGTTGGATTTCTTTAAGTATATCTCCAGATGGATCCCTGTCCAAAGGTAAATAGGTATCTCTATAATCAAGATGTTGATGAACCATCGACAAATAGAAGGAAGTATCCATGACAACAATTGCTCCCACACTTGTCCGCCGGTTTGATAGTAATCGAACTGTTCCTCTTAAGACTATCTAGGGCCCGCTTATCGAGTATGGTACAATTATGTTTAAGTGGTAATGAACCTAAGTTAATCTGTGTACATTCCCTCTGTATATCCTGTGTCACCAACGAGATGTACGTTTCCACTGGGTGGTAAGATTTCGGGGGGATTGTATTTACTGGGTATCGACAAATCCAATTCTTTGAGACTGAAAATACTTTTGTCAGGATTCAGTGATAAAGTCGAGTGTTCAATAGTGGAACTAGAATTACTTGTAGCAAAATGTGCCTTAAGTTGTAAGTTTCTAAAAAACCTTTGAAGTTCCCGATCTAAGTGAAACCCATTGAACGCTGGAGTAGGACAGAATGAGAGACCTTTTTGTAAAACAGTTAATTCAGATGGTGAGAGATTGTAGGAAGAGATATTGTGGACCAGCTGGTCCCTACCTGTGATCGAGTTCTGATACGGGAGCTGTCATTTATGTATTCTGGAGCCCTTCCTCGCCGGCCTTTGTTTGACCGACCTCGCCTTTGTTCTAAAAAAAGAGAGGTGGCACGGGGGATAGAATCATTATCGGAGCTAGAGGAGGTAAAAGAGAAATCACGCCTATATTGTCGCCGATCACGCTGAACATTAGAATCCCGCCATCTATAAACAGATCTACGGTGATAATCCTCCGTGTCACGTAAAAACTTCGAACGTTTTCTATCTTGTAACACACTTCTAAATTCATCAATAGTTTTATCAATTTTCTGTTTTAAACTCTCAAACTTATCACTAGTAAGAGTGTTATTTAACTGTTGTTGTATAACCTCTATTTGCTTATCCATCTCAGAAATCTCTTTCTAGAGATATTCAATGGTTAATAACATAATATCCATAGAACATTTGTTTAGAATCCCTTTAAATTTAGTACAGAAGTCTGGCTTTTCATGAAACAAAGTAGGTCTTAAAGATACCCGTAGACCACGAGGTAGGCGTTTCACTTTGTGGTATTCAGCCAAGGTCACATAGTGCAGTTCCAAAGAGGTTTTCTTCCTGAGTTCCCGTTCCCAATCTCTTGAGCGAATCTCCTCAACCGGAGTATGTAAAAATTCACCAGGTATCTTGACTTGGGAAATAATTTAATCCGCCTCTGCTTGCCCATAGGACAGCATGTTGAACGACATGATTCCGCGTTCACTGAGGTGCAACCAACTCAAAAAAAGTGAAATAGTCAGGTCAAGAGTGGTGCACTCTCCAAAATGTGTGGTGCTCAAAGGACAAAAAGCACAATATGTAAAAAGGGTAACCTTCGGCACTCAACAAGTCCACACTTTTATATTCTCAATGGAAATAGGTTTATTGATAGGCAGCCAGCAAAAAAAATAACAGACATCAAAGTTCCAACGTTTCGGCGTACATTGCCTTTGTCAAGGAGGTCTGTGATAACAGAACAGAACAAATAATATTACAATTAATATAATACAATCAAATATGCGGATCATTCAATAAAGTGTGAGGCTGGATAAACCACATCAGAGAGAAAAAAGATTTTAATGGGAAAGAAGACACCGAAGACTCCATGTGATCAGACAACACCGTGAAGGAAAAAAGGAAAACATTTTTTTTAATTTTTTTTATTATTCTTATTATAAAATAATCTAAGAAATGTCCCAGAGACAAGAAAGAGAGGGATGTGCCAAAATAGAAGGGGAAGAACAAAAAGAACCGAAGGGGAATCCATATTAAATGAAGAACCAAAACTAGTGGAAAAAAAAGGACAAAATATAGCAACATGCCATAGTCCAGAATATGGGTCCATATCAAGGTGCATGTAGGACGTATGATAAAGAACCCTCTTGTATATATATCTCGTCTCTGGGACATTTATGAGATTATTTTATAATAAGAATAATAATAAAAAAAAATAATAATATTTTTTTTTCCTTCTTTTTTCCATCACGGTGTTGTCTGATCACATGGAGTCTTCGGTGTCTTCTTTCCCATTAAAATCTTTTTTCTCTCGGATGTGGTTTATCCAGCCTCACACTTTATTGAATGATCCGCATATTTGATTGTATTATATTAATTGTAATATTATTTGTTCTGTTCTGTTATCACAGACCTCCTTGACAAAGGCAATGTACACCGAAACGTTGGAACTTTGATGTCTATTATTTTTTTTGCTGGCTGCCTATCAATAAACCTATTTCCATTGAGAATATAAAAGTGTGGACTTGTTGAGTGCCGAAGGTTACCCTTTTTACATATTGTGCTTTTTGTCCTTTGAGCACCACACATTTTGGAGAGTGCACCACTCTTGACCTGACTATTCCTTTGTCGTAGCGGCGCCTGCTTATCTCAGGTTTTCCTCTACGTCCTCAGGTCCCATTCCTCTGCTATTTTTCCCTCGCTAGCACTGTGCCATTTCCTTTTCCCCAGCCTGGTTATCTTGTCCCTTCCTCTTCCCTGCCTTGTCCTTTTGTCTACCCTTTGACTCTGTAGCCCATTAGTATACCTGCCGTTTACCATTTGTTTCTTCCTTTCCAGCTCCCAGCTTCCTGCCACCTACAGTTCCCGATCCCTCCTTGTTTCTCGTCACCTTCGTTTTTTGCCCAAGTAGTCCCTTTGGCTCTGGCAGTTGTGATTCCATCCCCGTTGGGCCTGCTCTTAACATTCCCTGTATAGGGGGTGGTCCCATCTGGTTCGTTCACCCTCGGGGCTCTGAAGCCACCACCCAGAGGGTCCACTTTCGGGTTCCGTCTCTTAGTTTCCCATTCATGAAACTAGCCTTATATACATTAGTTATGTTTTTTTATTTTATAATTTTCTATGTGTAACTCATATTTATCAATCTGCCTGTGTTGGATACATTTTTTTCACAAATATATTACCAAAAAGAATTAAAAGTAACACAAGGTACTTCATAAAAACAATAATTTAATTGATGTAGCAATATTAAAAGTATAAAAGGTGCCAAGTCATAAAAAGGGACAAAATGCCATGGGGTGCCACGATAAACAAGCTATTCAAAAAATAGCAGCCCTATATACGTAATGTCATAAAGAGTAGTATCCAGCCTACCCATCCCAGTACTCGGCTGCACAAGTAAGCGCACAATACGCTCAATACGCAATATTCAGCAATAGGAGAAATCCATTTGTATTACTATCTAGTGTCTTTACCGATCAGATCGCCATCACCCAAACCCATACACGCTGCCTTTTTTCTATATCGCAGTAAGTGTATGCCATTTATGGTACCAAGTGTACAACTAATATAGGTACTACACTCACTATTTCCCTATCCTTTAAAGCACAATCTGGCTTGCTAGTACAAGCATACTGACAGCAAGTGCTCTGATTCCTGCCCCTATACCTATTTGTACTCATCACAAACAGCGGAATTTTATGGACATATTTATTTCTGAGTACTACATTTCAGTTTATAGCATATTGGCACCATGTAAATCACATCATTTTTTATAACTTATACTATTACTATTTTATCAGTATCAACTACAACCAGAGGAAATCCTCATTCATTCCCTGAATGTATTCCGTACCTAACACCAAATAACACCAAGTGAGTATCCACTTATTATCATTTTATCTCAGTATTGCGCGGTGATTCATTTTTATAATTCTGTTTTCCATATTTTGTTGTGAATAGAATTGGTCATTGGTTTACTGCTTCCTTGCAGTGTGTTTTTACCACCTTATCCGAGAGACCTTTAGGATGATGGATTCAGAAGCCAGGCTGCAAGTTGTAAGGCTTGAGGATCTGGGTGACAAATTGGTCCTTGGTGGAGAAGGTTGCTGGTTGGTGGGAGAACAAGAGGGTCAACTATCTTTAAACTGTTCAGGGCGCCAAACCAGCTTCTTTTCAGCCAATGAGGTACTACCAGAATGGTCTTTGTCTTGTCCCTCCTGATTTTCTGCAATGTCCTTGGTAGGAATCGGAGGAAAGGCATATGCCAACTTGAAGTTCCTACGATGGGTGATAGCATCCTCCACTATGCAGGTGTCATTTAGGTTTAGGGAAAAGTATTTGCTTACTTTTGTATTCAGACAGGTAGCAAACAGGTCCTCCTCCGGGAGACATCATTTTTTTGTTAACCCCTAAAAGATTCTGGCTCTTAGGCTTCATTCTCCTGGGTGTATTTTTTTCCTGCTGAGGAAATCTGCTTGCACGTTGGGAGACCCTTTTAGATGGAATGCAGACAGGGAGAAGTGTTGTTCTGTCCAAGCAAAGATCCTGGTTGAAATTGCCTTCAGGCTTTCATGTCTCGTGCTCCTATGGTGTCGAAGATGCGCCACTGTGGTCATATTGTCTGAATATATATTTTATTATGTGTCCCTTTTACCAAGTCTACTGCCGCTTTTAGTGATTCTTCTACTGCTTTCAACTGCATGAAGTTGAAAGAATGAAGACTGACGTCTTGGCACCATGTCCCCTGGAATGTGGCATGGGAGACCGTGGCTCATCATCCTTTTCCACTGGCATCTGTTGTGACGGTGGAATGGGGATTTTGATCCCAAGCCACTCCCCTGCCCAAATTTTTTGGTTTGAGCCACCAGCTGTGGGAGACTTTTACTCATCCTGGCAGGTGAATAGTCTTATTCAGGGACCCCATGGCACCATCCCAGCAAGATAGAATGTGGGACTGCAAACATCTTGTGTGGGCCTGGGCCCAAGCTACCACTGGAATGTAGGAGGCCATGGACCCTAGCGCTGACATTGCTGACCTGAGATATTTTTTTTTATACCGTAAGGCTGTGATCTTGGACCATATCACTATTTGTTTCTTTTTTGGCAGATGAGACATCTGGTCTTGCAAATCCAACATTATTCCCAAGAAGACTCTCCTGGTGGATGGTACCAGGTTGGAATTTTGATAATTTATTAACCATCCTAAAGATGCTAGAAGATCCAGAACTTCCCGAATTTGGCCCTTGAGGACAACTTCTGATTGACCTAGGAGTAGCAGGTCATCTTAGTAAGGCACAATACAGATGTTTCTGTTCTGGATAGCCGCTATTACTTCTGCCATTATCTTGGTGAAGACCCGTGGTGCCAAAGAAATGCTGAACAGGAGGACACTGAATTAATAGTGATGTACCTGCCGTCCCTGAGCTACTGCAAACCTCAGATATCTTCGATGCGTTGGGTGAATGGAGATGTGATAGTAAGCATCCCGAAGGTCTATAGTCACCATTACGAAATCTTGGTCTAGCAATGGAATAGTGCTTTTCAACTATTCCATCTTGAACCTCTTGTACTTTATGTGCATATTAAGAGGTTTTAAATTTATTATCATCCTGTGTGTTCAATTTGTTTTTTTATTAGAAATACACGCGAATAATGTCGTTTCGCACTGTTTCTAGAACTCGGGATATCACCCCGCTGGAGAGTAATTTTTGGAGACCAGTCGTTAAGGCGCTTCATAACTCCTGAGATGGCAGGGAAGTTACTCTCAATATCTGTGGAGGTCTGGAGAACTCGATCTTTACCCCGGTTTGGACCAATTGTCTCCCCCACTGATTGGAGGTAAGAAGTTCCCACTGGCTTGCACAGGTAAATTACGTCATCTCTGGCGCCGGCTATAGAGCACTGCAGGACCTCCTCGTGCCCCATAGGGACAAGAAAAAACATTGGAGAGAGTTAGTGAGGTGGGGCTATTTGACCTCTTTGTGTTTCCTATCCCTATTAGGGCGTGGAGTATCCTCCTATGGTGATGTCATGGAGGGCGACTAGAGAAAAAGGGAATTACACTTACCGGTAATTCGGTTTCCTGGTAGTCCCTCAGGACAGGACCATGGGACATGACCTATAGCGGGACAGGATCATAGAGAGGTTAAAAGGACCCTTCCCACCTCCACCCTCCAGTGTTGTTTCAAAGTACCACCGAAGGATGGAAATAAATGGTCTAAACATGCCCTTACAAACACGTGTGTAATAAACCCTTTAACGGCTCCATCTTAATTTCGTGCCATGGTGACCCAAAGGATGAACGATCCGCCGGTAGCTTAATCCCGTGCAAGCCTAAAAAGAGAAACATAAGGGAGGGAACTATGGGTGCTGTCCTGAGGGACTACCAGGAAACCGAATTACTGGTAAGTGTAATTCCCTTTTTCCATTACGTCCCTCAGGCCAGCACCATGGAGAATACCAAAGCAACTCTCCCAGGGTGGGTACAGAAGCCAGGAACCAAAGTCCAAGGCAAAAACCAGACTAGATGATATATAAATGATCTGAAAGATCAGAAAAACCATAGATGTCAAAAGATATCCGCAAAGAGAATCACCGTAGTGTCTGATATACATCTATAATGGCCAATTTCAGTATGAAATGTGGTAAACGAAATAAGCATCAGAAGCAGAGAGTGAAATACACCCATTGTACTCCAATACCAATGATGAACCACAACAAGTTATTTATTGTGATAGATACTTATAGACATCACAGCCCCAGAATAGGGTTAGAAAACCTTATGGCCCAGCAAAATATGGTGAAAGTCACAGCCACCCCCCAATGAGAACTGTACCGACCAATAATAAGCTGCATGTGCTTATAACAGGACTGTTCCTTCATCGGTCCTTCTGGGCTCAGGTTAAGCCTTGGTTACAGACCAGCTTACCGTACTACACGGAGACCTGCAGGACAGAGGCCCTGGACTGCAGGAAGATCAAACCAATAATAGTTAGTACATGGATAATGGCAGAGCATTGGGATGTACGCACATTACTCATCCAGGAGATCACGTCTATTCCAAATCCTTAGATGTCTAACCCCAAGTAAGGGTTATATATTGTTGAAACTAAGGAATACACCATCCGGCGGGTAATATCTCCTGCCATTACCAACGTCGGGCTTCTCTTTAAAAGCGCTGAAAGAAACGTGGATCATCACTCCTGTTTTACTTGGTGTTAGACACAGGGAGTCTGGACTCTGAATCGATGAAGGTGGTGGTGGTGGTGCTAGTAAAATCTTCCGACACTTCAAATTATTCGAAACTGCATTTATACGAGTCATTGGACCAGACACTATAAGTATGTCAACTTATTTGTCCATATCTGCATATACGCACATACATATCCCAAGAGGCAATCTTCTCAGGGATCTTTGTACACTCAGACTGCCATTGTGGGAGTAACCATAATCCATGGCTAGAGAAAAGTAGGTTTCTTTCTCATCACAGAGGGAGATTATCTACTGTGAGGCAGTGAGACTATGGGGTCTTAACAGTAAGAGCCCTGGATACAGTTTCATTTATATTAGGAGCCGCGAGTATGGGATCCTCTGCCACACGACACAGTGCTGCTGCTTCACCACAAGGTACAGTATGGGATCCTCTGCCACACGACACAGTGCTGCTGCTTCACCACAAGGTACAGAAGGCAGTGCTGATGTCCATGGTAAACAAAGCGCAACAGACTTATGGGACAAGAATCTGTCTGATTGCCAAATGTGGAGTTTGGGAAGGATTAATAATAATAACAACAATAAACTTTATTTATATAGCGCCAACATATTTCGCAGTGCTTTACAGTTTGACAGTTTCAAACACGACAGTCATAAGTAATAACCATATAATAATTAAAGTAAAATAAAACGACCCTGCTCGTGAAAGCTTACAATCTACAATGAGGCGGGGAAGATACAATGTACAGGTGTGTATCAACAATATTTTATTTACAATGATGGCCAGCCATCTTCAGGGGGTGGGGGATAGATGGAGATAGTGAATGGGCTACACACAAACATAAAATTACTTTTATTAGGGAAAGTGACAGGCCGCTCTGAACAAATGTGTTTTAAAGGAGCGCTTAAAACTATGCAAATTGTAGATGGTCCGAATATCTTAGGGCAAAGCATTCCGAGGCAGAAGGAATCCTTACTTTCAACTCGTGGGATCTTCCGCTCCCAGGACAGAAGTATGTCCTTTTATAGGATTATAGGATGTACCAAAATGACAAATGTCATCTTTTAAAGCTAATTATGTAATAGACTTGCCTTTAGTACTCAAGGTAGAACCTACCTGAGAGATCTGTTCCAAACAGAAGAAATGCAAATTTTACTAAGCCAATTCAAGCATATCTGTTTGCTTGACTAAGCCCTGTTGTAAAGAAAGAAGTAACAGAAGCTGGATCTGGGTCCAGAAACACAAGGACTCCATATCCGGAGTTGAGGCCCAAGACAAAAATGTGAAGTTGTAGGCCAATGATACAATGTGCGGCCACACAACAAGGCACCAGACAGAAGGTCTAACCCAGTGGCTCACAGCCAGAGGCGAAAAAGGCACCAAGCCCGGCACACTAATGATACCCCCTGCCCTGCAAAGGACAACGAAACACTATGATGCAAAATGATGCATATACAGTTGGGGCCAGAAATATTTGGACAGTGACACAATTTTCGCGAGTTGGGCTCTGCATGCCACCACATTGGATTTGAAATGAAACCTCTACAACAGAATTCAAGTGCAGATTGTAACGTTTAATTTGAAGGGTTGAACAAAAATATCTGATAGAAAATGTAGGAATTGTACACATTTCTTTACAAACACTCCACATTTTAGGAGGTCAAAAGTAATTGGACAAATAAACATAACCCAAACAAAATATTTTTATTTTCAATATTTTGTTGCAAATCCTTTCGAGGCAATCACTGCCTTAAGTCTGGAACCCATGGACATCACCAAACGCTGGGTTTCCTCCTTCTTAATGCTTTGCCAGGCCTTTACAGCCGCAGCCTTCAGGTCTTGCTTGTTTGTGGGTCTTTCCGTCTTAAGTCTGGATTTCAGCAAGTGAAATGCATGCTCAATTGGGTTTAGATCTGGAGATTGACTTGGCCATTGCAGAATGTTCCACTTTTTGGCACTCATGAACCCCTGGGTAGCTTTGGCTGTATGCTTGGGGTCATTGTCCATCTGTACTATGAAGCGCAGTCCAATCAACTTTGCAGCATTTGGCTGAATCTGGGCTGAAAGTATATCCCGGTACACTTCAGAATTCATCCGGCTACTCTTGTCTGCTCTTATGTCATCAATAAACACAAGTGACCCAATGCCATTGAAAGCCATGCATGCCCATGCCATCACGTTGCCTCCACCATGTTTTACAGAGGATGTGGTGTGCCTTGGATCATGTGCCGTTCCCTTTCTTCTCCAAACTTTTTTCTTCCCATCATTCTGGTACAGGTTGATCTTTGTCTCATCTGTCCATAGAATACTTTTCCAGAACTGAGCTGGCTTCTTGAGGTGTTTTTCTGCAAATTTAACTCTGGCCTGTCTATTTTTGGTATTGATGAATGGTTTGCATCTAGATGTGAACCCTTTGTATTTACTGTCATGGAGTCTTCTCTTTACTGTTGACTTAGAGACAGATACACCTACTTCACTGAGAGTGTTCTGGACTTCAGTTGATGTTGTGAACGGGTTCTTCTTCACCAAATTAAGTATGCGGCGATCATCCACCACTGTTGTCATCCGTGGACGCCCAGGCCTTTTTGAGTTCCCAAGCTCACCAGTCAATTCCTTTTTTCTCAGAATGTACCCAACTGTTGATTTAGCTACTCCAAGCATGTCTGCTATCTCTCTGATGGATTTTTTCTTTTTTTTCAGCCTCAGGATGTTCTGCTTCACCTCAATTGAGAGTTCCTTTGACCGCATGTTGTCTGCTCACAGCAACAGCTTCCAAATGCAAAACCACACACCTGGAATCCACCCCTGACCTTTTAACTACTTCATTGATTACAGGTTAACGAGGGAGACGCCTTCAGAGTTAATTGCAGCCCTTAGAGTCCATTGTCCAATTATTTTTGGTCCCTTGAAAAAGAGGACGCTATGCATTACAGAGCTATGATTCCTAAACCCTTTCTCCGATTTGGATGTGGAAACTATCATATTGCAGCTGGGAGTGTGCACTTTCAGCCCATATTATATATATAATTGTATTTCTGAACATGTTTTTGTAAACAGCTAAAATAACAAACCTTGTGTCACTGTCCAAATATTTCTGGCCCTAACTGTAGGAACTATGAAGCAATATAAGGAACTATGAAGCAATATGATGCACAAAGTTACTATGAAGTGCTATGATGCATATAGCAACTATGGAGAAATATGATGCACAAAGGCAACTTGAAGCACTATGATGCATATAGGAACAATGAAGCAATATGATGCATATAGGAATCATGAAGCAGTATGATGCAATATAATGCATGAAGTAACTATGAAGCACTATGGTGCATATAGGAACAAAGAAGCAATATGATGCATATAGGAACAATGAAGCAATATGCTGAAATATAATGCACAAAGGCAATATGAAGCGCTATAATGCGTATAGGAACCATGAAGCAATATGCTGAATATAATGCACAAAGGCAATCTGAAGCGCTATGATGCATATAGGAACAGAGATGCAATATGATGCACAGAGTCATTATGAAGCGCTATGATTCACATAGGAACCATGAAGCAATATGATGCAATATGAAGCAGAAAGGCAATATGAAGCACTATGATGCATATAGGAACGATAAAGCACCATGATGCATATAGGAACCATGAAGCAATATGATGCAACATGATAAACGAAGTAACTATGAAGCGCTATGATGCATATAGGAACAATAAAGCACCATGATGCATATAGGAACCATTAAGCAATATGATGCAATATGATACACAAAGTAACTATGAAGCGCTATGATGCATATAGGAACAATGAAGCACCATGATGCATATAGGAACCATGAAGCAATATGATGCAATATGATGCATGAAGTAACTATGAAGCGCTATGATGCATATAGGAACAATGAAGAAATATGATGTAATATGATACATGAAGTGACTATGAAACAGTATGATGCCATATGAAATCACAGAGGCACTCAATCTAATGCATAGATGTGCTATAATGCAGTATCATGCACAGAGGCACTCAATATGATGCAAAATTATGCACAGAGGCACTCCATATGATGCATAGAGGCACTATGATGCAGTATTATGCACGGAGGCACTCAATATGACGCATAGAGGCACTATGATGCAGTATTATGCGCAGAAGCACTCAATATGATGCATAGAGGCACTATGATGCAGTATTATGCACGGAGGCACTCAATATGATGCATAGAGGCACTATGATGCAGTATTATGCACAGAGGCACTCAATATAATGCATAGAGGCACTATGATGCAGTATTATGCACGGAGACACTCAATATGATGCCTAGAGGCACTATGACTAGGCCATGCCTGAAGGTGCCAAACAAGAGACCAGACTTAGACTTTTAAGCAAAAGAGCAATCTATCAGAGTTCCAGATAAATCTCCACTCTGAACAGTACATCTCATTTGTCAGACTGACTCCACCCGAAGGAGCTAATTAATGAGCCGCTGCTGAAGGGCAGTCTTCATGGAGACAATGTGCCAAATTAACACCTTGTGTCCTCCTATGGATGGAGTAGTTAAGTTGCAAAGAAAAGTGAAACGCTTGCTTATTGAACCAGAAAATGGAAAGCCTGCTTCCAAAAAGTCACTCTGAAGCACAATCATAAGGCTCTGTGCAGACAAGACCTGCAACTAACTGAAATCCAGTCATGAGATGTAGCCTGGACATATGGCCTCATCACAGCCTAGAGGTCCAAGGCCTAGCTGCAAATGGGTTCCAGGTACAGCTTTGGCACCAAGGCCTGAGACTAGAATCAGCCCAGAGGCCCAGGCCATCAATGCAACATTAAACCATGCACTCACCTGTGCTGGCTCCATACCTGCTAGAAGACAGGGGGAGCTTGTAACGCCGAGAACCTACCGTGGAAGGAAGCGGCGTCCCGTCAGAAATGCTGCATTACTGCCTGTGCCCCCTTCCGTGTTCCATCGTGGAACGCACGCCGATCCTAAGTGCCGGCGCCCCTCTCTGACGTCGGTCACTGGAAGCGCAACGGCCTTCTCCACCACATGACTTTCGGAAGTAGCGGTATTTTGCTGGTCGGCATCTCAGCCGAGAGCCCCCCACTGGGAGGAGGCGGCTCTACCCAGGAGCCCGTCTGCTCGACTGGTCTCTGGGGCTGAGGGACTCCCCACCGGGGAGTTTCCACCCTGGGCTACTTGACAGGATTGGACCTGCCGCATGATCCCCCTAAGCCCATTACACAGGCTGTTTGCTGAGGAACCTCTCAAAGAGGAGTCAGCCATGGTCCGTCTGACCAGGAAAAGGGAAGGCTGAGACCCCCGAACTCTGAGTCCATCTGGTACAGCACTGACAGCTGAGGGACCTCTACCCAGTGAGGTGTCAGCCACGGACCACTTGACAGGGGGAAGAGAATCCACAGGCTATCTTCGCTCTAGGAGCAACCTCTCATACAACCATCCCTGTAGGGACAGGAAAAAACACTGGAGGGTGGAGGTGGGAGGGTCCTTTTAACCTCTCTATGATCCTGTCCCGCTGTAGGTCAAGGAAGGACGTCCTCCATGGTGCTGGCCTGAGGGACATAATGGAAATATAGATTTTCAATACCTATTCTGCTACATCTTCTAGCCTTCCTTTAACCATACGTCTATCAGATGCTTTGATTGCAGAAAAGGCACTTTGCCAAGATTTATTACTCTTTATTTATTTATTAAAATGTGTGTATAGTCACTGGTATTGAGAATCATTCAGTAAATTCATGTGCATGTGATTTTTGGAACCACTTACGTTTGAGGCAACCTTATATGAAATCCACAGTTGGTGGTCAGATATTTTTGCTATGTCTTTTTAGTCTGACATGAGGCATCCATTTTATTATTCAATCCTTCTATATTATTTCAAAACACTCTTTTTCGGTGATTACTTTGTATCTCCGTTCATACTGCACCCACACACACAAATTATACACCATTTGAAAGGTAAACTTGCCCCTTCAGCAACAAAATAGCCAAACAAACCACACATCCATGATGTGATCACAAAATACACTTTCAACATTAATTTTCATAAACCTGTAGTAAGGAAAAAAGACCTGCAGGTGACACCACACTACCCCAAAGAGCACTAATACAAAGCTGAAACAAATCATAACATTTGCCTTGGGGGCTTTCCAGCTTGCCGAACTCCTTGGCCAGCCGATTTCAGGCAGGTACATATAAAATATTTGCTACATATGTGAAAGTAGAATAAAAGTAAAACTTTACCTGTTTAAGACTTCAGCTTTAACCTCTTTACCCCCAAGGGTGGTTTGTGTTAATGACCGGGCCAATTTTTACAATTTTGACCATTGCCCCTTTATGAGCTTATAACTCTGGAATGCTTCAACGGATCCCAGTGATTTTGACTTTTCTCGAGACATATTGTACTTCATGTTAGTGGTAAAATTTCTTTGATATTACCTGCATTTATTTGTGAAAAAAAACAGAAATTTTGAAATTTTGCGAAAATTTTGAAAATTTTGAAATTTTCCAACTTTGAATTATTATGCCCTTAAATCACAGTTATGTCACACAAAATACTTAATAAGTAACATTTCCCACATGTCTACTTTACATCAGCACAATTTTGGAACCAAAATTTTTTTTGTTAAGGAGTTATAAGGGTTAAAAGTTGACCAGCAATTTCTCATTTTTACAACACTATTTTTTTTTAGGGACCACATCACATTTAAAGTCACTTTGAGAGGTCTATATGATAGAAAATACCCAAGTGTACACCATTCTAAAAACTGCACCCTCCAAGGTGCTCAAAACCACATTCAAGAAGTTTATTAACACTTCAGGTGTTTCGCAGGAATTTTTGGAATGTTTAAAAAAAAAATGAACATTTAACATTTTTTCACAAAATGTTTTACTTCAGCTCCAATTTGTTTTATTTTACCAAGAGTAACAGGAGAAATTGGACCCCAAAGGTTGTTGTACAATTTGTTCTGAGTATGCTGATACCCCATATGTGGGGGTAAACCACTGTTTGGGCGCATGGCAGAGTTCAGAAGGGAAGGAGCGCCATTTGACTTTTCAATGCAAAATTGACTGGAATTGAGATAGGATGCCATGTCGCGTTTGGAGAGCCCCTGATGTGCCTAAACATTGAAACCCCCCACAAGTGATATGATTTTGGAAAGTAGACCCCCTAAGGAACTTATCTAGATGTGTGGTGAGCACTTTGACCCACCAAATGCTTCACAGAAGTTGATAAGTAGAGCTGTAATAATAAAAAAATCATATTTTTTCATAAAAATGATTATTTTGGCCCCAATTTTTTATTTTCCCAAGGGTTACAGAAGAAATTGAACCCCAAAAGTTGTTGTGCAATTTGTCCTGAGTACGCCGATACCCCCATATGTGGGAGAAAACTACTGTTTGGGCGCATGGCAGAGCTTGAAAGGGAAGGAGCGCCGTTTGGAATGCAGACTTAGATGGAATGGTCTGCAGGCGTCACATTCTGTTTGCAGAGCCCCTGATGTACCTAAACAGTAGAAACCCCCCACAAGTGACCCCATATTGGAAACTAGACCCTCCAAGGAACTTATCTAGATGTGTTGTGAGAAATTTGAACCCCCAAGTGTTTCACTACAGTTTATAACAAAGAGCCGTGAAAATAAAAACATTTTTTTTTTCTACACAAATAATTTTTTAGACCCCGGTTTTGTATTTTCCCAAGAGTAACAGGAGAAATTGGACCCCAAAAGTTGTTGTCCAATTTGTCCTGAGTACGCTAATACCCCATATGCTGGGGTAAACCCCTGTTTGGGCGCACAGGAGAGCTCGGAAGGGAAGGAGCACTGTTTTACTTTTTCAACGCAGAATTGGCTGGAATTGAGATCGGACGCCATCTCGCGTTTGGAGAGCCCCTGATGTGCCTAAACAGTGGAAGCCCCCCAATTCTAACTCAAACCCTAACCCAAACATACCCCTAACCCTAATCCCAACCCTAACCCTAATCCCAAGCGTAAATGTAATGCAAACCCTAACTTTAGCCCCAACCCTAACTTTAGCCCCAACCCTAGCCTTAACCCCAGCCCTAACTTTAGCGCCAACCCTAACTTTAGCCCCAACCCTAACCTCAACCCTAACTGTAGCCCTAACCCTAACTGTAGCCCCAACCCTAACCCTAATGGGAAAATGGAAATAAATACATTTTTAAAAATGTTATTATTTTTCCCTAACTAAGGGGGTGATGATGGGGGTTTATTTACTTTTATAGCGGGTTTTTTAGCGGATTTTTATGATTGGCAGCCGTCACACACTAAAAGACGCTTTTTGTTGCAAACAAAAGTTTTTGCGTCTCCACATTTTGAGAGCTATAATTTTTCCAGATTTTGGTCCACAGAGTCATATGAGGTCTTGTTTTTTGCGGGACAAGCTGACGATTTTATTGGTACAATTTTCGGACATTTTTTATCGCTTTTTATTCCTATTTTTGTGAGTTACAATGACAAAAACCAGCTATTCATGAATTTCTTTTGGGGGGCGCTTATACCGTTCAGCGTAAAATTGATAAAGCAGTTTTATTCTTCGGGTCAGAACGATTACACCAGTATCTCATTTTTTTTATGTTTTGGCACTTTTATACGATAAAAACTTTTATATAAAAAATAATTATTTTTGCATCGCTTTATTCTGAGGACTATAACTTTTTTATTTTTTCGTTGATGATGCTGTATGGTGGCTCATTTTTTCCGGGACAAGATGATGTTTTCAGCGGTACCATGGTTATTTATATCCGACTTTTTGATGGCGTGTTATTCCACTTTTTGTTTGGCGGTATGATAATAAAGCTTCGTTTTTTTATGGTGTTTACTAAAGGGGTTAACTAGTGGGACAGTTTTATAGGCCGGGTCGTTACAGACGCGGCGATACTAAATATGTGTACTTTTGTTTTTTTTTATTTAGATAAAGAATTGTATTTATTGGAACAATATATATATATATATTTTTTTTTTTTTTTCTTTATTTAGGAATTTATTATTTTTTTACACATGTGAATTTTTTTTTTAACCTTTTTACATTGCCCCAGGGGGGGACATCACATTATAGTGACAGATCGCTGATCTGACACTTTGCAGTGCACTGCAGGGAGGATTCCCAGCGCCTGCTCTGAGCAGGCACTTGGAAGCCACCTCACTACAGGACTCGGAAGACCCCCCCGCGTCCATTTTTGATCCGGGCCTGCAGGGTGGAGGAGGTAGGAGACCCTCGGAGCAACCCGATCATATCGCGTTGCTCCGAGGGTCCCAGGGAAGCACGCAGGGGGCCCCCTCCCTGCGCAATGTTTCCCTGTGCCGCCGGAACGCTGCGATCATCTTTGATCGCAGTGTGCCGGGGGTTAATGTGCCAGGAGTGGTCCATGACCGCTCCTGGCACATAGTGCCAGATGTCAGCTGCAATAGTCAGCTGACAACCGGCCACGCTCCCCCCGTGAGCGCGGCTGATCACGCTGGACGTACTATTCCGTCCATGGGAAGTAGGGCCCACCCCCACATGGACGGAATAGTACGTCCAATGGTAGAAAGGGGTTAAAACTGAAGATATACAGTGGGGCAAAAAAGTATTTAGTCAGTCAGCAATAGTGCAAGTTCCACCACTTAAAAAGATGAGAGGCGTCTGTAATTTACATCATAGGTAGACCTCAACTATGGGAGACAAACTGAGAAAAAAAAATCCAGAAAATCACATTGTCTGTTTTTTTAACATTTTATTTGCATATTATGGTGGAAAATAAGTATTTGGTCAGAAACAAAATTTCATCTCAATACTTTGTAATATATCCTTTGTTGGCAATGACAGAGGTCAAACGTTTTCTGTAAGTCTTCACAAGGTTGCCACACACTGTTGTTGGTATGTTGGCCCATTCCTCCATGCAGATCTCCTCTAGAGCAGTGATGTTTTTGGCTTTTCGCTTGGCAACACGGACTTTCAACTCCCTCCAAAGGTATTCTATAGGGTTGAGATCTGGAGACTGGCTAGGCCACTCCAGGACCTTGAAATGCTTCTTACGAAGCCACTCCTTCGTTGCCCTGGCGGTGTGCTTTGGATCATTGTCATGTTGAAAGACCCAGCCATGTTTCATCTTCAATGCCCTTGCTGATGGAAGGAGGTTTGCACTCAAAATCTCACGATACATGGCCCCATTCATTCTTTCATGTACCCAGATCTGTCGTCCTGGCCCCTTTGCAGAGAAACAGCCCCAAAGAATGATGTTTCCACCACCATGCTTTACAGTAGGTATGGTGTTTTATGGATGCAACTCAGTATTCTTTTTCCTCCAAACACGACAAGTTGTGTTTCTACCAAACAGTTCCAGTTTGGTTTCATCAGACCATAGGACATTCTCCCAAAACTCCTCTGGATCATCCAAATGCTCTCTAGCAAACTTCAGACGGGCCCGGACATGTACTGGCTTAAGCAGTGGGACACGTCTGGCACTGCAGGATCTGAGTCCATGGTGGCGTAGTGTGTTACTTATGGTAGGCCTTGTTACATTGGTCCCAGCTCTCTGCAGTTCATTCACTAGGTCCCCTTGCGTGGTTCTGGGATTTTTGCTCACCGTTCTTGTGATCATTTTGCGTGGAGCCCCAGATCGAGGGAGATTATCAGTGGTCTTGTATGTTTTCCATTTTCTAATTATTGCTCCCACTGTTGATTTCTTCACTCCAAGCTGGTTGGCTATTGCAGATTCAGTCTTCCCAGCCTGGTGCAGGGCTACAATTTTGTTTCTGGTGTCCTTTGACAGCTCTTTGGTCTTCACCATAGTGGAGTTTGGAGTCAGACTGTTTGAGGGTGTGCACAGGTGTCTTTTTATACTGATAACAAGTTTAAACAGGTGCCATTACTACAGGTAATGAGTGGAGGAAAGAGGAGACTCTTAAAGAAGAAGTTACAGGTCTGTGAGAGCCAGAAATCTTGATTGTTTGTTTGTGACCAAATACTTATTTTCCACCATAATATGCAAAAAAAATGATAAAAAAAACAGACAATGTGATTTTCTGGATTTTTTTTTCTCAGTTTGTCTCCCATAGTTGAGGTCTACCTATGATGTAAATTACAGACGCTTCTCATCTTTTTAAGTGGTGGAACTTGCACTATTGCTGACTGACTAAATACTTTTTTGCCCCACTGTAAATGAATGCAGCCTAAAAGGGACTGGACAGGTTCTGAACCATCAGATTTTCCTTATTATTGGACAGTCATTGAAAAGTCTATCTTCCTTCTAAGGTTGCAGCTTATTGGTCACCTGGAGTCACCTCTGGTTCCAAGTAGAAACTGCAGCGTTGACATAACTCAGACTGTACATTTTTCCCCGATGGGAGAGATTGGTGAAAACAACGTTGCAAAAATTGGAAAAAAAAAATCCATCCGTAGGGAAAAAAAAAGCTAAAATAATCTGCAGATATTACTTCTTTTTTTTTTAAGGGATATTCCCAATTATTATACAATGGTGTAAATACGCTCAGTTCTGGGGTCAATTTTCCTTCATCATTTTTACTGTCAAAGTGGCACTGCTGTACAGGGAGCTGCTCCGTTTACATACATAGGCCTGTGTTGCACTGCCCTACACTGCAGATAGATGGCAGTGCTGCTGTGGAGGGGAAAAAATGCTGCTGCCCCTGTTCTTTGCAAGGTCCTGACAATCAGACCTCTTCTTATCAGTAAGTAAAATACCATTATGTTTAATGTTGGGGGATCTCCTTTACGCTGGAGTCACACACATCATATAAAAAATTGGTCCGTTTTACACGGACGAGAAATTCAGAAATGTTCCCTGAACAGTGATCCGTATGTCATCCGGGTGCAGTGCGAGGATGCGATTTTCTCGCAAGTAAGCATCCGTGTGACATCCGTATGGCGAGATTTTCTCACCGGCTTGCAAAATGGACATATAATGCATACATAGGCTCAAATATTTGTGAAAACATATGTCAGTGATACACATACCTCTTTGTGTTCATCAACTCATTAAATACATTTACATTTGAACAGCTTAATTATCCTGAAATTGCCTGCGCCCCCGACAATCAATGTGCGAAAATTTTGCACAGGCCAACTAGTTTTGTATGTATTAATAAAATTGCTGATTATTGTATACACTCCTTTTTCCCTTCTTTCTTTTTTTTGTGGGGGTAATAATAATAATTTTATTTATATAGCACCAACATATTCCGCAGTGCTTTACAAATTATAGAGGGGATTTGTATAGACAATAGACATTACAGCATAACAAAAATCACAGTTCAAAATAGATCGTGGGCACATACCCTCAATGTTTTGGGTGATCGGTGCACGTACAATCATGTCAAACATATTGTGATACGGAGTGTGACCTTGGTTGTGAAGGTTATTTATGGACTAATATGTATGCACATTTCTATTGATGTAATTTCTCGCACAAGAAATTGACATGGTACTGTCTTGATGGATGCGCCACGTCAGTGTCCGCAGGCGACTATGCATGCATAGTGGACATGGGATTTCTAGAAATCAAATACACTATGCTGTAATATCTGTCCGCTGCGGGTTTGATGCTGCATAAATACGTAGCGTCAAACCTGCAGCAGTTCCTGATCGTGGGCACATACCCTCAATGTTTTGGGTGATCGGTGCACGTACCCATCATGAATGTTTCATTAATGTATAAAGGAAGAATGGCGTATATGTAATATATCTGTTTATATAATGCATGGGTAATATATCGTATATACTCGAGTATAAGCTGAGATTTTCAGCCCATTTTTTTGTGGCTGAAAGTCCCCTTCTCGGCTTATACTCGAGTCATACCCAGGGGTCGGCAGGGGAGGGGGAGCGGGGGTTGTCTAATTCTACTCACCTGCTCCTGGCGCGGTCCCTGCAGGTGCCTGGCTCCCCGACACCCCAGCTTCTTCCTGTACTGAGCGGTCACATGGTACCGCTCATTACAGTAATGAATATGCTGCTCCACCTCCCATAGGGGTGGAGCCGCATATTCATTACTATAATGAGCCGTAACGGGGAAGCAGGGACTGCACACCGCCAGGAGCAGGTGAGTATAATGGGGAGGGGGAGCGCGGCGCTGCACAATATTCACCTGCTCCTCATTCCGGGCACCGCTCCATCTTCAGCGTCTTCTGCAGTGACGCTCAGGTCAGAGGGCTGAAAATCTCAGCTTATACTCGAGTATATACGATATATTACCCATGCATTATATAAACAGATACATCAGTTAGGACTGCTCTATATGGGTATACCTTGATGTTTGGTGGAGCAGCTTAGTATACATTTTTTGCAAAAAACGTATCAACCAAATACCCTGTTTTTTACTGGCACTTGCTGATTACTGTGATTTTTTTTGCAACGAAGCGTGTTAGGAGTCGAGTTTCCTCTGCTGCACAGGGGGAATCTCGATCCGTCTCCGCTGCGGTCTCCCATTCTCCTCCAGCCGCAGTGGAGTCTGCTCAGCATGGACGTCGATCCCAGCGTCTCGCTCAGTCTGACTCTGTGCAAAGAGTAACATCAGGCTGCAAATTGAGTCCACTAAATTTGCTCCTCGCTACTTGGGCCCATTCAAGGTCCTCGAGCAGGTTAATCCTGTGGTCTATCGTTTGGCCCTTCCGCCACGCCTGGGTATCACCGACACCGTTCATGTGTCCCTCTTGAAACCCGTGTATATGTCCCGGTTCTCCGAGTCATCTGCTGGGACATCGGGTTCGTCTACGGACGATTATGAGGTGAACGCTATTTTGGGGTGCAAGGTGGTACGTGGCAAAAAATTTTATTTGGTAGACTGGAAGGGTTATGGCCCCGAGGACAGGTCCTGGGAGCCTGTTGAGCACATTCAGGCCCCGCAGCTCATTGCTGCCTTCGAACGTAGCAAGGCCCAAGGAGGGGGGTAATGTTAGGAGTCGAGTTTCCTCTGCTGCACAGGGGGAATCTCGATCCGTCTCCGCTGCGGTCTCCCATTCTCCTCCAGCCGAAGTGGAGTCTGCTCAGCAGGGACGTCGATCCCAGCGTCTCACTCAGTCTGACTCTGTGCGAAGAGTTACTGCTGCTTTTCCTGCTTCTGCCATTGAAGCCAGTGCTGGGCAGCGGCAAGTGGACGTTTCTGGATCTAAGTCCTTATTTGCACACACTGAGCATGCCCAGGGCAAGATCTCCTGTTGGAGATCGAGGGTCACATGCTCAGGTACTGCAGCACATCCCATTGGTCCTTTTGGCAGGTCCTGAAAGGGCAAAACTTCTTTAGCTGTTTCCTGTACTGCAGCTATATAAACTGCGCATGACCGCACGGCCATGCGCTAGTATTGTCTTGTAAATATGTGTGTGTGTTGTGAGTGAAAGTCGCTCTTTAAATACCCTCCCTATTGAATGTCTGTTCGCGGAAGGTGTATGTTTGCTATCTAGCACCCGACTTATCCAACAGCACGTAACACACATTACAGCTACCAGTTGCTGTGTCCGCCTATACGGCGCCGTGCGCTTGCTCTGCGCTTTCCTGACCCAAGCCTGGGTTGTTAGTGGCGTCCGTCTGTGCGGCACCGCACGCACTCTTGTGCCTTTATATTATTATTTAGTTTCCTTACACACCCAGTTGCGGTGTTGTGCCTGCAAGTGTCTAATCGGACTTCAATCCTAGTTGGGGTTGAGTTCGCTGACTTATTGCTCGCGCTCTATGTGCGGTACCGCGGTCCTGTGACGCAACAGGATCGCTTCCTTCACGCAGGGTGCAGTTAACCCGTGCGTGTATACTTGTAGTACCGCCATATAGTCCGTCTTACTAGCAGCAGGGTTTTTACCTGCACGGTGGACCTCGGACTGCGAACGCACCTAGTTCCATTTCATCTTGTACCTGGTGCGTTCCGCTAGTCCTAACATAATACTAGCGCCAAGGTCTGGCTAGTAAATGGCGGACGATCAGCGTTTTCAGCGGTACATCCAGCAGCTGGAGGGAAGGTTGGCGGCTCTAGAGCATTCAACCTCAGCTGTGGATGTCACTGCTGTCGCTGTTCAGGCTGCTAGCGTGGCTGCAGCTACCTTGTCCACTGCCACCCCTGTTCCGACTCTCTCTCGCCTCCCGCTACCAGAGAAATTTTCTGGTGACAGTAAGTCTTGTAGGGGTTTCGTGAGTCAGTGCTCTATACATCTCGAGCTTCTGGCCTCTCGTTTCCCTACAGAGCGGGCAAAGGTGGGGTTTATCGTGTCTCTCCTGTCGGACAGGGCGTTGCAGTGGGCTACGCCGCTGTGGGAGCGTGGCGATCATGTGGTGCAGAGTGCTCCGTTATTCCTGAGCACTCTGAAACAGGTCTTTTTAGGACCTCGTGTCACCCATGATACGGCGCTCCAACTGTTGGCATTGACTCAGGGCTCGTCCTTGGTCAGCCATTTTGCCGTACACTTCCGCACCCTAGCATCTGAGCTGGAGTGGTCGGATAAAGCCCTTATTCCTATATTTTGGAGGGGGCTGGCTGACCACGTTAAGGACGCTCTGGCCACTAGGGAGATTCCCGCCACACTGGAGGAATTAATAACAGTATCCACTCGTATTGACCTCCGTTTTCACGAGCGGAGGTTAGAGCGAGTCCAGTGTAGGCAGAGGTTTCGGCTGGCTCCCACCTTCGCCAAACCTTTGGAATCTCCAGTCCAGGCCACTGAGTCCCATGAGCCTATGGTAGTGTCACGAGCGGGATCTAAGTCCCGGACCGCTCGTGCACTCCAGGTTTGTCATGTGTGCCAGCAGTCAGGACATCTTGCCAACAGATGTTCCCGGCGGACGAGGAAACGTCAGCGTCTAGTGGTAGTAGGTGGAGGTACACTAGACACGGCGACGTTTGCCTCCAAATTGTCCTTTAAGGGGACAATAACATTAGGCTCATCCTCCCACTCGGTAGAGCTCTGCGTGGATTCTGGGGCGGAGGGCAATTTTATGTCTTCTGCCTTCGCCCAACGTCATGCAATACCCCTGGTTATGCTACCTCAACCAGTAACGGTACGAGTGGTGAATGGGTCGACACTGCCCTCACAGATAACACATCAGACCATCCCTTTTACTCTGTCCATGTCGCCATCCCATCAGGAGATTATATCTCTGCTCATCATTCCTGAGGGAATTGATGAGGTCCTGTTGGGGATACCTTGGCTACGGTACCACTCTCCTCACATCGAGTGGTCCTCAGGCAGAATTCTGGGATGGGGTGAATCTTGTGGGGGTAGGTGTCACCGAGAGTGCGTTCAGGTTGCTACTACAGAGGTACCCGCAGATCTATCCTCTCTCCCCAAGCAATATTGTTCTTATGCAGACGTGTTCTCCAAAAAGGCGGCGGAGACCCTTCCGCCCCATCGCCCCTATGACTGTCCTATTGATCTCTTGCCTGGTGCTGAGCCTCCCCGGGGTCGAGTCTATCCATTATCTCTCCCGGAAACGGAGGCAATGTCTCAGTACATTCAAGAGAATCTGGCAAGAGGGTTCATCAGGAAGTCGGTGTCACCTGCTGGGGCAGGGTTCTTTTTCGTGCAGAAGAAGAATGGGGAACTACGTCCATGCATAGACTACAGGGGTCTTAACGCTATCACCGTTAAGAACAAGTATCCTTTGCCCTTGATATCTTAGCTTTTCGATAGGCTTCGGGGAGCAAGGGTGTTTACTAAACTAGATCTGCGGGGTGCTTACAACCTGATTCGCATCCGTGAGGGGGACGAATGGAAAACGGCGTTTAACACCAGAGATGGGCACTATGAGTATCTGGTAATGCCCTTCGGGCTCTGTAATGCCCCAGCCGTTTTCCAAGACTTTGTCAACGACATCTTCCGGGATATGCTTTCCACCTCAGTTGTAGTCTATCTGGATGATATTCTCATCTTTTCTCCAGATATTGACTCCCACCGGAGAGATGTTGGCAGAGTCTTCGACCTCCTACGGGAAAACTCTCTTTATGCAAAGTTGGAGAAGTGTATGTTTGAGCAGGAGTCTTTACCTTTCCTGGGCTATATCATCTCCGCCCAGGGATTGGCTATGGATCCTGCCAAACTACAGGCTGTGATGGACTGGCAAGAGCCCCATTCTCTTAAAGCGGTGCAGCGCTTTATGGGGTTCATAAACTATTACCGCCAGTTCATTCCCCACTTCTCAACTCTGGTAGCTCCCTTGGTAGCCCTCACCAAGAAGGGAGCGAATCCCAAATTGTGGTCGGAAGAGGTCTCCAAGGCCTTCACTTCTATTAAGTCCCACTTTGCTAGCGCTCCCATCTTACATCGTCCCGATGTGGATAAGCCATTCCTAATGGAGGTGGATGCCTCGTCCGTTGGTGCTGGAGCAGTCCTCTATCAAAAGGATGCTCAAGGTCGGAAGCATCCATGCTTCTTCTTCTCTAAGACCTTCACGCCAGCGGAGAGAAACTACTCCATCGGGGACAGGGAGTTGCTAGCAATGAAGTTGGCCTTTTCGGAGTGGAGACACCTTCTGGAAGGTGCGCGGTTTCCCTTCCAAGTTTACACAGACCACAAAAATTTGGTCTATTTGCAGACAGCCCAGCGGCTAAATTCTCGCCAGGCCAGATGGTCCCTGTTCTTCTCCCGGTTACACTTTTCCCTTCATTTTCTCGCCGGGGAGAAGAATATCCGTGCTGACGCTCTCTCTCGCTCCCTTATGTCAACTGAGGAGGAGGAAGAGGAGCCTCGGCTTATTGTCCTTTCCGAGAGCCTGAGAACCGTAGCGCCGGTTTCGCTAGAGTCTGTGCCTCCGGGCAAGACTTTTGTGCCCATCAATTTGCGACCGGAGGTTCTCTCTTGGGCTCATTCGTCCAGGGTGGGTGGACACTTTGGGACAAAGAGGACATCTGAGCTACTGGCGAGGACGTACTGGTGGCCGCATATGGTCCGAGATGTCAGAGATTAGGTTTTGGCGTGTGTCTCATGCGCCAAAAATAAGTCTCCTCGACAACGGCCATCTGGGTTACTCTATCCCTTGCCGGTGGCAGACAGGCCTTGGGAGATGGTCGGGATGGACTTTGTAGTGGGTTTGCCCAAGTCTCGCGGCTGTACCGTCATTTGGGTTATTACCGATCATTTCTCGAAAATGGTGCATTTAGTGCCGCTCCCACGGTTACCTTCTGCACGGGCCTTGGCAGCGTTGTTCATAAGACACATCTTCCGCCTACACGGCATGCCAGACAAAATTGTCAGTGACCGGGGTCCCCAGTTTGCCTCTCGGTTCTGGAGAGAGCTTTGTCGTCTTCTCAGCATTGAGTTAAATCTCTCTTCCGCATATCATCCCGAGACGAATGGGTTGGTAGAGAGGGCCAACCAGACCTTGGTCACATACCTGCGACATTTTGTTTCAGCCAGGCAGGATGACTGGGCATCCTTGCTATCATGGGCAGAGTTTGCACTGAACAACGCCGTAGCCGACTCCACTGGACAAACCCCATTCCTCCTCAACTATGGTCAGCATCCACGGGTACCTGTGCCTATGCCCGTGTCTTCCGCAGACTCCAGGGTGGCAGACTGGGCTGTGGAGGCACGGGATATTTGGGACCGCACTCAGGATGCCATTCGGGCCTCTAAGGAGAGAATGAGGTCCTCCGCCGATGCTCATCGGTGCCCCGCTCCGACCTTTGCTCCTGGCGACTTGGTGTGGCTCTCCGCCCGTAACATCAAGCTGCAAATTGAATCCACTAAATTTGCTCCTCGCTACTTGGGCCCATTCAAGGTCCTCGAGCAGGTTAATCCTGTGGTCTATCGTTTGGCCCTTCCGCCACGCCTGGGTATCACCGACACCTTTCATGTGTCCCTCTTGAAACCCGTGTATATGTCCCGGTTCTCCGAGTCATCTGCTGGGACATCGGGTTCGTCTACGGACGATTATGAGGTGAACGCTATTTTGGGGTGCAAGGTGGTACGTGGCAAAAAATTTTATTTGGTAGACTGGAAGGGTTATGGCCCCGAGGACAGGTCCTGGGAGCCTGTTGAGCACATTCAGGCCCCGCAGCTCATTGCTGCCTTCGAACGTAGCAAGGCCCAAGGAGGGGGGTAATGTTAGGAGTCGAGTTTCCTCTGCTGCACAGGGGGAATCTCAATCCGTCTCCGCTGCGGTCTCCCATTCTCCTCCAGCCGCAGTAGAGTCTGCTCAGCAGGGACGTCGATCCCAGCGTCTCGCTCAGTCTGACTCTGTGCGAAGAGTTACTGCTGCTTTTCCTGCTTCTGCCATTGAAGCCAGTGCTGGGCAGCGGCGAGTGGACGTTTCTGGATCTAAGTCCTTATTTGCACACACTGAGCATGCCCAGGGCAAGATCTCCTGTTGGAGATCGAGGATCACATGCTCAGGTACTGCAGCACATCCCATTGGTCCTTTTGGCAGGTCCTGAAAGGGCAAAACTTCTGTAGCTGTTTCCTGTGCTGCAGCTATATAAACTGCGCATGACCGCACGGCCATGCGCTAGTATTGTCTTGTAAATATGTGTGTGTTGTGAGTGAAAGTCGCTCTTTAAATACCCTCCCTATTGAATGTCTGTTCGCAGAAGGTGTATGTTTGCTATCTAGCGCCCGACTTATCCAACAGCACGTAACACACATTACAGCTACCAGTTGCTGTGTCCGCCTGTACGGCGCCGTGCGCTTGCTCTGCGCTTTCCTGACCCAAGCCTGGGTGGTTAGTGGCGTCCGTCTGTGCGGCACCGCACGCACTCTTGTGCCTTTATATTATTATTTAGTTTCCTTACACACCCAGTTGCGGTGTTGTGCCAGCAAGTGTCTAATCGAACTTCAATCCTAGTTGGGGTTGAGTTCGCTGAGTTATTGCTCGCGCTCTATGTGCGGTACCGCGGTCCTGTGACGCAACAGGATCGCTTCCTTCACGCAGGGTGCAGTTAACCCGTGCGTGTATACTTGTAGTACCTATAGATAAGAAGAACCCGGCACTCAACTTTAAGACAGACTTGTGGTTTTTATTTTGTAGTACGTAAAACGTTTCGGCCTGGTCTGGCCTTCGTCAGTTACTACAGTGTTATAAAGAAAATAAATAATGAGTACATCCATGACTACATCTGTACATACATCGGAGAGTACATGCAGTGTGTAATACATCAATAAACAAAAAACAAGAAAACAGAAAAAACAAAAGAACAATAAAACAGAAGTATATACAGAGTATCCTATGGTCCTGGTATGATAATCTTAGGAATCCACCATAAGAGGAATTAACTAGTATATCCCGGCCCTCCCTGGTGGTGAAAGAGAATGTGAGAAACAGTGTGTTGCTATGCGTACCGTACTGAGAGGTGTCTGGATAGATGGTGTGCTTCTGAGGGCGTAATGAGCTCCAGGGAAATCCCTAAGGAGGGAGAGAGGGAGAATGAGCCCATAATAGGAGCTACCATCAACATGCTGAAGTGGGACCGTGCCCGTGTTATATGTGGTCCCAGTAGGTGCTAGTACCTTGAACGATGTAAGTCCCTAGGCAGGGCCGCGATTGCAGACGTTGCTGCAGGCTGTGGAGGGAACAAGGGTGAACGTCAGGATACTGAACATGAGGCTGAAGGCTGAATCGCCAGGTGGTATGTCATGCTGGGGCAGAGTCCCTGCAAGCGGTGGCTTAGGGGAGCTAGTTACCTGGAAAGGAGACGGGTCAGGACGCGGTGTCCACCGCTGTCGGATGAGCATGCCCGAGTGAGGAACCGCCAGAGCGGCGTTCCTTATGTGTGCGCCGGTCCGACCGGATGTGATGTACCGGAAGTGACCGCATGTGGTTCCCCGCAATAGACAGAAGAGAGCCAGCCAATCCTGTGGCTCTATGGTAGGGAGGCGGGACAAAAACCCGGTGTGCACTGTGCGATAGAGCAGATGGACAGCCTCAGATGGTACGGAACCAGTGATAGCAGCGCTGGGAAGGTGGAGGTGGTGGTAATTCATAACAAATCCACTGTGACCCCGTGAGAAGGTGGAAGAGTCCTGGTGATTCAATAGAGGCGACTCTAGGAAGATAAATAAATATGTTAGAGACATAAATACACTGGAACATAAATATGATAGGTAAACAGTTAGGTCATAATGTGCATAGTCAACATTCCGGAGTGTTAATTAGTAGGAGCCCATAATGAAACCCGTAGTATAATTCTAAAAACGGCACATGTCAATTAGGTAAAAGAAACAAGGTCATAATCCCTGTTGAGACCTTTGGGGTGCAGGGTGTCGAGGGTATGAATCCAGAAAGCCTCCCTACGTTTTAGGGAGGCTAATCTGTCTCCCCCCCCGTCTGGGTGCTGGGACCTGCTCTATTACCTGAAACAACAGCTGAGAAATGTTATGACCTTGGGATATGAAATGGTGTGGGATGGGTAAGAGCGTGTTGCCGCATCTGATCGTGGATTTATGCTTAGAGATGCGTTCCCGGATAGACCGGGTTGTCTCGCCAACATAAAGCATGCCACAGGGGCACTTAATGAGGTAGACCACATATGATGAATCGCAATTGAAGTAATTCTTAATAGGAAACGATCTCCCAGATCGTGGATGGTGGAATGAGCTGCCTTTAAGTACATTGCTGCATTGGGTGCAGTGGAGACAAGGGAAGGTCCCAAGACGTGGGTTCTGGAGGAACCGTTGGATGGGTGCTTTTTTGTCTGGACCAACATCCGCTCTTACCAATGTGTCCCGTAGGTTACGGGGTCTTCTAAAACATGGAAGAAAGGGTTCTCTGAACTCCGGGATGTTTGAGTGGGCAGTTGTAAGTAGATGCCAATGTTTGCGAATGTTACTGTGGAGAATGTACGAAAACGGATGGAAGGAATGGACAAATGGTATACGTTTATTGGACTTTGGTCTACTATTAAGGCTAGGTGTCTGGGATTCTTGGAGGACAGAGGGGGGGTAACCACGTGCCAGAAACTTGGCTTCCATCTCAGACACTCTTTGTGTCCGTAGTTCGTTGTCCGTGACTATGCGTGTTACCCGCTGAATTTGAGATTTAGGGATCGCTTTTTTAATAGCTCTGGGATGTAGACTTTCAAAATGCAACAGGCTATTCCGGTCGGTGTTCTTTATGTGGATATCGGTACTTAACTTGCCAGTGTTGTCCTTAATGACCATAGTATCCAGAAAATTCATTCTGTGTTGGTCATGAGACATTGTAAAGGAGATACCAGGCCACGCGGTGTCAAGAAAATCCACAAAAGACCGGAAGGACTCCAACGTGCCCCCCCATACGCAAAAAATATCATCTATATAACGCTTCCAGAGTAGGACATTATCCTGGAAGCGTGAGTCGGAATAGATGATAGTCTCTTCGAAATCTGCCATATAGCAGTTAGCGTACGGGGGCGCTACGTTGGAGCCCATAGCGGTACCCCGTATCTGTAGTTAGTATTGGTCCTGGAATAAAAAATGATTAGAATCAAGAACCAATGTGAGTAAATCCACAACCAAGTCAATTTGTTGTTTGTGGGTCCCCGTGGTAGATAGTAATTATTTGATGGAATTAATGCCATCCGCGATTCATCATATGTGGTCTACCTCATTAAGTGCCCCTGTGGCATGCTTTATGTTGGCGAGACAACCCGGTCTATCCGGGAACGCATCTCTAAGCATAAATCCACGATCAGATGCGGCAACACTCTCTTACCCATCCCACACCATTTCATATCCCAAGGTCATAACATTTCTCAGCTGTTGTTTCAGGTAATAGAGCAGGTCCCAGCACCCAGACGGGGGGGAGACAGATTAGCCTCCCTAAAACGTAGGGAGGCTTTCTGGATTCATACCCTCGACACCCTGCACCCCAAAGGTCTCAACAGGGATTATGACCTTGTTTCTTTTACCTAATTGACATGTGCCGTTTTTAGAATTATACTACGGGTTTCATTATGGGCTCCTACTAATTAACACTCCGGAATGTTGACTATGCACATTATGACCTAACTGTTTACCTATCATATTTATGTTCCAGTGTATTTATGTCTCTAACATATTTATTTATCTTCCTAGAGTCGCCTCTATTGAATCACCAGGACTCTTCCACCTTCTCACGGGGTCACAGTGGATTTGTTATGAATTACCACCACCTCCACCTTCCCAGCGCTGCTATTACTGGTTCCGTACCATCTGAGGCTGTCCATCTGCTCTATCGCACAGTGCACACCGGGTTTTTGTCCCGCCTCCCTACCATAGAGCCACAGGATTGGCTGGCTCTCTTCTGTCTATTGCGGGGAACCACATGCGGTCACTTCCAGTACATCACATCCGGTCGGACCGGCGCACACATAAGGAACGCCGCTCTGGCGGTTCCTCACTCGGGCATGCTCATCCGACAGCGGTGGACACCGCGTCCTGACCCGTCTCCTTTCCAGGTAACTAGCTCCCCTAAGCCACCGCTTGCAGGGACTCTGCCCCAGCATGACATACCACCTGGCGATTCAGCCTTCAGCCTCATGTTCAGTATCCTGACGTTCACCCTTGTTCCCTCCACAGCCTGCAGCAACGTCTGCAATCGCGGCCCTGCCTAGGGACTTACATCGTTCAAGGTACTAGCACCTACTGGGACCACATATAACACGGGCACGGTCCCACTTCAGCATGTTGATGGTAGCTCCTATTATGGGCTCATTCTCCCTCTCTCCCTCCTTAGGGATTTCCCTGGAGCTCATTACGCCCTCAGAAGCACACCATCTATCCAGACACCTCTCAGTACGGTACGCATAGCAACACACTGTTTCTCACATTCTCTTTCACCACCAGGGAGGGCCGGGATATACTAGTTAATTCCTCTTATGGTGGATTCCTAAGATTATCATACCAGGACCATAGGATACTCTGTATATACTTCTGTTTTATTGTTCTTTTGTTTTTTCTGTTTTCTTGTTTTTTGTTTATTGATGTATTACACACTGCATGTACTCTCCGATGTATGTACAGATGTAGTCATGGATGTACTCATTATTTATTTTCTTTATAACACTGTAGTAACTGACGAAGGCCAGACCAGGCCGAAACGTTTTACGTACTACAAAATAAAAACCACAAGTCTGTCTTAAAGTTGAGTGCCGGGTTCTTCTTATCTATATGCACACGGTTTGGGAACCTACCCGAGCACCTGAGTAGCAGTGCCCACGTCTTTCCACTCACTATACTTGTAGTACCGCCATATAGTCCGTCTTACTAGCAGCAGGGTTTTTACCTGCACGGTGGACCTCGGACTGCGAACGCACCTAGTTCCATTTCATCTTGTACTTGGTGCGTTCCGCCAGTCCTAACAGAATGTTTTTGGTTTTACCGTGCTCTTTTGTGTCTTCAAGTTTCTTGGTGGTGTGTGAACATGTTCCTACAGACTTGTTTACTGTGCAAGTAGCCCATGTGTTTCTGTTTCCATAATTGTTCTCTTGTGTCTACAAGACGAGGGAGTTATCCACCACTCCTTGTGGGCTATCTGCACAAAAGCTGTTCCATTCAGCGTGTCCACATGGATATTTCCTTTCTGAACCCTGCTCATACGGGCTTGTTTCCACTTGCGAGAAACACGTCCGTGTCTCGCATGTGAAAACCAAGCTCTGGCGCCGGCACTTGGGAGCGGAGCGTGCGGCTCCATGTGTTGCTATGTGACCGCACGCTCCGCTCTGGAGTGCCGACACCAGAGCTTGGTTTTCACATGCGAGACACGGACGTGTTTCTCGCAAGTGGAAACAAGCCCTACAGGTAATATACAGATGATCAGGTTTTTAAATACATCAGATAGGGATTGCATACATCAGATAGGACTGTTCTATATGGGTATACCTTGATGTTTGGTGGAGCAGCTTAGTATACATTTTTTGCAAAAAACGTGTCAACCAAATACCCTGTTTTTTACATCTTTTTACTGGCACTTGCTGATTAATGTGATTTTTTTGTAACGGAGTGTTTTTGGTTTTACCGTGCTCTTTTGTGTCTTCAATTTACCGGTAGCTGCTGTATTTCCCACCCTAGGCTTATAGTCGAGTCATTAAGTTTTCCCAGTTTTTTTGTGGCAAAATTTTTTTTTTTTTTGGGGGGGGGGGGGTTCGGCTTATACTCGGGTCGGCTTATACTCGAGTATATACGGTATGTATATTGGCATATCCTAAAAGATAGGCCTCATTCCGTCGTCGACCTTATAAAAATGATGCAGAGTAGCTAGCAAAGGATGTTATAGAAACAAAAAGGACTGGAGGCAAATCCAGGAAATAATATAAAATCAGAAAAGCTCCTCTCCTAGTTCTCACCACCCCACCTTTGCACTTGTTCAACCGCTCCCTATTTTGGTAAGTAAAGCACTGTGAGCCCTCTGTATTTCTTCTACCTCTTTAGCCTCTCTGCCTGCAGGGAGGGGGAGTCCATGCTGGGTATAAAGCATGTGACCAAGCCTGGTGGAGCCTCACCTTAAAGACCCCCATAGTTTTCTATATTGTTTTACATGTAAACTGACACTAATAATAATAATGGTCTTCATCTCAGTCTCGAGCCATAGCGATTTAATTGATGAACGCTCTGTAGGAAGATGGATCTTATTCATGCCTAGATATGTACACCAGGGTCTTCGCATTATTATCTTCATACTACTGGGTTGCTGGTCTTCCTCTTTGCCTTGTTCCTTCTATTCTTACGACCATACACCTTTTAAGTTAGGCAGTCTTTATAAAGTGACACTTTATAGTTATACAGTACATCACAAGGTTATCAGACAAGTTCATCAGACGAAGTGCAATTCTGCACTACACACTGTTTGACAAGCGACTGATTATTTCTCAATGACATTTTCTGATCCATTTTGATATGTAGTAAATGTAGCAGATCATAGTTTTATTATCAGTAGACTCAGACGTTCACTGCCGGAAGCTGCTATATTTCACGCCATGTAAAATGCCTTTACTGCTACTTTGCAAGCGGTAGAATATTTATGTTTGAGTAGTGAGACACAACATTAAGATGGAGTGTAATATTGCGGAGTCCAGTGATCTGTGGAAAGATGGATGACCTATGGTAAAGGCATACAAAAAGCTGTAGTTTTGCAAAAGCTAGAAAGCTTGTTAGGAAAATAAGTATTTGATACACTGTCAATATTGCAACTTTTCCCACCTACAAAGAATGTAGAGGTATGTAATTTTTATCATAGGTGCACTTCAACTGTGAGAGACAGAAAGTAAAAATAAAAACCAGAAAATCACATGGTATGATTTTTAAATAATAAAATAGCATTTTATTCATTTTATTGGAAGAAATAAGTATTTCATCACCTACCAACAAGCATTCTGGCTCTCATGGACCTATTAGTTTTTCTTTAACCCCTTAAGCCCCGAGGGTGCTTTGCACGTTAATGACCGGGCCAATTTTTACAATTCTGACCACTGTCCCTTTATGAGATTATAACTCTGGAACGCTTCAACGGATCTTGGCGATTCTGACATTGTTTTCTCGTGACATAATGTACTTCATGTTAGTGGTAAAATTTATTCAATATAACTTGCGTTTATTTGAGAAAAAAACGGAAATTTGGCGAAAATTTTGAAAATTTCTCAATTTTCCAACTTTGAATTTTTATACCCTTAAATCACAGAGATATGTCATGCAAAATACTTAATAATTAACATTTCCCACATGTCTACTTTACATCAGCACAATTTTGGAACCAAAATTTTTTTTTGTTAGGGAGTTATAAGGGTTAAAAGTTGACCAGCAATTTCTCATTTTTACAACACCATTTTTTTTTTAGGGACCACATCTCATTTGAAGTCATTTTGAGGGTTCTATATGATAGAAAATACCCAAGTGTGACCATTGTTTGGGCGCGTGGGAGAGCTCGGAAGGGAAGGAGCGCCATTTGACTTTTCAATGCAAAATTGACTAGAATTGAGATGGGACGCCATGTTGCATTTGGAGAGCCCCTGATGTGCCTAAACATTGAAACCCCCCACAAGTGACACCATTTTGGAAAGTAGACCCCTTGAGGAACTTATCTAGATGTGTGGTGAGCACTTTGACCCAACAAGTGCTTCATAGAAGTTTATAATGCAGTCGTAAAAATAAAAAATATTTTTTCACAAAAATGATCTTTTTGCCCCCAATTTTTTATTTTCCCAAGGGTAAGAGAAGAAATTAGACCACAAAAGTTGTTGTGCAATTTGTCCTGAGTACGCTGATACCCCATATGTGGGTGTAAACCATTGTTTGGGCGCATGGCAGAGCTTGGAAGGGAAGGAGCGCCATTTGACTTTTCAATACAAAATTGACTGGAATTGAGATGGGACGCCATGTTGCGTTTGGAGAGCCCCTGATGTGCCTAAACATTGAAACCACCCACAAGTGACACCATTTTGGAAAGTAGACCCCCTAAGGAACTTATCTAGATGTGTTTTGAGAGCTTTGAGCCCCCAAGTGTTTCACTACAGTTTATAACGCAGAGCCGTGAAAATAAAAATTCTTTTTTTTTCACAATAATGATTTTTCAGCCCCCAGTTTTGTATTTTCACAAGGGTAACAGGATAAATTGGACCCCAAAAGTTGTTGTCAAATTTGTCCTGAGTACGCTGATACCCCATATGTGGGGGGGAAGCACTGTTTGGGTGCATGGCAGAGCTCGGAAGGGAAGGAGCGCCATTTGGAATACAGACTTATATGGATTGGTCTGCAGGCGTCACGTTGCATTTGCAGAGCCCCTGATGTACCCAAACAGTAGAAACCCCCCACAATTGACCCCATATTGGAAACTAGACCCCCCAAGGAACTTATCTAAATGTGTTGTGAGAACTTTGAACCCCCAAGTGTTTCACTGCAGTTTACAACGCAGAGCCGCGAAAATAAAAAAATCTTATTTTTCCCACAAAAATGATTTTTAGCCCCCCACATTTTTATTTTCCCAAGGATAACAAGAGAACTTGGACCCCAAAAGTTGTTGTCCAATTTGTCCTGAGTACACTGATACCCCATATGTTGGGGTAAACCCCTGTTTGGGTGCACCGGAGAGCTCGGAAGGGAAGGAGCACTGTTTTACTTTTTCAACGCAGAATTAGCTGGAATTGAGATCGGACGCCATGTCGCGTTTGGAGAGCCCCTGATGGTCCTGAACAGTGGAAACTCCCCAATTCTACCTGAAACCCTAATCCAACAACACCCCTAACCATAATCCCAGCGGTAACCCTAACCACACCCCTAACCCTGACACACCCCTAACTCTAATCCCAACTCTAATCCCAACCGTAAATATAATCCAAACCCTAACCCTAACTTTAGCCCCAACCCTAACCCTAACTTTAGCCCCAACCCTAACCCTAGCCCCAACCCTAACTTTAGCTCCGAACCCTAACCCCAACCCTAGCCCTAACCCCAACCCTAGCCCCAACCCTAACCCCAACCCTAAACCTAGCCCTTACCCCAGCCCCAACCCTAGCCCTAACCCTAGCCCCAACCCTAGCCCTAACCACAACCCTAGCCCTGATGGGAAAATGGAAATAAATACATTTTTTTAATTTTATTTTTTTCCTTAACTAAGGGGGTGATGAAGGGGGGTTTGATTTACTTTTATAGCATTTTTTATATCGGATTTTAATGATTGGCAGCTGTCACACACTAAAAGACGCTTTTTTATAGCAAAAAAGTTTTTGCGTCTCCACATTTTGAGACCTATAATTTTTCCATATTTGAGTCCACAGAGTCATCTGAGGTCTTGTTTTTTGCGGGACGAGTTGACGTTTTTATTGGTAACATTTTTGGACACGTGATAGTTTTTGATCACTTTTTATTCCGATTTTTGTGAGGCAGAACCAGCTATTCATGAATTTCTTTTGGGGGAGGCGTTTATACCGTTCCGCGTTTGGTAAAATTGATAAAGCAGTTTTATTCGTCGGGTCAGTACGATTACAGCGATATCTCATTTATATAATTTTTTTTATGTTTTGGCGCTTTTAGACGATAAAAGCTATTTTATAGAAAAAATAATTATTTTGGCATCGCTTTATTCTCAGGACTATAACTTTTTTATTTTTTTGCTTATTATGCTCTGTGGCGGCTCGTTTTTTGCGGGACAAGATGACGTGTTCAGCGATACCATGGTTATTTACATCCGTCTTTTTGATGGCGTGTTATTCCACTTTTTGTTCGGCGGTATGATAATAAAGCGTTGTTTTTTGGCTCGTTTTTTTTTTTTTTCTTACGGTGTTCACTGAAGGGGTTAACTAGTGGGACAGTTTTATAGGATGGGTCGTTACGGACGCGGCGATACTAAATATGTGTACTTTTATTGTTTTTTTTTTGTTTCGATAAAGAAATGTATTTATGGGAATAATATTTTTTTATTTATTTAGTAATTTTTTTATTTTTTTTTACACATGTGGAAATTTTTTTTTTAACTTTTTTACTTTGTCCCAGGGGGGGACATCACAGATCGCCGATCTCACAGTTTGCACAGCACTCTGTAAGATCGGCGATCTCACTCATCGCTGCAGGCTTACAGGGCTGCAGCTGCAGCCTGCTCCTGACCCGGAAGTACTCCCTGCAGGACCCGGATGCAGCCCTGTGGCCATTTTGGATCCAGGGACTGCAGGGAGAAGACCTCGGTACAAAATGAGCACATCACCTTGTACCGATCGTCTCAGTGAAGCACGCAGGGAGCCCCCTCCCTGCGCGATGCTTCCCTGTAATGCCGGCACACCGCGATCATGTTTGATCGCGGTGTGCCGGGGGTTAATGTGCCGGGAGCGGTCCGTGACCGCTCCTGGCACATAGTGCCGGATGTCAGCTGCGATAGTCAGCTGACACCCGGCCGCGATCGGCCGAGCTCCCCCCGTGAGAGCGGCCGATCGCCTATGACGTACTATCCCGTCGGTGGGAATTAAGGCCCACCCCACCTCGACGGGATAGTACGTCATATGGGATTAAGGGGTTAAGAAGCCCTCCTACTCTGCAGTCATTTCCTGTATTAATTGCACCTGTTTGAGCTTGTTACGTGTATAAAAAAAACACCTGTCCACACACTTAATCACACTCCAACCTCTCCACCATGGCCAAGACCAAAGAGCTATCAAAGGACACCAGGGACCAAAACTGAAGACCTGCACAAGGCTGGGACGGGCTACAGGACAATAGGCAAGCAGCTTGGTGAGAAGGCAACAACTGTTGGTGCAATTATTAGAAAATTAACGAAACACAAGATGACTGTCAATTTTCCTTGGTAGGGGGCTCTATGCACGATCTCGCCTCGTGGGGTAAAGATGATTCTGAGAAAGGTTAGGAATCAGCCCAGAACTACACGGGAAGACCTGATCAATGACCTGAAGTGAGCTGGGACCACAGCCTCAAACTTTAAAATAGTAACACACTACGCCGTCATGGATTAAAATGCTGCAGGGCACGCAAGGTCCCCCTGCTCACACCAGCACATGTACAGGCTCATTTGAAGTTCGTCAATGACCATCTCGATGATCCAGAGGTCATGTGGTTAAATGAGACCAAAATAGAACTTTTTGATATTACCTCCACTCGTTGTGTTTGAAGGAAGAGTACAACCTCAAGAATACCATCCCAATTGTGAAGCATAGTAGGGAAGACATCATACTTTGGGGCTGTTTTTCTGAAAAGGAGACAGGATGACTACACCATATTGAAGGGAGGATGCATGGGGTCATATATAGTAAGATTTTGGCCAACTTCCTTCCCTCAGTAAAGCCCCCGTCACACACAGCGAGATCGCTAGCGAGATCGCTGCTGAGTCACAAGTTTTGTGACGCAACAGCGATCTCAGTAGCGATCTCGCTATGTGTGACACGTAGCAGCGACCAGGCCCCTGCTGTGAGATCGCTGGTCGTGTCGGAATGGCCTGGACCATTTTTTGATCGTTGAGGTCCCGCTGGGTAGCACACATCGCTGTGTTTGACACCTTACCAACGACCTCGCTGACAGGACGTCCCATTGAATCGTCATGAAATAGCATCGTTGTACAGGTCGCTACAGGTCGTTACAGATCGCTGCTGCGTCGTTGGTGAGATCTCACTGTTTGACATCTCACCAGCGACCACATAGCGACGCTTGAGCGATCCCTGACAGGTCGTATCGTTGTCGGAATCGCTCAAGCGTCGCTATGTGTGACGGGGCCTTAAGAGCATTGAAGATGGGTTGTGGCTGAGTCTTCCAGCATGACAATAACCTGAAACACACAGCCAGAGCAAATAAGGAGTGGCTCCTTAAGCAGCATTTCACAGCCCGGGAGTGGCCTAGCCAGTTTCCAGACCTGAATCCAGTAGAAAATCTTTGGAGGGAGCTGAAACTCAATGTTACCCAGTGAGAGACCCGAACTCTGAAAGTTCTTAAGACGGTCTGCATGGAGGAGTGGACCAAAATCCCTGCTGCAGTGTGTGCAAACTTGGTCAAGAACTACAGGAAACGTCTGACCTCTGTAATTGCAAACAAAGGTTCCTGTACCAAATATTAAGATCTATTTTTCTGTTACAGCAAATACTTATTTCACACAATAAAAGAGAAATTCATTTTGTAAAAATCATACAATTTGATTTTCGGGAATTTTTTTTAAAGATTCTATCTCTCACAGTTGATGTGTACATACAATAAAAATTACAGACCTCTCCATTCTTTGTAGGTGTGAAAACTTGCAAAACCAGCAGCGTATCAAATACTTATTTTCATCACTCTATATGGTACATGTGTCATAATGGATGGAGGGCCCCTGGAGAAACGTATACATTGTGCCCAAGAGCTTTCATCTTCTATTCAGCATGTGAATGAGATATGAAATGCAAGAGCTGAATCATCAGTTTCACACATACTGCAACACCGAAGGAAGAAACATCGGCCTTCACTGGTATAAACTTCCGCTATTATTCTGAGAAGATTAACCACAATATCATGTAAAGAAATGTTCCGAGAAAAAGCAACACAAGCCCCCGAGGAGGAAGAGGCGGCAGCAACGCAGACATCCAAGTATTAGCCAAGATCAAAAATGTAACCAGCAACCATGTAACCAGCAGCCAAACAGCCGGGAGCAAAGTAATCAGCAAGGTCAACAATGTTATTGATGACCAATCAAGTAAAAGAAGTAACGTAACCAACAGCCAAATAACCGAATAAAACAATTTAACAAGCAGTCAAACTACTAGGTGCAACAAAACTAATCAGCAACCTAACAAGCAGCTAAACTGGGAGCAAAAAAATAATGTGATCAATAAACAAACAGATGCCAACTAACCGAAAAAAAAGAAAGTACCCAGTAGAGTTGAGCGAATTTGTCAAAATTCTGTTCCGATTATGATCATGGTGAATATTGTTTTGCAATATTTGCCAAACATCATTGGTGTCAATAGTAGTAGAAATTAATGAATATGTTCAGAACTGATCAAACAAATTCGGCACCTATAGGGTACCAATATGGCACAAATAAGGCAATTTCAGATTCAGTGACCGATTCCGAACATATTTGGTCAACTCTAGTAAGACTCTGCTAAGACTCTTACTGTTGCTCTTATTCATTCTCGTCTAGACTACTGCAACTCTCTTCTGATCGGTCTCCTTCTTTCCAAACTTTCTCCTCTCCAATCCATCTTGAATGCGGCAGCCAGGGTCATATTTCTGTCCAGCCGCTTCACCGATGCCTCCATCTTGTGCCAGTCATTACACTGGCTACCCATTTGCTACAGGGTCCAGTATAAACTCATCTCTCTCACCCACAAAGCTCTCCACAGTTCTGCACCGCCTTATATCTCCTCTCTCATCTCCGTCTATCGCCCTACACGTGCCCTCCGTTCTACAAATGACCTACGACTAACATCCCCCGTAATCCGAACCTCGCACCTCCGTCTCCAAGACTTCTCTCGTGCTGTGCAAACTCTCTGGAATGCACTTCCCCAGACGATCAGACTGATACCTAGCCCTGACCTATTCAAGCACGCTTTAAAAACCCATCTCTTCAAACAAGCCTACCACATCAACTACTCAGTAAACTAACTTTGCCCTGTTCCGGCCTTCCAAATATTATCTGCATGTGAATCTGCACCCTACTATTCATCTGTCTCCACACCCTCCTTGCACACGATAACTGCACTTGATACTTGACTATTGCACTTAAACACACGGGCTGATGACCGGATCATGCAGCTTTATATGAAAATCCCTATTTATTATAATTGCCAGACTTGAAATAACAAGCACTTTTCACCTATTGTGTCCCCCCATTTCCTTGTAGATTGTAAGCTTGCGAGCAGGGACCTCACCCCTAATGTCACTGTTTAAATTGTCTTAACTTGTACTGAATTTATTGTCTGTACATGTCCCTGCTTAATTGTAAAGTGCTGCGGAATATGTTGGCGCTATATAAATAAAAATTATGATTATTAACCAGCAACCAAACATCCAGAAATAAATGTTATGCTGGTGATCAGTTAACAGCAACAATGTATGCAGAAGCCAATCAACTTAAAGTAACAATGTAACTGGTGATCCTATTAACTTCATGAGAGCCGAGGAGCAATACCAGACCCTATCCATAGGCAGGAACTCTTTTTAACAGAAAGCAGTCATGTTTTGGTTAACTCCTGCTTTACAATTCCTTCAAGAAAAACAAAGTATCCAGAGACGAAAACGCTGAGAACAACAATGCAGCCTGTGACCAAATAACTACCGATTATCATTGCAATCGGTGACTAGACTGCTGTTGATTCCCAGTGTGGGAGCCTCATTACCATGACTAATATTAAATGTAAGACTCAGACACATTTTACCTGTCACTTCTACTTTACTGGAGCTAAGAATAGAAAACTCTTATTATTATGATTTGGAGAAATGGCAGGGCAATAAATAATTCATCTGGCTAAATGTGTAAAAATAACTGGGCGCAGGAAATGTGGCTGCTGGAGCAGAACGGCCGACCTCATCATCTGTTTACTGTTCTACACGAAGTGAGGGAATATAGAGAGGAGCAGTGGAGACTGCAGCTGTGAACCAGAGCGTGCACAGAATACCCACAATACTCTGCCTCAGACCCTATGGGAGATGCAGGTGTCTTACAACTTCATAGCACAAAAATAGAGAGGACAAAGGATCCTTTCCAGCACAGAACAACCTCTGCCAATGTGGAGTGCAGCAACATAAATCCAACTCACAACCCCAGTACACCCATCCTGTAGCCACATTCAGGAGGAGTAATATAATAGGCCCATCATAACAAAAAAAGGGTCTGTAAATAAAGATTAGAGTAAAGGTCTAACAGTCACATGAACTGATGAGACATGGTAGGAACACAGAGCTTGGTTCTTTCTCCTGTAGTGTGTAAGCTCGAAGGGTACGTGTCCACGTTCAGGATGGCCAGCGGTTTGGACGGAGCGGCAAAATCGCTCCGCCCCCTTCTGGGGATGCGATGATGCCGGATGTGTTCATTGTACACATCTGGAATCATCGCAACCCACACATAGGGCCCTGTGTTATACATTGCGGCGACGCTTGCGATCGGACATACTGAGATCTGAAAAGATACGCCGCATGTCCGGAGTCGCAGGGCCGCCGGATGCGTGTTACCACGCTGTTATGATCTGGTGGTTAGAACAAATAGTGGACCTGGTAATTAGAGCCCCAGAAAAGACCTGATAGCACATTAATACAGGACAAGCTCTGGGAAGTGGAACCTCTGCTGACCGCAATCCCTAATCCTATCACGTACACTAGAAATAGCCGTGGAGCGCTCCTATCATGACCTAGGCGCCTCATCACAGCCTCAGAACTAGCTAGCCCTAGAGATAGGAAAAATAAGCCTATCTTGCCTCAGAGAAAATTCCCCAAAGGAAAAGGCAGCCCCCCACATACAGGTCCTTCTCAAAAAATTAGCATATAGTGTTAAATTTCATTATTTACCATAATGTAATGATTACAATTAAACTTTCATATATTATAGATTCATTATCCACCAACTGAAATTTGTCAGGTCTTTTATTGTTTTAATACTGATGATTTTGGCATACAACTCCTGATAACCCAAAAAACCTGTCTCAATAAATTAGCATATTTCACCCATCCAATCAAATAAAAGTGTTTTTTAATAACAAACAAAAAAACCATCAAATAATAATGTTCAGTTATGCACTCAATACTTGGTCGGGAATCCTTTGGCAGAAATGACTGCTTCAATGCGGCGTGGCATGGAGGCAATCAGCCTGTGACACTGCTGAGATGTTATGGAGGCCCAGGATGCTTCAATAGCGGCCTTAAGCTCATCCAGAGTGTTGGGTCTTGCGTCTCTCAACTTTCTCTTCACAATATCCCACAGATTCTCTATGGGGTTCAGGTCAGGAGAGTTGGCAGGCCAATTGAGCACAGTAATACCATGGTCAGTAAACCATTTACCAGTGGTTTTGGCACTGTGAGCAGGTGCCAGGTCGTGCTGAAAAATGAAATCTTCATCTCCATAAAGCATTTCAGCCGATGGAAGCATGAAGTGCTCCAAAATCTCCTGATAGCTAGCTGCATTGACCCTGCCCTTGATGAAACACAGTGGACCAACACCAGCAGCTGACATGGCACCCCACACCATCACTGACTGTGGGTACTTGACACTGGACTTCAGGCATTTTGGCATTTCCTTCTCCCCAGTCTTCCTCCAGACTCTGGCACCTTGATTTCTGAATGACATGCAAAATTTGCTTTCATCAGAAAAAAGTACTTGGGACCACTTAGCAACAGTCCAGTGCTGCTTCTCTGTAGCCCAGGTCAGGCGCCTCTGCCGCTGTTTATGGTTCAAAAGTGGCTTTACCTGGGGAATGCGGCACCTGTAGCCCATTTCCTGCACACGCCTGTGCACGGTGGCTCTGGATGTTTCCACACCAGACTCAGTCCACTGCTTCCTCAGGTTCTCCAAGGTCTGGAATCGGTCCTTCTCCACAATCTTCCTCAGGGTCCGGTCTCCTCTTCTCGTTGTACAGCGTTTTCTGCCACATTGTTTCCTTCCAACAGACTTACCATTGAGGTGCCTTGATACAGCACTCTGGGAACAGCCTATTTGTTGAGAAATTTCTTTCTGGGTCTTACCCTCTTGCTTGAGGGTGTCAATGATGGCCTTCTTGACATCTGTCAGGTCGCTAGTCTTAGGGTACCGTCACACAGTGCAATTTTGATCGCTACGACGGCACGATTTGTGACGTTCGAGCGATATAGGTACGATATCGCAGTGTGTGACACGCTCTTGCGATCAGGGACCCCGCTGTGAATCGTACGTCGTAGCGCATCGTTTGAAACTTTCTTTCGTCGTCTAGTGTCCCGCTGTGGCGGCATGATCACATGGTGTAACAAAGGTGTGCACGATATTGTATACGATGTAAAGGGCGGAGGAGCTGGCTACGTAGGAGCGCTGAATTCTCCACCTCCCGTGTGCTGATTGGGCGGTACAATACTGTGCGCTCATTCGACAGACAAAGGACTATTGTTCACAGCGGATAAAACCGGAGCTCTCGAGCGCGCTATTCATTTCTCTCTGTAGCACGTGCTGTAAACAGAACTCCTAAATTCGCTGGATTCCCTGGACTTTTCTAACTACTAGACTTTTACCGCAAAAGGTATGTATAACGCTACAGCGTAGCATATGTTGCGCTTCAACGGGGATAAACGCTGGAGTGTGGTCGATTGTTCCTTTATGGAGAGTAGGGTAGGCCTGAGAACCTCAGGTACACAGCTGTAGCGTGGCCCAATTAATTAATCCTTTTACAGATCGGGATGGTTGACTGCCCCATTTAATACCAGTAGTAACATATATAGTTATTAGATCAACGGTCAGAACATTGTTTTGTAAGCACGTGTATTTATTGTACGTTTGTTTTCTTTTTAGGAACTATGCTCACTTCCGATGAGAGTTCTGTTGTTGCTGCTGCCCTGGTGTTTGAGGCAGCACGTCTTCAAGAGGAGAGACGTCCTAAACGAAAACGTCGCATGTGGACCCGGAGCTGGCTGCAGAAAAGATCCACATTGTCACACATGGGTCTCATAAGAGAGTTACGTGACAATAACCCTCATGATTTCCGAAACTACCTTCGGATGTCCGAGGAATCCTTCAAGATAATACTGTCTGCTGTTACGCCACTCATACAAAGGCGTGATACGCCGATGCGTGCAGCCGTGCCCGTGGATGAAAGGTTGGCAGTGACACTGCGGTTCCTGGCAACAGGAAGGTCTCTTCAGGATTTGCAGTTTTCCGCAGCTGTTTCCAGACCTTTCCTGAGCGTTGTGATTCCGGAGACATGCGAGGCCATTGTGCACAGCTTAAGGCATTATATGGAGGTACTACTATATTTTTTTGGCTGCTGTGTTATGTCGATATATTATACTAGCTATTTAACCCGTTCTACGCCCTGGTTGCGCGCATTTCTATTGGTATATGTTCTACATCCTATCATGTGCTGCTCCCATCCTGCGCCCCCATTCAGACATGTGCTGCTGTGATCCTGCGCCTCCATTCTGACATGTGCTGCTACCATTTTGCGGCTCCATTCTGATATGTGCTGCTCCAACCCTGCGCCACCCTTCTTTTATTTGCTGCTCCCAACGTAATTTTAGTGATTATATAATTTCGATATATTGTTTAGCACCCCCTCTCATTCACCGAAGCCATCTGATAAAATGGCTGCCTGCATACTCAGGGTTGTTGACTTTGTTATACTAATCCATACTGCGCCTCAATCACTGTAGGATGTCATCATGAGAGTGTATGTGCATAATATATTTGACCTAAATTGTACATGTTTCCTTCTCATCTTGCAGTTTCCCAAGACGGCGGATGACTGGAAGAGGATTGCTTCCGATTTTGATGAGCTGTGGCAGTTTCCAAACTGCGGTGGTGCATTAGATGGAAAGCATGTGCGCATCACGCAACCAGCCAACTCTGGATCCTTTTTTTTCAACTACAAAGGATATTTCAGTGTGATCCTCATGGCCCTTGTCAATGCGAACTATGAGTTTGTCGATGTGGATGTTGGCATGAATGGTCGAGTCTCCGATGGTGGAGTTTTTGAACACAGTTCATTTGGGGAAGGCTTGAGGAACAATGAACTGCTGTTGCCACTAAATGAAGACACAAAAGCAAACCTAAATTTTGTCTTCATCGCTGACGAAGCTTTCCCTCTTCATCCACATTTGCTGAAGCCATTTGCACAGAGAACACTCACACCGGAGCGCAGAATCTTTAATTACCGGTTGTCGAGGGCCCGTCGTGTGGTTGAAAATGCCTTTGGGATTATGGCAAATCGGTTTAGAGTGTTCCACACAGCTATCAACTTGAAGCTGCCGTCTATAGACTTTGTGGTTTTGGCATGCTGTGTGCTCCATAATTTCCTGAGACGTCATGATACGAGCTCCTATTCTCCTCCTTCGTTTATTGATGCAGTGGACGCAAGAACTGTAGATATTGTGCCCGGGGAATGGCGTACACAACCTGATAATTTTACAGCTCTTCAAGCACTTGGATCTGGCAGACAGGCAGACGATGCAAGGGACTGTCGCGAAAAATACTGTCAGTACTTTAATGGTTCTGGAGCTGTACCCTGGCAGGATCGCGCCGTATAAAAAAAAATATATTTTTTTGCTTTGCTGTCATATAAACCTCTCAAAATTACTTTAAATGTGATGCCTATAAAATGGTGCTGTTAACCCTTATAGCTTGGTAAACATTAAAGAAAGAATGCGAAGATTTTTTGTTTTTTTTGTAACAATTTCTTGGTTTTAAATTATTTACCAACAAAATATAACATAACCAAAAAAAAAAAAAAAATTATCTCCTTCCACGGCCCAAGAGGTGTCGCAGCGTCACGCCCTGCTGCTCTACCTGATTCTGGAGGAGCGCTGCTGTCTGCTGCAGGAGCGCTGCTGTCCGCTCCAGGCGCAATTGTCTCGCCAGGAGCTCTCTTACGGTGGGCGGTTCTGTGGATAGAAGAGGTTGGAGAACCAACGTTGATTCCGCTGAAAATACATCCCGACCTCTGGGGCAGGAACAAATTTTGTGTGTTGTAAATTTCTATTTGGTCTGGCACCACAGGGCGATGTTAATTGTAATAAATTTTACTGTTTTAGTTGTCTATTGTGACATCCAGCAGAAAACCACTCGTATTATGTTGATACTTACGGAGAAGGGACGCCGGTTCCTCATTGCCAGAACCTGAGCTGCTAATTTCCCACCCCAGCGATCTGGCCACTGATGCAGCACCTAAAAGGAAATAATAACAGATCTGGTGAACTATGGAACACGCCGTTGGGAAGCGCTCGCTGTTTTGGTCACTTACGTATGTTAGCTTCTGGGGAGAATGCCGCCGACCCGGGGGAGGAAAAGGAGTGGCGGAAGGGAGGTGTTGAGGGTGGTGTAGGGGTGCGAGGGCGTCTGCTGTCTGGTGGAGGCGTGGTAGGCCGCTGGGTCATTACTGCGTCTGTAATGTATTCAAATATTTCCGCTACCCTCTTATGTCCCGTATGCAGTTGAAAAACTGTAATCAATGATTGTTAACTTACGTGACGTCACGGACTGTGGGCTCCCGCTGGTGGTGGATGCTGTGGTGCTGCTGGCAATTGCAGGTACCTGTTGCCGCCACTGTCTCTCTACACAAAGTTAACAAACGCAATCTTTAAAAACACATGTAGAGTGCTGCAGATCAAAGCTAACAATATACTGAAACATAAAATTTATATCACACTTCACAGGGGTGCGAGGGTGCATGGTCGCAACAGATGGTGGCGGTGTGGTAGGCCGCTGGGTCATTACTGCGTCTGTAATGTCTTCAAATATTTCAGCTACCCTGTTATGTCCCGTGTGATGTTAAAAAAAATGCAATCAATGATTGTGAACTTACGTGATGTCCCGGACTGTGGGCTCCCACTGGTTTGTGAAGATGGGGTACTGGTGGCAATGGTGGGTCTCACTTGCCACCGCTGTCTCTCTACACCTAAAGTAAAGAATCACAATGTTTACACACAAATGTTGAGTGCTGCAGATCAAAGCTTACAATATACTGAAACATAAAATAGAGATCACACTTTACAGGGGTGCGATACTCTGACATGTCTGTGGGCTCTGGTGTTCAATGGTCTTCCAGTCTTTGGAAAACGTATCATTTCATCAGTAGGCCAACCTCCTCCGATAATATTTTTGGTAAATTAAGAAATTAAAATTTACGGACATCTTAATAATTTCAAGATGGTGGTCGAGATTAGGGAACCACGACAAGTTTTCTCACGGACAACGCATATTCTGCTTGGAAAATAACTACATTTTACAAAAACGGGGCATGTGTTTTAATGCATTTGAGGTCACGTTGGCAACCATGAGCGCAAGCCTCCCTCCCAAAACCCCCCCCTCCTGACAGCGTGCATCTCCCAATCCCCCCATACTAGTACTTGCCTCGCCTTGCCTCCGCACGCAACTCAGCAAACATTTGTGGCGTTTTATAGCGTAGGTCAGCCCATTTTTTACGTAGCTGAAGCTGACTGCGGTAGACGCCAAACCTCCTCTCCATCATTCTGCTAATGCGGCCAAGCACTTCCCGTTTGTGGATGTGTGGGTGGGCAGGGCGGCTCTCCAGACCCTCGTAATCCAGGGCATCCATCTCAGTAATAAAAAAAAGGAGCTCTGGCTGCCCCAGAGGAGCTGAACGCATTCTCGCCGCCATTTTAGATGGAATGACTCTGAACGGCAACGCCCAGAGGAGGAGCTTGACTCCGCCGTACTGCCGACAGATCGGCATCGCAATAGCGTTACCGTTTATGGACAGCGTCACATTTGTGACGGCTGAGCGGTACGGAAGGAACGCACATAGTAAATGCCGTTTGAAGGATGGTTATATAACGCCGGAGCGTCACGTAATGTACGCTCGTGGTCTATGACGGCGTGATGACGTTACAGCGTTCCGGCGTGCCTGCGCTAGCTTGTTTTGTATCCCTGACATCGTGATAATGGCTGCCAGTCGCCGTGATCCTCCTTTGGGCATCCCAGAGCTCAAGTTCCTTATTGGAACAATGGATCGGATGCAGTACGAAACAACAGGGCTGGTGCTGCACCGCAACCAGCACAAGGAGGAAGTTGTCCGTGTGGTGTCTGAGGGCCTCAGGAAGCGGTTTGGGATAATTCGCAGCAAGGGCCAGATTGTGAAAAAATGGGGCGATCTCAAGTTCAAAAGCCCAGAGCGCCTGCAGGAGCTTCGCAAGGAGATTCGCAGAGGTCAGTACGCAGGTACCCAAAAGTATGTGGCCCAGTTATGGGGCAGTTTGAACGTTGCAGAGCCACTATGTCCCACAGCTATGGGGCAGTTTGAACGTTGCCACAGCTATGGGGCAGTTTGAACGTTGCCACAGCTATGGGGCAGTTTGAACGTTGCCACAGCTATGGGGCAGTTTGAACGTTGCAGAGACACTATGTGGCACAGCTATGGGACAGTTTGAACGTTGCAGAGCCACTATGTCCCACAGCTATGGGGCAGTTTGAACGTTGCCACAGCTATGGGGCAGTTTGAACGTTGCAGAGCCACTATGTGGCACAGCTATGGGACAGTTTGAACGTTGCAGAGCCACTATGTGGCACAGCTATGGGACAGTTTGAACGTTGCAGAGCCACTATGTCCCACAGCTATGGGGCAGTTTGAACGTTGCCACAGCTATGGGGCAGTTTGAACGTTGCAGAGCCACTATGTGGCACAGCTATGGGACAGTTTGAACGTTGCAGAGCCACTATGTGGCACAGCTATGGGACAGTTTGAACGTTGCAGAGCCACTATGTCCCACAGCTATGGGGCAGTTTGAACGTTGCAGAGCCACTATGTGGCACAGCTATGGGGCAGTTTGAACGTTGCAGAGCCACTATGTGGCACAGCTAACTGCTGACCGAACTGTTTTTTTTCCTTCACAGAGGCAAAGAGACAGCGCCGCCGCCACGAGGCATCACACACAGCCTCTTCGGGATCTGTGCCCTCCGGGTCAACTCCTCCAGATCCTAGTAGGTTCCCACAATAATGTGATTTGGATTTGGTTGCAGGTCCCCTTTCCACCACCCCCCTCCCCCGTCAGCCAGTGTTGCCATCCCCCACCCCCCCTCCCCCGTCAGCCAGTGTTGCCATATATGCTAACAGCCTTTTTTTTGTTTTGTTTTTTCCTTCACAGAGGCAAAGACACAGCACCACCGCCGCCACGAGGCATCCCGCACAGCCTCTTCTGGATCTGTGCCCCCCGGGTCAACTCCTCCAGATCCTAGTAGGTTCCCACAATTATGTGATTTGGATTCAGTTGCAGGTCCCCTCTTCCCCCCCCCTCCCCCGGCAGCCAGTGTTGCCATATATGCTAACAGACCTTTTTTTTTTTTTTCCCTTCACAGAGGCAAAGAGACAGCGCCGCCGCCGACAGCACGAGGCATTCAACACGGACTCTGATCCCGAAGTGCCCTCCGTGCCTCAACATCCTAGTAGGTTCCCACAATAAAGTTATTTTGATTTTGTGGCAGGCCCACTCTTTCACCCCCAACCCAAACACCCCCCCCCCCCCCCAAGTCAGTATTGCCTTATATGCTGACTGTTTTTTTTTCTTTTTTCCTTCACAGAAGCAAAGACACATCGGGAGACTACAGTGTTATTAATGTTATGTTTTTTGACCCACAGCTGTCGTCAGTGTGAACAAGGAGGATCTGGAAGCCGGCATAGAAAGGCTTATCCACACTATGGCGCGGATTCAGGAGCAGCACAATGTGGCAATGGAGGAGCTGCAGAAGCTTCGGGACATGTGCCAGCAGTTGGAGGCGGGCCAATAATACATTTTTGGTTGTTACATTAAAAATATTTAGTTAAACTATGATTCCATTTTTTTTGTATTAGTTAACTGTACATGAATTTGTTACGTTCATTTGTGCCCTCATACAGTGCTGTGATCGAGACACACCAATCAAACAGTCGTGATAGAATTTCTAATAAAAGCTTTTATTTGAAACATTATTTTAACAAGACAATAAACTAAAAAGTAATGTAAAAGAAGTTAGGAAATCACAAATTGTGATACGACGATTCTTCCGGCTGATAACTTTGGTGCCTGACGGGCGAAGCCATATGTGAAGGTATTGGCGTGTAGGAGTGGTTAGGGGGTGGCTGGCCGAAGTGGGAAACGGGAACATTGTGTCGCATTGGTGTCTGACACTGTGACCAACCATTATAATATGAGGGCTCTGTCCGCTGCATTGGCCGGGAATAGACCAAACGAGTGTGCTTGTCCAAATCGCCATCTGTACCCTTGTTTACTGCTTCCAATATTAGACGCTCCGCTAGTGTTCTTTGGCTGTCGTCCATTTTGCCCAGTTTGTCAACAACATAGTGTCCAAACCCCTGCAACGCAGGGCTAACATTGTTTGTTAACACCTTTTTTGCAAGGCTCAACAGTTCATGTGAAACGTCTGAGGTGGCTTTCCGTTTCCTTGGACCTTGCCTCGATTGAGTCCTGGCAGGTGCCGCCTCCACTAAATCTGTTGTCGTGCAGTCCTGTGAACAGTCCAGTGTACTGTCCTGCGTACTGTCATCCTGGGGGAAAAAAAAAAAAAAAAACAAGTTACGAACCTGGCAACAAAAAGTTTGACCACCATAACCGCATCCAAACTATATATTCGTAGTAGGTAAAAAAAGGTTGTAATATATTTTAAGCTCAGTAATATTCTTTAACCTTCCCATTTACTTTTAACTACACTGTTCTGACTGCTAGGGGAACCTGATGAATATTTTATAGTCTAAATAGTCTCAACAAGAGTACATCGGCAGCTTGAAGCGATACTATTTTCTATATTGCTTAGATGGTATGGTTTAGAAATATCGCCATTTCATACATATTATGTTCCCCATATAATACTTTACTGCGACAGGGTTACTTATGTGGACATGTTTTTGTAATAACTTCAAACTGATGTGATAATCAGAAGTATAAAACATAAAATGCAGAGAAAAATTATGTAATTATAGGACACATTGGTGAACTTTCGTCCAAAGAGCTACTTACTTGTTGCCCTTGTGACTCCTGCTCGGCGTGGTTCTCCGAAACAATTTGTTCCACAGGTGCCAACAAGCGAAAACACGTGGAAGTCCGTGGCACCTCTTGGTCCCTCAGAAAATTCAGATGTTCAAAATACCAAAGCTTTGGCACATAAACATCTTTGGTGGAAGCCCCGGACTTTGTAGTGTGAAGAACCTTGTTAAGCTCCTTCCTCCACACCGTGCGGAGCGCCTGAATTTTCTTTTTAATAACCGCTTCGTTTGCTGGCTCTTCTGGTGCATGACGATTGTAAAGCTCAATGAGCTTTAAATAACCCTCCTGCCTCTTTTCCCTGTTACAATACTCTGGAGATTTGATTTTCCAGAGGCAGGGAAAAGACTGGTATATTTCGATGAATTCCCTGATGAATTCCACACGATTTGACATCTGAAAAATAATTATAAAAAAAAAAAAATTACACGGTTGACAAAGAGTCCTTTAAACAATACTTTTGCCAGTGTGCCAAACGCTTAACAACAACAGCCACACAAAGAGCTCATGCCTACCATCCATTGTTCCATCTGCCACGCCATAGGCCACCATAACCCAAAACAGTGTACCGCCTGCTTCACTACAGCAGCCACACAAATCGCTCATGGTGACCATACATTGTACCATCTGCCACGCTGTAGCTCACCAGACACAACCAGTCACAACCAGTCACAACAGCGTACCATCCGCATCGCTTCAGCGGCGGAACGAAGCGGTCATGCCGACCAAACAGCGTTCCATCTACCACGCTCTAGCCCACCAGTCACAACCAGTCACAACCAGTCACAACAGCGTACCATCCGCATCGCTTCAGCGGCGGAACGAAGCGGTCATGCCGACCAAACAGCGTTCCATCTACCACGCTCTAGCCCACCAGTCACAACCAGTCACAACAGCGTACCATCCGCATCGCTTCAGCGGCGGAACGAAGCGGTCATGCCGACCAAACAGCGTTCCATCTACCACGCTCTAGCCCACCAGTCACAACCAGTCACAACAGCGTAACATCCGCATCGCTTGTTTCATCTGCCACGCCATAGGCCACCATAACCCAGAACAGTGTACCGCCCGCTTCCCTACAGCAGCCACACAAAGCGCTCATGGTGACCATACATTGTACCATCTGCCACGCTGTAGCTCACCAGACACAACCAGTCACAACAGCGTACCATCCGCATCGCTTCAGCGGCGGAACGAAGCGGTCATGCCGACCAAACAGCGTTCCATCTACCACGCTCTAGCCCACCAGTCACAACCAGTCACAACAGCGTACCATCCGCATCGCTTCAGCGACGGAACGAAGCGCTCATGACGACAGTACATCGTTCCATCCACTATGCCCAAGCGGTCTAACATACCTCGAAGCTGCGGTGCAAAGCGTGGAATATTCTGTGAAATACTGAATCCGATGTCCTAGTCCAACAAGTGTCCAAGTACAAAGTGAAGAAAGGAAATTTTGAAACCGGTGAGGTGGCTTGGAAACAATAGCGCTCAGGTGACAAATTTTCCAACCAATCGTGTGCACAGAACCTGTGGCCTATCAGCACATAGCTAGCAGCTCGACACGCCCCCTAGTGAACAACGTCACGCACAGATTATGCAAAATTTGCTCTGAATCGTCTTGTGTGACACGACCGTACGACTGTCCCATACGACTTCTACATCGCAAATACGTCATGAAATTATCGCTCCAGCGCCGTACATCGTGAAGTGTGACCGCAGTGGAGCGATAATTAAGCGACGATGTAACGTCACAAATCGTGCCGTCGTAGCGATCAAAATTGCACTGTGTGACGGTACCCTTACCCATGATGGGGGTTTTGAGTAATGAACCAGGCAGGGAGTTTATAAAAGCCTCAGGTATCTTTTGCATGTGTTTAGAGTTAATTAGTTGATTCAGAAGATTAGGGTAATAGGTCGTTTAGAGAACCTTTTCTTGATATGCTAATTTATTGATACAGGTTTTTTGGGTTATCAGGAGTTGTATGCCAAAATCATCAGTATTAAAACAATAAAAGACCTGACAAACTTCAGTTGGTGGATAATGAATCTATAATATATGAAAGTTTAATTGTAATCATTACATTATGGTAAATAATGAAATTTAACACTATATGCTAATTTTTTGAGAAGGACCTGTATATTGACTGTGAGTAAGATGAAATAACAAACACAGAGATGAAATAGATTTAGCAAAGAGAGGCCCGACTTACTAAACAGACAGAGGATAGGAAAGGTCACTTTGCAGTCAGCACTAAACCCTACAAAAGCCACACAGAGAGTGCAGGGAAAAATACCATCCGCACCGACTAACGGAGCGGAGGCGCCCCTCTGCGTCCCAGAGCTTCCAGCAAGCAAGGCAAAACTCACATAAGCATGCTGGACAGAAAAAATAGCAAACAAGAAAAAAGCAAAGCGAAACTTAGCTTCTGCTGGAGAAAACAGGTAACCAGGAAGATCCAGGAGCGAACTAGACCAATGCTACAACATTGACAGCTGGCATAGGACAAGGATCCAAGTGGAGTTAAATAGAGCAGCCCACTAACGAATTAGCCTCGTCACCTGTGGAAGGAAACTCAGAAACACCCACAGGCATCAGAGAAAGTCCATGGACAGAACCAGCCGAAGTACCATTCATGACCACAGAAGGGAGCCCGAAAACAGAATTCACAACACCACGCATAGTGGAGATGGGATTTCATGAAATCCCCTCCACTATGCTGTAACATCTGGCTGTCTCTATGCAGCGTCAAACACGCAGCGTTTCCTGAACGTGGAAACATACACTTATGATCAGCAAGATTCTTTTGTGCAAATTGTAAGCTCTTATGATCCATAAGCTTCTCTTCTATAGAATGTAAGCTCTTGTGGTGGGCTGGGTCCTCTCTGCTGTCAGTCTGTGCTCGGACGTCTGAATGAGCCCTGTGCTTCAAGAGGGATCCTATATGTATGTAATGCGGCCTGTGGTTTGAGGGGCACGACTCTCTTGTGAGGTTAATTTTAATCCATGTATAATAAAGAATGTTGTACTTCAGAAGTTGGCAACATTCTTATTTACATCCAGAGGCAAAGGATTGTATCAGGGCGGAGTTCAGTACAACATCAGTGTATATTTAAAGCAGGGTTGTAGAACCTCAGGCCCACGGGCCATCTATAGCCCTCGATTATCTTTTATCTGGCCCCCGGGCAGATTACTGGGGACTGCAATACTTGGGTGGGCAGCTGCATCTTGATGGCTGCTGGTCCATTATTTTCTTCTAGCTGTGTGAGCACGCAGTTTTCACTATTGAGGCGCATGCCATGAAAGATTTTCCTGAGACCAGTGCCAGGATGTAACTTGTGGGCGGAGTTTGCACGCAATTTTTACCGTGCCCTAAAGGGATGGTATAAATATCCAAATGGCCTGCCCCTGATTTAGAAGGTTGAATCCAATCCCTGTCCCAGATTCAGTCTTTTGCAGAGCACTTCAGAAACTTAAAGTGAACCTGTCAGCAGGATTGTGCACAGTAACCTACAGACAGGTTGGTGCCGTTATACTGAATAAAATGATACCTGGGTTGATGAAATCAGTCTTGTGGTTGTTGTTTAATCTTTATTTGCAGCTTTCAGTTGATGAAAAGCTTGTGCTTTAGGGGTGGCCTGTGGGGGGTGGTCTTCATGTGGTGCTCGGATTATGTATTCATGTGTAAGGCTTCTGACAGGTCACTGATCACTCAGTGACCTGCCCCCTAGTTTACATAATATCATAGGGGTAGCAGAGGTATAGCGTGCCATGCGGCAGGACATTGGGGAACACTATTCCATCCAGGTAATATGTACCCATTAGGTTTGTGAGATCTTCATTCAGACCAAGTATGCGGTATCTAAGAGGTGAATGAATATGCAACATTTTGCGGTCCCAGATTGTTCAGTTACAGTAGCAACAGGTTTTGGTTCCATATTGGGTGATTTGGCGGTGGAACCGGTCTTTGTGCTTAGATCTCATTTATAATTAATATGCATTTGCACTCCCTTGTAATATGGTTTACCAATGGGTAGTTTGCACTGTCACCTTGAATTTCTGAAATGCTTGCCGCAAGTATGCGATACCCATGAGGTGGATAAGTGCACACATTTGGTGGTTCCATAGTGCTCAATTTAGCAACAGATTGCGGTCCCATATTGTGCGGCTTGGCGGTGGGAATCGGTTCTGTGTTCAAGGAGAACTCATTTATAACTAATAATGCATTTGCATTTTATTGTGATATAGTCTACTAATGAATAATGTGCACTGTCACTTTGAAATTTTGAGATGGTTTTTGAGACTTTTTTATGATTGAAGGGTTTTCATGAATGTTCATGGGCACTGTTGCACGATAGCGAATAGAGTTGATTAACCTTTCCCGGATTTTTGTGTGTTCCTTCGCTTACCTTACATGCATGATTCGCTCTGGTTTTGAGGCACTAATTTTAATTGTATGTATTGTTTATGTGTCAATAAAGTTGTAAAACAATAACACTTCTTGACTAAGTGCAGTTTAATAACTAGCTTTGTAGTCAGTATGTCTATAATAAATATCACATATACACACTACGGCTCCAAAGTTTAGGGTCACCCAGACAATTGTGTTTTCCATAAAAACTCATGCTTTTATTAATCGAATGAGTTGGCAAATGAATTGAAAATCTAGTCCAGACAAGGTTAAAAAGAAAGATCTTTATTTGAAATAATAATTTTCTCCTTCAAACTTTGCTTTTGTCAAAGAATGCTCCCTTTGGAGCAATTACAGCACTGCAAACCTTTAGCATTCTAGCAGTTAATTTGCTAAGGTCATCTGGAGAAGTTTCACCTCATGCTTCCAGAAGTCCCTCCCACAACTTGGTTTGGCTTGATGGGCACTTTTTGCTTACCATACGGTCAAGCTGCTCCCACAACAGCTCAATGGGGTTGAGATCTGGTGACTGCACTGGCCACTCCATTACTGATAGAATACCAGCTGCCTGCTTCTTCCCTAGTTATTGCATAACTTAGAGGTGTGCTTTGGATCATTGTCTTGTTGTAGGATGAAATTGGCTCCAATGAAGCACTGTCCACAGGGTATGGCATGGCGCTGCAAAACGGACTGATAGCCTTCCTTATTCAAAATCCCTTTTACCTTGTACAAATCTCCCACTTTACCAGCACCAACGCAACCCCAGACCATCACATTACCTCCACAATGTTAGACAGATGGCGTCAGGCATTCTTCCAGCATCTTTTCAGTTGTTCTGCGTCTCACAAATGTTCTTCTGTGTGATACAAACACCCTTAAAACCAATGTCTGTGTTCTTTTGCCCATATTAATTTTTTCCTTTTATTAGTCTCAGATATGGCTTTTTCTTTGCCACTGAAGGCCAGCATCCTGAAGTCGCCTCTTCACTGTAGACGTTGACACTGGCGTTTTGCGTGTACTATTTAAATAAGCTGCCAGTTGAGGACCTGTGAAGCATCGATTTCTCAGACTACAGACTCTAATGTACTTGTCTTGTTGCTCAGTTGTGCAGCGGGGCCTCCAACTTCTCTCTCTACTCTGGTTACAGTCTGTTTGTGCTCTCCTCTGAAGGGAGTAGTACACACTGTTGTAAGAAATCTTCAGTTTTTTGGTAATTTCTTAGCCTTCATTTCTAAGAACAAGAATACACTGTCTAGTTTCACATGAAAGTTCTTTTTTTCTGGCCATTTTGAGAGTTTAATGGAACCAACAAGTGTAATGCTCCAAATTCTCAACTGGCTCAAAGGACGGTCAGGTTTATAGGTTCTCTTATCAGCCAAACTGTTTTCAGCTGTGCTAAAATACTTGCACAAGGGTTTTCAAGGGTATTCTAACCATCCATTAGCCTTCTTACACAGTTAGCAAAGTACCATACAGTAAGAACACTGAAGTGATGGTTGTTGGAAATGGGCCTCTATACACCTACTGCATTACAAACCAGACATTTGCAGCTAGAATAGTCATTTACCACATTAACAATGCATAGAGTGTATTTCCGAATCATTTAATGTTAGCTTCATTGGAAAAAAAACTGTGCTTTTCTCTCAAAAATAAGGACAGTTTTAAGTGACTCTAAATTTTGGAACGCTAGTGTATCTTGGGGAAAAAAACCTTCTGCAGGCAGGCACCAGAACCCTGAAGCCCAACACATCAATAGCTAATCAGATCACCACATGAAGACTGGCTCCCCCCCCCCGCAGGCCGCCTCAAAGCACGAGAATATAATTAACTTAAAGCTGAAAATAAAGATTAAACCACAAGACGGATTTCATCAGCAAGGTATCATTTTAATCAGTAGAACGGCGCCGACCTGAGAGTGTCTGTAGGTTACTCAGCCAGCGTCGGACTGGAGCACCTTGGGCCCACCAGGGAAAATCATTCTTGGGGCCCACTATGTAGCTAAATAGAAATAGATACAAGACCACCAATTGTGCGGTAAAAAGCGCTAATATCAGGGTATAATATAAGGTAGTTCACGTCTTAATAATGTAGCAAGGGTTGGGGTAGCCCCCCTCACAGAATATAATGTAGCCCCCTCATAAAATATAATGCAGTCCCCTCTCTTAGAATATAATGTAGCACCCCATAGGGTATAATGCAGCCCCCCCTCATATAGTATAATGCAACCCACCACAGAATATAATGTAGTCCCCTGAGAGAATGCAGTTCCACCACAGAATATAATGCAGCCCCCCCATAGAGTATACTGTAGCCCCCTCATATAGTATGATGTAGCTCCCATAATATTATGTAGTCCCCTGAGAATAATGCAGCCCCACCACAGAATATAATGCAGCCCCCCATAGAGTATACTGTAACCCCTCATATAGTATGATGTAGCCCCCCCATAATATAATGTAGTACCCTGAGTATAATGCAGTCCCCCCACAGAATATAATGTAGCCCCTCAGGGCCGTATTTAGAGTTTCTGCTGCCCTAGGCACTTTTAGTGCTGCCTCCCCTTTGGTGAGTATGACACTATCGGCAGTGACTTTGGCAAGAATCGCTGATGTGAAAGTCGCCTTTTGCAGCAGATCCGGCAGTTTTTCTGCCTCTGCCGCGTAACGGATCACTTATGGCAACACTGCGTTCGGCCTCATTTATTCCCTATGGGATTTGCGGCACTTGCCGTGATCTGGCAGATGCGGTACCATACTTCCCAACTTTTGAAGAAGGAAAGGAGGTATAAAGTTTGCGGTGCGCGTAGTGCACTGCGGCAAATTTTAGGCCACACCTCTGACCACACCCATTTCACTAGTCACACCCATATCCACGTCCCAACCACAGCCATTTAGCACTGCTGATCACACTTTTATATACAATAATTATAAGCAAACAAAAATATGGCCACACAGTGCTCCATACTGTATAATGGCCACACATGATGCTCAATACTGTATAACGGCCACCACACATGATGCTCCATATATATATAATTGCCTAAGGGTTTTTCCGTCTGTCTGTCTGTCTGTCCTGGAAATCCCGGCTCTCTGATTGGTCGAGGCCGTCAGGCCTCGACCAATTAGCGACGGGCACAGCGACGATGATGTCATAAAGGACGTAGATATCCCGCGTCTCTGATTGGTCGAGGCCGAATTAGCAACGGGCACAGCGACGATGATGTCATAAAGGACGTACACATCTCACGTTTCTGATTCAGCGACGGGCACAGTATCGACGTAGATGTCATAATGGTTGCCATGGCGACGATGATGTCATAAAGGTTGCCTCGACCAATCAGCGACGGGCACAGTCTGCCGCGAATTCTGGAATCATCATTGTCCATATACTACGGGGACATGCATATTCTAGAATACCCGATGCGTTAGAATCGGGCCAGTCTAGTACTGTATAATGGCCACACACAGTTCTCCATACTGTATAATGGCCACACATGATGTTCAATACTGTATAATGGCCACACATGATGCTGGCGGCCTCGACCAATCAGCAACGGGCACAGCGACGATGATATCATAAAGGACGTAGACATCTCACGTTTCTGATTCAGCGACGGGCACAGTATCGACGTAGATGTCATAATGGTTGCCATGGCGACGATGATGTCATAAAGGTTGCCTCGACCAATCAGCGACGGGCACAGTCTGCCGCGAATTCTGGAATCATCATTGTCCATATACTACGGGGACATGCATATTCTAGAATACCCGATGCGTTAGAATCGGGCCACAGTCTAGTATATATATAATTGTCTAAGGGTTTTTCCGTCTGTCTGTCCTGGAAATCCCGCGTCTCTGGTGCCCGCCTGGCGGCCTCGACCAATCAGAGACCGGCACAGCATCGACGTAGAAATCCCGCGTCTCTGATTGGTCGAGGCCGCCAGGCCTCAACCAATCAGCGACGAGCACAGCGACGATGATGTCATAAAGGATGTAGACATCCCGCGTCTGATTGGTCGAGGCCGCCAGGCCTCGACCAATCAGCAATGGGCACAGCGACGATGATGTCATAAAGGACGTAGACATCCTGCGTCTCTGATTGGTCGAGGCCGCCAGGCCTCGACCAATCAGCAACGGGCACAGCGATGATGATGTCATAATGGTTGCCATGGCGACGATGATGTCATAAAGGTTGCCTCGGCCAATCAGCGAAGTACACAGTCTGCCGCGAATTCTGGAATCATCATTGTCCATATACTACGGGGACATGCATATTCTAGAATACCCGATGCGTTAGAATCGGGCCACAATCTAGTACTGTATAATGGCCAGACAGTGCTCCATACTGTATAATGACCACCCACACATAGTGCTCCTTACTGTATAACGGCCACACAGTTCTCCATACTGTATAATGATCCCACATAATGCTCAATACTGTATAATGACCCCCCTCCTGTATGCATGGCTCATTTCCCTTCCATCCCATATACATGGCTCATATTACCAATCCTGTATGCATGACTCATATCTCCCCCTCCTGTATGTATGGCTCATATTCCCCCCTGTATGTATGGCTCATAGTCCGCCCCTGTATGCATGGCTTATGTTCCCCCATGTATGCATGGCTCATAGTCCGCCCCTGTATGCATGGCTCATAGCCCGCCCCTGTATGCATGGCTTATATTCCCCCCTGTATGCATGGCTCATAGTCCGCCCCTGTATGCATGGCTTGTATTCCCCCCTGTATGCATGGCTCATAGTCCGCCCCTGTATGCATGGCTTATATTCACCCGTGTATGCATGGCTCATAGTCCGCCCCTTTATGCATGGCTTATCTCTCTGCACCCGCTCCCATCTTGCACGGCGCGCCGGCTTATGTCCTCCTTCATCCCCCCCGTCCCTCATACTCGCCTGTCCCACTGCACGGCCGTGCCGACATCCCTCGCGCTCTGTCCCGACTCCAGGCGGCGGCGCAGCACCTTCTTCCTGCTTGAGCGGTCATGTGACACCGCTCATTAAGGTCATGAATATGCGCATATTCATGACCTTAATGAGTGGTACCACGTGACCGCTCATTCAGGACGAGCTGCAGTGCAGACGTCGAGACCATCGCTGGAGCAGGGTGAGTATCATCTTCAAGGAGGGTGGGTGGGGGGCGGGTGGCCGGGTGTATGACCTGCAGCAGTGGGGGCCCTGCCAGCAGGTGTCAGAGCCAGGGCCCACCGGAGGATCCGATCCTCCGGTGGGCCAGTCTGAGCCTGTACTCAGCACAATCCTGCTGACAGGTTCTCTTTAATAAGAAACTATTAAAATAACACAAATCGTGTCATCTGTTTGGAGATAAAGGTCAGAGATTGCTAATTTGGGCAGTTCACATAGGTATTTTAAAACATTGTAACAGACAAATGAAAATGAAAAATGTATAGCTCTCAGAATAAAGCAATGCAAAAATAATTATTTTTTCTATAAAAAAGGTTTTATTGTGCAAAAGCACCAAAACATAAAAAATCTATATAAATGAGGTATCGCTGTAATCTCACTGACCCGAAGAATAAAGCTGCTTTACCAATTTTACCACATGTGGAACGGTATATAAAAATTCCTCAATTGCTGGTTTTTGATCATTTTACCTCCCAAAAATCAGAATAAAAAGCAATCCAAAAATTTAATGTGCCCGAAAATGGTACCAATAAAAAAGTCAACTTGTACCAATAAAAAGCGTCTTTTACTGTGTGACAGCAGTCAAACATAAAAACCTGATAAAAAATATGGTATCGCTGTAATCGCACTGACCCGAATAAAGTCGCCTAATCACTGTTACTGCACGAGGAACGGCATAAAAAATAAAACCAATTCTTCACATGCAGTTGATTTTTTTCATTCAAAGATCGCAGTAAGGCTCGGCGCACATTTATCCTGCTCTCTGCGCTTACACCGGGGTTTCCATGTAAATCTCTAAAATACGTGATTCATACAGAACCCCCAGCGGAAGATTCCCTATAATGAGGTAGATGGAGGCACTGTGGACACCACAGGACATGTGATATGACGGTGTCCATCTTTTCAGGTGTGCATAAAGGTGCCGTCAGCCACATTTTTGTCCACTTTTGAAAAGGACAACGCTGAACAGAGGCCAGATGAAGTCCAGAAAAACTCTGCTGCCTCATTACAGTGAATGGATCCCTCGGTGGTTTCATCGCGTCACTTAGAGATTTAGATGGAAACCCCAAAGTAAGTGCTCAGCGTAGAGGGCTGGATAAATGTGATACCAAATGTTATGTCAAAAGGTTCCCAATAAAAGCTTCAACTCAACCCAAAAACAAAGCAAGTCCCCACTCAGGTCCATCATCTGTTAATAGAAATTAAGGGGGCTTCCACGTTACTGGTAGCACAGAGGCTTTCGAAAAGCTAAATGGCTCCTCACCCCTCAAAAAAATTCAACAAATTCTATGTTCCCAAATCCAAAATGCCTCTCTCCCTTCTGAGCCCCAGTGTGTCTAACCCACATTTAATCACCCACATGTTTGGCTTTTCTGTAGTGATGAGAGCCTGCCTCATCTCCAGAAGCATGAGCTGGTCATAATGTACTGGTCACTACAACAGCAGTTTGCAATTTTCACTCAGCGACATCCACTACTGCTGGATTCTAGATAACACCCATGGAGTCAAAACCGTCACACCTGTAGATAAATTCCAAAATGGGGTCACATGAGGGGATTCTGCTTTTCTAGAATTTAAGGGCTTTTTTATATGTAGTCCACGAACTACTCTAGCTAAATCTGTGCTCCAGGAGGCAAATAGAGCTCCATAGAGACTCATAGTGTGGCTAAGCAGTACTGTACAGCAGCTGCATATGGGGCATTTCTACATTCAGAAAAATTGTGGGCCACATTTTGGTGCCATTTTTACTAATTTCCCAGTATGAAAATGTAAAATTTGGGTTTAAAACACAATCTTGTTCGTAAAAAATGGAAATTATTTTTTCTTCATTGCCCAATGGTATGAAATTCTGGGACACTACTTTGGAATCAATATGATCACTGCACCCCTAGATGAATTCATTGAGACGTTTAGTTTGTAAAATGGGGTCACTCTTGGGGGTGGGAGGGAGAAATTGTACAACAAATTTTGGGGCCCATTTTCTCCTGTTACCCTTGTGAAAATACAAAATTTGTGTGACAAATGTGATTTTTTTTATTTTAACGGCTCAACGGTATAAACTTCTGTGAAGCACCTGGGGGTTCAAGGTGTTCATGACACATCTAGATAAGTTCCATGAGGGGTCTAGTTTCCAAAATGGCACCACCGGTGGGGGGGGGGGGTCCACTGTTTTGTGGCACATCAGATGTCTGCAAAAGGGACATGGCATCTGCTATTTATTCCAGCCAATTTTGCATTCAAAAAGTCAAATTGCGCTCCTTCCCTTCCAAGCCCTGCACCCAAAAAGTAGTTTTCCTCCACATATCGGGTATCGGCCTGCTCAGGAGAAATTGCACAACAAATTGTATGGTCCATTTTCTCCTGCTACCATTGTGAAAGTAAAAATAATTGGGTCTAAAGAAAAAAAAATTGTGAAAAAAAGTATTTTCTTCCATATATTCATGTGAAGCACCTGAATAATAATAATCTTTATTTTTATATAGCGCTAACATATTCCGCAGCGCTTTACATTTTGCACACATTATCACTGCTGTCCCCAATGGGGCTCACAATCTAAATTCCCTATCAGTATGTCTTTGGAATGTGGGAGGAAACCGGAGTGCCCGGAGGAAACCCACGCAAACACGGAGAGAACATACAAACTCTTTGCAGATGTTGTCTTTGGTGGGGTTTGAACCCAGGACTCCAGCGCTGCAAGGCTGCTGTGCTAACCACTGCGCCACCGTGCCGCCCATGAATGGTTAATAAACTTCTTGAATGTGGTTTTGAGCACCTTGAGGGGTGCAGCTTTAAGAATGGTGTCACTTTCGGGTATTTTCTGTCATATAGTCCCCTCAAAGTCACTTAAAATAAGAAAAAAAACGGTTTCGTAAATTTTGTTGTAAAATGAAAAATCGCTGGTCAACGTTTAACCCTTATAACTTCCTAACAAAATATTTTGTTTCAAAAATTGAGCTGATGTAAAGTGGTCTTGTGGGAAATATTATTTGTCAACCATTTTGTGTGATATGACGCTCTAATTTAAGGGCATAAGAATTCAAAGCTTGAAAATTGCAAACTTTTCTAAATTTTTGACTAATTTTGTTTTTTTGTTTTTTTAGAAATAAACTTAAGTCATATCAGAGAAATTTACTAGTTATGACCTCATAAAGTGACAGTGGTCAGGAAGGTGAAAACAGGCTTCATGGTTAAAGACCTGTGATAGTTGGTGGCCTCGTTGCAGCTTTTGCATTGAGGCCCACAAGCTTTAAGTTATGCAATTGGTAACAGATTCTAATAGGTCCTATACAGTATTGTGACAGCAATACGATGTGATGATCGGGGTCTGGTGTAGATTTTACAGCTATTTAGCAGACTGATAACAGTGGAAAAGTCTTCTGAGAAATAGAAAATTTACAACCACCAACCTGCTTTGTCACTGAACAATCACCACCATTCCATTTATTTTCCATTTAGGGATTTCTCTCTAGTAGAAAGCTGTGTGCCCCTGAAGCACACCCTACATATTAGAGGAACCTGGTGTCTCCGTGAAACAAATGAGATCCATAAATGAATAGCGTGTACTTCATCGGGCGCAGGCGAGGAGGGGGATGGGGAAGGCAGCGCAACAATTTCACAATTTAGTTTTGAAGTGGAACAATTCTGCTTTAGATAGACGATCCTGTTTCCCAGCAGAGGATTCCTGCAACAGACTGAACACGACTAATGAAAAGAGGCTGGAGTGAGCACAGGAAATGAACCCACAGGAGGAGAATAACTGGTGTAGCAGAGCTCAGCTCTTGCAGCACAGACAGAGCATCCCAGCAATGCCCAGGAATGGTATCATTTCTCACTCTCCAGTCATAATTATAGCAAGACTTATTTATACGCCAGTCACATCATCCAAAGCTGAACTCAAATTTACAAATTCTGCGACTGAAAAATCAGTTCCATAAATCTAAAGAGGTCTTCGCAGCAAATCTATGGATTGAGCCATGCCTCCAATCATAGAAGCAAAAGACCTTGATAAGACACGACCCTGTATGACTGGCGTATAATTTGTTGCATGATGGGAGAATTATTGCATAACAAGTTAATGACCGAATTGTAAATGTAGCTCTGGATATCACTGCAATATTTCTCACGTAAAAGCAGAATAGTGATTGCAGCTCTGGAAGCGAGAGGAGTCTATCACACAATTTGTGTATTCATTTGAGGGAAATCTGCTGCATTTTACTGTGTAAGCATAACACAGAAGATTTCTTTTTTCTTTAAATCTTCAGTTTCAGATCTGCAGCAGATGAATTTGTGTTGTGAGTGATGTTTGCAAAAAGTGAGATGTATGGCTTCCTGCTGCTTTTCCCCAATGATATCAACTGTGGTAAATACTTCTGTGGGAGGTCTTCTACAGGAAGTTTACACAAATGACATCAAGAAGATCACATTGTCACATTGCGACATGTCATGTAATGGGGCAGAGTTGCAACCAGTGACCAATTGCAATAATGTCTATCGCAAAAAAAAAATCTATCTCAAGTCAGTTGAATTTTCAACCGCTTGCAAAGTTGCTGACAAGTTGTGAGAGACTGTCACATGCAGTCTTGGCCTAAAGCCAAGGAGTTGCTATCCTGCCAGCAGCTTTGAGCTCTAGATTGAGGAATTTATATTATATGGATACACTGAGCACTTGGGAACATGACGGTACTAATATTCCCACTGGAGCTCCATACCTCCCATCTGCCTGCTGTACGAGTGGCACAGAATGCTGTCCCTGCAGATCTCATGAGCATGCAGATATGTTTTGTGATGCTCAGTAAATCTGCATCTTTTCATTCTAAGCCCAGGCGTGATCCGTTGTATAACAGAGACAACGTTCTGTGGCTTCCCTGGCAGCGCAGCCGCCAACTTCCCAGTAAATACATAAGTCCTTCTGCCTGCGGTGTCTCGTGAATCACTGAGTAGAAGTCGTCTTGTTGGGCTGAAGATAAAGTAATCTGTGCCTTGTAATGTGTCTACAGAGACTCCTGCCAGCGCTGGCGGTATAAATGGCGGTACTTTCCTGTAGATCTCAGGCCTGACATTTATGTGGCGGCTATGGCGGGACATCAACGTTCATCTCCTGCAGGGACATCCATCAGGTCGGATATTTCTGCTCAGCTCTGAAAATAGATTTTTTTTCTCATAAGCAGTTTTCCTGCGCTGGGAGGATTGATGCGACAGCCACGGCTTCCGGAGAACATACAGCGCTTACTGTATTTTTAGTAAGATGATATATAAAAAGGTTGATCACAGATCATGGAGGACGTGGAGCCCGATGAGGATACAAATCATAAAAAACTGCAATTTATACATTGATGGAGAGAATGCAAAACAGACAGAGGGGGCCGGACGGGCAGTTATCCAGAGAGACAGCCTTACGTAGCGCAGTCACATGAGCAATAAGGTGGCAAAAACTTGTGCTCAAAAGCGTGTCAAATCCTCCAGAAGTCTTGTTTCCTGAAAAAAAAAAAAAAAACGTAGTATGAAACATAAGTCAAAGGAGTCTGTCGGCGCTGCAGGTGGCAGTCATACGATAGAGCGGCGCTATGTCATTTCCAGTTTTCTGAAGTGATAATGCAGTTGTTTAAAGGGAACCTGTCACCCCGAAAATCGCGGGTGAGGTAAGCCCACCGGCATCAGGGGCTTATCTGCAGCATTCTGTAATGCTGTAGATAAGCCCCCGATGTTACCTGAAAAAGGAGAAAAAGACGTTAGATTATACTCACCCAGGGCAGGTTGAGGGCAGGCAAAGTACTGCAGTGCGCAGGCGCCGGGCCTCTGACCTTTCCGGCGCCTGCGCACTGCAGTACTATCCTCTGCCCTCAAGAGGGCAGAGCAAAGTACGCCTGCGCCGGAGCCGTGGCTGAAGATCAGAAGAGGACGTCATGGAAAGAAGAGAGGAGGTGCCGCAGCAGACCGGAGACACCCATCCGACCTGACCAGCAGCGGGACCGCCCCTGGGTGAGTATAATCTAACGTCTTTTTCTCCTTTTTCAGGTAACATCGGGGGCTTATCTACAGCATTACAGAAAGCTGCAGATAAGCCCCTGATGCCGGTGGGATTACCTCACCCGCGATTTTCGGGGTGACAGGTTCCCTTTGGATGGAATTACCGAAATTTTGGTGCTATGGAGCATTTTCATTTGTTTGTTTTCAGTATTAATTGTTTTCATCCATTTGTCATCCTTTTTTTCTTGACATGGAAGTTTCACAGGTGTCTTTAAGTAACAGGTAGGTTTCTTTCCGCAGTCCCATTCACTTGCATGGGAAATTCTACCTGCACAACGAATCAAAGTAGAAGACTTGTATCCTAAAAATACTCTGTGCTGCTTGGATACTACAACCCTTTCAATGACTGAAAGTCCCCATACATATTACCGAGACATCACCCAAGCAATGGTTTGCCCTACAGCCATAGCTCCTCCCCACCCCATACAAACGTTCATATATTTTCTATGGATCGAGCTCTAACAGCAACTTATTTCCTGAATGACAAAAGGATCAGTCTTTAGATCACCCAAAAACATATTTTTAGGAAAGAGACAGGAGGCTCCTCTATACACACTAGTGTGTTGGTCTATTATGCTAATATTGGTGAAATTGGCTGACTTTAGTCTCCAAGATCCTATCCCAATATGTAATTAGTGCAATAAGGGTATGTGCACACGATGTGGATTTTGCTGGGGATCCGCAGCGTTTCCGCAGCTGCGGATCCGCAGCAGTTTCCCATGAGTTTATAGTTCACTGTAAACCTATGAGAAACCAAAAACACTGCGCACATGCTACGGAAAAAAAACGCGCGGAAACGTGGCGATTTACATTCCGCAGCATGTCATTTCTTTCTGCGGATTCCGCAGCGGTTTTACAGCTGCTCTAATAAAAATCCACATTTGTAAAACCGCAGTGAAATCCGCAGAAAAACCGCAGAAGTTTTCCTCTGCAGATTTATTAAATCAGCTACAGAAAAATTTGCAGTGGACCTAGAATACGTGTGCACATAGCCTTATAACAGCAAAGACATCCAATTAGAAATGTAGCTCTTCTGATAACACTGCGTAACATATTTCAGGAAAGTTCTTGTCTGCTGAGAAAATGTTATTGTATCTTATAGATTTTGCTATGCTGAACACCAATATGCGCTCCAAAAGTCTGTATCAAGTAAGGTTTTTTTTAACCCTTTCATGACTGGAGCTTTTAAAAAAAATTTTGCTCCTCTTCTTTCAAAAGCCATAACTTTTTTATTTTTCCATCAATATGGCCGTGTGAGGGCTTATTTTTTTGCGGGCCGAGCTGACGTTTTTAATGATATCACTTTTGTGCAGATATGTTCATTTGATTGCCCGTTATTGCATTTAATGCAATATCGCGATGACCAAAAAACATAATTCTGGCATTTTGATTTTTTTATTGCTACGCCGTTTAGCAATCATGTTTTTTTTTTTATTGATAGATCGGGAGATTCTGAACGCGGCGATACTAAATATGTGTAGGTTTGATTTTCTTTTTTTTGTTATATTTTGATTGGGGCGAAAGGGGGGGGATGATTTGAAATTTTATGGTTTTTTTTTTACATTTGGCATGCTTCAATAGCTGCCATAGCGCGATTGACTCTGCTATGTAGAGGTGATGCTCAGATCACCTCTATGCAGCAGAATTACAGGCTTGCTATGAGAGCCGACCACAGGGTGGCGCTCATAACAATCTGCCATTAACAACCATAGAGGTCTCGAGACCTCTTGGTTGTGATGGCAACGCAGCGATGACCCCCAATCATGTGACAGGGTTCGTCGCTGTGCGCATTTCTGGACTGGCGTCTGGAAGTGCATTTAAATGCCCGCTGTCAGTTTGACGGATTGTGACGGGAGCTGAAGGACGGAAGTGTGAAAGAGGCCTAACGGCACCAAGATTGGCTGGAAAAAAGGTCCAAGTGAGAAAGTAGAAAATGCATTTTTAGTGACATATTTCCTTTCATCAAATGATATGCTGTGAGCATGTTGTCCACGAGTTGTTCAAAGTTCAGTGCCCTGCTGTTGCCAAGGACGTGTGGTAAAGGGGTTAAAAACAGTCAGTGAATACCTGACAAAAGAAATCCTCGGTGATCCCCTGCTGTAATGTCAGTATTGTCTTTTGATTCCTCCCCTGCCCAGGAGCTGTGGTATGCTCCGTACACAGTCAGCCGAATGATTCACTGCGCCTGCATAGAATTCGCACAAGGCCGGGATCACACACAGCGAGACACGGCGGAGTCTCGCAGGTTAAAAACAAGCTCTGGCACCGGCACTCCAGAGCGGAGCGTGCGGCTGCACAGCAATACATGGAGCCGCACGCTCCGCTCTGGCCGTATCTTGCAGAAAATATCCGGTTTTCTTCAGGAATTTTCTGCAAGAAATTCTTACGTGTGCACATACCCTAAAAAAGAGAGAATAAAAAGCTGCATGTGAACATACCCTTAGGCGAGGTTCACACAAGTGTATATAAAAAAAAAAAAAATCAGTTTTATCCAGAAAAGTTGGCATTTTTTCCCCCCTCACTTCATCGGTATACAATCCATTTTTTACAGCTGCAGTTATCAATCATTGGATGATACGTTTCCTCAGTTTCTGCGGCAAAATCTAACAAAAAAAAGTTTTTTGGGGGAGATATCTGAAGCAAAAGTTGTTTTTTTAAAATCTTTCCAAGAGGTAACCGCTTAAAGAATGTCTTTAGATTTCCAGAAGAGTTTTTTTTTAAAGAGAATTTAATCTTTTTTCAGCCTATTGGCAAATCTTTTCATCAGATTTTGTTCCCTTCCCCCCCAACAGATTTGAAAACCTTTTAGGCTACGTTTACATTTGCGTTGTGCGGTGCTGCGTCGGCGACACAACGCAAACGCATGCAAAACGCATTGTTTTGTGACGCATGCGTCCTTTTTTGGCATGAATTTGGAAGCCAAAAAAAATGCATCTTGCTGCGTCCTCTGCGCTGACGCGTGCGCCAAAAAAGACGCATGCGTCACAAAACGCAATGCAACGCATGTCCATGCGCCCCCATGTTAAATATAGGGGCGCATGACGCATGCGTCACCGCGGCTGCGCCCGACGCAGCCCGGCAGAACGCAAATGTGAACGTAGCCTAATTAGAACATGACAAACTGTGTTCTCACCCTCCCCCGGTCCACCAATGAGTGACGGGATATAACGCCAATCCATGAGTGCAGCGACTCTGAAGGGGGCGCTCCATCTATGCTCAGCGATTGGCTGCAGCGCTGTCAACGTGACATCAGCGCCCCAGTCAATGACAGAAGGGTAGCGGCACAGACCTAGAGGGGGACCTAAGGATGGTGAAAACAATAGCTCAGGATATTACCTCCTGTAGTCTGGGAGTTGTGGTTCCCTCACAGATGGAGACCCACAGGACTCCTGAAAATACTCTGTGCTGCTGGAACAAGCCCTGCGCCTTCCATTAGGCAAGGACAAGCACACACAGCCTAATGTCGGCCAATAGCACAGGTCAGAGCGTCTCCTGAAACACTCTGTAACGCTGGGAACACCCGGATACTGTCTTAGGCCGGCTTCACACTTGCGAGTTTTACGGACGTAAGAGCGCAGAAACTACGTCCGTAAAACTCGCAAAAAATACGGCACAATTATTCTCTATGCCCCTGCTCCTATCTGCCGTATTTTACTGATCAGTATTATACGGCTTTCTACGGCCGTACAAAATCGCAGCATGCTGCGTTTGTCACCGTACTGCGAAAGAAATACGCCAATGAAAGTCTATGGAAGCGTGAAAAATACGGATTACACACGGACAAGCAGTGTGACTTGCGAGAAATACGCAGCGCTGTTAGAGAGAAAAGCCGGTAATTCAGTGCGGTGTACAGTAAAATCACACTGACAGCTTACAGTCCAATAGGTAGAATAAATGTGTACACATAGAATAGGTATATATATATATATATATATATATATATATATATATATATATATATATGTCAGTGAGACACATATATGTATATATATTAATATTTATTCCAGCGCTATACAGCTTGAAAGCCGGTAATTCAATTACCGGCTTTTTCTTTCTCCTTCCTAAACCCGACATGATTTGAGACATGGTTTACATACAGTAAACCATGTCTTCTCTCCATTTTTTTTGCAGATTCCACACTACTAATGTCAGTAGTGTGTATCTGCAAAATTTGGCCGTTCTAGCTCTTAAAATAAAGGGTTAAATGGTGGAAAAAATTGGCGTGGGCTCCCGCGCAATTTTCTCCGCCAGAGTAGTAAAGCCAGTGACTGAGGGCAGATATTAATAGCCTGGAGAGGGTCCACGGTTATTGGCCCCCCCCGGCTAAAAATATCTGCCCCCAGCCACCCCAGAAAAGGCACATCTGGAAGATGCGCCTATTCTGGCACTTGGCCACTCTCTTCCCATTCCCGTGTAGCGGTGGGATATGGGGTAATGAAGGGTTAATGCCACCTTGCTATTGTAAGATGACATTAAGCCTAATTAATAATGGAGAGGCGTCAATTATGACACCTATCCATTATTAATCCAATTGTAGTAAAGGGTTAAATAAGACACAAACACATTATTTAAAATTATTTTAATGAAATAAAAACAATGGTTGTTGGAGTATTTTATTCTACGCCCAATCCAGTCACTGAAGACCCTCGTTCTGTACGTAAAAAAACATAATAAACCAACAATATACTTACCCTCCGCAGATCTGTAACGTCCAACGATGTAAATCCTTCTGAAGGGGTTAAAACATTTTGCAGCAAGGAGTTCCGCTAATGCAGGCTGCTCCTTGCTGCAAAACCCCGGGGAATGAGGCTAAATATAGATCAATGATCTATATTTAGCTTCATTTGCGGTGAGGCGCCCTCTGCTGGATGTTCATAGATCGTGGGAACTTACCTAGAAAGCTCCCAGGCTTTCTAGGAAAGTTCCCACGATCTATGAACATCCAGCAGAGGGCGCCTCACCGCAAATGAAGCTAAATATAGATCATTGATCTATATTTAGCCTCATTCCCCAGGGTTTTGCAGCAAGGAGCAGCCTGCATTAGCGGAACTCCTTGCTGCAAAATGTTTTAACCCCTTCAGAAGGATTTACATCGTTGGACGTTACAGATCTGCGGAGGGTAAGTATATTGTTGGTTTATTATGTTTTTTTACTTACAGAACGAGGGTCTTCAGTGACTGGATTGGGCGTAGAATAAAATACTCCAACAACCATTGTTTTTATTTCATTAAAATAATGTTTAATAATGTGTTTGTATTTTATTTAACCCTTTACTACAATTGGATTAATAATGGATAGGTGTCATAATTGACGCCTCTCCATTATTAATTAGGCTTAATGTCACCTTACAATAGCAAGGTGGCATTAACCCTTCATTACCCCATATCCCACCGCTACACGGGAATGGGAAGAGAGTGGCCAAGTGCCAGAATAGGCGCATCTTCCAGATGTGCCTTTTCTGGGGTGGCTGGGGGCAGATATTTTTAGCCAGGGGGGGGCAATAACCATGGACCCTCTCCAGGCTATTAATATCTGCCCTCAGTCACTGGCTTTACTACTCTGGCGGAGAAAATTGTGCGGGAGCCCACGCCAATTTTTTCCGCCATTTAACCCTTTATTTTAAGAGCTAGAACGGCCAAATTTTGCAGATACACACTACTGACATTAGTAGTGTGGAATCTGCAAAAAAAATGGAGAGAAGACATGGTTTACTGTATGTAAACCATGTCTCAAATCATGTCGGGTTTTAGGAAGGAGAAAGAAAAAGCCGGTAATTGAATTACCGGCTTTCAAGCTGTATAGCGCTGGAAAAAATATTAATATATATACATATATGTGTCTACTGACATATATATATATATAGACAGTATATATATATATTTTTTTCTTTTTGGGACACATGGATCACTTCTATAGCGGTATGTTGGTTTTGCAAGCCTGCGAGAAAACCACGCAGTACGGATGCCATACGGATTACATACGGAGGATGCCATGCGCAAAAAACAGTGACACACCCTGCCTACGGAGGAGCTACGGACCACTATTTTCGGGACTTTTCAGCGTATTACGGCCGTAATATACGGACCGTATTTTCATACGCTGAGTGTGAAGCCGGCCTTACTACCATGTTTCTTCTCAGGAGTCAGCTCCACTACTGGACAGTCACACATTTCCCTCAGAAAATGACAGAAACGTCGATGGACACCGTTGTAGTCAACTGGGGACTTTTTGGCGCCATTCCAATCACCATGGTGACAGTAACCCCTACGACTCCATAGCATTACCTCACGTATGTGTGAGGCGCCGTGACTGACCTCAGGAACTCCGCTGTCTCTCGCCGCACGCTGTAAGGCGAGGAAAAGCATAGCACCGTGCGGCAGGATCTCCGCTATCACAGGTATGAAGCGCCGGCAGTCCAGCTGTGGGCGGGGCTGCTAGGCTGTAGGCGGTGCCAGGGCGGGGTTAGGCAGGAGGGGCGGAGCTCTAAGCTGTCTGCGCTGACTGCGGATCAGTGGGTGAGGCGGCCGCCGGTGCCACTGCTCGCACCTGCAACCGGGACTGGAGCTTCGGAGTGACCGGGGGGAGCGGCAGCCGGAGCATGACAGGTACGTGAGGACAGGCGGGGTGTCACCAGCGGGATCCCCCATATGTGGAGCGTTTGTCACTGTCCTGAGAGCAGATACACCGGCGGCCCCGGCACCTGCACGGCGCATACACCGGGAGCGAGGCTCGGTGCACAGCCCTGTCATATGTGTAAGGCATACATTGTATACTGTATATACGGTACCTCTATTCCGCAACATTATATCACCAAGAAGGAAAAGTGGCGTCTGGTGGAGACAAGTTACTGGTCTGCAGAGGATGGAACACGTTTTTTTTTTATACATCTAAAATTATTCAATTTTTGGGTCAGAAATCCCGGCATCTACAGCTTTGGCTGCACGCACTTGAGAGATCATCAAAATCCCCTGCTGGCAGCACCATTGTCATTGCCCCTAGATGTTCCTGATAAGTCCGGAGATGCCGCAGGTGGTAACACTAAGGCTAGGTTCACATTGCGCTAGGGGAGTCCGTCTAACGGACACGTTTTTAAGTAGTGAAAATGCAATGTAACGGACATTGTAACGCACCCATAGACTTGCATTGTATGACACATCGTGACGCATGCGTTTGCCACATTCCGTTTTTTTATGACGTACCTTCGAACGCGGCTTGCAGCGGGCAGTAGCGTGAGCAATGTGCAGCCTGGCATCGTCTTATGTAAAAACGGCTTCTGAGACCCTTTCTCGTTCCCTCATGGAGACCTCTTTGTGGGGTTGCACATGTGGTCCACAGCCCAAGCTCCAGCTATTACTGCATCCAAGACAAGAGTGGAACTCGGCTGCAATTTTGTTTCTTAGATCGGACTGAGGAAAAAAAATCACAACATGCTGCGATTGGCCACGTATGTCGGCCGAGGATCACCAAGGCACTCAGACCATGAGTGTGCTGTCTGTTGTTTACGCACCCATGTCCCAGAAAACCCGACATTTCATCAACCAAGTATAGCAAAATTACAACATGACGAGTCAGGATAGAATAGATAGAAAGATGTACGTGTCATATCAGTGCATGTAGTTTAATGTTCAGGTATTTAGCTAATAATTCAATCACCCCCGCAATTTTAATAACCAGCTGGGAGCAGATGTTTATAGCCTGGGAAGGTGATAATAAACATGGAGCTTCCCAGGCTATTAATATCAGCTCATAGCTGTATACTTAGCATTGGCCCCCACCCCCAAAAAAATAAAAATGTGGGGCCCCCTACAATTATAATCAGTACAGAATAGGCAGATGGCTCTCAGTTGCTAACCCCTGGGCTTGATGTCAGCTACCAATACAAAGCTGACATCAACCCCAATACTATTACCCCACTTGTTAACACACTAGGACAAGTGGGAAGAGTGGAGGCTAAACTCCAGAATTGGATGCGCCGTTCCTGGGGTGGCCGAGATCTGATGTTTTTAGTCTGGGAGGGGACCAATATCCATGGCCCCTAACTAGCTTATTAATGTTGGTCCACAGCTGTCTGCCTAGCCTTTGCTGGTTATTAATTATAAGGGCCTCACATCATTTTTTTTTTTTGGGGGGGGTCCCCCATTTAAAAAAAAAACAAACAAACAGTAAAGGCTAAGTATACAGCTGTGAGCTGATATTAATAGCCTCGAAAGATCCATGTTTATTATACCCTCTTCCCAGGCTGTATACATTAGCCACTGCTGTCAGCTTACCCTCAGCTGATTAATAAGATTTGGAGGGACCCCATGCCATTTTTTCTTTTGCGCCATTATTATAAACAACATACGTAAAGCAATGATTATTTATCTCACCCACATTTCTACCTATCCAAATATCTATGTATTGCTGAATATTTTGTTAGAAAACTATCTTTAAACGGCATAGCTTTTATATAGAATAGTTCTCTAATGTTAAAATCGCATTGCATACGGATGCTAGGTGAGAAAAATTGCATTGCACTTGCAAGACACATGTCCGGCTTTTCATGAACAACATCGGACCAATTTTATTAATGCTGATGGATATGAGCTCTTAGTCTCGTTATGAGATGTCTAATGTCACTTGCTGTACAGAATGGATCAATACGGCGCCATTGTCCAAATCTGACAATATCAGGTGGGCAACGCCATGAAGAGGTCTTCACAATGGAACGTCACACTGTTCCTACTCCTAGGATTTTGGTGTACGGTCACAAATTGTACTGTAGCCGGAGCCCTCTTATCTTCATTCCAGGTACACTAAAGGTACGTCACATTAAGCGATGCTGCAGCGATCTAGACAACGATCCCGATCGCTGCAGCGTCGCTGTGTGGTCGCTGGAGAGCTGTCACACAGACAGCTCTCCAGCGACCAACTATGCGAAGTCCCCTGGTAACCAGGGTAAACATCGGGTTACTAAGCGCAGGGCCGCGCTTAGTAACCCGATGTTTACCCTGGTTACCAGCGTAAACGTAAAAAAAACCAAACACTACATACTTACATTCCGGTGTCTGTCCCCCGGCGCTGTGCTTCTCTGCACTGAGCGCCGGCCGGAAAGCAGAGCACAGCGGTGATGTCACCGCTGTGCTTTCCGGCCGCTGCGCTTACACAGTGCAGAGAAGCACAGTTACGGAGAGGACAGACACCGGAATGTAAGTATGTAGTGTTTTTTTTTTCACATTTACGCTGGTAACCAGGGTAAACATCGGGTTACTAAGCGCGGCCCTGCGCTTAGTAACCCGATGTTTACCCTGGTTACCAGTGAAGACATCGCTGAATCGGCGTCACACACGCCGATTCAGCGATGTCTGCGGGAGATCCAGCGACGAAATAAAGTTCTGGACTTTCTGCGCCGACCAACGATGGCACAGCAGGATCCTGATCGCTGCTGCCTGTCAAACTCAACGATATCGCTAGCCAGGACGCTGCAACGTCACGGATCGCTAGCGATATCGTTTAGTGTGAAGGTACCTTAAAGGGAACCTGTCACCTGAATTTGGCGAGACTGGTTTTGGGTCATATGGGCGGAGTTTTCGGGTGTTTGATTCACCCTTTCCTTACCCGCTGGCTGCATGCTGGCTGCAATATTGGATTGAAGTTCATTCTCTGTCCTCCATAGTACACACCTGCACAAGGCAAGATTGCTTTGCGCAGGCGTGTACTATGGAGGACAGAGAATGAACTTCAATCCAATATTGCAGCCAGCATGCAGCCAGCGGGTAAGGAAAGGGTGAATCAAACACCCGAAAACTCCGCCCATCTGACCCAAAACCAGTCCCGCCAAATTCGGGTGACAGAGTCCCTTTAACAGCTCAGTGTCACAATGATTTGGTGGTGGAACCAGTGGTATGGCCATTTCTCTAAAAATGTCCTAGGAGCATGACCATGCAAGGATGTGTGTTCCTGTGTGGCCTAAACTTGCTACCATGTCCTGCAGCATATTCAAACTTGTCTCCTATCGAGCACATCTGGGACGTCATGGGTCGGCAATTGTAAAGGAGCTGCCAGCAGTGGATGTTGCTGATTTGCCAAACTGAATTTCACAAAGTAGAACATTCCTCAGACAACCATTAACCCCTTACCGGCATCGGACGTACTATACCGTCCGATGCCGGCTCCCCTGCTTTGATGCAGGGCTCCGCGGTGAGCCCGCACCAAAGGCGGGACATGTCAGCTGTTTTGAACAGCTGACATGTGCCCGTAATAGGCGCGGGCAGAATCGCGATCTGCCCGCACCTATTAACTAGTTAAATGCCGCTGTCAAACGCAGACAGCGGCATTTAACTACCGCTTCCGGCCGGGCGGCCAGAAATGACGTCATCGCCGACCCCCGTCACATGTCCGGGGGTCGGCGATGCGTCTCCATTGTAGCCATAGAGGTCCTTGAGACCTCTATGGTTACTGATTGCCCGTCGCTGTGAGCGCCACCCTGTGGTCGGCGCTCACAGCACACGTGCAATTCTGCTACATAGCAGCGATCAGCAGATCGCTGCTATGTAGCAGAGCCGATCGTGCTGTCCCTGCTTCTAGCCTCCCATGGAGGCTATTGAAGCATGGCAAAAGTTAAAAAAAAAAGTTTAAAAAAAGTGAAAAAAATAAAAAAAACATAAAAGTTTAAATCACCCCCCTTTCGCCCCAATCAAAATAAATCAATAAAAAAAATATCAAATCTACGCATATTTGGTATCGCCGCGCTCAGAATTGCCCGATCTATCAAATAAAAAAAAGTATTAACCTGATCGCTAAACAGCGTAGCGGGAAAAAAACTCGAAACGCCAGAATTACGTTTTTTTTGGTCGCCGCGACATTGCATTAAAATGCAATAACGGGCGATCAAAAGAACGTATCTGCACCGAAATGCTATCATTAAAAACGTCATCTCGGCACGCAAAAAATAAGCCCTCAACCGACCCCAGATCACGAAAAATGGAGACGCTACGAGTATCGGAAAATGGCGCAATTTTTTTTTTTTTTAGCAAAGTTTGGAATTTTTTTTCACCACTTAGATAAAAAATAACCTAGTCATGTTTGGTGTCTATGAACTCGTAATGACCTGGAGAATCATAATGGCAGGTCATTTTTAGCATTTAGTGAACCTAGCAAAAAAGCCAAACAAAAAACCAATGTGGGATTGCACTTTTTTTGCAATTTCACCGCACTTGGAATTTTTTTCCCGTTTTCTAGTACACGACATGCTAAAACCAATGATGTCGTTCAAAAGTACAACTCGTCCCGCAAAAAATAAGCCCTCACATGGCCAAATTGACGGAAAAATAAAAAAGTTATGGCTCTGGGAAGGAGGGGAGCGAAAAACGAACACGGAAAAACGAAAAATCCCCTGGTCATGAAGGGGTTAATAACCTCACTGATCGCAGCCAAGGCTGTAAGTGCCGGGATTTCATACTCCGTACTGAATAAATCAAGATGTTATAGTAACATAGTAACAGAGTTATTAAGGTTGAAGGAAGACTATAAGTCCATCTAGTTCAACCCATAGCCTAACCTAACATGCCCTAACATGTTGATCCAGAGGAAGGCAAAAAAAAAACATGTGGCAAAGAGTAAGCTCCACATTGGAGAAAAAAAAAAAAAACCTTCCCGACTCCACATACGGCAATCGGACTAGTTCCCTGGATTATCGCCCTATGAAGGAATCTAGTATAATATAACCTGTAACATTATACTTTTCAAGAAAGGTATCCAGTCCCCGCTTAAATTTAAGTAATGAATCACTCATTGCAACATCATACGGCAGAGAGTTCCATAGTCTCACTGCTCTTACAGTAAAGAACCCGGGTCTGTTATTAGGCTGGGTTCACACTGCGTTACAACAGCTCGTTCAACACATACGTTATATGGGCTGCTGAACGCAAGTGCCGACTTTGGCACATCGCTAGCGCAGATAGAGCATCTGCTAGCTCTATCTGCGCTAGCAGTGACGGACCCGGAAACTTTGCAGCCCGCGTCTCAGGGTCCGTCACTCAATGACGGCACATGGCTAGTGGGCGTGCGCTAGCAATGCGTCCGACATTGGAGTCAATGGCGGCGCTAGCGGACTACGTTACACCGCGTTATGCCGCGGTGTAACGTAGTCCGTCTAACGAACTGGGGGAACGCAGTGTGAACCCAGCCTTATGCTTAAACCTTCTTTCCTTCAGACATAGAGGATGCCCCCTTGTCCCTGTCTCAGGTCTATGATTAAAAATATCATCAGAAAGGTCTTTGTACTGTTCCCTCATATATTTATACATTAAAATAAGATCACCCCTTAGCCTACGTTTTTAGAAAATAAATAGCCCCAAGTGTAATAACCTATCTTGGTATTGCAGACCCCCCAGTCCTCTAATAACCTTGGTCGCTCTTCTCTGCACCCGCTCCAGTTCAGCTATGTCTTTCTTATACACCAGAGACCAGAACTGTACACAGTATTCTAACTGTGGTCGAACAAGTGACTTGTATAGAGGTAAAATTATGTTCTCCTCATGAGCATCTATGCCTCTTTTAATGCATCCCATTATTTTATTTGCCTTTGTAGCAGCTGCCTGACACTGGCCACTAAATGTGAGTTTGTCATCCAGCCATACACCCAGGTCTTTTTCATTAACGGTTTTGCCCAGTGTTTTACAATTAAGCACATAATTATACATCTTATTTCTTCTGCCCAAGTGCATGACCTTACATTTATCCCCATTAAAGCTCATTTGCCATTTATCAGCCCAAGCTTCTAGTTTACATAAATCATCCTGTAATATAAAATTGTCCTCCTCTGTATTGATTACCCTGCAGAGTTTAGTGTTATCTGCAAATATTGAAATTCTGCTCTGAATGACCCCTACAAGATCATTAATAAATATGTTAAAAAGAAGAGGGCCCAATACTGACCCCTGTGGTACCCCACTGCTAACCGCGACCCAGTCTGAGTGTGCTCCATTAATAACCACCCTTTGTTTCCTATCCCTGAGCCAGCTCTTAACCCACTTACACATATTTTCCCCTATCCCTATTATTCTCATTTTATGTATCAACCTTTTGTGTGGCACCGTATCAAAAGCTTTTGACAAGTCCATATACACTACATCCACTGGGTTCCCTTGGTCCAATCCGGAACTTACCTCTTCATAGAAGCTGATCAGATTAGTCTGAGATGAACGGTCCTTAGTAAACCCGTGCTGATACTGGGTCATGAGGTTATTCCTCTTCAGATACTCCAGCATAGCATCCCTTAGGCTACGTTCACATTTGCGTTGCGTCGGGCGCAGCCGCGGCGACGCATGCATCATGCGCCCCTATATTTAACATAGGAATCGCATGGACATGCGTTGTGTTGCGTTTTGTGACGCATGCGTCTTTTTTGGCGCAAGCGTCAGGGCACAGAGGACACTGCATGTTGCTTTTTTTTTTGCAACAAAAATCATGCTAAAAATGGACGCATGCGTCACAAAACAATGCGTTTTGCACGACGCAACGCCCAACAACGCAAATGTGAATGTAGCCTTAGAATGCCCTCCAGGATTTTACCCACAGTAGAGGTTAAGCTTACTGGCCTATATATGAAAATTTAGTTTCCATTTTTTTTCATCATCTGCAGATCAATAACCCCATGATTTCCATAATTCCACGTCCTTTTTTTTTTTTTGTCGCAGTTTCAACGTTGAAGAGCATGTAGGTACACTGTGTGATATCCACGCTGATGTGTGTGTAAAAAAAAAAAAAAATCTATATCATACCGACAAGGCGATACACCCCGGGCGATAGCTGTCCTGTCCTGTGTACACCAGGTGATAGTCATCATTTCAACTGATGTCAAGTCGCACATGATGACTCAGCCACCGCTATCTGGAAAACAAACATTCTGCCCACAATGGGGATCATTTATAAAGCAAATATAAAACACATAAAATAAGCTTAAAAAAGGTGCAACTAAAAAAATGTCTAAAACCCCCAAAAACTATAGGAAAAAAAGGTGGAAATAAAACAATGAGTTGAGGCCCTCGGTGCTGTTTTCATCTTTTTGTATATGCACCTTGTTATATCTGTCCTCTCATGTAGACACCTGGTGATGTCTGTCCGTTTGCAAAATAAATAAAAAGGTTATCCAGGACTATTTTTAGGTTACTATTTGACACCATTTTGCTGACACAAAACTGCCTAAAACATCACACATATTTTTGCGCTAATGTTTTGAGATACAATCCCAGCCAGCGCCACCAACTTTTTGAAAAGTGGGTAGAGCTAAGGTGAGGCCTGACCAAATTCATCATATTTTACATATCTTGCTGTAGAAATGTACCCCACTCACCGGCAGGAGTCCATTTCTTGCGGTAGGGAATGGTAGCTCAGGTTACGTCAAATTTATTAAGTGCTCGTCACAATGGATTTGGCGCATTTTACTCCAGAACGCTCTTCATCTAGACTGGTGTCGTAATATATTCGGGATATTCTCCATATAACGTGGATATGGGGCCACGTTGTGATGTATCAGAGGAGATTTCTACATAAGGTTAATTTTCCATGCAGCGTCCTAAAGTTCCAGGAAAGTGGATGGGATTTATAGAAATCTCACGTCCACTGTCCTTTTTTTTTTTTTTTATGTCTGTGTAAGGCTGGTTTCACATTTGCGTTTTTTGGTGCTGCGTTTTAGCGCAAAAAAAGCATGCGTTTTTTTCCCTATATTTAACATTAAAAACGCATGTGTTTTATTGTATGCGTTTTGCCGTGTTTGACGACGCATGCGTCGTTTCTATGCTTGCGTTTTTTTGCGGAAATCCAACATGTAGTAATTTCTAGAGGCGTTTTTTTGCGGCAAAAAAACGTATTGCTGTCTATGTAAACGCATGCGTTTTTAAGCACATGCGTTTGGTTGCGTTTTTAAACGCATGCGTTTCCATAGAAAAAAACAAGTCTACACACTGATAAGCCACCCCCCACCATCAAGGTGATAAAGGGATCCAAACTCTAACCCCCCACCATCAAGGTGATAAAGAGATCCTAACCCTAACCCTAACCCCCCACCATCAAGGTGATAAAGGGATCCAAACCCTAACCCTAACCCTAGGGATCCAAACCATAACCCTAACCCTAGGGATCCAAACCCTAACCCTAGGGATCCAAACCCTAACTCTAGCTATTTCTATTTATAGTGGGTTTTCTAGTTGATTTTGATGATTGGCAGCTGTCACACACTTCTCATCATGTGTTTCAAAAACGCAAACGCAGGAAAAAACGCATGTAAGCCAGCGTTTGCACGCGTTTACATGCGTTTTTTCACCACCTGCGTTTGCGTTTTAAACGCTGCGTTTTTAAACGCAAATGTGAAACTAGCCTAATATGTACTACGGTGCGAGTTTCAAACCCACACCGTGTCAATTTCTCTTTCAAATACAAGAGTTATGTTCGGATTTTCCCCAGAGACTTGCATTAAATGCGGAAAATTTGAAGGTAAAAAACACAAGTAACTCGCACATGACTGTAAGAATAAAGTTTCGTCAAAGCCAAATACCAGGAAATATAAAAAACAAACCAGCTTTATTTTAAAACATGACATGCCAAAAAGAGACAAAAACCGCAAAGTTAAGCACAAACTAAAAATGCCCTCGAATGCAATGAAAAATCACAAGAAACATAAATGAATGCAGCATGTCTATCCTTTTAGCATTTTTGAAGCGTATTTCATCCATAGAAATGAATGGGGGATGCATCAAAAAAGACACTTATTTTGCTCAGCATTTGTGATACCAAGAGATGCGTTTTTAATGCAGAAATGTCTGCTCAATTAACGTGTGCACATATCCTAAAAGCTACAGAAATGCGGCAAAAATGCTACATCAAAACTCATCGTGATAATGTAGCCATAGGTGAATATAAATCTGCAGATTCTGCTGGGATCTTTGTGCTGTATCTGGGAATATTGTTTATATAATGTGGGTATGACTCCGTGTGCCTCATCCTGGGATATTCTGTATATAATGTGGGTATGACTCCGTGTGCCTCATCCTGGGATATTCTGTATATAATGTGGGTATGACTCCGTGTGCCTCATCCTGGGATATTCTGTATATAATGTGGGTATGACTCCGTGTGCCTCATCCTGGGATATTCTGTATATAATGTGGGTATGACTCCGTGTGCCTCATCCTGGGATATTCTGTATATAATGTGGGTATGACTCCGTGTGCCTCATCCTGGGATATTCTGCATATAATGTAGGTATGACTCCGTGTGCCTCATCCTGGGATATTCTGTATATAATGTGGGTATGACTCCGTGTGCCTCATCCTGGGATATTCTGTATATAATGTGGGTATGACACTGTGTGCTTCATCTGGGGATATTCTGCACATAATGTGGGTATGACTTAGTGTGCCTCATCCGGGGATATTCTGTATATAATGTGGGTATGACACCGTGTGCTTCATGTGGGGATATTCTGCACATAATGTGGGTATAAATCTGTGTGCCTCATCCTGGGATATTCCGTATATAATGTGGGTATGACTCCGTGTGCCTCATCCTGGGATATTCTGTATATAATGTGGGTATGACTCCGTGTGCCTCATCCTGGGATATTCTGTATATAATGTGGGTATGACTCTGTGTGCCTCATCCTGGGATATTCTGTATATAATGTGGGTATGACTCCGTGTGCCTCATCCTGGGATATTCTGTATATAATGTGGGTATGACTCCGTGTGCCTCATCCTGGGATATTCCGTATATAATGTGGGTATGACTCCGTGTGCCTCATCCTGGGATATTCTGTATATAATGTGGGTATGACTCCGTGTGCCTCATCCTGGGATATTCTGTATATAATGTGGGTATGACTCCGTGTGCCTCATCCTGGGATATTCTGTGTATAATGTGGGTATGACTCCGTGTGCCTCATCCTGGGATATTCTGTACATAATGTGGGTATGACACAGTGTGCCTCATCCTGGGATATTCTGTACATAATGTGGGTATGACACCGTATGCCTCATCCTGGGATATTCTGTATATAATGTGGGTATGACACCGTGTGCTTCATCCGGGGATATTCTGTATATAATGTGGGTATGACTCCGTGTGCCTCATCCTGGGATATTCTGTATATAATGTGGGTATGACTCCGTGTGCCTCATCCTGGGATATTCTGTATATAATGTGGGTATGACTCCGTGTGCCTCATCCTGGGATATTCTGTATATAATGTGGGTATGACTCCGTGTGCCTCATCCTGGGATATTCTGTATATAATGTGGGTATGACTCCGTGTGCCTCATCCTGGGATATTCTGTATATAATGTGGGTATGACTCCGTGTGCCTCATCCTGGGATATTTTGTATATAATGTGGGTATGACTCCGTGTGCCTCATCCTGGGATATTCTGTATATAATGTGGGTATGACTCCGTGTGCCTCATCCTGGGATATTCTGTATATAATGTGGGTATGACTCTGTGTGCCTCATCCTGGGATATTTTGTATATAATGTGGGTATGACACCGTGTGCTGCATTTGGGGATATTCTGTATGTAATTATATATAATGTGGGTATGACTCCGTGTGCCTCATCCTGGGATATTCTGTATATAATGTGGGTATGACACCGTGTGCTGTATCTGGGGATATTCTATATATAACACGAGTATGATACCGCGTGCTTCATCCAGGGATATTGTGTATAATGAGACTACGACCCTTTGTTATGACAGATCTAGTGATATTTTCTGCATAATGTGGATATGTCTCCGTGATGTGACACATCCGGGAATATTTTCTACGTCTGGACGCTCTGATATATTTAAGGATATTTTCTGTATCAATGAGGTCGTGTGTGGTATATTTAAGGATATTCTCTATGTAATGTGGCTATGATGCCGACTTGTGATGTATCCATGGATTTTTTTTTCTAATGTAATGTGGGAATTTTTAGGTTTTGATCACACAAGGTTTTTGTTTTTACGTGGATCCACTTCAAAAACCCTGTAGCAGGATTGTGGGTTTTTGTTAAGGTCTCCAGAAAGGTATGTTCTGAAACGCGTTGAAGCCGCCAGTGATGGAGCTCCAGTTATGCAGGATTTTTTTTCCTCCGTCTCCACTATAAACGTCTTTTCTCCAGTAATTTCTCTCGTTCAGCAGGAAGGAGTCTGTGAATTGTAGCGCTGCAGCGGGGGCTTATTCTGCGCTGGTTGTCGGGGGGACGCGGTCGGCTCTGAAGATTCTGTTTTGTTTTGCTGATGCTCCAGCAGAGAAGAGCAGAAAGAGCGCGGGATTTCCAATTAACTCCTCGTGTGATCTCTTTTAGGAGGTCGCCGGCGAGGGCTTGTATTATCAGCCTCGCTCCGTGGAAGTCGCCACGCCGCCGCTTGACTTAATTTTAATCGTATAAAACACTTGTTGCGGCCAATATGTAGAGACTGAACCATGTGGAGATAAACCCAACGGGGAGGAGGTCACGTTCTTCTTCATCTCTTACCTCCGAGTTTTACTAAAAACCTTTATAGGGTCGCTGCAGTTCTATGCGAGGACTTTGTAATTCTTGGAAAATAAAAAAGCATGCAACTATCTAAAAGACTATTTTTTTTTTTTCTTTTAGAATTCTAATTTTTCATCATTTTAAGTTCTCAGCTTATGGAAATACAGCTGAGGATTTGTTACAATTATATCCAATATTGGCACAAATGTTTCTCCCATACTGATTGATTGTTACAGTGCATCAGTGTGGTGAATTGTCCCTCATTAAAGGGAGAACCTTAAGGTACCGTCACACTAAGCGACGCTGCAGCGATACCGACAACAATGTCGATCGCTGCAGCGTCGCTGTAGAGCTGTCACACAGACAGCTCTCCAGCGACCAACGATGCCGAAGTCCCTGGGTAACCAGGGTAAACATCGGGTTATTAAGCGCAGGGCCGCGCTTAGTAACCCGATGTTTACCCTGGTTACCAGCGTAAATGTAAAAAAAAAACAAACACTACATACTTACCTTCAGCTGTCTGTCCCCGGCGCTGTGCTTCTCTGCACTCCTCCTGCATCCTGTGTCAGCGCCGGCCAGCCGGAAAGCAGAGCGGTGACGTCACCGCTCTGCTTTCCGGCTGACCGGCGCTGACAGTGCAGAGGAAAGCAGAGCGCCGGAGGACGGACAGCTGAAGGTAAGTATGTAGTGTTTGTTTTTTTAACATTTACGCTGGTAACCATGGTAAACATCGGGTTACAAAGCACGGCCCTGCGCTTAGTAACCCAATGTTTACCATGGTTACCGGGGACCTCGGCATCGTTGGTCGCTGGACCTTCCGTGTCTGTCCTCCAGCGCTCTGCTTTCCTCTGCACTGTCAGCGCCGGCCAGCCGGAAAGCAGAGCGGTGACGTCACCGCTGTGCTTTCCAGCTGGCCGGCGCTCACAGCCATTGCAGGGAAGCACAGCGCCTGGGGACAGACACGGAAGGTAAGTATGTAGTGTTTATTTTTTTTACGTTTACGCTGGTAACCAGGGTAAACATCGGGTTACTAAGCGCGGCCCTGCGCTTAGTAACCCGATGTTTACCCTGGTTACCAGTGAAGACATCGCTGGATCGGCGTCACACACGCCGATTCAGCGATGTCTGCGGGAGATCCAGCGACAAAATAAAGTTCTGAACTTTCCCCAGCGACCAACGATCTCCCAGCAGGGGCCTGATCGTTGGTCGCTGTCACACATAACGGTTTCCTTAACCCCTTCATGACCCAGCCTATTTTGACCTTAAAGACCTTGCCGTTTTTTGCAATTCTGACCAGTGTCCCTTTATGAGGTAATAACTCAGGAACGCTTCAACGGATCCTAGCGGTTCTTAGATTGTTTTTTCGTGACATATTGGGCTTCATGTTAGTGGTAAATTTAGGTCAATAAATTCTGCATTTATTTGTGATAAAAACAGAAATTTGGCGAAAATTTTGAAAATTTCGCAATTTTCACATTTTGAATTTTTATTCTGTTAAACCAGAGAGTTATGTGACACAAAATAGTTAATAAATAACATTTCCCACATGTATACTTTACATCAGCACAATTTTGGAAACAAAATTTTTTTTTGCCAGGAAGTTATAAGGGTTAAAATTTGACCAGCGATTTCTCATTTTTACAACGAAATTTACAAAACCATTTTTTTTAGGGACCACCTCACATTTGAAGTCAGTTTGAGGGGTCTATATGGCTGAAAATACCCAAAAGTGACACCATTCTAAAAACTGCACCCCTCAAGGTACTCAAAACCACATTCAAGAAGTTTATTAACCCTTCAGGTGCTTCACAGCAGCAGAAGCAACATGGAAGGAAAAAATGAACATTTAACTTTTTAGTCACAAAAATTATCTTTTAGCAACAATTTTTTTATTTTCCCAATGGTAAAAGGAGAAACTGAACCACGAAAGTTGTTGTCCAATTTGTCCTGAGTACGCTGATACCTCATATGTGGGGGTAAACCACTGTTTGGGCGCACGGCAGGGCTTGGAAGGGAAGGAGCGCCATTTGACTTTTTGAATGAAAAATTGGCTCCACTCTTTAGCGGACACCATGTCACGTTTGGAGAGCCCCCGTGTGCCTAAAAATTGGAGCTCCCCCACAAGTGACCTCATTTTGGAAACTAGACACCCAAAGGAACTTATCTCGATGCATAGTGAGCACGTTGAACCCCCAGGTGCTTCACAAATTGATCCGTAAGAATGAAAAAGTACTTTTTTTCACAAAAAAATTCTTTAGACTCAATTTTTTCATTTTCACATGGGCAACAGGATAAAATGGATCCTAAAATTTGTTGGGCAAATTCTCTCGAGTACGCCGATACCTCATATGTGGGGGTAAACCACTGTTTGGGCACATGGTAAGGCTCGGAAGGGAAGGAGCGCCATTTGACTTTTTGAATGAAATATTATCTCCATCGTTAGCGGACACCATGTCGCGTTTGGAGAGCCCCTGTGTGCCTAAACATTGGCGCAACCCCACAAGTGACCCCATTTTGGAAACTAGACCCCCCAAGGAACTTATCTAGATGCCTAGTGAGCACTTTAAACCCTCAGGTGCTTCACAAATTGATCTGTAAAAATGAAAAAGTACTTTTTTTCACAAAAAAGTTCTTTTTGCCTCAATTTTTTTCATTTTCACATGGGCAATAGGATAAAATGGATCATAAAATTTGTTGGGCAATTTCTCTCGAGTACGCCGATACCTCATATGTGGGGGTAAACCACTGTTTGGCACTCGGCAGGGCTCGGAAGGGAAGGCGCACCATTTGACTTTTTGAATGGAAAATTAGCTCCAATTGTTAGCGGACACCATGTCGCGTTTGGAGAGCCCCTGTGTGCCTAAACATTGGAGCTCCCCCACAAGTAACCCCATTTTGGAAACTAGACCCCCCCCAAGGAACTTATCTAGATGCATATTGAGCACTTTAAATCCCCAGGTGCTTCACAGAAGTTTATAACGCAGAGCCATGAAAATAAAAAATAATTTTTCTTTCCTCAAAAATGATTTTTTAGCCTGGAATTTCCTATTTTGCCAAGGGTAATAGGAGAAATTGGACCCCAAATTTTGTTGTCCAGTTTGTCCTGAGTACGCTGATACCTCATATGTGGGGGTAAACCACTGTTTGGGCACACGGCAGGGCTCGGAAGGGAAGGCACGCCATTTGGCTTTTTAAATGGAAAATTAGCTCCAATCATTAGCGGACACCATGTCACGTTTGGAGAGCCCCTGTGTGCCTAAACATTGGAGATCCCCCAGAAATGACCCCATTTTGGAAACTAGACCCCCAAAGGAACTAATCTAGATGTGTGGTGAGGACTTTGAACCCCCAAGTGCTTCACAGAAGTTTATAACGCAGAGCCATGAAAATAAAAAAATATATATATTTTCTCAAAAATGATCTTTTAGCCTGCAATTTTCTATTTTCCCAAGGGTAACAGGAGAAATTTGACCCCAAAAGTTGTTGTCCAGTTTCTCCTGAGTACGCTGATACCCCATATGTGGGGGTAAACCACTGTTTGGGCACATGCCGGGGCTCGGAAGTGAAGTAGTGACGTTTTGAAATGCAGACTTTGATGGAATGCTCTGTGGGCGTCACGTTGCGTTTGCAGAGCCCCTGATGTGGCTTAACAGTAGAAACCCCCCACAAGTGACCCCATTTTGGAAACTAGACCCCAAAAGGAACTAATCTAGATGTGTGGTGAGCACTTTGAACCCCCAAGTGCTTCACAGAAGTTTATAATGCAGAGCCGTGAAAATAATAAATACGTTTTCTTTCCTCAAAAATAATTATTTAGCCCAGAATTTTTTAATTTTCCCAAGGGTAACAGGAGAAATTTGACCCCAAAATTTGTTGTCCAGTTTCTCCTGAGTACGGTGATACCCCATATGTGGGGGTAAACTACTGTTTGGGCACATGCCGGGGCTCGGAATTGAAGTAGTGACGTTTTGAAATGCAGACTTTGATGGAATGCTCTGCGGGCGTCACGTTGCGTTTGCAGAGCCCCTGATGTGGCTAAACAGTAGAAACCCCCCACAAGTGACCCCATTTTGGAAACTAGACCCCGAAAGGAACTTATCTAGATGTGTGGTGAGCACTTTGAACCCCCAAGTGCTTCATAGAAGTTTATAATGCAGAGCCGTGAAAATAATAAATACGTTTTCTTTCCTCAAAAATAATTATTTAGCCCAGAATTTTTTATTTTCCCAAGGGTTACAGGAGAAATTGGACCCCAAAAGTTGTTGTCCAGTTTCTCCTGAGTACACTGATACCCCATATGTGGAGGTAAACCACTGTTTGGGCACACGTCGGGGCTCAGAAGGGAAGTAGTGACTTTTGAAATGCAGACTTTGATGGAATGGTCTGCGGGTGTCACGTTGCGTTTGCAGAGCCCCTGGTGTGCCTAAACAGTAGAAACCCCCCACAAGTGACCCCATTTTAGAAACTAGAGCCCCCAAGGGACTTATCTAGATGTGTGGTGAGCACTTTGATCCCCCAAGTGCTTCACAGACGTTTACAACGCAGAGCCGTGAAAATAAAAAATCATTTTTCTTTCCTCAAAAATGATGTTTTAGCAAGCATTTTTTTATTTTCACAAGAGTAACAGGAGATATTGGACCCCAGTAATTGTTGCGCAGTTTATCCTGAGTATGCTGGTACCTCATATGTGGGGGTAGACCACTGTTTGGGCACACGTCGGGGCTCGGAATTGAGGGAGCACCATTTGACTTTTTGAATACGAGATTGGCTGGAATCAATGGTGGCGCCATGTTGCGTTTGGAGACCCCTGATGTGCCTAAACAGTGGAAACCCCTCAATTCTACCTCCAACACTAACCCCAACACACCCCTAACCCTAATCCCAACTGCAGCCATAACCCTAATCACAACCCTAATTCCAACCCTAATTCCAACCCTAACCCTAAGGCTATGTGCCCACATTGCGGATTCCTGTGAGATTTTTTAGCATCATTTTTGAAAAATCCGCGGGTAAAAGGCACTGCGTTTTACCTGCGGATTTTCCGCGGATTTCCAGTGTTTTTTGTGCGGATTTCACCTGCGGATTCCTATTGAGGAACAGGTGTAAAATGCTGCGGAATCCGCACAAAGAATTGACATGCTGCGGAAAATACAACGCAGCGTTTCCGCGCGGTATTTTCCGCAACATGGGCACAGCGGATTTGGTTTTCAATGGTACTGAAAACCTGATGGAACACTGCTGCGAATCCGCACTGGCCAATCCGCTGAGGATCCGCAGCCACATCCGCACCGTGTGCACATGGCCTAATTCTAAAGGTATGTGCAAACGCTGCGGAAAACGCTGCGGATCCGCAGCAGTTTCCCATGAGTTTGCAGTTCAATGTAAACCTATGGGAAACAAAAATCGCTGTACACATGCTGCGGAAAAACTGCACGGAAACGCAACGGTTTACATTCCGCAGCATGTCACTTCTTTGTGCGGATTCCGCAGCGGTTTTACAACTGCTCCAATAGAAAATCGCAGTTGTAAAACCGCAGTGAAATGTGCAGAAAAACGCGGTAAATCCGCCATAAATCCACAGAGGAACAGAATACGTGTGCACATACTGAAACCCTAACCCTAGCTCTAACCCTAGCCGTAACCCTAACCCTACCCCTAACCCTAGCCCTAACCCTAGCCCTACCCCTAACCCTACCCCTAACCCTACCCCTAACCCTATTCTAACATTAGTGGAAAAAAAAAATCTTTATTTTTTTATTGTCCCTACCTATGGGGGTGACAAAGGGGGGGGGGGGGGTCATTTATTATTTTTTTTATTTTGATCACTGAGATAGATTATATCTCAGTGATCAAAATGCACTTTTGAACGAATCTGCCGGCCGGCAGATTCGGCGGGTGCACTGCGCATGCGCCCGCCATTTTGGAAGATGGCAGCGCCCAGGGAGAAGACGGACGGACCCCAGCAGGATCGGTAAGTATGATGGGGTGGGGGGGAGCACCGGGGGGGATCGGAGCATGGGGGGGTGGATCGGAGCGCGGGAGGGGTGGAGCGGAGCACGGGGGGTGGAACGGAGCATGGGGGGGTGGAACGGAGCACGGGGGGTGGAACGGAGCACGGGGGGGTGGATCGGAGTGCGGGGGGGTGATTGGAGCACGGGGAGGGTGATTGGAGCACGGGGGGAGCGGACAAGAGCACGGGGGGAGCGGCACACAGGACGGAGGGGAGCCGGAGCAGTGTACCGGACAGATCGGGGGGCTGGGGGGGCGATGGGTGGGGTGGGGGCACATTAGTGTTTCCAGCCACGGCCGATGATATTGCAGCATCGGCCATGGCTGGATTGTAATATTTCACCAGTTATAATAGGTGAAATATTACAAATCGCTCTGATTGGCAGTTTCACTTTCAACAGCCAATCAGAGCGATCGTAGCCACGGGGGGGTGAAGCCACCCCCCCTGGGCTATACTACCACTCCCCCTGTCCCTGCAGATCGGGTGAAATGGGAGTTAACCCTTTCACCCGATCTGCAGGGACGCGATCTTTCCATGACGCCACATAGGCGTCATGGGTCGGATTGGCACCGACTTTCATGACGCCTACGTGGCGTCATGGGTCGGGAAGGGGTTAATGATATCGTTGCTACGTCACAAAAAGCAACGATATCGTTAACGATATCGTTATGTGTGATGGCACCTTTAGACAAGTAATAAGGCTATGTTCACATGCAGTGTTTTTTTTTCACTCTTAGAAAGCAATGAGAATGTGCAAAAATGCAACAAACAGGTTTTTGCAGCATTTTTGGTGAATAAAACTAGCTTTAATAAACATGTATTGTGGATACATCACACATGTAATCCACACCAAAAAAAAAACCCCTGCATTTTGAACAGAGTTTTTGTTGTCAAGAGAACAGATTTCGGCTGTGGGGAAAAAATGGCGCAAAAAAATGCTGCACGTGACCATAACCCACTTGATGCCGCAGCCCATGCTGACCTTGCATCTCTCCATGTTCACACGCTGCTGCAGAGATCCCATCACTTGACACCACCTGCCATTGTAGCTCTGTCACTGCTGTGGGTTGTCGTCCCCAGGTCCTCTGCGTCTCCCTTTTTTGAACAACCTGGCGAGATTTTCCTATGAGTTATCGGGACAGACTCTCTAGAGAATGACAACACAGTGCTCCGGCTCATCGTGTGATTGACAGCTGAGTCGGCGCTGTCCTCTGTCCCATCTGTCATACAGTCCAATTTCCTTTGCCTGGAGCCATCACCACCAGTGTTTTCCTGTAATGATGTATCATTTTGTTACCAGACAGATTTGCAGGGTAGCTTCCACCTTTGTGGGAACAGTTTGGGGAAGGCCTTTTTCTGTTCCCAATGACTGTACTGTGTACAAGGTCCATAAAGACCTGGTTGGGTTTGGTGTGGAATAAAATCCGCACAGAGCACTGACCTTAACCCATCCGACACCTTTGTGATGAACCGATTAACTAGAACTAAGATGGTAAGCTTGGGCTCTCCTCAACATCATTGTCTGACCTCAGAAATGCTCTACTAGATGAATGGGCAATAATTCCCAGACACCTCCAAAACCTTGTGTAAGACCTTCCCAGAACAATGGAAGTTGTCATAGCTGCAAAGGTTGGACCAACTCCACATTAATGGCTGTGAATTTACAATGGGAAGTCCTAAAAGCCACTTTAGGTGTCCCAATAGTTTTGTCCATACATTGTATGTTTATTATTGCCCAATTTTTAACCGTTCATGGAGTTGAGGTGACTGCTGTGCTATTTGAGTTTGCCGGACTTTTTCTTTGTTTTTACCTTGTTCCCGGGACAGACATCTGGGCAGCTGAAATTCATATAGTGTCCGGGGCGGAGCGACTTCTGCTGGAATTTTGGAAATATTTGTGGTTTTCATGTTGTCGCAGTGAGAAATCATGGAAGGAGGCGGCGACCAGTGCCGGGGAGGAACATGTGGGAAAAGTATGTCTTCTGGAGGTTCATCTCGCATCTGAATCCTATCAGTATTATATCCAGATTTTCTGTTGATGACTGGTGATACGGATAAAGGTCATCAGTGTCTGATCAGCTTTCGTACCTGTTGTGCATCGCTGGGCTCATCCTCCTAGCAGATATTTAGGATCAAATATCTCAAAATTGTGCTCCGATACATTCATCAGATGACGTCACTTTGCCATCCTGCCAACTCTTGTTGTTTGGGATGTGGGTGAGCAGAGGATCCACACTGAGGCCTCCGGTTCACCTCGAGTTCACAGAATTCTTCAGCTCTTAGAATCTGGGTCGACTCGCACTTTATGCTCCACTTTGAACTCCTTCTACTAATGGCGGCTGCTGAAGTCCCTGCAAAAAGGAGCAGAAGTATTAACCCTGAGGCGTGCACCCATTACTGCAGCTCACGGCATCATGAAAGAAAATCGACGGCTCATCTGGGACTATGCACCTGTCCTGAAGTCAGCCATACTTACTTTGTGTTACCTCTGTAGAGAACGAATTCCAACAAATGAACGACGACTCTGCTGGGAGGTAGCAGGGGCTGAGCACATCTAATTTACAGTACTGTCTGGACCCCCCATATCGTTCTGCAGAATGGCAAGATCAGGCCGGCGTAACCCCACATCGTGATGTTGTTCAAACTGTATGGGATCCTGAGTGTCACCTCTAAAAATTGCCATTATGGTCACCTGTGCCATCTCTTATCTGTGGAGGCACCAGACATGGGGAGTTACCTCTGGACTATATGACCCTTTATGATATTCTCTCTGTCTTTTCCAACCAGTCCGAAGGAGAATGTGGTTTTAAGGGAGCAGGGACCACAGAGTCCATAAGATATTTATCGATTTTTACCACATCAAACATGGCCTGTACTATTTCTATTTTGAGATGCAAATAAAAAAATAAGAAAAAAAAAAAACATTGTGGTGGGCGCTGTCACAATGAAGACAAGGATGAGAAGGTGTAGAAAAACAATTAGGGTATGTTCACACGTTCAGGATTTCCATCCTTTTTTTTTCCTGACTGTTTTTTAAAAAACTGCAGCTCTTGGCAGAAAACGCAGGTCCTTTTTTTGGTCCTTTTTTGGTCCGTTTTTGATGCGTTTTTTGATGCGTTTTTTGATGCGTTTTTTTGATGCAGTTTTCTAGCCAGAGTCTGTGTGTTTTCTAGGAATTTTTTTAGGGTTAAAATGGCTGAAAATACCCTAACCCTACCCCTAACCCTACCCCTACCCCTACCCCTACCCCTAACCCTAACCCTACCCTTAACCCTACCCCTAACCCTACCCCTACCCCTAACCCTACCCCTAACCCTACCCCTAACCCTACCCCTACCCCTAACCCTACCCCTAACCCTACCCCTAACCCTAACCCTACCCCTAACCCTACCCCTAACCCTACCCCTAACCCTAACCCTACCCCTAACCCTACCCCTAACCCTACCCCTACCCCTATTCTAACCTTAGTGAAAAAAAAAAAAAAAAAATTCTTTATTTTTTTTATTGTCCCTACCTATGGGGGTGACAAAGGGGGGGGGGGGGTGTCATTTACTATTTTTTTATTTTGATCACTGAGATAGGTTATATCTCAGTGATCAAAATGCACTTTGGAGCGAATCTGCCGGCCGGCAGATTCGGCGGGCGCACTGCGCATGCGCCCGCCATTTTGCAAGATGGCGGCGCCCAGGGAGAAGACGGCCGGACGGACACCGGGACGCCGGGTGAGTATAAGGGGGGGAGATTAGGGCACGGGGGGGGGGCATCAGAGCACTGGGGGGGGCATCGGAGCACTGGGGGGGGGCCATCGGAGCACGGGGGGGCGGGATCGGAACACGGGGGGGGCAGCCACACTCCGCCCACGCACTTCCGCCCGCTCCCCGCACTTCCTGCTGCAGCGGTTCTGCACATCAAACCGCAGTAAAACCCGCAGATATATTTTTGATCTGCGGGTTTTACTGCGGTTTGGACCTCACAATGGAGGTCTATGGGTGCAGAACCGCTGCGGCTCCGGAAAAAGAATTGACATGCTCCTTCTTTTTTCCGGGAGCTATTCAGCGCGTCTTTTTTTTTACAATTTCCGGACCATGTGCACAGTGTGTCCTGTTTTCCATAGGGTACAGTGTACTGTACCCTGCATGGAAAACAGCTGCGGAACCGCAGCGGCAAAACCGCCGCGGTTCCGCGGTAAAAAACGCACTGTGTGAACATGGCCTTAACATTTATTAAGATGGCAAAGCGATTTAAAATCGATCTGATTTCTTCCTCGGGCTATTTAGAGAAGAATATAAAATTAAGAAAAAAAAAAACAAATTCCCCAATTTTTGTGGGGATTTTTTTTTTCTTTCAAAATTTACTCACCGGTACTTTTTCATACAGAGATTGTATATATGATCCTCTATTCCTTTTTTATTTGTATTATGATTATTTAACTATTCGTATGTTTATTGTATGTCCAGGTTTTGATACAGTAAGTAGGTTGGACACGCAATTTCCTTGGATCTCGGCTTCCTTTTATAATTTATTATATAATTCTTTAAATAGTAGCCTGAGGAAGAAATCAGATCGATTTTGAAACGCGTTTGTCTTTTAATTAATATTCATTGTTTTTCTATACCTTCTTATCCTTGTCTTAATTGTGGCAGCGCCCATCGCAATATTTTCTTAGTTTTTTCCTCACATTTGTTTTAATGAGCTGTTTTGTAGGCATCAATTGGTGGAGCAGCAGTCTAGACCAGGAATACCACCTTCCCTACTATCACCAGACTTGTTCCTGACCGGAACAATTCCACCAGGTGAGCAGATTCCATCTACTTTTCTTGGTTTCTTCACCATAGAGCGCTCTAATTTTGTCTTCTACATACCCTTGAGATGGTTGTCAGATGAACGTTCATTGAACAGATCTCTACCGACTTCCTCGTATGAGCGGAGGGCTCTCCCGAGAATATTTTCAGTGACGAAGGGGTAGAGGAGAGAGATTCTTGTGAAAATAAAAGGATCGGGGGTTGAATTCAGCTGTCTGATTTTTCACTTCCCAGATTTTCATCTGTGGGGGAGATTCTAGAAGCCACCATACACATCAGGTCTCATTGAAAGTGTTTTAAAGGGACTGTCCGTCTTCTGCCGAAAAAAAAAAAAAGCTTGACCACCATTTAGAAGATTTAAACTCCGTTTGTTATTCCAAAGTAGTAATTAAATAAGTTTTTACATCAAAAATTTTTTTGTTTTGTTTTTATTGGACCTCCACGTTGGTGCCCATTTGTCTGTAACAATCCAATTCACCTTTTCCTACATTTGTTGGTCACATACAACATACATCTGTTACATGCTCTACCTCTCAAATTTATTCCATCTGAATGGCTCATGCATGGCTTTCATTTAGATATTGATGGTCGCCTGTGTACGCGTCCTTATCAATCATAACACTTGTTCGTGGTAGACTCTGACAAGGACTGATTACGTGTCAGATGACGGCACATTATCCAGTAGGAGATGGGCCAGAAAACAGTATGATTTTCCTTTAAGGAGGTTATATAAGAAAGCACTACGCCTTCAGTCATCGTATAAAGAGCTACAACTTTCTAAAGATGTTTTGTATTTTAATTCCATCTCATTGGGAACTCTGTAGTTTCTGTAGGTGAAGACAGTGTCCTGATCTAGTCTTGCTTGCACAAGTTAGTTTCTTTTTAATGTCTACAGTTGTCTTCTGCCTCAGAAAAAGTAATGGCAAAGGAACAAACATTTCCCCGGATTCAAGGCTGATTCATTACACCTGCATGGATACATTGAAGATTTGGAGTAGTTTTGTGTCGTTGCTGTGTTTAGAGCGATGAATGTGAAAACTGCATGCGGCATCCAGAGCCCCACGATGCTGCACTCTGGAGGCTGAACACTGGTTCCTATGCTTGTGGTTAATTTGCTCTTTTGCGCCTCCTGGCCCTGCCCTTCTGTTTGTTATATCTGCTGCCCCCCTCCTGTTGGGGTAACAAGTCGCAGAGTGGCTTCTTGGCCACCGCCATTGCCTTCGTCTCCCGGATACATCCTTGCTCTAGTAAAAGTCTTGTTTTCCTGCTGTGAGAACCGGCTGCTCGTTTTTGTTCTCGCTTTTTGGTAAAATTGGGATTTAATTAAATGCGCAGTGGACTCCATTGTTTTCCCGCTAATGACCCGTTTAACCCTTGGGTTCAGCCTTTGTGTCCCGGTGTCCTGGGAAAAGGTGCTGAGAGCACCCCCCAAACAACCTTGGCCCCCATTATTATGTGAGGAAAGAGGCAGAGCGCGGCACAGAATGGGAATGAGCCCCTCACCCGCCTCTTGATGCCTTCTAACCATCTCCATGAATGATTTTTTTTGTCACTGTTGATCCTTGCGCTTTGAAAAGAGGAAAAACAGGGAAAAGCGACGCACTGAATGCTTAATGTCCCCGCGTCTCCACCGGGAAAAGACAGAGCAGAGACAGCAAATGTAAGACCCTCTGCCAGAAAGGGTTTTCCGAAATTTTAGGGCAAACTGATAAAGACTTGATACTTAATTATTGGTGCCTTCTGGAACTCAACAGAATGTGTGACACCGACTGCAGAGCCATGGAGCTTCACCCTCAAGGACCATATAACTAAACAGTCTTCGGAGGAGGGTGAAGATTTCTAAAACAAAACTTTTGAATTCTTCCCCATTATGAAGATCTCTCCCTGCAGAATGATATACAGTTCAGAAAAATGGCAACCACCACCCAAAATTGCATTTGAAGGGGTCTTCTCTTAGTGGTGGTTTTCTCAAAGAACACACCCAGTATACATCGTAAATTATGGGAATACACACGACCCTCAGTTGTAAGAGCAAATTGGGTTAAGATTAGTTTCTTAAAAAGCTGCAGACTGTTCTCCGGGGCCGAGCTCCTGTAACCACATATATACTTATAGGTACTCTGTTCTGCCTGGACACTTATCTCCATGGTTCACTGTGAACAATACGATCACTTGTGGTGATACTTTAGGGTTCACGGCCATTTGGATAACCTCAGGTCTGTAGAACAGCGCTTGGGGTGACTCTTAGAGGCAGCAGCTAATCTCGGCAGGAAGGCTTTATATCTAAGAGGATTAGTTCCAGAATGAGCTGCGAGGACCGTCGGGGTGCTTGCTGCGTCCTGCTGCGAAATCCGGATTGTCTTGTCAGGGTCTGTTGGCTTTGGACAGAGTTGGGTGGTCTCCATCAAACCCCCACCTAGAGGTCTTCCAGAAACAAAGCTGAGGGGTCGTCTGTCGCAGAGGCTGAAAACAATGGCAGTGACTGTCACCCTTCGGGGACCCATGGGGGGCTGCACAGGATGTTGTATTGATAGTCACAGATACGTATTTGATACTTCCCATCCCCCATCATCTCTTATATTCACCATGTGATTGGAGTCACTTCTCTCATTATCATTAGAATTGTGCTTTGGAATTGACCAGGGAGATGCGGAGTAGGAATTCAACACCCCCAACAAATAAGTAAAATGACGAAAAGATGAGTGCCCATAATGGAGGTAAAAAATCAGAACTGACCAGTGTGTTATTAGGCATGATGGTGAATGGAAGATGAGCACTGGTGAGGGTTCACATGTGTATCTGCCCCCATATTAATATATTCTGTATATGTCCCATATAATTACAACCTACAACTTGCCATATGCCATCTATTACAACATGCTGTATTATAACCTGACCTATCTGCTGTGCATTATTATAACCTGGAGTAGCTATCCATTATTATACAGCCTAATATATCTGCCCGCATTATTATATTCTAATAATGATGATAATCGTATTTTATATAGCGCTTGCGTATACTGCAGCACTTTACAATTCAGACAGAAATAAATGTACGGTCACGGTTTCACTCCTCAGTGTGTCTACAATGCGGTTACTGTCAGTCCAGCCACCCAGTCTGGTACAGGGGTGTGCTATTGTTGTCAGTACTTTGATTGACAGCTCAGTCGTCCAGTTTGGTTCAGGGGCGTGCTGAGCTGTCAGTGTGTTGATTGATAGGTCACTGGACAATATACTACGTGGCTGGGCAATATACTACGTGGCTGGGCAATATACAGTGGGGCAAAAAAGTATTTAGTCAGTCAGCAATAGTGCAAATTCCACCACTTAAAAAGATGAGAGATGTCTATAATTTACATCATAGGTAGACCTCAACTATGGGAGACAAACTGAGAAAAAAAAATCCAGAAAATCACATTGTCTGTTTTTTTAACAATTTATTTGCATATTATGGTGGAAAATAAGTATTTGGTCAGAAACAAACAATCAAGATTTCTGGCTCTCACAGACCTGTAACTTCTTCTTTAAGAGTCTCCTCTTTCCTCCACTCATTACTTGTAGTAATGGCACCTGTTTAAACTTGTTATCAGTATAAAAAGACACCTGTGCACACCCTCAAACAGTCTGACTCCAAACTCCACTATGGTGAAGACCAAAGAGCTGTCAAAGGACACCAGAAACAAGATTGTAGCCCTGCACCAGGCTGGGAAGACTGAATCTGCAATAGCCAACCAGCTTGGAGTGAAGAAATCAACAGTGGGAGCAATAATTAGAAAATGGAAGACATACAAGACCACTGATAATCTCCCTCGATCTGGGGCTCCACGCAAAATCCCACCCCGTGGGGTCAGAATGATCACAAGAACGGTGAGCAAAAATCCCAGAACCACGCGGGGGGACCTAGTGAATGAACTGCAGAGAGCTGGGACCAATGTAACAAGGCCTACCATAAGTAACACACTACGCCACCATGGACTCAGATCCTGCAGTGCCAGACGTGTCCTACTGCTTAAGCCAGTACATGTCCGGGCCTGTCTGAAGTTTGCTAGAGAGCATTTGGATGATCCAGAGGAGTTTTGGGAGAATGTCCTATGGTCTGATGAAACCAAACTGGAACTGTTTGGTAGAAACACAACTTGTCGTGTTTGGAGGAAAAAGAATACTGAATTGCATCCATCAAACACCATACCTACTGTAAAGCATGGTGGTGGAAACATCATGCTTTGGGGCTGTTTCTCTGCAAAGGGGCCAGGACGACTGATCCGGGTACATGAAAGAATGAATGGGGCCATGTATCGTGAGATTTTGAGTGCAAACCTCCTAACATCAGCAAGGGCATTGAAGATGAAACGTGGCTGGGTCTTTCAACATGACAATGATCCAAAGCACACCGCCAGGGCAACGAAGGAGTGGCTTCGTAAGAAGCATTTCAAGGTCCTGGAGTGGCCTAGCCAGTCTCCAGATCTCAACCTTATAGAAAACCTTTGGAGGGAGTTGAAAGTCCGTGTTGCCAAGCGAAAAGCCAAAAACATCACTGCTCTAGAGGAGATCTGCATGGAGGAATGGGCCAACATACCAACAACAGTGTGTGGCAACCTTGTGAAGACTTACAGAAAACGTTTGACCTCTGTCATTGCCAACAAAGGATATATTACAAAGTATTGAGATGAAATTTTGTTTCTGACCAAATACTTATTTTCCACCATAATATGCAAATAAATTGTTAAAAAAACAGACAATGTGATTTTCTGGATTTTTTTTTCTCAGTTTGTCTCCCTTAGTTGAGGTCTACCTATGATGTAAATTACAGACGCCTCTCATCTTTTTAAGTGGTGGAACTTGCACTATTGCTGACTGACTAAATACTTTTTTGCCCCACTGTACTACGTGACTGGGCACTATACTACGTGGGCTGTGCACTATACTACGTGGGCTGTGCACTATACTACGTGGGCTGTGCACTATACTACGTGGGCTGTGCACTATACTACGTGGGCTGTGCACTATACTACGTGGGCTGTGCACTATACTACGTGGGCTGTGCACTATACTACGTGGGCTGTGCACTATACTACGTGGGCTGTGCAATATACGACGTGGGTTGTGCAATATACGACGTGGACATGCATATTCTAGAATACCCGATGCGTTAGAATCGGGCCACCATCTAGTACTATATAAAAGAGATGACACTACAGGTATATAGAGGAGGAGATGACATACAGTAGGTATATACTATTTACAGGGGAGATGACATACAGTTATATACAGGAGATGACATACAGGTGTATACTATATAAAGGGGAGATGACAAACATGTATATACTGAGGTGAAAATGAGAGGTGTGAGGTGAAAATGAAAAGGTGTGAGTGCAAAATGAGGTGAGGGAAAATAGTGGAGTGATCGGAAAATGACAGATGTGAGGTCGAAATGACAAGTGTTAGGGGGGGAATAAGAGGAGTGAGGGGGGAAATGAGAGGTGTGAGGGAGAAAATGAAAGATGTGATTGGGAAAATGAGAGGCGTGATGGGAAAATAAGAGAAGTGAGGTGCTATAACTAACCATAGATATTTACTATGCCCAGGCAACGCCGGGCTCTTCAGCTAGTTGCTAATATAGTAGATAACAGTTGGTGCTCATAAAGTGCTAACTAGAGGGGAGGGAGGATCTAGAGGCAGAGCTCTTCCCACTTCTTTCACTCTATATGGAATTTTAGAATTTTATTCACTGAATACAGATGTTACCTGTGAACTGAGAATTTTGAGAATTAAAAATCAGTCCTAGGGGAGAAAGAAGTAGATTTCTGTGATAAGATATATTGCAAAGTTTCTTATGTTCACGTGTATTACCAGTTTATGAAGTAAAAATTGAAATGGTCACTCTTTTTAACATCACATTATCAACTCTCGATCCATAAGTATATAGTTACTTGTTTGTGCTAAAATGGCATAGATAAAACAGCATATCTTCGAAAACTCCGCAGCCCGACTTGAGTTTCACCTTTTCGGCTTCTTCTGGGGCTTTTTTTTTTTTTAGGGTATTAAAGTAAAGTTGCATGAGCTGGTCACCAGCCAGCATCTGTATACGCCCTGATACGAAGTGCTACCGAGTGTGCGGTGTGTGACTGAATGCTTTTAGGCCACGCTTAAAACTGGGAATTTAACTTGATTGCCTGCGTTGGTACATTCTAAAGAAATGGCGCAGTACGAAAAAAAGTGTTGGAGTTGGGAGTGTGAGGATCAGATTATAGAATATCTTTCCCTCATCTTTAGATTCTGACTAGAAATGAGTGGATCGATTCTTGGGACTCTGGTCCAGAACAGTAGCAACTGGATGCTAGATGGAAAGCATGCAAATCTTACTTTCTGGGGTCTCCGGTGCGGTATTTGATTTGTCTGGGCTGGTTTGATGTCTTCTTTGCCACATGATACACAGATGACATTGCGCCAGCCCCAGCTAATCAGAAGCAATGCCAAAAGATGTGATTTGCAGGCCTCCCATCTAGCGACCAGATACCATTGACCTGGACCGGAATCCTGTGAATTGACTTGCTACCTCTTTTACTGACGCATATGCCCTGCATCATTATCAGCCGCTGTATCCTTCAGGTAGAGCTATAACCTGATCTTTCCTACCTGTACTATTACAAGTCCCTGTAATTTAGCTTTTCCAGTTTGTGAAATGGAGGCAATAGACGTGATACCAACATAATATAACCCACTATAGCGTTATAAATGGTCTTTTCCGCTGTCGCTCTGGTCCGCTGTAAACTCTGGTTTATCTTGCGACGCTGATCTCGTGTCTGGAGATTGTGGGGAGGATTATTCCTCCTTCTCCACTTGGTGAAACACTTGAGACTCTTGTCATTGCTGCTGTGCCAGGGCAAGGGATTTGTGTCCATCTTTCCCCACTGTGACACCTCCTCTCTGTGATTAAGCCGCTGTGAAATCTCCCCTCAGCCAGTAATTTCACACTCTGGGACACAGCCGCTCGGCTCACTGCAGCACATCGCATCTTATCACAAGCCTCCAAAAGAAAGAAATGACTACATAAATTTCCCAGTCTGCAGCATCTTTACTCCTATATCAAGTCTACAGAAAGGGAAAAAAATATATAAATCCATTAAATCTGCAGGAAAGAGGAAAAATATACAAATCTCCCAATTTCTGTTCCTTTCCCTGCAGCATATAACCTCTTATGATGAGTCTTCAGAATAGAGCAGTATATAACTCCCACCTCCTGCAACATATCTGCTATAGTTACAATATCTATTTCTGGGAAAGTTCGGTAACAATATGGCCGCAGTTAGCCAGATTTTCTACCCTCTTGGACTTTGGCAACTAGATATATTCAAAATGATTATACACACGATGTGAACAAAAGGAACAAGACTTCCTCATCACTACACCTACATGTGCAAAAAGGAATGAGAACTCCTCGTCATTACACCTACATGTGCAAAAGGAATGAGACGCCTCCACGATGCACGTGCAAAAGGAGTGATGTCTCCTCGTTGTTACACCTACATGTGCAAAAGGAATGAGACTCCTTGTCATTACACCTACATTTGCAAAACTGAATGAGACTCCTCGTTGATAAACCTACACAAGCAAAAGGAGTGAGGCCTCCTCGTCATTACACCTACATGTGCAAAAGGAATGAGACCACCTCATCATTACACCTGCACGTGCAAAAGGAATGAGGCCTCCTCGTCATTACACCTACACGTGCAAAAGGAATGAGACTCCTCGTAGTTACACCTACACGTGTAAAAGGAATGAGACGCCTCCACGTTGCACGTGCAAAAGGAATGAGGCCTCCTCGTCACACCTACATGTGCAAAAGGAATGAGACTCGTCATTACACCTACATGTGCAAAAATGAATGAGACTCCTTGTCGTTACACCTACACGAGCAAAAGGAGTGAGGCCTCCTCGTCATTACACCTACACTTGCAAAAGGAATGAGACGCCTCCACGATGCATGTGCAAAAGGAGTGAGGCCTCCTCGTTGTTACACCTACATGTGCAAAAGGAATGAGACTCCTCGTCATTACACCTACATGTGCAAAACTGTATGAGACTCCTCGTTGATAAACCTACACAAGCAAAAGGAGTGAGGCCTCCTCGTCATTACACCTACATGTGCAAAAGGAGTGAGACCTCCTCGTCATTACACCTACATGTGCAAAAAGGAATGAGATTCCTCGTCGTTACACCTACATGCGCAAAAGGAGTGAGGCCTCCTCGTCATTACACCTACATGTGCAAAAGGAGTGAGACCTCCTCGTCATTACACCTACATGTGCAAAAAGGAATGAGATTCCTCGTCGTTACACCTACATGCGCAAAAGGAATGAGACTCCTCGTAGTTACACCTACACGTGTAAAAGGAATGAGACTCCTCGTAGTTACACCTACATGCGCAAAAGGAGTGAGGCCTCCTCGTCATTACACCTACACGTGCAAAAGGAATGAGACTCCTCGTAGTTACACCTACACGTGTAAAAGGAATGAGACTCCTCGTAGTTACACCTACATGCGCAAAAGGAGTGAGGCCTCCTCGTCATTACACCTACACGTGCAAAAGGAATGAGACTCCTCGTAGTTACACCTACACGTGTAAAAGGAATGAGACTCCTCCACGTTATACCTACAGTAGCTTCTTTATATACATTCTACATCTGTTGGCATTTATATGGAGTCGGTCCCTTCATTTAAGCTAAAACGCCATCTAATCTTATGGGAAGGTTTTCTACAAGATTTTGGAGGGTGTCTATTCCAATTTTTGCCTATTATTCCAGAACCCCCATTTGTGAAGTTAGATAGTGATGTTGGATGACATTGCAGGGCTTTCAATCTCTGCTTTAGTTAATCCCAGAGGTGTCAGATGGGGTTGAGGTCCAGGGCTCTGTGAGGTTGTCCATGTTCTTCAACAACAAACTCCGCTAACCATGGCTTTATGGACCTTACTTTGTGCACTGGAGAACAGTCATGGAAAACACAAAAGTGTCTCTCCCACCCCTCACCCCTTCTGAAACTGTACCCACAAGGTTGGTAGTGTACAGTACAATTGTCCAAAATGTTTTGTGCTGAAGCATTAAGATTTCCCTTCACTGGAAATAAGGGTTTGAGGCCGACCCCCTGAAAAACAGTTCATAGCCTTATCCGTCCTCCTCCAAACTTTACAGCCGACATAATGCCGTCAGGCATGTAACGATCTCCTGGCTGTTACCAAAACCAAACTTGTCCATCAGATGCCAGATAGACAAGTGTGATCCATCACTGCATAAAACACTTCTACTGCTGCAGAGTCAGTGCCAGCGGCATTATACCACTCCATCTGATGCTTTTCATTGTGCTTGGTGATGTAAGGCTGCTCGTCCATGGAAATTCAAACTATGATGCTTCCGGCAGGGGCATTTTTTTAATGTGCTGATGTTTGTCTTTGGAGGTTTGAACTCTGCATTTATTGAGTCTGTAGTAAACAAGGGTGAAATCCTATTACAGGACTGCATTCGTATTCGAGGTTGTCGCACGTGCACAGGTGTCTGCTTCAAATATGCAATTTTCTCATACAAGGAGTAGGTTCATCTACTTGTTGGAAATTATGCTGGATGCTCCGTGTGAACTTTGTGAAAATAAGGAGGATTAGTGATTGATTGGATTTGACGTCTCTTGATGTTGATGTGAAAATCTATATAAGACTCTCAATGTGTGAACATTACATTTCACCCCCTGTGGGTGTCCTGGTCCTGAGAGGTTGACTTTACTCCTTGTCATTTGTTGGGGGGTAAAGTCCAGGTCTATTGTCTGCTCCTGAATTATCCTCTATGCCGCCATTTACATTTCAATGGCGCAATCAGTGGGCATATCTTCATTAACCCTGTAATGACATGCTCAGCCAGACTCTCCCCGTAGATTTGCAGCTGCTCGGCGGAAGCATCTGTGCGCACGGTCGGCTCCTCTGTGTTATAAAGAGTCTGTAAAGACATTTTCTGGATGAAGAAAGGGGTCTAATTTGTCAAAAGAGACAAAATGGGATGAGATCATTTGTGGGGCCGCAGCCTTTTGCTGAATACTTGGCAGCGGCATCCGGAGGGGGGATGTGCATCCCTGCATTCCTGGTTCGGTACAGGAGTGTGATACCCAGGAGCTTGTAATCTTCTCCCATCGTCAGAGCCAGGACTGGACCTTCTCTTTTCTTTACATTCAGAATGGCGCAAATTCCTCCAAATTATTGGTACATTGGCGTCGTCAAAAGCTCAATTTGCCCGTAAATTGACAAAAAAGATATCCCTTATGGTGGACCTAGTCTTGTTGATACAGCTGATGGGCTTGGAACGTAATCTCAATGTTGCCAATTACAGTCATGGCCAAAAGTAGTGACACCCCTGCAATTCTGTCAGATAATACTCATTTTCTTTCTGAAAATGATTGCAAACACAAATTCTTTGGTATTATTATCTTCAGTTAATTTGTCTTAAATGAAAAAACACAAAAGAGAATGAAGCAAAAAGCAAAACATTGATAATTTCACAAAAAACTCCAAAAATGGGCCAGACAAAAGTATTGGCACCCTCAGCCTAATACTTGGTTGCACAACCTTTAGCCAAAATAACTGCGACCAACCGCTTCCGGTAACCATCAATGAGTTTGTTACAATGCTCTGCTGGAATTTTAGACCATTCTTCTTTGGCAAACTGCTCCAGGTCCCTGATATTTGAAGGGTGCCTTCTCCAAACTGCCATTTTTAGATCTCTCCACAGGTGTTCTATGGGATTCAGGTCTGGACTCATTGCTGGCCACCTTAGAAGTCTCCAGTGCTTTCTCTCAAACCATTTTCTAGTGCTTTTTGAAGTGTGTTTTGGGTCATTGTCCTGCTGGAAGACCCATGACCTCTGAGGGAGACCCGGCTTTCTCACACTGGGCCCTACATTATGCTGCAAAATTTGTTGGTAGTCTTCAGACTTCATAATGCCATGCACACGGTCAAACAGTCCAGTGCCAGAGGCAGCAAAGCAACCCCAAAACATCAGGGAACCTCCGCCATGTTTGACTGTAGGGACCGTGTTCTTTTCTTTGAATGCCTCTTTTTTTTCTCCTGTAAACTCTATGTTGATGCCTTTGCCCAAAAAGCTCTACTTTTGTCTCATCTGACCAGAGAACATTCTTCCAAAATGTTTTAGGCTTTTTCAGGTAAGTTTTGGCAAACTCCAGCCTGGCTTTTTTATGTCTCTGGGTAAGAAGTGGGGTCTTCCTGGGTCTCCTACCATACAGTCTCTTTTCATTCAGACGCCGACGGATAGTACGGGTTGACACTGTTCTACCTTCGGACTGCAGGGCAGCTTGAACTTGTTTGGATGTTAGTCTAGGTTCTTTATCCAACATCCGCACGATCTTGTGCTGAAATCTCTTGTCAATTTTTCTTTTCCGTCCTCATCTAGGGAGGTTAGCCACAGTGCCATGGGCTTTAAACTTCTTGATGACACTGCGCACGGTAGACACAGCAACATTCAGGTCTTTGGAGATGGACTTGTAGCCTTGAGATTGCTCATGCTTCCTCACAATTTGGTTTCCCAAGTCCTCAGACAGTTCTTTGGTCTTCTTTCTTTTCTCCATGCTCAATGTGGTACACACAAGGACACAGGACAGAGGTTGAGTCAACTTTATTCCATGTCAACTGGCTGCAAGTGTGATTTAGTTATTGCCAACACCTGTTAGGTGCCACAGGTAAGTTACAGGTGCTGTTAATTACACAAATTAGAGAAGCATCACATGATTTTTCGAACAGTGCCAATACTTTTGTCCACCCCCTTTTTTATGTTTGGTGCGGAATTATATCCAATTTGGCTTTAGGACAATTCTTTTTGTGTTTTTTCATTTAAGACAAATTAAATGAAGATAATAATACCAAATAATTTGTGTTTGCAATCATTTTCAGGAAGAAAATGAGTATTATCTGACAGAATTGCAGGGGTGTCAATACGTTTGGCCATGACTGTAGGCTGGACTCTTAGGCTATGTGCACACGTTCAAGATTTTTAGCCTTTTTTTTAGTGTTTTTTCCGGTCGTTTTCCGCTAAAAAAAATGCTTGCATAAGCATCCCATCATTTTTAATGCATTCCGCATTTTTTGTGTACGTGCTGCATTTTTTTTCCGCGGTAGAGTCGCATTCCGAAAAAAAAACGCAGCATGTTCATTCTTTGTGCGGAATCGCAGCGATTCTGCACACATAGGAATGCATTGATCCGCTTACTTCCCGCATGGGGCCATGCCTACCATGCGGGAAGTAAGTGGATCATGTGCGGTTGGTACCCAGGGTGGAGGAGAGGAGACTCTCCTTCGGGCCCTATGAACCATATACCTGTAAAAAAAAAAAAAAAAAAAAAAAGAATTAAAATAAAAAATTGTGATATTCTTACCTTCCGGCGGCCCCCTCAGCCTTCCCGCCCCTCACGATGCTCCCGTTCCCAGTAATGCCTTGCGACAATGACCTGTGATGACGTAGCGGTGTCGCATGATGCTACGTCTTCTGGGGTTATTGCCACAAGGCATTACTGGGAACGGGATGCTGCCGCATCGTGAAGAGCGGGAAGGCTGCGGGGGCCGCCGGAAGGTGAGAATATCACGATTTTTTATTTTTATTTTTTTATTATTTTTAACATTATATCTTTTTACTATTGATGCTGCATAGGCAGCATCAATAGTAAAAAGTTGGTCAAACTTGTCAAGCACTATGTTTGACAAGTGTGACCAACCTGTCAATCCGTTTTCCAGGTGATGCTACAGATCGCTTGGAAAACGCTAGCATTCAACAAGCTAAAAACGCTTGCAAAACGCTAGTGTTTTGCGGGAATACGCATGCCAATTCCGCATGTGTATTTCCCGCGGAAGGGAGTTGCAGAATTGTCGCGGAAATTTCCACGGCAATTCTGCAACGTGTGCACATAGCCTTAGTGGCTGGAATAATGGGAGTGATACATTGGGAGAGGACAGATTGCCAATGACGGGAGTGATACATTGGGAGAGGACAGATTGCCAATGACAGGAGTGATAATGATACATTGGGAGAGGACAGATTGCCAATGACGAGAGTGATATAATGCAGGTTGGATTGTTCTCCCCCCTTGACTCTGGGATGATGGAAGTTGATATATTGTAAGTGTGAATGGGATGTTATATTGTGAGCACCTAGCGGCAGGGATGATGAGGTTAATATCGACCTAGTTTGCCTCCTGTAATCTGGGGCTACATTGTTGAGCAATGTATTGCAACATTCGATGTAGTTATTTTCCATGTTGTCACGTTGCAGCTTGCAACACAATCACACGCTTTTGCTGTCGCTGGTTGCAAGTTGCATACGACACAATAAAATAGTCATGTGACAGTAAGTTGCACAAATGTTCTTGGTCGTTCAGTTGGCCAGAATGCAGATGTCGCCATGTAGCCCCATGATGGTAGAGCCCGGTGGCACTGTACATGGCCAGGTAACGGGTTGGAGCCTTATTCATCCCGAGGCGCCGTTGCTCCTGTTGTCTGTGTCATCTTACAGACCAATTAGAGACGTGATTTTACATTTCTCTTAAGTCTCCCGTGAATCTTTACAGAACTAGGTAAAAACTGGAAGATCAGCGTCTCAAGAAGGAGGAGGGCAAAGCCGCTTATCACCATCGGAACGGATCCTCCTCCAGACCAGTGATCGGTAGTATGATTCTCCTCTTGTGGACCCTAAAGCCGCCAATTCACATTGGATGGCTGTCGAGAGAACGAAGCTTCGACAATAGTTTTAGCCAACACTCCCATACACAGTAGCGCTCGCTCAGCCATCTCAGCTGACTCCACCATACACCGAGCCCTTGCGCGACCGAGCGCTCCTGTGTTTTAGAAATGCTTCGGTAAGGTGGCTTATTTCCTGGAGAACAATGGGATTGGCAGGCCGAAATCGAACATGTCCGATCAACATCTTTCCCGACCATCAGTCAGTCGATACCCCCATACACAGAAGATCCTCATCCGAACCTGTCGATATCGGTGGGATCAGCCGACATTAGTCTAATGTATATGTATGGGGGCCTTAACACCTTTCCAGGAATTATCTTGTTCTCCTGCCAATGTGGTGGGATTTAGAGCAGTCGTCTTTTTCTTCAGCACGTTCCACATTGGCTCTGATACTGCAGGCTAGACTATTTTGTAGCTGGGAACCCCAAAATTATTCGATCTGTGTCCGGATCTTCTTTATCCGTGCCCCCATGACATCACTTCCTGAGCTTTGCTCTCTGACCTTGGTCAGTCATTTCGCAGAGATAGAGTCCCTTCATCATCAACAATTTTAGACCCCCCCGTAGCAATTCAGACTTTTCATGGTGATCTTCTTTTGGTCAAAATACCCATCCACATCAGTATCCACACATGTGAATACCGTCATACTAGGTAGGCACGATGATTTAATCCATACATTGGTTAATAACAAGACTGGAAGGGTTGTCATGGGGACACTGCAATGGAACAGGTACTAAGATAAATACGCCATTAAGATGACATCGCTGCGTTTTATCGCTTGACATTTTGGACCTACATGACATTTTCTGCCAGCAGTTGGTGAGCCGACTATTACCGTGAAACGCTCTTTAAGCGATAGTCCGCCGTGTTCCACCTCGAACCTTCCTCCCTCCTACACCTTCATCATCCTGACAGTTGTGCTGGTGGCAGAAATGGAGCATTTGATTTCCCGCTAATTAAACTCCACGTGGCGGCGGTGCAGACGATGGCCCCGGGCGCTCCAGTTCTCTCCCCTATTTGTAATGAAGCTCATTTGTATTAGCGCTAATGTCCTCTCTCCGCTGACGCCTCGTTATTATTATTATGCCGCTCTTGTCGGCTTCCTGCGGATTGTAATTAAGACTCTGCAGCGAGCAGTAAACACGGGTCAGGCGGCAGCGCCGAGCATTATCCGTGATTTATCCGCATCGCTGCCAGGTCACATAAAGCAGAGCAGAATAAATCGGAGTGAGCGGCAGCGTGAAAACGCACACATTAACTCCGAACTGTCTGTGTTCTCCTGATGTGCCACCGTATTAGAGAGAATTGCCTTTCAGTGGCCGCGGAAAGCTGTGACATAGCCGATGTAACTGTGGCCATAGGGACATCAGCCGACGAATGGAACGGTCGCAGATCCTGGTGACTTCTTAGATACTTCATGATGGATCGTCCATCTATCGTATTCGCCATTTGTGATCTTGGAAGAAGTAAATATTTATGATGTGACTTCCTCTGTGTTTTTCAGAATCGGAGATTTTATGTGATGTCGCGGTCAATGCAGCCGACTCTATGAGCTGCCGCTGACAGCGGTGAGTGGATTTTATTACTGTTCTTGAAGGGGCCAATAACCATTCTGTATTATTATATGAGGAGCCCCTTGTTTCGCAGGTTAGAACGCCATCCTAAGGGTGGCCATAGGCTTATGGCAGGAGAGAATGACTGTATAATGTGTAGTGGACTGTGCAGACTAATCTCCGACTGCAGATGTCAAGATGGCTCTTCACTATCAAGACAGATTGTCTGAGATTATAAAAACATGGCTTTTGTTTCAAAAATAGCGCCACCCTTGATTAAAGGTTGTGTCTCGTATTGCAACTGAGCCCTGTAAAGTGGATGGAGCTGAGCAGCAGTGCCATGGACAACCTACACATATGGGTGGTGCTGTGTCTGAAAGCAAGCAGCCTTGTTTTTTTTCTAATCCCAATAAATCGCCCACACCCTCGTGGAATGGCTGATTTACCGAGACACTATAAATGTTATTCATCTGTCCGTCAGATGGCCATACCGTGCCGAAAATGGCTGATAACATAGAGGAAAAGCAGCAACTAGATAGTCATGCATGCTTATTTATCATGTATTGTCCCCTTTTTTCCCTTTCCCCCCTCGCCCTCCAGCTGTTAGCAATGTGGCTGATAATGGGCAGTAGATTTATGGGTTTCCGGAGATGGATCCTTTCCTGCTTTAGTTTAAGAGCAATTGTCGGTACAGGGATGTCAGTTCACCGACATATGACATCATTAAGGTACAGTAAATGACACCAATAAAACTTAACATTTACTAATTCAAATATTAAAACAATACAACATACACGACCTATAAAAACACATATGGCTGCTAATAAAGATACAGAGTGCACAAAAACCCTATAGGGCCAACTATCTGTACCCTACCTTGCAGCGGAGGTTGGCACCCTATAGAACCTGAGCAATGGCGCCCCCGCTCAACGTAGACTAGCCCAATCTGACCCTAATAAGTCCTATCGTGTGGAAAATAGGGTACCACTCAGCAGACCATACAGACAGACAAGACAAACAAAATAACACTAGGACTAAGAGGAAAAAAAAAAAAAAGATAATATTGCACGTATATTAACCCCTTCATGACCAGGGGATTTTTCGTTTTTCCGTGTTCGTTTTTCGCTCCCCTCCTTCCCAGAGCCATAACTTTTTTATTTTTCCGTCAATTTGGCCACGTGAGGGCTTATTTTTTGCGGGACGAGTTGTACTTTTGAACGACATCATTGGTTTTAGCATGTCGTGTACTAGAAAACGGGAAAAAAATTCCAAGTGCGGTGAAATTGCAAAAAAAGTGCAATCCCACATTGGTTTTTTGTTTGGCTTTTTTGCTAGGTTCACTAAATGCTAAAAATGACCTGCCACTATGATTCTCCAGGTCATTACGAGTTCATAGACACCAAACATGACTAGGTTATTTTTTATCTAAGTGGTGAAAAAAAATTCCAAACTTTGCTAAAAAAAAAAAAAAAAAAAATTGCGCCATTTTCCGATACTCGTAGCGTCTCCATTTTTCGTGATCTGGGGTCGGTTGAGGGCTTATTTTTTGCGTGCCGAGATGACGTTTTTAATGATAGCATTTCGGTGCAGATACGTTCTTTTGATCGCCCGTTATTGCATTTTAATGCAATGTCGCGGCGACCAAAAAAACGTAATTCTGGCGTTTCGAGTTTTTTTCCCGCTACGCTGTTTAGCGATCAGGTTAATACTTTTTTTAATTTGATAGATCGGGCAATTCTGAGCGCGGCGATACCAAATATGCGTAGATTTGATATTTTTTTTATTGATTTATTTTGATTGGGGCGAAAGGGGGGTGATTTAAACTTTTATGTTTTTTTTATTTTTTTCACATTTTTTTAAACTTTTTTTTTTAACTTTTGCCATGCTTCAATAGCCTCCATGGGAGGCTAGAAGCAGGGACAGCACGATCGGCTCTGCTACATAGCAGCGATCTGCTGATCGCTGCTATGTAGCAGAATTGCACGTGTGCTGTGAGCGCCGACCACAGGGTGGCGCTCACAGCGACGGGCAATCAGTAACCATAGAGGTCTCAAGGACCTCTATGGCTACAATGGAGACGCATCGCCGACCCCCGGACATGTGACGGGGGTCGGCGATGACGTCATTTCCGGCCGCCCGGCCGGAAGCGGTAGTTAAATGCCGCTGTCTGCGTTTGACAGCGGCATTTAACTAGTTAATAGGTGCGGGCAGATCGCGATTCTGCCCGCGCCTATTACGGGCACATGTCAGCTGTTCAAAACAGCTGACATGTCCCGGCTTTGGTGCGGGCTCACCGCGGAGCCCTGCATCAAAGCAGGGGAGCCGGCATCGGACGGTATAGTACGTCCGATGCCGGTAAGGGGTTAAAGATACATCTATTGTGCAATTCAAAGGCTGTGCAACAAGTGTATAGTTGAACACTCGTTTATTATATTGCACATATAAGGCCTTACACCAGAAAAAAACTAAACTGTACCTACAGATACGCCCTACCTGCCTGCGGGGGTTGGCACCCTAATATCCTGCGCATATGGCGCCCCCGCTCCCGTCGACTGTCCCTATTAAACCCTAAAATAGAAAAAATAGAAAGGGGGAACAGACCAAAAATTTGTCTATAATGAAAAAATTGCCAAGGCAGGTGAGGCCCATAAGGCACAGACAAAAGTGCAAAAATAGTGCATAAAAAAGGGCAAAAAACTTCCCTGCTGGGGTGCCAGGAGCAGGTGAGTATCGCGCAGCGCTCCCCCTCCCCGTTATACTTACCTGCTCCTGGCACTGTGCAGTCCCTGCTTCCCCGGCGCTGCAGCTTCTTTCTGTAGTGAGCGGTCACCGTTGCCTCTCATTACAGTATCAGTACAGGAGGAAGCTGCCGGCGCCGGGAAGCCAGGGACCTGCAGGGACCGCCCAGGAGCAGGAAAGTATAATTAGACAACCCCCGCTCCCCCTCACCTGCCGACCCCTGGGTATGACTCGAGTATAAGCCGAGAGGGGGACTTTCAGCCAAAAAAAAGTGGGCTGAAAATCTCGGCTTATACTCGAGTATATACGGTATTTGTGCACATGGGGTAAGTGACATAGCTTATCAAAAGAACTATAATACATTTCTAATTGGAGGTATTTGCAAATATTATTATTACATCTACTTAATAATGGGATAGGATTTTGGAAATGGGAATACCCCCTATAATTATAGAGAACTGTGTATAATAATCTACTGTTAGGTGATAAACGTCCACTTGATTTCTACCTTCTTACCCCTTAGACCCCAGTCCAGAGCCTCTCACCTAGCCAAATTAGTGCTCATGATTCGGACTGACGAGGGCCAACAGCCCCAAACACCGTGTCTGCGAATTGAGATACTGATTTGTCTTTTATCCTAAGTCATATTGCACGACTCGTTAAAGAGTTGATTGTGACTTGTAGGATTGCTACTTCCAACAGGTGGCGCTATAGAGTTTAAGTCCTCCTTTTCTCTGAAGAGGCAATTTGCATACCTTATTATGGTGATTAACATGACTTGGTGTTTTAAGGCTCCCATTAATGAAGGGGCAGAGCTCTACAGTGCCACCCACAGTTTATTAGGTTGTAAGTGGTACTGCGTCCTGAATTGTTACACTCCAGTACATGGCACGGAGACATTATTATTATTATTATTATTATTTATTGTTATAGCGCCATTTATTCCATGGCGCTTTACATGTGAGGAGGGGTATACATAATGAAAACAAGTACAATAATCTTAAACAATACAAGTCATAACTGGTACAGGAGGAATGAGGACCCTGGCCACGAAGGCTCACAATCTACAAGGGATGGGTGAGAATACAGTAGGTTAGGGTAGAGATGGTCATGCAGCGGTTTGGTCGATCGGTGGTAGCTGCAGGTTGTAGGCTTGTCTGAAGAGGTGGGTCTTCAGGTTCTTTTTGAAGGTTTCGATGGTAGGCGAGAGTCTGATGTGTTGTGGTGAAGGGTTCCAGAGTAGGGGTGATACGCAAGAGAAATCTTGTATACGATTGTGGGAAGAGGAGATAAGAGGGGAGTAGAGTAGGAGATCTTGTGAGGATCGGAGGTTGCGTGTAGGAAAGTACCGGGAGACGAGGTCACAGATGTATGGAGGAGACAGGTTGTGGATGGCTTTGTACGTCATGGTTGGGGTTTTGTAGTGGAGTCTCTGGGCAATGGGGAGCCAGTGAAGGGATTGACAGAGGGGAGAGGCCGGGGAATAGCAGGGGGACAGGTGGATTAGTCGGGCAGCAGAGTTTAGAATAGATTGGAGGGGTGTGAGAGTGTTAGAGGGGAGGCCACAGAGCAGGAGGTTACAGTAGTCAAGGCGAGAGATGATGAGGGCATGAACTAGGGTTTTTGCAGATTCATGGTTGAGGAATGAACGGATTCGTGAAATATTTTTGAGTTGAAGTCGGCAGGAAGTGGAAAGGGCTTGGATATGTGGTTTGAAGGAGAGATCAGCGTCAAGGATTACCCCGAGGCAGCGAGCGTGTGGGACTGGGGAGAGTGGGCAGCCATTTACTGTAATGGATAGGTTCGTTAGGGGGGGTCGCGTGAGATGGGGGAAAGATGATGAATTCTGTTTTGTCCATGTTAAGTTTCAGAAATCTAGCGGAGAAGAAGGATGAAATAGTGGACAGACATTGAGGGATTCTGGTTAGAAGGGAGGTGATATCTGGTCCAGAGATGTAGATCTGTGTGTCGTCAGCATAGAGGTGATACTGAAAGCCATGAGATTCTATGAGCTGTCCCAGACCAAAGGTGTAAATGGAGAAGAGCAAGGGCCCAAGGACTGAACCTTGTGGGACTCCGACAGATAGAGGGCGAGGTGAGGAGGTGGTGTGTGAATGGGAGACGCTGAATGTCCGGTCTGTTAGGTATGATGAGATCCAGGATAGGGCCAAGTCTGCGATGCCAAGGGATGAGAGGGTTTGTAATAATAGGGAATGGTCCACTGTGTCAAAGGCAGCCGACAGGTGGAGGAGGAGGAGGACAGAGTAGTGTCGCTTGCTCTTGGCGGTTAAGAGGTCATTGGTGACTTTAGTTAGGGCAGTTTCGGTGGAATGGTGTGACCAGAAGCCAGATTGTAGGCGGTCAAAGAGGGAGCAAGAAGAGAGATGGGAGGACAGTTCAAGGTAGACGTGTTGTTCCAGTAGTTTGGAGGCATAGGGGAGAAGTGATATGGGGCGATAGCTAGATACAGAGGATGGGTCAAGAGAGGGCTTTTTGAGGATAGGTGTGATGGAGGCATGTTTAAAGCTTGAGGGGAAAACACCAGTTGTTAGTGATAGGTTTTAGAGATGAGTTAGGGTTGGGATGAAGATTGTGGTGAGGTTTGGGATGAGGTGGGATGGGAGTGGGTCAAGTGCACAGGTGGTGAGATGCGATCTTGAGAGTAGAGTGGAGAGTTGATCTTCTGTAATGGTGGAGAAGTTGGTTTTGGAGGTGGAGGGATGGGAAGTTGGGAGGAAGGGCTCTGGGGGTTGTTGACCAAAACTGTCTCTAATGCTATCAATCTTCTGCTTGAAAAATGAGGCAAAGTCTTCAGCGGAGATAAGTGGGGAGGGAGGAGGTGCTGGGGGAGAGAGGAGAGAGTTTAAGGTGTTGAATAACTGTTTAGGGTTGTGAGAGAGAGAGGATATGAGAGATGAGAAGTAGGTTTGTTTAGCTGTGGCGAGTGTGGTCTTGAAAGTAGTGAGGGACTGTTTGAATGCGATGAAGTGCTCGTTAGAGTGGGATCTTTTCCAGATGGGAGACATGGGGTGCATGTTGTGATCACACTTGTGTAGAAGCTGAGAAGTATTAGTATAAGTGACAGATGTACGCTGTTACCGTCTGTGCAGTGCTGCGTTATCCGCCATCATTTACACCGCCATCGGATTATCCCGCCAGGGTCACGGATTCACAGCATAGGTTAATGGCTGCAGGAAATCTCTCCCATCCCCCCCGCTCCTTCTCCTCGACTGGGCACTTGAGCAGAAATGAGGGGATTATCCGAGTCTGTGTCATCTGAGCTGCCAAATACGTGGTTTAGGTTGTATGAGGGCTGTTATACAATTGTATTAGGCCCCACACCCACCGTCATCCTACCCACAGGTTGTACTGGTGGGTGACCTGATGAATGTAAATTAAAGGGAAACTTGAGGTAAAAATAAAACCTGGTCTCTCGCCCATCTACGTGCCTCCATTACCTGTGCTGCAGTTTGTCGGCTTATCCTTGACACTGATTTTCCCACAAACCAGGAAATGGTTGTCAAGCCCCGCCCCTTTGTCACTTTCCGTTTCTTGCGTATGCGCACCTAGTCATGTGATACCGAAGGATGGAAAACCTTTATAAAGGTAGCTCTGAAGATGGTACTTTGGGGGAAATGAGGGGTCTTATCAGTGTTGTGGGGGTTAAGCGCGGTTGACGTTCTTAGTCATTTCCGTGAACATTTGCGCATTTTCCGTTTTGGTTTTCGCAGTTTTTCTCTGGATTTCTTCTTTGAGAATCCTCATGAAAGAAAGAAAAAAAAAAAGGAAATTGTCTCTGCATCATCTAAGGAAGCGAGCTGCAACAAAGCATCTTGTGTTTTGCCGGAGCCGCAGTGAGGGCCGCCGCCGGGGGATCAGCTTTCCGCTCTTTGATAGAGATGGAGGCCACAAGTTATTGGTAATTCAGGAACGCTGGGCTCTCGCTCGCTCGCTCTGCCCGGGGTTGGTTTTCATTACGAGACGTTTCAAGGGCGGCGGGAGAGCGAGGGGGGTGCACGTTCCTTGTAATAAAACCTCATAATCAATGTTATGTCATGTAGTTAATGTCAGCCGATGCCGGGAGGAAGGGGGGCACGGAATTAACTCAAGTGCTTCTTAAAGATCCTTCGGTTTTATTTTTCTTTCTGGGGACTGGATCCGGCTGGAATTTTGCTGTTAAAGGGAAGGTACCACTACAAGGACACTGCGCCACCAGGCATATCCCGCTGGTCTGAGCAACTCCTATATTTGGCCTACATCCATTTTGCAGGCCATTCATCTGCTAATGGCATCGCGCTCCATAGTAAACCCTTACAACAAATATGGCTTCCACTACTGCTCTCCGATTTCTGAATGACCACCTCTTGTATTCAGGGTTCTGGGAAAGCCGGATGAATCCCCTCTTCTGGATGTGATGCAGGGAGCACACTGAGAGTCCAGGCTGGGGGTCATTAAGCACTGCTGGCACCAGGCTGGGTGTAAATTTCACACATTACGGCAATTAGAATAACATAAGAAGGCCTAATGATGCATTATTAATAGGGCATAAGCAGCAAGTAAACCACGACCTTGCGCTCACAATCCCCCACAACCCGGCCATTACCATTGAGGAATTACAAGGCTGCAAAGATTTCTTCCTCAACGCCCTTTAATTCCGTGGCCTTGGCAGGCGATAGTGTCCTGTACTAAAGGGGAATTCCAGGCTAAAAAAAAGGATTAGCTTTAAACTCCCAGAGGGGGTTAAAGAGAAATGCCTTGATGTTAAAGGGGGCATTAACTTATTCTCCCCAGTGTCCGATGTAGTCCCATAGGACATCAATGGCTGAAGAGGGTAATCTCTACCATCCACTAATGGCTAACCCAGTATGAAGGGTTAATCTGTCTTGATCCCAGTGTGCATAAGCAGTAGTGGCAGGACTAGCCTTCACATTTGATGACCACCCTGGACGTTGTATTATGGGAGGAGGGGATGCGGCTGTGATACTGCTGAGTTACGGCTTTGATCTATTAGTCCCTCTGACACGGCTAATAGTACAATTGTATCGCCAGGACTCGGGTAAGACGAGACCTGCAAGGATTGGAGTGTGCTTATGCACTGCTTTTACCACCATTATTCCTTGTGTTCTCGCTATATTAATGTACTTCATTGTTCCAGGTGTCTCCATCTCTCCAGATCCTGCATTGTTCTCTCGGATTTACCATGGGTGACCTACAGGGAGGAGTGTGCCAATACTATATTATGTTAGTCACTAGATGGTGGCCCGATTCTAACGCATCGGGTATTCTAGAATATGCATGTCCACGTAGTATATTGCCCAGCCACGTAGTATATTGCCAAGCCACGTAGTATATTGCCCAGCCACGTAGCATATTGCCCAGCCACGTAGCATATTGCCCAGCCACGTAGCATATTGCCCAGCCACGTAGCATATTGCCCAGCCACGTAGCATATTGCCCAGCCACATAGCATATTGCCCAGCCACGTAGTATACAGCACAGAGCCACGTAGTATACAGCACAGACACGTAGTATATTGCCCAGACATGTATGTAACAGGTTAAAAAAGACTTAAAATAAAAAATAAACATATACTCACTTTCCGAGGGGCCCCTTGTAGTCCTGGCGCCTGTGGGCGGTGCACGCGGCAGCTTCCGGTCCCAGGGTTGGTATGAGTGCAGGACCTGTGATGACGTCGCGGTCACATGACCGTGACGTTATGGAAGGTCCTTCTCGCATAGCATCCTTGGCACCGGAGCCTGCCACTTGCACTGCCGAGGACACCGCGCACGTCGGAGGGTGAGAATAACGTTTTTTTTTTACTATTATTATTTGTAACATTAGATCTTTTTACTATCGATGCAGCATACGCATCATCAATAGTAAAAAGTTGGTCACACAGGGTTAATGGAGTGCGTTACACTGCGGCATAACTCGGTCCATTAACGCTGCCATTAACCCTGTGTGAGGGCTGACTGGAGGGGAGTATGGAGCAGGCACTGACTGCGGGGAGGAAAGAGCGGCCATGTTGCCGCCGGACTATGCCCGTCGCTGATTGGTCGTGGGCGTTTTGCCACGACCAATCAGCGACTTGGATTTCCATGAGAGACAGAGGCCACGACCAATGAATATCCGTGACAGAAAGAAAGAAAGACAGACAGACGGAAGTGACCCTAAGACAATTATATAGTAGACTAGATGGTGGCCCGATTCTAACGCATCGGATATTCTAGAATATGCATGTCCACGTAGTATATTGCACAGCCCACGTAGTATATTGCCCAGCCACGTAGTATATTGCCCAGCCGCGTAGTATATTGCCCATCCGCGTAGTATATTGCCCAGCCCGCGTAGTATAGTGCCCAGCCCGCGTAGTATAGTGCCCAGCCCGCGTAGTATATTGCCCAGCCCGCGTAGTATATAGCAATGTGGGCATCATATCCCTGTTAAAAAAAAAAAAAAAAAGAATTAAAATAAAAAAATAGTTATACTCACCTTCCGTTGGCCCCTGGATCCAGGAAGCGTTTACCGACGCTCCTCGCGCGCTCTGGTCTCAAGAGTGCATTGCGGTCTCGCGAGATGATGATGTAGCGGTCTCGTGAGACCGCTACGTCATCATTTCGCGAGAACGCAATGCATGGACTGGTCACCGGAGCGTCATGAGGAGCAGGAAAGGCGCCGGAAGGTGAGTATATGATGATTTTTTATTTTTTTTATTATTTTTAACACTAGATCTTTTTACTATTGATGCTGCATAGGCAGCATCAATAGTAAAAAAGTTGGTCACACAGGGTTAATAGCAGCGTTAATGGAGTGCGTTACACCGCGGCATAACGCGGTCCATTAGCGCTGCCATTAACCCTGTGTGAGCGCTGACTGGAGGGGAGTATGGAGCGGGCACTGACTGCGGGGAGGAAGGAGCGGCCATGTTGCTGCCGGACTGCACCCGTCGCTGACTGGTCGTGGCAATGGTCGTGGGCGATTTGCCACGACCAATCAGCGACTTGGATTTCCATGACAGACAGAGGCCGCAACCAATGAATATCTGTGACAGACAGACGGACGGACGGAAGTGACCCTTAAGGTACCGTCATACATAGCGACGCTGCAGCGATACCGACAACGATCCGGATCGCTGCAGCGTCGCTGTTTGGTCGCTGGAGAGCTGTCACACAGACAGCTCTCCAGCGACCAACGATCCCGAGGTCCCCGGTAACCAGGGTAAACATCGGGTTACTAAGCGCAGGGCCGCTCTTAGTAACCCGATGTTTACCCTGGTTACCATCCTAAAAAGTAAAAAAACAAACGCTACATACTTACCTTCCGCTGTCTGTCCTCGGCGCTCTGCTTCTCTGGTCTGGCTGTGAGCGCCGGGCAGCCAGAAAGCAGAGCGGTGACGTCACCGCTCTGCTTTCCGGCTGACCGACGCTCACAGCCAGAGCAGGAGGAGTGCAGAGCACAGCGCCGGGGGACAGACAGCGGTAGGTAAGTATGTAGTGTTTGTTTTTTTACTTTTAGGATGGTAACCAGGGTAGACATCGGGTTACTAAGCGCGGCCCTGCGCTTAGTTACCCGATGTTTACCCTGGTTACCAGCGAAGACATCGCTGAATCGGTGTCACACACGCCGATTCAGCGATGTCTACGGGGAGTCCAGCGACCAAATAAAGTTCTGGACTTTCTTCCCCGACCAGTGATCTCCCAGCAGGGGCCTGATCGCTGCTGCCTGTCACACTGGACGATATCGCTAGCGAGGACGCTGCAACGTCACGGATCGCTAGCGATATCGTCTAGTGTGACAGTACCTTTAGACAATCATGTAGTAGATTATTCAGTTCCCCTTGTATTGAGGTACTCCGCTGCTGACGTGTGTCTCTGTCACTCTAGATCTTGCCCTGTCCTCCCGGCTCTATAGTGAATGACCTGCAGGGAGAGGACTGTACCTATGTGCAGTTGTGTTCCTGGCATTATTCCCAATTTATTTATTTATTTTTTTTCTTCATTCCCGATATTCTCCCTGCAATTATGTAGTCCGCTACTCCGTGTTTCCCAGCCTATGCTATGTTGTCATTATTCACTATGTTTCCCTTGTATAGAGGATCTCCGCTGCTGACTTGTCTCCGTCACTCTAGATCCTGCACTGTCCTCCCAGCTCTATAGTGAATGACCTGCAGGGAGAGGAGTGTGCCTATGTGCAGTTATGTTTCCAGCATTAACCATATTCTCCCTGTATTTATGAAGTCTACTACTCCATGTTTCCCAGTCTCTCCTTATCCTGCACTGTTCTCTTGGGCCTATAGTGAATGACCTGCAGGGAGAGGAGTGTGCCTATGCTATGTTGTCATTATTCACTATGTTTCACTTGTATAGAGGAACTCCGCTGCTGACTTGTGTCTACGTCTCTCTAGATCAGAGGTGGGGAACCTCAGGCCCCAGGGCCATTTACGGCCCTCGATGACATTTTATCAGGCCCCTCGGGCAGATTCTCAGGGACCACATTCTTGGGTAGGGAGGTGTATTTTGATTACAACCAGCTCATTAATTTCTTCTTGCTCTGTTAGCACACATACACAGTGTTCTCTACTGAACACTGAATGGCATGCAATGAAAGATTACGTCCTGACACCAGTGCCAGAGTCAGGATGTACTTTGTGGGCGGAGTTTGTACGGCCCCCAAGGATGGCATAAATATCCAAATGGCCCTTGGCAGAAAGAAGATTCCCCACCCCTGCTCTAGATCCTGCACTGTCCTCTCGGATCTCTAGTGGATGACCTGCAGAGCGAGGAGTGTGCCTATGCTATGTTGTGGTCATTATTCGCTGTGTTTCTCCCTTGTATAGAGGATCTCTGCTGCTGACTTGTGTCTCCGTCTCTCTAGATCCTACACTGTCCTCTCGGATCGCTAGTGGATGACCTGCAGAGCGAGGAGTGTGCCTATGCTATGTTGTGGTCATTATTCGCTATGTTTCTCCCTTGTATAGAGGATCTCCGCTGCTGACTTGTGTCTCCGTCTCTCTAGATCCTGCACTGTCCTCTCGGATCTCTAGTGGATGACCTGCAGGGAGAGGAGTGTGCCTATGCTATGTTGTGGTCATTATTCGCTATGTTTCTCCCTTGTATAGAGGATCTCTGCTGCTGACTTGTGTCTCCGTCTCTCTAGATCCTGCACTGTTCTCTTGGGCCTATAGTGAATGACCTGCAGGGCGAGGAGTGTGCCTATGCTATGTTGTGGTCATTATTCGCTATGTTTCTCCCTTGTATAGAGGATCTCTGCTGCTGACTTGTGTCTCCGTCTCTCTAGATCCTGCACTGTCCTCTCGGATCTCTAGTGGATGACCTGCAGGGCGAGGAGTGTGCCTATGTGCAGTTGTGTTCCCCGCATTATTCCCGGTCTTCTCTCTGCCACTCTTGATGTCTTCCTCTGCTGTCTCCTGTATCTTATCCTATAATCTCATCCTTTCGTGATTCCTCCGAGTCTTGTTCTCTCAGCGCAAAGTTTCAATTGTGCAAAGTTTTTTTTTTTTTTTTGTTTTGTTTTTTATAATCTGCTTTTATTTTCCCCTTGAATATTTGTCCTCTCTGTCTCAATCCCTGAGGTCTGTAATCAGAGAGAAAATGATAAGTAGTGAAGGTAGAAAGAAAACCTGAAAACATCCTTGTTACATTTTCTGCTGTAAATGTATCAAATAATCCCTTATCCATGGCCGTCTGCTAGGCTTTTTTCTTGCTGCACCAGCTCTCTGGAATGCTCTACCCAGGACCTGCTCAATGATATATATGTGTGTTCGCTGGAAAGCCAGCATTGGAAGCCTACAGTGCTAACCACTGAGCCACTGTGCTGCTGTCATTACAATTAGATGCAAAAAGGAAGGTGGTTTCCATCCAGAAAAACAGTAGGAAAAATGACAATATAATTCCTTCTTTTCCACTTCTTAATGGGATAGTCATGTCTGAGGAATGTGCGGGAAGTGACTGCGGCCTCAGCTGGTTTCCCTATGAATGGTCTGCCGGTGCTCATTACCAAAGCACAATATATGGAGAATATACATGTGACATCGTTGTCCATTAAATAAACATGGAGTCCATTAGGCACGGTGTGATCGATGATGGTGCGTCTGCATTGTCCTGGGCGTAGGATCGGTGCAGGGTGACTGACAGATGCCAGTAAGTGGCTCATCCCTGCAGTCAGCGAGCATCGCTGATCAATACTTGTGGGGTCACAGAGGATGAGCAGTCTTAGTGACCACAGTTCTCCATATCACATAGTGTAATCAGACAGTGGTCCTGTTCTCTACAGAACCAGAGCAGAACCTTTTGGATAACACTGGGACTTTTTTCAGACTTTTTTTATATTATGCAAATTGTGCAGCATGCTTGTGGAGCCCCTCATCTTAATAATTACAGCAGTCCTGGACTTAGTGTAGAAAGAGTTAGTCTGCCTCCTTTAACCCCTTTTTTTGAGATGGAGATCTCGGCCTCCTTGAGTAACCAAGGGTGGTCCAGTGGACTTGTATGCAGTCGGGTGTTCTTTCTCCATGGCTGCCTTTTTGCCCCCTCCCTCTTCTCTTCATTTCACAGCCACATTCCCACCATATCTCTGGCTCCTTCTTGGCAGAATCCGGCTCCATGGAACCTTGTCAAAAATGTTTATCGCTTGGCACAATCTATGAGTTCCCTGCCAAGTCCACATGGTGCCAAGATGATGGGCAAGAGCGATTCATTGCTTGGAGGCTCCTAATACAAAGTTTTGGAGTCTCTTGTTACATCCAAATATCACATCATATTAAAGAGAAGTAATACTGAGCAGCACGAAAGACATATTTATAACTGTTCTCATCCTGAGTCTCCTGATTCATGAGTAGAATGTCAGTGCAGTCACATCAAAACAAAGCACAGAGAAAATACTTTTCAGTATCTCATTTTTATATATATTTTACACAGTACCAATTACCTTATGCTGCATATATGGAAACTGCACAGTACCACTACTCCTGTCTCGTATACTGGGTGTAATTCTCAGTATCTGTATTATCCTGTATATATACACTGCACAGTACCACTACTCCTGTCTCGTATACTGGGTGTAATTCTCAGTATCTGTATTATCCTGTATATATACACTGCACAGTACCACTTCTCCTGTCCTGTATACTGGGTGTAATTCTCCGTATCTGTATTATCATGTGTATACACTGCACAGTACCACTTCTCCTGTCCTGTATACTGGGTGTAATTTTCAGTATCTGTATTATCCTGTATATACACTGCACAGTACCACTGCTCCTGTCCTGTATACTGGGTGTAATTCTCAGTATCTGTATTATCCTGTATATACACACTGCACAGTACCACTTCTCCTGTCCTGTATACTGGGCGTAATTCTCAGTATCTGTATTATCCTGTATATATACACTGCACAGTACCACTTCTCCTGTCCTGTATACTGGGTGTAATTCTCCGTATCTGTATTATCATGTGTATATATACACTGCACAGTACCACTTCTCCTGTCCTGTATACTGGGTGTAATTCTCCGTATCTGTATTATCCTGTATATATACACTGCACAGTACCACTTCTGTCCTGTATACTGGGTGTAATTCTCAGTATCTGTATTATCATGTGTATATATACACTGCACAGTACCACTTCTCCTGTCCTGTATACTGGGTGTAATTCTCAGTATCTGTATTATCATGTGTATATATACACTGCACAGTACCACTTCTCCTGTCCTGTATACTGGGTGTAATTCTCCGTATCTGTATTATCCTGTATATATACACTGCACAGTACCACTTCTGTCCTGTATACTGGGTGTAATTCTCAGTATCTGTATTATCCTGTATATACACACTGCACAGTACCACTTTTCCTGTCCTGTATACTGGGTGTAATTCCTCGTATCTGTATTATCCTGTATACACTGCACAGTGCCACTTCTCCTATCCTGTATACTGGGTGTAATTCTCAGTATCTGTATTATCCTGTATACACTGCACAGTGCCACTTCTCCTATCCTGTATACTGGGTGTAATTCTCCGTATCTGTATTATCCTGTATACACTGCACAGTGCCACTTCTCCTGTCCTGTATACTGGGTGTAATTCTCAGTATCTGTATTATCCTGTATATATACACTGCACAGTACCACTTCTGTCCTGTATACTGGGTGTAATTCTCAGTATCTGTATTATCCTGTATATACACACTGCACAGTACCACTTCTCCTGTCCTGTATACTGGGTGTAATTCTCAGTATCTGTATTATCCTGTGTATATTCACTGCACAGTATCACTTCTCCTGTCCTGTATACTGGGTGTAATTCTCAGTATCTGTATTATCCTGTATATACCCACTGTACAGTACCACTTCTCCTGTCCTGTATACTGGGTGTAATTCTCAGTATCTGTATTATCCTGTACATATACACTGCACAGTACCACTTCTCCTGTCCTGTATACTGGGTGTAATTCTCAGTATCTGTATTATCCTGTACATATACACTGCACAGTATCACTTCTCCTGTCCTGTATACTGGGTGTAATTCTCAGTATCTGTATTATCCTGTATATACCCACTGTACAGTACCACTTCTCCTGTCCCGTATACTGGGTGTAATTCTCAGTATCTGTATTATCCTGTACATATACACTGCACAGTACCACTTCTCCTGTCCTGTATACTGGGTGTAATTCTCAGTATCTGTATTATCCTGTATATATATACACTGCACAGTTCCACTTCTGTCCTTTATGCTGGGGGTAATTCTCAGTATTTGTATTGTCCTGTATAGTGGCTTGCAAAAGTATTCACTCCCCTTGGCATTTTTTGCGACCTCATAACCTGGAATTTCACTGTTTGTTTTTTTTTGTTTTTTTTAGGGTTTGCATCGGTTCATGTAAAGAACATGCCTGCAATTGTGAACAGTTTGTTTTCTTTTTATTGTGAAGTAAACAGTAACACATCGAACAAAAAACTTGAAAACTTCAGTGTGCATAACTATTCCGCCCCCTAAAGTCAGTACTTTGGAGAGCCTACTTTTTGCTGCAATTACAGCTGAAAGTTGCTTTGGATAAGTCTATCTGATCTTTCCACTGGGATTTTTTGCTCATTGCTCAATCCAAAACTGCTCCAGCTCCTTCTCGTTAGATGGTTTCCTCTGATGGACAGCAATCTTAACGTCTAACCATAGATTCCCAATTAGATTAAGGTCTGGGCTTTGACTAGTCCACTCCAAAATATGTACACGTTTCTCCTTAAACCACTCGAGTGTTGCTTTAGCAGTATACTTTGGGTCATTGTCTTGTTGGAAGGTGAACCTCCTTCCCAGTCTCAAATCACTGACAAACTGAAACAGGTTTTGCTCAAGGATATGCCTGTATTCCACACCATCCATCTTCCCCTCAACTCGGACCATTTTCCCTGTCCCTGCTGCCAAAAAATATCCCCACTGTATGATGCTGCCACCATCATGTTTCACTGTGGGGATGGTGTTCTTGGGGTGATGAGATGTGTTGGTTTGCTGCCAGACATAGCATTTACCTCGGTGACCGAAAAGTTCAATTTTGGCCTCATCTGACCACAGCACTTTCCTCCATACATTTGGGGAGTCTCCCACATGTCTTTTGGCAAACGCAAAACGAGCTGTACAATTTTTGTTAATAAAGGCTTTTTTTGCCCACTTCCATAAAGGCCACCTCTATGGAGTGTACGGCTTATTATGGTCGTATGGACAGATACTCCAGTCTGTGCTTGGGAACTCTGCAGCTCCTTCAGGGTTACCTTTGGTCACTGTGCTACCCCTCTGATTAATGCTCTCCTTGCTACCGCTGAGAGCTTTGGTGGGTGGCGCGCTCTTGGTAGGTTTGTTGTGGTACCATGGTCTTTCCATCTAATAATAATTAAATTGATGGTGCTAAATGGGATCATCAGAAATTGGGATTTTTTTTTATAACCCAACCCTAATTTGTATAAGGCTAGGTTCACATTGCGTTAGGGCAATCCGTTTAGCGCATACGCTATGTGGACCTAGCCTAACTTTGTCCCTGACTTGTTTGGAGATCTCCTTGGTCTTCATGGTGTTATTTGGTTAGTGGTGCCTCTTGCTTTTATGGTTGTGCAGTCCCTGTGGCCTTTCACAAAAGGTAAAGTGTATATACTACAGACCGTGTGAGACATGGCTTGCTGACAGGTGGACTTCCTTTCACTAAGTATGTAACTTATGAAGATAATCGCTTGCACCAGAAATTTTAGGGGCTTCATAGCAAAAGTGGTGAATAAATATGAGCATGCCAATTTTTAGTTATTTGATCCCATAAATTTAATTTAAGCTTTTATTTTTCTCACATCACTTCAGCAACTTAAGTTATTCAGTGCTGATGCATCACACACAAATAAGATCACAAAAATATTTAGACACAGGTTGTAATGTAATAAATTGGGTAAAAATCCAAGCGAGTGAGTGAATGATTTCGCACACCACAGTGTATGTGTGTATATATATATATATATATATATATATACACACACACACACTGTACCACTTCTCCTGTCCTGTATTCTGTATGTACGGTAATTATCAGTATCTGTGTTATTCTGCATGTACAGTGCCTTAAAAAAGTATTTATATCCTCTGAACTTTTCCACATTTTTTCATGCTACACCCACAAACTTAGTTATTTTATTGGGATTTTATGTGAAATACCAACACAAAGTAGCAGGTCTTTGTGAAGTGTAAAATTGTGACATGCATTTGTATTGAGCCCCATGTAGTCTGATACCCCTCAATAAAATCCTGAGTGACAAATTGTCCCCTGATGTGCCATAATTAATAAATTGAGTCCACCTGTGTGCAATTACTTCTCAGTAGAGCTACATCTGTTCTGTGAAGGCCTCAGAGGTTTGAGAACATTAGGGATCAAACAGCATCATAAAAAAACAAGGGAACACACCAGACTGCTCAGGGATAAAGTTGTGGAGAAAAGTAAAGCAGTGGTAGGTTAAAAAATAGGTTCAGAGCTTGGGCTGTCATAGAGCACTGCTCAATCCATCATCCAAAAATAGGAGTATAGCACAATTGCAAATCTATTAAGACATGGCTGTCCACCTAAACGAACATCCCAAGCAAGTAGAGCATTAATTATAGAAGCAGTCAAGAGGCCCATAGTCACTCTGAAGGACCTGCAGAGAACCACAGCTCAGGTGGGAGAATCTGTCCACAGAACAACTGTTAATCATATTCTCCCCAAATCTGGCCTTTATGTAAGAGTGGCAAGAAGAAAGACATTTTTTAAAGCAAGCCATAAGAAGTCCTGTTTACAGCGAGCATGTGGAAGAAGATTCTCGGGTCAGATGAGACCAAAGTAGAACTTTTTGGGCTCAATGCAAAACGCTATGTGTGGCAAACGAACACTGCACATCGCCCTCAAAACACCATCCCCACCGTCAAACGTGGTGGTGGCAGCTGCATGCTGTGGTAATACTTTTCTTCAGCAGGGACCTAGAAGTTGGTCAGAGTTGATGAGAAGAAGGATGGAGCTAAATATAGAGCAATCCTGGAGGAAAACCTGAGGCTGCAAAATACTTGAGACCGTAGATTCACCTTCCAGGAGGACAACGACCCTAAACATCTTGCTGGAGCTACAATGGATGGTTTAGATAAAATCATATTCATGGCCCAGTCACAGTCCAGACGGAAATCCCATTGAGAACCTGTGACAAGACTTTTAAATTGCTAATCACAGACTCCTCCATCCGTCTTGAGCAAGAGAAAGTGTGCAATGAAGAATGGGCAAATATTTCAGCTTCACGATGTGCAAAGCTGGTAGAGACATCCCCAAAAGACTTCCATCAGTGATTGCCGTAAAAGGTGGTCCTACAGACGAATGACTCAGGAGTGGCTGAATGCAAATGCACATCACAATATTCAGCTTGATATTTTTTATTAATATTTTGATAACCGTGTATCATTTCCTTTACACTTCACAAATACTTGTACTTTGTGTTGGTATATCACTAAAAATCCTAATAAAATACATTTACCTTTTGTGGGTGTAACGTAAAAGAAAAAGGAAAGGTTCACGGGGCATGAATTCTTTTTCAAGGCAGTGTGTATACCCTGTATCTCCTCTAATTCTATAGTTATCAGTTTTACCCTTTATCCACATGACCTCAGGTTCTCATCACTCTTTTTGGTGGAGCGTGTTAGATGCAAAGTGCTGAAGGCACTCTACCTGCAGACATACTGTGGACGTTTCATCCCCTGCTTCCACGATCTCCAAGCATTGTTTCTGTAGAAGTGTCAGTCTTCACTGCACTTCTTGCATTCTGTTCATTAATGGTAAAACCCAGACTGTGTATGGGGCAGTTCTGGGTCATTGTTACTGCACAGTAGAGGGGTGTAAGCTCAGGGGACTCTTCTACCTCCCTTTCTAGGTCCACAGCCCTGCCTCCATTGTGTTGTAATACCAGGACGCCGGTATGTGAGGAATGCACAAGCCTCAAGTAATATGGTATTAAACATTTGTGTGGGATATCCTTGGAGCAGTAATCATTGTGCTGAGGGAACGGGTGCGGTGCAGGAGCTGTCAGCTCCAATACCCACTAATTACAGCTCTGCAGCGGGCGCACCGCTGAGGCGACTTGGCAGCGGAGAGAGTACAGGTGTTACTGCCTCTCTATCGACGTATTTACCGGCTGACACCTGTGTGTTAATAATGGGGCTGCATGTGGACAACACTTAGGACTTTGATGCAAATTACGACCTGAGGTGGGGCAGAGCTCGAGACCCCCCAAACACCTTGTTGGCATCCAATACTGAGGAAGAAAAAGTGAAAAACGGGTAACCTGTCATCTTCAAGTGATCACAGCGGAGAACGTAAGTGAAAAGCGTGAAACCTGTAGTGAATAAAAATTTTTGTCCTGTTATCAGCTTTGTGAAGTATTAACCACCTCTAGCTACTGCCTGTTACCCACTATTTAAAGCCGACTGTAGGATGGATGAGTAATATCTATTCCTCCCTTTATGAGCGATTTCACACTGAGGCTGACTGTAGCCTTTCCTGCCCTTTGCTTCTTAGTACTTTGTCAAGTATCTCCATCGCCATTTCCAACTGTTTGTGTGACTGATATTTGCTCTCCTAAACTGCTCCCACACCGTTATCAGTTATGGACTGTGAGGATTACTAGCCTGTCTTCTGTGGATCTATCATATCATACACATGATTGTTAGTGGAGAAACGCTATAGATTTATAGCTAGGATCCTCGGGGGTGGGTTCAGCTCATCCTCAAGGAAGGCGTTTCACAGGCAAGTGAGAATTTCTGATGTTGATAGCTAGAATCGTTGGAGGTGTGATCAGCTGATCTAAAGGGGAGCAGAGGATTTCTGATATTTATAGCTAGCATCTTCAAGGGTGGAATTAGCTGATCCTCAGTGGAGGAGCTTCAGAGGCGAGTGAGGATTTCTGATATTTATAGCTAGTATCTTCAAGGGTGGAATTAGCCGATCCTCAGTGGAGGAGCTTCAGAGGCGAGTGAGGATTTCTGATATTTATAGCTAGTATCTTCAAGGGTGGAATTAGCCGATCCTCAGTGGAGGAGCTTCAGAGGCGAGTGAGGATTTCTGATATTTATAGCTAGCATCTTCAAGGGTGGAATTAGCTGATCCTCAGTGGAGGAGCTTCAGAGGCGAGTGAGTATTTCTCATATTTATAGCTAGCATCTTCAAGGGTGGAATTAGCTGATCCTCAGTGGAGGAGTTTCAGAGGCGAGTGAGGATTTCTGATATTTATAGCTAGCATCTTCAAGGGTGGAATTAGCCGATCCTCAGTGGAGGAGCTTCAGAGGCGAGTGAGGATTTCTGATATTTATAGCTAGTATCTTCAAGGGTGGAATTAGCCGATCCTCAGTGGAGGAGCTTCAGAGGCGAGTGAGGATTTCTGATATTTATAGCTAGCATCTTCAAGGGTGGAATTAGCTGATCCTCAGTGGAGGAGCTTCAGAGGCGAGTGAGGATTTCTGATATTTATAGCTAGTATCTTCAAGGGTGGAATTAGCTGATCCTCAGTGGAGGAGCTTCAGAGGCGAGTGAGGATTTCTGATATTTATAGCTAGTATCTTCAAGGGTGGAATTAGCCGATCCTCAGTGGAGGAGTTTCAGAGGCGAGTGAGGATTTCTGATATTTATAGCTAGCATCTTCAAGGGTGGAATTAGCTGATCCTCAGTGGAGGAGCTTCAGAGGCGAGTGAGGATTTCTGATATTTATAGCTAGTATCTTCAAGGGTGGAATTAGCTGATCCTCAGTGGAGGAGCTTCAGAGGCGAGTGAGGATTTCTGATATTTATAGCTAGTATCTTTAAGGGTGGAATTAGCTGATCCTCAGTGGAGGAGCTTCAGAGGCGAGTGAGGATTTCTGATATTTATAGCTAGTATCTTCAAGGGTGGAATTAGCTGATCCTCAGTGGAGGAGCTTCAGAGGCGAGTGAGGATTTCTGATATTTATAGCTAGTATCTTCAAGGGTGGAATTAGCTGATCCTCAGTGGAGGAGCTTCAGAGGCGAGTGAGGATTTCTGATATTTATAGCTAGTATCTTCAAGGGTGGAATTAGCCGATCCTCAGTGGAGGAGCTTCAGAGGCGAGTGAGGATTTCTGATATTTATAGCTAGCATCTTCAAGGGTGGAATTAGCCGATCCTCAGTGGAGGAGCTTCAGAGGCGAGTGAGGATTTCTGATATTTATAGCTAGCATCTTCAAGGGTGGAATTAGCCGATCCTCAGTGGAGGAGCTTCAGAGGCGAGTGAGGATTTCTGATATTTATAGCTAGCATCTTCAAGGGTGGAATTAGCCGATCCTCAGTGGAGGAGCTTCTAGAGGCGAGTGAGGATTTCTGATATTTATAGCTAGCATCTTCAAGGGTGGAATTAGCTGATCCTCAGTGGAGGAGCTTCAGAGGCGAGTGAGGATTTCTGATATTTATAGCTAGCATCTTCAAGGGTGGAATTAGCCGATCCTCAGTGGAGGAGCTTCTAGAGGCGAGTGAGGATTTCTGATATTTATAGCTAGCATCTTCAAGGGTGGAATTAGCTGATCCTCAGTGGAGGAGCTTCAGAGGCGAGTGAGGATTTCTGATATTTATAGCTAGTATCTTCAAGGGTGGAATTAGCTGATCCTCAGTGGAGGAGCTTCAGAGGCGAGTGAGGATTTCTGATATTTATAGCTAGCATCTTCAAGGGTGGAATTAGCTGATCCTCAGTGGAGGAGCTTCAGAGGCGAGTGAGGATTTCTGATATTTATAGCTAGTATCTTCAAGGGTGGAATTAGCCGATCCTCAGTGGAGGAGCTTCAGAGGTGAGTGAGGATTTCTGATATTTATAGCTAGCATCTTCAAGGGTGGAATTAGCTGATCCTCAGTGGAGGAGCTTCAGAGGCGAGTGAGGATTTCTGATATTTATAGCTAGTATCTTCAAGGGTGGAATTAGCTGATCCTCAGTGGAGGAGCTTCAGAGGCGAGTGAGGATTTCTGATATTTATAGCTAGCATCTTCAAGGGTGGAATTAGCTGATCCTCAGTGGAGGAGCTTCAGAGGCGAGTGAGGATTTCTGATATTTATAGCTAGTATCTTCAAGGGTGGAATTAACCGATCCTCAGGAGGAATTTCACAGGCGAGTGAGGATTTCTGATATTTATAGCTAGTATCTTCAAGGGTGGAATTAGCCGATCCTCGGGGGGAATTTCACAGGCGAGAGAGGATTTCTGATATTTATAGCTAGCATCTTCAAGGGTGGAATCGGCTGATCCTCAGGGGAGGAGTTTCAGAGGCGAGTGAGGATTTCTAATATTTATAGCTAGTATCTTCATGGATGGAATCGGCTGATCTTCAGGGGAGGCGTTTCAGAGGCGAGTGAGGATTTCTGATATTTATAGCTAGCATCTTCAAGGGTGGAATCGGCTGATCCTCAGGGGAGAAGTTTCAGAGGCGAGTGAGGATTTCTAATATTTATAGCTAGTATCTTCATGGATGGAATCGGCTGATCTTCAGGGGAGGAGTTTCAGAGGCGAGTGAGGATTTCTGATTTTTATGACTAGAATCCTCAGATTGGGATCATCTGATCTTCAGGATAGGAATTACACAGGCAGAGTGAGGCTTTCTGATATTCATAGCTAGGATCTTCGGGGGTGGAATCACCTGGTTTTCAGGGGAGGAGTTTCTCAGGCAGAGTGAGGATTTCCTTTGGAATGTTTATAGCTAGGATCCTCAGGGGTGGAGTCAGCTGTCCCTCTTGGGAGTAGTTTCTCAGGCAGTGTTAGAATTTATTTGTAATGTTTTCTTTCTCTTTGTACAGGAGTTACAGCCGGGCTTGTCACTGAGGATTAGAAGAATCGTACATGACAAGGTAATGCATCCACTGATCTGGATAGTACAACTTATATAAAAATGTGATGTATAATATATGGAATGTTAATAACATGAATCCCTGATGCGAGAGTGCGATGTGTCTCTGCCTTATACCCAACACCATAAACATACAAATCTTGCTTCTGCATTGAGATGAATGCCGTGTTAGTGAGCATCTGGTCTAAATCCCGTCACTCCACTCCTTATGTATTGCAGCGTTATTTATTATTGTACTTGCTGTTCGGATGCTTCAATCAGCATTCAATCGGGCATAATGTAAGGGATCAGTCCCCCCTTCCACAGCTTTGCAGTCTATAACACTCCTGCGGCATTTTCCATAACAAGCTGGGATCTCGCATGCCAAAGCATGAACGCCAACCTCTCTGGCAGAGATGGAAGACAAGCTGGCAGAAGCATCTGCAGGTGGTGCCAGGCTGGTCTCTGCCTTCCTGGATGCTAATTCTCCCTGCTGTTTGTAGATTTACACTTTCCCTCATTATTGATATGTAATGTTGTAATTGTTCAAATATCTGTCAGACAGAAAACAGACTGGGAGGGGGGGCACAAACTTGTAAGAGAGCGTGTCACAGGGCAGGTGTAATTGATCTCACCCACTCCACCCAGATTTTCAGCTCAGATTGGCGCTTTGATGTAGATTGCGATCCTGTGTATAATAAGAAACACTTTATGTGGGATAAGCATGGACCACACTATTGACCATGATGTATACATCTGCCTGGTTTTCCGATGTGGGGGTGACCAGTGTTTTCCCAGGGCCGGAGATCGGGTTTTGGCGATCATCCTTCTTCCAGCTTTTGTTGAATTCCTATAAAACGCAATTGTTTTTCGTGGAGGCAGCGTGTCCCCGGCTCTTATCTTGATTGCGGAGTGAATTGTGACATTCTTTCCGTGGGCGAAGCGGAGACATAAATACAACTAATAGACGATTCGCTCTGAGAGTGGATCCGGTTACACGCAGACATCTCCATGGAAAGCCGCAGCATCTCTAGGTTTCATATCACAGTTTTCTGCTGCAGCAGTAGAGCGCAAGCCTTCAGATGCCACAGCATATTTATCGGCAAAATGGTCCTGGACTTTTGGCGAATGTCAGTTTATGGTGGTGGGTTCATGGTATAGCTCAAATATCTGCAACCTGTGTATCTTCTACTGAAAAAATACAATTCCCAGCATGCCACAACTGTCTTTATAGTTCGTTAGGCCTTGATGGTTCTAGGGCCCCAGGCAAACCAAGTCCGTCCAAATATTTGAGATGGGGAAAAAAACCTTCAATGCATTTGAGCTCCAGCCTGATGTCTCACACATGGAGCCAATGTTCTCGTCACATACCGCAATGTGCTGCTTATCTCTGTGTGATGACCAATCTATGAGCGTGATTATCATTGATCTGTTAATCCATTTGATGTGTCTCAAGGAGGGTGAGCATTACACTATGTCCACATCATGCTTATTTCCTTGTCTGAGGTACATATCTTGGAAATTCCCCACCATGTGTCCGTAGGCCCCTATGAACCTAGCATAAGCCGTTTCGTATACACTGGGTCAGTATGTGTCAACATATAAGAAAGTGGAGTATCCTCTGCTTGGCTAAAGAGAGGGAAACCATAAAAGCAAATATTTGCCACATAGTAAACCTTCTACATCTTTTTGTTTTGCAATGGGAGCTCTTGGGCCTCATATTGTATTGCATGTCATTTCCATACAATACTTACTGCCTTCCAGCAGAGGTACCATTTAGGAGATCCTTCACACCTGCATCTCTGTAGGTTTAAAACAAGATGCCAACAGAGCAGTTGTGGTCCAGGGTATCAGTAACATTACCTATGCTTCACCGTTCCTGACATTTGTACTCAAGGAAATGAAGATTACCCGGTCTCCCTATCTATGCTGTGGTAGATTAGGTTTACTAGGTTGTGAAGTTTACTCAAAGGAATGAGCGTCACTTGGTCTTGATGTCTATACTCCAGAACATGCGACCACCAGGTCTTGATGTCAATAGTCCAAAAGATAGGGTCACCAGTTCTTAATGTCTGTTCTTCAAAAGATGGGCCACCAGGTCTTGATGTTAATATTCCAAAAAATGCGGTCACCAGGTCTTGATGTCTGTTCTCCAGAAGATGGGATCACCAAGTCTTGATGTCTATTCTCCAAAAGATGGGGTCACCAGGTCTTGTTGTCTATACCCCAAAAGATGGGGTCACCAGGTCTTGATGTCTATACCCCAAAAGATGGGGTCACCAGGTCTTGATGTCTATACTCCCAATGATGGGGTCACCAGGTCTTGATGTCTATTCTCCAAAAGATAGGGTCACCAGGTCTTGATGGCTATACTCCAAAAGATGGGTTCACCAGGTCTTGATGTCTATTCTACAAAAGATTGGGTCACCAGGTCTTGAGGGGAAAAAAGCAAGAAATCAGCTCACCCTTGAGAATAATTCAGATAACTTTTTTCAAACTGAAGTACAGGATTACTTTGCTGCTGAACGTCAGGTAAGTATGCAGAAAAAAAGATCCATCTTCAAATAGAGATGCATAGAAGTAAAATTTCTTCTCTTACTAAATAATTAAAAACGTATATATAAAGGCAACACTGTATGGCACCTAGGCATAAGTGCAATTGGGGACGAGGGGTGCAGAGGAGAATAAAAAAAAAACAAATACTCTTCAATCGTGCTATGTGATCTTAAACTTCCTTTATTAACTAAAGGAAGAATAAATTTTACTTCTTTGCATCTCTATTTGAACCTTGATGTCCTCTTTCTGCATAGTCACTAGATCTTGCTGCCTATAATTCAGAACGGGGGGGGGGGGGGGATTTTTTTTTCTGCCAAAGGCCAATTGAATATTTATACCATCCTTCAGGGGCCATACAAATTGTGCATTAATTTCACCCACAAAGTACGTGCTGTTGTCAGGACGTAGTCTATCACTGCACGCACCTCAGTGTTCAGTAATAAACACTGCATGCTCCTGCTTACAGAGCAAAAAGAATTTAATGTGGTCCCCGGGAATCTGAACGGGGGAAGGATAAAAGGTCATCAGGGGCTGTAAACGGCAAGCGGGCCTGAGGTTCTCCACTCCTGCTTTAGAAGATGGGGTCACCAGCCCTTGCTGTATATACTTCAAAAGATGAACCACCAGGTTTTGATGTCTATACTCCAGAATATGCGGGTCACCAGGTCTTGCTGTCTATAGTCCAGAAGATGAAGGTCATTGAGTATTTCTGTCTATTGTTAGGCAGTAGCTTTCATGACAGTGCAGCAAAGAGGTAGTGACCCAGGTTAGTTCAACTTCAATGTCTTTTATTTTGGCAACTTACAAACATAAATCAATTGTTATCCTCTGATTCGCAGCCGGATCGTCCTTATCAAATCTGTTGCGGTGGGCGACTGCACCACCGTATTACTCATAGGTGTGTCAGTGGCTTTGCTTTATCTGGTTCTGACCTACACAGAGCCTCCTGCTCTGATGCTTGCAAACCAAAACTGACACACCCAAGCCTTAACTGATAGTTTAAATGAGAATCGTAGACACAGGCCATTTTCAAGACTTTGAGTAGAAGGATGTGAATACTTTTCTGCCCAATGATGACAAAAGTATTCTCGGAGTGATACCTATATTGGTTGGTTAGCCAATAAAGGTATCACTCTGAGAATACTTTTGTCATCATTGGCCAGAAAAGTATTCACATGGATTTTTCTGGCTGACACAGTTCCACAATATAATTTGTTATTGTACATCATGAGTGGAGGGAGAGATCCGTCCCACTACCATCCTAGAGATCTCTTCAAAAATAAAAGCCCATGTCAGGTTTTCTTAAATCTGACTTGGTCAAATAGTTTGATCAAATCCACACTGTTTTGTTTTGCATTGTAACCACAGCTGTGGCTGTAATTCCAATGCTCTTTAGTGGGTTTAGTATGCTTCTATTCACATTCGGGGGGACACATAATGACCCCCGTATATGATTCCACTCACCGCCTCAGACTATACTCCAGAGTATGAGGCTCACCTGGTCTTGATGTTCTATAGTCATGGCCAGACGGTTTGGAGACCGACAGAAATTTTAGTTTTCGCTTTTAGTCTGATTTACAATTATCATAATTTCATAAGTTTTTACCCTTTTTTTTAGACAAATACATCAAGTTTATGTAAAGACTCAATATTTACAGTGTTGTCCATTATTTTTTAACACTTCTGCTGTTCGCCCTGGCAGCTGGATATCATCTTCTGGGACAAATCCTGACTGATGACCACTGCCCTTTCTTGCCTAATCAGGGTTTGGAGTTTATTACAATTTCTGTGTTTTTGTCCTTCTGCTTTTTGAGGATTCTCAATGGGATAGATAGCAGAGTAGTTTCCTGGCAATGGACCCAAAATGTCATTGATTTGTTAATTATCACTTTCGCCTTGTGACGTGGTCTTCATCTGCTGAAAAAAGAATTGATCATCATCACATTGCTCCTGGATGGTTGGGAGAAGTTGCTCTTGGAGGAGATTTAGTTCACATTCTGTATTCATGACAGCGTTCTTAGTCAAAACTGTGAGTGAGCCCCCTCCACGGATGAAACCCCCCCACAAATCAATGGTCTCAAGATGTTTTAACTCCTGATGTACCAGACAGTATAAAGGGGCTTCATCAGAGAAATTAACTGTCCCGTGGTTTTTAAACATTGTGTCTGTTCATTAATAACTGTTATCACCCCTGGCAACCAGGATGATATGTTGTGTTTGTTACGATTGGAAATCTAGTTGCTACGGGAAACAGTTGATCCCTCCGGATACATGAACCTCAAGCTGTTTCTTCTCACTCCTTCACTATTTGTAAACATGGTAGTTGCTGTCCTGGCACAGCGCCAGCTCTGCTCTCACACTGGTTTGTGCCGACAGATTTGTAGATGATTGGGCCGGGGGAAGTATAAGCGGATCCACCCGGCTTCCTATGTTTGTGTGCGATGTTTTGGAAACGACAAAGCAAAACAAATTTCTACCAAACGTTAATGCGCAGCATGTAAAGCACACCGTCTCTGCCAACATAAGTGTTAACACATCTCCAGTGGGGCATGATTTCTGTACGTGGAGCCCCCACCATTGGTGGTGGGTGGTAATTCCTGTACATTGAGCCTTCAGCTTCGGTGGAATCATGTGTATATATAGCCCCCAAATCCCAACTATGCTGGAATTTCTGTACCTGAAGCACCACCAATGGAGTGATTTTTTTTTTTTTTTTGTACATGAAGCCCCATCGGTAGAGTGCTTTCTGTACGTGGAGACCCCAACAATGAGATTATTTTTGTACATGGTGCCCCCCCCATCGGTGGGGTCCTTTTTGTACATGGTGCCCCCACTAGTGGGATGACTTTTTATACATGTTGCCCCCAACAGTGGGATGATTTTTTTTTATACGTGAAGCCCCCACCAGTAAGATGATTTTTATAAGTGAAGCCCCACCAGTGGGTCCTTTATGTACGTGGAGCGTCCACCAGTGGGATGATTTATATATATATATATATATATATATATATATATATATATATATATATATATATATATATACACACATGGAGCCTCCACCAGTGGGATGATTTGTATACGTGGAGCCCCCACCAGTAGGATGATTTTTTTTTTTTTAAATACACGTGGAGCCCCCACCAGTGGGATGATTTGTATACGTGGAGCCCCCACCAGTAGGATGATTTTTTTTTTTTTAAATACACGTGGAGCCCCCACCAGTAGGATGATTTTTTTTTTTTTAAATACACGTGGAGCCCCCACCAGTGGGATGATTTGTATACGTGGAGCCCCCACCAGTAGGATGATTTTTTTTTTTTTAAATACACGTGGAGCCCCCACAAGTGGGATGATTTGTATACGTGGCGCCCCCACCAGTAGGATGATTTTTTTTAATATACGTGGAGCCCCCACCAGTGGGATGATTTGTATACGTGGAGCCCCCACCAGTGGGATGATTTGTATACGTGGAGCCCCCACCAGTGGGATGATTTTTTTTTTTTTTTTAATACGTGGAGCCACCACCAGTGGGATTGCAGTTGTACGTGGAGCCACCACTGGTGGGATCGTTTTTGATCATAGAGCCCCCACCAGTGGTGTGAGTGTGCCAGCTGTCTGAGAGATCAATTAGTCGTCCTGTCATCTGTGCTGAGTGGATGGGACAGACCGGAGTCATTTTCCCTCCATTAACCTGAGTGTTGGCTTTACCCCGGAGAGCGTGCCAGTCGATCTGTTGTCCCCGACGTGTCATGTACGCAGCATTCTAGTAATTGCACCGTCTTCCGCTGGAGCTGTCGTCTCTTCCCAGCGCGTTTTCGCTTACACACTCTGCCGGGCACTAACGTCGGAGCTTCTCTGAAAGAGTTAATGACACTGCTGTTCACAATGAAGAATATTTAAAGGGACTCTGCCCTTGTTTTGTATCCTCGCTCCTGCTTTTTCTCCTCGCCTTGCACGCACGCAGGGTCTCGCCACCGCAGCTGTCTGGCAGCTTTGAATGATTTGGCTCAGAAGTTTAAACCTGCCGCTGACTCCCTGAGGAATCCCAGCCCATGACATCACTGGGAGGACCTGGGGCGGTGATGCCTCCCTGCTGCCTCGTCTTCCTCAGACTGCTGAAAGGCTTGTGCTGAGACATGGGCTCCTGGACTTGGCCACAGGTTCATTCCACCTCTCTTCTCTTCACACGTCCAAGTAGCCAGATGCCAGCCGCACAGGATCCACTCATGTGTCTTATTGGAGCTGCCATGGATGTGCCAAACTGAAACCTGGGCATCAGCCTCACACAGAGCATAGACGGAGCATCGTCCAGAGCCTGGTAAGTCGTCCGGCAGCGGCATGGGTCATATCCAGGGTCTCGTGAAATATAACCAAATGCCATGTAACCAGCATCATTATATCTCCTGGTAAGTCATCCGGCAGCAGCATGGGTCATATCCAGGGTCTCGTGAAATATAACCAAATGCCATGTAACCAGCATCATTATATCTCCTGGTAAGTCATCTAGCAGCAGCATGGGTCATATCCAGGGTCTCGTGAAATATAACCAAATGCCATGTGACCAGCATCATTATATCTCCTGGTAAGTCATCCGGCAGCAGCATGGGTCATATCCAGGGTCTCGTGAAATATAACCAAATGCCATGTGACCAGCATCATTATATCTCCTGGTAAGTCGTCCGGCAGCGGCGTGGGTCATATCCAGGGTCTCGTGAAATATAACCAAATGCCATGTAACCAGCATCATTATATCTCCTGGTAAGTCATCCGGCAGCAGCATGGGTCATATCCAGGGTCTCGTGAAATATAACCAAATGCCATGTGACCAGCATCATTATATCTCCTGGTAAGTCGTCCGGCAGCGGCGTGGGTCATATCCAGGGTCTCGTGAAATATAACCAAATGCCATGTGACCAGCATCATTATATCTCCTGGTAAGTCGTCCGGCAGCGGCATGGGTCATATCCAGGGTCTCGTGAAATATAACCAAATGCCATGTAACCAGCATCATTATATCTCCTGGTAAGTCATCTAGCAGCAGCATGGGTCATATCCAGGGTCTCGTGAAATATAACCAAATGCCATGTGACCAGCATCATTATATCTCCTGGTAAGTCATCCGGCAGCAGCATGGGTCATATCCAGGGTCTCGTGAAATATAACCAAATGCCATGTGACCAGCATCATTATATCTCCTGGTCAGTCGTCCGGCAGCAGCATGGGTCATATCCAGGGTCTCGTGAAATACAACCAAATTCCATGTGACCAGCATCGTTATATCTCCTGGTAAGTCGTCCGGCAGTGGCGTTGATCATGGGGTCATATCGTGGGTCTTGTGAAATACAACCAAATGCCATGTAACCAGCATCATTATATCTCCTGGTAAGTCATCTAGCAGCAGCATGGGTCATATCCAGGGTCTCGTGAAATATAACCAAATGCCATGTTACCAGCATGATTATTTCAGAAGGATTATCGCTTTTTCGACTTTTCGTTTTCTCTTTTAGTCCGATGTTACTACCTATATACTGTAGGTGGAGAATGGTGCAGGTTTTGGATTTGTGGGATGTACTAAGCCATCACCCCAGTTTCCATCATTTTCAGATTCCCATTGATGTCCGTCTATTCAGCCTATGGGTTTCCAGACGGGCTGGGACTTTTAGTTGAGCTCAGGAGTAACTAAACTGCGGGGTCACGTTAGCTCTTATGGCATTGGACCATCGTCAATCCCTGTACCTAAGATTAGAGGGCTTGTATATGTACAAACATCTAAGCAAAATATGTCTAATCTGACCAAGAATTGGTCTACAAGACCTTTTTCATTTACAGATGAATTGCACAAATGAACTCCGACTCCTCAATTTCCAAGACACCGATCCTGACTACACCAAAATGGGCTCCGACTCCACAGCCCTGCCAGGGCTGTGGAGTTGGTAAGCCAAACCTCCGACGACTCAATTTCCATGACACCGACTCCACGAAAATAGGCTCCAATTCCACAGCCCTGGCTGATGAGGGGACGTGCTGCCGACAATTATTTGAGCATGAAGGCATCTTGCTCATTCTTGCGTATTTACATAGACGGTGATCGGTTACTGTTATTATGAGTCCCCAGTAAAAAGGTCTTCTTTTTGGGGGAGTAAATAGACTATTGGTCTTAGGTGAAGTCTGTATCATCTGCTCGAAAATTCATCTGAATTGCATGAAAGAAACAAACAATCAAAAAAAACTGGCAATCGCCATGATTGTGCCATGATGACTCCATTATAGGGTACTGAAATCCTCTTCCTCAGAATTGATGAGGAAGATGAGAGTTGCCTCTAATCTAAAAATAAATCCGTGGGTGTAGACGGTCAACTCTGACCAATCGGTCTGATTGGAGAGAAATCTGTGTGCGTAAACTCAGCCTAAATATTTTAAGGAGCGCAGATGGAGGAGATGCGGAGCTCCGGGGGGAGATAAGATCACACGTGACGGCTTGCGTTACATGATCATACTTCTGTTTACACTGAGCAGATCCCCTCGGGGTCCTGATGTTGCTGCTTCACATTTTGTCTCTGGAGACTTTGGAGAGTGTAAACAAACACAGAGGGTGACCCCGAAAACAGAAGACAGCCGTGCAGGAGGAATGGCGACTTATCGGTGGACGTTAGGCTCTATCTGCTGTGGTTCCTAGCATGTACCTTGTGGGCTCGGGGTTCTTGTCTGCTTTTGATAAGGCCTGACGCATCTTGTCATCGGTAGACAGGATGTATAAATTCTAAAAGTTTTTACCAGGAAGGATTCTCAACACCAACTGCATTCACTTCATACGTCAGCCTTAATCGAAAGGGAGCTGGAATAAATTTCTACTCCTGAACCAAAATCGGATATGTAAGAGCTGCACAGATTTGTATTGTCTGCTGTATAGTAAGCTGCCTCTCTGTGCTGCACAGGTTAGTATTATATGCTGCTGTGTAGACTTTAATTTTATGCAACCCCTACCTCAAGGACTTGTATAATATGCTGTCAATTCACTGTCTCTTCATTCTACACAGGTTTGTATTATCTGCTGTACAGTAAGCTGTCCCTCTGTGTTGCACAGACTTGTATTATATATATATATATATATATGCTGTACAGCAGGGGTGTCAAACTGCATTCCTCGAGGGCTGCAAACGGGTCATGTTTTCAGGATTTCCTTGTACTGCACAGGTGATAATTTAATCACCAACTCATTATTTGTGTAGGTGATTAAATTATCACCTGTGCAGTAAAAGGAAATCCTGAAAACATGACCTGTTTACAGCCCTCGAGGAATGCAGTTTGACACCCCTGCTGTACAGTATTGTGCCTCTCTCTGCTGCATTGGTTTGTATTATATACTGCAGTGCAGGCTTTCATTTTATGCAACCCCTGCCTCAAGGACTTATATGATCTGTTGTCAATTGACTGTCTATTCATGCTACAAAGGGTTGTATTATCTTCTGTACAGTAAGCTACCCCTTTGTGCTGCACAGGCTTGTATTATATATCTGCTGTACAGTATTGTGCCTCTCTCTGCTGCACAGGCTTCTATTATCTGCTATAATGTAATACTGGTCTATGCAATGGAGAGGCAGGTTACTGTAAAGCAGATAATACAAGTCTGTGCAACAGAGAGAGGCATGCTACTGTATAGCAGATATGTCTGTGCAGCACAGAGAGATGGTTCACTCTACATCAGATGATACAACCCCATGTAGCATGAAGAGACAGATACAAGAATGTATAGCAAGTCAGAGGCACATCATAAAAGTCCTTGAAGCATAAAGCGGCAGGTATTGCATAAAAAAGCCTACACTGCAGTAGCAAATAATACAAATCTGTGCAACAGAGAGGCAATTAACTGTACAGCAGATAATACAAGCCTGTGCAGCAGAGAGGTCATCTGCTGTACGGTAAACTGCCTCTGTGCTGTACCCATTTGTATTATATGCTACTGCAGTGTAGGCTTTTTATGCAATACCTGCCGCTTCAAGGACTTGTATGATGTGGCTCTTACTTGCTATACATTCTTGTATTTTCTGCTGTACTTCAATTTCTCTCTTTATGCTGAACAGTCTAGTATCATCTGCTGTAGAGTAGGATATCTATTTTGTACTGCACAGACTTACATTATCTGCTATACAGTACAGGATTTTGTCACCTGCTATACTGTAACCTGACTGTCTGCTGCACAGGCTTGTATCAGCTACTATACAGTAGCCTGCCTACCTCTGCTGCATAGGCTTGTATTATCTGCTATACAGTAACCTGCTGCTCTCTGTTACACAGTCATGTCTCCTGCTATACAGTAACCTGCCTTTGTTCAGCCTAGGCTTGTATTATCTGCCATACAGTAACCGACCTCTGCTGCACTGGCTTGTATTATCTGCCATACGGTAACCGACCTCTGCTGCACTGGCTTGTATTATCTGCCATACGGTAACCGACCTCTGCTGCACTGGCTTGTATTATCTGCCATACAGTAACCTGCCTCTCTGCTGCACAGGCTTGTATTATCTGCCATACAGTAACCGGCCTCTGCTGCACTGGCTTGTATTATCTGCCATACAGTAACCTGCCTCTCTGCTGCACAGGCTTGTATTATCTGCCATACAGTAACCGGCCTCTGCTGCACTGGCTTGTATTATCTGCCATACAGTAACCTGCCTCTCTGCTGCACAGGCTTGTATTATCTGCCATAAAGTAACCTGCCTCTCTGCTGCACTGGTTTGTATTATCTGCCATACAGTAACCGGCCTCTGCTGCACTGGCTTGTATTATCTGCCATACAGTAACCTGCCTCTCTGCTGCACTGGCTTGTATTATCTGCCATACAGTAACCTGCCTCTCTGCTGCACTGGTTTGTATTATCTGCCATACAGTAACCGGCCTCTGCTGCACTGGCTTGTATTATCTGCCATACAGTAACCTGCCTCTCTGCTGCACTGGTTTGTATTATCTGCCATACAGTAACCGGCCTCTGCTGCACTGGTTTGTATTATCTGCCATACAGTAACCGGCCTCTGCTGCACTGGCTTGTATTATCTGCCATACAGTAACCTGCCTCTCTGCTGCACAGGCTTGTATTATCTGCCATACAGTAACCTGCCTCTCTGCTGCACTGGTTTGTATTATCTGCCATACAGTAACCGGCCTCTGCTGCACTGGCTTGTATTATCTGCCACACAGTAACCTGCCTCTCTGCTGCACAGGCTTGTGCTGTTTACTGATGAATTTACTGTGTTTAATTTTTTCTTTTTTTTAAGTCCCTGATTGATGATAACGTGAATTAGTTGTTGTTGTGGCCGCACTTCACGGTGGACCTATAATTGCTCTGTATTTCGGAGGGCCTAAAGTGGAGTGCGTAATGATCTTGCTCACAGCCTCGGCTGGGGTGGGAGATTGCTGGCTGGTAATAGTGGTTCTGGCTTCTCGTCTCTTCTCTTACAGGAGATGCAGATCATGATCATGGTATTCCCAGTGATCCTAAACCTGATAATATATGATTTATTGCACCCGGGGGGTGCGCTCCACCCTTCACATCCCATTACTGGCCCATGTGCCCGCAGTTATGGAGATGAATGTCTTATTTGGAGCTATGGGGACTCTCATAATGAGCCATAACCTTAATATTAATTAACAGAAGCTTCAGTGGCAGATATCTATTATATCTTCATTATTCCACATAGTTTATTGCCGGGGAGGAATTGCAGCAAAGTCAATCAATCTACTCCTCCGATGCCCTGAGGATCTCCCTAATGTATGTCATTAGGAACGGTGAGCTGGATAGACAAGTGACAGATTTTGAATGCAGCTCTGAAGTATAAGACGTGTAATTAAGCCGTGGAGTGTATGTGGGGTCTCGTCATTCACGTTTAGTCGTTCCTGGTTGAGGTAGACATGTTCCATGATACGTGTGACCCTTTATGTTTGCAGTTAAGCATTTTCATTGACGGAAGTCGTGCTCATTAGCTGCAGAATTGAGAACGTTCTCTGGGCCGCGCACGCTTCCTGTTACCCAGCCAAAGCTCAATTAGTGTTTCCCATATTTACACAGGCTGCACTGCTAGGCAGTAACCAACATGACTTGACGATGTGTGTATCTGTGTGTTCTCAGGCCCCGGGCGTTTTTATGTAGCCCTTATATACCACTATAGTGGTAATATTTGGAAACCATGTAGTGATATTATGTGGGCTTCGTAGGGTTGTTTTGTCACTGTATGTTTGTAATGTTTTGACGCTTTATCGCTGTGCTCTTTAGGTTCTGCGTGGCAGTAGTGTTTCCATTCCTTGTGGCTGTGGTGGTTGCTAGCCTTGTGGCTGTAGTGGTTCTAGCCTTGTGGCAGTAGTGTTTCCTTGCCTTGTGGCTGTGGTGGTTGCTAGACTTGTGGCTGTAGTGGTTGCTTGCCTTGTTGCTGTAGTGGTTGCTAGCCAAGGGCTGTGGTGGTTGCTAGCCTGGTGGCTGTGGTGGTTACTCGCCTTGTGGCTGTGGTGGTTGCTCGCCTTGTGGCTGTGGTGGTTGCTAGCCTTGTGGCTGTGGTGGTTGCTCGCCTTGTGGCTGTGGTGGTTGCTCGCCTTGTGGCTGTGGTGGTTGCTCGCCTTGTGGCTGTGGTGGTTGCTCGCCTTGTGGCTGTGGTGGTTGCTCGCCTTGTGGCTGTAGTGGTTGCTAGCCTTGTGGCTGTAGTGGTGCTAGCTTTGTGGATGTCGTGGTTGCTAGTAGTGATGAGCGAGTGTACTCGTTGATCGGGTTTTCCCGAGCACGCTCGGGTGATCTCCGAATATTTTAGCGTTCAGAGATTTAGTTTGTCACCTCACCTGAATGATTTACTGCTACTAGCCAGGCTGAGTACATGTGGGGGTTGCCTGATTGCTAGGGAATTCCCACATGTGTTCAAGCTGTGTAGCAGCTGTAAATCATTCAGCTCAGGTGACAAACTAAATCTCCGAGCAGTCATAAATACTCGGAGGTCACCCGAGCGTGCTTGGGAAAACCCGAGCGTGCTCGGGAAAACCCGAGCAACGAGTGTACTTCTCTCATCACTAGTTGCTAGCCTTGTGGTTGTTTGCTGTGTGGCTGTGGTGTTTTCAAACCTTGTGGCAGTAGTGGTTGCTAGCCTTGTGGCTATAGTGGTTGCTCAGCCTTGTGGCTGTAGAGGTTCTAGCCTTGTGGCTGTAGTGGTTGCTAGCCTTGTGGCAGTAGTGGTTGTTAGCCTTGTGGCTGTAGTGGTTCTAACCTTGTGGCTGTAGTGGTGCTGGCCTTGTGGCTGTAGTGGTTGCTAGCCTTGTGGCTGTAGTGGTTGCTAGCCTTGTGGCTGTAGTGGTTGCTAGCCTTGTGGCTGTAGTGGTTGCTAGCCTTGTGGCTGTAGTGGTTGCTAGCCTTGTGGCTGTAGTGGTTGCTAGCCTTGTGGCTGTAGTGGTTGCTAGCCTTGTGGCTGTAGTGGTTGCTAGCCTTGTGGCTGTAGTGGTTCTAACCTTGTGGCTGTAGTGGTTGCTAGCCTTGTGGCTGTAGTGGTTGCTAGCCTTGTGGCTGTAGTGGTTGCTAGCCTTGTGGCTGTAGTGATTGCTAGCCTTGTGGCTGTAGTGATTGCTAGCCTTGTGGCCGTAGTGGTTGCTAGCCTTGTGGCTGTAGTGGTTCTAACCTTGTGGCTGTAGTTGTGCTAGCCTTGTTGCTGTAGTGGTTGCTAGCCTTGTGGCTGTAGTGGTTGCTAGCCTTGTGGCTGTAGTGGTTGCTAGCCTTGTGGCTGTAGTGGTTGCTAGCCTTGTGGCTGTAGTGGTTGCTAGCCTTGTGGCTGTAGTGGTTGCTAGCCTTGTGGCTGTAGTGGTTGATAGCCTTGTGGCTGTGGTGGTTGCTAGGCTGTGGCTGTAGTGGTTGCTTGCCTTGTGGATGTAGTGGTTGCTAGCTTTGTGGCTGTAATGGGTGCTTGCCTTGTGGCTGTAGTGGTTGCTAGGCTTGTGGCTGTAGTGGTTGATAGCCTTGTGGCTGTGGTGGTTGCTTGCCTTGTGGCTGTGGTGGTTGCTTGCCTTGTGGCTGTGGTGGTTGCTAACCTTGTGGCTGTAGTGGTTGCTTGCCTTGTGGCTGTAGTAGTTGCTTGCCTTGTGGCTGTAGTGGTTGCTTGCCTTGTGGATGTAGTGGTTGCTAGCTTTGTGGCTGTATTGGGTGCTTGCCTTGTGGCTGTGGGGGGACCATCCAGCTGCACTAGTTGGGTGGCTGTATGATATAATTGGGACGCCATGACTTTATTATTCTGTCACTGTATGTTACCATTTTATGCCTTGTATGGCAGTATTATATTTATGCACTGTATGAGTCATTTTTGGGCGTTGAATAGTTCTGTTACTTTTGTGATTTGTTCTTTGTGATGTTTTATTATACTGTAGTTTTATCATTTCCATCCTTGACCCCTGGCTTGATATCACTGTCACTTCTGTCTAGTTCTGGTTTGAGTTTCTCTGTTTTTGGCTCTCTGGGCGTCTTGGATGAAGGAATTGAGTAAGAGAAGCCTCTGCTCTCAATAATTGCAGCAATCACAGTCACATGAGCCCTCCTCCCCCGTGTGCTGGGACAACGCCACCAATTTTTTCCACCATTTCAGAGGTGTTGTAGTTGTTTTTCTCCTGCAAACAGAATGTCTGTAAACTGTGCTAGAATCCACGGCCTTGTCCTTTTTACATGTATTATTTTTCTAGGCTTTTTTCCAGGCAGACAAAGGCGAGGCCGACATATTAAAATTGTAATTATTTCACTTTTGTGTCCAACTTGGAGCAAATCCAACACTCTCTCATGGTTGAAAAAAACCTAATACCCACCGAGCAGGAGCTTTGTTCCATCCATTCAGCCCCTACAAAGAGTGAGAGCAGCTGTCCCCCATCACCTGACCCATGGCTGGGCAGCCGTCGCCCGACCCATGGCTGGGCAGCCGTCGCCCGACCCATGGCTGGGCAGCCGTCGCCCGACCCATGGCTGGGCAGCCGTCGCCCGACCCATGGCTGGGCAGCCGTCGCCCGACCCATGGCTGGGCAGCCGTCGCCCGACCCATGGCTGGGCAGCCGTCGCCCGACCCATGGCTGGGCAGCCGTCGCCCGACCCATGGCTGGGCAGCCGTCGCCCGACCCATGGCTGGGCAGCCGTCGCCCGACCCATGGCTGGGCAGCCGTCGCCCGACCCATGGCTGGGCAGCCGTCGCCCGACCCATGGCTGGGCAGCCGTCGCCCGACCCATGGCTGGGCAGCCGTCGCCCGACCCATGGCTGGGCAGCCGTCGCCCGACCCATGGCTGGGCAGCCGTCGCCCGACCCATGGCTGGGCAGCCGTCGCCCGACCCATGGCTGGGCAGCCGTCGCCCGACCCATGGCTGGGCAGCCGTCGCCCGACCCATGGCTGGGCAGCCGTCGCCCGACCCATGGCTGGGCAGCCGTCGCCCGACCCATGGCTGGGCAGCCGTCGCCCGACCCATGGCTGGGCAGCCGTCGCCCGACCCATGGCTGGGCAGCCGTCGCCCGACCCATGGCTGGGCAGCCGTCGCCCGACCCATGGCTGGGCAGCCGTCGCCCGACCCATGGCTGGGCAGCCGTCGCCCGACCCATGGCTGGGCAGCCGTCGCCCGCGACTTCATGACCCACATGTACCTCCTCATAGAGGCCAGATCCATTGAATTCAGAAAACCCTAAAAATCAGGAACTAACTGCAAAAAAGTGAGGCTCAACCATCAGCCAAATATGCTGGAGAAAATATTTATTTGAAAACAAAAAATATATGTAAAAAGTAAATAACGCAACAGTGATCTTAAAACCTATAAAGAAAAGCTTTACAAATAAGGAATGAGTTCCGTGGTACAGAGATCCCCGTTGTCAAGTCAGAGGATGTATTGATCTGTTTTAAGATCACTGTCACTTCAACATTTTTTTTTTACATCATATTTGGTTGCACCCTCATTTTTAGACTCATCTGAATCCTTAGGATGTAGCCTTTCTACACATTTTGGCAAATTTCATCCCCAACAACATTGACCAACGATACTTTGGGGACCATAGCGGCATTGGTGATCTCAGTTCGCCTGACACCAGTGGTTTTCATACCACCATCATCATTACATACTATCTGTGGTCTCAGGTGAATGTTTCCAATGTTTCGTTTGCCGTTTTGGCTCTAAAATACATATTCCCCCATTCATGGCATTTTTCTTTTTCTGCCCCAAAGCCTTTTTGATCCTTTGTGAATTCTGGATCTATGGAGTCAGTGCCAGTGTAATTACAGCAGCCCCTCAGCCCCTCCACCCCGTACCTCTGCCCCTTCATCTTCCCCATTTAGGAAGCCCGTGTTTATGTATGGGGGGCTGCCGGTGATTGTAATGTTCAGCTGTCAGATTGTGAGGGATGGCGAGAGCTGCTCCGGCCTCGTGTGACCCCACGGCTCCAGTGAGGATCACAACGTTCCCGATGAGACGGTGAATAACTGAGTATTGAGTGTAGAACCTTGGAATAATGGCGTTTAATAATCCATAGCACGCGGAGGCGGATTCATGCAGCGTCCTCCTAGTGACTGTGAATGAGGCCAATTAATAAGGGATTAGTAGGAAATGGCGTTATTATTCCTCGTTAAATAGACGTCCATTGTGAGCAGAAAAATGCCTCTTACCTCCAGCCATGAAGGGGCGGTCATGTTACTGCCTCCCGACAGTTCCCCCCTGCTTCAGCAAGGTGCCCGCAGTCCCTAGTATACCTGTACTCTCAGGGCTGCGGGCAGCTTGACGACATGTTCAAGCTTTGGATGGAGTGCATAATACAAGTGCAAAATGGCAGTTTTTGACAAGTTGTCCTTTTCTCCACAGAACTTGTGACTCCCTCCGAAGAGAAGACCTCATCGCCCCGCGATGGCGCGGCCAGTTCTCCTGCTCGGCCTGTTGACCGTGTCTGTCCTGTCGGTGATTGAGGGAAGTGGAAGCCTCCCCTTCTTGTCCAAGCAGCGACTGAAGAGCCGATTCCAGAGGGACCGCAGGAATATTCGCCCCAACATCATCCTTGTGCTGACCGACGACCAGGATGTGGAGCTGGGTACGTGCCATGATGGCGGCCTGGTCTGTATGTAAATTGTGAGGAGGGGAGAGATGTGAAGTCCGTTCTAGTAGCATATAGAGAAAGATGGCGACTAATGTCAGACGGGCTACGTGTGTGGCTATAAAGATGGCGTCCGGCGCTGCGGTGCTGGTTGTGCCCTGGTTAGTGGACAGCTGCATCCTGTCCCTGTATACATAGATGAGAAGTAAGAAGGTGCCGGGAGGTGATTGTCGTACGCATTCTTCTCGCCATCATTTCCTGTCACTAATATCCATACAGAGTGACAAATCTCAGGAAATTTGGGGGCTTAGATTTGCAGAGCAGCAGATTATCCCCTGCGCCTGGAATCCATCAGCAGCGCTCGCGCCACCGCATGCATTAACTACGAGTTACCGAGCCAGCAAATCCCCAGACGGCAGCGTCTACAACGACTTGTCAGATCTGCTAACACCAGTGATGGAGCCGCCACGTTCATTACGTGCAGCTGACATTAGGGTAATTTCATTCTTCAATTAGATGGAGATTGTTCAGTCCCTGCCCCGGGGATCATTTATTATTCTGCTCATCCAGAAAATGTAAATAGCCGGCGGCCGAAAATCCTCGATGCATCGATACGAGAGCGCAAAACATGAATACCAATGTATCGGTGAACCCGACAAAGTACATGAGTACAAGTGCAGGAGATGAAGAATAATGTAGCAAGACACTAGGGGACCGGACTACTATAATAATAATAATATATCGATACACAGGAAGGAGAGAATAAAGCTAATATTCCATCATTAAGTAATTATTAATAATAATGTATGAAAAGGAGAGGAAGCAATTGGTAAGAATTGATACATGAGCTAAAGAAATGAATAATATGATAATTTATTGATGCACAGGAGGAAATGAGAATCAATAATAATGTATCAGTAATAATGTATCGATATGAAAGGAATTAATTATTAGCAATGGGAATGTATCTACACAAGAAGAGGTGATTATTAATAGTATATCAATATACCAGAGGAAGTGATGATGATTAATAAATAAAAAAAATTAAAATAATCATCATCACTTCCTCTGGTATATTAATGTATTATTAATGATCGCCTCCTCTCGTGTTTTGCTACATTATTATTATTATTATTTATTTATTGATACTTTATTATTATCAATGCACAGGAGGAAGTGAATATTGATGAGAACAGCTCAATACAAGAGAGAAACTTATTGATAATGTATCGCGACATAGAGATGATGATTAGTAATAACATCAACACGAGGAAGAAACTACGTAACAGTAATGATACTGTATACACAAGATGTGGTCATTAATAATATAGAAATATAGCAGAGGTAGTTAAAATTACATTAACATAGGAGGTATATGATAATATAATCATTTCCGGTCTTGTTTTAATTAATCATATTTTTTATTATTAATATTAATAATTCCTCTCGAGTATGGGTACATTATTATTTATGAAAGAAGTAATTAATAATCATTATAAATTTATATACAAGAGGAAGTGAATAATAACATAACAGTACAAAGGAGGGAGATTATTAATAATAATTATCACCTGTTATATTGATATATAATTAATAATTTCCTCTCGTGTTTGCTACATTATTATTTCCTTTTGTATCTCTACTTTATTAGCGATATAAGAGGAATTGATTAAAAATATATTTTTACACAGGAGGAAGTGATTATTGATAAAGTATTGATACATTGGAGGAAGTGATTACCGTAGTAATAACATATCAATACGAAAGGAAGAAATTATCAATGTTAATGAAAATCTATCCATACATAAGAGGAGGAGGTGATTATTATTAATATATCAATATACCAAAGGATGCCGATTATTATTGCACCTCAGTCATCACCTCCTGTGGTGTAGTGATATATTATTAATAATCACCTCCTCTTGTGTTTTGCTACATTATTACTATTTCTCTTGAGTATGAACACATTAGTATTATTGATACATGGAAGAATTGAATATTGATCACATGGAGAGAAGCAAGAGAGGAAATGATTAATAATAATATATATCGATACAAGGAGGGAAGACATTACTTAACAGTAATGATACTGTATCTCTACACCAGAGGAGTGGTGGTGGCGTTCTTGGCTCCGGTGAGCATGGAGGGGGTTAATGTAACGTTTTGTCTGTTGGGGGTTGTAGTGATTTAAATCTGAAGTTGTTTTGGCTGTAAGTTTAAATATTTATGTTCGCCCTAGTTGTGTGAGCGCTGCTGATGGCGGCCGCCCCTCCGCTGTCATCCTCCATTACCTTCATATTAGATCATGTGTTTCCATATCGGTGGTGGCGGGGTCCTGCGCGCTCCCCGGGGTCGTGCCGCATGTCCGATCGTGCCCGCACAGATGCTCCTGTCACATCCTCACAATCAGCCGGAGAGCCTTAATGGAAGAGCGTTTAGTGTGGCTGTGGAGCCGCCCCGGGATAATGTGTAGGCTGAGCAAATGCAGAATGGGGGGCCGAGCCTCTGAGCCCCTGAAATGTAGCACAGGATGAAGCAAAGGGTGTAATGTGAAAGTGCTGGGACCTCCGATCTACCCAAGAGAACCCCCTGTATTCCTCACCACAGTTATATCAGGCCTTATATACTAGTCACATCCAGAACACATTGTTATAGTAGTATCCTAATATTATTATATATCGTATGTATTATAGTATTATACCACCCGTCCTGTATTATTATAGTGGTATTATACCACCCATCCTGTATTATTATAGCGGTTTTATACCACCCATCCTGTATAATTATAGTGGTATTATACCACCCATTCTGTATTATTATAGCTGTATTATACCACCCGTCCTGTATTATTATAGCTGTATTATACCACCCGTCCTGTATTATTATAGCTGTATTATACCACCCGTCCTGTATTATTATAGCAGTATTATACCACCCGTCCTGTATTATTATAGCAGTATTATACCACCCGTCCTGTATTATTATAGCAGTATTTTACCACCCGTGCTGTATAATTATAGCGGTATTATACGACCCATTCTGTATTATTATAGCGGTATTATACCACCCGTCCTGTATTATTATAGTGGTATTATACCACCCATCCTGTATTATTATAGCGGTTTTATACCACCCATCCTGTATAATTATAGTGGTATTATACCACCCATTCTGTATTATTATAGCTGTATTATACCACCCGTCCTGTATTATTATAGCTGTATTATACCACCCGTCCTGTATTATTATAGCAGTATTATACCACCCGTCCTGTATTATTATAGCAGTATTATACCACCCGTCCTGTATTATTATAGCAGTATTTTACCACCCGTGCTGTATAATTATAGCGGTATTATACGACCCATTCTGTATTATTATAGCGGTATTATACCACCCGTCCTGTATTATTATAGTGGTGTTATACCACCCATCCTGTAGTGTTATGTCGTGTATCCAGACTCCATGTGTTCCCAATGTCTGCGCTTACGATATTTCCTGGTTTCTTATTCTCTTCCAGGTTCCATGTCCGTGATGAACAAGACAAAGCGCATCATGGAGCAGGGAGGGACGCACTTTATTAACGCCTTTGTCACCACCCCCATGTGCTGCCCTTCCCGCTCCTCCATCCTGACGGGAAAGTATGTCCACAACCACAATACCTACACCAACAACGAGAACTGCTCGTCACCGTCGTGGCAGGCGCAGCACGAACCGCACACCTTCTCTGTGTACCTGAACAACACCGGCTACAGGACTGGTGAGTCCGCGGCGTCCTACGCAGTCTACGTCTGTATCTGTGTAGCGTTAGTGTAGGCTGGTGCTCCCGGCATCGTTACGGCAGAGGTAACCATTCTAGAGTACAACGGTTTGAAATGTTGCAAATTTGTTTCACAGCTGATGCTTTGTTGCTATGTATCAGTGTGGACAATCCTCTGTGAGGTGAGCATAGAAGCAGCACAAATCTCTCTCGTACTGAGTTTGTTACAGTGTATCAGTGCAGGTGCAGTCTCCAATGTCTATTGGAAAAGAGCAGACATTTTCCTGATCCGGCCATGAAGCTTGGCTTACATAGGACTGCAGCGGTCGTCCTCATTATCAGCATGTTATCACATCTGGTGATTGTGCTGATCACAGGCGATCGTGTCTTCGCAGTTATCCCCAAGTGAAGATAAATAATAATCAGCGGTGACGGAAACCGTGGCTCTGCAGGTCGGGGGCAGCTTTGTTTTGCCTTTCATATGAATAAATGGCGACAAATTGATGCCTGTAAATGTTCGGGGCGGTGGACGGGATTATTCTAATCGGCTGCAAACAATTCACAGTAATTAGCGGCATCAGCGCCACTTGTCGGCCGGATCTGATCATATCCTCACCCCATAATCGTGGGTTACCCCGTCCAGTGTTATGGCGGACACAGATGCACAACCCCAAGAAGTGAACGGTGTCGCCAGTTGTCGGCTCACAAGCCGCAATTGATCCAGGAAAAATCCCCATACAGATCTGGAGGAGAATTCTGGGACACGTTTGCGTCTCTCCTCCATGTTTTATTGATGAGGCTGCGAGAGAACAATAAAACGTCTCCCCTTCCCCCGCTGCGCCCGCTCCGCCATCTGCGCCCGTTCTGCCTCATCCTCAGTGTGTCACTCTCCTTGCTAATTGGCGTCTGTGAGACCAAAAATTTGTGGGGACAAAAAATAAGTCTCAAAATCGGTAAATAAGATGCTGCGTAGCAGCTCGCGCCGGGGGAGACCCCAAAACCCCAATGTTGAGACTGATGATGTGACTGCATAGGCATCCATGTACATCATATACTTTATAGTGTGGCCCCTGTAAATTTCCCAAGAGCCCCTCTCGGCTGTATCAGACGGCTCCTCCATTGTGGAGGACCTGGCCGTGCTCTGACGGGGGATTAGCGGAGCTCACAATCAAATGATCCGAGGCTTGGATACAGCGCAATCTGCAATGAAGTAATATGATGGCTGATGTAGAGCTGCGTGCTTCCCCAGGATTAGATACAGTGGCTCAGAAGATTGGATCATATGTAATCGGGTTAGATACTGCAGCTCGGCACAAAAGTAAGGCTGGGATATATTTGCTTAAAAGACAGTATAATTCAGAATAGGATTAGATACAGTAGCTGAGCAAATAGTATCACACATGACCTGTTTATCCAATCCTGTGTGAGACTGTCTGCTGAGCTACTGTGCCTAATCCTATTCTGTATCCAGTATCTAATCCTATACAACATGATACTGTCTGCTGAGCTATGTATCTAATGGGCTTGGATACATTGGCTCAGCAGACAGTGTCAGACAGAATAAGACTAGATACAGTATGATACAGAATAGGATTAGATACAGTAGAGTAGCAGACTGTATCACACAGGTTTAGGTATAGTACGGTATCTCTGCAGACAGTATTGCACAGGATAGGATTATATACAGTAGATTAGCAGATTATCACACTTGGGGTTAGATCAGCAGATAGTATCGCACAAGATGGTATTAGATACAGTAGCTCAGCAGACAGTATCGCCCAGGATAGGATTAGATATAGTAGCTCAGCAGAAAGTATCGCCCAGGATAGGATTAGTTATAGTAGCTCAGCAGACAGTATCGCCCAGGATAGGATTAGGTATAGTAGCTCAGCAGACAGTATCGCCCAGGATAGGATTAGGTATAGTAGCTCAGCAGACAGTATCGCCCAGGATAGGATTAGTTATAGTAGCTCAGCAGACAGTATCGCCCAGGATAGGATTAGTTATAGTAGCTCAGCAGACAGTATCGCCCAGGAAAGGATTAGGTATAGTAGCTCAGCAGACAGTATCGCCCAGGATAGGATTAGTTATAGTAGCTCAGCAGACAGTATCGCCCAGGATAGGATTAGGTATAGTAGATCAGCAGATAGTATCGCACAAGATGGTATTAGATACAGTAGCTCAGCAGACAGTATCGCCCAGGATAGGATTAGATATAGTAGCTCAGCAGAAAGTATCGCCCAGGATAGGATTAGACATAGTAGCTCAGCAGACAGTATCGCCCAGGATAGGATTAGATATAGTAGCTCAGCAGACAGTATCGCCCAGGATAGGATTAGGTATAGTAGCTCAGCAGACAGTATCGCCCAGGATAGGATTAGGTATAGTAGCTCAGCAGACAGTATCGCCCAGGATAGGATTAGGTATAGTAGCTCAGCAGACAGTATTGCCCAGGATAGGATTAATAATAATAATAATAATAATAATAATTTTTATTTATATAGCGCCAACATATTCCGCAGCGCTTTACAAATTATAGAGGGGACTTGTACATACAATAGACATTACAGCATAACAGAAATACAGTTCAAAACAGATACCAAGAGGAGTGAGGGCCCTGCTCGTAAGCTTACAAACTATGAGGAAAAGGGGAGACACGAGAGGTGGATGGTAACAATTGCTATAGTTATTCGGACCAGCCATAGTGTAAGGCTTGGGTGTTCATGTAAAGCTGCATGAACCAGTTAATTAATTTTTTTTTTTTTTTAATATAGGCCACACAGGGATCGTTAGGTTAATGCATTGAGGCGGTAGGCCAGTCTGAACAAATGAGTTTTTAGGGCACGCTTAAAACTGTGGGGATTGGGGATTAATCGTATTATCCTAGGTAGTGCATTCCAAAGAATCGGCGCAGCACGTGTAAAGTCTTGGAGACGGGAGTGGGAGGTTCTGATTATTGAGGATGCTAACCTGAGGTCATCAGCGGAGCGGAGGGCACGGGTAGGGTGGTAGACTGAGACCAGAGAGGAGATGTAGGGTGGTGCTGAGCCATGGAGTGCTTTGTGGATGAGGGTAGTAGTTTTGTACTGGATTCTTGAGTGGATGGGTAACCAGTGTAATGACTGGCACAAGGTAGAGGCATCGGTGTAACGGTTGGTGAGGAATATGATCCTGGCAGCAGCATTCAGGACAGATTGGAGCGGGGAGAGTTTGGTAAGAGGGAGGCCGATTAGTAGAGAGTTACAATAGTCCAGACGAGAATGAATAAGTGAAACAGTAAGAGTTTTTGCAGAGTCGAAAGTAAGAAAAGGGCGAATTCTAGAAATGTTTTTGAGATGCAGGTAAGAAGAGCGAGCCAGTGATCGGATGTGGGGGGTGAATGAAAGGTCAGAATCAAGGATGACCCCAAGGCAGCGGGCATGTTGCTTTGGAGTAATGGTGGAACCGCAAACGGAGATGGCAATGTCAGGCAAAGGTAGGTTAGTAGAGGGAGAAAACACGAGGAGTTCAGTTTTTGACAGGTTTAGTTTCAGATAGAGGGAGGACATGATGCTAGAGACAGCGGTAAGACAATCACTGGTGTTTTCTAATAAGGCAGGCGTGAGATCAGGAGAAGAAGTGTATAGTTGGGTGTCGTCAGCATAGAGATGGTACTGGAAGCCAAATCTACTGATTGTTTGTCCAATAGGGGCAGTATACAAAGAGAAGAGGAGGGGGCCTAGGACTGATCCTTGAGGAACCCCAACAGTAAGGGGAAGGTGAGAGGAGGAGGAACCAGCGAAACATACAGTGAAGGATCGGTCAGAGAGATAGGAGGAGAACCAGGAGAGAACGGTGTCCTTGAGGCCGATGGAGCGGAGCATAGTGAGGAGGAGCTGATGATCCACAGTATCAAATGCTGCAGAGAGATCCAAGAGGATTAGCATGGAGTAGTGACCATTAGATTTAGCTGTTAGTAGGTCATTAGAGACTTTAGTGAGGGCAGTTTCAGTAGAGTGTAAAGAGCGGAAACCAGATTGAAGAGGGTCGAGAAGAGAGTTATCTGAGAGATAGCGGGTAAGACGGGAGTGGACCAGGCGTTCGAGGAGTTTAGAGATGAAGGGAAGATTAGAGACAGGTCTATAATTAGCGGCACAGTTTTGGTCGAGGGATGGTTTTTTAAGTAATGGATGTATGATGGCATGCTTAAATGAGGAGGGAAAAATACCGGAAGTGAGGGAAAGGTTGAATATTTTAGTTAGGTGAGAGGTGACAGCCGGGGAAAGGGACTGGAGGAAATGTGACGGAATGGGGTCACTGGTGCAAGTGGTCGGGCGAGAAGATGCAAGGAGCCTGCTTACTTCTTCTTCTGTAACTGGTTCAAAGTCAGAGAGTGAACTAGATGCAGTGGGGGAGGGAGGACAGTGCATGGTATGAAGAGATTGGGAGATGATTTCCTGTCGAATATGGTCAATTTTTTCTTTGAAGTAATTGGCCAGATTGTCAGCACGGAGATCCGTGGTTGGGGCCTGCGCTCTTGGGTTGAGTAGGGACTGGAACGTGTCAAAGAGACGTTTAGGGTTATTGGACAGGGAGGTGATGAGGGTGTTGAAGTAGGTTTGTTTGGAGAGGTGAAGGGCAGAATTGTATGTCTTTAGCATGAACTTATAATGGATGAAATCTTCGGGTAGATTAGATTTTCTCCACAGACGTTCTGCGCACCTGGAGCACCGCTGCAGGAAACGTGTTTGCAGCGTGTGCCACGGTTGTTGCCGTCTGTGCCGAGTTGTTTTATGTATAGGAGGAGCAGCTTCATCCAGGGCACTTTGCAGGGTTTCATTGTAATGCTTCAGAGCAGAATCAGGACATGAGATGGAGGAGATTGGGGCCAATGAGGACTGCAAGTTCTTCATAAGTTCCTGGGTGTTAATGGCCTGTATGTTTCTATAAGTGTGGAAAGTGGGGGTGACCTGAGCGGGATGGCAGTTCTTGATAGAGAATGAAAGAAGGTGGTGGTCAGAGAGTGGGAGAGGGGAGTTTGTGAAATCATCCACTGAGCAAAGCCGGGAGAAGACCAAGTCAAGGGAGTTTCCATCTTCATGTGTTGGCGAGTTAGTATGCTGCGAGAGGCCGAAAGAGGAGGTTAGAGCCAAAAGGTGAGAAGCAGATGGGGAGAGGGGAGAGGCAATAGGGATGTTGAAATCACCCATGATAAGGGTGGGGGTGTCACAGGAAAGAAAGTGTGGAAGCCAGGTGGCAAAATGATCCAGGAACTGATGAGAGGGGCCGGGAGGACGATACACCACCACCACTCGCATGGAGAAGGGGACGTAGAGTCTGACCACATGGACCTCAAAGGAAGGGAAGACAAGTGAGGGTACTTGGGGGATAACTTGGAAAGTACATTTTGGTGAAAGGAGCAGACCAACGCCTCCACCTGCTCTGTTGTCCGATCTTGGGGTATGAGAAAAGTGTAGTGCACCATATGAAAGAGCAGCAGCAGCGGTGGTGTCTGACTGCTGGATCCAGGTTTCAGTAAGAGCCAGGAGGTTAAGAGAATTAGAAAGGAAGAAGTCATGGATGAAGGAGAGTTTATTACACACAGAGCGAGAATTCCAAAGGGCACAATTCAAAGAGACAGAAGGCATGCAGGGAATATTAATAAGGTTAGAGGGGTTTCTGGGTGTAGAAATTGGGAGGTTTGACTGGCTATAACATGGGGGGCCGGGGTTTGGAGAGATGTCTCCAGCAACTAGGAGGAGGAGGATCGAAAGAGTGAGCAGATGGTTAAGTGATTTGTGAGAGCGTCTCTTGTGTTGGATGGTGGAACTGAATGGATCTGCGCTGCTAAGCAATGTGAACAGAGCATGAGTGCTATACATAGGAGAGGCAAGGACAGAGGGGCCGATATGGATGGAGTGTAGAGAGTTAATGCAAGGGCGGTGAATGTGAGTGAATGCAGCAGCCAGGATATAGAATATGCAAATAAATATGGTGAGTATTTGTGTTGTTTCAAGTGAATAGGGAATAGATTTAGTTTTTCTTACCTGTCTCCTGCCCTGTCTAACTGCCATGTTATAACTGCCGAGTACTTAGAAAAAAAAGTACTTTGAATAAAAATACACGAATACAAGTGCACGAATGCACCCCTGCATGAATGCTTCCCCAAGCTAAGTCTACATTTATAGAAGGCTAGCCCTTAGATCTTCCTTTTTTTTTTTTTTTTTTTGTGTTAAAGCTCGTTAGCAATCAATCAAACTCAGTTGAGACAACAGGACACAATAAATGTAGTGATCAGATAAACAAATGTCCAGGTCTACATGGATCATAGACCACTTTGAAACAGTTATGTGATCTCGCTGAGTAAGGACATGCAAAGTCAGATTAAATATCTATAAACACAAAAAATGCATAATAGGATGACTAACATATATAGATATATGCAGGATTCAATGCCGAAGATGGAATGACTCAGATACCATTCAAGCTGCTTGCTGTCAGGGACTGGAGCAATAGACATGCAGGATATTTCAGCTCAGAGAATGAATGATCTGTTTACCATTCAAGCTGCTTGCTGTCAGGGACTGGAGCAATAGACATGCAGGATATTTCAGCTCAGAGAATGAATGATCTGTTTACCATTCAAGCTGCTTGCTGTCAGGGACTGGAGCAATAGACATGCAGGATATTTCAGCTCAGAGAATGAATGATCTGTTTACCATTCAAGCTGCTTGCTGTCAGGGACTGGAGCAATAGACATGCAGGATATTTCAGCTCAGAGAATGAATGATCTGTTTACCATTCAAGCTGCTTGCTGTCAGGGACTGGAGCAATAGACATGCAGGATATTTCAGCTCAGAGAATGAATGATCTGTTTACCATTCAAGCTGCTTGCTGTCAGGGACTGGAGCAATAGACATGCAGGATATTTCAGCTCAGAGAATGAATGATCTGTTTACCATTCAAGCTGCTTGCTGTCAGGGACTGGAGCAATAGACATGCAGGATATTTCAGCTCAGAGAATGAATGATCTGTTTACCATTCAAGCTGCTTGCTGTCAGGGACTGGAGCAATAGACATGCAGGATATTTCAGCTCAGAGAATGAATGATCTGTTTACCATTCAAGCTGCTTGCTGTCAGGGACTGGAGCAATAGACATGCAGGATATTTCAGCTCAGAGAATGAATGATCTGTTTACCATTCAAGCTGCTTGCTGTCAGGGACTGGAGCAATAGACATGCAGGATATTTCAGCTCAGAGAATGAATGATCTGTTTACCATTCAAGCTGCTTGCTGTCAGGGACTGGAGCAATAGACATGCAGGATATTTCAGCTCAGAGAATGAATGATCTGTTTACCTGCTCGCTGCGCCGAGTCCTGCCGTCTGGCCAGCGACTTCCCTGCCTAGGATTAGGTATAGTAGCTCAGCAGACAGTATCGCCCAGGATAGGATTAGGTATAGTAGCTCAGCAGACAGTATCGCCCAGGATAGGATTAGGTATAGTAGCTCAGCAGACAGTATCGCCCAGGATAGGATTAGATATAGTAGCTCAGCAGACAGTATCGCCCAGGATAGGATTAGATATAGTAGCTCAGCAGACAGTATCGCCCAGGATAGGATTAGTTATAGTAGCTCAGCAGACAGTATCGCCCAGGATAGGATTAGATATAGTAGCTCAGCAGACAGTATCGCCCAGGATAGGATTAGGTATAGTAGCTCAGCAGACAGTATCGCCCAGGATAGAATTAGTTATAGTAGCTCAGCAGACAGTATCGCCCAGGATAGGATTAGATATAGTAGCTCAGCAGACAGTATCGCCCAGGATAGGATTAGGTATAGTAGCTCAGCAGACAGTATCGCCCAGGATAGGATTAGACATAGTATCTCAGAAGACAGTATCGCCCAGGATAGGATTAGTTATAGTAGCTCAGCAGACAGTATCGCCCAGGATAGGATTAGACATAGTAGCTCAGCAGACAGTATCGCCCAGGATAGGATTAGTTATAGTAGCTCAGCAGACAGTATCGCCCAGGATAGGATTAGTTATAGTAGCTCAGCAGACAGTATCGCCCAGGATAGGATTAGGTATAGTAGCTCAGCAGACAGTATCGCCCAGGATAGGATTAGGTATAGTAGCTCAGCAGACAGTATCGCCCAGGATAGGATTAGTTATAGTAGCTCAGCAGACAGTATCGCCCAGGATAGGATTAGGTATAGTAGCTCAGCAGACAGTATCGCCCAGGATAGGATTAGATATAGTAGCTCAGCAGACAGTATCGCCCAGGATAGGATTAGATATAGTAGCTCAGCAGACAGTATCGCCCAGGATAGGATTAGGTATAGTAGCTCAGCAGACAGTATCGCCCAGGATAGGATTAGTTATAGTAGCTCAGCAGACAGTATCGCCAAGGATAGGATTAGTTATAGTAGCTCAGCAGACAGTATCGCCCAGGAAAGGATTAGGTATAGTAGCTCAGCAGACAGTATCGCCCAGGATAGGATTAGTTATAGTAGCTCAGCAGACAGTATCGCCCAGGATAGGATTAGGTATAGTAGATCAGCAGATAGTATCGCACAAGATGGTATTAGATACAGTAGCTCAGCAGACAGTATCGCCCAGGATAGGATTAGATATAGTAGCTCAGCAGAAAGTATCGCCCAGGATAGGATTAGATATAGTAGCTCAGCAGACAGTATCGCCCAGGATAGAATTAGTTCTAGTAGCTCAGCAGACAGTATCGCCCAGGATAGGATTAGATATAGTAGCTCAGCAGACAGTATCGCCCAGGATAGGATTAGGTATAGTAGCTCAGCAGACAGTATCGCCCAGGATAGGATTAGACATAGTATCTCAGAAGACAGTATCGCCCAGGATAGGATTAGTTATAGTAGCTCAGCAGACAGTATCGCCCAGGATAGGATTAGACATAGTAGCTCAGCAGACAGTATCGCCCAGGATAGGATTAGTTATAGTAGCTCAGCAGACAGTATCGCCCAGGATAGGATTAGTTATAGTAGCTCAGCAGACAGTATCGCCCAGGATAGGATTAGGTATAGTAGCAAAGCAGACAGTATCGCCCAGGATAGGATTAGGTATAGTAGCTCAGCAGACAGTATCGCCCAGGATAGGATTAGGTATAGTAGCTCAGCAGACAGTATCGCCCAGGATAGGATTAGATATAGTAGCTCAGCAGACAGTATCGCCCAGGATAGGATTAGGTATAGTAGCTCAGCAGACAGTATCGCCCAGGATAGGATTAGTTATAGTAGCTCAGCAGACAGTATCGCCCAGGATAGGATTAGATATAGTAGCTCAGCAGACAGTATCGTCCAGGATAGGATTAGTTATAGTAGCTCAGCAGACAGTATCGCCCAGGATAGGATTAGACATAGTAGCTCAGCAGACAGTATCTCCCAGGATAGGATTAGTTATAGTAGCTCAGCAGACAGTATCGTCCAGGATAGGATTAGATATAGTAGCTCAGCAGACAGTACCACTCGGGTTAGGATTAGATACGGTAGATTATTGCACAGAGGATTAGATACATCAGCAGGCTGTGTAGCACAGGATAGGCTTAGGTACAGGGGCTGCCTCTACACTGTTAACACTTACATGTGACGCTGTGTCTGGTGCCCGGTGTTGGTGACGCTCGGCCACACGCCCCGCAGGGTGAGCAGAACACCGCTGTCCTTGTTCTCGTCTTGTGACTTCATCTTTTCCTCCGTCTTATGTTGCAGCTTTCTTTGGCAAATACCTTAATGAATATAACGGCTCGTACGTCCCCCCGGGCTGGAAGGAATGGGTCGGGCTGGTGAAGAACTCACGCTTCTATAACTACACGCTCTGCCGGAACGGGGTGAAGGAGAAACATGGGTCGGACTACTCCAAGGTGAGCGCCACCCTGTGGCCGGTGCGGGTGGCTCCGGAGGGGTCACACTGGGGTCTGAGTGTGATTCTCATATGGAACCGTCCTAGTGAAGGGCTCGTTACACTGAATACACTGTACCAAACCCTGAGCTGTGGAAGGACTGGGTCAGGAAGGTGTTTTTCTGGTTTCCAATCTCTTCATAAAAACAATTTGTAATTGAGATTTTGGAACAAGCTTCCAGAGTCCTGCAGAAGACTGGACCCCGGCCCTGTTAATAACCCCGGGGTTCGTCCTCTGGGGTGACGTCCTCGCTCCTTCTCTGCAGATTGTCGCTAAGCGAGCAGGATTATTGATCAGACCTGACATGAGCGGAGATGTCTCGGCGTAGGCAACAGAGCCTGTAGGGAGAAATTCTCTGTGTGATCGGGCTGAAGAGGAGAACAATTACACATCATTGATCAGCGGTGCCCTTCTTCTCAGAGGTTAATGATGCGGCAGCCGGAGGAATTGCTGAGCAGGGGCCGAGGTGTAAAACTCTATGCTATAGAAGCTGGTGACAACCAATATGGCCGCCATCGCCTTTTAAGGGTCCCGCATTCAGAGACCTTAGTTAGGTGGCAACTTATATGTGAACTCTACTGGTGGCCATATTGGTCATCACCCGGATTAATAAAAAGGCCTAAGAGATGTTGGGGTGACAGTTCTGCTGGTGCTCCCCGGGTTATGGATCAGGTAGAGGAGTCTCACTTGTCTCCTGTTTTTCTTGTAGGATTATCTGACAGATCTCATCACAAACAACAGCCTCAGCTTCTTCCAAAACTCCAAGAAAATGTACCCCCACCGACCGGTGCTGATGGTGCTGAGCCACGCCGCCCCCCACGGCCCTGAAGACGCTGCGCCCCAGTATTCCCACATGTTCTCCAATGCCTCCCAGCACATGTGAGTATCCAGGCCATGTCACCCACACCTCTCCTGTCTACCCCTGACATTGATCAGCTGGACCCCGATTTGTCTTTCAGAACCCCGAGCTACAACTACGCCCCGAACCCAGACAAGCACTGGATCATGAGGTACACGGGCCCCATGATGCCCATCCACATGGACTTCACCAACATGTTGCAGCGCCGGCGACTACAGACCCTGATGTCCGTGGAGGACTCTATGGAGAAGGTGCGGACAGTGCAGGAAGGATGCCCCCAGCCATCCGGCACCTGTGTGTCAGTGCAGGGAGTCCAGCACAGGATAGAGACTTGTGCTGCTGTATTGTCTGTACTGATACAAACTAACAAACCCTCAGCTGTGAGCATGACTAGGCCTGGACAGTGTTTAGCTCTGATCAGTGGTGATATTTCCACTGACCTCAAGCAGAGTTCTTCAATATGGTGAGAATACCGCCAACCTCTCGTGTGCTTCCAAAATAATCCTGCTATTACAGGACGGTGAGAGGGTGATGTCTCCTGGCGTTACAGCCTCAGACGCCGGAGCTTTCACTGTGATACAGCGCCTGTAATTATTTATCCTGTACTGATCCCAAGGCACACCATGTCTCCAGTGACATCATGTCTTCTACTGGGCCACAGCCAGTGCTGCGCTCACAATTCTGCTTATATCATGCCTTATACTCCAGTCACATCCAGTGCTGTGCACACGATTTCTCTCAGTTTCTCTGCACTTCATTCTCAGTTGTGTGACCTAGGCTCTGACAGTGTAAATATCACCTGAGCTGCCATAATGCACTACTTTTTGGCTCCAAGAAAGCAAATGAATTGTGAGTGCAGCTCTGGATGTGACAGGTGTATAAAACCTAAAAGAACACCAGAATTAGGAGTGGAGCTGTGGATGTGCCTGGAACATAAGATATAATGGGCTAATAGAATTATGACTGCAGCTGTGGATGTACCTGGAATATAAGATAAAATGGGACAATAAAATTGAGTGCAGCTCTGGATGTGCATGGAGTATATTATATAATGGTTAAGCTCTGGATGTACCTGAAATATAAGATATAATGGGACAATAGTATTTGGAGTGCAGCTCTGGATGTGTTTAGAGTAAAATATATAATGGAACAACAGAATTAGGAATGCAGCTCTGGCTGTGACTGAGTCAGTGGAAGATAAGTTACAGTTGCTCAGGATTATTTATATTTACTATATTATTTTATGAGCTTGCGTTCCATATCTGACTTAAGTGTCTCTTTTTCCTTTGCTGCCCTCCTGAAGGAGGATGATGATGGGCGGCCGTATACCGTATATGTGATGGGGTGGAGGGGAGATGTGTGCATTGTGTAACGGTGAATGTGGTCTTCCAGATCTATGACATGCTGGTGGAGCTGGGCGAGCTGGACAACACGTACATCATATACACGGCTGACCACGGCTACCACATCGGCCAGTTCGGTCTGGTGAAGGGAAAGTCCATGCCGTACGAATTTGACATCCGGGTACCATTCTATATCCGTGGACCAAACGTGGATGCTGGCTACTTGTGAGTGCTTCTCGTCTATGTAAACCGCACAACCAAAACGCACCACAGCAAAGACTCAAAAGGCGCTGAACACGACACGATGTAACAGTAGAATTGTGACTGCAGCTCTCGGTGTGAGTGGAGTATTCATCACTAACCCTGTTTTTTTTTTTTTTTGCATCCATCCCCAGGAACCCGCACATTGTGCTCAACATCGACCTCGCCCCGACTATCCTGGACATCGCCGGCCTGGACATTCCCCCGGATATGGACGGGAAGTCAATCCTGAAACTGCTGGACACGGAGAGACCGGTGAATAGGTGAGGGCTCCGTGTGATGCGGGATCATTTATAACATTTAACTCACTGGGACCCCACCGATCGCAAGAGCAGGGATCTTATAAAGTGGTCACACAAGAGCACTGCCACTCTGATAGAAATGAATGGAGCAGAGGTGACACAAGCACTACTACTCTGATAGAAATGAGTAGAATGGAGGTGACACAAGCGCACTGCCACTATGATAGAAATGAGTGAAACGGAGTGTCACGGATCCCAACGTACTGCTACCAATTTGTCACGTACCCACTTCTCAGCACGTGACTTGGGGTTGCGCCTGCAAGGGTTAATCTCTCCTCTCTCAGTCCAGCATTCAGCCTCTGTCCTATGCTGTAATGGGAGCATTACACACACCAACCCAGGCCACACACACCCGCTCATACACGCTGCCACCACTCACCGAATACACGGGCGATGAGTCCCGGAAATATTACTACTACTGTCTACCGCTCATAAGGCTCACACAGTTCTTTAGAACATACAAGGTTCAACTTGCTAAACTTTTGCTTTAATACAAAAAGGTACAGTATTTATAATAAAAAAGGTATAAAAATATGGTAATAAAGAGACATACAAATATGCAAAACAGTTATAAAAATACACAGGAGAAAACTTACAGAAATGTCTAACTTTGTAGTCTGCTTTCTGCTCCCTGGGGGGGGGGGGGTGAATATGTACTGGAACACATCAGCTCGGCTGCCCCCAATATGTGAACAACTTTATAAGTATGCAAGCCTAATTTATAGAGTTACTCTGGAGGTCAAATTTCTTGACCAGCCTCTTAGGTTAATATTATAATTGCTTGTTTTTGATTGGGCCACGGCCGCTCCCCCAATGAATATATTATTTTCCTCTGAGATTCCCTGTGTAAAAGTTTTTCATGGATAGATAGTGTCAGACTGTAATTGACATCTCTCTTCAAAGAGCTAGAAGGTGTGAAATGTTTCCCCTTCTTCCTGGTTCCCAGCCAGACCCCCTGTCAAGATTGGAGACAATAGACTACCTTCCCAAGATACATATGTTGTGACCTTCTCAGGACAGATGTTAAATTACTGCTGGTTACACATATAAACATATACATATTTCACTACATGGAGGTGACACAAGCGCACTGACACTCTGATAGAAATGAGTGGAACGGAGGTGACACATGCGCACTACCACTCTGATAGAAATGAATGGAGCGGAGGTGACACAAGCGCCCTGCCTCTCTGAAGGAAATGAATGGAGCAGAAGTGACACAAGCGCCCTACCGCTCTGATAGAAATTAATGGAGCGGAGGTGACACAAGCGCCCTGCCGCTCTGAAGGAAATTAATGGAGCGGAGGTGACACAAGCGCCCTGCCGCTCTGATAGAAATGAATGGAGCGGAGGTGACACAAGCGCCCTGCCCCTCTGAAGGAAATGAATGGAGCGGAGGTGACACAAGCGCACTGCCCCTCTGATAGAAATCAATGGAGCGGAGGTGACATGTGCACTTCCACTCTGATAGAAATAAATGGAGCAGAGGTGACACATGCGCACTACCACTCTGATAGAAATGAATGGAGCAGAGGTGACACATGCGCACTGCCACTCTGATAGAAATGAATGGAGCAGAGGTGACACATGCGCACTGCCACTCTGATAGAAATGAATGGAGCGGAGGTGACACATGCACTACTGCTGCATTCCCACAGATTGATGGGGCCCTCAGCGATCTTACCCTTTAGTTAGGTAATAAATGTTATTTTTGGAAGAAATAGTAGTGTATGCAATAATCGCGGTTACGTTTAGATGTGTTGTGCGGTGACACAGATCCACCTCGATCAAAGGTCCGTACAAGTCATACAACGTGATGTAACCATGGCAACGGATGTAGGAACCCGCACAGGAGACATTAATTGGCCTCCTTCCTGGCATTGCTGCCACGTCTGATGAGCAACATTCTCTCTCTGCACATTATCAGCATATTTGGGAATCTTCGCATCTTTGCGCTGGCTGTCACCGGATCCTCCACAGTGGCATCCCCATATAAAATAAGGGTGATTGTGTATCAATGGCGCACGCCGTGGCTGTCGCTGTGCCCATCACTGCGCCCGATCATCGCCTTGTTGGGGTGTGATAGATTTCTCTTTATTTCAGGTTTCAAGTTCAGAAAAAAGTGAAAGTCTGGAGAGATTCATTTCTGGTGGAGCGCGGGTAAGTGCTCCTGCGCCTACAAGGGAAGAGTGGGGAACCTGCACCTGCTCTTACGTCACCTCTTGAGACCTGTATGTATGTGCCGTCCTCCGCCATCATTGTATAAATGCTGAACAGTGACCCCGGCTATATTATATTACACAAATATATATAATTATAGAAAATTGCTACATAAGAAGGAGGCAGACAAGATGGATCCACAAGAGGAGAACTTCCTGCCCAAGTATCAGCGCGTCAAAGACTTGTGTCAGCGAGCGGAGTATCAGACGGCCTGCGAGCAGCTGGGGCAGGTGAGGAATATGTGACACCCTACAGGAAAAAGCGCAGGTCAGTAGTGACATCTGGTGGCCTCTGCTGGAGTTACAGCTCAAATGACATTGCTCAGTCGGGATGGAGCCAAATAAGAGAATCAGACATCTCTCGGACCTATTCCCAGCCGCAGAAAAGCGAGAAACTGCAAAATATTACACCGAACAACCAACATAGAATCCGTAAAGGATAATTAACGTACAGTGACTCCACCAGCAGAATAGTGAGTGCAGCTCTGGGGTATAATACAGGATGTAACTCAGGATCAGTACAGGATAAGTAATGTAATGTATGTACACAGTGACTCCACCAGCAGAATAGTGAGTGCAGCTCTGGGGTATAATACAGGATGTAACTCAGGATCAGTACAGGATAAGTAATGTAATGTATGTACACAGTGACTGCACCAGCAGAATAGTGAGTGCAGCTCTGGAGTATAATACAGGATGTAACTCAGGATCAGTACAGGATAAGTAATGTATGTAACCAGTGACTGCACCAGCAGAATATTGAGTACAGCTCTGGGGTATAATACAGGATGTAACTCAGGATCAGTACAGGATCAGTAATGTAATATATGTACACAGTGACTCCACAAGCAGAATAGTGAGTGCAGCTCTGGGGTATAATACAGGATGTAACTCCGGATCAGTACAGGATCAGTAATGTAATGTGTGTACACAGTGACTGCACCAGCAGAATAGTGAGTGCAGCTCTGGGGTATAATACAGGATATAACTCAGGATCAGTACAGGATAAGTAATCTAATGTATGTACATAGTGACTCCACTAGCAGAATAGTGAGCGCAGCTCTGGAGTGTAATACAGGATGTAACTCAGGATCAGTATAGGATAAGTAATGTAATGTATGTACACAGTGACTCCACAAGCAGAATAGTGAGTGCAGCTCTGGGGTGTATAATACAGGATGTAACTCAGGATCAGTACAGGATAAGTAACGTAATGTATGTACACAGTGACTGCACCAGCAGAATAGTGAGTGCAGCTCTGGAGTATAATACAGGATGTAACTCAGGATCAGTACAGGATAAGTAATGTAATGTATGTACACAGTGACTGCACCAGCAGAATAGTGAGTGCAGCTCTGGGGTATAATACAGGATGTAACTCAGGATCAGTACAGGATCAGTAATGTAATGTATGTACACAGTGAGTGCACCAGCAGAATAGTGAGTGCAGCTCTGGGGTATAATACCGGATGTAACTCAGGATCAGTACAGGATCAGTAATGTAATGTATGTACACAGTGACTGCACCAGCAGAATAGTGAGTGCAGCTCTGGGGTATAATACAGGATGTAACACAGGATCAGTACAGGATCAGTAATGTAATGTATGTACACAGTGACTGCACCAGCAGAATAGTGAGTGCAGCTCTGGGGTATAATACAGGATGTAACTCGGGATCAGTACAGGATAAGTAATGTATGTGCACAGTGACTGCACCAGCAGAATAGTGAGTGCAGCTCTGGAGTATAATACAGGATGTAACTCAGGATCAGTACAGGATAAGTAATGTAATGTATGTACACAGTGACTACACCAGCAGAATAGTGAGTGCAGCTCTGGAGTATAACACATGATGTAACTCAGGATCAGTAATGTAATATATGTACACAGTGACTGCACCAGCAGAATAGTGAGTGCAGCTCTGGAGTATAATACAGGAAGTAACTCAGGATCAGTACAGGATAAGCAATGTAATGTATGTACACAGTGACTGCACCAGCAGAATAGTGAGTGCAGCTCTGGAGTATAATACAGGATGTAACTCAGGATCAGTACAGGATAAGTAATGTAATGTATGTACACAGTGAGTCCACCAGCAGAATAGTGAGTGCAGCTCTGGAGTATAATGTTGGAGGTTACTCACTGATGCTAATGTATGTACCCAGTGGCTCTCCTGTCTGTAGTGTATTACTTGTATGATGATTCTGTAGATGAATATTTTGTTAGTCATGTGACACTTTTTAAAGTGACAGTTCCTAGATTCAGCCTCATGCTGTGTAATGCTCTTACCTATCCCTTGTTCTTATTTATTCCTGTCTGCAGAAGTGGCAGTGTGTGGAGGATCCCACAGGAAAGTTACGACTGCACAAGTGTAAGGGGATCTCAAGTCTCTCTGCAGCCCCCGACAGCAAGATGTCCCCCAATCTCATGACCAGTTACTACAACACCAACAGCGATGAATGCAACTGTGACGCCATTGGCTATAAGATGTCTCGACTGGGCCGCACCAAGAAGCTTCTCACCAAGAAAAGTGAGTCCTGGAGAAGCGGCAGTTTGTGTCCCTGAGTGTGTGAATATGTGCGAAGGTCCCGCTAGCAGAGAGTCGCGTGACTGATGGTTCCCCATCCCCCTCATTACATGGGTTTAGTTCTCTGCGTCAAAAGGCGAGGCGGTGTAATGCCATGTGTTTCTTTTCCTTCATGCTTGTTTTTTTGGGAATGAGAGGCTGAAGGTACAGTGGGTACGGAAAGTATTCAGACCCCTTTACATTTTTCACTGTTTCATTGCAGCCATTTGGTAAATTCAAAAAAGTTCATTTTTTTCTCATTAATGTGCACTCTGCACCCCATCTTGACTGAAAAAAAAACAGAAATGTAGAAATTTTTGCAAATTTATTAAAAAAGAAAAACTGAAATATCACATGGTCATAAATATTCAGACCCTTTGTTCAGTATTGAGTAGAAGCACCTTTTGAGCTGGTACAGCCATGTGCCTTCTTGGGAATGATGCAACAAGTTTTTCACACCTGGATCTGGGGATCCTCTGCCATTCTTTCTTGCAGATCCTCTCCAGTTCCATCAGGTTGGATGGTGAACGTTGGTGGACAGCCATTTTCAGGTCTCTCCAGAGATGCTCAATTGGGTTTAGGTCAGGGCTCTGGCTGGGTCAGTCAAGAATGGTCACAAAGATGTTCTGAAGCCACTCCTTTGTTATTTTAGCTGTGTGGTTAGGGTCATTGTCTTGTTGGAAGGTGAACCTTCGGCCAAGTCTGAGGTCCAGAGCACTGTGGAAGAGGCTTTCATCCAGGATATCTCTGTACTTGGCTGCATTCATGTTTTCTTCAATGACAACCAGTCGTCCTGTCCCTGCAGCTGAAAAACACCCCCATAGCATGATGCTGCCACCACCATGTTTCACTGTTGGGATTGTATTGGGCAGGTGATGAGCAGTGCCTGGTTTTCGCCACACATACCGCTTAGAATTATCACCAAAAAGGTCTATCTTTGTCTCATCAGACCAGAGAATCTTATTTCTCATAGTCTCGGAGTCCTTCATGTGTTTTTTTTTTTTAGCAAACTCTATATGGGCTTTCATATGTTTTGCACTGAGGAGAGGCTTCTGTCGGGCCACACTGCCATAAAGGCCCGACTGGTGGAGAGCTGCAGTGATAGTTGACTTTGTGGAACTTTCTCCCATCTCCCTACTGCATCTCTGGATCTTGGGGTTCTTCTTTACCTCTGTCACCAAGGCTCTTCTCCCACGATTGCTCAGTTTGACTGGATGGCCAGGTGTTGCAAGACTTCAGGTGGTCCCAAACTTCTTCCATTTAAGGGTCACTGTTCTCTTAGGAATCTTGAGTACTGCAGAAATTCTGTTGTAACCTTGGCCAGATTTGTGCCTTGCCACAATTCTGTCTCTGAGCTCCTCGGCCAGTTCCTTTGACCTCATGATTCTCATTTGGTCTGACATGCACTGTGAGCTGTGAGGTCTTATATAGATAGGTGTGTGCCTTTCCACATCAAGCCCTATCAGTTTAATTAAACACATCTGGACTCCAATGAAAGAGTAGAACCATCTCAAGGAGGATCACAAGGAAATGGACAGCATGTGACTTAAATATGAGTGTCTGATCAAAGGGACTGAATACTTATGACCATGTGATATTTCAGTTTTTCTTTTTTATTAAATTTGCAAAAATTTCTACATTTCTGTTTTTTTTTTCAGTCAAGATGGGGTGCAGAGTGTACATTAATGTAACAAAAATGAACTTTTTTGAATTTACCAAATGGCTGCAATGAAACAGAGTGAAAAATTTAAAGGGGTCTGAATACTTTCCGTTCCCATTGTGTCTTCTGGGGATAGTGGAACAGATTCCTTCAGGCCTGATTTTCCTCAGCACATACAGTGTAGTCGCAGGAGGCTTTGTGTCTGTGTCATACAAGTGGTGGATGGAGACAGCATTGCAGTGTTGACCTCAGTGCTTTCTTTCTGTTGCAGAGTACAAGGCCAATTACATGAGGAACCGCTCCGTCCGTTCTGTGTCCATTGAAGTGTCAGGGGATGTCATTAATATGGACATAGAGCAGGAATATGAACCTGTGCTGAGGAGGAACTTCACCAAGCGTCAGCTGCCTGAGCCCGAAGACAACGATGAAGATGGGGATGAGGATAAGGACGCCGATGACTTTAGTGGCACTGGAGGAATCATAAATGAACTGGTCGTTCCTAGTGCTGTGAAAGTGACTCACAGGTGAGAGGTCTGGGGTCAGGATCACTGCAGCCATAGGTATGGTCGGGCAGCAGCGTCTCCCTCTACATAATGTCCCATCCCATACACAGGTGCCACATCCTTCCTAATGACACTGTGAAATGCGACCTGGATCTATACAAGTCTCTTCAGGCCTGGAAGGATCACAAGCTGCACATCGACCATGAGGTGAGCGGAGCAATCCTCCATAACTACAGACCCTGCAAAGTTCTAGATCTAAACAAATATATATAAACAATCCGCGCTGGGTTCTGTAGTTTTATGACCCCTAAGTCCCTCCAAGAAAAAAAAAACTGAGTGTTTGCACCTTTTATATGGCTGTAAAAACTATTTAAAAATAAATTTGTGTTTGTTTAAAATAGCTCCGCCAGGGAGCACAACATTGTCCAAATAACAAAAGAGGTTCTGAGCGATGTTAACTGTCCGTTAGAAAAACTTTAGATTTCTACCTGGTGCAGTATAAATGGTAAGGTCCTCAGTTCCCTTTAGTCAATCTTTATACAAGTCCAAATGTGGAAGAATGCGGCTTCAGTGGAGTTTATTTCTTCTTCCGCTTTCCCGTGAGCGGGCTCCGGGCAGTGCCCCGGCCGGCGGCAACCAGCCCTGTGCTCGCCCACTACTAAGAGCGACTAAACGCTGTTGTATAGCTCTTGGTTCTCTGCCTCTGCAGGACCTTGCGTGACGTCACGGTCATGTGATTGCTCACGTGACTTGCTATGGATAGCGTTGTGGACCAATTTCCTACTAGTTTCGGAATAGGACGAATTCCTTCATCAGGGATGGTCCGTTCTGGATGTTCTCCACCTATATAGCCCGCATTAGTCATGTGTCCACATTATATATTGAAAGCAAATAGCTCAATCTCACTATTCAAGCCCTTCGGTGCTAAAGTGTCCAATTGAAATATCATTTTTGTTTCCTCCCTGGACATCTGCTAGATGTAATTTCCTCTCCGCCAACTTTTACTAACGATTTTGAGGCCTGTAATCAAAGTACCCCCAATTGCGCCATTGTGGTGAGCGCAAAAGTGTTTTGACAGCGGATGGCCTTGAAATTTTTTATTAATATTCCTCAAATGCTCATTAATCCTTACTTGCAAAGCTCGTTTAGTTCGACCTATGTATAACTTATTGCAGGGGCATTTGATAGAATAAATAACCCCTGTCGTATTGCAAGATATAAAATCTTTTATTTGCCATTCCGTGCTTCCGTTAGTAAGCGAAAGTTGTTTTTTTGTTTTTAGTACCGTATATACTCGAGTATAAGCCGACCCGAGTATAAGCCGACCCCCCTAATTTTGCCACAAAAAACTGGGAAAACTTATTGACTCGAGTATAAGCCTAGGGTGGAAATGCAGCATTTACCGGTGAATTTCAAAAATAAAAATAGATCATTATTTCCCCATAGCTGTGCCATATAGTGCTCTGCACCGTTCATATTTCCCCATAGGTGTGAACCATATAGTGCTCTGCACCGTTCATTGTGCCCCCTAGCTGTGCCATATACGGTGCTCTGCACCGTTCATTGTGCCCCATAGATGTGCCATATACGGTGCTCTGCACCGTTCACAGTGCCCCATAGCTGTGCCATATACGGTGCTCTGCACCGTTCACTGTGCCCCATAGCTGTGCTGTGCCATATACGGTGCTCTGCACCGTTCACTGTGCCCCATAGCTGTGCCATATACGGTGCTCTGCACCGTTCACTGTGCCCCATAGCTGTGCTGTGCCATATACGGTGCTCTGCACCGTTCACTGTGCCCCATAGCTGTGCTGTGCCATATACGGTGCTCTGCACCGTTCACTGTGCCCCATAGCTGTGCTGTGCCATATACGGTGCTCTGCACCGTTCACTGTGCCCCATACATAGCTGTGCTGTGCCAAATACGGTGCTCTGCACCGTTCACTGTGCCCCATAGCTGTGCTGTGCCATATACGGTGCTCTGCACCGTTCACTGTGCCCCATAGCTGTGCCATATACGGTGCTCTGCACCGTTCACTGTGCCCCATAGCTGTGCCATGCCATATACGGTGCTCTGCACCGTTCACTGTGCCCCATACATAGCTGTGCTGTGCCATATACGGTGCTCTGCACCGTTCACTGTGCCCCATACATAGCTGTGCTGTGCCATATACGGTGCTCTGCACCGTTCATTGTGCCCCATAGCTGTGCTGTGCCATATACGGTGCTCTGCACCGTTCACTGTGCCCCATAGCTGTGCTGTGCCATATACGGTGCTCTGCACCGTTCACTGTGCCCCATAGCTGTGCTGTGCCATATACGGTGCTCTGCACCGTTCACTGTGCCCCATAGCTGTGCTGTGCCATATACGGTGCTCTGCACCGTTCACTGTACCCCATAGCTGTGCTGTGCCATATACGGTGCTCTGCACCGTTCACTGTGCCCCATAGATGTTCCACATAAATTTGTGCCGCCGCTGCCGCAATAAAGAAAAAAAAACACATACTCACCTCCCTTGATTGCAGCTCCCAGCGTCTCGTTCCGGCGCCTCCATCTTCCCGGCGTCTCTGCTCTGACTGATCAGGCAGAGGGCGCCGCGCACACTGTATGCGTCATCGCGCCCTCTGCCTGAACAGTCAGAGAGCAGAGACGCCGGGAAGATGGAGGCGCCGGCCGGGAAGATGGATCGGCGCCCGGCGGCTGGAACGAGGACAGGTGAATATAACATACTCACCTAGTCCTGGCGATCCTCGCGCTGTCCCCTCCTGTCTTCGGCGCTGCAGCTTCTTTCTCTATCAGCGGTCACCGGCACCGCTGATTAGAGAAATGAATAAGCGGCTCCGCCCCTATGGGAGGTGGAGCCGCTTATTCATTTCTGTAATGAGCGGTCCCACGTGACCGCTGAAGAGAGGAAGAAACTGCAGCGCCGAAGCCCGTGGGACGGCAGGGACAGCGCGAGGATCGCTGGGACTAGGTAAGTATGCCTCAGCGCCCTCTTCCCCTCACCCGCCGACCCCACCGCTACCGTGACTCGAGTATAAGCCGAGGGGGGCACTTTCAGCCCAAAAATTTGGGCTGAAAATCTCGGCTTATACTCGAGTATATACGGTAATTTACACGATTTGCACTTCATACAGGGGTAGAACCCATGACCTCTAGACATATGGGGATATTTATTTGCACCATGGACGTGTGGAACCGTAGGGGCTATTTTATTTCCCAAATTATTAGCCTTTCTGTAAATAAACAAAGGGTGCTCAGGAAGTTTATCCCCCATAATTTTGTCTTCTTTAAGAATGTCCCAGTGTCTTTTTACTATCTTCTACTATCTTCCAGACAGATCAGGACCCGTTAAAGCATATACCACGCAAAACAACCGTAGTCCATTAACCTAACCAGTTCTTCTTGCAATTATCCTGCCCTCTGTAACCATGTCCACAGCACGTTGTTAAAATAAAGGACAAAGGTTTTTTTTACTTGAAGACTTGTGTGGTGCTGCTATTTTCTTCCTGTTTGGACATACATTACATTACTTATCCTGTACTGATAAGTAATGTAATGTATGTACACAGTGACTCCACCAGCAGAATAGTGAGTGCAGCTCTGGAGTATAATACAGGATGTAAGTCAGGATCAGTAAAGGATAAGTAATGTAATGTATGTACACAGTGACTCCACCAGCAGAATAGTGAGTGCAGCTCTGAAGTATAATACAGGGTGCTGTTGGGTACAAGTCAGGGTTCCTTCTACCTCACAGCAGAACTGACATTGTCACCCTTCCTTATATTTTAGATTGAGACGTTACAGAATAAGATCAAGAACCTGAGAGAGGTCCGAGGGCACCTGAAGAAGAAGCGTCCGGAGGATTGTGACTGCAGCAAGATCAGGTATCGCCACCTGCACATTCTGTACGACCATGGGGTGAATTAAACCTCCTGGACGTTCTGGGTCATGAGACAGCGTGTAATGCTGAATGTCACAGGTACAGATGATTCTTCATATCTGCCTTTCTCTGTCTCCTCAGCTATCACTTCAAACACAAGAAGGGGAAGCTGACGAGTGGGAGTCCCCTTATGCACCCCTTTAAGTAAGTGCACCCAGAGGCTGCCTGCAGTGCGTGTAAGTGATGACGAGGGGTCCTGATTGTGTGAGGTTTGTACCCAGGAAATCGCTGAAAGAACACGACAAGATCTCGCTCCTGCGGGAACAGAGACGCAAGAAGAAACTGCGCAAACTGCTGAAAAGGCTGAAGAACAACGACACGTGCAGCATGCCTGGCCTCACTTGTTTCACCCACGACAACCAGCACTGGCAGACCGCCCCCTTCTGGACATGTAAGGTCCTAGTACTGGGCTCAAGCTATGACGCCCTATCAGTGTAGATGACAGGCATTCCTTGGGAGGCCATTTACATAGGGCTGTCCTGTATCTGTGGATGGGTGGGTGTCGGCCCCTCTCCTCACTGTTGCCTCTTCTCCCTCCCATCACAGTGGGGCCATTCTGTGCCTGCACCAGCGCCAACAACAACACTTATTGGTGCCTGAGAACCATTAATGAAACCCACAATTTCCTGTTCTGTGAATTTGCCACTGGCTTCCTGGAGTATTTTGACCTCAACACTGATCCGTATCAGGTAATAAGCGCCAATGTAACTGCTAACAGGACAATAGCAGTCACCCTCATGCATCCATCAGAAGGGGCCACCTATTAACCAGAAAAACCAAAGCGAAAAAATAGCACCAAAAAACCAAAAAATCATATAAATATATAAACTTTATTACAGAAAAGACATATAAATCTAGATAAAATAGAGAAATACAGGGAAATGACAAGAAATCACACCTAAAAGGATGACAACGTAGTCCCCAACAAGCAACCATATAATCAATAGATGAAAAAATGAAAATAAGGTAGTAAAACCCGTACTGGTGCTGCAAAAAGTGCAATCTGAAAGAGAGCCCCCGGAAGAAGGCACATTGCCGAAACGCGCGTTGGGGTGGATGGCATCGTGGTCCCATAGGTATCTAGGAGTTTACATTATTATTTGTTTACTACCTTAGTCTGTGTGCTTGCTGCACTTTTCTCTGTTTGAGGCTTCCCTTCTGGCACTTATTATACCGCACATCCATTGGTGCACTATGCTAATATGTGGATGTATTGTTACTTGAGCTCTCTTTCAGATTGCACTTTTTGCAGCACCAGTACGGGTTTTACTACCTTATTTTCATTTTTTCATCTATTGATTATATGGTTGCCTGTTGGGGACTACGTTGTCATCCTTTTAGGTGTGATTTCTTGTCATTTCCCTGTATTTCTCTATTTCATCTAGATTTATATGTCTTTTCTGTAATAAAGTTTATATATTTATATGATTTTTTGGTTTTTTGGTGCTATTTTTTCGCTTTGGTTTTTATGTATTGTGGCACTTAACCACTTACGTATTTCCTGGCACCCTGGGTTATCCTTTGAGGGGTGTATTGTGGTTTGACATTTTGATTGACACCTATTAACCAGGCTGACTCCTCCTGGACACTTATCTTTTGTAGTTGATTAATGCGGTGAACACTTTGGATCGGGACGTCCTTAACCAGTTACACGTCCAGCTGATGGAGCTGCGCAGCTGTAGAGGCTCCCGACAGTGCAACCCCCGCACGCGGAACATGGAGCTCGGTACGTTACCGTTAGAGAACCACAACTCCTAGGATGCTGAGAGGAGTGGTTGTCGTCGTTCTTCCCCCGTCTGCTGCTGTTCTTGGGCTCGAGCTCTGCCTAATCTTCATTTTGTACTTGCAGGTCTGAAGGATGAAAGTTTCGAGCAGTTCAAGTAAGTGTCATCCCGATTACGGGTTAAGGGGAGCGATCAGCCCCTGCTACATCTTACATAGTGTTATCCTGGTCTCCTCCACGGGAAGCTCCTGGCTGCCATTATTGCTCCTAGTTTTGCACATGACCACCTTTTATAGGTGGTCATGTAGCATCTGTTACCTGTGGACAAGGCTTGGAGATCTTTTTGTAGTGTGGTGTGTTCCCACTTTTCTTCTTGGTGATGGGTTACCTTCCTCTTTTTTTTTTTTCTTTTTTTTTTCTTCTTCTTTCTTCCTTGCTTGAAATCAGACAACTTCAGCGTCGAAAGTGGCCAAAAACGAAGAGACCATCATCGAAATCCTTGTGAGTTGTGGGACATCACACAGTATATCTTTCCTGTTTAACTGCATGTATGCCGTATCGGTCACGGGACAGGTTTTTCAGCCTACTCCTTCGCTTTGGGGAGAGTCATGAGCCATGCTTAGATAAAGATAGCGACTGATCTGTTGCAGAAGATGTAAGGCTTCTGTTCTCCGCACATCATGTTCGGACAGCAATATATTCCATAATATCTTCTTCTTCCTGCAGATTCAGAGATTTTTATACACGCATTTATCCAATATATTACTTTCTATTACAGCAGCAATACTAGTTATTAGTCAGAAACATGAATATGATTTCGGGTCCATGATTAATTAGTTTATGGAATGGATCGGTTACTGATAAAAAGCTTCAAACCTGCTTAAAGGGGGTTGTGAAGGCTTGGAGCTCATGTCTGCAGTCACTCTATGTGACTGCAGACTTGTGAATCCTCACATTGTGCGCACTGTCAGGATTCATGTGCATGCAAGTATATGATTTGCGCTTTCGACCACTTTTAGACTAGACGTGTCCGGCTTCGCTCCATGCACTTGTATTAAATGAGACATCACACGTCTATTCGACTGCATGTATGCTTGCACTGGAGAATCCTGACAGTGCACACACTGTGTGCTATGAGGATTTACAAGTCTGCAGTCACATAGAATGACTACAGACTTGAGCTCCAAGCCTGGACAGCCCCTATAACTTTAGACTATAGCTACATAAAGCTCTTCTTGAAGAGACCACTAGGGGGAGCTCACTGCATACAAATCAGATTTTAGGAAGATGTGTATCAATCTGTAGGCACTGAGCTCCCCCTAGTGGTGACTTTACTTAGAATGTCATCATACTTTTATGGCAGAAGGAGGTAATTTGGAGTATTTGGAGCCATGTAATGGGGTAGAGTTTTAGATATCTGAGATATATAAATATATTACAATATTATATAAAAATATATGCGGAATTAATTAATCAATGCCGTATTTTAAGCCTAAAAAGTACCTGAATTCAGGATTGGAAGCTTTATACATCCATGCGCTATCCTTGCCTAAATAAGCCCCTGCCTCATTGCTTTGCTGCCTGTATGCCGATTATGAGGCCGGGGAGGGGATGTGGCGCTCCGGGCTCTGACCCTGTCTGTTCTGTATTCTGCAGAGACCAGTTATGGGAGGGCTGGGAAGGATAACTCTCCTTCTAGAAGACTCTTCCTATGAACTTGAAGCATTGTTAATACGTGGAAGACTTTCTTCAGGATTCCTGGACTGTGAGCCCTGCCAGTAGATAGTCTGTGGAGGACACACGTGACTAATCACCTACCCGAGGTGCAGATTCCTCTATAAAAACTCCACTTTTGCACCAGTAATTTTTTGTTTTTTGCCTCATACATTCCTGTTGCCGGACCTGTTAGAAGATCCTACAAACGCCACTATAATGCCGGGAGCTGTCGAGACGTCCAGGACCGTGCATTCACCAGTGTAGGCGATACCTGACCTCTTCGGCAAAACAACTTGGGTGGTAGGGGGGCAATGATACTACAGCTCGGGATGGGAGCGGACCCCCATAACACAGCCAGACATTATGTAAATAGCCGCCAACGCTTGGCTACAACGAGATACCACAGGATTAAAACGCAAAGAGACTTCACCCGTGATTCAGTGGTTAATTCTTGATACATAATAAAGTTTAATAACTGATTGATTTTTACCTGCTGGTGATCGATGTAGACCACGATCGGCTTTGTCACACCCCACACTGTCCAATAGGAAAGTTGCGCAAAAGTCGTGCCGCAGTTTGGAAATCGCTGCTAATATTTGCAGGGCGAGATTCTATTACAGCAAATTCTGAGATTCTGTTACATGATACCTGCAGTGTAAAGAATGGAGGTCTCTGGGAGAATCCATTTAAAAATACAGCCAAAACAATAATAAGAAAAAAAAATTGTCCACAAATTTTTTTTTTTAATCCCATGAACCTGTGTAAATATGTGTACTGTGAATGCATTAATATACTTACTGATCGACATCCTCCTCAGTTTCCAGCTCCGCTCCTCTTGAGACTGAAATCCTGATGAGCCGGCTCACACTGTGCTCTGCGAGAGTCAGAAGTGGCTTTCCAAGTGTAAGTCTATGGAGCGTCCGAACGGGCTTCCATAGATTTACACTGACAATCCGACTCACTGGATTACATTAGGGCTTGTGTGTGAGCCAGAAGTCGCTCACAGTCATCTGACTCGGGAAAGACTGGGTTTGGACACCAAATAAGACTGGTGATTCGTGAGCATATTACTGCACTCGCACTACATTATTTACATGGGATTAGTGAATAAACAAGGCTGTGGGAGTGTGTCTTTAATGGGAATATGTTGGTAGGTTTTTGCTATGCAATCTGATAGCACCAAGAGGCAGGGATAAAGACCACGATTCAAGCTACGTGCGTGCAGCAGATGTGATTGTCAGTTTTCTCCCTACATGCGACAAGTTGTCCTCTAATGATAATCTCCTGCTGATAAAACACTAACTATTGAAACAGCAAAACGCAGCCTAGTAAGTGACACATCACTGGAATTGGTGCCTTTCCTCCTACATTACGGAGCTTTTAGATTACATAGCAAAAACCTAGTGATAGATTCCCCCCTAAAAGGAACCTAAGAGCAGGTTTGTAGACCCCAACATCAGCAGAGTAAAGTACCTATAATGATGATTACGTACATACCTTTATATTACAAATCTGTGTCTCCGTTCTCACTTGCAGCCCTCTGGCCTCTTTCTCCTCCTCAGGTCATCATCTCGTGTAGGTGCCCTCATTCAGGGGGTAGTGCAGGCCCAGTAACCTCATGATGGCTTTGCGACAGACGAGATACAAGGCCAAATTAAATATACAGCAATATAAAGCTTGATAATTAAAATAAGACACCAACAAATTGTTTGGATAAAAATAGGTTACAATATTTATTAAGGGTTACCAATACCATATAATTTAATAATAACCAATTAAAACCATTAATAATTCATCAATAAATACCGTATTTTTCGGACTAAAAGACGCACTTTTTCCCCCCCAAAAAAGGGGGGAAAATGGGGGGTGCGTCTAATAGTCGCAATGCAGGCTTACCTAGGTGGCAGAGGTGCGGTGGCAGAGGTCCGGTGGCAGAGGTGCGGTTGCGGGGGTGTGGCGGCAGAGGAGGCGCAGTAAGCTGGGTCCCTTTCCCCGGTATGGTGATGCAGCAGGCCCGGTATGCAGCAGAGCCGGGTGAATCCTCTTGTTATCGGTGGTGGCGGCCATTTTCCGGAGGCCGCGCGTGCGCAGATGGAGCGCTCTGCTTCCCGGGGCTTCAGGAAAATGGCCGCCGCGATCTCCATCTGCGCACGCGCGGCCTCCCGCGGCCATTTTCCTGAAGCCCCGGGAGCAGAGCGCTTCATCTGCACACGCGCGGCCTCAGGAAGATGGCCGCGCCCACCGATAACAAGAGGATTCACCCGGCTCTGCTGCATACCGGGCCTGCTGCATCACCATACCGGGGAAAGGGACCCCGCTTCCTGCGCCTCCTCTGCTGCCACACCCCCGCCACCGGACCTCTGCCACCGGACCTCTGCCACCGCACCTCTGCCACCTAGGTAAGCCTGCATGGTACGCCAGGGACCCCTCTCACGCCATACCTCTCACTGCACCTCCTGATCCCAGCACCTCCTGATCCCAGCACCTTCTCATCCCAGCACCTTCTCATCCCAGCACCTCCTGATCCCAGCACCTCCTGATCCCAGCACCTCCTGATCCCAGCACCTTCTCATCCCAGCACCTTCTCATCCCAGCACCTTCTCATCCCAGCACCTTCTCATCCCAGCACCTCCTCATCCCAGCATCACCCCACCTTGCCTCCTGTGACCCTGCTCTGCCACCGCCATAAGATACTGTAAATTCGGACAATAAGACGGACCCCCATGTTATAAAAAATCTTTTTTTCTGCAATTTTCACCCCAAATTTGGGGTGCGTCTTATGGTCCGGTGCGTCTTATAGTCCGAAAAATACGGTAATAATCAAATAGTTTATATGACCTTTAAAAAGAACTAAATCCACCTAGCATTAGCTGGGCAATTATATCTTCTAACAAATATCGCAACAGATTTTTTATTTTAGGGAGGTGCACTTTTCCTTCTTGCTGTACACTGACTGCCTCGAGTGCACAGAACAAGGGCCTTATAAACCTTTGATCTTCCCGCCATTTTAAGTCCTGCACCAAACCTATCAAAGGTACATTGCCGCTCAAACCAATGGCCCCTTTTTCCTGGCAGATACTGGTGACCAATATGGAGGAAAAAGGGGTGGGTGGGGTACAAAAATCATAACCGTAATTAAAATAAAATGACTGGGCCTGTCCCCCCCGTGTGTCCCCTGTAGCCAAGTGCTTCGAGGGGCCTTTCCAGTGTATCCATATGTGCGTGTGCTGTATCCCAGGGTACCTGTGTGAGATGTCCGTGTTGGGCAGCACGTGTAGATGGATCACACAATGTCATCAGGACGTTAAGGCCTTGTGCACACGTTGAGTATTTGGTGAGGTTTTTTACCTCCGTATTTGTAAGCCAAAACCAGGAGTGGAACAATCAGAGGAAAAGTATAATAGAAACATATGCACCACTTCTGTATTTATCACCCACTACTGGTTTTGGCTTACACATACTGAGGTAAAATACTGACCAAATACTGCTAGTGTGAATGGACGCTTGTGCGAAATGTTGGCTAGGGTGACCTATCAATCACTGGCAGGAGACCGGTGTCGGGTGGAGAAAGAGGTCGGAGAGCTGTATGCAGATCAAGCCATGAAATAATTTCCATAAGACTTCACCACTGGCTTACAATACAACGGAGACACAGATTTAGAATATAAAGGTATGGAAGTAACCAGTTTTACAGGTACATTACTGTGATGGGTTACTTTGGAAAACTCTGAAAGGGTTTCTATACCCCAAAGTGTGGCCTTTTTTAACCAATTAAAAAAAAAAAAAATTCCAGGACCATCTGCTTCTTATATTTTACATTAATGGAGCTGTGAGGCCAGAGCTTTTTTTTTATATACTTTTTTGGAGTACAAAATTCACTGAAAAATTGCAATTCCGACATTTCAATTTTGTTTTTGGCTTTACAAAGTTTATCGTAAATGTTATATAATTGTATAGTTTCATAGATTCGACTTTTCTGAAGACATCCATATCCATTATTTTTATGTTCTATTTTTAATGGGAGAAAAAATTCACAACTTTTCTACTTTGTAAAAAAAAAGAAAAGACTTCAACATTACTCTGTAGTACTTGAACCTGTGATCGTCTGGTCGCTTGCTCTGTATATACTGCATTATACCTGTACACCAGTCTAAAGATAAAATCATGGTCTCCTATAAAACTCAGCTTATGGCTTGGTTTCTCAGGCATACTGACATGGGGACCTTCAGCAAACACCTGGCTGCCATGGCTAACCATTGTAACGTGGCACCGTGCAGTAGCCGTGGGCGAGGTACTCTTCTTCCATGCCCCGTTATGCTACATGAAGATGGGGTTCCTGGCGTGGTGTGTGGCCTTGCGCTGTGGGGGCTCTACACCCTTGCAGACCACATGTAAAACTGATGACTTTGGTTGGCCAGTACCAGATATTTGACAGTTCATTGAGGAAGACCACGAGTCAAAATTAAAGTTTCTACTCAATGATAATTTGGGGAGGGGATTGTTTACAGTAGGATAGCGGGTACACAACTTGATGAACGCATCCTTTTGCAATACGGATTTTCCACAAACAGCTTCAAATCCTTCCTCTTAACTTGTTTGTCCTCTACCTTTAACAGTTCTTTCTACTTCACCACAACCCAGCTCAGTACTACAGTCCAGTTAGTAAGTCCTATTCTCAACGTGCTGTTCCGGGTCTTCTTTCCCCTCTAATGAACTATATTGCCAGGATACTAATCATCTTGGTCTCTGACGCTCTGGAACTCCCACCCGGGGCACTCTTTGTTTTGCGTCCTCTGTCCCATCTAGGTGTGTTACCTCTATGAGCTATAAGCTCTGGGTCGTACTGCTAGGCATCCTTTCCCAGGACCCATCTCCGATCGATCACTCTATTCCTTCAGTCACTTCTCTTCCACTAGGATCTTGCCTTTTTTCTCTTGATCTCCTCTCACGTTGGGGACACCCACGTCCTGCAGCACTGCTTACTGATCAGACCTTAGGTCTGCTTTCTACACACACTGGGTCCTTTCTGACATTTGTAAAGGATTGGTCTCTTGCCCCTTCAGCTTATCTCCTCCGACTCTGGGCTAATCCCAAACTCAACTGTAGCACTCCCTGTTAATTACCTGTTGCTGGTCAGAACACAGCTTTGTCACAGTCCATATGGATTGCCCCCAGTAGGGCTATGGGGTACTCGGTACCGGGCCCTTCGGTTCTCATCGGAGATGTCATGGTGGCTGACCCGGTCCGTGGCCCTAGGGGAACATCCGTTGATAAATGGGGGAAAGGTCTTTAAAGGGATAGTGCTCGTGACGCCACCTGTGGTATTCGGTCAGGGTGACCGACGCTGCTTAGGGGTCCGCTGGGGTGATGTGATGGCAGCTAGATGGTATACCTTCCCACAGGTGAAGTATGTCCCCAGGGCTTCCCAGAGTGTAGATGGTGGATGATGTAGGGCGCAGTGAATAACGAGGACAAAAAGTTTGCAGTCTCTTTACCTTTACTGAAGGCTTCAGCATCCACAGTTCAGAGCACCGGATCACGGGGCAGGCGGAGTCCGGCCGGTCTGAAGGCAAATCCAGAGCCCCCTTAGCCAGGTGGAAATCAGTAGCCTTCCTCTAGCGCCTGAGTGTTGTAGTACCTCCCTGCTGAGCTTCTCTGTGAGGTCCTCACAACTGATGCTGGTGTTCTAGATGTTATTTCTCTTTCTCTCTGTCCCCCAGATGGTATGGATAGGACAAACCCGTATGACTGATGGCCTGAGGCTTTTTACAGGGACCCTACGACGCCCCAGCCCCCACAAGTTGCCACCGTGCCTCCTGGGTGTAAGTTCGGGCAGCTAACATGGAATTAACTGTCCTGCCAGTCTCTGAAGTAAAGCATAGAGTTCCTTACTCCCTCGGTGTTCTGGCTACCGGCTTCTGCGCCTCAGAGGGAGGCAGCCTATTTCAGGGCAGAACTCCCTCTGGATTCCTCTTCTTGTGCTATGACTTCATTTCTCACCCTCAGCAACGCAATTCCTTTTGTGTCCTTTTAGGATGTTGCCGCACGTGGGGCAGGCGCAGCTCCGTAACCCTCTGGCTAGGCCTCTGACAGGATCCCACCCCTGTCAGGGACCTCTCTCTCTGCAGCTGTTTGGTGTTCCTCCTTCCCCCTGTCTGCCTGACTCGGTCAATCCCCAGCCAGCTTCTGCCTGGGTCAATGCCCAGTCAGCTTCTGCCTAACTTCCTATCCAGCCCACCAGTTTTACCTAATTGTGAGGAGTGCCCTACTAAATAGGAGCATAGCTCCCCCTGGTGGACTGAAGTGTGTTGTGTGGTTTGTGATACATGGTAAGGTGATCTCCTTTATTGCCATCAGACGTAACATCACTCCCCCTGGTGGAAGAACGACATTACTGCAACGACCAGGACCCCAGGGCGCTGCACATACAGGTTATTACACACACAAACATCATTAACTCATATCACTATTCAAATTACAGAATATAATAATACACGTGTTCTTCAAGGGGGGAAATGCAGGCAATATGTCCATCGCCTTACACCATCAGCACCATATGATCATGTCATGAGGCGGAACAGCACACGACACCCGGGGGTCTTTGCATCTCTCAAGACTGACAGCAGTATTTAAGGGGTCAACGGCAGAGATTGGAGCTTTTGCTATTGCCTGCATAAGCCAGCTATGCTGTGAGCTCAGCTACAAGTATGGCACACATCAGGAAGATGTCAAGGGGACTATGCTAGCACAAAAATATTTTGTAGCACTCAGCGCACCTTTGGTGAAGCCAAAAAGTTGGGGGGAATAGAGAAGATGCAGAGACTCATGGAATACAAATAGGCCACACCAAGGATGCACAGAGCACCTGTGCTTGGTTTGAACAGTCATTTTGTGCTGACAGACTCTTCAGAACTAAACAAACAACTCTGCCAATATCCATTAACCACTGGAGAGAGCATGAGCAGCATGTGGTAAGATCTCATAATACTACTAATACTGTCGTTCCCCATAAACTATATGCACGATTTGTGACAGTTGAAACACATTACATGAAACTGCAGCATTCTAATAGCTGGTCTGCTGTAACCAAAACTTGTTATTGTAGTAGAGGATTCTCACTTCCTCTAGACAAATGTATTATTGTAGTTACCCTTGATACTTGAAAGTACAATTGACTTTTAAATAACTTTTAAGATCAAGCTGTTATGTGTATATGAGTATTAATACTATTTCTGGCAATTACATGACTTGTCTTACATATTCATCAGTATTCCCTTTTGCAGTCTCTGACTCTAGTTTGCAATTCATTGTGAGCTACGGAAAAGAGACATGCTAAATATGGCAGAGATCGGTGCAGTATAAAAAATAAACAAATGCGTAAAAAAAACTGCAGCACAGAGCAAACGATAGAACAAAGCTGAGCTCTCTTGATCTGAATCAAGTTCAGGGAAGAATTGTTAAACATTGTGTAGAGATCTGTCTCCCTCTGCCTGTTTCCTCTCCCCTCCTCTGCCTGTTTCCTCTCTTTGCTCCTCACCAGGGAATAATGGGCTGTGACACATGACTACTCCAGTCCATTGTCTTGTGTGAGCAAGACTGATTTGAGCTGGTTTATCAGAGAGTACAAGTTCAGGAGGTGCATGTATGGGTGTTGTTCGAAAAAGTAGCTCATAAGTGGGAAGAAAGACAATTTTTTTTTCTTATAAGAATATTTGAAGTCACCTGAACTAGTGATTTATGCAAAGTTTATTGAAAGTACAGCTCCATTGTCATCACTAAGCCATGCATGTTGGTGAGTAAAACTAAAGTGAAAAGTAGCCATAGTTTACGGCATGGGCAGGATTTAGACTTAGGCACTTGCATGTTTTTATTTTTTTTAAAGACAAATTCTTTGTCTTGGAAAAAGCCATAAACTTAGCTTACCATTCACAAGTAAATATGAAAGAGTAGTTATTTTGAGAAATATAAGCGCATACATCCACACAGGACTGATTTGGCACAGCTGTCACCATTTACATTGCAAATCTGCAGCACAGGTCAATTTACACTGCAATTTTTCTTAAAGGGAACCTGTCACCCCGTTTTTTCAGTATGAGATAAAAATACTGTTAAATAGGGCCTGAGCTGTGCGTTACTATAGTGTGTTTTGTGTACCCTGATTCCCCACCTATGCTGCCGAAATAACCTAGCAAAGTCGCCGTTTTCGCCTGTCAATCAGGCTGGTCTGGTCAGATGGGCGTGGTGACATCGCTGTTTCTTCCCCCAGATCTTGCATATCTTTCCGTTGGTGGCGTAGTGATTTGCGCGAAGAAACAGCGATGTCACCACGCCCATCTGACCAGACCAGCCTGATTTACAGGCGAAAACGGCGACTTTGGTAAGTTATTTCGGCTGTATAGGTGGGGAATCAGGGTACACAAAATACACTATAGTAACGCACAGCTCAAGCCCTATTTAACAGTATTTTTATCTCATACTGAAAAAACGGGGTGACCGGTTCCCTTTAAGTATGTGGATGAAAATTCCCCTCCAGGTTACAGTATCAGAAAATAAAGTGCACAGATATTTGCAGCCGTCTGATCAACCGATCGGGCAGCCAAGCACATCCAATGTTTGTGTCCTATATCACACAGGGATATGTATGAGGACAGATTCCTCTGGCCGATACATGTATAACAAAAGGAGACTCATTCTAGGTAAACTTCCATCACACTTGTAAACCCTTTTCTTTATAGGTGTTTGGTACTTAGGTCATTGGTATGAGATCAGTGGGGATCCAGTGGCCCCCAAAAATCAACTGATAGCAGCAACAGGCAGATGAGCATTGAATGGGAAAACCTGCAAGTACTCAGCAGTGAGCGCTAAACAGTGTATGGAGCTGCGGCACGTCGCCGACATCAGCTGATGGGTGGGCGTGTTTGATCCATATCAATGTCAATATGAGTGTCCCAGACAACCCCCTACAAGTTCTGAAGTTATAGAAACCCTAAAAAGAATGGACATGTGCACTGCAATAGCTAATCACTGTTCACATGTTCAAGCTTTTGAGTTTCTTTTAACCATGTCAGGTTTCCAAACCCGCAAAGAAGTGACTGGTCCATTCTTCAGAAGGCTTTTGCTTGGAAGCTGTTCACTATTTTATACATACGTAATTTTCAACCATTACTTTGTATATACATATTTCTCCCAGAAAGTTATTGCAATTAAACAAGTTTATTTCCTTTTGTGTGTATTGGAACAACACAAAAAAAAGAAAAAAGGCAAATTGGACATAATTTCACACAAAACACGCAAAATGGGCCGGACAAAATTGTTAGCACCTTTCCAAACTTGTGCGTAAACAACTTTGTTTCAAGCATGTGATGCTCGTTCAAACTCACCGGTGGCAAGTAACCAGTGTGGGTAATATGAAAAATCACACCAGAGACTAGATAAAAAGGAGAGAAGATGACTCAATCTGTGCATTGTTTGTCTTTGTGTGCTCACAAAGCATGGAGAACAAAAGAGAAGAGAACTGTCTGAGGACTTGAGAACCAAAATAGTTGAACAATATTAACAATCTTAAAGGGACACTGTCACCTGAATTTGGAGGGAACAATCTTCAGCCATGGAGAAGGGGTTTTGGGGTTTTTGATTCACCCTTTCCTTACCCGCTGGCTGCATGCTGGCTGCAATATTGGATTGAAGTTCATTCTCTGTCCTCCATAGTACACGCCTGCACAAGGGAAGATTGCCAATGCAAGCCTATGGGTGCAAGAAAAAAATTGAGTGCTGTCCTATTTGTACGTACCGGTGTCCTTTGAAAAGCTGTCAATTCATGTGCATGTACGGTAAAATCACACTGACAGGTTAGAATAGATATATACACATAGGATATATAGATGTCTGTAACACACACATATACAGCTCTGGCAAAAATTAAGAGACCACTGCAAAATTTTCAGTTTGATTTTTCTCTTTATAGGTATATTTTTGAGTAAAATGTAAATTCTTTTATTCTATAAAGTACTGACAACACGTCTCTGAAGTTCCAAGCAATACATTTAGTATTTTCTGAAAATGAGAAATGGTCAAAATAACAAAAAAATGCATTGCTTGCAGACCTCAAAAAATGCAAAAAAAAAAAAAGATTCACAATCATTTAGAAATAACAATACTAATATTTTAACGCAGAAATAGTTCAGAAATCAATATTTTGTGGAATAACCATGATTTTTAATCACAGCTTTCATGCATCTTGGCATGCTTTCCACCAGTCTTTCACACTGTTTTGGGTGACCTTATGCCACTCCTGGTACCAAAATATAAGCAGTTCTTCTTTGTTTGATGGCTTGTGACTAGGGTTGAGCGACTTTTAGTTTTTTAGGGTCGAGTTGGGTTTCGCGAAACCCGACTATCTCAAAGGTCGAGTCAAGTGAAATCGGCCGATTATCGCGAAAAGTTGGGGATCGACCGAAACACGAAACCCAATGCAAGTCAATGGCGAAGCATAGTCGGCAGTGAGTGGAGGCCAGGAAAACACCTACAGTGCCCATTTTAATGGCAAAAACATCCATTCTTGTTACTGAAGCTTGTCAATCTTAATTTACCTTATAACAATAGTAAGGCATTGGAAATTGGGGGTCATTTGGCTAAAGTTGTGGGGGGTAGGGCTGGTTCAAGTATTTAGTGGGCCCAGGAAATCTGGACCACGTCACGGCAGTGGAGCAGGGAGAGGTAAGTATTTAAACTTTGCAAGTGCTGTGATCCTGAGCAAGCAGGGGGGGCCCACTCGTTGGCATTGGCACTGGCACAGGGCCCCTCAAAGTACGGCGGTGTGTTTGCACGGCGGGGGCGCCTCCCACCGGCAGCAACACTTTTGCGTACTATGAGGGGCCCTGTGCCAGTGACATCGCCAACGCGTTCCTCCCCCCACCTGATGAAGGAACCTGCACTTTCATCTGCACCTTTCTCTTTGTCCCCGTGTAAGGTGGTATGGTATGCGGGAAGGGGAACCTGACTTTCAGCAGGGTCACATTCTTGCTGTGTAGCGTGCACGGGGAATGTAGCGTTATGGGTCAATGTACCAGCAGACTCATCTATCACTGGCTGGGCAATGGGCAGGATGAGGAGGAAACACAGATATAGGCCCAAAGAATAAAGTGGGCTAAATGCAGTTCAAAATTGGTAACAGGACTAACCAGGGGGCATTGCTTTGTTCAGTGGAGTACAACTGTATTGAGAGGCTGACACAGTGAGTAGGCCCAAATCAGTAAGTAGACTAAATGCAGTTCAAAATTGGTAACAGAAGTAAACAGGCGGCACTGGTTTGTTCAGTGTAGGAGAACATCAAGGAGCGGCAGACACCGTTAGTAGGGCCAACAAAACAAGTAGGCCAAATGCAGTGTTATATTAAAAACTATTTAACGAGAGCCTGAAGATAGAAGCTAGGGAGAGGCAACCTGGAGAACACCTCGGAGCAGCAGACACCGTCTCTACAACCAAGACCCAACTTGTAGGCTTAATGCAGTGTTGTTTCAACAACTACTTAACGAGAGCCTGAAAATGGAATTTCAGGACAGGAAACCAGGAGAACAGCACGGAGCGGCATACACCGTTAGTAGGCCCCAACCACACTAGTAGGCCAAATTCAGTGTAATATTAACAACTACTTAACGAGAGCCTGAAAATGGAAGTTCAGGACAGGAAACCAGGAGAACAGCAAGGAGCAGCAGACACCGTTAGTAGGCCCCAACCCAACTAGTAGGCCAAATGCTGTTGTTCCATTTAACAACTATTTAACAAGAGCCTGAAGATAGAAGCTCAGGAAAGGCAACCAGGAGAACACTTTTGAGCGGCAGACACTGTTAGTAGGCCCCAACCAAATTAGTAGCCCCACTGCAGTTGTTAAATTCCGATAGGCTGAAAACCTGATAATTGCAGGTAATTTTTTTAAAGAGGACAGCTGTATTGAGTGGCGCTGCCAGACACTGTTAGTAGGCCTTACACCACAAAGTTGGCTCGACGCAGGTTTAAAAAAGGTCACATGGGTACACGGTCTGCATTGGTGTGCTCAGTGGAGGACAATTGGAAGGAGGGACCGCAGAAACACTTAGTAGGCCTAAAATAAAAAAAAGTAGGCTCTATGCACTTTTAAATAGGTTCCAGGGGTACACAGGCAGCATTGGTGTGGTCAGTGGAGGACTATTGGAAGGAGGGACCACAGACAGAATTAGTAGGCCTAAAATAACAAATAGGCTCTATGCAGCTTCGATTATGTGGCAACCTGGAGAACACCTTGGAGCGGAAGACACCGTTTGTAGAACCCAGACCCAACTTGTAGGCCTAATGCAGTGTTGTTTCAACAACTACTTAACAAGAGCTTCAAGATAGAAGCGAAGGAGAGGCAACAGAGAGAACACCTTGGAGCGGAATACTCAGTTTGTAGACCACAACGAAACTTTTGGCTCCAATGCAGTTTTATAATTCTGACAGGCTGAAAACCAGCTTTTTTTTTTTATTTTTTATTTTAAGAGGAAGACAGCTGTATTAAGTGGCGCAGACAAGACACTGCTAGTAGGCCTTACACCACAAAGTAGGCTCACTGCAGGTTGAAAAAAGTTACATGGGTACACGGTCGGCATTGGTGTGCTCAGCGGAGGACAAATGGAAGGAGGGACCGCAGACAGACTTGGTAGGCCTAAAATTTTAAAAGATAGGCTAAAAGCTGTTTGAATTATCTTGCAGGGGTACACAGGCAGCATTGGTGTGGTCAGCGGAGGACAATTGGAAGGAGTGTCTGACACAGTTAGTACTCCCAAAAAATAAATAGATGTTAATGTCTCGCAAAACAACAAAACCCCCCAAAAAGGGTGGCATACTTAGGTACAGGGGTGGGCTCCTCTGCTGAGTTTCAGACATAGTAATTTGGCGCTAAGTATTTACTGGTGTCAATATAGGACACTGACCCTGACTATTTTAACTAGCATCATATATGTCAACAAATTGGTATTGTCAGTGCTAGGCATTGAAGGATGTCAGCGCATAGACTAAACATTGGTAGAGCTGTGAGAGATAATTTTGCAAGTGGTAGAGCACTGTTTGAGCTGGGGGAGTGGGGGGGGAACTCTCTTGTGGCTGGCGGTACAGGCCCAGGGCCCCTCATGTTACAACAGTGTGTCTGACGTTGGGTGCGCGCCACCACCAGAGACACTTTATTGTACTATGAGGGACCCAGTGGCAGTGCCGTCAACCATAAGCAGGCACACCCACCTCTTCAGACAAACGGCACTCTCACGGGTGCTTGCGCCAAGTGGCGAGACCACGGCCCCGTGGGGGGAGTTAGCCCATTTAGAGAGGTGTAAACATGTCATATGCTGGACAAACAGCTGCTGCAAATTAAGAGATTGGAACAGTCAGTAAGACCAGTCCACAAGCAAGACCTTTTTATAGGAAAGCTAGGTGTCAGCCGGGAAAGGTGGGGCAAAATAATTCGAAATCCATGAGTGGTTCATTTTAATGAAGGTTAGATCATCAACATTTTGGGTAGCCAGACGAGTCCTTTTTTTGGTCAATATTGAACCAGCAGCACTGAATACTCTTTCTGATAGCACACTAGCTGCTGGGCAAGCAAGCTACTGCTATGCATATTCTGCCAATTCAGGCCAGGTGTCTATTTTGGATGCCCAGTAATCAAATGGGAATGACGGTTGAGGGAGAACATCGATAAGGGATGAAAAATAGTAACCATACTGGACAAATGTTGTCTCCGGTCACTTTGAATTGATGCTGCAGTACCGGTCCTGTCTGCGGTCATTGCGAAATCACTCCACAACCTGGTCAGAAAACCCCTCTGTCCAACGCCACTTCTGATTTGTGCACCTCTGCCCTGTTGCCCCCTGCAGCTTGTGTGAGAACCATCACCGGCGCTGTGTGCTGGGAATGCCTGAATCAAACGGTCTACAACAGGGGTCCCCAACTCCAGTCCTCAAGGCCCACCAACATGTCATGTTTTCAGGATTTCCTTAGTCTTGCCCAGGTAATAATTGCATCACCTGTGCAATGCAAAGGAAATCCTGAAAACATGACCTGTTGGTGGGCCTTGAGGACTGGAGTTGGGGACCCCTGGTCTACAAGACTTGCTTGTTTGGTTGCTAATATTTGTTGGAGGTTCTCATGTGGCATGATATTTTGCAATTTGCCTTTATAGCGAGGATCAAGGAGGCAGGCCAACCAGTAATCGTCATCGGTCATCATTTTAATAATGCGTGGGTCCCTTTTGAGGATACGTAAGGCATAATCTGCCATGTGGGCCAAAGTTCCAGTTGTCAAATCTGCGCTTGTGCTGGGTTGAGGGGCAGTTTCAGGCAAATCTACGTCACTTGTCTCCCTCAAAAAACCTGAACTCGGGGGCGTGGCCTGTCCACTAATGGAGCAGGTCGCATAGCGCGGGAGCTCCGCTGCCAGATAGAACCAAGCTGCACATAACAACTCACCCTCGGCCCTTCCGGTCCCGCTGCTGCCCGCCCCAGTCCCTCACCCGCCGGTGAGTACATGGGGAAAACGAAGGCTGACTCCCGGGACCCCGCAAGGCGCATTGTGGATTTCTTCGCCGCCTCTCCCCAGCAGCGCCAGAAATCCAAGATGGCGCCGCTGTCACCCAGATCTTCCCGCTCAGCGCGGCGGGGCTCACAATCATCCTCCTCAGGCGCGGCTGCAGCTGACCCCGCCGACGCTCCGATCACAGCGTCCTTGATGAGGGACATGCTGGGAGACCTCCGCACTTCCTTGCAGGTGTCAAGGTGAAAATATATATATTTATATTTTTTGTACTTTATATATTCCTATGCTGTGAAACAATAAGTTTTTCCCCTTCGCTTGCTAATGCATATGTAATTGTAGTTAAGATGGCTGCCAGTATTCACCTTTGCTCCAGATTCGCCCTGCTGAAGAAGCAAGTTACACATTCCAGAAGGACAAGTATCATTTCTCTGGAAATGATACTTAAAGCGATGTGGACAAGATGTGGACAAAGGAAGATTCATCAGATGATGTCAGAGCCAACCAGAAGGACTGAATACTAGATACATTGCTTAACCCCCGCCTATCCCCGCCCTCTGCACACCTTCCCCCAATAGATCATATAATGTTGGGTATTAGAAAATAAAGTTGTTGTTGCTGTGACGTTACACACGAGCATGCAATGAGTTTGAACCAGCATTGTGTCTGACTCATTCTTATCCAGTACCAACATGCTTTTATTCTGATTTGGAATGACTGGTGGATGAAGGGTATTGTCGTGACGACCCCGACAATTTGGCGCAACCAACGTGGGGTGTGGCCGGCGATCCGAGACCCCCTGGACCCATGACTGGACGTCCGTGGATGACACCCGTAGTGGCTGACCTCGAGTACTGATCACCCTCCAAACACGGTAAGTGGAGATCGCATACTATGTATGTGTCACACTTGCTAGTGTTTCAGCCATTATTGGTTAGTCTGTGGTCTCCTTGGGTCTGGGGAGTGACCGGTCGAGTGGTGAGACCGAGCGCGATCCCGTGCCACGCTTCGAACCAGCAACTGAGACGTCGCACTCTGCGCGTCCTCGTGTACACCACACCTCCTCCACCGGTTATTGTACTCCATTCAACCACCCTACCCGTGACTGTTGCCTAGTAGTGATAGAGTGAAAGATTGAGAAGTTTGTGGATTGGGGGCGGCTTAGAGGAAGGGATAGGAGACGTGGCCTCTGTGATATTGCACGCACATACATCGGTAATTAAGACGTCCCAAGAGGGGGACCACCAGAAACACTTGCACACACTTGCACATATCGGTAATTAAGACGTCCCAAGAGGGGGACCACCAGAAACACAGTGGAGGGGTCTCACTAGGATACAGCCTCCCAACGTTTAGAATATCGTGACAGGACAGACTGTAATCACTGGTGTTCAGGTTAGGGAAAAATATTGAGCGCGAGGCTCTTTATTCATAACACGTCGAGCGCGAGGCTCCGTGTTAGGACACAAGTGTTGCTGTCGCTGTCAGCGGCCTGCTGCAGAAGGGCGTAGTATTCTGTGAGTCATGTTGCGTCTCTTGAAGCAGAAGTCCGTGCCCCACGAGTTAAGTGAAGATGCTGTGGAAGTCAAGACAATAGTAGAGTCACGGGAGGGCAAGAAGGCAGTCAAGAATGTCGAGAGGATGTACGAACTAGTAGGATTGCCCTCGACAGGGAGATTGCAGCCGTCTACATGGCACAATTTCATAGAGAACAAAAAGGGCATATTGAAAGATGAAGGACTGTTAGAACAAGCGCAAGCTCATCTGCGAGTTGCGCGAGGTTTAAAGAACGAGGAATGGAAAGAGGTTGATGGAGAGGGAGAATCAGAGGATGCAGAGCCCGTGTTTGGTTATAAAATATCTCAATCATTGGTTTTTCTAAGGTGTTTTGGTATATGAATTGTGTGAAGGTTTTGTAGAAATTAATTAAGTCTGAGAACTGCTGTATTTCGTTGCTCTGTGTGGTTTTCCGAGACACCCGATGGGAGGGGGGAGTCAAATAACTGTGTTGTTGTTTTTCTTCTTTTGTGTTGAGGAATGCTGTAAATTCTTATCTCTGTGTTTATAGCCGATGGGAGGGGTGAACCCCTGTGCGAATTATTATTATTTATTTTTTTTTCCCTCTTTGTGCTGCGGGCCAGAGAAAGGGGTGCCAAAGTTTTCAGAAGAACTTAACCCATTCTGTATCAGCAGCTGCAGCGATCTTTATTCGCTCTCTACTCCCCCTCCCCCCGCCGCAGCTTCAAGGACACAGCTCGCAGCTCGCTTCCTTATCAGTGGCCCAAGAAACAGATTTCAGCTCCAGCCCCCCTCCCTTATACAAATCCAGTGTCATATTCCAATATTCATTTTAACCCTGTGTCTGGAAATCTCTCTCGCCATGTTAATTCTCAGACCAAGACAAGACAGATGGATTTGTAAACATTGCGGTCAGACAAACCCAGACTGGAGAAATACTTGTATAATCTGTGTTGCAACCCAACCTAAGTGAATTACACTGATTCCTGTCCAGATAAGATCACATGCAGTGACATAAGAAGCTGACACAGGATTGTGGATAGTGGGGACATTAACTTTTGGGAGTAAGCTGACAGTAATCCTTTTGGGAAGGAGCTGTAGACCAGCATGTCATGTCACCCCCAACCGGTCATCTAGTCACCCCCACCACCAGAGAACCAACCACATCAGGTAGTGTAGGACAGATACAGGAGTATTATCCCTGGAAGCCCTCTGACTAGCTAGCTACGCTAAAATAATTGGCTGACCCTGAGAACAAACCTTTCCCATTATACAGACAAAGATAATATGATGGATGTATAAGTGCACCTGAGCAGACCTAGAGAGTTGGTGAGCCAAGATGATGGTCAGATGGTCCTTACGCTATATAACCCCTATGCAGATGAATATAATGAGATGTGTATCTTACATGTCCTTTCCCAATCAGTTTGAAAAAAAAAATAAAATAGGGGGGATAGTGTGTTTAACCCTGTCAGTTAGAATATCCCTATGTTATGCTGCTTCAGTATGTGGGTAATTTTTTGTTGTGTGCACAGACAGAGCAGGAAGCCAATGTTGCCACTGTTAGTTTTCGCAAGTATCTGGCAGATCTGAACTGTCGGGTTTCGGCCTCGAAACTTCGGTTCTGCCTTAGTCAAGTGATATTTTTGGGTCACTGTCTCCTTCAGGGTGCCAGACACCTCACAGAAGAAAGAAAAATAGCCGTCAGCTACAAAGGATGAGACTGAACTCCAGCGTTTTCTTGGATTATGTACTTATTGTTGTCAGTGAATACCGGACACATCCCGCATAATGCTACCTCTCTACAAGGCCCTGAAAGACTGTTCAAGATATGCTGATGATTTTGGCAGATTCCACACCGGATAAGCTGTTACTACGGAAGATACTGTAGTGCACGCAGCTGCACTCCCTCCCTCCCTGTCAGCACAAGAAGCAGAACTCTAGGCTCTGTCTACTACTTGTACTTTGGCCAAAGACAGGCGGGCTAATATATACACGGACTCACAGTATGCATTTGGTATTGCTTATGATTTCGGAGCTCTATGGGCCAATCGAGGATTTGTTACTTCTGCCGGGACTCCAGTGGAGAATGCTGAAGCTGTTAAAACCCTCATGGACTCAATCAAATTACCTACTCAGGTGGCCATTATCAAAGTTAAGAAGCACGGTACTATGGAACAGTCCACAGACTGGTGGTAACACCTTTGCGGATATGCAAGCAAAAGCCGCTGCTCTCCTACCCGTTGAACTGACCATACCAGCTATGGTGACCACACGCTCTCAGCGTAAACAGTTACAAGAAACACTGACTCTACAGGAACCTGATGATCTACGACAGACTGAGGTTTTCTGCCGGACCCCGCAAGACCGCTTAATGACGATGCAGAGAATGTCTCCAAAGGAAGAAGTGAAGCAGTGGAAAGCTGATGGAGCACGTATGGACAATGGTCGCTGGAAAAAGGACCAACTTGTGTGTCTCCCTAAGCGGATGTACCCTGCTATTGCCACGTGGGCGCATGGGCCCACACATCGAGGTATCTGTCAGACCTGCAATCCCGGTCAACTTCAACGTGTACCCCCGAAGCACCTTGCTAAGCCCGATTATCCTTTTCAAAAGCTCCAGGTGGACGACAGGACCACATCACGTTGCCTAAGTCTGGAAAGTATGAATATTGTCCGGTGGTTGTCGATATGTTTTCCAGTTGGCCAGAAGCATTCCCCGTTACCAACGTGACTGCCAAGATCACAGCAAAGAAACTGGTGATGGAAGTTATATGCAGATATGGTGTTCCAGAAGTTGCTGAAAGTGACCAAGGCCCGGACTTTCCTTCTCATGTGTATCAGGAGGTTCTGACAATGCTTGGATCCACTGTAGCCCTCCATACTCCGTACCATTCACAATCCAGTGGGAAAGTTAAGAGGCTGAACGGCACACTGAAGGGACAATTGACCAAAGTGATGCAGGAGACTACGGCTCCATGGCCAGGGCTCTTACTCATTCGTACTACCCCTATTTCAAAACATAGCCTGTTCCCATATGAGATATTGTTTGGTGCTAGGTTCTCAGTTGCAAATTTTCAGTCTCAGTAGTTGTCAGAAGAAACTGACCGTGCTGTTCAATATGTTATTCAGCTTAGTAAAAATGTTGCTAACACCCATGTTTTAGTTTCTATTTCCCTTCCAGATTCAGCAGAAACCGATATTGGTCACAATTTGAACCCTGGTGGTCTTATGGTCGTGAAAAGCTATGTCAGTAAAACTTGAAGGAAAGAGCACCTGGATCCACGCTTCACACTGCAAAAGTATCCGGACCAGCGCCTAGTCGCAGCAGTGATTAAAGAAAAATGTTGTTGTTGTTTTTGGTCCTAGGGCCAGGGGTCATCCTCACCCCTACCTCCTCGGCCCCTATTGTAAATAAGAATCCCGGTGCTACTATTCTCTGGGTAAACCTAACGGCCCCGGTAAATATCTGGTGATTTGATTTATGCGATGTAGTCAAGTGCCCCGAGACTCAGCGGGTGGTAGAGGGAATTATCCAGTATTATATATGTGTTACCAGAGATAACAATTGTACTGGGAAGATATTTTCATAATGTGTTTAATAGTGGATACTATGGGAATTTAGGCCATATACAGTTCCAGGATATTAGCTTCAGACCAACCAAGGCCCCCGTTACCAGTACACCTAATACAGGCCTAGGTGAACGTTTGCAAAATATAGTTAACTAAGTAATCCCCATTCCAGGTCTTAGTTGGCAAGAAGTCTTCTCCATAGAAACACAAACAGCCCCAAGGAAAAATTTATGGTTAGAATGGGTAAGATACAATGTACGAGTCCAGAATATCTCTGTAGGATGTATTGCTTGTGCTGCAGCGAATACACATCTATACACATATGCATTGTTTTTTCCTGATGACAATACCACTACCTGTGTTATGAATCTGTTGAAGGGTCTAAAGTCCACTGATTGCTCAGATTATGTCCCACTAATTCATGAAGCACCTAAACTAAAGGTCCCAGGAGGGATAACCGTATTAGCTGATAATTATACCTGCTATAATTCCCACGACACTACAGGTACACCAGTAGGGGTCTTCGAGACAGGTTTCTGCAAAGAGAACAGTTCTCTAGATACTGATTTGCTAGCTAATCATACACAGTATATGTACGACATTTATTGGTTATGTGGAGATGGTAAGCTCCGTCCTAGGTTGCCTAATGCCTGGACAGGTCAATGCACCCTTGTTAAACTAGCTGTGTAGTTCAAGATTTTACCTTGGGATCCGGAGACACCTGATGAATATACCAGAAAGAGGAGAAGTCTCGATCAGCTCCATATGAGTTATGAAGAAGATCCATTAGTATATGTCGATGGCATTGGAGTGCCAAGGGGGGTGCCTGACCAATTAAAGCCCAGAACCAGATCTATGCTGGCTTTGCTTCCATAATCCCACAGGTGCAGATTAATAAAAATGTTGATGGGATCAATTATATATATTAGTGAACAAAGGTTTGTCAATTTTACCTGTGATGCTTTCCAGGGTATAGTTGAGGAATTGGGCCCTAACACTAGAATGACCCTCCAAAACCGACTAGCCCTTGATATGATCTTAGCTGAGCAAGGAGGAGTCTGTGAGATGGTGGGAGAGGAATGTTGTACCTATATCCCTCAGAACTCTGGGGTAAATGGAAAGACCATGATAGCCCTTAAGAAGATAAATGGGTTAGCAGCAGAATTAAAATCTAATACTGGAGTAGACACATCTTTCTTTTCCGGTTGGTTGGGTGGGCTCAAAGGATTCCTCCAACAAGCTTGTCTAGTACTGATTGCTCTCCTTGTAGTTGGATCAATAATTCTCTGTTGTGTTATTCCCCTGTATAAAAAGGTTATCACTGAGGCAACTCCGACTAGCACCTTCCTTAACCAAGAAGTAGACCCACCAGAGTACGATGGCACTGATCCAGGGGAGATCCCCAAGTACGTCCCCCTCAAGATGTTAGACAAAACCCCTTACTCTCAGATGATGCAAAGAGATTTAGTTTAGGGACAGTAGGAGATCTCCATGTGAAGCTAGTAAAGGGTTCAGCTGCCTGGAGGCCTCTCACAAGGGGAGAGCTTCTGAGGTGTCTGGATGAAGAAATCCACCTCCCCTTTCCCCATCACATGGACAGTCTCGAAGGAACTTTCTTTTTAGGGAAAAACTTAGTGTTTAGGGGGGATTGTCAAGGTGAAAATATATATATTTATATTTTTTGTACTTTATATATTCTTATGCTGTGAAACAATAAGTTTTTCCCCTTCGCTTGCTAATGCATATGTAATTGTAGTTAAGATGGCTGCCAGTATTCACCTTTGCTCCAGATTCGCCCTGCTGAAGAAGCAAGTTACACATTCCAGAAGGACAAGTATCATTTCTCTGGAAATGATACTTAAAGCGATGTGGACAAGATGTGGACAAAGGAAGATTCATCAGATGATGTCAGAGCCAACCAGAAGGACTGAATACTAGATACGTTGCTTAACCCCCGCCTATCCCCGCCCTCTGCACACCTTCCCCCAATAGATCATATAATGTTGGGTATTAGAAAATAAAGTTGTTGTTGCTGTGACATTACACACGAGCATGCAATGAGTTTGAACCAGCATTGTGTCTGACTCATTCTTATCCGGTACCAACATGCTTTTATTTTGATTTGGAATGACTGGTGGATGAAGGGTATTGTCGTGACGACCCCGACACAGGAAGATATGCGCGCCATGCTGGCAGACCTTAAAGGGGAGGTGGAGGAGCTGGGAGGTCGCACAGATCACTTAGAGCAAAAAATGACAGAGCTTGTGGCCTCACACAATGAGCTATGGGATGCTCATGAAGAATTATCTTCTCTTGCCACTAAAATGTATTCTAAAACTCTGGATTTGGAGGACAGATCTAGAAGAAACAATGTTAAGCTCAGAGGCATTGATGAAGCAGTGCCTTCAGAAGACCTTAGATCCTTCTTACAAGATTTTATACTGGCAGTCCTCCCTAATGCAACTAAAGAGGGCATTATTATTGATCGCATCCACCGGATCCCCAAGCCTTCAGGACTAGGACCCACCGTTCCCAGAGAAGTGCTGGCTCGTATACATTTCTTCATCATGAAGGAGGAATTTTAACAGGCACTATGGGGCAAACCAACACTCCCGGAACGGTTTGCCAACGTCTCCGTCTTCTCAGACTTGTCCCCCGGAACTCTGGCTCAGCGTAAAGCCTTCTTGCCCTATACCACAGCCCTGAGAGAAAACGGCATTTTATATCGTTGGGGCTTCCCCACCAAACTCTGCATCCGCAAAGATGGCTCAGTCACCACGTGCTCAAGTCCTGCTCAAGCTGCGAAGACCCTAGCCCAATGGGGACTGAATCTCCCCAACCCTCCTCTTACTTCCTCGGCTACTCCTGGGCCTGGAGGTGCTAAGCCTGGAAGACGCCAGATCATCCCTGACTGGAAGGTCGCCTGACTCCACATTCATACTGGTTCCTGGCTGGAATTCTTTTTTCCTCTTCCCGCATAACTTTTGTTTTTCTTTATTCTTCCCATTTTCTTATTTTTTTTTTTTTATTTGCTTCCCATTCCCCTTTTAAACTTTTTTCACTACCGAGAGTAGTTCTCTGCTGGGACTGCCTCAGCGTTTTGCCCCACAGGTGGATTGTTTGTAGATTTTCACCTTTGGATTCAGATTTTGTCTGAATGGACTTATATGTTCTGATGTTTACCCTGTTATTACTCCCTTCCCTCTTTTCCTCCCTACCCACCCTCACCCCACCATTCTATTTGCTGGTAAACTTGGTTGGTCCGCTTTGCTGTCATAAGATTACACACTTCACCAGAGTACAAAACATAATTAGCACCCCTTTGATACTGATAATGAGTATCTCACTCCATTCTATTAATGTCAACGGCCTTAACTCTCCTGGGAAGAGGTCGCTGGTTTGGCGCCAACTTTCTAAAGGTACCGTCACACTAGACGATATCGCTAGCGATCCGTGATGTTGCAGCGTCCTGGCTAGCGATATCGTCCAGTGTGACAGGCAGCAGCGATCAGGCCCCTGCTGTGCTGTCGCTGGTCGGGGAAGAAAGTCCAGAACTTTGTTTCGTCGCTGGACTCCCCGCAGACATCGCTGAATCGGCGTGTGTGACACCGATTCAGCGATGTCTTCGCTGGTAACCAGGGTAAACATCGGGTAACTAAGCGCAGGGCCGCGCTTAGTAACCCGATGTTTACCCTGGTTACCATCATTAAAGTAAAAAAACAAACACTACATACTTACCTACCGCTGTTTGTCCTCGGCGCTCTGCTTCTCTGCTCTGGCTGTGAGCGCCGGGCAGCCGGAAAGCAGAGCAGTGACGTCACCGCTCTGCTTTCCGGCTGCTGTGCTCACAGCCAGACCAGAGAAGCAGAGCGCCGGGGACAGACAGCGGTAGGTAAGTATGTAGTGTTTGTTTTTTTACTTTAACGATGGTAACCAGGGTAAACATCGGGTTACTAAGCGCGGCCCTGCGCTTAGTAACCCGATGTTTACCCTGGTTACCGGCATCGTTGGTCGCTGGAGAGCGGTCTGTGTGACCGCTCTCCAGCGACCAAACAGCGACGCTGCAGCGATCCGGATCGCTGTCGGTATCGCTGCAGCGTCGCTTAGTGTGACGGTACCTTAAGACCCGCCACGACATCATATGCATTCAAGAAACCCACTTGCTTGAGTGCGACAACTTTAGAATGCACTCAGGCCTATTTCCACATCAATTCTTTGCCAACAATCACTCTAAAAAAGCTGGAGTTGCCATCTTTTTCAGCAAAGCAAACTCTTTCCAATTGATCAAATCTGTAGCTGACCCTTTGGGCAGATTCCTTATAGTACTGTGTCTAATTAACAACTCCCCCTATACTATTGCTTCAGTCTATGCCCCCAACTTTGGTCAAATCAAATTTTTAACGGCATTCTTTCAGACACTGAATGGTTTTAATCACGGTTATAAGTTGATCGCAGGTGACTAACATTCCTGTATCTAAAAACCTGGACTGCTCGTCCGCCTCACTTTCCAGGGGTGAAGCCGCTCAACTCATTAGCACCTCTAATCTACATGATGTCTGGAGATACTTCCACTGCAACGAGCGCGATTATACATTCTGGTCTTCCAGACATAGTTCTTATAGCAGAATTGATTACATATTGGTAGACGATGTAGCCCTTCCCCAATGTATCTCTGCGGAAATAGGCAATATTACTTGGTCCGACCACGCGCCTGTCTCGATCTCCCTGAGTGACCCATGGCAATTAGAGCACCCTCACAGTGGCGGCTTAATGAGCTTCTCCTAAACGATCAATCGAATTCACAAGTAATAGAGGCCTCCCTAAAGGAGTTTTTCTCCTTAAATGACTCTGCGGAAATACGCGATGACTCTCTCAGGTTTGCTCACAAAGCGGTGATCCGTGGCCACTTTATTAAAATGGCTACTCTTGCTAAACGGAAATATAACGCGAGTCTACATGCGGCCATGAATAAGATAGGCCTCCTAGAGGCCCAGCATAAGCTACTTCCATCTCCGCAATTGCTCACAGACCTCTCTACGTCCCGTCTTCACCTCCGCCAGCTGCTCCTCTGTAAAACTGAACATGCACTCAGGAAATCTAAAGCCAAATTCTACTCAATGGGTGATCGGGCGGGTGCGTTGCTGGCCAAGCGTGTCAAAAAGGAGGTTCAGTCTAAGATACATTATATACAGAGATTAGATGGTTCCCGTATCTATAATCCTATCCATATAGCAGAGGAATTCGCATCATACTACTCCTCCCTGTATAATCTTAAATCAGATCCCAATATTCCTCAGCCTTCCCAGGCCTCCATAGCCTCTTTTTTGGACAAAGCGGACCTTCCCTCAGTTACTTCAGATCAACTATCCTTTCTTAATGCCCCGATTGTGCCCTCTGAAATAGCTCAAATCATTAAGGAGGCAAAGAAACGTTCGGCCCTTGGTCCGGACGGTTTTTCCCTTCCCTATTACGCTCAATTCCTCCCAACTCTGTCCCCTTATCTTCTACGCCTTTTTAATCACTGGCTTTCTACAGGCGACATCAAAAGCGAAGGCCTGGAAGCCTCTATTGTAACCCTCCCTAAACCGGGGAAGCCTCCGACCTCTCCAGGGAATTTCCGCCCTATAGCTCTTTTAAATTGCGACGTTAAAATCTACGCCAAGATCTGGGCTAATAGGCTAATGTCGATCCTTCCTTCCCTGGTCTATCCAGACCAGGTTGGGTTTGTTCCGGGAAGACAAACTAGAGATGGCACGAGGCGCTTGATTGAGCTGCTGGATGTGGTGGAGAGGGGGAGTCTTCCCTGTGTGTTCCTATCTCTTGACGCAGAAAAAGCGTTCGACAGAGTGCACTGGGGGTATATTGAACTTACCCTTCAAAAATTCGGCTTATCTGGCCAAATTATTAGAGCTATTATGGCCCTTTACTCTAATCCTTGTGCCTCTGTCCGCTCAGCTGGTTTTAAATCTAGAACCTTTCCTATCTCTAATGGCACTCGTCAGGGCTGTCCTCTCTCCCCCATCATCTTTGCTCTCATCATGGAACCTCTCGCTGCTATTGTGAGACAGTGTCCGGAAGTACGGGGAATAAGTGTGGGAGACCATGAACATAAAATCGGTCTATATGCAGACGACGTGGTCCTGACCTGCTCTGCCCCCCTTAGCTCCCTTAACGCGATTTCCAATATCCTTACCCAATTCGCTGCGGCCTCATACTACAAACTAAACCTATCCAAATCTACAATCTTCCCTCTATTCCTCCCACTCTCTCTCCAACGGCATATCCAATCTAAATTTCCTTTTATTTGGTCTCCCCTCGGATTTACCTATTTAGGTATTCAAATAACGCACACCAACAACATCGTACGTGTTAATTGTGACGCGTCCCTCTCAGAGGTTAAAAAAGAGATAGACCAACTCTCTAACTCTCATCTCTCCTGGATGGCTAGAATTCAAACCTGTAAAATGCTAATTATTCCTAAACTTATTTACCTTTTTAGATGTCTCCCCCTCATTATCCCATCCAAATATATCTCAGCATTCCAATCACTGATTGATCGATTCATTTGGAACGGTAAACCCCATAGAATTAAACGTTCACTAATGCCACTCCCATACTCGCAAGGGGGTCTCGGAGCCCCCAAAATTCAATCGTACCATAAAGCCACACTCCTAGAACCCCTCAAAATTTGGTGGGAGGGAGGCTCTTCGCTCAGATGGTTTAGCATTGAATCAAACTTTGCTCCTGGTCGGTCCCTTAAAAATTTGCTGGAACTCGGTTTGCTCCGTTCTATTCCACGTGGCTCCTTCCTTAAATCAATGTACTCCGCTACAAAAATTTGGTTGGAATTTTGTCCCACTCACCTCGCAATTCTATCCCATTATTTATCCCTCCATGCCCTTGAATCTGCTGTTGATGGTTTGTCTCTCTCTGCCTGGAGGGAGTGTGGGATTCTCTGGATACGGGATCTATATGATTTCAATGGCTTGATCCCATTCCTGGAGCTAGCTACCCGGTACTCTCTATCTGGTAGGTGTTTCTTCCAATATTTTCAATTGCGCAGCCTTTTGAAAAGCTCCGGTCTATTCGGGGCGCCCACCTCAATCCCGGCGGAGGAAACTCCAATCCAAAGATTTTTCAGGCCAAATACCTTGATTTCCCATGGTATCTCAATTATTTACAAAGCTCTTCTTTCTCATGACATAGCGGATAAACTCCCTTTTATGCCCTTTTGGGAAGCTGCCCTTTCATTTTCGGCATCCCCGGACGACTGGCACTTTGCTATGATACACCCATCCAAATTCTCCTCTTGTATCGGACACTTAGAACAAATCAAAAAAATACACCTCCAGTGGTATCTTACTCCTATCAAATTGGCCAAATTTCACCTCTCCTCCTCCCCCCAGTGTTGGAAGGGTTGTAACTCCAATGGTTCCCTAGCTCACGTATGGTGGGAATGTCCGCGTATTCAACTGTTCTGGCGTCAGGTCGAGTCCATTTTATCAGAGGTCACCCATCTCCCTTTCGACTTAACTGGCCCATTAGCTGTTTTGGGGATTTCGCTTTTGACTCTCCCCAAGCCCCTCCAACCCATAATCTCCAACATCCTTATTGCAGCGAGATATTGTATCACAAAATATTGGAAATCCCTTATAGTTCCCTCCAAAACTGAACTAATTGCGAGAGTCAACCTACACTTAAGCTATGAACTGATCACAGCTGGCTCCCTTTCCAAAAAGAATAAGGTCCTCACCTGGTGGGATCCTTGGATTACCTCTCCTCTGATGTCATTACCCAGCGATCTCCTGCCTAGTCCTTCAAGTTAGAAGTATTGTCTTATGTTTAATGCTGTTTATAATAATGTACTCATATGTATCTCAAGTATCACTATTCTTATCACACTTTTGTAAACTGTTAATGGTGGTATTTCCCTCTTAATTCCCCTTTCCCTGTTTCTATGTTATTATTGTAAATCCTTTCTACAATAAAAATTTGATTGGTTAAAAAAAAAAAAAACCTGAACCCGTTCTTGCAACGCCACCAGTTTCTATTGGCCCCGGAGAAGCTTCCTCATTCAAAAAATACTCATCCCCATCATCCTCCTCGTCGTCGTCCTCCTCTTCGCCCACTACTTCGTCCTGTAGACTGCCCTGACCAGACAATGGCTGACTGTCATCAAGGCTTCCCTCTTCCTCGGCTGCAGACGCCTGCTTTATGTGCGTCAAACTTTGCATCAGCAGATGCATTAGGGGGATGCTCATGCTTATTATGGCATTGTCTGCACTAACCAGCCGTGTGCATTCCTCAAAACACTGAAGGACTTGACACAGGTCTTGTACCTTCGACCACTGCACACCTGACAACTCCATGTCTGCCATCCAACTGCCTGCCCGTGTATGTGTATCCTCCCACAAATACATAACAGCACGCCTCTGTTCGCACAGTCTCTGAAGCATGTGCAGTGTGGAGTTCCACCTTGTTGCAACGTCGATGATTAGGCGATGCTGGGGAAGGTTCAAAGACCGCTGGTGGTTCTGCATACGGCTGGAGTGTACGGGGCGAACGGCGGATATGCGAGCAAAGTCTGCGCACTTTGAGGAGCAGGTTTAGTAACCCCGGATAACTTTTCAGGAAGCACTGCACCCCCAGGTTTAAGGTGTGAGCCAGGCAAGGAATGTGTTTCAGTTGTGAAAGGGCTATGGCAGCCATAAAATTCTTTCCGTTATCACTCACTACCATGCCTGCCTCAAGATGTACACTGCCCAGCCATGACGGAGTTTCTTGCTGCCAGAACTTGGACAGAACTTCCGCGGTGTGTCTGTTGTCACCCAAACACTTCATTGCCAATACAGCCTGCTGACGCTTGCCACTAGCTGTCCCATAATGGGACACCTCGTGTGCAACAGTGGCAGCTGCGGATGGAGTGGTCGTGCGACTGCGGTCTGTGGACGAGCTCTTGCTTCTGCAGGAGGAGAACACCTACAGCCAACTGTTTCCTAGACCGTGGGCTAGGCAGAACTGTCCCAATATTGCTGTCCCCTGTGGACCCTGCATCCACCACATTAACCCAGTGTGCCGTGATGGACACGTAACGTCCCTGGCCATGCCTGCTGGTCCATGCATCTGTTGTCAGGTGCACCTTTGTACTCACAGATTGCCTGAGTGCATGGTCGATGCGGTCTTTTACATGCTGGTGGAGGGCTGGGATGGCTTTTCTCGAAAAGAAGTGTCGACTGGGTAGCTCGTAGCGTGGTACAGCATAGTCCATCAGGGCTTTGAAAGCTTTGCTTTCAACTAACCGGTAGGGCATCATCTCTAACGAGATTAGTCTAGCAATGTGGGCGTTCAAACCCTGTGTACGCGGATGCGAGGATGAGTACTTCCTTTTCCTAACGAGAGTCTCATGTAGGGTGAGCTGGACTGGAGAACTGCAGATTGTGGAACTAGCGGGGGTGCCGGTGGACATGGCAGACTGAGAGAGGGTTGGAGATGGTATTCTTGCTGGTGCCCTACATGCAGTGTTTCCTACCACGAACCTGGTGATTCCCTGACTGCTTTGGCCTGGCGACGAAACCTGCACATTTACTGCAGGTGGTGTGAGAAATGGTGAGCTTACAGTGAGGGAAGGGATGTAGTGTTGCTGACTAGCTTCATTGGCCGAGGGTGCTACAACCTTAAGAGACGTTTGGTAGTTAGTCCAGGCTTGCAAATGCATGGTGGTTAAATCCCTATTTTTACCCTATAAATTATCGAGCAGAGTGCATGAATAAATTTCAGGAAATAGTAGAACGTGATCTCAAACTCCTACAGGAAAATAAACAACCAGCCAAAAAAAACTTATCTAAAAAACAAAAAATAGCCATTCAAGAAATTAAGGCCATGAAAGATATAGTTATAAAAACAAGTGATAAGGGGGGTGTAATCGTTATAATGAACTCTATAGATTACAAAAACGATATCTCCAAATTAATCTCAGACAATAATGTCTATAAAAAATTAATTTCTGACCCTACCGCCCTTTTCAAACAACAAATTGACATAATGATTATAGAAGGTGTTGCTTTGGGGGTTTTAACCTCCAAACAAGCGGATTATTTACATGTTTCACACCCTGTCATGCCCATATTATATGGGCTCCCCAAAATCCATAAGCAGGCTGTATTTCCCCCAATGAGACCTATAGTCTCTAGCGTAGGGTCACTAAATGAATTTTTAGGTCAATGGCTGGATTCTCTGCTACAGCCATTAGTTGTAAGAACTCCAGGACATATCAGTGATACCAAAGATGTTCTAGGTATCATAACACAAAAACAGTGGAAATCGGACTTCACATTGTTAAGCTGTGATGTAGTATCATTGTATACTTGTATTCCGCATGACATTGCGATGTCAGTACTTCAATTTCACCTAAACAAATACAGTACTTATTCGGAGGATCTTACTAATTTTATTTTACAGGTCACCTTTTTTCTATTAACTCATAATTTTTTTTCTCTTGATGCTGAATATTATTTGCAGCGCACAGGTGTTTCTATGGGCGCAAAGTTTTCACCATCTTTGGCAAATTTAGTGATGGCCCATTGGGAATATTTACATTTATTTTCACTGTCCAATCCATTTTCTTCATTCATCCATTGGTATGGCAGATACATCGACGATACGTTGATCATATGGAAGGGCGATGTATCTGCCATACATGAATTTATGGATTATATTAATAATAACTTTAACATAAAATTTACGTTTGTACATGCGGTTTCTAAAATTTCATTCTTAGATCTGGAATTGACAGGTATTCCTGATGAACTAGTGTCCACACGCACATTTATAAAACCAATGGCAGGCAACACGGTTCTCCATGCCAAAAGTAACCATCCCAGGCACATAATCAAAGCTATCCCCGTAGGTGAATTCACCAGACTGAAGCGGAACTGCAACAATAATAATGATCTGGATAAAGATTTATCCCAATCACGAAATAAATTCAGGAAGCGGGGTTACCCTAACTGGATGCTCAATAGGGCGTTAAATGTGGCTAATCTGAAAAATCAATCAGATCTCATTCATGCAGAATCAAACAGCAAGAAGAATAAGAATAAAAATAATAATAAAAATACTAAAAAAACTTCTAACAAACCATATGTTTGTTTACAATTCAGTCCGCAATTTAACCCCTTAGCGACCGCCGATACGCCTTTTAACGGCGGCCGCTAAGGGTACTTAAACCACAGCGCCGTTAATTAACGGCGCTGTGGAAAAAGTGTATAGCGCCCCCCACAGGCCGATTTTCTCCGGGGTCTCGGCTGCCGAGGGTAGCCGAGACCCCAGAGAACATGATTCGGGGGGTTTTTAACCCTCCCCGCATTTGCGATCGCCGGTAATTAACCGTTTACCGGCGATCGCAAAAAAAAAAAAAAAAAAGCGATCTCTTTTTAATTTCTCTGTCCTCCGATGTGATCGCACATCGGAGGACAGAGAAAAGGGGTCCCAGGAGGCCCCCCAATACTCACCTAGCTCCCCCGATGCTCCTCGTGTCTCCCGGTGGGCGCCGCCATCTTCAAAATGGCGGGCGCATGCGCAGTGCGCCCGCCGGCCGGCACCGGGAGAATCTTTGGGGTCTCGGCTGCCTGGGGTAGCCGAGACCCCAAAGAGCATGATCGGGGGTCGGTTTTAGCGACCCCTGTTTTGCGATCGCCGGTAATTAACTCTTTACCGGCGACCGCAAAAAAAAAAAAAAAAAAAAAAAAAAAGTAAAGTGTAATTCTCTGTCCTCTGATGTGATCGCACATCAGAGGACAGAGAAATAGGGGGATTCAGGGACCCTAGCATACTCACCTAGGTCCCTGGATCCTCTTGCTGCTCCTCCTGGCCGCCGGCAGAAGAACATGGCGGAAGCATGACCAGTGCGCCCGCCATCTGTCTCCATCTGCCGGCCGGCAGCAGAACAGCAGTTAGGGCTAAAATTAGGGTTAGGGTTAGGGGTAGGGTTAGGGGTAGGGTTAGGGGTAGGGTTAGGGGTAGGGGTAGGGTTAGGGGTAGGGTTAGGTTAGGGGTAGGGTTAGGGGTAGGGTTAGGGTTAGGTTAGGGGTAGGGGTAGGGTTAGGGGTAGGGTTAGGGCTAGGGTTAGGTTAGGGGTAGGGTTACGGCTAGGGTTAGGTTAGGGGTAGGGTTAGGTTAGGGTTAGGGGTAGGGTTACGGCTAGGGTTAGGTTAGGGGTAGGGTTAGGGGTAGGGTTGGGGCTAAATTTAGGGTTAGGGTTGGGGCTAAATTTAGGGTTAGGGTTGGGGCTAAATTTAGGGTTAGGCTTCTTTCACACTTACGTCGGTACGGGGCCGTCGCAATGCGTCGGCCCGACATACCGACGCACGTTGTGAAAATTGTGCACAACGTGGGCAGCAGCTGTAGTTTTTCAACGCATCCGCTGCCCAATCTATGTCCTGGGGAGGAGGGGGCGGAGTTACGGCCACGCATGCGCGGTCAGAAATGGCGGATGCGACGTACAAAAAAACGTTTCATTGAACTTTTTTTGTGCCGACGCTCCGCCAAAACACAACTGATCCAGTGCACGACGGACGCGACGTGTGGCCATCCGTCACGATCCGTCGGCAATACTATGGGCAAAAAATGCATCCTGCGGGCACATTTGCAGGATCCGTTTCTTGTCCAAAACGACGGATTGCGACGGAATGCCAAACAACGCAAGTGTGAAAGTAGCCTTAGGGCTAGGGTTAGGGTTGGGGCTAAAGTTAGGGCTAGGGTTGGGGCTAAAGTTAGGGTTAGAGCTGGGATTAGGTTTAGGGTTTGGATTAGGGTTGGTATTAGGGTTAGGGTTGGCATTAGGGTTACGCTTGGGATTAGGGTTAGGTTTGGGATTAGGGTTAAGGTTAGGGTTGTGATTAGGGGTGTATTGGGATTAGGGTTAGGGTTGAGATTAGGATTAGGGGTGTGTTGGATTTAGGGTTTTGATTAGGGTTATGGTTAGGGTTGACATTAGGGTTGTTTTGGGGTAAGGGTTGTGATTATGGTTAGGGTTAGTGATTAGGATTATGGATCAGGTTGGGATTAGGGTTAGGGGTTGGAGCTAGAATTGGGGGGTTTCCACTGTTTAGGTACATCAGGGGGTCTCCAAACACGACAGCCAATTTTGCGCTCAAAAAGTCAAATGGTGCTCCCTCCCTTCTGAGCTCTGCCGTGCGCCCAAACAGTGGGTTACCCCCACATATGGGGCATCAGCGTACTCGGGATAAATTGGACAACAACTTCTGGGGTCCAATTTCTCTTGTTACCCTTGTGAAAATAAAAACTTGGGGGCTACAAAATCTTTTTTGTGAAAAAAAAAAATATTTTTTATTTTCACGACTCTGCATTCTAAACTTCTGTGAAGCACTTGGGCATTCAAAGTTCTCACCACACATCTAGATAAGTTCCTTGGGGGGTCTAGTTTCCAAAATGGGGTCACTTGTGGGGGGTTACTACAGTTTAGGTATATCAGGGGCTCTGCAATCGCAACATAATGCCCACAGACCATTCTATCAAAGTCTGCATTCCAAAAAGGCGCTCCTTCCCTTCCGAGCTCTGCCGTGCGCCCAAACAGTGGTTTACCCCCACATATGGCACATCAGCGTACTCGGGATAAATTGGACAACAACTATTGCAGTCCAATTTCTCCTGTTACCCTTGTGAAAATAAAAACTTGGGGGCTACAAAATCTTTTTTGTGAAAAAAAAAATATTTTTTATTTTCACGACTCTGCATTCTAAACTTCTGTGAAGCAGTTGGGCATTCAAAGTTCTCACCACACATCTAGATAAGTTCCTTGGGGGGTCTAGTTTCCAAAATGGGGTCACTTGTGGGGGGTTTCTACTGGTTAGGTACATCAGGGGCTCTGAAAATGCAACATAATACCCGCAGACCATTCTATCAAAGTCTGCATTCCAAAACGGCGCTCCTTCCTTCCGAGCTCTGCCGTGCGCCCAAACAGTGGTTTACCCCCACATATGGGGTACCAGCATACTCAAGACAAATTGGACAACAACTTTTGGGGTCCAATTTCTCTTGTTACCCTTGTAAAAATAAAAACTTGGGGGCTACAATATCTTTTTTGTGGAAAAAAAAAATATTTTTTATTTTCACGGCTCTGCATTATAAACTTCTGTGAAGCACTTGGGCATTCAAGGTTCTCATCACACATCTAGATAAGTTCCATGGGGGGTCTAGTTTCCAAAATGGGGTCACTTGTGGGGGATTTCTACTGTTTAGGCACATCAGGGGCTCTCCAAACGCGACATGGCGTCCGATCTCAATTCCAGCCAATTCTACATTGAAAAAGTAAAACGGCACTCCTTCTCTTCCAAGCTCTGCGGTGCGCCCTAGCAGTGGTTTACCCCCACATATTGGGTATCGACGTACTCAGGAGAAATTGCACAACAACTTTTGTGGTCTAATTTCTCCTGTTACCCTTGTGAAAATAAAAATTTGTGGGCAAAAAGATCATTTTTGTAGAAAAAATGCGATTTTTTTTTTTTCACGGCTCTACGTTATAAACTTCTGTGAAGCACATGGGGGTTCAAAGTGCTCGCCACACATCTAGATAAGTTCCTTAAGGGGTCTAGTTTCCAAAATGGTGTCACTTGTGGGGGGTTTCCACTGTTTAGGCACATCAGGGGCTCTCCAAACGCGACATGGCGTCCAATCTCAATTCCAGCCAATTCTACATTGAAAAAGTAAAACGGCGCTCCTTCACTTCCAAGCTCTGCGGTGCGCCCAAACAGTGGTTTACCCCCACATATGGGGTATCGACGTATTCAGGAGAAATCGCACAACAACTTTTGTGGTCTAATTTCTCCTGTTACCCTTGTGAAAATAAGAATTTGTGGGCAAAAAGATCATTTTTGTGTAAACAAAAGCGATTTTTTTATTTTCACGGCTCTACGTTATAAACTTCTGTGAAGCACTTGGGGGTTCAAAGTGCTCGCCACACATCTAGATAAGTTCCTTAAGGGGTCTAGTTTCCAAAATGGTGTCACTTGTGGGGGGTTTCCACTGTTAAGGCACATCAGGGGCTCTCTAAACGTGACATGGCGTCCGATCTCAATTCCAGCCAATTCTGCATTGAAAAAGTCAAACGGCGCTCCTTCACTTCTAAGTTCTGCGGTGCGCCCTAACAGTGGTTTACCCCCACATATGGGGTATTGGCGTATTCAGGAGAAATTGCATAACAAAATTTATGGTTACATTTCTGTTTTTACACTTGTGAAAATAAAAAAAATGGTTCTGAATTAAGATGTTTGCAAAAAAAAGTTAAATGTTCATTTTTTCCTTCCACATTGTTTCAGTTCCTGTGAAGCACGTAAAGGGTTAATAAACTTCTTGAATGTGGTTTTGAGAACCTTGAGGGGTGTAGTTTTTAGAATGGTGTCACACTTCATTATTTTCTATCATATAGACCCCTCAAAATGACTTCAAATGTGATGTGGTCCCTAAAAAAAAATGGTGTTGTAAAAATGAGAAATTGCTGGTCAACTTTTAACCCTTATAACTCCCTAACAAAAAAAAATTTTGTTTCCAAAATTGTGCTGATGTAAAGTAGACATGTGGGAAATGTTATTTATTAACTATTTTTCGTGACATATCTCTCTGATTTAAGGGCATAAAAATACAAAGTTTGAAAATTGCAAAATTTTAAAAATTTTCGCCATATTTCCGTTTTTTTAATAAATAATCGCAAGTAATATCGAAGAAATGTTACCACTAACATGAAGTACAATATGTCACGAAAAAACAATCTCAGAATCAGCGGGATCCGTTGAAGCGTTCCAGAGTTATAACCTCATAAAGTGACAGTGGTCAGAATTGCAAAAATTGGCTCGGTCATTAAGTACCAAATTGGCTCTGTCACTAAGGGGTTAATAAAATTAAAACTATCATCATTCGGGCTATTCCACTTCTATTTGAAGATCCCACTCTTGCTTTAATATTAAACAACGGTTGCAACATTATAGCCAGACGGGCGCCCATGTTAGGTAATATACTGTATTATCTCCTAATTGTTTTTCCTCTGAACAACCTAATAGCACCTGGCTAAGTTGTACAGGGTGCTATAAATGTAATGTTACCAACTGCACCACCTGTAAACATTTAATAACCACAAATTTTTTTGGCATGAGCGGTACGGAGAATAATTATAAAATTAAAACCTTTATCAACTGTAGCACACGCTTCATAGTGTATAAAATAGATTGTGTCTCATGTGAAAAATCATATATTGGTTGCACGATAAGAAAACTAAAAAACCGCATATCAGAACATTTGTACGATATCAAATGTACAACTAACAACAGTCGTACCGTCTCTTCTGCAGCCATTTTATTGAAACACATTCACGGAACACGGATTCCCTAAGAGTAACGGGCATTGAAAAAATAAAAAAATCTCCGCGGGGAGGGGATATGCATAGGGCTTTGCTCACACGGGAAGCCTTTTGGATATTTAATTTAGGCACAAGATTTCCGCATGGTCTGAATAAAAAGAGAGTGAACTTATGTTTCACTATTAAACATGGTTAACAGCAGCACTGTTATGTATATTTGTATTTGCATTTTTAATTTTTTTCTATTCTTTTCTGTATTTGATATCTTATTAGATCTATTTTTTTGTATGTCTATAATAATATGGCAATGTTTTATATTTGGTTTTTACATTGTAGGACCTTCGGGTCAGGTGAGTTTTTCTCACCTTTCTATTGGTGTAGTAGTCCTTCTTATACCGGATGGATTACTAAGTAGATCAGCTGTGACAAAGACCGTCTGGTCGAAACGTGTAGCTCTCTTCACATGTGCTATGGCATTGTCCCAGGAGTGTCCTTTACAGTTTTAATATGATGGATTAAAGTTTTACATTTTATCAAGAAGCTGGAACACTTTTCTCTTTTTTCTTGGAATTCCACTACGTCGAGTCAGGACGAAGTTCCGTGCCTTTGCATCTATCGGTGAGCTGGCTTTTTTCTCTTTCTTGTTTGTAACCATTAGATGACCAGGCGTTGGGCAAAGCTGAAAATTTGACTCATCAGAGATTACTTTACTCTAGTCCTCTATGGTCTAATCCTTATGGTCTTTGGCAAACTTCAGCCTGGCTCTCCTTTGCTTCTCATTGCTGAAAGGCTTTTTCTAGCTTTACATGACTTGAGTCCTGCCTCTAGGAGCCTGTTATGAACTGTTCTTGCCATGCACTTCACCCCAGCTGCCATTTCTTTTGTAGGTCACTTGATGTCATCCTGCAGTTGCTGAGTGACATTCGAATAAGATGACGGTCATCCCGGTCAGTGGAGTCGTTTTCGCCCTCTGCTGGTCTGCATCTTTGTTTTCCCCAATGTCTGCTGCTTGACCTTGTTGTAAGGGACTGCCATCTTGAAAATTTGAAGGATGGAGGCAACATGACGCTCACTGTATTCCTCTGCTAGTAAAGCCAGAATTGAGCTGTTCTTTTACTCAAGACTTTTCTTTTCAACTCCTCTGTCATGCTTAAAGGGACACGGTCACCTGAATTTGGAGGGAACAATCTTCAGCCATGGAGGCAGGGTTTTTGGGTGTTTGATTCACCCTTTCCTTACCCGCTGGCTGCAATATTGGATTGAAGTTCATTCTCTGTGCTCCGTAGTACATGCCTGCACAAGGCAATCTTGCCTTGCGCAGGCGTGTACTATGGAGGACAGAGAATTAACTTCAATCCAATATTGCAGCCAGCATGCAGCCAGCGGGTAAGGAAAGAGTAAATCAAACACCCCAAAACCCCGCCCCCATGGCTGAAGATTGTTCCCTCCAAATTCAGGTGACAGTGTCCCTTTAAAAGTTATTTTTTTCATTCCTATTACTTTTGCCATCCAGCTTGTCCTATTGCAAGAGGATTGTGAACACCACAGCAGTGTTGTTTTTTTTTTTAATACTTTCATTTGTTAAATAAGATTTGGTTCAGGTGATCACCTAATTAGAAGCACATTAAGTAGAATGAGGTGTACTCTGGTTGGAATTCAACTGACACTGGAATGGCTGTCAGACATGTAGAGAAGCTGATTTTTATAAAACTGTGCAGTTGTCTCTTAATTTTTTGCCAGAGCTGTATATATGTATACAAACACATGGCCAACAATTTTGACCACATGTGTATATATTACATGGATAGAAGACATACCGGTAATTCATCTGCCGTGTTCTGTAAAATCACTGCAGGAGCCGACAGGATAGAAGAGATGCATTACATACAGTAAATACAAATGGAATAGGTAGATATATAGATGAGTGACAAATACAATTAGTACAGTGTCTGCAAATTACTGGATATGTATTTTAACCCTTTCCCGACCTTTGACGCCACGTAGGCGTCATGAAAGTCGGTGCCATTCCGACCCATGACGCCTATGCGGCGTCATGGAAAGATCGCGTCCCTGCAGATCGGGTGAAAGGGTTAACTCCCATTTCACCCGATCTGCAGGGACAGGGGGAGTGGTAGTTTAGCCCAGGGGGGGTGGCTTCACCCCCTCGTGGCTACGATCGCTCTGATTGGCTGTTGAAAGTGAAACTGCCAATCAGAGCGATTTGTAATATTTCACCCATTATAACGGGTGAAATATTACAATCCAGCCATGGCCGATGCTGAAATATCATCGGCCATGGCTGGAAATACTAGTGTGCCCCCACCCCACCCCTCCGATCGCCCCCCCAGCCCTCCGATCTGGCCGGTACACTGCTCCGGCTCCCCTCCGTCCAGTGCTCCGCTCCCCCCCGTGCTCTTGTCCGCTCCCCCCCGTGCTCCAATCACCCCCCCGTGCTCCAATCACCCCCCCTGCACTCCGATCCACCCCCCCCGGTGCTCCGTTCCACCCCCCCCGGTGCTCCATTCCAGCCCCCCCGTGCTCCGTTCCACGCCCCCCGTGCTCCGTTTCACCCCTCCCGCACTCCGATTCCCCCCCCCCCGTGCTCCGATCCCCCCCCCCCGTGGTCCCCCCCACCCCATCATACTTACCGATCCAGCCGGGGTCCCGTCCGTCTTCTCCCTGGGCGCCGCCATCTTCCAAAATGGCGGGCGCATGCGCAGTGCGCCCGCCGAATCTGCCGGCCGGCAGATTCGTTCCAAAGTGCATTTTGATCACTGAGATATAATCTATCTCAGTGATCAAAATAAAAAAAATAATAAATGACCCCCCCCCCCCCCCTTTGTCACCCCCATAGGTAGGGACAATAAAAAAATAAAGAAATTTTTTTTTTCCACTAATGTTAGAATAGGGTTAGGGTTAGGGCTAGGGCTAGGGCTAGGGCTAGGGTTAGGGCTAGGGTTAGGGTTTCGGTATGTGCACACGTATTCTGGTCCTCTGCGGATTTTTCCGCTGCGGATTTGATAAATCCGCAGTGCTAAACCGCTGCGGATTTATGGCGGATTTACCGTGGTTTTTCTGCGCATTTCACTGCGGTTTTACAACTGCGATTTTCTATTTGAGCAGTTGTAAAACCGCTGCGGAATCCGCACAAAGAAGTGACATGCTGCGGAATGTAAACCGCTGCGTTTCCGTGCAGTTTTTCCGCAGCATGGGCACAGCGATTTTTGTTTCCCGTAGGTTTACAATGAACTGTAAACTCATGGGAAACTGCTGCGGATCCGCAGCGTTTTCCGCAGCGTGTGCACATACCTTTAGAATTAGGCTATGTGCACACGGTGCGGATTTGGCTGCGGATTCGCAGCAGTGTTCCATCAGGTTTACAGTACCATGTAAACATATGGAAACCAAATCCGCTGTGCCCATGGTGCAGAAAATACCACGCGGAAACGCTGCGTTGTATTTTCCGCAGCATGTCAATTCTTTGTGCGGATTCCGCAGCGTTTTACACCTGTTCCTCAATAGGAATCCGCAGGTGAAATCCGCACAAAAAACACTGGAAATCCGCGGAAAATCCGCAGGTAAAACGCAGTGCCTTTTACCCGCGGATTTTTCAAAAATGGTGCGAAAATATCTCACACGAATCCGCAACGTGGGCACATAGCCTTAGGGTTAGGGTTGGAATTAGGGTTGTGGTTATGGTTAGGGGTGTGTTGGGGTTAGGGTTGTGGTTAGGGGTGTGTTGCGGTTAGGGTTGTGTTTAGGGTTATGGCTACAGTTGGGATTAGGGTTAGGGGTGTGTTGGGGTTAGTGTTGGAGGTAGAATTGAGGGGTTACCACTGTTTAGGCACATCAGGGGTCTCCAAACGCAACATGGCGCCACCATTGATTCCAGCCAATCTCGTATTCAAAAAGTCAAATGGTGCTCCCTCACTTCCGAGCCCTGACGTGTGCCCAAACAGTGGTTTACCCCCACATATGGGGTACCAGCATACTCAGGACAAACTGCGCAACAATTACTGGGGTCCAATTTCTCCTGTTACCCTTGTGAATCAAAAAAAATGCTTGCTAAAACATAATTTTTGAGGAAAGAAAAATGATTTTTTATTTTCACGGCTCTGCGTTGTAAACGTCTGTGAAGCACTTGGGGGTTCAAAGTGCTCACCACATATCTAGATAAGTTCCTTGGGGGGTCTAATTTCTAAAATGGGGTCACTTGTGGGGGTTTCTACTGTTTAGGCACACCAGGGGCTCTGCAAACGCCACGTGACACCCGCAGACCATTCCATCAAAGTCTGCATTTCAAAAGTCACTACTTCCCTTCTGAGCCCCGACGTGTGCCCAAACAGTGGTTTACCCCAACTCATGGGGTATCAGCGTACTCAGGAGAAACTGGACAACAACTTTTGGGGTCCAATTTCTCCTGTAACCCTTGGGAAAATTAAAAATTCTGGGCTAAATAATTATTTTTGAGGAAAGAAAACGTATTTATTATTTTCACGGCTCTGCATTATAAACTTCTATGAAGCACTTGGGGGTTCAAAGTGCTCACCACACATCTAGATAAGTTCCTTTCAGGGTCTAGTTTCCAAAATGGGGTCACTTGTGGGGGGTTTCTACTGTTTAGGCACATCAGGGGCTCTGCAAACGCAACGTGACGCCCGCAGAGCATTCCATCAAAGTCTGCATTTCAAAACGTCACTACTTCAATTCCAAGCCCCGGCATGTGCCCAAACAGTAGTTTACCCCCACATATGGGGTATCACCATACTCAGGAGAAACTGGACAACAAATATTGGGGTCAAATTTCTCCTGTTACCCTTGGGAAAATTAAAAAATTCTGGGCTAAATAATTATTTTTGAGGAAAGAAAACGTATTTATTATTTTCACGGCTCTGCATTATAAACTTCTATGAAGCACTTGGGGGTTCAAAGTGCTCACCACACATCTAGATAAGTTCCTTTGGGGGTCTAGTTTCCAAAATGGGGTCACTTGTGGGGGGTTTCTACTGTTAAGCCACATCAGGGGCTCTGCAAACGCAACGTGACGCCCACAGAGCATTCCATCAAAGTCTGCATTTCAAAACGTCACTACTTCACTTCCGAGCCCCGGCATGTGCCCAAACAGTGATTTACCCCCACATATGGGGTATCAGCGTACTCAGGAGAAACTGGACAACAACTTTTGGGGTCAAATTTCTCCTGTTACCCTTGGGAAAATAAAAAATTGCAGGCTAAAAGATCATTTTTGAGAAAATAATTTTTATTTTTTATTTTCATGGCTCTGCGTTATAAACTTCTGTGAAGCACTTGGGGGTTCAAAGTCCTCACCACACATCTAGATTAGTTCCTTTGGGGGTCTAGTTTCCAAAATGGTGTCATTTCTGGGGGATCTCCAATGTTTAGGCACACAGGGGCTCTCCAAACGTGACATGGTGTCCGCTAATGATTGGAGCTAATTTTCCATTTAAAAAGCCAAATGGCGTGCCATCCCTTCCGAGCCCTGCCGTGCGCCCAAACAGTGGTTTACCCCCACATATGGGGTATCAGCATACTCAGGACAAACTGGACAACAATATTTGGGGTCCAATTTCTCCTATTATCCTTGGCAAAATAGGAAATTCCAGGCTAAAAAATCATTTTTGAGGAAAGAAAAATTATTTTTTATTTTCATGGCTCTGCGTTATAAACTTCTGTGAAGCACCTGGGGGTTTAAAGTGCTCAATATGCATCTAGATAAGTTCCTTGGGGGGGTCTAGCTTCCAAAATGGGGTCACTTGTGGGGGAGCTCCAATGTTTAGGCACACAGGGGCTCTCCAAACGCGACATGGTGTCCGCTAACGATGGAAATAATTTTTCATTCAAAAAGTCAAATGGCGCTCCTTCCCTTCCGAGCCTTACCATGTGCCCAAACAGTGGTTTACCCCCAAATGTGAGGTATTGGTGTACTCAGGAGAAATTGCCCAACACATTTTAGGATCCATTTTATCCTGTTGCCCATGTGAAAATGAAAAAATTGAGGCTAAAAGAATTTTTTTGTGAAAAAAAAGTACTTTTTCATTTTTACGGATCAATTTGTGAAGCACCTGGGGGTTCAAAGTGCTCACTATGCATCTAGATAAGTTCCTTGGGATGTCTAGTTTCCAAAATGGGGTCACTTGTGGGGGAGCTCCAATTTTTAGGCACACGGGGGCTTTCCAAACGTGACATGGTGTCCGCTAAAGAGTGGAGCCAATTTTTGATTCAAAAAGTCAAATGGCGCTCCTTCCCTTCCAAGCCCTGCCGTGCGCCCAAACAGTGGTTTACCCCCACATGAGGTATCAGCGTACTCAGGACAAATTGGACAACAACTTTCGTGGTTCAGTTTCTCCTTTTACCATTGGGAAAATAAAAAAATTGTTGCTAAAAGATCATTTTTGTGACTAAAAAGTTAAATGTTCATTTTTTCCTTCCATGTTGCTCCTGCTGCTGTGAAGCACCTGAAGGGTTAATAAACTTCTTGAATGTGGTTTTGAGTACCTTGAGGGGTGCAGTTTTTAGAATGGTGTCACTTTTGGGTATTTTCAGCCATATAGACCCCTCAAACTGACTTCAAATGTGAGGTGGTCCCTAAAAAAAATGGTTTTGTAAATTTCGTTGTAAAAATGACAAATCGCTGGTCAAATTTTAACCCTTATAACTTCCTAACAAAAAAAAATTTTGTTTCCAAAATTGTGCTGATGTAAAGTAAACATGTGGGAAATGTTATTTATTAACTATTTTGTGTCACATATCTCTCTGGTTTAACAGAATAAAAATTCAAAATGTGAAAATTGCAAAATTTTCAAAATTTTCGCCAAATTTCCGTTTTTATCACAAATAAACGCAGAATTTATTGACCTAAATTTACCACTAACATGAAGCCCAATATGTCACGAAAAAACAATCTCAGAACCGCTAGGATCCGTTGAAGCGTTCCTGAGTTATTACCTCATAAAGGGACACTGGTCAGAATTGCAAAAAACGGCAAGGTCTTTAAGGTCAAAATAGGCTGGGTCATGAAGGGGTTAATTATTAAAAGTTTATTGGAAAAAAAAATGGCGTGGGCTCCCGTGCAGTTCTCATAACTAGCAGAGGGAAAGCAGACTGCTGGGGGCAGATGTTTATAGCCTAGGAAGGGGTAATACCCTTGGAGCCTCCCAGGCTATTAATATCTGCTCACAGCTGAATAATTAGCCTTTACTGGCTATTAAAATGGGGGAGCCTAACAATTATATAGAAAAATGATGCAGGGTCCCCCTATAAATAATAACCAGCAAAGCCTATGTAGACAGATGCGGGCTGATATTAATAGCCTAGTAAGGGTCCATGGATACTGGCCCCTTCCCCACCAGGCTAAAGCCATCAGTTCTCAACCACCCCAGAAAAGGCGCATCTCTAAGATGCATCAATTCTGGCACGTGGCCTCACTCTTCCCACATGCCCTGTTGCAGGGGGGGGGGGGGGGAGAGGGAATTGATATCACCATGTGCTCAGTGTCTCTGGGTGTACTGCTATTCCATGTCTGAGGGCACCGTGAAGGTGAGATAGTTCTCCTACTCACGGTGCCGTCTAACAGTTCCCAAAAGTTCACCGCCAGTCAACTCAGTACACCTTTGACGTCAGTGTGAGCACCGTTGGAAAATTTCCCACGGCGCTTCCACAGACATCACATAGGTGAAGCGAGTCCATTGGCCATGATCTCCTATTTCCTGTCAGATGGCACCACGAGCAGGAGAACTTTCTCAGGCTTTTGGTGCCCTCAGACCGGGAATAGCAGTTCACACGGTGCTCAGTGTGTCTGCGGGATGACAGGCTGCATGGTCGCATCATGCAGCCTGCCATCTACATGTAGCAGCGCTGGACCTGTCTTCGGGCAAATGGATTTAAAAGCATCTCTGAGGAAAGGTAAGGAATAAGGTTTTTTTTTTTTAACCTCTTTTACAGATTGCAAGGGCATCAGGGGAGTAGGCGAGGTCATAAGTATGGTTTAATTAAGATTATTAAAAGGAGTCTGTCTTCCTTTCAATTAAAGGACTTTTTTCAGGGTGTCTGTTTTCTTACAATGTGACTATGGTGTTAGTAATGGGGGCGTCTTATTGACGCCTCTCCATTACTAAACTCGGGGTTTGATGTCACCTGACGGTGATATCAACCCCCACAACTCTTACCCCACTTGCCACTGCTACAGGGCAAGTGGGAAGAGCGAGGCTAAGTGCCTCTTAGAATTGCACCTTTTCTGGGGCAGATGAGAGCTGATGTTTTTAGCCTATGGGCTTGGGAGCAGTATCCATGGCCTCTTCCTAGGCTATTAATATTATACATTTTTATAGCGCCACTTATTCCATGGCGCTTTACATGTGAACAAGGCAAATATAGACAAGTACACTAAACATAAGTAAAACAAGGCACAGACAAATACATGAGGAATTTATATATGTCACTGACCACCCCCGTCACACCACGATCAAACATGATCACAGTGTTCCAGGGGCATAGAAAAGCATCGCGCAGGGAGGGGGCTCCCTGCGGGCTTCCCTGAGACGATCGGTACAAGGCAGTGTGCTCACCTTGTACCGAGCGTCATCTCCCTGCAGGCTCCGGATCCAAAATGACCACGGGGCTACTTCCGGGTCCAGAGCAGGCGCTGGTAAGCAAGGAGCAGGGCACGCCAGATCACTGATCTGACACAGTGCTCTGCAAAGTGTCAGATTAGCGATCTGTCACTATAAAGTGATGTCCCCCCTGGGACAAAGTAAAAAAAAAATAAAAAAAAGTTTTTATATGTGGGAAAAAAAAAACCTAAATAAAAGAAAAAAAATACATATATTGTTCCCATAAATACATTTCTTTATCAAAATAAAAAAAAAAAATAAAAGTACACATATTTAGTATCACCGCGTCCATAACAACCCGACCTATAAAACTCTCCCACCAGTTAACCCCTTCAGTGAACACCGTAAAAAAAAAACCACGAGGCAAAAACAACGCTTTTATTATTGTACCGCCAAACAAAAAGTGCAAAAACACGCGATCAAAAAGACGGATATAAATAACCATGGTACCGCTGAAAATGTCATCTTGTCCCGCCAACGAGCCACCATACAGCATCATCAGCGAAAAAATAAAAGTTACAGTCCTCAGAATAAAGCGATGCAAAAACAAAACTATTTTATAGAAAAAATAATTATCGTATAAAAAGTGCCAAAACAAAAAAAAAAAAAAAAAAAAAAGATATAAATGAGGTATCGCTGTAATCGTACTGACCCGAAGAATAAGACTGCTTTATCCATTTTACCAAACGCGGAACAGTATAAATGCCCCCCAAAAGATATTCATGAATAGCTTTTTTTTGGTCATTCTGCCTCACAAAAATCAGAATAAAAAGCGATCAAAAAAGGTCACGTGCCCGAAAATGTTACCAATAAAAACGTCAACTCGTCCCACAAAAAAAGTCTCAAAATGTGGTAACGCAAAAAATATTTTTTGCAATAAAAGCGTCTTTTAGTGTGTGACGACTGCCAATCATAAAAATCTGCTAGAAAACCCGTTATAAAAGTAAATCAAACCCCCCTTCATCACCCCATTAGTTAGGGAAACAAAAAAATTAAAAAAAATGTATTTATTTCCATTTTCCCATTAGGGTTGGAGCTAGGGTTAGGGCTACAGTTAGGGTTGGGGCTAAAGTTAGGGTTTAGATTACATTTACGGTTGGGATTAGGGTTACGGGTGTGTCAGGGTTAGGGGTGTGGTTAGGGTTATGGTTGGGATTAGGGTTAGGGGTGTGCTTTGGATAGGGTTTCAGTTAGAATTGGGGGTTTCCACTGTTTAGGCACATCAGGGCTCTCCAAACGCGACATGGCGTCCGAGCTCAATTCCAGCCAATTCTGCGTTGAAAAAGTAAAACAGTGCTCCTTCCCTTCCGAGCTCTCCCGTGCGCTCAAACAGGGGGTAACCCCAACATATAGTGTATCAGCATACTCAGGACAAATTGGACAACTATTGGGTCCAATTTCTCTGGTTACCCTTGGGAAAATAAAAATTTGGGGGCAAAAAAAAAAAACATTTGTGGGAAAAAATTTTATTTTCACGACTGCGTTATAAACTGTAGTAAAACACTTGGGGGTTCAAAGCGGTCAAAACACAGCTAGCTAAGTTCCTTAGGGGGGTCTACTTTCCAAAATGGTGTCACTTGTGGGGGGTTTGAATGTTTAGGCCTATCAGGGGCTCTCCAAACATGACATGGTGTCCCATCTCAATTCAGGTCAATTTTGCATTGAAAAGTCAAACAGCGCTCCTTCCCTTCCGAGCTCTGCCATGCACCCAAACAGTGGATTACCCCCACATGTGGGGGTATCAGCATACTCAGTACAAATGGCACAACCTTTGGGGTCCATTTTCTCCTGTTACCCTTGGGAAAATAAAACAAATTGGAGCTGAAGTAAATTTTTTGTGAAAAAAAAGTTAAAATGTTCATTTTTATTTAAACATTCCAAAAATTCCTGTGAAACACCTGAAGGGTTAATAAACTTCTTGAATGTGGTTTTGAGCACCTTGAGGGGTGCAGTTTTTAGAATGGTGTCACACTTGGGCATTTTCTATCATATAAATCCCTCAAAATGACTTCAAATGTGATGTGGTCCCTAAAAAATATCAGTGTTGTAAAAATGAGAAATTGCTGGTCAACTTTTAACCCTTATAACTCCCTAACAAAAAATTTTTGGTTCCAAAATTGTGCTGATGTAAAGTAGACATGTGGGAAATGTTACTTATTAATTAACATGACATATCTCTGATTTAAGGGCATAAATATTCAAAGTTGGAAAATTGCAAAATTTTCGCCAAATTTCCGTTTTTTTTTTTGTTTGTTTTCACAAAAACGCAAATTATATTGAAGAAATTTTACCACTATCATGAAGTACAATATGCCATGAGAAAACAATGTCAGAATCGCCAAGATCCGTTGAAGCTTTCCAGAGTTATAACCTCATAAAAGGGATAGTGGTCAGAATTGTAAAAATTGGCTCGGTCATTAACGTGCAAACCACCCTTGGGGCTTAAAACTTTTGTTGGGAGAAGGCACCCTTAAATTATGGACCACTTTTTTGCAAACTGCTCTTCATATTTGAACCGAGAGGTATAAGAAACGTGTAGATGGTTATAGGTAAAGATTATTTTATAAATCAGATGTCTCTGTTCTCAAAAAAGTATGACCGTGATCATGGGAGATTTTAACTATCCCGATATTTGTTGGGAATCTCTCCTTCAGGCAAAAGTAATGGATCCAGAAAATTCATGTTCTCTTGCTGACAACTTAATCTTTCAAAAGGTAAAAGAGAATAAAGAGGATCTGCATTCTTGGCCCCAATTCTTACCAACAGGGAGGAAATGCTTGAGGAAGTAAAAGGTGGCTGGAAACTTAGGAGTCAGCAATCATGCTATCCTTGAATTTTGGATTACAAGAGGAGAAAGACCAACGAGGACTCAGACTTTAAGGTTTGACTTCAGAAAGGCAGAATGGACTCAGAAAGAGGGTAGGAAAGGTCCAATGGCTGGCTGTTCTAAAGAACATAAATGTCCAAGCAAAAAGGGAGATTTCGCTAAATGAAATTCTCGCCGCACAATCAATAACAATCCTGAAAAGAAGGCAGAATTAGAAGCATTTAAACAGACCAGGGTCTTAATCACTTAAGGAAAAAAGAAAATTTATGTCAAATGGAAAGAGGGGGGCATGACTAAAGAAGAATATAATGCGTTTTGCAGGAAATGCAGGGCAAGAGTTAGAAGAGCTAAAGCCAGTAACAAGGTAAGGCTTGCAAGGGAGACCAAAAGCAGCAAAAAAAGATTTGAGGGTATATCGAAAGCAAAAAAAAAAAAAAAAAAAATTAAAGATGCTATAGGATTTTTACAGGTTGAAAGTCGTAGTTACTCACCGATAACGGTGTTTCTCGGAGCCCATGACAGCACTACAGAGAGAGGGGATCCGCCCTTCAGGGACAGGAAACCTACAGATAAAAGGGCGGTACCTCTCCCTCGCATCAGTTGGTTTACAGAGCATCGGAGGACCTCCAGGTTAGTTTACAACAGAGAAAAAATCATATTACAACATTTCTTAAAAGAGGAACCCCGTGCCTTTACTCATACTATATACACTATATAAATTATATGTAATTAAAGGTGCTCACCGCACTCGTGATGGGAGGGAATAAGCGAGTGCTGTCATGGGCTCCGAGAAACACTGTTATCGGTGAGTAACTACGACTTTCTCGGTCTCCCATGACAGCACTACGGAGAGAATTGCAGAGACTAAGCTTAGGGAGGGACCACCGCCTCGAGAACCCTTCGTCCGAAGGTTAAGTCAGACACAGAGGCTAGATTTAATCTATAGTGTCTAAAAAAGGTCGATGGTGATGACCAGGTGGCCGCTTTACAGATTTGCTCTATTGATACCTCTGACCTCTCAGCCCATGAGGTAGCTACTGCTCTTGTGGAATGTGCTCTTATACCATCTGGGATCTCATTCCCCGAGGATGAATATGCCAAGACTATTGCCTCCTTTATCCACCTCGCCAAAGTACCCTTGGATGCCCGAAATCCTTTTCTGGGACCCTGGAAACATACAAACAGAGAGCCTTCTTTCCTATACTCTCTGGTGGAATCTAAGTATTGGATTAGGCACCTTCTGACGTCTAGATTATGGAAGTTCTGCTCTTTCTCATTTTTTGGGTTTGGACAAAAGGATGGCAGGGAGACTTCTTGTGACCTATGGAATTTTGATGCCACTTTTGGCAAATAGGCCGGGTCAGGTCTAAGAGTGACTCATCTAATATTTTAGTGAAGGGTGGATTAGAGGATAAGGCTTGAATGTCACTTATTCTGCGTGCCGATGTTAACGCTACCAAGAGAATGGTTTTAAGTGATAAAGTTTTAATGGGAATCGTCTCTATGGGTTCGAATGGAGGACCCGTTAACGCCGAGAGAACTAAATTTAAGTCCCATGAGGGCACTTTCTGAGAGACTAATGGCTTTGATCTTGTCACCGCCTTAACAAATCTAATTATCCATGGGTTGGCCGCAATATTATGATTATAGAGTGCTCCTAGAGCTGCTATTTGTACTTTAAGAGTACTAACCGACAACCCCTGTTCCAGACCTTTTTGTAGGAACTCCAGTATTTTAGGAATTGAGGGCCCATCTTGGACTTTTACTTTGGAGACTGACAGAAATTTTTTCCATGTTTTCCCATATATTCTAGTAGTGATGGGTTTTCTACTTTTTAACAACGTGGTGACTAAGTTATCTGAGAAACCCCTTTCTTTTAATAGTCCCCGTTCAAAAACCAGGCTGTCAAATGTAAGTTCGATTCCTGTGGGTGGAAGATCGGCCCTTGATGTAGAAGGTCTGGTATATTCGGCAGGACCCATGGGTCCGAGACCGAAAGCATCCTCAGCCAGGAGAACCACGTCCTTTTTGGCCAGAACGGGGCTATGAGGATCATTTTCGCTTTGTCCTCTCTGACTTTCTGAATGACTGCCGGGATCAGAATTGTTGGAGGAAAGGCATAAGTCAATTTTTGAGTCCACGGAATCATAAAGGCATCTAGAGCCTGTGGATTCCCTACCGGGTTCAATGAGCAGAATTTGTTCACCTTTTTGTTTTTGTAATTGGCGAATAGATCTATTGTCGGTGCTCCCCACATTTTTGTGATCTGATCGTAGATGGATTGGTTTAGGGACCACTCGCCTTGTTTTAACAGCGATCGACTCAGGTAATCTGCTCTCTCGTCGTTTGAACCCTGAATGTGTAGCGCAGAGAGGGATAGTAGATTTTCTTCCGCAAGGTTGAAAATTTTGGCTGAAGAACTCATGAGTGCCCGAGACCTTGTTCCTCCCTGGTGGTTTATATACGCTACAGTCACTTTGTTGTCCGAAAAGATTCGGACATGATGTCCCTGAATATAGGTCAGAAAAGAAAGAAGAGCCTGAAGCACTGCCCAAAGTTCTTTTTGGTTTGAGGATGCTGATAGCTCCTGAACTGACCAGGTTCCCTGAGCCACTCTGTCCCCCATGTGAGCCCCCCACCCTGTGGGACTCGCATCGGTTGTTATTACTCGGGATATTGTGTCACCCAAGGAACTCCCTTTGATAAGTTTTGGCTTTCTGCCCACCAACGAAGGGAATGAATAACTGAGGAATTCAGGGTGATTCGACTTTCCAAGTTGTCTTTTAGTATTGACTGCCATTAGAGTACGTGCCACTGAAGTTCTCTTGTGTGGAACTGTGCGAAGGGTATCGCTGGTAGGCATGAGGACAGAGAGCCTAGTAGCGACATTGCTCTCCTTAGAGTCATGGAAGGATGGTGAAAAGTTTGCGCTATCATGGCTAATATGTTGTCTTTTTGGGGGTTTGGAAGTCGGCATTCTTGGACTCGGGAGTATAATGTCAGACCTAGGAACTCCTGTACTTGACAGGGTTCCAACTTTGATTTTTTTAAGTTTATGAGCCACCCCAAGTCCGTCAAAATAGTCGTTACCCGGTCCCTCTGTTCTTTGCAACTTTGGGCCGAGTTGCTTACGATGAGAAAGTCGTCTAGGTAAGGGACTATTAATATATTTTGTTCCCTTATGTGGGCCATCATTTCTGCTATTATTTTTGTGAATATTCGGGGAGCTATAGAGATTCCGAACGGAAGAGCTCTGTACTGGAAAAATCTTAATTGTCCTTTTATAGGAACTGCCAATCTTAGGAATTTTTGAGATTGATTGTGGATGGGCACATGATAATATGCATCGGTTAGGTCTATCACGACCATGTAGCAATTCGGAAAACAGGATTTTTATGGTGGACTTTATTGTTTCCATTTTGAATTTGTAATTTTTTACGTATTTGTTCAGGTTTTTTAGATTTATAATGGTCCGAAAGGACCCATCGGGTTTTGGTACTAAAAAAAGAGGGGAGAAAAACCCTTCTCCTACTTCCTGAGGGAGGATTTCTTGAATCACAGATTTTTGCAGTAGGGAAATAATTTCTCTCTCTAAAGCTGCTTGTTCTGCCACCGAGGATCTTATTTTCGTTTCTATGTACTTCCGGGGAGGAAAAGAAATAAAATCTATTTTTAGACCGTACTGTATGATGTTTAGAATCCAGGTGTTGTTGGATATTTTCTTCCAGGCGGGAAGGAATGATGTGAGTCTTCCCCCCACCGTAGGCACAATGTCATTTGGAGGGTTTTTTGTCGCGAGAGGTATTGCCAAAGAGGTAACCTCTATCCCTTCTCCTGCCTTCTTCCCATTTATTCTGCTCCCTGGGGGGTCTGCGGCGGAAAAATCTCCGATTCCGAAAGGACTGCCTGAATGGGGCTGGGCCCAAATTTGGAAACTCCTTTTTGTCTCCTGCTTTTGGGAGGATGTCATCCAGGGTCTCTCCAAACAGAAAATTTCCTTCACACGGAATAGAACATAGCTTTAGCTTTGTCTGGAGATCTCCAGGCCAGCTTCTGAGCCATAAGGTTCTTCTGGCTGCGTTGGAGAGAGCAGCGGCCTTAGATGTTAACCGTACGGAGTCTGCTGAGGAGTCCGCCAGGAATGCTGCTGCTGCTCTAATTGCAGGGATAGAATCCAGTAATTTATTCCTGGGTAGCCCGTCTCTAATTTGACTCTCTAATTGATCAATCCACACCATCAGAGATCTGGAGGTGCAGGTAGCCGCAACAGTAGGCCTCAAGTTACCCCCAGCCGATTCCCATGCCCCTTTAAGAAATGTGTCTGCTTTCTTATCTAAAGGGTCTCTGAGGGTACCCATGTCCTCGAACGGGAGCGCAAATTTTTTCGAGGCTTTTGCCACCGCTACATCCAACTTTGGCGCCTTATCCCAGGAAATGGATGCGTCATCTTCGAAGGGATACTTCCTTTTAAGGGAAGGCACCGAAGAGTTTCTCCTATCTGGTTTCTCCCATTCTTTTTTAATTAGGGATTGGACATTGGGATTTAGAGGAAAGGTTTTCCGTTTTTTTTGTCCCAAGCCACCAAACATTACGTCTTGGGCCGTTTTGTCAGGTTTAGGCTCCTCCACCCCCATAGTAGCCCTAACGGCTCTCACTAAGGTATCCACTTCCTCGAGTGGAAAACAATGTCGGCCTGAATCATCCTCGGAGGAGGATAGGGAGGAGTCAGAATCGTCCGAATCTGCGTCTTCAGATGAGGATCGGACAGAGTGGGATTGTACTGTTTCCTTTACTTTATCTTTTCCTTTTTTGGAGGAAGATACAGCATTCTGAACCTCAGATCTAATGATATTTTTTAGCTCGGATGCAAAGTTGGGAGTCTCCTCACATAGCACACGCTGGATACATGATTTACAAAGCTTTTTGTCCCAGGCTACTGGTAAAGCTTTGTCACAGATGGGGCAGGATTTGTTTTTCCTTTTCTCCAACTTCTTCTTTCCCTATTAAGGGAGAAGAGGGAGCCCTATTATAATATATACATTCACGAAGATCACTCACCATTCGGACGTGCAGGCAGGTACCGGTTCTGGAGGGGGCCCTGGGTCTGGAATGGAAGGTTCCCGAGGAGGTGAATTAGTCTTCGCAGCAGACTTGCTGCGCTGTGTAGAACGGCTGCTAGACCCACTCCTGGTGCTCTTAGGGTCTGTTTTCTTATGGTGCTGCTGCCTCGGCTGCAGCTCCTGTGGATCGCTGTCTTCCATGATTTACAGGGAGATGGTGCGACAACTATGTGTGCACCATCTCCCTATTTGTATTTGGCGCCACCTCCGGCGTTCCCCGCACTTCCGGTCCTGCGTCACGTCCTCCAGGGAGAAAAGAAGCTACCGCGCATGCGCGCGGCGATGACCCGGAAGTCCTGCCGCATTTCCGGAGCGGCGGCCATCTTAGTACACCCGGAGCGTGCGCTTATCGGCACAGGAGCTCCGGGTGATCCAGCGCCCCTTCTTCGCGTCGTAATCGGTGGCATTCTCCCTCCGCCCACCCTGAAGAACCCCTCGGTTCCAGCGGTGGCGGCTTCGGGAGCCGGACAAGCCGCGGCAGGAGCCTCCTCGCTGCCGGAACTCGACCGCCCGGTCCATCGGTCTTCCTAACAGGTACCACCGAAAAGAGGTTCCCTGTTCAGGGACAGGAAACCAACTGATGCGAGGGAGAGGTACCGCCCTTTTATCTGTAGGTTTCCTGTCCCCGAAGGGCGGATCCCCTCTCTCCGTAGTGCTGTCATGGGAGACCGAGAAAAGGGTGAGGTTGTCAAAAATGATCTTCAGAAGGCCGAACTTTTAAATTCCTATTTTGCATCTGTGTTCTAAGAAAGCAAATGTAACATCAACTGATATTCACGGTGCTATTGAAGGAACAAAAAGAATCCACTCTATCCATAAACAGAGAGATAATGAGAGCACACTTAGCTAATTTAAATTAATTTAAATCTCCTGGTCCGGATGAATTACATCCTAAGAGTTAGCAGAGGAAATTGCAGAACCACTAACCAGAATCTTTGAAAAATCCTGGAGAACAGGAGCAGTCCCAGAAGTTTGGAGAAGGACAAGTGTTGTGACCATTCTTTAAAAAAGGAAAGATGGAGCCAGGAAATGATTAGCCAGTGAGCCTTACTTCTATAACAGGAAAGATATTTGAACAAATTATTAAACAGCATATATTTAAGTACTTGGATAAGAATACAGTAATTACCCAAAGCCAGCATGGGTTTGCAGCAAATAAGTCATGCCAGACTAATCTAATTTCTCAAATGATCTGGTAGATCTGATCGGCTCTATATTTCACTTACGTGAGCTGCCAGTTATTGCAAAGGCTGTCTGACCACCGCTATACAGAACTGGGCTTATAAACTGGATTATCCAAGGCTGCAGTGCCTCTGGGTGGTAAACCTCAGTGATGACCAAATATTAGAAAAAAACATGAAAGTCTCCTGGCACATGGTATTCAAAAATGCAATTATTGCAAAGTGTCATGAAACGTGTTATTGTCAAAACCATTAATATGATGGAAAAGGGTAAGTAGACGGATCCTCATCATATCCAGACAGTTCTAGAAAAAGCGTACAGCTACACTGCAACATTTGCCTAAATCTTCCACCCTCCACCCAATAAAACCCAGGATCCCAGCTGCAGATCCATCCATAGTTTCTCCTCTTCCATAATCCCACACTTGCCGCAAACAGCAGCTATGACATGTTGTAGACTGGAAACCAGACACAAAGCCTTTTATTACACAGAAATGTAAAATATACAATTGTACAGATTATTACATGTAGTAGGCTCATTCTTGTGTTGCACAGAAGTTCATGGAGACCCCCAAGCTGGCCGCTCATCTCTACTGACAGTACAATACCCTGACCGTCGCTCTGGCCGCACGTACAGGACAAAACAGGAGGGGGAGGGGGCAGAGTAGAGTCCGTCGGGGAAGGCACGGGAGGAACGGATTAATTATTGCTCAATAAACAAGTGCCCCCCACAAAACATGAAGAATAAAAAAGCAGCACAAAGCGGCCACATGAATGAGATCTCTACAATACATGAGCAAAAGGAAGACTGAGCCACTCCCAAAGAGCAGCCATGATTGTGGCACAGCAAAAACAGGAATTCTCATACTGGAGAACATCAGGAGCTGTGATTAAACTGAGGAATGTTCAGTGGGATACTCTGAGGCAGTGACACTCTCTTCCAGCAGGGGGAGCAGGACAGATGGCTGACATTGGTAGAACTGGACTATAGGTTTTCATGGGGACATGGCAGCCTCACTGCTAGATCCACTATAACTCTCATAAAGGCCAATGCAGTCCTAGGTCAATAAAGCAGAATAGAGAACGTTCCAAAACCTTCTAATTGGAAGCAAGCAGAGATTTTGAAGACTGATGATCTAAGACAAACCCTTTCCATAGACAACAGGATTCTTACTAGAGAGCTGTCACAGTGGCAGGCTTGTGAATATGACTGGGTCAGCATAGGTCATCAGCTCCTGCTTGCTGCCAATGAATGAAAGCGTATTACCTCCCAGCAATTTTAGAAGGGATCATTGTATTGCTGTGCGCAGGATCTCATCCACAGGTGTATATTCACTTACAATACACTTACTATTTAACCCCTTTTCTGCAAACTGGTGTCTCGCCTTACTGATGTGACAGCTGTGGATAGAAGAATAATAGCGGAGTTTTCTAACAACTTTGCGTGTTGGCATCTATTCACTGCAACCTGGATCAGGTTTAGATTGAAAATGCCAATTCAATCCCATAGGAAAAGGCTCCATTGCTTCTCTTGGCTAAAAAGTCTCCTTACTTCCCTCCTGGAATAGCAGTATCAGGATCACAGGGGATTTTTCTTAGGGAATAGACTTGTGCATCTCCATCTAAAGCTGTGGCCGCTGGTAGTATACTGTAGAAATGGAGCAGATGAGGGACATGTAACATAGCTTAAATCTGTAACATACAAAACACAAGGATGTCGCTGTATTCACCTGAATGGACCAGAAAATAAACACAATTTCTCCCCACCTCCCTCCAAAAAATAAGTCCTTATCTGACGGCAGCCGCTAATTATCTCATTAGACGCTCTATACCTATGGCAGTCACAGGGTTAAATATGCAGCTTTTCAGAAGCTCAGAACCACAAAAAAAAGAAAAAAAATTAAAAACAGACTGACCTAAAAATAAAAATATACAATAATAAGGTCTCATCTTCGTATATACAAAAGTTTACATAAGGGGGAGGGAGAGACGAGCGGAATTCCCGGTGGCGGTCCTTACACACGGTAGGGACCACACAGCTATTGCATTCTAAATATTTAAAAAGGAAGAAAAAAAGTAACATCTTGGGAATTTCAACAGTCGTAAAGTGCAAATCTACTGCACGGCGAGATTAACACGGTCATCCTCCTACGTCACCCAAAGTCACAAGGGTTTCTAGGAGTCTACAGACAAATGAAAAGTCGCAGGAATTCTAGAGAACGGTCCAGATGCTTTGGGAATTAAAAAAAAAAAAAATTATCAGAACAGAAAAAATAAAATAATGAAACGGCCGCAGAGGCTCCTGCAGGAAAATCACCGCCAAAGTCCTATGCAGTGGGCTCTCCGGCACAACTGCAACCTCTCGTCATGTGAAGTCCAGGCTCTAAAAGACAGGACCGTCCGGAACGTAGAGTCCTTGGTAAGGCTGAAGCAGGAGTACATCCATTCGTACAGTCACTCATCATCTCTAGTTCAGCCTCAGGTGAGGACAGGGCGGCGTCAACAGTATTTCTAGAAGAAAAAGAGAAAAAAAAATTAAAAAAGGCGAAACCAAAAGTGATAACAGACAATACAATGTGAGCAGGACCGGAGAGTGGCAGTTAAAGGGAACCTGTCATCGTTAGGTTTCCAGCTATTAAACTGCTGCCAGCAAAATGTGCCTCCCAATTAGGATCCTAAATTCATTCAAAGCGGCCTCACTGCTGGGGGTCCAACCACTGGGACCCTCTTATCTCAAGACCTGAAAAGCCCAGATTGATAGAGTTCACTGCCACTCCATTCAATCTTATGTGAGTGGTAAAGACCAGCCAGCCTCAGAAGGACCATCTCCAGCGGTTCCATTAAAAAAAAATGAATTGAGTGTAGATGCACACGATCGACCTCTACTCTTTTCACACTCAGGATTGGTGCTAGTGCCAGTGGTCAGGCCCCTAGCGATCAGAATGTTCTCGTCCATCCCATGGATGGAGAACAATTTAAAAACTTGAGAAGATCCCTTTAAATTTAGAGCGCTACCATACTAAGTACTGCTAGTGTTACATAAGAAGCACCACAAGGGGGTGCTCTATGACCACTTCTCCATTGCAGATCGTACAGTAATCTCCCCCTAGTGGCGGCTCAATGTCTCTGCAACTGACTATACAATTTGTGCAGGATGTTGATCACAAGATGAAATTAAGCAACCGGGGTAAGGAGTGGGAAAGTCACATGCCTCACTTCCAATCTGCTGTGTCCCCTGATATCTGCACTATTTTACAAGTGACTCAAAGATAAGTTCGGCATGTACTGAACGCTGCCGAGAGGATAGTCACCTGATCCGGCCCCATCGGCATCCCAGACATTGGTAAAGTGTTCATCTGCATCTGGCTCATGTGACTGCCGTTACTGTTCATGTGCATCATGTTGTATGTGCCAGGGCTGGCCTGGTGCCCGTACTGCTGGGGGAAAGAACTGCAACAAAACAGTCAAATTAACAATACTAACATCACCCTTTTTTTTTTTTTTTTAATTCGTTTATTTATTAATCACAATAAAATACAGTATAAACGTTTGTCTTTGTGATTGACTTGCACGGTTACATTCGCAAGATAGAAAAAAGACATTAGAGCATACATATGTATCAATCATTTGTATTTATATGGAATAAGACATATACGTGAAATCATGGAACTGTCAGTATGCAGAGTTCCTAAACTATAATCAAACCAAACTAAACTAAACTAGACTAAACTAAGCCTTCAAAGCTATTACTACGCCGCCTTTTAGCAGTAACATTACACTATCCATTGCGCAACATCTGCAGAACAAGAGATCATATAGACTGTATCTTTATCAATCAGTTAAATCACAAAGTGAGATGGGAGGCATTCCACCCATCCCAGATTTTATTGAATTTGCCCGGGCAACCCCTATTCTGGTAGAGTGTGCGTTCATATGAGACAGTTGTGTTCACCAGCTCAACCCAGGACCTAAGTGTAGGGGGTGACCTTCCCATCCATCGTAACGCCAACATCTTTCGTGCCAAAAATAGTACCTCTCGTAAAAAAATCCCAACATAATGTTCCCAAACCTCCGCATCCCAAACTCCAAACAGACAGACCAGGGGTTCAAGAGGGACCGGGACTGACAAAAGTGAGGTCAATAACGACGTTACCTCTCTCCAATATTGAAAAATAATTGGGCACTGCCATATCATGTGTATGAAGTCAGCATCCGATGAGTGGCAACGCAGGCACTCCGACGTCGAGTATCGACCCATCCGAAAAAGTCTCACTGGGGTCAAATATGACTGATGGATTATATATAATTGGGTCATCTTGTTATTAATTGACGGGGATACTTTAAGGGGAGAGTCAAGAACGTCCTCCCACGCTTCACTCTGCATATCGGGGATAAGTCCCTCCCACTTGCCCTTAACCAAGTCTATAGCCGAGTTCGCTCCCATTGACAACAGATATGTGTATAAGGATGAAATAAGACCCTGAGGTCCCTGTGATTTAAGAATGCCTATCAGTGGCAAAGATGAGATGTTGCGGTTTGCTCCCACATTTCTGGTATATGACTGAATAGCTGTTCTAAGTTGTAAATAACGGAAAAATTGAGATCTTGGAAAGGCATATTTAGCTTGCAGCTGTTCGAAAGACATAAAGACCCCTTGATCATATAAATCCCCCACCGAAAGAACCCCGTGAGAGATCCAAAAACCTGCAGATGGGTGATCCATCAGCATGGGGAAATAACCATTGTCCCATAAAGGCATTTCAGCAACAATATCCTCAAATCCAATAGCTTTTTTAATCTGCCTCCAGGTTGATCGTGCCAGTCGGAGCATGGGTAGCATGCGGGGAGCGCTTATTTTCCCCGACTCCAAAAGGCCTAATGGACATTTAGCGCTAACGGAACTAACCAGATGACTCTCAGAATTAGGGAGGTTATTGTGAGGCATCCATTTACTCAGTGCCCTCGCCTGTCCCGCCAGATAATATAAAAAAAAAAAAATCAGGCAATGCCGCTCCTCCCCCCTGCTTAGATCTCTGCAGAGTAGTTAATTTAAGCTTAGGCCTACTTTTTCCCCATATGAATGAAGCAACCTGAGAGTTTAAATTGGTAAAGAAGAACTTCGGTACAGTTACTGCGCTGTGTTGAAGACAATAGTTAAATTTAGGGAGCAATATCATTTTAATGAGGTTAATACGACCTGCTACAGACAATGGAATCTTGCTCCAAGATGTAAATTTCAGTTTAGCATAATCCAGCAGAGGAAAAATATTGAGGTGTAAGTCTGACCCACTATATTTAGACATATATATACCTAAGTACTTAAAGTTAGATACTATAGGCAATGAGGAAAGGGCACTGAGATTAGACGCTGGGGTCTGAGAGAGAGGCAATAAAGCAGATTTATCCCAGTTAATATATAGGCCTGAGAACCCACTAAATCTATCTATGGTGGCAATCACCCTCGGTAACGTCTCTTCCGTGTTATCCATGAATACTATCATGTCATCGGCGTATAAACCAATGGTATCAGTGCGATCCGCTATTTTTATACCCTCAATACCGGGGGAGGATCGAAGACGTATTGCCAATGCCTCTATTGCTAGAGCAAATAGGGCTGGGGAAAGGGGACACCCTTGACGGGTTCCCCTATATAGTAGAAAAGGCTCAGAGATGGAACCATTTACTATTATGCGGGCCTTTGGTTTCATGTATAATATATTAATCCAATTCAGGAATTTGGCTCCAAAACCATATTTCTGTAGGCAAGCGGACAAGAAGGGCCATTCAAGAGAGTCAAACGCCTTAGCTGCGTCCAACGACGCCAACGCCCAGTTATTAACATCACCCTTTTTTATGCCAGTGCAGATATATCAATTCTGCTGGTTAATTTAGAAGTCAACAGGTTTTCGGAGCTTATGAATGACAATTGTGAAAGATTTAACTTTTCTGCATCCGTTTACAAAGTAGAGTACTGGTGCAGAACCAGCAGGAGGCAGTAGAAATGAGAGATCCTACAGAATTACAATTGCAGCTCTGGATATGACTTGATTAGAGGATTTGTATAGTTACGAATATGGAGATTACAATTGGATGTGAACTAGGTAGAGAAGTATAACTGATATCACCAGTACTTGTGAGGTCGGTGCAATCTCCTTATGGAAAGTGTCACAGAAAGAGAGGTACTGTTAGATCCAGAACCTACCCGGGCCTCGCCATGGTTCCTGACGGCCAACCCTTCATGTCTGGAGACTGGTACAATTGTGTGCTCTGTGAGTGCGGGTTCTGAGAAGGAGCCATCCTAGATGCCATCATGTGGTTGGGGGGACTGGAGACTCTTCCAAATGTGGGATCAGCCTGCTGATTCATTCCTTTAAAAGGACAGACCAGGAACATTAACCAACCCACCGAAAGGGGCAAGTGCTGCCTACGTTATCACTATACAGGTGCTTCTCACAAAATTAGAATATCATCAAAAAGTTGAGCCTGTGGAACCTACTGAAACAGACTAAGGGACTTTTTTTTTTAAAAATGTTCAGGAAGCCTTTGCAGGCGTTTTTTGTTAATTCTAATTTACTGAGATAATGACTTTTGGGTTTTCATGGGCTGTAAGCCATAATCATCAACAATAACAGAAATAAACACTTGAAATAGATAACTCTGTAATGACTATATAACGAGTTTCACTTTTTGTATTGAAGAACTGAAATAAATGAACTTTTTGATTTTGTGAGAAGCACTTGTATCTGATCTATGGAAGCCATTCCAGGTTATAATGGATGAAGCGGTTGAAGCAAATGCCAATGGCGTTTAAAGATGTCTTACCGTAACTAGGTGGATAAGGGAACTGCTGAGGAGGGGCTTGAGGCATGGGGGGTCCACTAAGAGCATTCTCCATACCACCTGTCGTGGTGACATTGGGTGGAGGACTGAACCCCTGGGACTGTCCTTGTTGCTGTATGATCATGGCCATTCGCTGCTGGCGGATTTGATGATTGATCAATTCCCGATTCCGCTGGGCGACCATCTGAGCGTTCAGAAATCCTTGCTGCAAAAAGCAGAAGATCAAGCAAACTGCAGTTAGTAGCAGTGCTTCAATCTGCCATCATATTAGATCATCTATAAAGGCACGGATGATTGACCTCGTGGAGACCAAAACATCCAACACCGCGGAGACACCATCACGTGTTTCTCAACGCAGTGATCCAGAACACTGCCCCCAAATATGCAAATGCAAGTAGAGGAGCTGCGGAGACACCATCACGTGTTTCTCAACGCAGGCAGTGAATAGCCAGGCCTTTCACCGGGAAGGAACAACCACGGGAAGGGCAGCATCCAATAAAGGAAAACATCCAATAAAGGAAAACCACCTATGCCAAGCATGGTATCCATCCACAGACAGCTGTTTCGGGGTTTTTGCCCCTCATCAGTGTGGAGTAGGAAACTGGCTATCAGGAGCAGTGCCTAGTAGAAAGTCTATAAAGGCACGGATGATTGACCTCCCCGTGGTTGTTCCTTCCCGGTGAAAGGCCTGGCTATTCACTGCCTGCGTTGACAAACACGTGATGGTGTCTCCGCAGCTCCTCTACTATCATATTAGATCAAACAGTCCGAGCATGTGAGGCGATTCATGACGAATGTCAGACAGATATGATTGGATATGGACTTTCTGCATATTGTATATAAAGTAACCGCGTCCTCACCTGGGATGCCACTGGCGTTTGCATCACTGGTCTCATAACACCCGCTCCACCAGGGTTCATACTCTCAGCTTTCATTTCTAGTGCTTGTCGGCTTTGGTTCAGGAACTGAAAATACATACCGCGTCAGCAGCTCGTCCTATCCTATAGAACAAGTCATGACGGCATCTTCTGGTATTTCTAGGTTCACGCACTCTAGAGGCGGCAGCCGTTACGGCCCAAGACACGTTATATGGGAACAGTTCAGCAAAATTCTCTATACTTGTCAAATATTGAGAAAATTTAAGATGGAGAAGGCGCTCAAACAAAAGGACACAATGAGGACACAGACGGTGTGCAGGTCGCCTGCCCAATTCCCCAGGAGACAGTAGCGTTGAGGGGGAGCGCTTACCTGCTGGCCTTGGAGCCTCTGCTGGAGTTGCATCCTCAGCTGTTTTGGGATGTTTGTCCGGGGTCTCATGAGATTAGCCCTCGGGTGCATTCCCTGCAGGGGAAAATTGCCTTGTTGTTGCCCCATTTGTCCCATCATTGAATTGAACGGTGCATGTTGCCCCTGCATGCTACTGAAGCCTCCAGCTTGCATTGTAGACCCTTGCCCAGGATAAGGCTGCCCATACATAGGAGGCTTCTGATCCATCAGCACCGGGGAGTCTTGCCGTTGGAAGGTGTCTGGTTGAGGCTCCAAGGCCTGGCCCTGTAGAGGTGAAAGAATGGAGTATGAGCATCTAGCTTCAGGGTTTCTTGTAGACCAAACCCCCCCCCCCCCCCCCCACCTTCACAAACCTGACAAACTCACCTGATTTACAAGCTCAGGGATACCCAAGGCCCGGTCTATTTCTTCCAGCCCATTGGGGTCAGTATTGCTCAGGAGGGTGTGTAGTTGGTCCAGGAGAGCAATCTCATCCGTCTGTCCTTCCACAGTTGATGGAGGACAAAGGAGATCATCCAAGGTATTCCGGCCAAGCTGCCTACAAGAAAGAGAAAGCAAACACCCAGTCAACCAAGGACGATATACAATTAAAAGGGCAGGTCACCATAATATTTTGGGCCATGCGCATGATCAGGATAGATTTGCTCCCACCTGCTCTGAGGTCCATTAGGTCCCTGCTCCATAGACATCATGCTGTCCGGCCAGGAACCAGCAGGGTTAGAAGGAGCTTGTCCGTACGGGTTGGAGCCCATAGCCATCCCTAGTTCGTTAGATCCTAGAATGTAAATGTACAAATCTTAATTTTATGGCAAGAAGGAACAGAAATCGTGAGAACCAGGAAAGGCCTTAAAAATATCTCAGATGTATTGCTCCATGGAGGACATAATACTGCACCCTCGATCTCAAGTTTTATATGGAGATTCATTTCCACTCAACAGGTTGATCGAATTTGTATTTTTCGTACCTCAATCAGGAGTATAATTGGATGATTATTCTAAGGGACGCAGGGACACAACCACCCCCATCACACCAAGGATGAATTGCATTACTTGGATTGCACACATCTGATGCAGCAGTCACATTGTGAACATATCCAGAGAAGGGGTCACACTCACTCATTGCCATCATCTGCTGGGGCAAAACCGTCCGACTGGCCGGAATACTGTTCGATCGTGCTGGGAGCCCCGCCATGTTCCCACTCATTGCTGGCCTAGGCATGGATGTGTTGTACTCCGGCCCCTGCCGCCCAACTGGTACAGTGCTGGAGGGCTCCATATGGCTGACGGCAGGGTTCTGCATAGCCCACTCCCCCGCCGGATGCTGCCCCATACTCCTGCTAGGACCATTACCTAGAAGTACAAAGAGAGGAGATAAAATATCACAGGGAGGCGAATCACCAGCCCACCATAATGACCAGTGTTACTAGCAACATACCCATCAGCCCAAAGCCATCCTGTGCATCCATCATTCTGGGACTTCCCATCATACTCTGCTTTGGCATCATTGGAAAGTTACTGACATTCCTGACCGGTGGGGTGGCGTTCCCTGGAATCGTGCTGTCCAATGACATTGCCCGATTAAAAGTAGGCCGTGTGACCTGCACATTCTGTGGACTCCTCATGCCTTTAAAATAAAAAAATAGCAAAATCAGCGAAATCCAGAAAAATAAGAGTAACGATGCAAGTGGATGAAAGTGCCTGTCCTGTAGATGACGCTTGATCATTTGGAAAAAAGTTACTTAAAGGGGTTGCCTGGTGGAAAAGAAAAACTATATGATGACTTGGGTCCGACCATAGGAACCCACTGTAAATCGGCAGAATGAAGGGGGGGGGGGGGTCATTGCATCTCTAATCGAAAGGGGTAGTATGCATGCACAAATGCTGCTCCATTCACTACGGAACTGCTGAAAAAAAGGTGAGCACAGCCCCATAGGGAATAAATAGAGCGGAAGCCCAACATGTGCACTGCTCCATAAAAAGTCCCAAGCATTCAGAGCCCACCGATCAATACTTTATTACGGTACCTATCCTATTGATAAGTGATTATCTGTTTTCACCAGAGAACCCCCATTGACGTAATAAACTTTATGTTTTCCAGATATCAGTGAATAAAATGGATGTCCTGATCTACAGCTGCAGGTTTCTTACAATATATCAAGGCCTAAATTTCTTGCTATGCTCAACACAGCAGCACAAGTCTCTCCCCTGTCCTGGACTTTCCCGAGGTGCATGTGTCAGCCTCTGGATGTGAAACAAAAAGTTAGCGTTCACAGGCAGCAAGCGCAGCTCTTGAAAGTGGTCTATTCAAAAGCTGCAGAGTTTTCAATACACCGCGATTAAGCTTCACTTACAGAAGACCAACCCCTTTTAGAAAAAGCAGCTTGTGTACCTAGTGGCCGATTGTCCTGGAACACAGGAGGTTTGGGGGCCATGTTTCCAGTACTTGAATTCATAGAATTGCTGTAGAAGTCAGAACCTGCGAGATCACCGAGAATAGCATCCAAATGATCCAGGTCTCCACTAACCTGAAACAAGACAAAATACAAAACTTGTCTTCCCGGACTTACATATACTCAGATTTAAAGTATCAGGTGAGTGCGCTGATCCCAGTACCCCAAAAGAATAGAAAAATTAGACTTGGGAGGGGTGAGAGCACCAACACAAAGTTAGAACTATGGTGAGATCTAGAGACGGCTACTACCTCCTCCGCAGGCTCCGTCTTTATCTTCACATCTTTCTCTTGGCTGGAGCTCGGGACGGTGGAGCTGCTGCACTGGCTAAGTTTATTGTCCATGGGCTCTACTTTGGGCTTCACGTCCTTGGCGAGTGGCTCCTTGCCCTCGTCCAGCAGATACCGGAGCAGTGCATTGTTCTCCTTCTTCTTGGGGCTCAGCTGTTCCTGCTTCACCGTTGCTTCTGTACAAGGAGCTGAGCCGACAGTCTCCTGGAAGTTGTCCTTGCCGGTGGCTTCTGCGGTAATTTTTGCAACCTCGGCTGCAGAGTTTCCATTCTGCAGAAGCTTATGAAGGATACGATGTTTCTCCTGGAGCATGGAGCCATGCAGGTTAGAGGTGGAGCTGACACCAGAGGAGGTGGAGGAAGACACTCCTGAGGGACTGGTGACATTGGTGGAGGAATCTTTACAGTCTAAACTGGAGCTGCTCATGGTGTTGTGGCCACGCTCCTCCGTGGAGCAGGTAAGCAGCTGCAGAAGCTTTTTGTGTCCTTTACTTTCCGCCTGTGCACGCTGCCCATCGGAACCTTCTATGATGTTCTCTTTAACATCCTTCTCGCCAAGATGGTCTCTCCCGCTGGACTGGCACACAGAACTCTCTACCTGAGCTTGATCACAGAATAACCCAGAAGGACTCTTGCACTCCTGGCTCCCCATCTTACTTTGTTGGGGTAGGTTCATATTGGAGGCACTCTCCGCTTTCTGACCAGGGGAAGACAAGGATGACAGAAGGGAACTGCCGACTCCTTCACTAATGGCGTGGAGGGCGCTGAGCGAACTGCTAGAGAAGCTGCCTCCGCCGGCGTTCCCAGAGGATCCCATGGGAGAATTCATCCCTGCAGAAAAAAAAAAAAAAAATCATTAGTAAAACAGATACCAAAAATGATCACGTGGTGTAAACACAAGAATATCTACAAAATGAAAGGAGACAGCCATACACACATTGACAGTGTTGAAACATACTGGTGTCTTGGTGGTGGCATATCGTATTGATAAGCCATAAGTGTCCAGGATGGGACAACCCCCTTGACTTCACTGTGTATTCACCATGCCATAATTTACAGCACCACAAGTTGCTGATGCTAAGTAATGGTGTCATGGGTGTATGGAAATACCTGGAATAGGGGAGAACTGGCTGGATGCCATTTTCGGGCTTCCTCGATTGCGGGGAGACATCATCAGGTTGGGTTGGTTACTACTCATGCCCGGACTCCCATGTGGGGGGCTGCTCATATTAAGTCCATAGTTATTGTTCTGATAAGGGGGCTGCTGCATTGCTGGAGCTTGAGATACTGGTCCCATGTTGCCAGTCGATCCGTATCTCATGCCAGACATTGATGTCATGTTGCTGGCCTCTCCCATGCCATAGGTGCGATTCTGTGGTGGAACGGCCTGGGCAGAGGTGACATTTATAGCACTGCCGGGAGGAGGATTTGATTGTAAAGGCAGACGACCTCCTTGTGCCATAGGATTGGGGCTAGGCCGGTATCCATTCAGCTCCCTGAAACAAACAAAAGATTATGGGGATACATCGTACAAAAAAAAAAAAAAAAAAAAGTAAGCAGGCATAAGAATGCACTATATATATATATTGTGCTCTGACCGATAGCTGAATTTAGAAAGGTTTAATGTTAAGACTTACCTCTGCAAAAAATGGGTTGACACAAAGCCGTGAGGATCATTTGTGACAGGGTTGCGGAATAATTTACTCTTAGTCTGTGCTGTGACCATAGTGCCGTCCGCTAGAGAGAACCGGTAGAGCGGCGTCTCCGAGTGACCATGCATGTAGGCTGCAAGAAAAAAAAAAAAAAAAAAGATCAAAGCTGGTAAAAATTTGCTTCCCGTCATAATACACCAACAGGCTGCTGCCTCCTGAAAGCAAACGCATCCACACATCTGCTCCTACTGCATTACAATACGAATACAGAATTTTACAGTTCTTGTGCATATTTGACGGCACAGCTCTGCCATCAAGTGCAAGCGCTTTAAGTATTTGGCACTTGCCTTCCTGGTAATGGCGTTTATAGGTCCACGGTTGTCCATCACTGTGGCATAAAAACCTCTGGATACAGCGGCGGATTGTGTCCTCGAATCCCGGCCTCATGGAGTTGCGTAATGAGTTGGGGTCGATATTTACCACTTTGCCTGTTATAAGGTATTGGAAGAGTTAAAAGCACGGAACGACAATCTCTGCAGTACATTACACAGATGGCGTGTGGTGCAGCGCCCTCACCAGAGAGGTCGTGCCTGGTGATGAAGCTCTCCGGATTGGACGAGAATGCCCTCTCCAAATTTGTAATCCGCCGGGCGACGCAGATCATGCAGGACTGAAGGTCTATGGAAGAAAAAAAAAAAACCAACGCAGCAGTCAGAGACTGGTAGAGACAATGTCATACAACACATCCATCTGGTAGGAAGGTGGCCCATGACTGCCAGACATCACTCACCTTCACCTTCCTCCATGATAGCACGAGGCTGAGAGAGTGCAAAGCACTGCATGGTCTCGTATCTCTGTCGGGGGTCCATCCCTGAGTTGCCATCGTCTAAGTGATCCAACGCAGTCTTGACCAGCATGCGGCAATTGAAAGTGTGGCTTTTTTGCCGGGGTGCTTCATTAGACCAGGGAACCCCATTAACTTTGTAAAAACAGAAAAGGGCATGTACAGGTGAGCACAGCCATAGCGCCACCTAAATAATCCAACCTTATACTATAATCGGGGGCTGTACTAGCGCCTTTCAGCATCATGCAAATACCTCCCTCAGTCATATGCGGATGGCTATAGGAATGGTCGCCCTACCTGTAGACTTGGGCAGGTTCTTGAGGAAATCTTTGCGGTCGTCATCGTGCAGGATGCTGTAGACGCTGGTGTTGACCAGATCCTCCTGCTTGTACTGTAAGTATTGGGTGACGTTTTCTGACACAAACACAATGTTTCCGTCCCGATTCACCACAAAGAGGAAACCGTCCAGAGCCTGGAAGGCAGAAATGACGAGACAGTGGAGATGATGCCCTTGGTGACCCCTACACCCACAGTGGCTAAAATTTTCCTCTTCCCAGTCCTCACTGTCATCGTAATGAATAAACGTTAATATTATAAACAAGTGCAAAGAGGAGTGACAAGAACATGAAAATCAGCACTGATCGCTTCGGGTCACAGGATTTTCATTTGCAGATTTCGATACAGATGGCTCATTTTATTCGCGGCTCATGCTGAACCTTGAACAACTTAAGCCAAAAAGGCGAAAATGATTTCTGACCTGAAGGAATATGAGAATTTCTCCAAGTGCAGACAAATCTTGACCTAATCATGTAGGAGACCCTTCAATCACTGCTCACCTGTAAGAGGAGAGGCCCCAGGGAATCCTTATCAATAACCCCCTGTCCTGTAGAGGACACATCCGCCTTCTGCACATCGTCATCATTGGAGGAGGCTTTTCCTGTAAGAGTTGAGTATTAGTCACAGAGCAGATTTACAAATAATATAAAAGTTGGTGCATCCCCACCCCAGCCAGGAACTGTCTAAGGCCATGTTTACACAATCCTTTTTTTAATGCGGAACCGCCGCGATTTTGCCGCTGCGGGACCGCAGCTGTTTTCCATGCAGGGTACATTACAATGTACCCTATGGAAAACAGGAACTGCTGTGCCCACATTGCGGAAAATCCCGAAAAAAGCCGCGCTGAATAGCTGCGGTAAAAAAGAAGTACCGTGTCACTTTTTGCGGAACTGCAGCGGTTCTGCACCCATTGACCTCCATTGTGAGGTCAAACCCGCAGTAAAACCCGCAGACGAAAAAAATATCTGCGGGATTTCTGCGGTTTGTGGTGCAGAACCGCTGCAGCAGGAAGTGCGTGGGCGGAGTGTGGCTGTCCCCCCGTGCCCCAATCCCACCCCCCCATGCTCCGATGCCACCCCCCGTGCTCCGACGCCCCCCCTCTGTGCCCTAATCTCCCCCCCCTTATACTTACCGGGCCTCCCGGTGTCCGTCCGGCTTCTCCCTGGGCGCCGCCATCTTCCAAAATGGCGGGCGCGTGCGCAGTGCACCCGCCGAATCTGCCGGCCGGCAGATTCGTTCCGGGCACATTTTGAGCACTGTGATAACCTCACAGTGATCAAAATAAAAAAAAAAGGTAAATGCCCCCCCCTCCCCCCTTATCACCCCCATAGGTAGTAACAATAATAAAAGAATTTTTTTTTTTTCCCCCCCACTACAGAGGGATAGGGTTAGGGATAGGGTTAGGGATAGGGTATTTTCAGCCATTTTAACCCTAAAAAAAAAACTTCCTAGAAAACACAGACTCTGCAGAGGAAACTGCATAAAAAACTGCACTAAAACCCGCATCAAAAAACGCATCAAAAAGCACCAAAAAAACACACCTGCGTTTTCTGCCAAGAGCTGCGGTTTTTAGTGCAGAAAAAACAGCAGGGAAATCAGGAATGTGTGAACATGGCCTAATGAGTGGTGTCCTGCAACAGAGGCCCAGCACCCCAGGAGGGATCAGAGAGCGCAGAGGTGTTCGACAGAGGCACTCCGGGATGGGCAGTACTTAAGCCAGTATAGGATTGGGACGTTACCTTGCTCCTTGATCTGGCGGATCTGCCTGACTGTCTCTTTTAGGATCGCACATTTATCGGGTTTCACGTTGAAGTTGTCGATGTCGCTGAGGTTTGCAGAGATCAGCTCGGCCAGCTCCTCAATGTATTTGCTCTCCTGCTCACGTCGCCTCTTCTCACCACTACAGGTCAGACTGGAAGAGAGGGAGACGGTGGCAATGATCACTTCTCAGGTTAGACAGAGTGATGGTCGTATATGTGATCTAGGCCAGAAAAAAAAAAAAAAAAAAAAGTCCTGGGGCTGCACTACTGAGAAATACAGATAACAAAACCTCCTACTAATTAGAGTGTGATGCATAAGAATAGCAAAGACCCCCATAGACTTTAGACAGCCATTAGCCATCTCGGTAGAAATTTCACTTCTAAGCAGGAGAGCTCGCGCTGTCGAAAGATCACGGTGGCGACTTCTCTCCCCAAGAACAAAAAGACATGCTGGATTCCCATCTTCCCAACGTTTGTCTGGGAAGAGTCCGGTGGTCTCCATACACAGACTGGTCGGTCGAACATGCCGATATTAGACCAATGTGTACCTGGCCTCTCTAGAAGAAACCTTACCCGGGGCCTGGTGTGTCACACAAAGAGGACTTCCTCTTCCTGGAGTCTGAAGACAAAGGATCCAAGGAGTTTTCACCTAATCCACTCATTGTGACCAAACATCAGAAGCTGAAACAAAAAAATAAAAATAATCAGGTTACTGGAGGAACACACACACACACCTGAACACCCAAACAAGCACAGAAAACTGAGCTTACACCCCAGTGATGGACCCAATGCCCTCATTATAGCTGTGGATAAACGTGGCAATGGAATGAGCACACAGCACTACAGACCCCCCGGCATTATACCCTTAAAAGCTTATAATAAATGAAAATTGTATACATCTTCACTGGTCCAAATTTTTCTTGCATTTGTGTCTACGATCTTAGCGACGGCGGGCTGCATGCGCCTCATCCTGTCTCCAGCAGATGGTGCCGCTGCCCCTCATGCAGTTGTTGTCACTCAGATCATCAGTAAACAGCCGGCATCCCGCCATCCCCAAGGTTATTCAAAGAAAATCATCTGACTCCGTCTGCGGCTACAGGCCCTTACTAAGAGCGAAAAAGGCACACGCAGTCCATTGCAGGCAGTGATAAGGACAAGAATATCTGAGGGGTACAAGGTCTGCCTTATGGGCAAGGAATCCCTTGTGTGAAGGAAAAAAAATATAAAAGGTCCCAGATAAATATATAGATGGGTTTACATGTTCAGTTCTGGTAGTGTCCTCACTGCCCTGAGATGCCAATGTCCCATCACCCCAGGCACAGAAACCACAAAGAAGGCAATAAACCCAAAATCCAACACAAACAGAGAGAGCAAACAGGAGAAAGACAGAGAGAAGAGCGCAAATAGAGTGAGACGGAACCAGGATGTGTAGAGCGCACAACTTCCCATATCATGTGCCATAGACATGGCCCCAGACAATAGGCAGCGTCAGGGACCCCAGTCAATAAGATGGATATACTATACTAGATGGTGGCCTGATTCTAACGCATCGGGTATTCTAGAATATGTATTTATGTATGTATATAGCAGCCACATAGTATATAGCACAGGCCATGTAGTATATAGGAGCCATGTAGTATATAGCAGACATACTATGTGGCCTGTGCTATATACTATGTGGCTGCTATATACATACATATTGTAGAATACCCGATGCGTTAATACAGGCCACGCAATATATAACAGTGGCCACGCAGTGTATAACAGCCACTTACTATATAACACAGCCCACGCAGTATATAGCAGCCCATATGTAGTAGAGAAGAAAATATGCGGCACTCACCCCAAATTGACTGTGAAGATTGTGGTCTTTATTGGAGAAAAAATATAATTACATCCGTCAGGACATCAGGCAAATACGAGGGTGCGGTATAGGAGCTTGGACGACGGCCGTTTCGCACACACAGGTGCTTCGACGGGTCCGGACCCGTCGAAGCACCTGTGTGTGCGAAACGGCCGTCGTCCGAGCTCCTATACCGCACCCTCGTATTTGCCTGATGTCCTGACGGATGTAATTATATTTTTTCTCCAATAAAGACCACAATCTTCACAGTCAATTTGGGGTGAGTGCCGCATATTTTCTTCTTCTCTACTACATATGGATTGCTTGTTGGACATTTGTGCAGAGCACCGGTTTCCTCAGTGATTGTGGCGCCTGTATACACAGCCGTCCGTCTAGAAGTCCTTTTTTTTTTGGATGCGCTCTACCCTAGTGCCGTTCTACTTTATATTAGTATATAGCAGCCACACAGTATATAACAGGCGACGTAGTATATAACACAGGCCACGCAGTATATAACTCTGGCCACGTAATATATAGTACAGCCCACGCAATATATAGCAGCCAAGTAGTATATAACAGTGGCCACGTAATATATAGCACAGCCCACGCAGTATATAGCACAGCCCACATAGCATATAACACTGCCTCGCGAGACCGCTAAGACTTCTGGGTACATTCGCAATGCATCGCCGGGAACGGAAGATTGTGGCAGGCACGTGCGGATCGGCGGACTATGGAGGGTGAGAATAGCAGGTTTTTTGTTGTTTTTTTTTTAATTATTTTTAACATTACATTTTCTTTACCATTGATGCCGCATAGGCAGCATCAATAGTAAAAAAGTTGGTCACACAGGGTTAATAGCAGCGGTTACGGAGTGTGTTACCCACGGCATAACGCGGTCCGTTACCGCCAGCATTAACCCTGTGTGAGCAGTGACTGGAGGGGAGTATGTGGGCGCCGGGCACTGACTGCGGGGAGTAAGGAGCGGCCATTTTCTTCCGGACTGTGCCCGTCGCTGATTGGTCGTGGCGTGGCTGTTTTGCCGCGACCAATCAGCGACTTGGATTTTCATGACAGAGGCCGCGACCAATGAAAATCCGTGACAGAAAGAAGGAAAGAAAGACGTAAGTGACCCTTAGACAATTATATAGTAGATAGTAACTATCACTATATGCAGAGTAAGCCATCATGGGGCGGTAGTGTGTGTGTGGTGGAGGGTGTATGTTATACCGCTATATCCAGAACTAGTAACCATAAGGGGAATTATACAGTAAGTATCACTGTATCAAGAGCAACAACCATGAGGGGGATATATTACACAGTACCCATCACTATATCCAGAGCATGCGTCCATGAGGGGGATATATTATACAGTATGTATTACTATCCAGAGCAAGCAACCATAAGGGGGACACATTATTATAAGGCCATTTATTCCATGGCGCTTTACATGTGAGGAGGGCTATACATAGTAAAAACAACTACAATAATCTTAAACAATACAAGTCAAGACTGGTACAGGAGGAGAGAGGACCCTGCCCGCGAAGGCTCACAATCTACAAGGGATGGGTGAGGATACAGTAGGCGAGGGGAAGGAAGGAGCGGCCCTCAAGTCTTATCAGTTTAATATCTGATACGTCCCCCATTTGGGGACCATATATTAAATGGATTTTTAGAACAGGGAGCTGGAAATGGAGCTTGCTCTGTCCACTCCACGCATTGACCCGTTATTGCAGTATCTCCGGGAACAGTGCACTCCTTCTCTGATCCGGTTTCCAAAAACAGATTGAATTGAAATCAGCGCAAGTGGTGTTTTAACTCATCATGTGTCAAAGTTGCACATTCCAGATGCCAAATGCATTTTGCTTGATTTAACAAGAGTACAGTACACAGTAACCATCACTATATCCAGAGGGAGCGGCCCATGAGGTGGATGTATTATACAATAACCAACGCTATATCCAGCGCAAGCAGATACGAGGGGGATACATTACATAGTAACCACTATATACAGAGTGATATTATATAGTAAAATGCTCCATATCCAAGAGTGAGCATCTCTGGAGAAGGGGTATTATAAGATGTAATACAATAAGTTCTATATCCAGAGCGAGTGGTCATGGGGACAATAAGATATTCAGTAACCAACCTTATATCCAGGGCGATTACATAAGGAGGGGGATATATTATACAGTAACACGTTGTGTAGAGGGAGAGCTATTGGGTAGATACAGTAACGGATGCCGACTCTGCACTGACCTTCTGTTCATTCTCCTGAAATCCTCTTATTCTCAGGATCATCTGTGATGAGCAGCGACCTAATTAGTCCAATGACCCCGCAGCTGCCCCCATGATCTATAGGGTGAGCCATCGGACATTTCTGGGATATTGTCACGTCCCTGTCCAAGATGACCACTGCCAGCAGTACACCAGGCTATACAAGGGATGATCTCAAATTTTCTAGCCATTTTTTGCATAGATGGGGCCAAAATAATGAAAAACATGGCTGCATAGCAGGCCTGTTTTGTAATACATATACTTGTCATCCAGATACTGAACACCAGGACAGCGCAATAAGACGACCTGTGGGTGTCCCGACCCCTCTGCACCCAAAATAAGTTCCAAAACAACCCTGCAGGAGTGATGAAAGGCGCTACGTAAATATACACCCCCTCCAATATGCAAATACTAGTTCTATATAATCAATAGTATGCCCATGATGAGTGATCGGAAAAACACCCTGTGCCACTGGGAAACACTCCCATATCTCAAGGAAATTGATTATTTTCTTCATATAGGGAAGGACTCCAATCCATCGCTGAGCATTAAAGGGGCTCTTCGGTTAAAAAAAAAAAAAAAAAAAGTTAGCACTTCCCCTAAACACATTGATAGTGGGGGGGGGGGGGGGTCTGCCAGACCGATCAGCAGAATGGGGCACTTTTATCCGATTGATCAGCAATGCACATGCTTGACCACGGCTGAATCCATCCCCTAGTGCTGGGCTCTGCTGCTTCCCCAGCAGCTCCATAGATAATGAATGTCACAGCGGATTAAGGGTATGATGTCCACACGCTGCGAATTCCAGTGAGGATTTTTCCGTGTGGATTCTGAAGAATCCGCAGGTAAAATGACCTGAGTTTTACCGGCGGGTTCTCTGCGGATTGTGTGTAGATTTTGTGCGGATTTCACCTGCGTTTTCACACCTGCAGACTCCTATAAAGGAACAGGTGTAAGACACTGCGGAATCCGCACAAAGAATTGACCTGATGCGGAAAATAAACCGCTGCATTTCTTCATGGAGTTTTCTGCAGCATGTGCACTGCGGATTTGGTTTTCCATAGGTTTACATGGTACTGTACACCACATAGAAAACTGCTGTGGATCCTCAAGGCCAAATCTGCTGCGGATCCGCAGCCAAATCCACAAAGTGTGCACATACCCTTATAATGCAGATGGAGGGGTCTTTAGTTCTCAGCCGCAAATACATGCGTTGTCCAGCTTTTCTTGCATCTCCATTACTAGGATGATTTTTGGAAAACAGTGCGAATATGTATTTTTTCCCTGCAGCCTGTTTTTTTTTACAGATCTGTGGGGTGGAGATTCCTTAGTTTCAATGCGGTTCCTCCAGTCTATGAATTGTGACACTATGTGCCAGAAGCAGGAATGTCACAGAGTAAATACTGGCCGAGCCTGAACCCCTCAATATAAAATTATAAGGAGCAGACCTGAGTGGACCCTGGATAACCAGATGGGTAGAGGCAAACAATGACTGGGATTATTTCATCATACACCAGGCCATGTGGAGCTCCTGTTAAGTGCCAAAAACAGAAGTCATCTCAGAGATCAGATTCGGCTGTTGGAGGGTAGTCCTGTCTAAGAACTGTTCGGTCAAGACTGAACAGATCTTCTATGGAAGCGGGATGAAGACCAACATGGCAAGAATTACAGTGCCAACCGGGGTCTTCGGGCTCATTCTCCCCTCTAATCTAACTGGGGCACCCCCATCAGTGTATCCCCCCAAAGAAAAAAACAAACAAACACATAATGAGCAAGGACGCCGCTGCTCATTATTACAAGTCTGAAGGCACAACATGGTATATAAAGTAATTAGATCCTGAAGTAGTGAGAGAGGTCAACACAAACCACTGGATACAAGCCACCATTCCCCAGGACAGGTGAACACACTGCAATATCCCTCCCCAGTAACCTGGGTCAATATCTTCCAGGCGTGACAGATTGGAAATAATTTTATAATCTGCCAAAGAACAGTTTAGGGCACCAGCTTGGGGCAGATACGCTGCACGTCTTCTGGACAGAAATTTACTGAATATTACAGTAACTGCATTGCGCATGGGATTTGACCAAATTTAGCCTTTTTTTTGCCACTGAGGATATCAGTCCTGCTTGAGAGTAACCTTAGGCCTCTTTCACATTTCCGGCGGCCCGACGTATCGACGTACGTTGTGCAAATAGTGCACAACGGGGGCAGCGGATGCAGTTTTCAGACACATCCACTGCCCATTATGAGTCCCGGCCGCACATGCACGGTCGGAAATGGCGGTTCCGACGGATGAAAAAACGTTACATTGAATGTTTTTTTTCGTCACGAAGGGCCACAAAATCACAACGCATCCGTTGTGATGTGTGGCCATACGTCGCTAATGCAAGTCTATGGAGAAAAAATCCTGCGGGCAACTTTGCAGGATGCGTTTCTCCAAAACGACGCATTGCGACGTTGGCCAAACGATGGAAGTGTGAAAGAGGCCTTACTCTGCCATGTGTACATAGTTTGGAGATAATGGAGCCCACCGCGTGGCCAGATGCAGCCGGGAATGTCTCCATTTTTGCAGCTTCCATGCCCATTTGGCATTCCGCTGTTGCTTCGTTATGAAGCACACCATCACTGACTGATCAGATTGTGATGATGCAACTCATCCCGCACCATTCATTGTTACATCGTTCCCTATAGGGAGCTGATCGTAACGCGACTGCACTGACATCTGCAACCATTTACTACAAGCAAGAGCGACCTGTACTGTATAGGACGACGGCCATTTTGGAAGGTAAATCCACCTGTTTGGAAACAATCTCCCATTCCCAGCACTGGAGACAAGCTGCGCCTACTGCTCTGTCCTGAGGCCAGGTAGATGTTGGGTCTTGTTGTAGCTCCCCTTACAATCCTGAGCAGCTGCGTGGGTATTTCACTTCATGTTCCAACATGCGACTCTGCAAAGAGGATGCAGCGCTCTGTAGGCATCACCGGCCCTGGTGACAAGAAGCTTTTGGATCTTTACATATTAACACACACCGATCGGCAACTTTATCAAATCCAGAATGTGGAAAGTGGGTGCGCGGTTCTGTCATCACACAAGTAGCTGCATGCAACTGATTGTATACAGGACCATCGGCCATATTTTACCCTAGAGGCTGTCTAAATCTGCGGTCTCTGGTAATCGGCTCCGAATTTCCCCATTTTGGACAACGCAAACATTTTATCTTACGCCTGTCACTATAACTGGAAACATTTAAAATGTCCGATTTTGAGACCCACAAGAGAGGGGAAAACGCTTGGTGGCGAAGACGCGGCACGTGACACGACCCCTGCCACGATGTCTTGGCAACAGTTTCAGTATAAATCCTGGTTTCAGTCACCACCCAGGGAGGCGGCTGCACCCCATACACACAGTATCAGGACGCAGCAGCGGAGGGTGAGGAGTCATCAGTAGTGAGATTCTTGTGTCGGGTGTGTTCATAACAGACCGGGTGCCAAAATAAATCTGAGAACGACACGGAGACTGAAGCCACCAAAGATGTAACGACAGAGCGATCCGATGGCTAGAACAGAAAACACCACGGCCTGCGGTTTTCATTGCCACCCCGGAGTTTGGTAATCGTGGCCCTTAAAATTTCAAGAGGTTCACAAGCAGAGCCTTACCGCATAATAAAAAAGTTATCCAATCCAAATAAGAAAAAATAAATTTACAACTAAAGTGACGCAACGAGCACAACAAAATGGCGACATAACCGCCACGCTAGGGACTGGGATAAAGCCGCCGACGGCTCTTGGGTTCACAATGGTTGTCGTTCCACCTGAGGCAGCAGTGAAAAGGTTAACTCAGCTCTGATGACAGGAAGCTGGAAACCTCCATATTTAGTCAGAGTTTGTGTAAAATTCCCCTCGCTTGCAGCCAGTCAGGGATTTGCATTCTTGTGGTTCAGTCATAATTACCAGAGGCCCAGCGCCAAAAGAAGAGGAGCTCGGGCCCCAGCACCATCATAGGAAGGGACGGGCTTTGGATAATTAACGACAGGAGAGGCCCCCTCCCCCAAAAACAACCGTTCATACAGTGTCTCTCTACAGCCCTGAAATTATACAAAAAAATAAATTAAAAACTGAGATTTATACAATTCTGTGACATAACTTTGCAACTGATTTTGCTCAGGCAGAGCGCCTTGATTCATGAATGGAATGCCAGAAAAGCAGTAAGGACTGATACAGAAGACTCTAATGCTACTTAAGAATATACCCTTAGGTTCTGTGGAAAGTCAGGTGCCAATAGCAGCCGACAGTGGTCATCATGGCATATGGTACCTGCACAGGAGACCCGAGAGGTCGCGGGTATGAGATTTGCAAGGAAGGTTCCTCTTGGATTTTCAACAGATTTTTTTTTTTTGGCGACGAGGAGGTAGAGATCACGCATGACGAGCGTGGCGGCGTCTGCAGACATGTGCTGTACATGTGTGACTGACTACACGGCAGGGCGAGGACGTGTGCGGGGCCCGTTTGCGTTGATGGATGTCAGCTGTCAAAAGACGCCGCCAAACAGAATAAACCAGAGAGAAGGGACGCGGCGCAATTCTACTGCTCATATGCACTGGATTATAGATGGTAAAATCCAGGAGGGTCAGAAGTTTACACATTTGTACTATTAAACTAAAGAGTGCAAGCCTCCCCGCCCCAAATCCAGAGCCAGACATCGCTGAGCTCCGCACGGCTCTGCCGCCATTTCGGTTCGACGATGCCAGAGCAGTCTGTGCTCCGGATAAGCATTAACCCCTTACAGGTCACCTGGAATAAAAAGTCATAGTCAGCGGCGTAACTTGAAACTCATGGGCCCCGATGCGAAAGCTCCAACGGGGCCCCCAAATATTTTAAATCTTTAAATAGCAATAGTCTTTCTATAGGACAAAGGAACTTTTAGGGCCCCCTAGGCTCCAGGGCCCGGGTGGGATTGCAACCCCTGCACCTGTTGTAGTTACACCCCTGGTCATAGTATAGTTCCACTAATCTTTAATCTACAGAGCGATCCGATGGCTAGAACATAAATGCAGAATTATTCCAAAAGCTCAGTCTTATGGGCCACATACACCATATCAATGAGAGGTGGCTGAGCTGCCTAATAAATACAGCCCCCAACTATACTGCCCAACCAAGCAGTTCTCTGAAAAGTTGGGTGACCACTCCTCTCCCCCATCTGAGTAGGAAGACAAAGTTAAGAAACCACCAGGGGACACATCCAACGGTGGGAGAATTGGCGGAAACTAGTAAGAGGCTTTTTTTTTTTTTTGAGTATTAAAAAGAAAAAAAAAAAAAAAAAAGAAACACGCCTTTGTGAACAACCCCTTTACCAGTCTCCAATATTCACTTATATTGGAGGGAGACGTGTCAAAATCGTCCACTTTCCAGAATTGTAAGTTCTTTGGGGATCACTCATGTTCCTCTTAAAGGTTAATGGCCCAGATGACAAGTGCAGGAGATAACCAGAGATCTTAAAAAGTGATAGACATTAGATATCTGCTCACTAAATGTATAATTAATGGCCGCGTGAAGAGAACGGCATTACCGGCAAAGCAGAGTCCATGGCAACAGATGATGCAGTAAGCATAAATGCACAGTTATGGGTGTCCTTTATCCTGCAGGCACACAAGAGGGGGACATGGGATCTACCATTAACCCCATGCCAGTCATCCATTCAATTAAAGGAATTCGGCAGGGAGAAGCCATGGGCGGCTCACAAAGGCGCCTCAATACTGAGTGGAAGGAGAGAGAAAAAAAAATAAAAATAATATAGTGCCGAAGGTGCGTTCATGCCGGGCCAAGAAATCTGGAGCCTGGATCAGTAGAGAACGGCGGCCAAAAGGCAACCAGAGTTAGTCATCTGCACACTGATCCAATGGCAATAAATAATTAAAGTAGCGACCTAAAAAACGTGGCTCCGGTGACTGCAGTGTGTCCTGTTACTGATCTGAGAGACGCTGGCCTTTAGAGGGAACCTGTCACCAGATTTGGCCGATATGAGTTACGGCCATCACCTTCCAGGGCTGTTATACAGCATTCTATAATTCTGCATATAAGCCCTCAACCTGACCTGTATGCCTAGTTTCACACTAGCGTTCGGCAGGGCTGCGGACTTCCTCCATGAAGCCAGGCCTACTGCTGCGCCTCTCCATTCAGCTCCACCTACATGCATCCCCTATCTTTAACATTGGGTACGCAGGCCATGCGCATGTATGCGGATGCCTCTGCATGCATCGTTTTGAAGCTGCGCCGACCGCAACAAAATCCTAAGGCTTCTCTCACACTTCCGTTTTCCAAATCTGCACAGGATCCGTCAAAACGTTGAAATGACGGATCCTGTGCAGATTGTGGAAAACGTGTGCACTGGGCCAGTCTTTCTGACGGACCCGTCGAGGCCTAGCATCTTGCGTTTGATGCAGGTCAGCACAGCGTCAAGACGACGCATGCAGAGGCATCCACATAGGGTACGCAGGACGAATGCAGCCGTAGGCGGAGCTGAATGAAGAGGCACGGCATTGGGTGGGGCTTCATGGAGGAAATCTGCAGCCCTGCCAAATGCTAGAGTGAAACCAGCCTAAGAAAAATAACTTTTATTATACTCACCTGCGGGAGGTCCGGTCCGATGCGTGTCACTGGTCTTGGTCCGGCGCCTCCCTTCTTCTTGCGATGCTGCCCTCCTGCTTGCTTCATGTGGATGAAGCGTTCCTGCATCATCCTCACAGGCTCCCCGGTATCGCCGTCCTGCACAGGCGTACTTATCTGCCCTGTTGGGGACAGAGCAAAGTACTGCAGTGCGCAGGCGCCGTGAAAGGTCAGAGGCCCAGCACCTGCGCACTGCAGTACTTTACTCTGTCCTCAACAGGGCAGATAAGTACGCCTGTGCAGGAGCGTGATTCTGGGGAGCCTATGTGGATGATGCAGGAACACGTCATCCACATGAAGCAAGAAGGACGACAGGGATCGTAAGAAGATGTGAGGCGCTGGACCAAGACCAGACCGCCCCGCAGGTGAGTATAATAAAAGCTATTTTTCTTCTCTTATAGGTCGGATTGGGGGGCTTATCTACAGCACTATAGAATGCGGCATATATGCCCTGAAAGGGGGTGGCCGTAACTCGTATCAGCCAAACCTGGTGACGTTCCATTTAAAGCCACAAGCGACAGCGGTCACAACACCAGCCACTACAAAAGATGTGCTAAAAGCTCATAGCTCTGCTACGGACCATAGAACCCTAACAGCGGACACCTGGCTTACACCCCGGTATGATCACCATCACCTTTTCTCCCAATATTTGACATGAGACAGTGAACAGTACAGTGGCTCATTGAGATCCAAGGTCCGAATCCGACACGGAGTTTGTATGTTCAACCGGTGTCTGGCATGCGGGAAGGACACAGTATCTGGAGAAGATCCACACAAAGATGGTGACCCTTAAAGGGAACCTGTCAGCAGATTTTGCCGCTATAAAATGCGGCCACCGCCTTTCAAGGGTTATCTACAGCATTCTATAATGTTGTAGACAAGCCCTCGGGCCCACCTGCAAGTGAAAAAAAATAAGTTATATTATACTCACCCGGGGTGGTTAAATGACGGCATTCCTGGGCGGTCCAGGCGTCTTGCGCTGCCGCCCTCCTGCTTCTTCATGGCTCGCCAGCATCACGCCCCTGCGCAGGTGGACTTCTCTGCAAAGTAACGTACTGCAGTGTGCAGGCACTGGGCCTCTCTGACCTTTCCCAGCCATCCAGGTGAGTATAATAAAACTTATTTTTCTTCTCTTACAGGTTGGATCGGGGGCTTATCTACCAGCATTATAGACCACCAGAAGAAGGCAATAGCCGAAAAGTGCGTAGGGGTAGGTAATGGCAGCCATCAGAAGTAATTTCTGTACCATCTTGATTTTATTTGTAGTCCTCCATGCTTCTTTAGGAGAATGTTTTTTTTTTCACTGTGATTTGTTGGCTGTTTTTTTAGATGTATTATCCTGTGAAGTGTGTTAGTTCATTAATTTCTATGTACAACATCTTAATATGTGGTGGGTTCCTGTTGCCAAATTTTTGGTTTCCCACTTTTTAATAACTGTGTCTTTTTGGTCCTTTGTCAATAAAATTTTGTATGATTGGTTCTTGTGTACATTTTTTCTTTTTCTGATCTTAACATTATAGAATGCTGAATAATGTAAATAAGCCCTGAAAGGCAGTGGCCGCATCTCACAGCAGCAAAATCTGCCGACAGGTTCCCTTTAATAAAAACAGGGACCGATATGAGTGAAGACCATTTATGTACAGAGTTGAAGTATAAGTAGGCGTTATATAAATTTAAAAAAAATATTTTTTCAAAAAACACAGTAAAATCAAAACAAAAAAATTCCTTTAAAAAACAAAAAGAAAACCACCACGTGATTTAGTTTTGCCCCATTTGGGACTTGATCCGACGCTCAGGAGCTTAGTATAAGTCCGATTGGAACAAGAAAGCGCCATTCAGTAAATGAAAAGGAAAACAAAACAGAAAAAAAAACGAAAAACAAGAAGCAACATGCAAAAGAGGGCAAATCTATGGCTGCACACAGCAGAGGCTGCAGGAAAGGAGAGGCCGCTCCACCAGCTACAGGCGGCTCCCAAGAAAATGCTACAGGGTCAAAAGTTTAGTGTGGTTTCCATTTCACCTCTCAGCAGCCAATGGGAGGCAGCGCAGGAGCTGCAGCAAATCCGCCTGCTGCCAAGGAGGCCTTAACCCACGCTGCGCCGGCCCTCTGCAGGCTGGAAAATCCGCTGCAAAAGCCGAGTGTCTGCAATCTGCTGCCTGTCCAGACAACACTAATATGTGCACACGTTGCGGATTCTCTGCAGATCCGCAGCGTTTTTTGAGGTGCAGAAACGCTGCAGATCCGCAATTGATTTACAGTACAATATAAATCAATGAGAAAAAAAAAATGCTGTGTACACTTTGCAGAAAATCCGCTGCGGAAGCGCTGCGGTTTAAAAGAAGTAGCATGTCACTTTTTTTGTGAATCTGCAGCGTTTTTGTACCCATTCCATTATATAAAACTGCAGGGGTAAAAAACGCAAGAAAACCGCAGCAAAAACGCACAAAAAACGCAACAAATCCGCAGGTGCGTTTTCTGCCAGGAGAGGCAGAATCCGCACCAGAAATTCCTAAGCCTAATCTGCAACATGTGCACGTAGCCCAAGAGCGAACACCAATGCTCTGGACCCAAACAAGCGCACCACGACACGTAGAGACTGGACCGTATATACATACCGTCACAGAGGAAACGAATAAAAAGGTTTGCATACTATTTTAATTCTTAATGACTTCCTTTTTGGACTAAAAATTTTGAAAATGACAATCATTTTCTCCCCTATGATTCTGCAACTGTACATCCCAGCCTTCATGGTAATGAAAGATATGATTCAGTTTTGTGACCGCAGCGGCCCATCATTGACCGCTAATCAGATACAGCTCACCAATATTCAGTCAGAGCGCAGTGGATTGGCAGCAGCGGTCACATGAAACATTAACGTCCTGACACCTACTAGGAATAGCCACAATGCAGAAGCAGTGCATGTATTTTGTTTTGTTTCCCCTCCACCCCGTATTAGTAGGAGGTCGTCGGACAACCGCTTTACGCATTTTTAGGACATTAGTAGTGATCCATGCAACAATGTCCATCAGCAGACAGTGGCACATGGAGGGGGTCACTTGGGTGAAAACGACGATCATGATCAGCTAACCGAGGACAACCATTCAAACCAGATAAAAATCCGCTGATATTACAGAAAGCCCCAAAGACGGGACAGACAAACAGGGCACATCAGCCTAGTGGAGTCTCATCACTCCCGATCCCTAAAATCACAACATTTCAGCAGACAGGACGTCAATGAGATCACCATCAGCTGTCTGCCCAATGACCGGTCCCTCACCCAAACAGTGAACCCCAGCACTAACTACAGACTCCTCTTCCATAAAGCTAGATGTACAGTACAAGCAGGAAAAGAGACGAGTCAGCCCAAGAGTCAATTATTAACACTGATCGCAATCACATACAAATAAGCCCTATACACGGTCACTGGAGCGCCTATACTAACTTTTTCCCTTGGTAACGGACTACAAACAAACCTAATGTAGTCTGATCCCACAGTCAAATTCCCATCTGTCGCCTCCTTCTTGGTTAAAGGGAATCTGTCACCCCAAAAATCGTATATAAAGGCCACCGGCATCAGGGCCATATCTACAGCATTCTGTAATACTGTAGATAACCCCCGATGTAACCTGAAAGATGAGAAATAAAGGTTATATTATACTCACCTAGGGGCGGTCCGGGTCTGATGGGCGTCGCGGTCCGGTCTGGTGCCCCCCCTCACCCCCATCTTCTTACGATGACATCCTCTTGTTGCTGTGGCTCCGACGCAGGCGTACTTTGTCTGCCCTGTTGAGGGCAGAGCAAAGTACTGCAGTGCGCAGGAAAAGGTCAGAGGGGCCCGGCACCTGCGCACTGCAGTACTTTGCTCACAACAGGGCAGACAAAGTACGCCTGCGCCGGAGCCGCGGCAGGAAGACAAGAAGAGGACGTCATCGTATGAAGATGGGAGGCGCCGGACCCGGACTGCAGCGGGACCGCCCCTGGGTGAGTATAATGTAACTTGCTTTTCTTACCTTTCAGGTTACATCGGAGGCTTATCTACAGCATTACAGAATGCTGTAGATAGGCCCTAATGCCAGATTCCCTTTAACCACTTATCAGGAGGCGAGAGGTGCAGCTTCCATCGCTTGAATGGCCAGTCACCAGTTACATGGAGAGCTGGCAAGCAGCAGTTATGGTAACAAAAGCAGTGCCACTGATCTTCTGATACAGACCTGAGGAGGTACCAGATACCCCCTATAAGTAAAGCTACTTTCACACTAGCGTTAACTGCAATCCATCACAATGCGTCGTATTGCAGAAAAAACGCATCCTGCAAAAGTGCTTGCAGGATGCGTTTTTTCCCCATAGACTTGTATTGACGACGCATTGCGATGGATTGCCACACGTCGCATCCATCGTGCGACGGATGCGTCGTGCTTTGGCGGACCGTCGGGAGCAAAAAACGCTACATGTAACGTTTTTTGCTCCTGACGGACCACTTTTAACGACCGCGCATGCGTGGCCGGAACTCTGCCCCCACCTCCCCGCACCTCACAATGGGGCAGCGGATGCACCGGAGAAATGCATCTGCTGCCTCCGTTGTACAGTGCGTTAAACGCTAGTGTCGGAATCTCTGCCCAACGCATTGCGACGGGGAGATTCCGACGCTAGTGTGAAAGTAGCCTTAGTGAGAAGGAAAAGGGTGTATGAAGGAAATTATGGTTCAAGAGCCAGACCACACAAGGTTTATTTGTAGGCTGTTGCCACACAGACATAGGTCCTGCATAAAAGCTGTGGTCGGCATCTTATCCAGTAGGCAGCTCTACAATTAGTGGAAACTGTTTATTGTGGAGCCTCTTGAACTCATCTGCTGTGGAAAAACCATTTCTGAAGACAAGCGAATCTCGTTTCACAGTCCCAACAATATACACAAAAGGATACCAGAAATGGGCACATCATTTTAGGAAAAAGACCAACACTGGCCAGAGAGTAGAAAAACTACCTCGAGAGCTAGTCCTCGAGATGTTCTGTGCACACTAGCTTCTGCCACTCGGCTTTCCACACATCGTGTATGCACAACTGCAGCTGAGAGTTAGCAAAATCCACAAGCCATTCATTTCGAAAACTAAAGGTTGACATTAGCTGGTAAAACAGCAGCATCTGAGCCAACAATGGTCTTTATGGTGATAACTTACAGAAGATAAGGACCTCTGCACCCGAAGGACCAGCGAACGTGAGCACCAGAAATATCAGAAAGCCAAGCCAATGTTAGCAATGGAAATAACAGAAGGACCAACAAACACGAGCACTGGAAATATCGGAAGGCCAAGCCAATGATAGCAATGGAAATAGAAGGAATTTGTGCTGGAAATAAAAACGAGTTTTATATCTAAAGATTCAATATCATGAAAATTCAGAGAAGAAAACAGGATACACAAGTTACATCTGGCCCAACAGGTCACCCACACCTCTTAACCCCCGGCCAGCAGGGAGAAAAGCGAGAGAGAAGGGGTTACAGATCAGACGGCTTAGGCTACTTTCACACTTGCGTCGGTACGGGGCCGTCGCCATGCGCCGGCCCGACGTACCGACGCACGTTGTGAAAGAAATGAACAACGGGGGCAGCGGATGCAGTTTTTCAATGCATCCGCTGCCCCATTGTAATGTCCGGGGAGGAGGGGGCGGAGTTTCAGCCGCGCATGCGGTCGAAAATGGCAGACTCGACGCACAAAAAAAAAGGTACATATAACGTTTTGTGCCGAGGGTCCGCCAAAACACGACGCATCCGTCGCCATACGTCACAATGCGTTGCTAATGCAAGTCTATGGAGAAAAAAACGCATCCTGCGGGCACATTTGCAAGATGCGTTTTTTTCTCCAAAATGTGGCATTGCGACATACGCCAAACAACGCAAGTATGAAAGTAGCCTTAGTGAGATTATAAAAGTACAACCAACAAACTTAGCATTATAAGACCGTGTTCATTGTGGCTCAGGAGGGGGAGAAGTGTTTGTTTTAGCCATAGCTGAGAATTAGCTGCTGAACAAGAGTCTGAAAAAGTCGTTTGTCTAATGGGAGGTCACAATCCAAGACTTCTGCACACAATCACCTCTTATTCACCGGTACAAGACACAAACCATGGATTGAAACACTGATTAGAGGAAGCCCAGAAGAACTGACTCCAATGTGAAAGAGGGAAACTTCAATGATCCCGAGTCTTAGGTGAGAATTCTGGACCCTCATCATTATGGTGGATCTTGGACCTGAAAAGTATCAGGTTAGAAATTGCTGCAAAGTTTCACATTTCCATAATGCCTAAATAAGTCACCTGAAGCCAGCCATGACTAAATGCCTTCTCTCCGGCATCAGAAATAATCTAGACACACATGACTTCACCAGGACAGTGACGGAACAGAAGTTGCCAGCTGGAACCACAGAGCTCACCCAGAACACACATTAGGCTAGGTTCACATAGCGTTAGGGCAATCCGTTAAGCGCATAGCGCTAGCAGATTGCGCTAATACAATATTTTGGGGCCACGTTCGCCGTCGCCGCTAGCGCAGATCCGCGATCTGCGCTAGCGAGGGACGGAGAATGAAGGAAGGAAGGAAGACCTTTTCCCGGATTTTAAAATCCTTCCAGGCATGCTCAGAGGGGAAAAACATGATACGTCGCTGGATTCCTGTGTGTGGCGGTCAGCGATGGATCCTGCGTCCATAGGCTTCCATTATAGCCGACGACGGGCAGCGCAGGATGCGTCGCTGACAGATTTTCCGATGTGCAGAAAAAATGACGGATTGTGACGGAAGCTGAAAGACAGAAGTGTGAAAGAGGCCTTAAAGTAAAAAAGAAAATGTGGGAAACCTTTTTTAAAAAGATTGTAGATAAGAATGTCTTCCATAAGATCAAAGCACATTACTATGAGATCCCAACCCCAATCAAATGAAGGGGGTCAGTAAACTAAGTTACGTACACTGTACATTACTCCTGTAATCTTCGGACAGGTTCATACAAACGTATAAATAAAACAAAATAAATAGTCACCCAGAAAATAACAGATTTAAGCAGTATAGTGGTCATTTTTACAATCTATGTGGCACGAGTTGTTAACCTTTACAGGACCAAATATCATTTACGCTTAAGAATTCCAATGTATCTGCAATGTATCTGTAAAAACAAGGGAGATGTATGGTTGACCCGTACGGGATCTTTTTTTTTTTTCCTGTGCACCCCTAGAATTGAATAGGCGAGTACATATAGAACAAAAGACAGCACCTCAAACGTTGGTGGGAAAAAAAAAACAAACAAAAGAAATACGTTTTATTCCGCCTCCTGTGGCAACATTTCGATCCAAAAGATCTTTGTCAAGCACAGTACAGGAGAGTTTTAACCCAAACTATATAGTGCAAACCCCTCCCCTCACTTAAACATGTACCAATGAAAACTAAACAATAAGTCTCCATACATATACAGACATCCAACAGTTAAATTACCTGCAGCGTCGTGGTACACCATGGGGTCCAATGTGGCCCCAACCTATGCTAACATCTACATGGCTGTCCTAGAGGGTGAGCATGTGTACAGGTTTATCCACTGGAACCAAGTTAGTGGCTAGTGGCATTACATCGACGACACCTTCCTTTTATCGGATAGTAGCAGGGTAGAGTTGGATGCTTTCCATCAATTTCTGAACAGAGTTTTTCCTGAACTTTGGTTCACCATGGATTGCTTGCAGGAGAGGATGCAATTTTGGATACATCTGTATATAAGAAAGATGGGATCCTGTATACGGACCTTTTTGTTAAGAGCACAGACAGGAATAATCTGTTGCACTTCTCCAGTGAGACTCCAAGGAAAATGGTAGAGTCCTTACCCTGGAGTCAGATGTTGAGGTAAGAAGGGTGGTCGCATGTGAGACCCAGGTTGACAAACATTTAGATGAGATGTGCAAAAAGGTTTTTGGCTTGGGGTTACCCTAAAGCAGATTTGGTAGAGTTTAAGAGGAGGGCCTTGGAAAAATGTAGGGATGATCTTTTGGTACCTAAAACACCAGTTGTGTCTAAGTAAACAGACGACATTCAGCCGTTCGAGCCTTGGTAACTTTCCCTGTCTTGGTTGTGCTTGCTGTAACAACATGCTAAAAAGGTGGCCATTTTTTTTTTTTTCACCCTCATATGGGTAGGAGGTATTATATCTCCAAACGTCATACATGCATTAGCAGTTGTGTGGTGTATATTTTGAGTTGTCCATGTGGTTTCTTCTATGTGGGAGAGACCACAATGGAGGTGAAGGCAAGAATCAGCTAGCATAAAAGCACAATCAGGACAGGGTTAGTGGACCTTCCAGTACCGAAACACTTTAAGGAGCTGAGACACTCTGTAAACCAACTATGATTCAGAGTTATTGATGATGTGCCGGTTCTAAGATGGGGAGGTGATAGGGTTGCTCTCGAGGTAAAAAAGAAATGAAATGGATTTTCGAATTGGATACCCTGAGGCTTAGGGGGTATGAATGTGGATTATAATCAGGGTTGCCTACTATAAGGGTTGAAGGCTTAGGGATTGTTCTCATTACGAGTTTCTCTCGGTATAGTGTTCTTAACCTTTTTTTTTTTTTTATATAGCTCCCCTCTAATTGTTTATTGAAATATGGACTGATATATATGGAGGGCATATGGATATTAGTATGCGGTTTATATTTATTGTATGTACTGCACTGTGCGGATGTATGCACCATGGGATATCCAATCTGTACATTAATTGGTATTGTATACAATTTGTGTTACTGGTTAACTTTATAGGATTACCCAGTGTACAAAAAAAGTTTTTGTAATTTATATTACCTATGTATCCGCCTATTATATTGTACCATAGATGATCCTGTGCCTGCTAATATATTGGTGTTTTCCCCTTTGATTTTTTTTTAACTATGTTTTCTTCTATGTGTATAATCTTTGTCATTTACGGGTGTTCGCTACTGTGTCTCAGCTCAATACCGCCATGCTTATATAAAGGGCGCTGTTTGTCACTGATTAGACTATGCATCGCCCACGTTGTGTCATCCTGTGTTTGGACTAATGATTTGGAGCTGCAGGAGCTTGCGTTGTCTAGAGAGATGTGGTGTCCAATGACGTCTGGACGCCGCGACATGCACAGATGGAAGGAGACTGGGAATAAAATGTGATTTTTTTTTCCCACCAACATTTGAGGAGCTGTCTTGTCTACTATTTGGTTTGGACTTTTTCCCGGGATGAACTCCCTGGTTGTGACGCGAGTCCTAAGTAGCGTCCTGTAGGACCCTGGCTATATGAGGTGTGGTTTAACTTATTTTTTATTGAATAGGCGAGCGTCAGGAGACATATCGAAGAAACTAGCGAATGCTGAAATTTTATTCACATGCAGATTTGCTCTATGAAGAAAAAAAATGGTCATCTGAACAGCACAATTCACCAACAACGGTCCTCATGCTGTCAGCGTAATGTCAGTATTTTCATGGACAGCAATCTGTGCGCTGTCCGTGATTAACAATGTAATAAGGCGGTGGGAGTAGCTGTCATTTATTTTATCAGAGAAAATTTCTGATGGTAAAAATGGACACTGACTAAAAACTGGTGAAACATGGACATTTTGCGCATTTGAGAATTCACAGATGTCTGAATAAAGCCTCATGAAAAGAGACCATTAATCTACTCAGGATATTAAGAGATTATTCTGTCAGTGCTATGATTTGGGGGTCAGTTAATCTACAGGGTGGGCCACATAGGTACACCTAAATAAAATGGGAATGGTTGGTGATATCAACTTCCTGTTTGTGGCACATTAGTATATGGGAGGAGGAAAACTTCAAGATGGGTGGTGACCATGGCGGCCATTTTGAAGTCAGACATTTTGGATCCAGTTTTCTTTTTTTCAATGGGAAGAGGGTCATGTGACAAACTTATTGAGAATTTCACAAGAAAAACAATGGTTTGCTTAGTTTTAACATAACATTATTCTTTCATGAGTTATCTTCAAGTCTATGAATACTTATAAAATGTGTTCAAAGTGCTGCCCAATGTGTTGGATTGTCAATGCAACCCTCTTCTCCCACTCTGGACACATAGCAAAACCACAGAAGAAATGCTAGCACAGGCTTCCAGTATGCATTCAGATGCTGCACATCTCGTATCTTCACAGCATAAACAATTGCCTTCAGATGACACCAAAGATAAAAGTCTAAGGGTGTCAGATTGGGAGACCTTGGTGGCCATTCATCTGGCCCTCGACAACCAATCCACTTTCCAGGAAACTGTTCATGTAGGAATGCTCAGATCTGACACCCATAATGTGGTGGTGCACTACCTTGCTGGAAAAACTCAGGGAACATGCCATCTTCAGTGCATAAAGAGGGCAACACATCATGATGGTCATAGTGGACTAGTTGAATGGCCACCAAGGTCTCCCGATCTGACCCCCTTAGACTTATCTTTGTGGTCATCTGAAGGCAATTGTCTATACTGTGAAGATACGAGATTTGCAGCATCTGAAACAACGGATACTGGAAGCCTGTCCTGGCATTTCTTCTGCGGTGTCGCTATCAGTGTGTTAAGAGTGGGAGAAGAGGGATGCATTGACAATCCAACACAATGGGCAGCACTTTGAACACATTTTCTAAGTGGTCATAAACTTGTAAATAACTCATGAAAGAATAAAGTTAAGTTAAAACCAAGCACACCATTGTTTTTCTTGTGAAATTCTCATTAAAGGGAACCTGTCACCCCGTTTTTTCAGTAGGAGATAAAAATACCGTTAAATAGGGCCTGAGCTGTACTTTACAATAGGGTATTTTTTGTCCCCCGATTCCCTACCTATGCTGCCGAAATACCTTACAAAAGTGGCCTTTTTCGCCTGTCAATCAGGCTGGTCAGGTCAGATGGGCGTGGTCACAGCGCTGTTTCTTCCCCCACATCTTGCTTATGTTCCCGTTGGTGGCGTAGTGCTTCTCACATGCGCAAGTGCCGAATGCACTGCGCAGCTGTAGAAAAAGAGCGCGCTCGCCGCTATTCAGCGGTTTCTCGGTGCGCAGATGGAGTCTCCTGCTTCCTGGGGCTTCAGGAAAATGGCCGCGGGATGCCGCGCGTGCGCAGATGGACATCGCGGTGGCCATTTTCCTGAAGCCGAGATTCGAACTTGGCTTCAGGAAAATGGCCGCCGCGATGTCCATCTGCGCACGCGCGGCATCCCACGGCCATTTTCCTGAAGCCCCGGGAAGCAGGAGACTCCATCTGCGCACGTGCGGCCTCAGGAAGATGGCCGCGCCCACCGAGAAACCGCTGAATAGCGGCGAGCGCGCTCTTTTTCTACAGCTGCGCAGTGCATTCGGCACTTGCGCATGCGAGAAGCACTACGCCACCAACGGGAACATAAGCAAAATGTGGGGGAAGAAACAGCGCTGTGACCACGCCCATCTGACCTGACCAGCCTGATTGACAGGCGAAAAAGGCCACTTTTGTAAGGTATTTCGGCAGCATAGGTAGGGAATCAGGGGACAAAAAATACCCTATTGTAAAGTACAGCTCAGGCCCTATTTAACGGTATTTTTATCTCCTACTGAAAAAACGGGGTGACAGGTTCCCTTTAAAGTTTGTTGTGTCACATGACCCTCTTCCCATTGAAAAAATAAAGTTGGATCCAAAATGTCTGACTTCAAAATGGCCGCCATGGTCACCACCCATCTTAAAAAGTTTTCCCCCTCCCATATACTAATGTGCCACAAACAGGAAACTGATATCACCAACCATTCCCATTTTATTTAGGTGTATCCATATAAGTGGCCCACCCTGTATACGGGAAATCTATAATATAATGCTAGGAGCGCCACTCTATCCGGAGTCTTTATAGACTGCGCAAGCACCACGGGCCTCCGCAGTCTTGACCCCACAGAGTAAGGCTATGTGCACACCATACGGATTTTGCTGCGCATCCGCAGCAGTTTCCCATGAGTTTACAGTACAATGTAAACCTATGGGAAACCAAAAACGCTGTGCCCATGTTGCGGAAAAAAACGCGCGGAAACGCGTTTTATTTTCCACAGCATGTCAATTCTTTGTGCGGAATCTGCAGCGTTTTTACATCTGCTCCAATAGAAAAGTACAGATATAAATCCGCAGCGGAATACGCTGTAGAAAACGCGATAAATCTGCAGTTAAAAACCGCAGCGGTTTTCTTCTGCGGATTTATCAAATCTGCTTCGGAAAAATCCGCAGTGGACCATTCTAGGTGTGCACATAGCCTTACGCATCCGGCAGTTGCATAGCTACCAGGGTGGGGGGGGGGGGGGTTGTCTGGAGGCAGAGGGGGCCCACCCGGAGCTACGCTACTGTACCTGTATTGGCGTGCACAGGGCGCCGATACAGTTACATTCTGCGATAGAGCTGGGAGAATCGATCTCCCTGCTCTACCGCTATGGGCCCCTGAGCAGGTTGGGGCGGTAGGTGGTGCCAGCAGTGGGCCCCCCGCCTGTCATCGCAGGGTCAGCTGTATTGGCAGCTGACCGCATTGATGAGGGAAGGAGCGCTACGCTCCTTCTCCCATCATCCCCCAGTCAGCGACACCAACTGACATGGGGCGCGATGACGTCACTGCCCGGCGCTCGTGGTCCGGAGGTGAGCGGGAGCATTGCAGGAACCAGGAAGAATAGAGGTGAGAATGTATTGTTTTTCTTTATGGGGCTGCCTTATACTACAGAGTCTGCCTGTGAGGGGGTGCTGCCTTATAGACAGGAAGGGGGCACAAGATGGTAGCAGCACAGGACAAGACTAGGGCGCAGGATGGAAGCAGCATATACCAATATAAATGCTCAGCACCTGGGCGAAGAACGGGTTCAATAGCTAGTTAATGTATATTCATACGCATCGTTTTTGCAGCGTTTTTTTCTGCAACAAAAACCGGTGTGTTGGCAGGAAAACTGCTGTGTAAAATAGTTGCGTTTCTTCCATCTACTCCTCATTAGAAAGGGTGAAACTAGTTGCAAAAACACTGAAAGAATTGACATACTGCAGATTTCTAAATAAAACTCGTAGCAGTGAAAAAAACGCAAGGATAACTAAGCGTGTGCGTGAGATCTTTCAAATCTCATTCATTTTCCCGTTACTGTAGCAGAGTTTTTGCTGGGAAAAAAAAACACAAAACGCCACCTGTGAACATACCTTAGAAGGGCACTCTGTTCAGTCTTATCTAAGGCTGTGTGCACATGTTGCGTACTTTTTGCTATAAAAACGCATACATTATGCATCCCATCATTTAGAATGCATTCTGCAATTTTTGTGCACATGATGCGCTTTTTCCACGAAAGAAACGCATTGCGGTAAAAACGCAACATGTTCATTAATTTTGCGGATTTTTCCCGCTATTTAATGCATTGGGAAGCTCTGGAAAAAAAAAACGCGTCAAAAATGCGCAAAAAAACGCATGCGGATCTCTTGCAGAAAATATCCGGTTTTGCTCAGGAATTTTCTGCAAGAAATCATGAATGTGTGCACATAGCCTAAAAGTGCAATTGATATTTGCTCCCCCCCCCCCCCCCCCCATGGACAAGAAACGTTGTGCGACATGCTGTCCTCATTAGGGTTGAGCGAAACGGGTCGTTCATTTTCAAAAGTCGCCGACTTTTGGCAAAGTCGGGTTTCATGAAACCCGATCCGACCCCTGTGCGGGGTCGGCCATGCGGTACGCGACTTTCGCGCCAAAGTCGCGTTTCAATGACGCGAAAAGCGCCATTTCTCAGCCAATGAAGGTAAACGCAGAGTGTGGGCAGCGTGATGACATAGGTCCTGGTCCCCACCATCTTAGAGAAGGGCATCGCAGTGATTGGCTTGCTGTCTGCGGCGTCACAGGGGCGTTCCCGCCGACCGCCATGTTACTGCTGCTGATCTGAGCTTAGGGAGAGGTTGCTGCCGCTTCGTCAGAAGCAGGGATAGCGTTAGGCAGGGTCCATTAACCACCAAACCGCTTGTGCTGTAGCGATTTCCACTGCCCAACACCACCTTCGGTGTGCAGGGACAGTGGAAGCTACATTTTTTTTTTTTTTTTCCCCCCCTCAGCGCTGTAGCTCATTGGGCTGCCCTAGAAGGCTCCCTGATAGCTTCATTGCTGTGTGTACGCCGCTGTGCAAACCAACTGCTTTTTTCAAAGCACAAATCCTCTTGTTCCTTCCTTTCTGCACAGCTATCTTTTTTGTTTGTCCACACTTTTTATTTAATTTGTGCATCAGTCCACTCCTTATTGCTGCCTGCCATACCTGGCTGAGATTACTGCAGGGAGATAGTAATTGTTGGACACTCCCTGTTTTTTTTTTTTTTTTTGTGGGAGATTAAGATTGACATTTCTGCTAGAGTGCCATCCCTGTGTGTGCCATCTCTCACTCAGTGGGCCATAGAAAGCCTATTTATTTTTTTGCTTGATTTGGGTTCTAAAATCTACCTGAATAAAAATAGAATTATTCTTACCGTTAATTCGGTTTCTAGGAGCCTTCCACGACAGCCACCAGGAGGTTGTCTCCATTCCCTAATGGGGGACAGGAAGCACAAGAGGTTAAAAACCCCTCCCACCTCCCATTAACCAGTGACTTACAACTGAACCCATAGCACCGGTTACCTTTAGGTTCTCAGAAAAATATCCAAGAACATCGGGAGGGAATTAATGCTGTCGTGGAAGGCTCCTAGAAACCGAATTAACGGTAAGAATAATTCTATTTTCTCTAGTAGCCTTCCACGACAGCCACCAGGAGGGATGCCAACCAATTCTGTATTTAGGGAGGGACCACAGCTTGAAGAACCTTTCGGCCAAAAGCAAGATCCTGATTGGACCAGAAATCCAATCTATAATGTTTAGTAAATGTGTGTAGAGAAGACCATGTTGCTGCCCTGCAAATCTGCTCCGAAGAAGCGCCAGCCCTTTCAGCCCAAGAGACGGAAGTGGATCTGGTGGAATGAGCCTTTAGGCCCGCAGGAACAGCAATATTCTGATTTAGGTATGCTTCAGAAATGGCCTTTTTTATCCAGTTGGCAATGGTACTCTTCGCTACCTTCTTGCCTTTGTTTCTGCCAGAAAGATGAACGAAGAGATTTTTGTCAATTCTAAATAATTTAGTATAATCTAAGTAGTATAAAACTATACGTCGTACGTCCAAAGTATGGAATCTGTGTTCTTCCGGATTTGAAGGATTGTGACAAAACGATGGGAGGACTATGTCCTGTGATCGATGGAATTCTGACACTACCTTCGGTAGGAAACAAGGATCTGGACGGAATACGATGGAGTCATCTCTTATGGTAAGATAAGGCTCTCTAATTGAGAGAGCTTGTATTTCCCCCACTCTTCTTGCGGTAGAAATTGCAACCAAGAAGGCCGTCTTGCAGGACAGAAGATGCGAGGAACAAGATGATAGTGGCTCAAATGGAGGAGCCGTAAGACCCTTTAGAACTATGTTTAGGTCCCAGGATGGCACAAAAATTTGTTTTCTTGGACAATGTCTTGATGCCGCGACCATAAACCTCTTTATCCAACGATGACCCGCAAGATCCTGATCGAAGACGGAACTCAAGGCTGATACTTGAACTTTCAAGGTACTTGGCTTCAGCCCTAATTCTAATCCCTTTTGTAAAAAATCTAATATTTGTGAAATATTAGGATGAAAAGGGGTCAGGTTTATGAGGATGACACCACGAGGAGAATCTTTTCCAGATTTTTCCATATATGGCATTAGTAATAGGTTTCCTAGATTTTTGTAGAGTAGAGATTACTGACTCTGAAAGGCCCTTAGCTCTTAGTACCTGGGCTTCAATAGCCAGGCTGCCAGTTTGAACTTCTGTGGCTCCGGGTGATAAAAGGGGCCCTGACAGAGAAGATCTTCTGATACCTGAAGAAAGACTGGACCGTCCACCTTTAATTCTTCGATGAGGTGGTACCAGCTCCTCTTCGGCCACGCTGGAGCTACTAGGATAGTCTGGACCTGATCGTCCCGGATCTTCCGGAGGGTCTTCGCCAGTAACGGTATTGGAGGGAACCCGTAAGCCAGATGGAACCTCCAAGTATGAGCAAAGGCGTCTACTCCCCGAGACCTGTCTGGGGTTTAGGGAGAAGTAGTTCTCGACCTGTGCATTCTGGCTGGACGCTAGAAGGTCTATATCGGGAAGACCCCACCTGTCTGTCAACATTTTGAAAGCGTCCGTCTTCAGGCTCCATTCTCCTGGATGCAAGTCGTGACGGCTTAGGCGATCTGCCTGGATGTTCACCGACCCCTTGAGGTGTAACGCTGAAAGTGAGAGGAGATGTTTCTCTGCCCAGCAAAATATCCTGTTTGATATTGCTTTTAGTTGGTTGAACTTTGGACTCCCCTGGTGTTTTAGATGCGCGACAGTCGTCATATTGTCCGAATAAATTCTGACATGTTGACCTATAATGAGACTGCTGGCTGCCAGAAGGGCCCTCTCCACTGCCAACAATTCTCTGAGGTTGGAGGAACTGGAGCTTTCTCTCTGATTCCAGTGACCCTGGAATGGGATTTGTGAGACCACTGCTCCCCAACCTTTTTGACTGGCGTCTGTTGTCACCGTAATTAGCGGATCTTGCACCCAGTCTACACCCTTCAGCAGGTTTGATTGGATCGACCACCAGGTTAACGAGGCCTTTACCTTCCCTGGAGTGTAAACTCTTCTGTTTAAGGAATTTGGATTCCCGTTCCAGTTCCCTAAGATGTGCGCCTGCAGAACTCTGGAGTGGCTCTGAGCCCACTGGACTGATTGTATACAGGCCGTCATCGATCCCAGAAGGGACATTGCAGTTCGTAAGGACGGAGAACGTTGTTTCCTGAAGTGTGAGACCTTGGAAATTAAATTTATCCGATGTTCCTCTGGTAAGAAGGACTTTTGACCTTCTGAATCCAGGAGGACTCCAAGGAATTTCCTCACCTTTGATGGTGACAGCCGAGATTTTTTCAGGTTTGGAATCCAACCCAACCCCTGTAAGATGTTCAGAGTTTTGGAAACTCTCTGATTGAGAACTTCGGCGGAAGGACCAATTATTAACAGGTCGTCTAAGTACGGGACTATGGCGATGTCTTGGCTCCTGATATGGGCTACTGCTTCCGCCATGACTCTGGAGAACACCCTTGGGGCTGAGGAGATCCCGAAGGGGAGAACATTGTACTGAAAATGTAAGATCTTTTGGTTGAATTGAACCGCAAATCTCAGGTATTTCCTGTGGCAAGGATGTATTGGGATATGGAAATAGGCATCCTTGAGGTCTATTGTTGCCATATATGAGTGAGGAGCTATTAGAGGGATGGCTGTTTTTACTGACTCCATCTTGAACTTGCGGTATGTTATGTATCTGTTGAGAGCCTTCAGATTTATTATAATCCGAGATTGTCCGGAAGGCTTTTTTACTATGAAGATACGGGAATAGTGACCTTCCCCCCGCTCGTTCACTGGGACCAAGGAAATAGCTCTTGAGTTTAGCAAGTCCTGAATTCCGGCCATCATCAACTTTTGAGTCTCCCGAGATGACAGGGAGGTGACTCTTACGATCCTGGGAGGAGGCGCATCGAACTCTATCAGCAGACCCTGTTGGATAACACTCACCACCCAGGGGCTGTTGGAGATATTCTGCCAACTGTGGACAAAGTTCGAAAGCCTCCCCCCTACCGGATCGGAGTCATTGCTTCTCTTGTTGTGGTTGTTGGGGAATAAGGATGTTTTTAGGCTTCCCCTTAGCATAACTCCACCTTCCGGATTTTCCTTTCCCTCTACCCTGGGAGGGCTGGGGCTGGGAGGGCCAAAAAAAACCGCTTCCTGGGAGGCTTCTGTTCAGGGAGGGTTTTCTTTCTGTCTGTGGCTTTCTCTAAGATATCATCTAAGGAGGGCCCAAACACATATTCACCCTTAAAGGGAATAGAACACAGTTTTATTTTTGACGTAACATCTCCGCTCCACATTTTTAACCAGAGAGCTCTTCTGGCTGAATTTGTCTGGACCAAGGACCTGGCGGCCACACGGATAGATTCCAGTGAGGCGTCTGCAAGGAACCCCGTTGCTCTGTGCAAGACAGGCAAAGAGTCCAGTACTTCTTCTCTTGGGGTACCCTGAGAAATGTGGCTTTCTAACTCTTCTATCCAACGGAAGAGCGAGCGGGCAACACATGTGGATGCTATATTGAACCGGAGGGCTGAGGTAGACGTTTCCCAGGATTTTTTGAGAAGACACTCAATCTTCCTATCCAAGGGGTCTTTTAATTGGGAAGAATCCTCGAACGGCAGAGCCGTCTTTTTAGCCACTCTAGCCACTTGGACATCAATTTTTGGAATGTTCCATTTTATTGAGTCCTCGTCAAGAGGAAATCGGTGCTTAAAATCTGGAGGCGTTGTTAGCCGTTTCTCGGGTAATTCCCATTCATTATTAATCATATCAATTATGCTTTTATGGACGGGAAACCTGGGCTGCTTTTCAGTATGTATACCAAACAGCTCGTCTTGTATAGACTGGAGGCACCGATTCCTCTTTTAGCCCCATTGTGTTCCTCACAGCCGATACCAAATCCTCAATATATTCTGAGGAAAAAAGGTATTTTCTGATCTCCGCAGATTTATGGGGTAACGTGTCTTCCCACTTGACAGAGGAGGACGTATAGGACTCCTCAGACTCTGACTCAGAGTACTCCTGGATTTTCCTCTTTTTGGGGAGAGATGGACCAGGTGAGGCTGGTGGCGGAGGTGGGGCGAGTGTAGCCAAGGAGGTTTGCACCTCCTGCCTAACCAAGGAGCGGATTTCATCAATCAAGGAAGGGTGTTCCGCTCTGACGATTTTATCCGTACAAGGTTGGCATAACTTTTTCTCCCAATCTGGTGGCATTTTCGCATTACAGGTAGCACATCTACGCTTGGGAATGTTTTTAGGGCCTGGCTTGACTCCCTGCAATGAGAGAGGAAGCCGTGTAAGAAAAAGGTATATTATGTTCCTTTAAATGGGACACCCTCTGCCGTACTTACTAGGGCCTGAGGAGCGCTGGGCTCTGCAGCTGCAGGGCAAGACGAGTCCATGCTTACAGCAGGCTTACATGAGACGTCTTCGCAGCTTATATAGAAAATAAGTCTGCAACCAGCGTGTGCAATTAGCCGCCCCTCCCCCTCCTAAGTCCCAGGCAGGCGTGCGAGGATGCAGCGTGCCTCGCACGCCGTTCGGTAATCCATTGCTCTGGACTTGTGTCGCTCCTGTGCAGGAGCGCCGACCTGGAAGTGGAGCGCCGCTGACTTCCGGGTCGCCGAACAGCGCGCGCTGGAGGGGGAGACGCCGGAGAGCTCAGGGAGGCCTCCGGGTGGGCTCACCGGCCAGCTTTGTCCCCGCGAGAGGACGCAGGAGGACCGGAAACGCGGTCCCAGAATCCGGAGGAGACGGGAGACACAAAGCAGGAGGAAGCCGCGGGGGACCCGACCATAAGTGCCCGGCAAAAGATCTGATTCAGGTACTCTGCTAGAGCCGCCGCAGCAGCGCACCAGGAACCTCTCCATGCCCCATGGGGGACAGGAAAGACACTGGTTAATGGGAGGTGGGAGGGGTTTTTAACCTCTTGTGCTTCCTGTCCCCCATTAGGGAATGGAGACAACCTCCTGGTGGCTGTCGTGGAAGGCTACTAGAGAAATCACTACATCAATCAGTGGGAGAAAAATATTGGCCTCAGGGCTTGTGTGCCACTCCTGACTCCTGTGTGCATCATCACTCACTCAGGGGGCCATAGAAAGCCCTTTTTTTTTTTTTTTGCTTTATTTGGGTTCTAAATTCTACCTGAAAAAAAATCAATAAATCAATCAGTGGGAGATTAATATTGGCCTTTGGGCTTGTGTGCCAGTCCTAAGCGTGCCATCTCTCTCTCTCAGATAGTGGGCCATAGAAAGCCTATTTATTATTTTTTTTATTGGGTTTATAAATTTTCCCTGAAAAAAAAAATAAAAAGTGGGAGATTAATATTGGCCTCTGGGCTTGTGTGCCAGTCCTGAGCGTGCCATCTCTCTCACAAATAGTGGGCCATAGAAAGCCTATTTATGTTTTTGGTTGATTTGGGTTCTAAATTCTACCTGAAAAAAATCAATAAATCAATCAGTGGGAGATAAATATTGGCCTCTGGGCTTGTGTGCCACTCCTGACTCCTGTGTGCGTCATCTCTCACTCAGTGGGCCATAGAAAGCCTTTTTTTGTTTTGTTTTCTAAATTCTCCCTGAAAAAAATCATTTTATTTTATTTTATTTGGTTTCTAAATTCTTCCTGAAAAAATCATTTTATTCTATTTTTTTTTCCTAAAGTCTCCCTGAAAAAAAAAACAAAAAACAAATCAGTGGGAGATTAATATTGCCCTTTCTGCTTGTGTGCCAGTCTTGACTCCTGGGTGTGCCATCTCCCTCTCTCTCTCCAATTGTGGGCCATAGAAAGCCTATTATTTTTTTAGCTTGATTTGGGTTCCAAAATCTACCTGAAAAAAATCACTACATCAATCAGTGGGAGATAAATATTGGCCTCTGGGCTTGTGTGCCACTCCTGACTCCTGTGTGCGTCATCTCTCACTCAGTGGGCCATAGAAAGCCTTTTTTTGTTTTATTTGTTTTCTAAATTCTCCCTGAAAAAATCATTTTATTCTATTATTTTTTTTTCCTAAAGTCTCCCTGAAAAAAAAAAAAAAAATCAAATCAGTGGGAGATTAATATTTACATTTGTGCTTCAGTGACAGTCCTGCGTGTGTGGCATCTCTCTCATTTGTTGCCACCAACAACAGAGTGTGTAACATTGTGCCTGATTTTCGTTGTGGTCTCACTCACCTGTAAAGGGGTAGCTAAATCATACTGAAGTTATAGCTCACCGTGTAAGTTGTGTGACAGCAACAAATACCGTTAGTTTGGTTACGTTTTTAAAACAATGAGGAAGTCTGGTGGAAGAGGTCGTGGCCGGGGGCGTTCATTGTCAGCTGGTAATGAGGTTAGTGGTAGTGGTGGAGCATCAGCTGGTCGTGGGAAAAAAAATATTGCACCTAAGTCTGGAGCTGTGGAGCCAGGTTCGTCGTCAGGCTACACAAGGCCTCGAACGCTCCCTTTTCTGGGAGTAGGAAAACCGCTTTTAAAGCAGGAGCAGCAAGAGCAAGTTTTGGCTTATCTTGCTGACTCAGCCTCTAGCTCTTTTGCCTCCTCTCGTAAAACTGGTAAATGTCAAAGCAGCGCGTCGTTAGTGGATGTTCACGGTCAGGGACAAGTCGCTTCCTTGTCCTCTTCAGCAAAAACAACAACAGAGAAGACTGCAGCAGGCGACACAACGGGTTACTCCATGGAGCTCTTTACACATACCGTCCCTGGCTTAGAAAGTGAAGCAGTTAACAGTCCATGCCCATTACAAGTTGAATCTGACATGGAGTGCACTGATGCACAGCCACAGCCAGACTACTATGCTGGTCCTTTGACTCAGACCACAACATTGCCCTCGCAGGGTAATGATCAAGAATCAGACCCTGATGAGACTATGTTGCCCCATCACGAACGCTATACCACCGACCGACACGGTGACACAGATGAAGTTGCACACGAGCTACAAGAAGAGGTAATAGATGACCCAGTTCTTGACCCCGATTGGCAGCCATTGGGGGAACAGGGTGCAGGCGGCAGCAGTTCTGAAGCGGAGGAGGAGGGGCCGCAGCAGGCATCAACATCGCAACAGGTTCCATCTGCTGGGCCCGTATCTTGCCCAAAACGCGTGGCAAAGCCAAAACCTGTTGGAGGACAGCGTGGCCATCCGGTTAAAGCTCAGTCTGCAATGCCTGAAAAGGTATCCGATGCTAGAAAGAGTGCAGTCTGGCATTTTTTTAAACAACATCCAATTGATCAGCGCAAAGTCATCTGTCAAAAATGTTCAACTACCTTAAGCAGAGGACAGAATCTGAAAAGTCTCAATACAAGTTGCATGCATAGACATTTAACCACCATGCATTTGCAAGCCTGGACTAACTACCAAACGTCCCTTAAGGTTGTAGCACCCTCGGCCAATGAAGCTAGTCAGCAACGCAACATCCCTTCCGGCAGTGTAGGGCCACCATTTTCCGCACCACCTGCAGTATCTGTGCAGGTTTCTTTGCCAGGCCAAAGCAGTCAGGGTCAGGGAATCACCAGTTTCGTAGTAGGAAACACTGCATCTAGGGCACCGGCGGCAACAATACCATCTCCCACCGTCTCTCAGTCTGCCATGTCCACCGGCACCCCCGCTAGTTCCACGATCTCCAGCTCTCCAGTCCAGCTCACCCTACATGAGACTATGGTTAGAAAAAGGAAGTACTTAGCCTCGCATCCGCGTACACAGGGTTTGAACGCCCACATAGCTAGACTAATCTCGTTAGAGATGATGCCCTACCGGTTAGTTGAAAGCGAAGCTTTCAAAGCCCTGATGGACTACGCTGTACCACGCTACGAGCTACCCAGTCGACACTTTTTTTCCAGAAAAGCCATCCCAGCCCTCCACCAGCATGTTAAAGAGCGCATCGTCCATGCACTCAGGCAATCTGTGAGCACAAAGGTGCACCTGACAACAGATGCATGGACCAGTAGGCATGGCCAGGGACGTTACGTGTCCATCACGGCACACTGGGTGAATGTTGTGGATGCAGGGTCCACAGGGGACAGCAAGTTTGGGACAGTTCTGCCTAGCCCACGGTCTAGGAAACAGTTGGCTGTAGCCGTTCGCACCCCCTCCTCCTCCTCTTCGTCCTCCTGCAGAAGCGAGAGCTCGTCCACAGACCGCAGTCGCACAACCACTCCATCCGCAGCTGCCACTGTTGCACACCAGGTCTCCCATTATGGGGCAGCTACTGGCAAACGTCAGCAGGCTGTATTGGCTATGAAGTGTTTGGGCGACAACAGACACACCGTGGAAGTTCTGTCCGAGTTCTTGCAGAAAGAAACGCAGTCGTGGCTGGGCACTGTAGATCTTGAGGCAGGCAAGGTAGTGAGTGATAACGGAAGGAATTTCATGGCTGCCATCTCCCTTTCCCAACTGAAACACATTCCTTGCCTGGCTCACACCTTAAACCTGGTGGTGCAGTGCTTCCTGAAAAGTTATCCGGGGTTATCCGACCTGCTCCTCAAAGTGCGTGGACTTTGCTCACATATCCGCCGTTCGCCCGTACACTCCAGCCGTATGCAGACCTATCAGCGTTCTTTGAACCTTCCCCAGCATCGCCTAATCATAGACGTTGCAACAAGGTGGAACTCAACACTGCACATGCTTCAGAGACTGTGTGAACAGAGGCGGGCTGTTATGTTTTTGTGGGAGGATACACATACACGGGCAGGCAGTAGGATGGCAGACATGGAGTTGTCAGGTGTGCAGTGGTCGAAGATTCAAGACATGTGTCAAGTCCTTCAGTGTTTTGAGGAATGCACACGGCTGGTTAGTGCAGACAACGCCATAATAAGCATGAGCATCCCCCTAATGCGTCTGCTGATGCAAAGTTTGACGCACATAAAGGATCAGGCGTCTGCAGCTGAGGAAGAGGAAAGCCTTGATGACAGTCAGCCATTGTCTGGCCAGGGCAGTGTACAGGACGAGTTATCGGGCGAAGAGGAGGAGGAGGACGAGGAGGAGGATGATGGGGATGATTATATTTTTAATGAGGAAGCTTTTCCGGGGCCACTGGAAATTGGTGGCGCGGCAAGGCCGGGTTCTGGTTTTTAGAGGGACACAAGTGACGTGGATTTGCCTGAAACTGCCCCTCAACCAAGCACAACCGCAGATTTGAGAACTGGAACTTTGGCCCACATGGCGGATTATGCCTTACGTATCCTCAAAAGGGACACACGCATAACTAAAATGATGAACGATGACGATTACTGGTTGGCCTGCCTCCTTGATCCTCGCTATAAAGGCAAATTGCAAAATATAATGCCACATGAGAACTTGGAACTAATATTAGCAACCAAACAATCAACTCTTGTTGACCGTTTGCTTCTGGCATTCCCTGCACACAGCGCCTGTGATCGTTCTCACACGAGCTGCAGGGGCCAGCAGACCAGAGGAGTTAGAGGGGCAGAAATCAGAAGTGGCGTTGGCCAGAGGGGTTTTCTGACCAGGTTGTGGAGTGATTTTGCTATGACCGCAGACAGGACAGGTACTGCAGCATCAATTCAAAGTGACAGGAGACAACATTTGTCCAGTATGGTTACAAACTATTTTTCATCCCTTATCGATGTTCTCCCTCAACCGTCATTCCCATTTGATTACTGGGCATCAAAATTAGACACCTGGCCAGAATTGGCAGAATATGCATTGCAGGAGCTTGCTTGCCCGGCAGCTAGTGTCCTATCAGAAAGAGTATTCAGTGCTGCAGGTTCAATACTAACAGAAAAAAGGACTCGTCTGGCTACCCAAAATGTAGATCTAACCTTCATTAAAATGAACCACAACTGGATTTCGAAATCTTTTGCCCCACCTTGCCCGGCCGACACCTAGCTTTCCTATGAAAAGGTCTTGCTTGTGGACTATTCTGAATGCCTTTTCCAATCTCGTAATTTTCTGCACCTGATTGTCCAGCATACGACATGTTTACACCTCACTAAATGGCCAAACTCCCCACACGGGGCCGTGGTATCGACACTTGGCGACAGCACCCGTGAGAGTGCTGTTTGTCTGAAGAGGTGGGTGTGCCCGCTTTTGGTCGACGGCACTGCCACTGGGTCCCTCCTAGTACAATAAAGTGTCTCTGGCGGTGGTGGTGCGCACCCAACGTCAGACACACCGTTGTAATATGAGGGGCCCTGGGCCTGTACCGCCGGCCACAAGACAGTTCCCCCCCCCCCCCCCCAGCTCAAACAGTGCTCTACCACTTGCAAAATTATCTCACAGCTCCACCAATGTTTAGTCTATGCGCTGACATCCTTCAATGCCTGCCACTGACAATACCATTGTATTGACATTTTTGTTATGTTAGGCCTTCGAAGCCTGTCTGCGGTCACTCCTTCCACTAGGCCTCCACTGACCACACCACTGCTGCCCGTGTACCCCTGGAACCAATTTAAAATTGCCTACAGCCTGCCCAATTTTTTTATTTTAGGCCTTCGATGCCTGTCTGCGGTCACTCCTTCCACTAGGCCTCCACTGACCACACCACTGCTGCCCGTGTACCCCTGGAACCAATTTAAAATTGCCTACAGCCATGTGTTATTATTTTAGGCCTTCGATGCCTGTCTGCGGTCCGTTCTTTCTACTACTACTACACTGACCAGGTCACTGCTGCCCGTGTACCCCTGGAACCAATTTAAAATTGCCTACAGCCATGTGTTATTATTTTAGGCCTTTGATGTCTGTCTGCGGTCACTCCTTCTACTAGGCCTCCACTGACCACACCACTGCTGCCCGTGTACCCCTAGAACCTATTTATAATTGCATAGAGCATCCTTTTTTTAATAGTAGGCGTACAAAGTCTGTCTGCGGTTCACTATTGAAATTGTCCTCCACTGCCCAGAGCACTGCTGCTTGTGTACCCCTGTAACTTTTTTAAGCTGCAGTGAGCCACATTTTTGGGTTAAGTCCTACTACCTGTGTCTGTCTGCGCCACTCAATTCAGCTGTGTTCCTTTGAAAAAAAAAGCTGAGCGTCAATAGTCTTGTTTTCAGCCTCTAGGAATTTTAAAACTGCATTGGGGGTACAACTTTGGTAGGGCCTACTAACGGTGTCTGCCGCCCCAAGGTGTTCCCCAGGTTTCCTCGCCATTGCTTCGATCTTAATACTCTCGTTTAGTAGTTGTTGGAAACTACACTGCATTAGGCCTACAAATTGGGTATGGGGTGTAGAGAGATGGTGTGTTACACTCCAAGGTGTTCTCCAGGTTGCCTTTCCTGAGCTTCGATCTTCCGGCTCTCGTTTAGTAGTTGTTGGAAACTACGCTGCATTAGGCCTACAAATTGGGTATGGGGTGTAGAGAGATGGTGTGTTACACTCCAAGGTGTTCTCCAGGTTGCCTTTCCTGAACTTCTATCTTCAGGCTCTCATTAAATTGTGGTTAAATGGAACAACTGCATTTGGCGTACTAGTTGGTTTGGGGCCTACTATCGGTGTCTGCCACTCCTTGCTGTTCTCCTGGTTTCCTGTCCTGAAATTCCATTTTCAGGCTCTCGTTAAGTAGTTGTTAATGTTAGACTGCATTTGGCCTACTAGTTGGGTTGGGGCCTACTATCGGTGTCTGCCACTCCTTGCTGTTCTCCTCAATTGAACAAAGCTGGGCCGCCTGTTTACTACGGTTGCCAATTTTGAACTGCATGTCGACTACTTACTGATTTGGGCCTACTCTCTGTGTCAGCCTCTCATTCCAGTTGTCCTCCACTGCAATGCCCCCTGGTTAGTCCTGTGTTACCAATTTTGAACTGCATTTAGCCCACTTTATTCTTTGGGCCTATATCTGTGTTTCCTCCTCATCCTGCCCATTGCCCAGCCAGTGATAGATGAGTCTGCTGGTACATTGACCCATAACGCAAAATTCCCCGTGCACGCTACACAGCAAGATTATGACCCTGCTGAAAGTCAGGTTCCTCTTCCCGCATACCATACCACCTTACACGGGGACAAAGAGGAAGGTGCAGATGAAAGTGCAGGTTCCTTCATCAGGTGGGGGGAGGAATACTAGTTGGCGACGTCACTGGCACAGGGCCTCTCATAGTACGCAAAAGTGTTGCTGCCGGTGGGAGGCGCCCCCGCCGTGCAAACACACCGCTGTACTTTGAGGGGCCCTGTGCCAGTGCCAACGAGTGGGCCCCCCCTGCTTGCTCAGGATCACAGCACTTGCAAAGTTGAAATACTTACCTCTCCCTGCTCCACTGCCGTGACGTGGTCCAGATTTACTGGGCCCACTAATTACTTGAACCAGCCCTACCCCCCACAACTTTAGCCAAATGACCCCCAATTTCAAATGCCTTCCAATTATTATAAGGTAAATTACGATTGACAAGCTTCTTTAACAAGAATGGATGTTTTTGCCATTAAAATGGGCAGTGTAGGTGTTTTCCTGGCCTCCACTCACTGCCGACTATGCTCCCCCATTGACTTGCATTGGGTTTCGTGCTTCGGGCGATACCCGACTTTTCGCGATAATCGGCCGATTCCACTCGACTCGACTTCTAAGATAGTCGGGTTTCGCGAAACACGGCTCGACTCTAAAAAGGTCAAGGTCGCTCAACCCTAGTCCTCATACATGCTAGATCTTTAGCAAAACTTGTCGAATTTGCTGGATCATCCAGCTTTAGGCCTCATTCACACGGCCTCAATATCGCTGCGATGTTGCAGAGACCCATCGATCCAAGAAAAAAAAAATAAGTAAATAAAGTCTGACATGTGAACAGTCTCACTGAAAAAACATAGCACTTGTAGAGAAAAATTAAAGTGTGAATAAACCCTAAAGGTACCGTCACACTAGACGATATCGCTAGCGATCCGTGACGTTGCAGCGTCCTCGCTAGCGATATCGTCCAGTGTGACAGGCAGCTGTGCTGTCGCTGGTCGGGGAATAAAGTCCAGAACTTTATTTGGTCGCTGGACTCCCCGCAGACATCGCTGAATCGGCGTGTGTGACACCGATTCAGCGATGTCTTCACTGGTAACCAGGGTAAACATCGGGTAACTAAGCGCAGGGCCGCGCTTAGTAACCCGATGTTTACCCTGGTTACCATCCTAAAAGTAAAAAAAAACAAACAGTACATACTTACCTACAGCCGTCTGTCCTCCAGCGCTGTGCTCTGCACTCCTCCTGTACTGGCTGTGAGCGTCGGTCAGCCGGAAAGCAGAGCGGTGACGTCACCGCTCTGCTTTCCGGCCGCTGTGCTCACACAGACAGTACAGGAGGAGTGCAGAGCACAGCGCTGGAGGACAGACGGCTGTAGGTAAGTATGTACTGTTTGTTTTTTTTTACTTTTAGGATGGTAACCAGGGTAAACATCGGGTTACTAAGCGCGGCCCTGCGCTTAGATACCCGATGTTTACCCTGGTTACCGGCATCGTTGGTCGCTGGAGAGCGGTCTGTGTGACAGCTCTCCAGCGACCAAACAGCGACGCTGCAGCGATTCGGATCGTTGTCGGTATCGCTGCAGCGTCGCTAAATGTGACGGTACCTTAAGGCATCCTAATGTACAGATGACCGTGAGAATGAGCAGAACCTTCCAAAAGAGATAAGAGCTAGGTTTTGTGACAAAGAACTATTCCATATTAATCTTTTCTGTTGCTTATCCAGCTCCAAAATAAGTCTGCGATATAGTAGCCATCACCAATAGGCCGCAGAATCTAATCGATGCCAATCAATCGATTATACAAACGGCAGGTTTCTTGTCCAGATATTTGAGCATGGAGGGGCAGTGATGAACACCGGACAGGTGCCGCTGCATTAGTAGTGATCTCCATACCTGCGCAGATGCAGGAAACACTCCGTGCCGACATTCCAGACAGGTTACGTGCCCAAGCCGGAGAACACGGGTCACATGTAACGTGAGCTCCTATGGATAAATCACATACATCCATTATGGACGCCGATCACAGCACGATCACTTTAATAACCCATAGCCGCAGAAGATGCTGAATTCAGAGGACAGACCAGATTCTGCTGTAACTGGTTAAACAGAATTCCTCCAGCAGTCGCTGACAGGATGCTTTTTCCTGAGGAAGAGTCATATTTGTGCCGGGTTGTCATAGGAACTGCTTCTACCATCCTGCCTCAAGGTCAGGCCTGCACGAAAAACCTCAGACGAGAAGATTTTGTGAGGCGAAGAAACAGACAAGCTCGAATTAGAACGTAAAAAGGATCGAGAAGGTGAAATCAGCAGTACAGCTTGTATTTTTTACTTCAGAGCCTCTTTGTGCAATCGAGGTGGGGCAATTAGTTCGGGTTTGGGAAAACAATGAGCGCTCAAGAATTGCCTGCAAGTGGGGGTGACAAAACATGCACATTGAGGCATCATGTAGTGTGCACAACCTCACAATAAATCTTCAAATGAGGTCCCAAGATTGCTCCTATTCATAGGCTGGCAGAGCCCCCAGTGTTGGTCTGTGTTCGGCCATGAAGAGAAAGTTATAGAAAGGGGAAATGCTGATAAAAAAAAAAAAAAAACACCCCTCTTTGGGACTCGCCGCTGATATCTTTTAGTACTAGAGGATCGGAAAGTACGATGGAAGCTTTTAAAACCAGGGTATATTCAGGCAACATGTTTCATGCAACCTGAATGGAAATGGAGATGTGTTGACCATGTACGGTGTATATATATATATGTGTGTGTGTGTGTGTGTGTGTGTGTGTGTGTGTGTGTGTGTGTGTGTGTGTGTGTGTGTGTGTGTGTGTGTGTGTGTGTGTGTGTGTGTGTGTGTGTGTGTGTATATATTTTTTTTTTTTTTTTTCTCAAAAGTTTACATACCCCAGCAAAATTGCCTTCTTGGCCTTTTCTCAGCGAATATGAACAACAATGCCAAAACGTTTTCTCCACTGATGGTTAGTGGTTCGGTGAAGCCATTTATTGCCAAACTACTGCGTTTTCTCTTTTGAAATCGTAATGACAACACAAAACATCCAAATGACCCTGATCAAAAGTTCACATACCCCATTTCTTAATTCTGCATATTGCCCCCTCTAACATCAATGACAGCTTGAAGTCTTTTGTGGTAGTTGTGGATGAGGTTCTTTATTTTCTCAGATTGTAAAGCTGCCCACTCTTCTTTACAAAAAGCCTCCAGTTCCTGTAAATTCCTGGACTGTCTAGCATGAACTGTGCATTTGAGACCTCCCCAGAGTGGCTCAGTGATATTGAGGTCACTCCAGAACCTTTCACTTTGTTCTGCTGTAGCAGGTCAACTTGGCTTTGTGTTTTGGATCATTGTCATGTTGGAATGTTCAAGAATGTCCGATGCGCAGCTTCCAGGCTGACGAGTGCAAATTTGCCTCCAGTATTTGCTGATAACATGCTGCATTCATCTTTCCTTCAAAGTTTATCAAGTTTTCTGTGCCTTTGTAGCTCACACATACAAAACATCAGTGATCCACCTCCATGCTTTACAGTAGGAATGCTGTTCCTTTCATCATAGGCCTTGTTGACCTCTCTCTCCAAATTTAACGTTCATGATTGTACCCAAAAAGTTCAATTTTGGTCTCATCACTCCAAATTACCTTGTTCCAGAAGTTTTGAGGCTTGTCTCTGTGCTGTTTTGCATATTGTAAGCAAGATACTATGTGGTATTTGGGCAGTAATAGCCTTCTTCTGGCACTCGACCATGCAGTTTATTTTTCTTACAGTGCCTCCATATTGTGCATCTTAAAACAGCCACACTGCTAGTTTTCAGAGAGTCCTGTATTTCAGATGATTCTTTTAATGGGGTTTTTTTTTTTGCATTCCGAACAATTTTCCTGGCAGTTGGGGATGACATTTGTTGGTCTTCCTCACCGTGGTTTGGCTTTTACAGAGCCCCTGATTTTCCCTTTGTTAATCACAGTTTGAACGCTGATGACTGGCATTATAAATTCCTTGGATATCTTTTTGTATCCCTTTCCTGTTTTATACAGTTCAACTACATTTTCCCATAGATCCATTGACAGTTCTTTTGCTTTCCCTATGACTCGCAATCCAGAAACCTCAGTGGCTGGATGAAAGATGCAAGAGTCTGTTTGGAACCCAGAAACTCACTCAGCTTTTATGTACACACACTGATTACAAGCAAACAGGTCACAGGTGAGGAGGTTATCTTTTGTAGCCATTCAAACCCATTTGTGTCAACTTCTGTGCATGTTATCAGGCCAAAATCACCAGGGTATGTGAACTTTTGATCAGAGTCATTTGGATGTTTTGGGTTGATTAGGATTTAAAAAGAGAAAACACAGTAGTTTGACAATAAATGGCTTCTCCTAACCACTAACCAAGAATGGAGAAAAAGTTTTGGTGTTTATCGTATTCTCTGAAAAAGAGCCAAGAAAGCAAAAACTTTAGAGCACAACTGTATACGTCAAGAGAAGACTATATAACTCCCATCTTACTGTCCCGATGACCCATTACTAATGATCAGAAGCAACCAAAGTCCAAACGAGTTATTTCAAGATCTTACCGAGAGAATTAAAGGGGTTATCCGGCGACATTCACTTGATACGACCACACACACGTCAAAATGCGCATGGTACCTGTCGATTGAGCACGCGTTTCGGCAGGTGTGCAGGTCATGACGTCATCAGCACAACTCATTTTTTATGTGGAACGGAGCGGCTCTTGACTTAGCTGGATTAGGTTTACCTTTGAGAAAGGGTCTGCCACAACTATAAATGGGAGGTGCTAAATGGACACCGATTGAGTTAATGTTCACGCTTCCCATACAACGCCACGGTAATCAAGGATTTATTCACTACACTATATCACCATAACTGCCGTACTGCAACTACAATAATGACGCCAAGCAAAGCAGTCTCTCTTGGCCGAAGGAGACCTCAGTGTTTATTGTCAATCTTCTAAAACAGGTTTTAATTCCATCACCCCTTCACAAATTTGACTCCGGCGTTTAACCCTTCCACATCTGCAAAGCCTCCAGATACAGCAGGCTCGTATGCTATCTGCTTGTGTATAAATAGAAGCACCTCATCATTTACTGAAACCCTCGCGTGAGGTTATATATAAGCCGATGACTCATTTGCAGAAACGCTGCATTTTTGCCATGTCAAATACTCAAAGAAGCTACGGAAAGCATCAGTGGAAAATTCCATGCTTCTTCCTACAAGGCCCCGGTGAAAGCAGACAGTCAGGACAGTGGCTGCCCGATAACCGACCTCAGTGCCACAACGTCAAGACAAGATTACTGATATAATTATAACCCTGACCGGAGAGGGTCAGTCACACAGCCAGGCGATTAGCAGGGTAAGCCGCCTCCAGATGCTAATGGTGTCGCTTATCTGATGTAAAACAATAGGATTGGACAGGATGGACGATGACCTGTGGGCTAGTTACAGAGATTATTACAAATAGATCCATCTCCATCTTTAAAGCCAGCCATACACATTATATAGGAGTGTGTCAGACAGTGTAGACAGAGTAAAGGTACCTTCACACTAAACGACGCTGCAGCGATCCAGACAACGATCCGGATCGCTGCAGCGTCACCGTTTGGTCGCTGGAGAGCTGTCACACAGACCGCTCTCCAACGACCAACGATGCCGGTAACCAGGGTAAACATCGGTTTACTAAGCGCAGGGCCACGCTTAGTAACCCGATGTTTACCCTGGTTACCATCGTAAAAGTAAAAAAAACAAACGCTTCATACTTGCCTTCCGCTGTCTGTCCTCGGCGCTGTGCTTTCCTGCACTGACTGAGCACAGCGGCCGGAAAGCACAGCGGTGACGTCACCGCTCTGCTTTCCGGCCGCTGTGCTCACAGTGAGTGCAGGAAAGCAGAGCGCCGGGGACAGACAGCGGAAGGTAAGTATGAAGTGTTTGTTTTTTTTACTTTTACGATGGTAACCAGGGTAAACATCGGGTTACTAAGCGCGGCCCTGTGCTTAGTAACCCGATGGTTACCAGCGAAGACATCGCTGAATCGGCGTCACACACGCCGATTCAGCGATGTCAGCGGGAGAGCCAGCGACCAAATAAAGTTGTGGCCTTCTAGCCCCGACCAACGACATCACAGCAGGATTCTGATCGCTGCTGCGTGTCAAACTAAACGATATCGCTAGCCAGGACGCTGCAACGTCACGGATCGCTAGCTAGTGTGAAGGTACCTTAAGGATGACTCAAAATTTCTGCTAAGCCAATAAACAAGTCACCATGGCTCCAAGGTCTTCCAGGATAGTGTCTATGAAGATCCATGCCAAAGTATTGAGCTTGGGAGACACCTCTCTATTGGCTGAAATATACCCATCATGGACTGTTAACAAGAACTTGAAACATGACCTGCTGAGATGTGCTTATCAAAGGATTAGCCACTGAGACCTAGCTGCTGTAGTAGGAGCAGATTGAGGACCACCAGCCACAAGGAGTGTGGATTGTTGCAGCTCCCTGGTGAGTGAAGGCAGACAGCGAACCGGTCACTAATGTGCCAGCATTGAGAAAACTTAAAGGGAACCTGTCACCCCCAAAATCGAAGATGAGCAAAAGCCCACCGGCATCAGGGGCTTCTCTACAGCATTCTGTAATACTGTAGCTAAGCCCACCAACCCCGATGTATCATGAAAGATGAGAAAAAGAGGTTAGATTATACTCAACCAGGGGCAGTCCCGTTCGATAGGCGTTGCGGTCCGAGGCCTCCCATCTTCGTGTATTCATGCTGCGGCTCTGGCGCAGGCGTACTTTGTCTGCCCTGTTGAGGGCAGAGCAAAGTACTGCAGTGCGCAGGCGCCAGGAAAAGGTCAAAGAGGCCCAGCGCCTGGGCACTGCAGTTCTTTGGACGTCATCCTATGAAGATAGGAGACACGGACCGTGACGCCCATCGGATCGGACCGCCCCTCAGGTGAGTATAATCTAACCTCCTTTTCTCATCTTTCAGGATACATCGGGGGCTTAGCTCATCTTCGATTTTGGGGGGTGACAGGTTCCCTTTAAATCCATTTCCCAATAAAAACAAGAGTAAATACCCCAGGATAGATAGTAAGTAAGTAAGTAAGTAAGTAAGTAAGTAAGTATGTATGTATGTATGTATGTATGTATGGTACAGACCAAAAGCTTGGACACCTTCTCATTTAAAGATTTTTCTGTATTTTCATGACTATGAAAAATTGTACATTTACACTGAAGGCATCAAAACTATGAACATATGTGGAATTATATACTTAAAGTGTGAAACAACTGAAATTATGTCTTATGTTCTAGGTTCTTCAAAGTAGCCACCTTTTGCTTTGATGACAGCTTTGCACACTCTTGGCATTCTCTTGATGAGCTTCAAGAGGTAGTCACCGGGAATGGTCTTCCAACAATCTTGAAGGAGTTCCCAGAGATTCTTAGCACTTGTTGGCCCTTTTGCCTTCACTTTGCATTCCTGCTCACCCCAAACCATCTCGATTGGGTTCAGGTCTGGTGACGGTGGAGGCCAGGTCATCTGGCGTAGCACCCCATCACTCTCCTTCTTGGTTAAATAGCCCTTACACAGCCTGGAGGTGTGTTTGGGGTCATTGTCCTGCTGAAAAATAAATGATGGTCCAACTGAACGCAAATCGGATGGAATAGTATGCCGCTGCAAGATGCTGTGGTAGCCATGCTGGTTCAGTATGCCTTCAATTTTTTAATAAATCCCCAACAGTGTCACCAGCAAAGCACCCCCACACTATCACACCTCCTCCTCCATGCTTCACGGTGGGAACCAGGCATGTAGAGTCCATCCGTTCACCTATTCTGTGTCGCACAAAGACACGGTGGTTGGAACCAAAGATCTCAAATTTGGACTCATCAGACCAAAGTACAGATTTCCACTGGTCTAATGTCCATTCCTTATGTTCTTTAGCCCAAACAAGTCTCTTCTGCTTGTGGCCTGTCCTTAGCAGTGGTTTCCTAGCAACTATTTTACCATGAAAGCCTGCTGCACAAAGTCTCCTCTTAACAGTTGTTGTAGAGAGGTGTCTGCTGCTAGAACTCTGTGTGCCATTGACCTGGTCTCTAATCAGAGCTGCTGTTATCCTGCGATTTCTGAGGCTAGTGACTCGGATAAACTTATCCTAAGAAGCAGAGGTGACTCTTGGTCTTCCTTTCCTGGGGTGGTCCTCATGTGAGCCAGTTTCTTTGTAGAGCTTGATGGTTTTTGCCACTGAACTTGGAGACACTTTCAAAGTTTGCCCAGTTTTTCGGACTGACTGACCTTCATCTCCAAGTACTGATGGCCACTCATTTTTCTTTACTTAGAATTTGCATTATGGCAAGAAAAAAGCAGCCAACAGTCTATTCAGTAGGACTATCAGCTGTGTATCCACCAGACTTCTGCTCAACACAACTGATGGTCCCAACCCCATTTAGAAGGCAAAAAATCCCACTTATTAAACCTGACAGGGCACACCTGTGAAATGAAAACCATTCCCGATGACTACCTCTTGAAGCTCATCAAGAGAATGCCAAGAGTGTGCAAAGCAGTCAAAGCAAAAGGTGGCTACTTTGAAGAAACTAGAATATAAGACATTTTCAGTTGTTCCACACTTTTTTGTTAAGTATATAATTCCACATGTGTTAATAGTTTTGATGCCTTTAGTGTGAATGTACAATTTTCATAGCCATGAAAATACAGAAAAATCTTTAAACTTTAAATGAGAAGGTGTGTCCAAACATGTATGCATATGTATGTGTGTATGTGTGTATGTGTGTATGTGTGTATGTGTGTATGTGTGTATGTGTGTATGTGTGTATGTGTGTATGTGTGTATGTGTGTATGTGTGTATGTGTGTATATATATATATATATTTTTTTTTTTTTTTTCTTCCTTATCGATGTCCATTGTTGCAGCCTCATGCGATAAGCCAGAATAGGATTGCAGCTGCACGAACACTATGGCTGCGACACAGGTAGAGAGTCCAAAGAAAGCCCTGTGCTGCTACTACATCGCAGCATAAAGCAGAGGAATTGGAGTCACATTGCAAAACCACAAAATACTGCAACCGTGAGAAGCAAATCTCCCAACAGGAAGAACATTTTGAGACTGACAGTGTTGTACCTTGCAGGTCGCAATGCCACAGAATTCACCTGAGACAAACGGCAACATATGAGAATAAAACGATCATTTAGTAACATAGTAACATAGTTAGTAAGGCCGAAAAAAGACATTTGTCCATCCAGTTCAGCCTATATTCCATCATAATAAATCCCCAGATCTACGTCCTTCTACAGAACCTAATTGTATGATACAATATTGTTCTGCTCCAGGAAGACATCCAGGCCTCTCTTGAACCCCTAGACTGAGTTCGCCATCACCACCTCCTCAGGCAAGCAATTCCAGATTCTCACTGCCCTAACAGTAAAGAATCCTCTTCTATGTTGGTGGAAAAACCTTCTCTCCTCCAGACGCAAAGAATGCCCCCTTGTGCCCGTCACCTTCCTTGGTATAAACAGATCCTCAGCGAGATATTTGTATTGTCCCCTTATATACTTATACATGGTTATTAGATCGCCCCTCAGTCTTTTTTCTAGACTAAATAATCCTAATTTCGCTAATCTATCTGGGTATTGTAGTTCTCCCATCCCCTTTATTAATTTTGTTGCCCTCCTTTGTACTCTCTCTAGTTCCATTATATCCTTCCTGAGCACCGGTGCCCAAAACTGGACACAGTACTCCATGTGCGGTCTAACTAGGGATTTGTACAGAGGCAGTATAATGCTCTCATGTGTATCCAGATCTCTTTTAATGCACTCCATGATCCTGTTTGCCTTGGCAGCTGCTGCCTGGCACTGGCTGCTCCAGGTAAGTTTATCATTAACTAGGATCCCCAAGTCCTTCTCCCTGTCAGATTTACCCAGTGGTTTCCCATTCAGTGTGTAATGGTGACATTGATTCCTTCTTCCCATGTGTATAACCTTACATTTATCATTGTTAAACCTCATCTGCCACCTTTCAGCCCAAGTTTCCAACTTATCCAGATCCATCTGTAGCAGAATACTATCTTCTCTTGTATTAACTGCTTTACATAGTTTTGTATCATCTGCAAATATCGATATTTTACTGTGTAAACCTTCTACCAGATCATTAATGAATATGTTGAAGAGAACAGGTCCCAATACGGACCCCTGCGGTACCCCACTGGTCACAGCGACCCAGTTAGAGACTATACCATTTATAACCACCCTCTGCTTTCTATCACTAAGCCAGTTACTAACCCATTTACACACATTTTCCCCCAGACCAAGCATTCTCATTTTGTGTACCAACCTCTTGTGCGGCACGGTATCAAACGCTTTGGAAAAATCGAGATATACCACGTCCAATGACTCATCGTGGTCCAGCCTATAGCTTACCTCTTCATAAAAACTGATTAGATTGGTTTGACAGGAGCGATTTCTCATAAACCCATGCTGATATGGAGTTAAACAGTTATTCTCATTGAGATAATCCAGAATAACATCCCTCAGAAACCCTTCAAATATTTTACCAACAATAGAGGTTAGACTTACTGGCCTATAATTTCCAGGTTCACTTTTAGAGCCCTTTTTGAATATTGGCACCACATTTGCTATGCGCCAATCCTGCGGAACAGACCCTGTCGCTATAGAGTCCCTAAAAATAAGAAATAATGGTTTATCTATTACATTACTTAGTTCTCTTAGTACTCGTGGGTGTATGCCATCCGGACCCGGAGATTTATCTATTTTAATCTTATTTAGCCGGTTTCGCACCTCTTCTTGGGTTAGATTGGTGACCCTTAATATAGGGTTTTCATTGTTTCTTGGGATTTCACCTAGCATTTCATTTTCCACCGTGAATACAGTGGAGAAGAAGGTGTTTAATATGTTAGCTTTTTCCTCGTCATCTACAACCATTCTTTCTCGTCATCTACAACCATTCTTTCCTCACTATATTTTAAGGGGCCTACATTTTCAGTTTTTATTCTTTTACTATTGATATAGTTGAAGAACAGTTTGGGATTAGTTTTACTCTCCTTAGCAATGTGCTTCTCTGTTTCCTTTTTGGCAGCTTTAATTAGTTTTTTAGATAAAGTATTTTTCTCCCTATAGTTTTTTAGAGCTTCAATGGTGCCATCCTGCTTTAGTAGTGCAAATGCTTTCTTTTTACTGTTAATTGCCTGTCTTACTTCTTTGTTTAGCCACATTGGGTTTTTCCTATTTCTAGTCCTTTTATTCCCACAAGGTATAAACCGCTTACACTGCCTATTTAGGATGTTCTTAAACATTTCCCATTTATTATCTGTATTCTTATTTCTGAGGATATTGTCCCAGTCTACCAGATTAAGGGCATCTCTAAGCTGTTCAAACTTTGCCTTCCTAAAGTTCAGTGTTTTTGTGACTCCCTGACAAGTCCCCCCCCTAGTGAAAGACAGGTGAAACTGCACAATATTGTGGTCGCTATTTCCTAGATGCCCGACCACCTGCAGATTTGTTATTCTGTCAGGTCTATTAGATAGTATTAGGTCTAAAAGTGCTGCTCCTCTGGTTGGATTCTGCACCAATTGTGAAAGATAATTTTTCTTGGTTATTAGCAGAAACCCGTTGCCTTTATGGGTTTCACAGGTTTCTGTTTCCCAGTTAATATCCGGGTAGTTAAAGTCCCCCATAACCAGGACCTCATTATGGGTTGCAGCTTCATCTATCTGCTTTAGAAGTAGACTTTCCATGGTTTCTGTTATATTTGGGGGTTTGTAACAGACCCCAATGAGAATTTTGTTACCATTTTTCCCCTCCATGAATTTCGACCCATATGGACTCGACATCCTCATTTCCTTCGCTAATATCCTCCCTTAAAGTGGACTTTAGACAAGACTTTACATAGAGACAAACCCCTCCTCCTCTCCGATTTTTACGATCCTTTCTAAACAGACTGTAACCCTGTAAGTTAACTGCCCAGTCATAGCTTTCATCTAACCATGTCTCGGTTATTCCCACTATGTCAAAGTTACCTGTACATATTTCTGCTTCTAGTTCTTCCATCTTGTTTGTCAGGCTTCTGGCGTTTGCGAGCATGCAGTTTAGAGGATTTTGTTTTGTTCCAATCTCCTCGCTGTGGATTGTTTTAGAAATGTTCTTACCTCCCTTCTGAGTATGTTTTCCTGGATCTTCTTTGTTCAAGTCTAATGTTTTTCTTCCCGTCCCCTCTTCTTCTAGTCATTTGCCCAAAGACCTTTAAGTGAGAGGCTGCAGAGAATAAAACTTTGTTTTCTCCCTGTAGCTGCTGCTCCAATAAGCTACACAGGATCTGAACGCCATTAACAGTAGATTAATAAAGTTTCTGGATGAGACTGGGTACCATTAATCTCTTCCAGGGTTTTTTGTTTTTGTAAACAGCTCCTATGCCATGGTTACAGAGCAAACTCTTCTTGCATAGTTTGATGCATTAGCTCCTGCCCTTTCCCCTTCTGCCGATCAGGCACGTGGCAGTGCAGAGTCACACTATAAACTCTTGACTTATTATGGTATTTTGTCATGAAGTTCATAGTTTGAGGGGTGCATTGCCTCAAGGAAAAATGTAGTGGAATTTGCTATAGCGGATCCTGATGGAGAAAAAAAAAAAGTTACCAAGAAAAGGAGGAAAAGAGAAGGTGGCAATACATCAGTGCAAGATCAGACTACATACAGGGTTGTTTGTTGTCTGTAACCATGGAGATACATAGTTTTGTATAGTAGCTGTAGACAAAAAAGGAAACTTCTCCATGAAAAAGTTGTTTTAACTTTATAGTAATGCAAAATTTGGCAACGAGCTAGCGTTTCCTACAGGAGGTGCTGCAGATGTGGCATTTATCAGCCGCCTAGCAGGTATTGTGCAAGCATCCTGCACTAAATAGTACGAGAGCTGCACAATACTTGCCGGAAGGGGATGCAAGCTGCCAAAGGGAAGAAACATCAGCAGTACCTCTTACTTCCTGATACAAAAGTTAGAGATGCTGAGGGGTTGTCCACTACTCTAGCAACCATTTGTTAAAAAAACTATATTACCCAATGTGAGAAAAAAAATATAACATACAAAGGGTTTCCCAGAGCTCACTTAACATTATTTTATCATATCAGTGTTGCAATCAATGTCATGAAAGCCCTGTGAGATCCAACATTGAACGGCACAGATGCGAGAGGTATTATACACTGAGGACTATAACATTTCAGTGTATGTGCAGACTATGAGTAATTGCTGCGGGTTTGACGCTACGTACTTCTGCAGCTTCCAACCCAAAGTGGCCAGATGTTACAGCATAGCGGATGGGATTTCTTGATTTCAAGAAATCCCATGCCCACTATGTGCCCAGAGACTCCTGTGGATTACCCACGGAGACGGACATGCGGCGCGTCTCTCCAGATTGCAGCAAGTCTTTGCAAGAGTAACGTCACCAATAGAATGTATTTTATGCGGTGAATGCACACAGTTCAGTGAACACATACGGATTCACCTGCATTCAATAGACGGCAGTGCTTTGGACACAGCGAACATGCGCTGCATCCAAAGAGCTGCTAGTTCCAGATCGTTGCACCCGAGCCTAAGAAGGGGTTGTCCAGGTAGGAAGAACGTATTATAAATACATACAGCATTTGAAGGAACAGGGAAGAGAAACTGTTCCAAACACCTCAGAGAACTAACCACAAATCTTCTAATCTTATCATAGAGTCTGTCTGGGGTTACATGAAGGGTTTGCACAAGAAACACCCACAGTATATCTGACAGGTTCTCCAAGATGTTGAATTGATGCGGTTTTATAAAGGCAAAATGGTTGTCACACCAAATATTACATTGATTCAGATTTTTCTTTTGTTCACCCATTTAGCATTTTTGGTAATTGATAAAAAGCAAACATGTTATTTCTGGGGTGTTTTTTTCTTTAAAGCATTCTTCCATTGTGGAAAACTTAATCAGCATCATCACATTCAATCCAGTCAGGAATATCCAATGTCAAAAAGGAGAGATTCCTGGACTTCCAAAGCATAAAACTTGCAAGAAACCCTCCACTCCCGGCACGCTTCTCCCCTACCCCAAAGCCAGTAGTCAGAACGCCCTCTTATGTTTTGACCTTATTACGAAGCCTGGCTATGCGATGAGCACTCGGTAATCAGAGGCAAATCAGTCAGAACAGAGCAGCAGCCATGGCCGCTCTCCCAGCCATATGGGCAAATATCAACCAAGAGCCGCACTCCCTGACATGCGAGACCTGAGGCAACCGCAGCACAAGCATTGGCCACTAACACTTATCTTGCTGAAAGGCTAAAGGTACCTTCACACTGAGCAACTTTGCAAAGAGAACGACAACAATCCGGGACGTTGCAGCGTCCTCGATAGCGATCTCGTTGTGTTTGACACGCAGCAGCGATCAGGATCCCGCGGTGCCATCGCTGGTCGGAGCTAGAAGTCCAGAACTTTATTTCATCGCCAGGTCGGCGTGTATCGTCATGTTTGACAGCAAAAGCAACGATGCCAGCAACGAGCATAGGGCCCCTAGATGTGTGTCGGATCGGTACACTCCGGCTGTTTGACATGGAGCTAACAACCAGCGAGAACATTAAGTACGTCACTGGATCGCTCCTGCATCGTTCTGGAGTTGCTGTGTTTGACGTCTCTACAGTGACCTAAACAGCGACGCTCCAGCTATCTAGTTTAGGTCGGCTCGTTGTCTATATCGCTGCAGCGTCGCTGAGTGTGATGCTACCTTAAGCTTACAGAAACTAAGAGCATAAGTTTCGTATCCCCCTTCATCAGCAGGACCAGCGCTCAAGGACATTGTTCACCTAATGAGAAGGCCAAATACAAGCCACGGTGCCGTTGATGGTTAACCAGGCGCCCTGTGAATATAGATCATGATCTGCGGCAGCGCCAGGACCCCAAGCAGCAATACTGGCACCAGGTGGAGTCACCCACCATCAACGAGGACAATGACACAATGTCACCTTACTGTGTCAAGATACTGCACCCCCGTAGTCCCATTAGGCAATTTGGAAAATGTGACAACTGTACCCCACCAAAATGTCACTGACCCCAGCAAGGTGGAGGAATCTGGTAATATAATGACCGAGCTGCAGGATAGTTAATATCATTACGATAAACTAATTTAAAGGAGAAGTGGTCGCTGCCACGCCTCGATCCAGCCAGAGAGATGGCGTTCAGCCCCCCCCCCCCAACCGATCCAGCCAGAGAGCTGGATCAGACAAATGGTGGTCGCCCCTCCTCCTCCCCCCAGCCAGAGAGCCGGCGGTTGCACCCCAATCAACCAAAGGCCCAAGAGCTGACATTCACCCCATCTATCCAGTGAGCCAAGAGCTGGACAGTTGTCATGTGATAAATCCATAGGAATGGTCAATAGCAGCAAAATAGAAATTATTAGCTCAGCATTATACAGTCAGTAACCAGGCCACTACCCAAATCACAAACGCTAATGAGCAAAGGACAGAGGACAAGCCGAGCACTGATCTATCAGGATCTGTCCAGATCTACAAGAGTTGCTACAGGGGACCATGGAAGGAACAGGACCAGTGTAGACATGTTACACAAGCAAGACAAGGACCTCTACTTAATGTGTAGAAATCTGGGAATCTTTTTTTTGGGGGGGAAGGTGTTATGTCTCATGGGTTACACACATCTACAAATTTGGACACATTTGTTTATGCGATGGCTTTCATGGTTCTTATTGGAATGTGCACATTATGGATTCAGAATGAAGGCACCAAAATAAGGAAGCACATATGGAAACAAGGAGTAAAAAAAAAAAAAAAGCCACCATGTGTGAAACAGACCAGAATGTGTGTCAAATCGTAGATTCTGCAAGGTTCCCCCCCTTTTACTTTGATGGCATCTTTACACCCTATTGGCATTCACTTCAACAACTTCATCCTTCATCAGTTACCACCTGGAATGGCTTCCATAGATCAGATACAAGTGCTTCCCACAAATTTAGATCAAAAAGTTCATTTATTTCAGTTCTTCAATACAAAAAGTGAAACTCCTACATCATAAAGAGTCATTACAGACAGTGATCTATTTCAAGAGTTTATTTCTGTTAATGTTGATGATTATGGCTTACAGCCAATGAAAACCCAAAAGTCATCTCAGCAAATTAGAATACTCTAAGGCTGTGTGCACACGTTGCGGTTTTTTTGCAGTTTTTCCCGATAAAAACGCTATAAAACCGCAAAAAAAAAAAAAAAAGCATACAATAAGCATCCCATCATTTAGAATGAATTCCGCATGTTTTGTACCGCGAAAAAAAAAACGCATTGTGGTAAAAACCGCAGCATATTCATTAATTTTGCGGGGTTTTTTTTGCGGATTTCCCACTACAAAATGCATTGGGAAGTGTCCGGAAAAAAACGTGGCAAAAAAGCATGCGGTTTTCTTGCAGAAAATGTCCGGTTTTTCTCAAGAATTTTCCGCGAGAAATCCTGAATGTGTGCACATAGCCTTACACCAGCTTTAAAAAGGAGTTTAAAATCCAAAATGTTGGCCTACTGAAATCTACATTCTGTAAATGCACTCAATACTTGGTCAGGGCTCCTTCAATTACTGCTTCAATGCTGCATGGCATGGAGGCGATCAGCATCATGCTGAGGTGTTATGGAAGCCCATGTTGCTTTAATAGCAGCCTTCAGCTCATCTGCGTTGTTGGGTCTGGTGTCTCATCTTCCTCTTGACAATACCCCATAGATTCTCTATAGGGGTAAGGTCAGGCGAGTTTGCTGCCAATCAAACACAATGATATTGTGGTTTTTAAACCAGGTATTGGTACTTTTGGCAGTGTGGACAGGTCCTGCTGGAGAATGAAATTTCCGTATTCAAAAAGCTTGTCGGAAGCATGAAGTGCTCTCAAATTTCCTGGTAGACGACTGCGCTGACTTTGGTCTTGATAAAACACAGTGGACCTACACCAGCAGATGATATGGCTCCCCAAACCATCACTGATTGTGGAAACTTCACACTAGACCTCAAGCAGCTTGGATTGTGGCCTCTCCACTCTTCCTCCAGACTCTGGGACCTTGATTTCCAAATGAAATGCAAAATATACTTTCATCTGAAAACAACACCTTGGACCACTGAGCAACAGTCCAGTTATTTTTCTCCTTGGCCAGGTAAGACACTTCTGGCGTTGTCTATTGGTCATGGGTGGCTTGACGCAAGGAATGCAACACTTGTAGCCCATGTCCTGGATACGTCTGTGTGTGGTGGCTCTTGAAGCAATGACTCCAACAGCAGTCCACTCCTTGTGATTCTCCCTCAATTATTTTTTATGGCCTTTTCTGAACAATCTTTTCAAGGCTGCGGTTATCACTGTTGCTTGTGCACTTTCTTCTACCAAACTTTTTTCTTCCACTCAGCTTTCAATTAATATGCTTGGATACAGCACTCTGAACAGCCAGCTTCTTTAGCAATGATCTTTTGTGGTTAACCTCCTTGTGGAGTGTCACTGACTGCCTTATGGACATCTGTCAAGTCAGTAGTCTTCCCCATGATTGTGGAGCCTAATGAAAGACTAAGGGACCTTCTTAAAACTTAGGAAGCCTTTGCAAGTGTTTTAATTATTCTAATGTACTGAGAATGACTTTTGGGTCTTCATTGGCTGTAACAGAAACATTAACAGAAATAAACACTTGAAATAGATCACTATGTTTGCAATGACTATATAATATACCAGTTTCACTTTTTGTATTGAAGACATGAAATAAATTACCGTATACACCAGTGTATAAGCAGAGTTTTTCAGCACATTTAAAAAATACCCCCTCTCAGCTTACACGAGTCATTGTCCCAGTATATGGCGGAGGAGGGGGAGCAGCGAGTCACAGGAGGCAGAGCCGGCGGCTGCGGCTAAAGCCTGTGCCCGCTGCTAAAGAGAAATTAATTTTCACTGCACTGGCAATGAATATTTCTCTGATAGCATGGACACAGTTACAGTAGCAGCCGTTGGCTTCCAGCAGCTACTGAGTTCACGGGTGCCAGCTCATTAAGGTAATGAATATTCACCTCTCCACTCTCATAGGCATGGACAGAGGTGAATATTCATTACCTTAATGAGCGGAGACATGCAATGGCTCGGCCGAAAGAGCTGCTGCCACCGGAACGAGATGCTGCGAGTGCACACAGGGAAGGCAAGTAGTATGTTTGTTTTTTTATGCTTTTCTCATGGGAGCCATGCAGGCAAGGATGGGGATAAGGAGCCATGCATAGCAGAATAGGGATTAGGGGACTATGCATACCCAGCTTATACTGGAGTCAATACATTTTCCCAGTTTTGAGGCAAAATTAGGTGTCTCTGCTTATACTCAGGTCGACTTATACACGAGTATATGCGATAACTGATATTCTAATTTTGTGAGAAGCACCTGTATGTCTCATGAAGAGTTCATTTAAAGGGAACCCGTCACCCCCAAAATCGATGGCGAGGTAAGCTCACCGTCATCAGGGGCTTATCTACAGCATTCTGTAATGCTGTAGATAAGCCCCCGATGTATCCTGAAAGAGGATGTGAAGAGCAGAACAAAAATGATTACCTCAATGAACAAAAATAAAAAAAGAATTTGTGATAAATATTGACCTGTCCATTCAAGGACATTTTAGCTATAGTATGAAATCCTGTTTTTCTTGTCTGTGGAATTGCCTTTGTACTGTTTGTTGTGAAACTGCCGCCCACGAAACTGTTTTCTTTTCTTTTCTTTCTTTCCTGTTTTGTCTCTTTGTTTAAACATGCAAAACTTGTATAACCACTAAACCTACTGAAACAGCTATATAAAGAAGGGATAGCACATTGAAGGCAGGCGTGCTTCAGAGACTTCCCAGTGATACACTATACAAGACGTGTCTTGTGTATTATTTCTGGTGATTCACCACTTCCAAAGGCTGCTCCGACTGAGTGTGATCCCGACATTTCCTGGCGCCCGAACAGGGACCCGAGGTCTGTGTATTCCTTCAAGAACACCGGCAGAATACGAACGAAAAGAGAATCTGGGATAATGGACGGCAGATGAACAAAAACCTGGCCAGGTAAGAGACACTGTTAGATCTCTTATATCTGCCCTGCACAGTCCGTAAGATTTTCTGTGTCGTGTTCTTTAGCGGGTAGTTCTAGTAGAGGAGGATACCTATAGCTCGGGTTCTTGAACTATTTAGGAATTGATCACCTCACGGAGTACGGCATTGAATGAGAGTGAATGTGAATAGAAGGTGTGTGGAAGTTGGGAATAGCCCTATAAGCCGCCCAGGGGGTTGAAACAGAAGAAGTGACTGTCCCACTGGGCAACGTGGTTGCGTCCTTTCGGGGAGACCTCCGCGCCTATGTTCAATCTCTGATCCTGTCTTTGACAAAAACCTGGTGACGGATAAGTGTATGATAGTATGAGCCCAGGACAGATAAATTAGCCTGGGACAAGAATACGTTGTATGTGATAGTATAAGCCCAGGACAGATAAATTAGCCTGGGACAAGATACGTTGTATGTTCTTTTTCTGTCTGGTTGCATTTGTGTTGTTTGCTATAGGTGTAGGAATCAGGATTTTCTTACATCAACACAGTTTAAACATCCTAGCTCCTTAGGAAGAAGGTAACGGGGTATTCTCATACCCAAACGCCACCTAGGGCAAGAAAAAGACATCCTAGCTCCTTAGGAAGAAGGTAACGAGGTATTCTCATACCCAAACGCCACCTAGGGCAAGAAAGCTCAGGATAAGAAAATGGGGAATAAGCAAACAAAGTCGGAACCAGAAGAATTAGATATCTATACTATCATAAAGGAGAGAAGTGGTGAAGATGCCACTAAGGGGCTGAAAAAGATTTTTAGTAAGTTTGGAGTTACTAGGGCAGAAGCTTTTAGTAGAAAACTATGGGAAGGAATTCAGGAAAGGAAAAAAAGGCATACTCAGAGACAAGAAATGGATAGATCAGATCCAAGCATTGATTGATGTCTCTAGGGTAGCAGAAAATGAGGGATGGACATATAATCAACAGAGTAAAAAGTGGTGTATTAGACCCACAGGCTGTGGAGAAAAACAAAATGTGGAATCTAAAAATACCCCACCCCCATACCTTAACCCACATGCCCCATCTTTTCTCCAAACACCACCTCAAAGTTTAGCCGGACCAGGAGGATGGGCATGTCCGCACTGTGGACAACAAAATCCAGACTGGAGAAATGATTGCCTAGCCTGTGGTACACCTAGACATGGCGCTGTACTTGTCCCTGTTAGGGTAGTACCAAGACCCTTAAGGGAACCTGGTGCTGACGGAGTAATGGGAACTAGATATCACCAAACTCGACAATATTTCCCTTGGTCCCCCGCTGAAGGCATGTCTCTCTTGCATAACGCACCAGATCCCACCCAGTGTCCAGTTAGATTTGCACAATATATACAGCAAATTATGCAGACTCACGCTGGAGTTTGGGCAGATGGAGAAGAATTATGTAGAATGAAAATGACTCCTGGACTCTTCCAGGAGCTATTAGCAAATCTACAGGTACATAGGCCCCAAGCAGGAGATGGTGCCTTACAAACGATAGAATCAGGTACACAATTTGTAGATCACTTAATGGTTTTCATGAGGGAGAGACAGAGGCAGAGAGGAACAACGGGAGTGGTGGCTCAGAAATCTGGACAATCAGTAGACGAATATTATCTAAGTGTAGAAAATAATTTCAGAGATGAAGGCATGGATCTAACCGCTCCAGGAATGATGAGGTTAGTTACAAAAACCTTTATAGATGGATTGTCTCCAAAAGTGAAGGAAAAGCTTAAGGCCGCAACCCCTGATTGGAGAACCTTGGAAGACCCACACCTGGCTAGACAGAAAGCTGTAGGGATAGAAATGGACTTAAGAGAAAATTCTAAGCCAGTAAGAATTGCACAGGCTAATACTGGCTCTGCTAATCAAAAGTTTACTTGTCATTACTGTAAGAAGCCAGGACATTTCCAAAGGGAATGTAGGAAGAGAAAAACAGATATAGATTCAGGAACCTTTGTACCCAAAAATAGGATAAATAACCCAGTGCCTGATCAAACAGACAGCTCAGAATGACTGAAAGTTATGCAGGTCTCTCTTCCTTCTAGAAGACCAATAATACAAGTTGAAGTTGAGGGTAAAAATGTACCTTTTCTGATAGATACGGGAGCAACATCCTCCATTTTAAATCAGGACTTTTTACCATATCCTGACAATATATCCTCAAAGGTTACATATGCAGAAGGGTATGATGGTAAAATTCAGGCGTTGCCCTTTACAAAACCTTTAAATGTGAGCTTTGGCCCTAAAACTTTTGTATCCAAATTTTTATTTGCTAAAGGTGCACCTACCTGCTTGTTGGGTACTGATGTCTTAAGTAAAATGCATGCAAACATCCATTTTAGAGAAGATGGCACAGTTATGCTGACCATCCCTGAAGATGCAGAAACTCTGGAACCATATGTTAGAATACAGGCAATGGAGAATTTTCCCGAAATTTACACTCAACAAGCAAAAATTGACTTGTCTCGGGTTCCTGACAGCCTATGGGCAAAAGGAGACACTGATGTAGGATTTTTATCAGTAGCTCCTATACTGTTAGAAACTGCCCCGGGAACCATATTACCTCAGCTTAGGCAATACCCCATCAGCGCCCAGCAAGAACAGGCGATTTCTCAACAAATTCAGGATTATGTGTTACAAGGTGTTTTGGTAGAAATCAGGTCACCCGCCAATACACCCTTATATCCTGTTAAAAAGGAAGTGTCCTCCAAAGAAACTATGGTGAAATATCGCATGGTGCACGACTTACGGGAAATCAATAAGGTTTTGGCACCGGTCACCCCTGTGGTACCGAATCCTCATACCTTACGGTCTCAAATTCCCAGCACTGCTGCATATTTTACGGTAATTGACTTATCAAACGCATTTTTTTCTGTGCCACTACATAAGAACTGTTGGCATTTGTTTGCCTTTACATTCAAGGGTAAACAATTAGCATGGACAAGATTGCCACAAGGTATGGTACACTGACCAACTTTGTACTCTGAAGCAATGCAGACCGTGCTAAAAAATTTCATCCCAGAACCAGGAGTAGTCATTCTACAGTATGTAGATGACTTACTTATTTGTTGCCCTGATGAACAGACGGCAGTTACCTCAACTGTTAATTTCTTAATTTTCCTAGCGCAAGAAGGCTGTAAAGTAAATAGACAGAAACTCCAGGCTTGTCAACAAACAGTCGTGTTTTTAGGTCACTGCATATCACAGGGCATCAGACACCTCACACCTCAACGTACGGAAGCCATACGTAACATGCTTGAACCCAGGAATCAAACAGCTGCGTGCTTTCCTAGGTATTGTTTCACACTGTAGACAGTGGATCATACATGCAAGTCAACTCATGCAGCCTTTATATGACTGTATTGCCAACACACCATATTCACTCAGTGAAGAGGCTAAACAGTCATTTTCCTCTTTGAAAACAGCACTGGTATCAGCTCCGGCTTTGGGACTCCCAGACTACACTAAACCTTTTCAATTGATGGCAGCTGAGATATCCTCACATGCTACAGGGGTGCTCACACAAAAACATGGAAACAAACAGAGACCTGTGGCATACATATCAGCTCATCTGGACCCTGTAGCTAGAGCCGCACCTTCTTGTGTAAGAGTAGTAGCCGCAATTTCACTGTTATTAGATAAAGCTTCTGAGATTGTTCTTGATCACCCACTTCTAGTTCAGACCACTCATGATGTACATGGCATTCTTAACCAGGTCCAACCTAAACATATTTCAATGGCCAGACACCTCCGTCTCCAATGTTCCCTACTACTGCCGCCCAACATTTCCTTTGCCAGGATTCAGACTCTTAATCTCGCGTCTTTGCTCCCTTTAGAGTCTGAGGGGGGTACCATACCTGAGGAAACTGCACTCTCCAACTCCTTTGAAACTGCACTCTCCAACTCCTTTGACCCATCAAAGTCAATGCACGATTGTGTACAATTAATGGAACAAGAGACTCAGGGCTTATGTAATGTACGTGACAAGCCACTCTGTAATGCTACATTTGAACTTTTCATAGATGGCAGTAGATATGCAGATATGAATGGACAATTTCATACAGGTTATGCGGTAGTAACTCAGCATGAAGTGCTGAAAGCAGAACCTCTCCCTGCTAATCAGTCTGCACAAGAAGCAGAACTTACGGCATTAGTTGAAGCTCTAAAAAAAGCCAAAGATCAGACAGCAAACATATACACTGATTCTAGATATGCACATGGCATTATTTTCGATTTTGGCGTAATATGGAGAGCCAGAGGTTATATGACTGCTTCAGGCCAACCTGTTAAACATGCCTCCCTCATTAGACAGATTCTGGAGGCAGCACAAGAAACTAAAGAAATAGCGGTGATAAGGTAGCTGCACATGTGAGACTCGACACCGAGGAAGCCAGGGGTAACGATAAAGCCGATAAGGCAGCAAAACAGGCAGCACGTAAACCCTTACATCATGCCCACACACTAGATAGCTCTGAAGATGATGAGGAAAGATTGAAGGAAGCTCAGAAACAGGTAGACGACGAAGAACGAGGGCAGTGGCAGAAAAAAGGGGCAGAAGATCAGCAAGGATTATGGAAAAAAGGAACTTTGTTGTGTTTACCCAGAGCCTGGTACCCCGCAGTGGCAAGTGACCTCCACCTACCCACGCATGTGTCGGCAAATGGTATGACGCTCAAGGTAAAAGAAAGGTGGTTGGCTCCAGGCTTTGGTAATTTTGCTCGGAACATGTGTGCTGCATGCGCTATATGCCTGGCACACAATCCAGGTCAGGCCATTAAAACCCCAACCAAGCATCATGTAAGACCACTGTATCCCTTTCAAAGACTCCAGATCGACTACATCCAACTTCCTAGGTACAATGGATACGAATATGTGCTTGTGTGTGTGGACATGTTCTCAGGGTGGCCAGAGGCTTATCCAGTTCGTAAAGCCTCAGCAAAAACTACTGCCATTAAAATAGCACATGAACTGATACCCCGTTACGGCATGCCTGAGGTGATCGAGTCAGATAGGGGTACCCATTTTACTGGGGAAATATTCCAGAATGTTATGAAAATGTTGGGAGTAGAAAACCAGTTTCACACTCCATATCATCCACAGAGTTCAGGTAAAAGTGGAAAGATTAAATGGGACAATAAAATTAAAAATCCAGAAGGCCATGGCAGAAACAGGAAAGCCTTGGACCGAGTGTCTACCACTTGCCCTGTATTCCATCCGAAACACCCCAAGGGGGAAGGCTAAGCTGTCACCACATGAGATTCTTTTTGGTAGAGCAGCAAATTTGGGTTGTTATTTTCCACAACAACTGATGTTGAATAGTGAGACTTTAACTGCTTATGTACAAGAATTACAAAAACGTTTAACTAAAGTGCATTCGCAAGTTTTTGCTTCCCTTCCAGATCCAGAAAATCTCGAAGGAGGCCACAAGTTGGAACCTGGTGATCAAGTCTACGTGAAAAGACACACCAGAAAGACTCTGGAACCGAGATTTGACGGACCTTTCCAAGTCCTGTTAACAACTCCAACAGCAGTCAAGCTTGAAGGAAAGGCATCATGGATACATGCAAGCCATTGCAAAAAAGCAGTATAAGACTCATGATATTGATGTTAATGTTAACCTCAACGGAGGCATGGGAAAGACTGAATTCTCTAGCCCCTTGGGACAAAAACCCTCTTGGTGTATGCTTCAGAATGTATCTAGTTTTGTGGATTTGGCTCACAGATTGGTATTGCAGCACTCAGCTTTGTGGGATCTGCCTGAGAGTACATTTTGGATATGCGGAGAAGGAGCATATAAATGGCTTCCCGTAGGTATAAAGGGTACTTGTACATTAGGACGCCTAACCCCGGCTACTTTCATAAATTCAAATAAACAAGTGAATATGCAAGCCGTGCCCAAGCACACACTGTATAAAAGAGCTGCAGATAACTCACCACGTCCCTCGGGGAGGCCGCATATAGTACAAATGGGAATTCCCAACAAAATTGCTAGTACCATTTTTATTTATCCTATGTTAACACAAATGTGGGATAAATTAGTTAGAGCCACGGATTATCTAGATCAGAGGTCCCCAACTCCAGTCCTCAAGGCCCACCAACATGTCATGTTTTCAGGATTTCCTTAGTCTTGCCCAGGTAATAATTGCATCACCTGTGCAATGCAAAGGAAATCCTGAAAACATGACCTGTTGGTGGGCCTTGAGGACTGGAGTTGGGGACCTCTGATCTAGATGATCAGATTTGGGATATATTGGACATATTAAATACTAGTATAGCTGTACAGAATCAGCTTATAATAGTCACTAACCAACATACCCTGGTATTGGATTACCTAACTGCCTCACAAGGGGGTATGTGTCAAATCATCGGACCCACCTGCTGTCATTATATAGACCCGAATAGTACTATGAGTATGAGATTTAAATTAAAAGACGTACAACGACTCAGGGATCAGTATGACAAAGACAATGACCAAAATAAGGATAGCTGGTGGTCAGATACCTTTTCTTTTCTTAACCCGGCCAATTGGTTCAGAGGGATCGGTGGGTGGGTTACCGGGATTATGCAAAGCCTAATACATACAGTTATGGTTATTGTAATTATATGTATTATTCAAGGTTGTACTCAAGGGTATCTCGGTATGCACAAATAAATTTTGTGTAATGGATGCGAGAATATAAAGTTTTTTTTTTGTAATATCACAAAAAGAATGACTAAAATGATCGACAAGGTTTTGAATGGAATATGTCAAAGGGGGGATTGTGAAGAGCAGAACAAAAATGATTACCTCAATGAACAAAAATAAAAAAAAAAGAATTTGTGATAAATATTGACCTGTCCATTCAAGGACATCTTAGCTATAGTATGAAATCCTGTTTTTCTTGTCTGTGGAATTGCCTTTGTACTGTTTGTTGTGAAACTGCCGCCCACGAAACTGTTTTCTTTTCTTTTCTTTCTTTCCTGTTTTGTCTCTTTGTTTAAACATGCAAAACTTGTATAACCACTAAACCTACTGAAACAGCTATATAAAGAAGGGATAGCACATTGAAGGCAGGCGTGCTTCAGAGACTTCCCAGTGATACACTATACAAGACGTGTCTTGTGTATTATTTCTGGTGATTCACCACTTCCAAAGGCTGCTCCGACTGAGTGTGATCCCGACAAGGAGAAAAAGAGGTTATATTATACTCACCCAGGGACGGTCCAACTCCGATGGTGTCTCAGGTCCGGAACAGCGCCTCCCATCTTCATTCCATTCCATGATGTCCTCTTCTGGTCTTCACGCCGCGGCTCCGGCGCAGGCGTACTTTGTCTGCCCTGTTGAGGGTAGAGCAAAGTACTGCAGTGCGCAGGCGCCGGAAAGGTCAGAGGGGCCCGGCTCCTACGCACTGCAGTACTTTGCTCTGCCCTCAACAGGGCAGACAAAGTACGCCTGCGCTGGAGCGTGAAGACCAGAAGAGGACGTCATGAAATGAAGATGGGAGGCCACGGACCTGAGACACCCATCGGAGCAGGACCGCCCCTGGGTGAGTATAATCTAACCTCTTTTTCTCCTCTTTCAGGTTACATCGGGGGCTTATTTACCGCATTACAGAATGCTGTAGATAAGCCCCTGATGACAGTGAGCTTACCTCACCATCGATTTTGGGGGTGACAGGTTCCCTTTAAGTAATCACCGTTCTTCGGAAAGTATTTCTGACCATCTGTGTGCTCTAGAGGCAATGTTGGTAAACAGCGCCATACAGTGCTGAGCCCTATTCCACTAGCCAGAATGTGGCAAAAAACGACAGGCCACCATTACTTTATATCAAGGGAACACCACTTTACTGCCTTCAATCGTCAGGACACCTAGACGAGGACGAGGCCACTTCCACTACTGGGCCAGCTATTGAGGAACTCACAATGAGCACATGGTATATACACCCCCAATGCATGGAATACAATTATATACCTATAATCACCTCCGTATGGTCACTGCCAGCTCCACAATATTAAAAAAATTATATTACATACATACACACACGCTAGAACCTTGAAAGTATCCTAAAAAATGAACTCCTAGAAACCATCAATTGCTAGGTTGAAATTGAATTTCATGAGAAACTCCAAAAGGAAAGAAAGAACAAGAATTACCTCTGCTGAAAAGGATATGTTCATCGGAATTACCAGCCTCAGAAATCACAAATTGACAGCACCTTCGATAACAGCCCTCATAAATGATGCAGACTTCAAGTAGCAAAATACATTTCAACATTAGATGTCCAGACAGAAAAAATGCCTTTATGGCCAAATAACTGCAAAGAAGCCACTACTGAGGACCACCAACAAGAAACTTGTTTGGGGCCAAACACCACAAGGACTGGATCAGTGGAAATCTATACTGTTGTCTGACCAGTCAAACTGAACTTTTTGGCACCAAACGCCATGTCTTTGTAAGACGCAGAAAAGGTGAGCGGATGGCGGCTGTCTTAGGTGCCATGGCTTCCACAATCACCTGACCTCCACTGAGAGGAGTTGGACGCAAAAGTAAGGCAAAGTAGCCAGTGTATATAATGTTTATATCTGTGAGGAAGGGGTATAATTATATGATACTAAACAGTGCACAGTAAGAACGCTTTCAGAAATGAGAGTGCCAATATCAGTGACTATACTAGTATGTTTGGAGCAGCTGTACTACTAAAGAATAAGTTTGGAGCCTGACGCCTCAATGATGATGTTGTATGATGCATAAGTATCTGCTTGTATTTCTCAGCATTAAGGCTATGTGCACACGATGCGGATTTGCTGCGGATTTTTCCGCGCAGAAACACTGCAGATCCGCACTGTGATTTAGGCTGGGTTAACACTGTTGTGTGAACCCGTTTAATGGACTACGTTACACCGCGGCATAACGCGGTGTAGCGCAGTCCATTAACGCTGCCATTACTTGCAATGGCGAATGCATTGCGGGCGTGCGCTAGCGATGTGGCGTCATTGAGTGACGGACCCGGGCTGCAGCGCTCCGGGTCCGTCACTGCTAGCGCAGATGGCGCTAGCAGATGCTCCATCTGCGCTAGCGCAGTGCCAAAGTCGGCACTTGCGTTAGTGCAGTCCGTTTAATGGATTTGTTGAACGGACTGCACAACGCAAGTGTGAACCTAGCCTTACAGTACAACATAAATCAATGGGTAAAAAAAAAAAAAGCTGTGCAGACGGTGCAGAAAAAAAAATCAGTGCGGAATTCCTGCGGATTTAAAAGAAGTGCATGTCACTTCTTCTGTGCGGATCTGCAGAGTTTCTGCACCCCTCCATTATAGAAATCCATAGTGGCAAAAACTGCATAAAATCCACACAAAATCCGCATCAGTTCTGCAGCAAATCCGCTGCTGCGGATTCTGCCAGGAAATGCGGATTTTGTGCAGAAAATTCTGCACCACATTTCCTACGTGTGCACATAGCTTTAGAATACGATCTTGATTAAATGGCCATTGTTATTTATTTATTTTTATTTATTTTTTTTAAATGCAGCCCCAAACTTGCTGGACCCTCCACCATGTTTCACTGTTTCTGCAGACACAAGCCTATCTGAGATCAAACTGCCTTCTACAGCCAAATATTTCACATTATGACTTTACAGTCCAGCGTACCTGCTGCCTTTTATCAGCACCCCAGTCCTTATGTTTTCAAGTATAGTTGAGTCACTAGGCCTTGTTTCCATGTGGAAAGTAAGGTTTATGGCCACAATTCTTCCGTGATGACCACTTCTGGATAGACTTCTCCAAATCATGTAGCTAGTTCTCACTTGTCTTCTCATTTTGAAGGAAAGTAAACAAATGTGTCCTTCATCTGTTGCACGTTTCCTTGGCCAACCACTGCCTCTACAATTCTCAGTCCAGAAAAATACTGGCAGATACTGATCCCTCAATACCATCATGGAGGCATCGAGACAGGCTACATATTTATTCTGCTGCAGGACAACAACCCCAGACATACAGCCAATGTCACTAAGCACTATCTCCAGCGTAAAGAAGAAGGAGTCCTGGAAGTGATGACACAGAGCCCTGATCTCACCATCAGTCTGTCTGGGGTTACATAAAGAGTTTTCACAAACGACAACCACAGAAGATCTGTGGTACTGGTTAGTTCTCCAAGATGTTTGGAAAAATCACCTTGCAGAATACCTTCAAAAACTATGGACATGTGTACTAAAATGAAATAGTATTATATGAGACACACTGTATTTAGAACCCATTTACTATAGGAGATATATATATATATATATTTTTTTTTTTTTTTTATTTTCATTCTGGTCAATATTACTGTTATTGTGAACAGTTAAGCGAGTTGAAGATGACATGATCTCTAAAAAGGCCTAAAGTTACAGATGACACATTACCTTTGTATTTTGGGCAAAAATACATTTTCATCTTTTACACATTACAAAAAGAAAAACGGGCAGATGAAAATGTTTGGGCACCCTGCATGGTTAGTACCAAGTAGCCAGGCAAGGGTCTCAATTCTTGTTTGAGGGATTTTCATCCATTTTTCCCAGTTCTGTGAGATTCCTGGGTCGTCTTGCATGCACTGCTATTTTGACGTCTAGCCACAGATTTTCAATGATGTTCAGATCAGGGGACTGTGAGGGTCATTGTAAAATAGTCAGCTATGCGCCTTTTGCGGTAGTCTGTTGTGGATTTTGACGTTTAGGATCATTGTCCACTTGTAGAAGTCATCTTCTTTTCAACTTAAGCTTTTTTTTTTTTTTACAGATGGCGACATGTTTGCATCAAGAATTTGTTGAAATTTCATTGAATCCATTCTTCCCTCTACCCGTGAAATGTTCCACGTACCATTGGCTGCAACACAAACCTCAAAGCGTATTTGATGGTCCCCCCCTGCTTAATGGTTGGCGAGATGTTCTTTTCCTGAAATTCTGTGCCACTTTCTCCACACATACCATTGCAGCCAAAGAGCTATTTTAACATCATTGATCCATAGAGCTTGTTTCCAAAATGTATCAGGCTTGTTTAGATATTCTTTTGCATACTTGTGATGCTGAATTTTATGGTGAGGACGCAGGAGAGGTTTTACTCTGATGACTCTTCCATGAAGGCCATATTAGTGCCGGCGTCTGAACAGTAGAACAATGTATCACAACTCCATAATCTGCTAAACCTTTCTGAAGGTCTTTTTCAGCCAAGCAGGGATTCTGATTTGTCTCTGTAGCAATTTTACAAGTGGCTCTCACTGAAATTTTGTTTGGTCTTCCAGACCTTATCTTGACCTCCACTGTTCCTGTTGATTGCCATTTCTTAATTACATTTCAAACTGAGGAAAGGGCATCTTAAAAACGCTTTCCTATCTTCTTACAGCCTTCTCCTGCTTTGTGGGCTGCCAGTTTTCAGAGTGGTAGGCAGCTGCTTAGAAGAAACCACGGTTGCTGTTTTTGGCACAAGGTTAGGCCGGTTTCACACGTCAGTGGCTCCGGTACGTGAGGTGACAGTTTCCTCACGTACCGGAGACAATGACTCACGTAGACACATTGAAATCAATATGTCTCTGCACATGTCAGCATGTTTTCACGGACCGTGTGTCCGTGTGCAAAACACGGAGACATGTCAGTGTTCGTGGGAGCGCACGGATTACACGGACCCATTAAAGTCAATGGGTCCGTGTAAAACACGTACCGCACACGGACGTTGTCCGTGTGCAGTCCGTGTGCCGTGCAGGAGACAGCGCTACAGTAAGTGCTGTCCCCCCCCCCCACGTGGTGCTGAAGCCGCCATTCATATCTTCTCTGCAGCAGCGTTTGCTGTAGAGAAGATATGAAAAATCCTTTTTTTTTTTTTGTTTCTCGTATTTAAACTAAAGATCCCTGTCCCTCCCATAGGGGTGGAGCCACATATTCATTACTGTAATGGGCGGCCCCACGTGACCGCTCATACAGGAGAAGGTGCGGCCAGGACAGGACACTGCGAGGGAGCCGGGTGAGTATTTTAATAACAGCAGGCGGGCGCACAGGGGGTGGGAGGGGGGTGGGGACAGGGATCTTTATTTTAAACACGAGAAACAAAAAAAAAAAAAAGGATTTTTCATATCTTCTCTACAGCAACCGCTGCTGCAGAGAAGATATGAATGGCAGCTTCAGCACCAGATGCAGGGGACAGCGCTTATGTCTAGCGCTGTCTCCTGCACACTCCGTGTGGTACCCAGTCAGCACACGTGTGCCTCACGTGTGCCACAGAAACGCACGGGCACACGGATAATACCGGTACCGGAATTATCTGGACGTGTGAGACTGGCCTTAGAGGAGGCTGGGTTATTATAAAGCTGGGAAATTTGCATTGCCTATCCTTTCCTAACGATGATAGTGAACAAGCCATAACCCCAACAGGCTAATTAAGGTCTGAAACTTTGGTCAAAGTTATCCGAGCACACAAATCTCCAAGGTTGCCCAAACTTTTGCATTGGCCTATTTTACTTTTTAAAATTTAAAAAAAGAATTTTGCCTAAAGTACAAAAGGAAATGTGTCACCTTTAAGTCTTTTAGAGATCATGCCCAATTCCAGCCTTGCTGAAGCATCCCCAGATCATAGTAACATACACAGTAACATAGTTAGTAAGACCGAAAAAAGACATTTGTCTATCCAGTTCAGCCTATATTCCATCATAATAAATCCCCAGATCTACGTCCTTCTACAGAACCTAATAATTGTATGATACAATATTGTTCTGCTCCAGGAAGACATCCAGGCCTCTCTTGAACCCCTCGACTGAGTTCGCCATCACCACCTCCTCAGGCAGGCAATTCCAGATTCTCACTGCTCTAACAGTAAAGAATCATCTTCTATGTTGGTGGAAAAACCTTCTCTCCTCCAGACGCAAAGAATGCCCCCTTGTGCCCGTCACCTTCCTTGGTATAAACAGATCCTCAGCGAGATATTTGTATTGTCCCCTTATATACATGGTTATTAGATCGCCCCTCAGTCGTCTTTTTTCTAGACTAAATAATCCTAATTTCGCTAATCTGGGTATTGTAGTTCTCCCATCCCCTTTATTAATTTTGTTGCCCTCCTTTGTACTCTCTCTAGTTCCATTATATCCTTCCTGAGCACCGGTGCCCAAAACGGGACAGTACTCCATGTGCGGTCTAACTAGGGATTTGTACAGAGGCAGTATAATGCTCTCATCATGTGTATCCAGACCTCTTTTAATGCACCCCATGATCCTGTTTGCCTTGGCAGCTGCTGCCTGGCACTGGCTGCTCCAGGTAAGTTTATCATTAACTAGGATCCCCAAGTCCTTCTCCCTGTCAGATTTACCCAGTGGTTTGTCATCACTGATCCGCCACGAAATTTCACAGTGGGTATAAGGCACTGTGGTTTGTACGCCTCTCCAAGTCTACGTCTAATCATTAGATGACCAGGTGTTGATCTGGGGATGCTTCAGCAAGACTGGAATTGGGCAGGTTTTTATTTGCGAAGGACATCTGAATCAAGCCGCATACAAGGTTATCCTGGAAAAACAGTTGCTTCCTTCTGCTCAGGCAATGTTCCCCAACTCTGAGGACTGATTTTTCCAGCAGGACAATGCGCCATGCCACACAGCTAGGTCAATCAATGTGTGGATGAAGGACCACCACATCAAATCCCTGCCATGGGCAGCCCAATCTCCAGACCTGGACCCCACTGAAAATTTCTGGAATGTAAGCAACAGGAAGATGGATAGTCACAAGCCATCAAACAAACAAGATCTTGAAGATTGTGAGTCCTCGCGGGCAGGGTCCTCTCTCCTCCTGTACCAGTTGTGACTTGTATTGTTCAAGATTATTGTACCTGTTTTTATTATGTATACCCCTCCTCATATGTAAAGCGCCATGGAATAAATGGCCTTATAATAATAAATACTAACTGCTTACATTTTTGTACCAAGAGTGGCACAAGGTCCCCCAAAAGCAGTGTGAAAGACTGGTGGAAAGCATGCCAAGACGCATGAAAGCGGTGATTAAATATTATGGTTATTCCACAAATTATTGATTTCTGAACTCTTCCTGAGTTAAAACATTAGTATTGATGTTTCTAAATGATTATGAACTTGTTTATATTTTGCATTATTTGAGGTCTGCAAACAATGCATTTTTTTGTTATTTTGACCATTTCTCATTTTCAGAAAATACATACAAAATGTATTGCTTGGAAATTCGGAGACATGTCAGAAGTTTGTAGAATAAATGAACAATTTACATTTTACTCAAAAATAGACCTATAAAGAGAGAAATCAGACAAACTGAACATACTAGCAGTGGCTTCTTTTATGCCAGCGCTGTATATGGGAATATATATATCTGTTTATATATACAGTGTATAATATACACACGGTGTATATTATATATAGGGTGGTTACATACACACACACAGTGTATATTATATATAGGGTGGTTACATACACACACACACACAGTGTATATTATATATAGGGTGGTTACATACACACACAGTGTATATTATATATAGGGTGGTTACATACACACACACAGTGTATATTATATATAGGGTGGTTACATACACACACACACAGTGTATATTATATATAGGGTGGTTACATACACACACACAGTGTATATTATATATAGGGTGGTTACATACACACACACACACAGTGTATATTATATATAGGGTGGTTACATACACACACACACAGTGTATATTATATATAGGGTGGTTACATACACACACACAGTGTATATTATATATAGGGTGGTTACATACACACACAGTGTATATAATATATAGGGTGGTTACATACACACACACAGTGTATATTATATATAGGGTGGTTACATACACACACACACAGTGTATATTATATATAGGGTGGTTACATACACACACACAGTGTATATTATATATAGGGTGGTTACATACACACACACAGTGTATATTATATATAGGGTGGTTACATACACACACACACAGTATATTATATATAGGGTGGTTACATACACACACACAGTGTATATTATATATAGGGTGGTTACATACACACACACAGTGTATATTATATATAGGGTGGTTACATACACACACACAGTGTATATTATATATAGGGTGGTTACATACACACACACAGTGTATATAATATATAGGGTGGTTACATACACACACACAGTGTATATAATATATAGGGTGGTTACATACACACACTGTATATAATATATAGGGTGGTTACATACACACACTGTATATAATATATAGGGTGGTTACATACACACACTGTATATAATATATAGGGTGGTTACATACACACACTGTATATAATATATAGGGTGGTTACATACACACACTGTATATAATATATAGGGTGGTTACATACACACACTGTATATAATATATAGGGTGGTTACATACACACACTGTATATAATATATAGGGTGGTTACATACACACACTGTATATAATATATAGGGTGGTTACATACACACACTGTATATAATATATAGGGTGGTTACATATACACAGTGTATATAATATATAGGGTGGTTACATATACACAGTGTATATAATATATAGGGTGGTTACATATACACAGTGTATATAATATATAGGGTGGTTACATATACACAGTGTATATAATATATAGGGTGGTTACATATACACAGTGTATATAATATATAGGGTGGTTACATATACACAGTGTATATAATATATAGGGTGGTTACATATACACAGTGTATATAATATATAGGGTGGTTACATATACACAGTGTATATAATATATAGGGTGGTTACATATACACAGTGTATATAATATATAGGGTGGTTAGATATACACAGTGTATATAATATATAGGGTGGTTAGATATACACAGTGTATATAATATATAGGGTGGTTAGATATACACAGTGTATATAATATATAGGGTGGTTAGATATACACAGTGTATATAATATATAGGGTGGTTAGATATACACAGTGTATATAATATATAGGGTGGTTAGATATACACAGTGTATATAATATATAGGGTGGTTAGATATACACAGTGTATATAATATATAGGGTGGTTAGATATACACAGTGTATATAATATATAGGGTGGTTAGATATACACAGTGTATATAATATATAGGGTGGTTAGATATACACAGTGTATATAATATATAGGGTGGTTAGATATACACAGTGTATATAATATATAGGGTGGTTAGATATACACAGTGTATATAATATATAGGGTGGTTAGATATACACAGTGTATATAATATATAGGGTGGTTAGATATACACAGTGTATATAATATATAGGGTGGTTAGATATACACAGTGTATATAATATATAGGGTGGTTAGATATACACAGTGTATATAATATATAGGGTGGTTAGATATACACAGTGTATATAATATATAGGGTGGTTAGATATACACAGTGTATATAATATATAGGGTGGTTAGATATACACAGTGTATATAATATATAGGGTGGTTACATATACACAGTGTATATAATATATAGGGTGGTTACATATACACAGTGTATATAATAGGGTGGTTACATATACACAGTATATAATATATAGGGTGGTTACATATACACAGTATATAATATGTAGGGTGGTTACATATACACAGTATATAATATGTAGGGTGGTTACATATACACAGTATATAATATGTAGGGTGGTTACATATACACAGTATATAATATGTAGGGTGGTTACATATACACAGTATATAATATGTAGGGTGGTTACATATACACAGTATATAATATATAGGGTGGTTACATATACACAGTATATAATATATAGGGTGGTTACATATACACAGTGTATATAATATATAGGGTGGTTACATATACACAGTGTATATAATATATAGGGTGGTTACATATACACAGTATATAATATATAGGGTGGTTACATATACACAGTATATAATATATAGGGTGGTTACATATACACAGTATATAATATATAGGGTGGTTACATATACACAGTGTATATAATATATAGGGTGGTTACATATACACAGTATATAATATATAGGGTGGTTACATATACACAGTATATAATATATAGGGTGGTTACATATACACAGTATATAATATATAGGGTGGTTACATATACACAGTATATAATATATAGGGTGGTTACATATACACAGTATATAATATATAGGGTGGTTACATATACACAGTATATAATATATAGGGTGGTTACATATACACAGTATATAATATATAGGGTGGTTACATATACACAGTATATAATATATAGGGTGGTTACATATACACAGTATATAATATATAGGGTGGTTACATATACACAGTATATAATATATAGGGTGGTTACATATACACAGTGTATATAATATATAGGGTGGTTACATATACACAGTATATAATATATAGGGTGGTTATATACACATTGTACATAACATATCAGGGTAGTTCTATACACGGATGTATACTATCACAGCTTATGAAGCTGACACACTGCTCCGGAGCTGCCGCTCTGACAGCTCACCCCGTTACAAGCCGTAAACTTTCCGGTTACCATCTCCCCACTTGCCTGCCCTCGTCCTGGGTCACATGCCGCCCACCCGTCTGGAAGGCGCTGCCCCGGGGGACGCTGTACTCACTCAGCCGCCGCGGCTCCCTCCGCTCTTCGGCTCCTTTATCCCAGCACCGAACACTCCGCCATTTTCCTCGCTGTTTATTTAAATGGCAAACACTCCCCGGGCAGGGAGAGTTCCGTCCTACTGCGGAGACTCTTGGGAGTTGTAGTTCTCCAAGATACGGCGCCAACCCCTTCTGGCATGGGCGTGGACTACATCCCCCGGCATGCCGTGCGGCGCCGCCCGCAGCACCAGGGGGACAATGAAGCCTGGTGCTCGGCACTGGGGGGCTATTTATAGTAGGTGGCTGGATAGAGGGGGAGGAGGACGCCGGGGCTGCTGCGCGGGCGGCTCCCCTCAGGTGAACTCCGGGCTCTATGGCACAGGCTGCGAGCTGGACACGAAGGAGCAGCCGGGGCTGGCAGTCTGCAGGGTGGGGGAAGGGAGGAGGATTACCAGCTGACTGCAGGTCACAAGGGACAGAGAGCTACTACTACTCTCTGCTGGTCTACCACCCCCAAATAACAGCTGCTGTCTGCAAGAGGTTCTGAGGCAGCTGCGGCGATTAACTGTGTGTGTATATTACTGCAGTCCCCATGCTGAAAGTAGCTCCTCGCAAAGAGGTTTTGAGGTAGCAGCAGCCAAATAGTTTATATCAATAATGACTGCAGACTTTATATTGACAGTTACCCCCCTACAAAGAGTCTCTGTAGCAGCTACAGCCAGGTATGGTATGTAGAACTACAGACCATATACAATTAACCTGTCCCTGCAAAGAGGTTCTGAGCCAGCTGCATCCGTAAACTATATATATCTATGTATGTGTGTGTGTGTGTATATATATATATATATATATATATATAGTTCAGTACTATTCTGCCATTTTTCCTAAAAAGAGGTTCTGAGGCAGCTGCATCTGTATACTATTATTGTTATAGCGCCATTTATTCCATGGCGCTTTACATGTAAGGAGGGGTATACATAATAATACTAATATATAATACTAATATATATCTGTAAGAATAGTACTGTATGTATACAAACATGCTTCCTACAAAGAGGTTCTCAGGTAGCTGCAGCCTTATACTCTATTCATACTTAATGACTGCAGACCATAGACCTACAGCTGCTCCCTATGAAGAGGTTTTGAGGCAGCTGGAGCCATAAGCTGTATGTATAATCATAACTGCAGTTCCTATACTGAAATATCTCTACAAAGAGGTTCTCGGGCAGCTGCAGCCGTATATTGGCTACACTCATGACTGCAAACCTTATGCTGACAGCTGCTCCCTGCAAAGCAGTTCTGAGGCAGCTTCAGTCTTATACTGTGTACATACTTAATGACTGCAGTCTAGACCTATAGCTGTTCACTAAACAAAGAGTTTCTGAGACATCTGCAGCCACATACTGTGTATATGTAGACTATATACTCTATATTGACAGCTTTTACCAGCAAAGATGTTCTGAGGGAGCTGCAGCGATGTATTTCATCTTGTGAGAGCAGCCCTGGGATGGTACAGTGATAACTCTGCCTGTCGCGGAGATGTGGGTTTATGGGTAGTGAGCGGGGTTGGAGCGTCCATATACAGAGCGATGTATCACAGCGGTGCATGACGCCCTTACCCTTATGGCATTTTCAAGAGCGACTGTAGAGGCATCGGGGGTTTGGGGGTCACCAAATTATAAGGCCATAAGCAGGTACGGACTGGGGATTAAATTCAGCCCTGGCATTTGAAATCACACAGGCCCATGTTGTCCCCAAGAACCAGATGGGATATATTACTAATATTACCCTGGATGGAGGAAAGGAAGATTGACTACAAGACCAATATGTCTAATGATTCCCGTGGCCTGCTGAGGTAAGTGACGGAGTCAGCGACTTTTTGCACCATCACAACTCTTAACAGTATGGGGACCTTGAGATCAACGATTCTGTTGCCAACGTAGCAGACAAGGCAGCCCATGACCAGACAGGCCCTTCTGGCATTTGCCCGAATTGCCAGATGGCCAGTCCGGCCCTGGCCATAAGTGTATGTAAGATGGGAGCAACTTTATGGGGTCTTTATGGACCCCCAAAGCAGCCAATCAGATTGGCTTCATGTACAGCATTTGTGCTGAGGCCATGGCCCCTTCCAGGCACCGTCCTGTCCTGTTCATGAGTCATCCCCTCCATACGCCACAGCTGTATCTCACACTGACCTTCCTGCTGGGGCGTGATTACTTGTCATCGTTCTCCAGAAAAACGTAGAAAACTGCCAAACAAAAGAAGAGGCCACTGTCCATGATGTCCCAAGATACTCCGCTGGGATAATATGGACCTTTCACGAGGGATGAAATCTGTCCAGTCCTATTGTGTACCTTTATAATAAGCGGCTTATCACCAAGCTCCATAGAAAACTATAGCCAGGAGTCAGGCTGTCGACCCTTCATTCATATATTTTCAAGGGAAGTTGTCTTTGTGTAAACTTTTCACATAAAGCGAACACATCATAGGTTTAAATCTGTTGGGGGTCTAGAAGCTGAGACCCCCCCCCCCCCAATATTTTTGTTTTCACAGTGGTCGATCATGCTCACTGTCGCTCTATTCATTCATGGAGCAGCAATGCGCATGATCGACCACTCCATTCATTCTTAATGGAACTGCCGGAGAAAGCTGAGTGCCGTGGTCATTTGGTCTTCAACACTGATAAGAATGAATAGAGCGGCAGTGAGCATGATCGAGTACCGCTCCAATCACACAGGGCACTTCAGATATTTGGGGTCCCAACAGTTGGACCCCCATTGACCAGGAAATTATCCCTTATCCAGTGGATAGGGCAAAACTTCCAAACTTGCGAATATGCCTTTAATGCTTTATTGCACTGGTGGCGGTATAGATAAGGCTAGAGCGTAATACTGCCTATACACCTTTCAGCCGACAGCTTTCTCCCAGCCCCATACACTTGCATGCTTGGTTTAGCTGAGCGTGCATGTTTTCTAAATAGGGATTATTTCCTTGAAGGAAAATATGATCGCGCATTGACGTTCAGCATGCCCAGTCCTTTCCTAAGCATCATCTCTTGGGACATAGACCCATCCAATCCACACTGGCAAATAAATCGTGTGTAATAATGAGAAATGACAGAGGGAAAAAGTATTGAACACATGAAGAAAGAGAAATGCAAAACGCCATGTAAAGTCATGACACCAACTGAAATCTAAGGCTATGTTCACATGTTGCACTTTTGCTGCTTTTTTTTCTGCAGGCGATACCTGCCCTCTTGGCAGAAAGGAATCTGCTTACAAAAAAGAGGTTTTGTTGAGGTTTTTTTTGCCGCGTTTTTATTGTCTCTTTTGCATGTTGATAAAGTTTTGTGCCCCCCCCCCCCAAAAAAAAAAGCATGATGCAACTTCCCTAGGTTTTTGCACCAAAAACACAGCAAAACCTGATACCTGTGTTTTTTGCTGCGGTTTTGCACTTACCCATTGCTTTCTAGGGGATGAAAAAAACACTGAAATAGGTAATATGCTGCTTCTTTCAAAAACGCAGCAATTTTCTAAATCAGTCAGGAAAAAAAACACAATGAGTGTGCATCAGACTTCTGAAATTTCATAGCTTTTGCTGATACTGTAAAACGCAGCTTAAAATTTGCATAAAAAAATGCAACGTGTGAACATATCCTATCAGTAATTAGAAAGAAATCCTGCCACTTAGTAAAAAAACAATATCCGCTGGTTCAACTGATGGCGTATATTACTAAGGTGCCACACAAGAAACACCTTATGATGAGTAAAACCAGTGTGCCATCTCAAGACCTTTGCAACCTTATTGTTGCAAAACATACTGATAGCATTAGTTATAGAAGAATTTCTAATCTACTGAAAGTTCCAGAAAGCACTGTTGGGCCATAATCTGGAAGTGGAAAGAACATCATTTCACCATAAACCTGCCACGACCAGGTGCCCCCCAGAAGTTGAAAAGTTGTCCAAGAGCTAAGGACCACCTGTGGAAAGCTACAGAAAGACCTTGAATAAGCAGGCACAATTGCTTCAAAGAAAAGTAATGTATTCAACCCCCATGGCCTGTATGCACGCTCATCACATAAGAGTCCCATTGCCGAACGAACAAATAGCATGTTCAAGCGCATTTACAGTTTGCTCAACATTTAGACAAGCCTGTGAAATAGGCCGGGATCACACACAGCGAAATACGTCCGAGTCTCGCAGGTTAAAACCCAGCTCTGGTGCCGGCACTCCAGAGCAGAGCGTGCGGCCGCATAGCAATACATGGAGCACGCTCCGCTCCGGAGTGTCGGTGCCAGAGCTTGTTTTTAACCTGCGAGACTCGGCCGTATCTCGCTGTAGTGTGACTCCGGGCATACTGGGAGAATATAGTCAGGTCTGATGAGACCAAAGTTGAACCCTTTGAATGCCATAATACATACTATGGAGGCCAAAAGGCGCTGCCCATCGCTCCAAAAACACCAATAGTGAAGTTTGGAGGTAGGAACATCAGGGTGTGGGGCTATTTTACAACGAATGGCACAGGCAAACTTCATATCATTAAAGGAAGGATGAATGGACAAATGTACCAAGACATTCTGGATAAAAATCTGCTGTTCTGCCATCTACCTGGATGATGAAGATGAAACGAGGGTGGACATTTCAGCAAGATAATGATTCCAAACACACAGCCAAGGAAACTCGATTGGTTTCTGAGCAAGAAAATAAAGCTGCTAGAATGGCCCAGCCAATCGCTGGACCCGAATCCAATAGAAAATGTATGGAAGGAACTGAAGCTCATAGATTGTAGAAAGAGCAAACGGAAGATTCAGGATATGAAGAGTATTTGTGGAAGAATGGGCAAAAATCACACCTGAGCAATGCGTGCGACTAGTTTCTCCAATACAGGAGGCATCATCACCAACAAAGGCTTTTGTACCAAGTATTAAACACATTTCAGTAAGCGTGTTCAATACTTTTTCCCTGTATTATCTCTCATTATTACACGTAGCTTAATTTATTAACATCTATGGTGTGATTTCTTTGCCTGTGTGGATTGGATGGGTTGTTACCGACATCAGCTGAGAATTTCATGTCAATAGCATCTTTAGAAATACACTGCTCAAAAAATTAAAGAGAACACTAAAATCTTACATCCTAGATACCACTAAATGAAATATTCCAGTTGTAAATCTTTATTCATTACATAGTGGAATGTGTTGAGAACAATAAAACCTAAAAATTATCTACGTAAATCACAACTAATATCCCACGGAGGTCTGGAGTTGGAATGATGCTCAAAATCAAAGTGGAAAATGAAGTTACAGGCTGATCCAACTTAAGTGGAAATTCCTGAAGACAAGGAAATGATGCTCAGAAGTGTGTGTGGCCTCCATGTGCCTGTATGACCTCCCTACAATGCCTGGCCATGCTCCTGATGAGGTGGCGGATGGTCTCCTGAGGGATCTCCTCCCAGACCTGGACTAAAGCATCCGCCAACTACTGGAGAGTCTGTGGTGCAACGTGACGTTGGTGGATGGTGCGAGACATGATGTCCCAAATGTGTTCAATCGGATTCAGGTCTGGAGAATGGGCCGGCCAGTCCATAGCTTCAATGTCTTCATCTTGCAGAAACTGCTGACACACTCCAGCCACATGAGGTCTGGCATTGTCCTGCATTCGGAGGAACCCAGGGCCATCCGCACCAGCATATGGTCTCACAAGGGGTCTGAGGATCTCATCTCGGTACCTAATGGCAGTCAGGCTACGTCTGGGGAGCACATGGAGGGCTGTGCGGCCCTCCAAAGAAATGTCACCCCACACCATTACTGACCCACTGCCAAATCGGTCATGCTGTAGGGTGTTGCAGGCAGCAGATCGCTCTCCACAGCGTCTCCAGACACTTGTCACGTCTGTCACATGTGCTCAGTGTGAACCTGCTTTCATCTGTGAAGAGCACATGGCGCCAGTGGCGAATTTGCCAATCCTGCTGTTCTGTGGCAAATGCCAAGCGTCCTACATGGTGTTGGGCTGTGAGCACAACCCCCATCTGTGGACTTCGGGTACTCAGACCATCCTCATGGAGTCAGTTTCTAACCATTTGTGCAGACACATGCACATTTGTGGCCTGCTGGAGGTCATTTTGCAGGGCTCTGGCAGTGCTCCTCCTGTTCCTCCTTGCACAAAGGCTGAGGTAGCGGACTTGCTGCTGGGTTGTTGCCCTCCTACGGCCCCCTCCACATCTCCTGGTGTACTGGCCTGTTTCCTGGTAGCGCCTCCAGCCTCTGGACACTACGCTGACAGACACAGCAAACCTTCTTGCCACAGCTCGCATTGATGTGCCATCCTGGATGTGTTGCACTACCTGAGCCACTTGTGTGGGTTGTAGAGTCCGTCTCTTGCTACCACGAGTTTGAAAGCACAACCAACATTCAAAAGTGACCAAAACATCAGCCAGAAAGTATTGGTACTGAGATGTGGTCTGTGGTCCTCACCTGCAGAACCACTCCTTTATTCAGGGTGTCTTGATAATTCCAATAATTTCCATCTGTTGTCTATTCCATTTGCACAACAACATGTGAAATTGATTGTCAAACATTGTTGCTTCCTAAGTGGACAGTTTGATTTCACAGAAGTTTGATTTACTTGGAGTTATATTCTGTTGTTTAAGTGTTCCCTTTATTTTTTTGAGCAGTGTATATTTACTTAGAAAATTGGTAGAAAATGATCCGTCTATGGGCTGATCTTGACAAAATGATATTAGATGGTCAGGTAACCCCATATAAATAAGTGAGTTTGGATGACTTTTATTGTATGTTTAACACTGTATATGCAGACACGCATTTCATCTGCCCTGTGACCCGAGGAGGTGCAGAATCTGTTTGGGAGGGGGTCTGACTTTTATAAGGAAGCACAACTACACCACCAATATTCCTATGATTCCTACAAGAGTTGGCAAGTATAGTGTGTGAGTGTAGTGGATCTGATGATAGGATTGAAGATGGACAACACCTGGATAGGACCAAATATTAGGCAGTGAGATCACAGAGTTTATTGCGTATAGTGACTGGTAGTTTCTGCATCCTTCTATGTTGTCCAATATTATTCTCATAACTTAGTTGACATCATTCTGTCCTCTAATATAAAAGATTTGCTTGGTGCCCTTCAGATAACTGCGTATATTATTCACATCACATTGGGCTGAGCCATCTATGTCCTCCTCTGAGGGATCATTTTGATTTGTAATTAATGTTCTGCTTTAAAATCTTCACATCTCTTCCATCACAGGAGTGCGACAAGTACAGCCGACCTCTAATCTCTAGTATATGTCAGGAACTGCAACTTCCACATCAGAATCACTACATTTATAGGAATCCCCCAATCCGCCTATGTGATTGTATAAGATCTGTGATAATAACTGGAGTGTAATATAGTATTATACGATCTAGAGATGGGACCTGGTATGTAATATAATGTTATAGGATCTACAGAAAAGACCTGGTGTGCAATATAATAGTATACAACCCCTGGCAAAAATTATGGAATCACCGGCCTTTCAGTTGTTTAAAGGGAACCTGTCACCCCGTTTTTTCAGTATGAGATAAAAATACTGTTAAATAGGGCCTGAGCTGTGCGTTACTATAGTGTATTTTGTGTAACCTGATTCCCCACCTATGCTGCCGAAATAACTGACCAAAGTCGCCGTTTTTGCCTGTCAATCAGGCTGGTCTGGTCAGATGGGCGTGGTGACATCGCTGTTTCTTCCCCCAGATCTTGCATATCTTTCCGTTGGTGGCGTAGTGGTTTGCGCATGCCCAACTTCTGAATTCACTGCGCAGGCGAAGAAAAAACACGCGATCGGCGCTATTTCCCTGGTGATCGGTGGGGGCGGCCATCTTCCTGAGGCTGCGCGTGCGCATATGGAGTCCTCTGCTGCCCGGGGCTTCAGGAAAATGGCCGCGGGATGCCGCGCGTGCGCAGATGGAGATCGCGGCTGCCATTTTCCTGAAGCCGAGATGCGAACTCGGCTTCAGGAAAATGGCCGCCGCGATCTCCATCTGCGCACGCGCGGCATCCCGCGGCCATTTTCCTGAAGCCCCGACCAGGGGTTGTAGGATCTACAAATGAGACCTGGTGTGTAATATAAAATTATAGGATCTACAGATGAGACCTGGCGTGTAATATAAGATCTACAGATGAAACCTAGTATGTAATACAATATTATAGGACCTACAGATGAGACCTAACATGTAATATAATATTATACAATCTACAGACAAGACCTGGCGTGTAATATTATAAGATCTACAGAGGGGACCTAGTATGTAATATAATATAAGATCTACAGATGAGACCTAACATGTAATACAATATTATTGGATCTACAAATAGGACCTGGTATGTAATATATTATAGGACCTACAGATGAGACCTAACATCTATAATATAACGCTGGGAGCGTCACTCTGTCCGAAGCCTTTATAGACTGTGCAAGCGCCGGCGCAGTCTAGCCCCCTCAGAGTGACGCTCCCAGGAGATTGCGGTATGCGTAAACACTGAATGCACACCGCGATCTCCAACGGAGAGGCAGGGACCGCCAGGAGGATAAGTATCGGCTATATTCACCTGTCCCCCGTTCCAGCGCTGCGTGCGGCTCCGTGTCCCGGTCCTCGGCCTGTGACGTTCAGTTCAGAGGGCGCGATGAAGCGCTTAATGCGCGCCGCCCTCTGACTGACCAGTCACAGCCAGAGGACCCGGAAGATGGCGGCGTGCAGCGGTGGAACGGGGCCAGGTGAATATAGCAAGTGCTGGGGGGCCTGAGCTAGCGGCGATACCGGCACCTGACCCCCACAGTGCGCTGGTGTCCTCAGGCCCCCCAGCACTCGGCGCACAGCGACGATAGGTGAGTATGTTTTTTTTTTTTATATATATATATTGCAGCAGCATACGGGGCATACACTATAGAGCATGTTATGGGGGCCATAAACCATAATGGAGCAGTGTACGGGGCATACACTATAGAGCATGTTATGGGGGCCATAAACCATAATGGAGCAGTGTACGGGGCATACACTATAGAGCATGTTATGGGGGCCATAAACCATAATGGAGCAGTGTACGGGGGCATATACCATGGAGCATCTTATGGGGGCCATAAACCTTTATGGAGCAGTGTACGGGGGCATATACCATGGAGCATCTTATGGGGGCCATAAACCTTTATGGAGCAGTGTACGGGGGCATATACCATGGAGCATCTTATGGGGACCATAAGCCTTTATGGAGCAGCGTATGGGGCATATGGAGGGGAGCAGCAAATTAAAGAACGGTGGCGCAGGATGGGAGCAGCACATGACAGAACGGGGGTGCAGGATGGCAGCAGCACATGACAGAACGGGGCGCAGGATGGGAGTAGCACATGACAGGATGGGGCGCAGGATGGGAGCAGCAAATGACAGAATGGAGGCGCAGGATGGGTGCAGCACATGACAGGATGGAGGCGCAGGATGGGTGCAGCACATGTCAGAATGGAGGCGCAGGATGGGTGCAGCACATGTCAGAATGGGGGTGCAGGATGGGAGCAGCACATGTCAGAATGGGGGCGCAGGATGGGAGCAGCACATGACAGGATGGAGACGCAGGATGGGTGCAGCACATGACAGGATGGGGACGCAGGATGGGTGCAGCACATGACAGGATGGGGACCATATACCAATATAAATGCTCGCCACCCGGGCGTAGAACGGGTTCAATAGCTAGTGTAATATAATATTATACGATCTACAGACAAGACCTGACGTGTAATATAATATAACATCTACACATGGGACCTCGTATGTAATATAATATAAGACCTACAGATGAGACCTAACATGTAATATTATGGGATCTACAGATAGGACCTGGCATGTAATACAGTGCTCAAAAAATAAAGGGAACACTTAAACAGCACAATGTAACTCCAAGTCATTCACACTTCTGTGAAATCAACCTGTCTAGTTATGAAGCAACACCGACTGTGAATCAATTTCTCCTGTAGTGCAAATGGAACAGACAACAGGTAGACATGATAGGCAATAAGCAACACAACCCCTATAAAGGACTGGTTCTGCAGAGTGTGACCACAGACCATTTCTCTCTTCTCATCCTTTTTGGTTGTTTGCTTTGGACACTTTTGCATTTTGTCATTGCTCTTACCTCTAGAGGTACTGTACAGTAACATGAGGCGGTGTCTACAGCCCACATAAGTTGCTCAGGTAGTGCCGCTCATCCAGGATGGCACATCAATGCAAGCTGTGGCAAGAAGGGTAGCTGTGTCTGTCAGCACAGTGTCCAGAGCATGGAGCAAATACCAGGAGACAGGCCAGTCCCCCGAAGATGTAGAGGGGGCCGTAGAAGGGCAACAACCCAGCAGGACCACTGTCTCCTTTGCAGGGCCGGCGTCAGCACCCGGCGCACCCGGGCAAATGCCGGGGCCCTGGCGAGACTGGGGGGCCCATAACAGTAAGACACTTATTATGCCGGCATTGCCGACACTGATGCGCAGCGCATCATGCGCTCCTGGGGGCCCCCCGAAGCAGGACTACATTCCCGAGTCCAACCCTCCCTCCCTGTGCTAGTGTGCTGTGTCTGATTGTAGCCAGGACTTGGAGGCGGAGCTGGAGCGGATATATGATTCCCAGCAACAGGAGGCGGGACTCACTGACTGGCACTCACTGCAGCAGGAATACTCACCAATCACTGTCCATGGGGATAGAAGAGTCACTTCCGGGCCGGTGGTCGTCACTTCCGGGTGAGAGTGAGGAGCTCATCACTAAGAAGAGCAGCGCTGCCGCTGACACACAGATCACGTCGCGACATGGTCTGGGACCCAGTTGCACCGTCCAGTTCCAGCGCAGCGAACAGCAGAAGACGAACAGCATTCATCAGTGCATGTGCTCAGATCCTGTGTCCACAACGGTCGGGGGTGATGGCGTGGTGGTGGGTGAGCTGGGCTGCCTGTGCTATATACTATGTGGGCTGCCTGTGCTATATACTACGTGGGCTGCCTGTGCTATATACTACGTGGGCTGCCTGTGCTGTATACTACGTGGGCTGCCTGTGCTGTATACTACGTGGGATGCCTGTGCTGTATACTACGTGGGCTGCCTGTGCTATATACTATGTGGGCTGCCTGTGCTATATACTACGTGGGCTGCCTGTGCTATATACTACGTGGGCTGCCTGTGCTATATACTATGTGGGCTGCCTGTGCTATATGCTACGTGGCCAGTGCTATATGCTACGTGGGCTGTGTTATATGCTACGTGGGCTGTGTTATATGCTACGTGGGCTGTGGTATATTTCTCTGCTGTATCTGAGCATCATGAAGCATGGTATGTATTTAAGAGGGGGGCCCACTGAGACTCTTTCGCCCGGGGCCCTCAAAAACCTGGAGCCGGCCCTGCTCCTTTGTGCAAGGAGGAGCAGTGCGAGAACCTTGCAAAATGACCTACAGCAGGCCATCTATTTGTCTGCTCAACTGTCAGAAACAGACTGGGCCCGACGTCCACAAGTGATTGTTGTTCTTACAGCCTAACACTGTACAGGGCGATTCACATTTGCCATTGAAGACCAAGATTGGCGGATTACTTCATTGGCACAGTGTGCTCTTCACGGATATGAGCAGGTTCACACTGAGCACATGTGACAGAGTCTGGAGACACCATGGAGAACGTCTTCTGCCTGCAACATCCTCCAGCATGACCAATTTGGCAATGGGACAGTAATGGTGTGGGGAGGCAATTGAAGGGCCGCACAGCCCTCCATTTGTTAGCCAGAGGTACCCTGACTGTCATTAGGTACCAGGATGAGATCCTCAGACCCATTGTGAGACCATATGCACAGGGCTGTGGAGTCAGTCGGAGCCCATTTTGGTGATGTCGAAGTTCGTGTCATGGAAATTGAGGAGTCGGAGGTTTGGCTTACCGACTCCACAGTTCTGTCAGGGCTCTGGAGTTGGAGTCAGAGTCCATTTTGTCAGAGTCGGAGGTTTGGCTTACTGACTCCACAGCCCTGCATATGCAGGTGTACTGGGCCCTGGATTCCTTGTGATGCATGACAATGCTAGGACTCATGTGGCTGAAGTGTGTTAGCAGTTCCTGCATGATGAAGGCATTGATGCTATGGACTGACCTGCCTGTTCCGTAGACCTAAATCCAATCGAGCACATCTGGGACATCATGTCTTGTTCCATCCACCAATAGCAATGTTGCACCACAGACTGTCCAGGAGTTGGCGGATACTTTCATCCAGGTCTGGGAGGAGATCCCTGAGGAGAACATCTGCCGCTTCATCAGGAGCATGCCCAGGCGTTGTAGAGAGGTCATACAGGCACGTGGAGGCCACACACATTTCTGAGCATCATTTCCTTGTCTTGAGGCATTTCCAACTGACATTGGATCAGCCTGTAATTTGATTTTCCATTTTGATTTTGGGCATCATTCCTAATCCAGATCTTCATGTGATATCAATTTTGATTTACATTGATCATTTTGTATGTTTTATTGTTTCAACGCTTTCCACTATGTAATAAAGATTTGAAACTGGAATTTTCCTTTTATTTTTTTGAGCAGCGTATAATATTATAAGAGCTACAGACAATTCCTAACATGTAATATAATATTATAGGATCTACAGATGAGACATAACGTGCAATATAATATAATATAAGATCTACAGACGAGACCTTGCATATAATACAATATAGGATCTACAGACGAGACCTGGTATGTAATATAATATTATATGATCTACAGACGAGACCTGGCGTGTAATATAATATAAGATCTTGAGATCAGACCTGTCGTGTAATATAATATTATAGAATCTACATACGAGACCTGGCATGTAATATAAGATCTACAGTACAGATGAGACCTAGCATATAATATAATATTATAGGCTCTACAGATAGGACCTGACATGTACAGTAATATAATATGATAGGATCTACAGACGGTAATATAATATTATAGGATCTGCAGATAAGACCTGGCTTGTAATATAAGATACTACAGACAGGAATTGACATCTATATAATTGTCTAAGGGTCACTTCCGTTTTTCTGTCTGTCACGGATATTCATTGGTTGCGGCCTCTGTCATGGAAATCCAAGTCGCTGATTGGTTGTGGCAAAACAGCCATGACCAATCAGCGATGGGCACAGTCTGGCGGCAAAATGGCAAAGTGCTCGCTCTGTACTCCCCTCCAGTCAGCGCTCACGCAGGGTTAATGGCAGCACTAATGGACCGTGTTATGCCACGGTGTAATACACTCCATTAACGCTGCTATTAACCCTGTGTGACCAACTTTTTACTATTGATGCTGCCTATGCAGCATCAATAGTAAAAAGATCTGTTAAAAATAATTTAAAAAATTAAAAATCGTTGTATACTCATCGTCCGTCGACCCCTCGGATCCAGAACAGGCCTTTCCCGCTCCTCGCGACGCCCCGGTGACTGCTCCATGCATGGCGATCTCACGAGATGATGACGTAGCGGTCTCGCGACACCGCTACGTCGTCATCTCGCGACACCGCAATGCACTCTTCAGACCGGAGCGCGGGGAGTGTCGGTAACCGCTTCGATCCGGGGGCCAACGGAAGGTGAGTATATAACTATTTTTTATTTTAATTCTTTTTTTTAACAGGGATATGATGCCCACATTGCTATATACTACGTGGGCTGTGCAATATACTATGTGGGCTGTGCAATATACTATGTGGGCTGTGCAATATACTATGTGGGCTGTGCAATATACTATGTGGGCTGTGCAATATACTATGTGGGCTGTGCAATATACTATGTGGGCTGTGCAATATACTATGTGGGCTGTGCAATATACTATGTGGGCTGTGCAATATACTATGTGGGCTGTGCAATATACTACGTGGGCTGGGCAATATACTATATGTGGCTGTGCAATATACTACATGGGCTGTGCAATATACTACGTGGCTGTGCTATACACTATGTGGGCTGTGTTATACACTACGTGGCCTGTGTTATATACTGCCTGCGTGTGTGACTGTTATATACTACGTGACTGTGTTATATGCTAATGTGGCCTGTTATCACTCCGCGGGCTGTGCTATATACTACGTGGCTTGCTATATACTCTGTGAGCTGTGCTATATACTACGTGGCTGTGCTATATACTCTGTGGGCTGTGCTATATACTCCGTGGGCTGTGCTATATACTACGTAGCTGTGCAATATACTACGTGGGCTGTTATATACTACGTGGCCGGCCACAAACAATCAGCGAATTGGCACGGGATTTGAACCACGCTAAGCTAATTGGTCGCGGCCGGCCGAATCCTGTGTATTCAATGTATTCTAAAATCTTCATAAATAAACTACATACATATTCTAGAATACCCGATGCGTTAGAATCGGGCTACCATCTAATGTAATATAATATAAGATCTACAGATGGGACCTGGTGTGTAATATAATATTACAAGATGTATTTATGAGACCTGGCATGTAATATAAGATCTATAGATGAGACTTGTTATGCAATATAGGATCTAGAGACGAGATCTGAAATGTAATATAATATTATAGGATTTACAGACAAGACCTTACACGTAATATAATAATTTAGGATCTACGGATGGGACCTGGAATGTAATAAAATATAAAATCTAAAGACGAGACCTGGCATATAATATTATAGGATCTACAGGCAAGACCTGGCATGTAATGTAATTTTATACAATCTACAGACAGTACCTGCCATGAAATATAAAAATATAGGATCTACAGATGGGACATGGCGTGTAATCTATATATATAATTGTCTAAGGTCCACTTCCGTCTGTTTGTCACGGAAATCCCACGTTGCTGATTGGTCGCTGCCGGCTGGGCGTGACCAATCAGCTACAGGCACAGTCCGGCCGCGAATTGGCCCCTCCCTACTCCCCCCCAGTCTGTGCCCCCTCCATACTCCCCTCCAGTCAGCACCCACATAGTGTTTTAGCAGTCCGTTAAACGGACTGCGTTACACCACGGCATAATGCGGTGTAACGCAGTCCGTTAATGCTGCCATTAACCCTGTAAGTGTGACCAACTTTTTACTATTGATGCTGCATAGACGGCATCAATAGTAAAAACATATAATGTTAAAAATAATAATACAAAATATCATTATATTCTCACCTTCCGGCGTCCACGGCAGCCTTTTCTGCTCCTCGTGACGCTCCGGTCCCAAGAATGCATTGCTGCAATGACCCCAGATGACGTAGCGGTCTCGCTGCAAGATCTAGTATAATATAACATCTAAAGACAAGACGTGACATGTAATATAAAATCTACAGACGACACCTGGAATGTAATAGAAGATCTACAGATGAGAACTGGCATGTAATATATTATACAATCTACAGAAGAGACCTTGCATGTAATATAATATTATAAGATCTACAGGTGAGCTCTGGCATGTACTGAAAAAATAACGGGCACTGCTGAAAAAATAAAGGGAACATTTAAACAACAGAATATCACTCCAAGTAAATCAAACTTCTGTGAAATCAAAGTGTCCACTTAGGAAGCAACACTGTTTGACAATAAATTTCACATGCTGTTGTGCAAATGGAATAGACAACAGATGGAAATTATTGGAATTATCAAGACATGCTCAATAAAGGAACAGTTCTGCAGGTGGGGACCACAGACCACATCTCAGTACCAATGCTTTCTGGCTGATGTTTTGGCCACTTTTGAATGTTGGTTGTGCTTTCACACTCGTGGTAGCAAGAGATGGACTCTACAACCCACACAAATAGCTCAGGTAGTGCAGCTCATCCAGGATGGCACATCAATGCGAGCTGTGGCAAGAAGGTTTGCTGTGTCTGTCAGCGTAATGTCCAGATGCTGGAGGCGCTACCCAGAAACAAGCCAGTATACCAGGAGATATGGAGGGGGCAATAGGAGGGCAACAACCCAGCAGCAGGACCACTATCTCAGCCTTTGTACAAGGAGGAACAGGAGGAGCACTGCTAGAGCCCTGGAAAATGACCTCCAGCAGGCCACAAATGTGCATGTGTCCTAACAAACGGTTAGAAACCGACTCCAAGAGGTTGGTCTGAGTGCCCGACATCCACAGATGGAGGTTGTGCTCACAGCTCAACACTGTGCAGGATGCTTGGCATTTGCCATAGAACACTAGGATTGGCAAATTTGCCACTGGCACCCTGTGCTCTTCACAGATGAAAGCAGGCTCACACTGAGCACATGTGACAGACAGCGATCTACTGCCTGCAACATCCTTCAGCATGACCGGTTTGGCAGTGGGTCAGTAATAATGTGGGGTGGCATTTCTTTGGAGGGCCGCACAGCACTCCATGTGCTCACCAGAGGTAACCTGACTGCCATTAGGTACCGAGATGATGATCCTCAGACCCCTTGTGAGACCATATGCTGGTGCGGTTGGCCCTGGGTTCCTCCTAATGTAGGACAATGCCAGACCTCATGTGGCTGGAGTGTGTCAGCAGTTCGTGCAAGATGAAAGCATTGAAGCTATGAACTTGCCTGCCTGGTCCCCAGACCTGAATCCCATTGAACACATTTGGGACATCATGTCATGCACCATCCACCAACGTCACGTTGCACCAAAGACTGTCCAGGAGTTGGTGGATGCTTTAGTCCAGTTCTGGGAGGAGATCCCTCAGGAGACCATCCGCCACCTCATCAGGGGCATGCCCAGGTGTTGTAGGGAGATCATACAGGCACGTGGAGGCCACACACACTACTGAGCATCATTTCCTTGTCTTGAGGCATTTCCACTTAAGTTGGATCAGCCTGTAACTTCATTTTCCACTTTGATTTTGAGCATCATTACAACTCCAGACCTCCGTGGGATCTTAGTTGTGATTTATGTTGATAATTTTTAGGTTTTATTGTTCTCAACACATTCCATTATGTAATGAATAAAGATTTACAACTGGAATATTTCATTTAGTGGTATCTAGGATGTGCGATTTTAGTGTTCCCTTTATTTTTTTGAGCAGTGTATTTTAGGATCTAAAAAAGAGACCTGACATGTAATATACAGTTATATGAAAAAGTTTGGGCACCCCTATTAATCTTAAGCTTAATGGTTTATAAAAATTGTTGTTGTTTTTTTTTTGCAACAGCTATTTCAGTTTCATATATCTAATAACTGTTGGACACAGTAATGTTTCTGCCTTGAAATGAGGTTTATTGTACTAACAGAAAATGTGCAATCTGCATTCAAACAAAATTTGACAGGTGCATAAGTATGGGCACCCCACCAGAAAAGTGACATTAGTATTTGGTAGATCCTCCTTTTGCAAAAATAACAGCCTCTAGTCGCTTCCTGTAGCTTTTAATGAGTTCCTGGATCCTGGATGAAGGTATTTTTGACCATTCCTCTTTACAAAACAATTCCAGTTCAGTTAAGTTTGATAGTCACCGAGCATGGACAGCCCTCTTCAAATGATCCCACAGATGTTCAATGATATTCAGGTCTGGGGACTGGGATGGCCATTCCGGAACAGTGTAATTGTTCCTCTGCATGAATGCTTGAGTAGATTTGGAGTGGTGTTTTGGATCATTGTCTTGCTGAAAGATCCATCCCCTGCGTAACTTCAACTTTGTCACTGATTCATGAACATTATTGTCAAGAATCTGCTGATACTGAGAGGAATCCATGCGTCCCTCAACTTTAACAAGATTCCCGATGCTGGCATTGGCCCCACAGCCCCAAAGCATGATGGAACCTCCACCAAATTTTACTGTGGGTAGCAAGTGTTTTTCTTGGAATGCTGTGTTTTTTGGCCGCCATGCATAACGCCTTTTTGCATGACCAAACAACTCAATCTTGGTTTCATCAGTCCACAGGACCTTCTTCAAAAAAGAAATTGGCTTCTCCAAATGTGCTTTTGCATACCTCAGCCGACTCTGTTTGTGGCGTGCTTGCAGAAACGGCTTCTTCCGCATCACTCTCCCATACAGCTTCTCCTTGTGCAAAGTGCGTTGTATAGTTGACCGATGCACAGTGACACCATCTGCAGCAAGTTGATGCTGCAGCTCTCTGGAGGTGATCTGAGGATTGTCCTTGACTGATCTCACCATTCTTCTCTGCCTTTCTGATGTTTTTCTTGGCCTGCCACTTCTGGCCTTAACAAGAACTGTACCTGTGTTCTTCCATTTCCTTACTATGTTCCTCACAGTGGAAATTGACAGGTTAAATCTCTGAGACAGCTTTTTGTATCCCTCCCCTGAACAACTATGTTGAATAATCTTTGTTTTCAGATCATTAGACAGTTGTTTTGAGGAGCCCATGATGCCACTCTTCAGAGGAGATTCAAACAGGAGAACAACTTGCAAGTGGCCACTTTAAGTAGCTTTTCTCATGATTGCATACACCTGGCTATGAAGTTCAAAGCTCAATGAGGTTAGAAAACCAAAAAAAGTGCTTTAGTAAGTCAGTAAAAAGTAGGTAGGAGTATTTAAAACAAGAAAATGATAAGGGTGCCCATACTTATGCACCTGTCACATTTTATTTGAATGCAGATTGCACATTTTCTGTCAGTACAATAAACCTCATTTCAAGGCAGAAACATTATTGTGTCCAACAGTTATTAGATATATGAAACTGAAATAGCTGTTGCAAAAAAAAACTTTTTATAAAACATTAAGCTTAAGATTAATAGGGGTGCCCAAACTTTTTCATATAACTGTATTATACGAAGAAACCTATCATTTAACCCCTTCATGACCCAGCCTATTTTGACATTAAAGACCTTGCCATTTTTTGCAATTCTGACCAGTGTCCCTTTATGAGGTAATAACTCGGGAATGCTTCAACGGATCCTAGCGATTCTGAGATTGTTTTCTCGTGACATATTGGGCTTCATGTTGGTGGTAAATTTAGGTCAATAAATTCTGTGTTTATTTGTGATAAAAACGGAAATTTGGCGAAAATTTTGAAAATTTTGCAATTTTCACATTTTGAATTTTTATTCTGTTAAACCAGAGAGTTATGTGACACAAAATAGTTAATAAATAACATTTCCCACACGTCTAATTTACATCAGCACAATTTTGGGAACAACATTTTTTTTGCTAGGAAGTTATAAGGGTTAAAATTTGACCAGCGAGTTCTCATTTTTACAACGAAATTTACAAAACCATTTTTTTTAGGGACCACCTCACATTTGAAGTCAGTTTGAGGGGTCTATATGGCTGAAAATACCCAAAAGTGACACCATTCTAAAAACTGCACCCCTCAAGGTGCATAAAACCACATTCCAGAAGTTTATTAACCCTTCAGGTGCTTCACAGCAGCAGAAGCAACATGGAAGGAAAAAATGAACATTTAACTTTTTAGTCACAAAAATGATCTTTCAGCAACAATTTTTTTATTTTCCCAATGGTAAAAGGAGAAACTGAACCACGAAAGTTGTTGTCCAATTTGTCCTGAGTACGCTGATACCTCATATGTGGGGGTAAACCACTGTTTGGGCGCACGGCAGGGCTTGGAAGGGAAGGAGCGCCATTTGACTTTTTGAATGAAAAATTGGCTGCACTCTTTAGCGGACACCATGTCACATTTGGAGAGCCCCCGTGTGCCTAAAAATTGGAGCTCCCCCACAAGTGACCCCATTTTGGAAACTAGACGCCCCAAGGAACTTATCTAGATGCATAGTGAGCACTTTAAACCCCCAGGTGCTTCACAAATTGATCCGTAAAAATGAAAAAGTACTTTTTTTTCACAAAAAAATTCTTTTAGCCTCAATTTTTTCATTTTCACATGGGCAACAGGATAAAATGGATCCTAAAATTTGTTGGGCAATTTCTCCCGAGTATGCCGATACCTCATATGTGGAGATAAACCACTGTTTGGGCACACGGCAGGGCTCGGAAGGGAAGGCGCGCCTTTTGAATTTTTGAATGGAAAATTAGCTCCAATTGTTAGCGGACACCATGTAGCCCCTGTGTGCCTATGCATTGGAGCACCCCACAAGTGACCCCATTTTGGAAACTAGACCCCCCCAAGGAACTTATCTAGATACATCCTGAGCACTTTAAACCCCCAAGTGCTTCACAGAAGTTTATAACCCAGAGCCATGAAAATAAATAATTTTTCTTTCCTCAAAAATGATTTTTTAGCCTGGAATTTCCTATTTTGCCAACGGTAATAGGAGAAATTGGACCACAAATTTTGTTGTCCAGTTTGTTCTGAGTACGCAGATACCCCATATGTGGGGGTAAACCACTGTTTGGGCGCACGGTAGGGCTCAGAAGGGAAGGCACGCCATTTGGCTTTTTAAATGGAAAATTAGTTCCAATCATTAGCGGACACCATGTCGCGTTTGGAAAGCCCCTGTGTGCCTGTGTACACATGCTGCAGCAAAACTGCACGGAAACGCAGCGGTTTACATTCCGCAGCATGTCACTTCTTACTGCGGATTCCGCAGCGGTTTTACAACTGCTCCAATAGAAAATCGCAGTTGTAAAACCGCAGTGAAATGCGCAGAAAAACCGCGGTAAATCCGCGATAAATCCACAGCAGTTTAGCACTGCGGATTTATGAAATCCGCTGCGGAAAAATCCGCAGAGGACCAGAATACGTGTGCACATTCCTAACCCTACCCCTAGCCCTAACCCTAGTTCTAACTCCAACCTTAGAGGGGGAAAAAAAAAAATCCTTATTTTATTATTGTCCCTACCTATGGGGGTGACAAAGGGGAGGGTCATTTACTGTTTTTTTTTATTTTGATCACTGTGAGGTTTTATCACAGTGATCAAAATTCACTCTGGAACGAATCTGCCGGCCGGCAGATTCGGCGGGCGCACTGCGCATGCGCCCGCCATTTTGGAAGATGGCGGCGCCCAGGAAAGAAGACGGATGGACCCCGGGAGGCTAGGTAAGTATAAGGGGGGGGAGATCAGGGCACGGGGGGTGGGGTGTCGGAGCACGGGGGGGTGGATCGGAGCATGAGGGGGGGATCGTAACACGGGGGGGTGGATCGGAGTGCGGGGGGGTGGATCGCAGTGCGGGGGTCAATCGGAGTGCAGGGGGGTGGGATTGGAACATGGGAGGTGGGATTGGAGCACGGGAGGAGCGGACAGGAGGACGGGGGAGCGGAGCACAGGACGGAGGGGAGCGGACCACAGATCGGAGGGCTGGGGGGGGTGATCGGTGGGGTGGGGGCACATTAGTGTTTCCAGCCATGGCCAATGATATTGCAGCATCGGCCATGGCTGGATTGTAATATTTCACCAGTTTTATAGGTGAAATATTACAAATCGCTCTGATTGGCAGTTTTACTTTCAACAGCCAATCAGAGCGATCGTAGCCACGGAGGGGTGAAGCCACCTCCCCTGGGCTAAAGTACAACTCCTCCTGTCCCTGCAGATCGGGTGAAATTACAGTTAACCCTTTCACCCGGCCTGCAGGAACGTGATTCCGCCATGACGCATACGCTGCGTCATGGGTCGGAATGGCACCGACTTTCATGACGCAGCGTATGCGTCAAAGGTCGGGAAGGGGTTAATATATGATCTACAGGTAAGCTCTGGCATGTAATATAGGAACTAAAGACTAGACCTGGCATCTAATATATTATAAGAAGATACCTGGCATGTAATATGTTATAAAAAGAGACCTGGCATGTAATATATTATCATAAGATCTACAGACGAGACCTGGCTTGTAATACAGTATATTAATATCTCTAGACCGGACCTGGTGTGCTTTACACTTTTACAATATTCTAAGATCTACAAACTAGACCTGACATGTAATACAATATAGTAAAATCTCCGGACGAGACCTAAGATGTAATACAATATTATAAGAACTACAGCCATGTCTTGGTGTGTGAGACAATATTAGCCTTTCCTTCTGTTTGTCACCCAGGAGCTGCTCATCTTCTCTGTCCTATTACATTAATGACCTGTTTGTGTATCCGGTTCCTGACCAGGATCTAGTTATACGAGTCTGGCCGCATATTATATTGGATCATCGTGCTGATGCTTTGTCTAAATTGCCTCTTGTTTTCGTCCTTATTGGTCTGCATCCTGTAATATTGCAGAATTTCCAGTCTCTTTACCACGTGGTTACAAATAAACTGATATGTTTCATGACAATTCTTCAAGACAACGCTTCATTTCATCTCCCGAAGAAGTCTAAAATATTAATGAAGGCAGCAGGCGGCTGCTAAACTGTCACCATGTTCACTAAGTGATAATCAAAACCTGACGCTGGGAGGTAGATTTACAATGTGGAGGAAAGGTAAGTAAAATGACGCTGATTACAAGAGAGCAGCGGCCAAACATCAGCCCAATGGCAGCAGATATGGGGGCAGCTCTGGTATTGAGACGGACATCATCGGCCATGCTTCACTGAGGGCAATGCATGCTCCCAAGGCGGAACAATTCCCAGCTGGTGCACCAATCTTCCACATTTCACACCCAGTGCTGCCCTTTTGTGTTTGATTGACATTTCTTCTTGTGGATTATAGGTGCGGCTTAACCCATGAACGACTAGAGGAATTTTTGTTTTTGTGTTTTCATTTTTGCTCCACTTCTTCTCAGAACCATAACTTTTTTATTTTTCAGTCAATATGGCAATGTGAGAGCTTGTTTTTTGCAGGACAAGTTGTACTTTCAAAATACACCATTGGTTTTCACATATCGTATACTGGAAAATGGGATTAAAATTCCAAGAGTGGTGAAATTGCAAAAAAAAGTGCAATTCCTCAGTTGTTTCTTCTTTGTTTTTGTTTTTTTTACCATGTTCGCCAATTGCTAATCCGTGCATCACTCCCTACCCGCCGCAAATGAGGGCAATCTGGCCCGGAGCCTCGGGGCCAGATAAACAGGCCAGATTGCCCTCAGTGTTAGCCGCCTGCAGGGGCCCACCTCGGGCCCCGATGCTGCCGCATTGGCTTTACATGTGGTATGTTAGCCACAGCCTGCGGCTAACACTGCCAGCTATTACAGTGAAATTAATATTCACCCCTCTCCACGCTCATGGGGAAGACTGAATATTCATTTCTCTTTAGCAGCGGGGACAGGCTTCTGCCTCCTGTCTCCCACTGCTGTTCAGCTGGCACCAGGCGGGCCCCCTTGACTCGGGGGCCCCATAGCCGCTGCATGGTGTGCCGCTATTTACTGGTTGGGGCTGATGGAGCAGCGGGGGCCCTAGGCAACTGCCTACCTTGTGTGTCAGCAGGTATCAGTGTCTGGACCCATAGGAGAATCCTCCGGTTCTCTGGTGGGCCAGTCTGACCCTACATAAGGGTAACAGGAGAAAATGGACCCCAAAATTTGTTGTGCAATTTCTCCTGAGTACGCCAAGACCCCATATGTGGTTGAAAACTACTTTTGAGGCACAGTGCAAAAGCTCAGAAGGGAAGAAGCGTCATAATGGAGTTCACACTTTGCTGGAGTGGTTTGAGCACACCATGTCACATTGGCAGAGCCTCTGAGGTGCCAGAACAACATAAACCCCCATAATATACTGCATTTTACAAGCTACACCTCTCAATGAATTCAATGAATGGGTGCAATAATCATATTGACACCACAGGTGGGTCAACTAATTTTATACCATTGGACAATGAAGAAAAAAATAGTTCCCATCAAAATTCTGCTGTATACATCATATAGGATGCACTGAGATTGCTGTATACAGATCACACAGAGTGCACCAAGACTGCTGTATATAAATCACATAAGAGACACCAGAACTGCTCTATACATCACATCAGATACACTGAGACTGCTGTATACATCACATAGGAGACACCAAGACTGCTGTATACATCACATCAGGTACACTGAAACTTTGAGACTGTTGTATACATCATATAGGAGACACCGATACTGCTGCATATACATTGCATAGGAGACACTAAAACTGTATACATCACATAGGATACACTGTCACTGCTGTGTACATCACATAGGGCGAGGCTCCAAATTACCCATTTCCAATATTCAACTGTCCACCTTTCGTACTTTTTTGCAAATTCGATCCTATGCTTCTTATGACGATATTGAAGTCGAGGCTTCCTCACCTTTTTTCGGGTCACTACTATTCCAGTCCTGTGTAACACGCGTTGCACGCTGTGTGCATGTATGTCTGTGATCTCACTTTTACAAAGCATGCGAGTCACCTTTACTGCCGTATTTGTCACGCTGCAACTGATAGACCTTGAGCTGATGTGTTGACTCCAATATTTGCCTTGACGTCCACCTTTTTGCTTTTGAATGGATGGACAGACTTCACATTTTTCCCACTGTCATGGCACTCACATGATGCAGTTTGTCAATTTCTAGGCCGAGAGACCTTTATCAGTGAGCTGGATGATGCAGTTTCTCTTTTCTTGGGAAATATTCTTCATGGTTGCTTCTCGATTTAAACCAGTGACCTTTCACTTGGGAATCAACCTAATAACACACTGAGCTATTAGGGAATGTGAGAACAGGTTGTAATTTGTAATATACAAGAAAAAAAATATTTTTCCATCACCAGTAGCAAAACAGTAACAATACAGTGAGATGACAAGAATCTGCATTACTAATCATATGCTAAATAGTTGTAAGGCAAATTTATGTATGAAATAGCCAAGATGATTGTCTATAAAATGATGATAGTCTCACGCTCAAAGCAGTAGTGGAAGGTGAGATATGGAGCCTGAAAGATAAAAGTTCAAAACATTGTTACCATTGTTGTGTGTCAGTGTATATACATCACACATGATATACTGAAACTGCTACATATACAGAGGTGTGAAAAAGTTTTTGCCCCCTTCCTGATATGGCATGTTTGTCAGACTTACAATGCCTGAAGCCGAGATGCAAACTCGGCTTTGGGAAAATGGCCGCCGCGATCTCCATCTGCGCACGTGCGGCATCCCGCGGCCATTTTCCTGAAGCCCCGTGCAGCAGAGCAGAACATCTGCGCACGCGCGGCCTCAGGAAGATGGCCGCCCCCACCGATGACAAGGGTAATAGCGCAGATCGCGCGCTTTTTCTTCACCTGCGCGCAGTGGATTCGGCACTTGGACATGCGCACACCACTACGCCACCAACGGAAAGCTGGGGAAGAAAAGAGCGATGTCACCACGCCCACCTGACCTGACCAGCCTGATTGACATGCGGAAACGGCGACTTTGGTAATGTATTTCGCAGCATAGGTGGGGAATCAGGGTACACTACATACACTATTGTAATGCACAGCTCAGGCCCTATTTAACAGTATTTTTATCTCAATCTGAAAAAACGGGGTGACAGGTTCCCTTTAAACAATGCTTCTGGGCTCTCTATCAGATTCAAGCATGTCTGGACCGAAATCTGATCCTAGGTCTCTTCTACACGTTTCCAAAGTTGGTGCATACTGGACCACTCACTTGGGTATGTATATAGCTTTTTCTTCAACTCTACCCCCAAATGTTTGATTGGGCTGAGGTTGGGAGACTGTGGGAGCTAATCCAGCACCTCTACTTCGTCATTTAACAATTTCTTTCCTAATCTTGACGCATCCTTTGGGTCATTGTCCTGCTGGAACACTAAGTCGTCCTTTTCATACCCATAGTACTCGAGTGTATGAAGTAACTCATCTTTTAGGTGTCTCACACATAGCTTAGCATTGAGCCCACCATCGATCCTGATCAAGTGTCCAACGCCTTTGGCTGTGAGGCAACCCTATATCATCAGACTTTCTCCACCGAACTTGACATTGCTTTCAATTATTTTATCTGTTGGTCCCTTTTTCCCTTGTTTCTTTCAGACCCATTTACACCCATCAGAGCCTAGTCTTTTGACTTTTGTCTCATCGCTCCAAATCACTCATTTCCAATTTCCTACTGTCCACTTTTCTTCTTTGCAAGCTCAAACCAACGCTACTTATGACTGTGATGCGGCTGCAGTTAAGTTAGCGCATCCTCCACCAAGGGGTGCTGGTGAAGGAAGAGAGGTTGCACACTAACAGCGTAGCAACAATGAGCAGCCGCACAGGTGTCACAGGTAACGCAAGAGTGGTCAGACGAGCAGAGTCAGAAACTGTCAGGAGAAGAGGTACCAGAGGTCACAGCATGCACAAAGTCAGAGACAAGCCAGAAGTCAGCCAAACAGGAGCGCGGTATCCAAAACATGAGATATAAAACGAAGTTGGGGTACAAGTGAGGAGTTAAAGCTGGTCGGGAAACGAGGTATCAGAGACGGAGAGCAAGAGGTGGGGGTTCAGAGATCAGACAAAGTCATGTTGGGCAGCACGGTGGCGCAGTGGTTAGCACAGCAGCCTTGCAGCACTGGAGTCCTGAGTTCAAACCCCACCAAGGACAACATCTGCAAAGAGTTTGTATGTTCTCTCCGTGTTTGTGTGGGTTTCCTTCGGGTACTCCGGTTTCCTCCCACATTCCAATGACATACTGACAGGGAATTTAGATTGTGAGCCCCAACGGGGACAGTGATGATAATGTGTGCAACCTGTAAAGTGCTGCGGAATATGTTAGCCCTATATAAAAATAAAGATTATTATTTATTATTACACTATAAGGATAAACACCAGACGGACACTACATGAGGGATAGGGAACGGGTCTCACAAATACGGGAAGTCAAGAGGCAGAAGGATCACCAGGGTATACGGGTCAGCTGCTCTAGTCTGTAAGCATGAGCTATCACTGACGCTGGCCAGCAGACTGCAGAGGACTGAAAAAGCCCAGCCAGCTCCAAAACGAGTCGGAGGGTGTTAACCCCCGCATGACCAGTCCAGAGAGGGAACAACAGAAAACAAACTCCGGACTGGATCATGACAATGACGATATTGAAGTCAAGGCTTCTTCACCTTATTTCGGGCCACTATTCTAGACTTGCATGGACAACTGTGATCTCACTATTACGAAACATACGAGCCACCTCCACTGCCGTGTTTGTCGCGCTAGAACTGATAGACCTTGTGATGCGCCAACTTGTTGACTCCAATATTTTGCCTGGACATCCACCTCTTGGCTTTGGAATTAATGGACAGACTTCATTTCGTATTCTTCCAACTGTCATGGCACTCACATGATGTAGCTTGGCAATTTTCTTGGCCAAGAGGCCACCATCAATGACCTGGATGATTGATGTTGTTTCTCTTTTTTTTGGGAAATCTCCTTCATGGCTGCTCTTTGATTTGAACCAGTAAGCTTTTGCTGGTGACATACATTACATAGGTGGCACACATCAGTGACTGCTGCACTCATCATAGGAGTAGATCAGGAGAGCACAGATTTACTAAGTCCGCTCACAAAGAATGTCCTGACACTAGCACATTGTGTGCACCAAGGTGTTCAGCAGTGAATGTTGTGTGTGTGCACAGTACAAGGAAGAAAATAAAGACCTAGCAATGTGGTCCTGCGGATCTGAATGAGGGCTGGAGAAAATGACATTACAGCCCATGGGCCATAAGTGCTCCACGTCTGAGCCTGACACAGACATTCTGCTACAGGTTTTTCTGAAATGACAGTTACAGTTTTCCATAGAATTTTATGTGCACCAACTCATCTATCTCTGGAAAATCTGTATTCACTGAAGACACACTTTTACAGTACCTGTGAATTCAGGGTTCTGAGAGTGAAAAATCAGTCCAAGAGAAATAAACAGATTTCTACAATAATTTATATTGTAAAATTTCCTATCTCCTATTTTCAAATGCATTATTAATTTATGAAAAAAAAAAATGGGTAAAGTGGTTGTCCGGTCAAAACCTGTGAGCTGCGGGGATTCGCCGGTTTCCAACCCAGGAACAGAAGGTGTGTATGAGTTATTCAAACGCCCAACCAGTGAGCGCGGCCTCGCTCCATACACTTGTATTAATCCGAGGCTGCACCCTGACCAGTGACGTGGATGGTCAGTGGACATGGTCAACTAGAGGGCGCTGCCTCGCTCCATACAAGTGTGTGGAAGTGAGGCAGCACCCACTGACCGAGGGTATGTATAACTCATACATACCCTCCGATCGCCTGTCTGAAATCAGTGGATCACCATAAGGCCTGTTTCACACGTCAGTGTCTCCGGTACGTGAGGTGACAGTTTCCTGACGTACCGGAGACACTGACACACGTAGACACATAAAAATCAATGCATCTGTGCAGATGTCATTGATTTTTTGCGGACCGTGTCTCCGTGTGCCAAACACGGAGACATGTCAGTGTTCGTGGGAGCGCACGTATTACACGGACCGATTAAAGTCATTGTCCGTGTGCAGTCCGTGTGCCGTGCAGGAGACAGCGCTACATTAAGCGCTGTCCCCCCACTGGTGCTGAAGCCGCGATTGATATCTTCCCTGCAGCAGCGTTTTCTGCAGAGAAGATATGAATAATGAGTGTGCGCTCATTTACAGTAATGAATATGCGGCTCCACCTCCCATAGGGGTGGAGCTGCATATTCATTACTGTAATCGGCGGCCCCACATGACCGCATACAGGAGAAGATGCGGCCAGAACAGGAAGCAGCGACAGCCAACGAGGGAGCTGGGTGAGTATTTTCAGAACAGCGGGGGGGCGCACAGGGGGTGGGAGGGCGGGGTGCACATAGATCTTTATTTTAAACACTATTATTCATATCTTCTTTGCAGCAAACGCTGCTGCAGGGAAGATATGAATCGCGGCTTCAGCACCAGATGCTGGTACGTGTGGTACCCAGCACGGTGCGTGTGGTACCCAGTGGGCACACGGGTGCCACACTGATGTGCCACAGAAACGTAGGGGCACACGGACACGGATAATTCCGGTACCAATTTTTTCCGGCACCGGAATTATCTGGACGTGTGAAACCGGCCTAAGGCTAAGTGCACACGTTGCAGAATTGCAGCGGAAATTTATGTGGCAATTCCGCAACTCCTGCCGCGGGTATATCGCATGTGGAATTGGCATGCATATTCCTGTTAAACATTAGCGTTTTACAAACGTAATTAGCTTGCAGAATGCTAGCGTTTTCCAAGCGATCTGTAGCATCGCTTGGAAAACTGATTGACAGGTTGGTCACACTTGTCAAACATAGTGTTTGACAATTGTGACCAACTTTTTACTATTGATGCTGCCTATGCAGCATCAATAGTAAAAAGATATAATGTAAAAAAAATAATTAAAAAAAACTGTCATATTCTCACCTTCCGGCGTACCCCGCAGCGTTCCCGATGCTCGCGATGCTCCAGTTCCCAGTAATGCATTGCGAAAATGACTTGTGATGACGTGGCAGTCTCGCGAGACAACTACGTCATCACAGGTCATTGCCGCAAGGCATTATTGGGAACGGGAGCATCGCGAGGGGCGGGAAGGCTGCTAAGGACGCCGGAGGTTGAGAATATCACAATTTTTTATTTTAATTCTTTCTTTTTTTTTTTTTTTATACAGGTATATGGTTTCCAGGGCCTGGAGGAGAGTCTCCTCTCCTCAACCCTGGGTACCAACCGCACATGATCCGCTTACTTCCCGCATGGTAGGCATAGCCCCATGCAGGAAGTAAGCGTATCAATGCATTCCTATGTGTGCGGAATCCCCGCAATGAACATGCGTTTTTTTCCAGAATGCGATTCCGCCACGGAAATAAAACGCAGCATATTCTAATAATAGGATGCTTAATGTATGCGTTTTTTCGCGATTTTATCGCGTTATTATAGCGAAAAAACACAAAAAAATCCTGAACGTGTGCACACAGCCTAAAGGTACCGTCACACTAAGCGACACTGCAGCGATACCGACAACGATCCGGATCGCTGCAGCGTCGCTGTTTGGTCGCTGGAGAGCTGTCACACAGACAGCTCTCCAGCGACCAACGATGCCGGTAACCAGGGTAAACATTGGGTTACTAAGCGCAGGGCCGCGCTTAGTAACCCGATGTTTACCCTGGTTACCATCCTAAAAGTAAAAAAAACAACCGCTACATACTTACCTACCGCGGTCTGTCCTCGGCGCTCTGCTTCTCTGGTCTGGCTGTGAGCGCCGAGCAGCCGGAAAGCAGAGCGGTGACGTCACCGCTCTGCTTTCCGGCCGCTGTGCTCACAGCCAGACCAGAGAAGCAGAGCGCCGAGGACAGACAGCGGTAGGTAAGTATGTAGCGGTTGTTTTTTTTACTTTAACGATGGTAACCAGGGTAAACATCGGGTTACTAAGCGCGGCCCTGCGCTTAGTAACCCGATGTTTACCCTGGTTACCAGCGAAGACATCGCTGAATCGGTGTCACACACGCCGATTCAGCGATGTCTACGGGGAGTCCAGCGACCAAACAAAGTTCTGGACTTTCTTCCCCGACCAGCGACAGCACAGCAGGGGCCTGATCGCTGCTGCCTGTCACACTGGACGATATCGCCAGCGAGGACGCTGCAACGTCACGGATCGCTAGCGATATCGTCTAGTGTGACGGTACCTTAAGGGTATGTTCACACGTTCCTGATTTCCATCCTTTTTTTTTCAGGACTGTTTTTTAAAAAACTGCAGCTCTTGGCAGAAAACGCAGGTCCTTTTTTTGGTCCTTTTTTTGTCCTTTTTTTGTCCTTTTTTGATGCGTTTTTTGATCTTTTTTTTTATGCAGTTTTCTATGCAGAGACTGTGTGTTTCCTAGGAAGCTTTTTAGGGCTAAAATGGCTGAAAATACCCTAACCCTACCCCTAACCCTACCCCTAACCCTACCCCTAACCCTAACCCTACCCCTAACCCTAACCCTACCCCTAACCCTAACCCTACCCCTAACCCTACCCCTAACCCTAACCCTATTCTAACCTTAGTGAAAAAAAAAAAAAAAATTCTTAATTTTTTTTATTGTCCCTACCAATGGGGGTGACAAAGGGGGGGGGGTGTCATTTACTATTTTTTTATTTTGATCACTGAGATATGTTATATCTCAGTGATCAAAATGCACTTTGGAGCGAATCTGCCGGCCGGCAGATTCGGCGGGCGCACTGCGCATGCGCCCGCCATTTTGCAAGATGGCGGCGCCCAGGGAGAAGACGGCCGGACGGACACCGGGAGGCCGGGTAAGTATAAGGGGGGGAGATTAGGGCACGGGGGGGGCATCGGAGCACGGGGGGGGGCATCGGAGCACGGGGGGGGACATCGGAGCACGGGGGAGGGGCATCGGAGCATGGGGGGGTGGGATCGGGGCAGCCACACTCCGCCCACGCACTTCCGCCTGCTTCCCCGCACTTCCTGCTGCAGCGGTTCTGCACCACGAACCGCAATAAAACCCGCAGATCTATTTTTGATCTGCGGGTTTTACTGCGGGTTTGACCTCACAATGGAGGTCTATGGGTGCAGAACCGCTGCGGCTCCGAAAAAAGAAGTGACATGGTACTTCTTTTTTCCCGCAGCTATTCAGCGCGGCTTTTTTTTTTAAATTCAGGATCATGTGCACAGTGGTTCCTGTTTTCCATAGGGTACATTGTACTGTACCCTGCATGGAAAACAGCTGCGGAACCGCAGCGGCAAAAACGCTGCGGTTCCGCAGTAAAAAACGCACTGTGTGAACATGGCCTTAGTCTGCAGTCACACAATTATCGATTTTGACCTGACAACCCCTTTAACCTTCAAAACCATAGTTATATGAGTTAACGACAAGAGAGGATACTGTCAATCAATGGTCAAAGACGCTGCACTTTGTGATGTAAAATAAAGTTTTGATATAATGCAGGCTTTCAGGACATGCTGGGAGTTGTAGTTTCCAAACAGTTGTAGAGCTGAAATTGCATGTCACTTTCCCGGATTAATTGCTATAAGTAATCTGTTAGGTCCTGGACCCTGACTATGCAGGAGATAACCTGAGTGGCTGGGGATTAGAGCTCAGTACACACTACAGCCCTGCGGGGCCACTTCCTGCTGGAACAATACAATCACCAGGGTGGAGTTCTGACAGGGAGGAATGCAGGGCTCCCCAATTCTCCCCAATGCCTGGGACTGAGCTGTGGTGACTGCTAATAACCTTCCAGCAGAGCAGAAGAATGAGGCACGTTCTGGCTCACAGATTATTTGCTCAGTAAACATCTCCATGACACGCTCCTACTTCACATGACTAAATATAAGGGTTGAAATAATAGTTGTCAGGGCTACAAAACATAGCGAGTGTGAGAGGTGCACTTACTCACTGAGTAATACTCCACATAGCAGTGCCTGTTTCAGCAATTCCTTGAATATTTCCCCCATAACCGTGCCAGTCTTAGCAACGCCTTGATTAATGCCCTATAACAGGTTTCAGAGCCATCTTAAATTATGCCCCCCATAACAGTGCCAGTTTCAGTAACTTCTTGAGTAGGGTCCCCAGAACAGTGCCAGACTCAGTGACCCCATAAATTGTGCTCCCATAACACAGCTAGTCTCAGTGACTTCTTAATTAGTGACCCCCTAAAAGTCAGTGATTCCTCAGATTGTGCCCACATAACCATGCCAGTTACAGTCACCTTAAAAAAAATGCCCTTATATAGGTGCCAGTCACAGTGAATCTTTGAAACTAGCACTGTTATGGAGGCACAATTCATAGATTCACATTGGCTGGCACTTTTATGGGGGCACAACTCTGAACTGAAGCTGGCGCTGTTTTGAGGGCACTATACAAAGATTCACTTGCACAGTTATGTGGACACAAGTAAAAGAGTCACTGAAATTAGCACTATTCAGTGAATTCTTAAAAAGGGTCCCTGTAACATTCTCTATTTGAGTGACTCTTGAAAAAGTGCTCCTATAACCGTGTAGGTCTCAGTGAGTCCTCAGATAATGCCCCATTGTCAATCTCAGTCACTATGAGAAAAGTGGCTACATAATAATGTCAATCCCAGTGACTCCTCAAATAGTGCTCTCATTACTGTTCCAGTCTGAGTGATTCCTCACATACTGCCCCCATAACCATGCCAGTCTCAGTGATTCCTCACATACTGCCCCCATAATCGTGCCAGTCTCAGTGACTCCTCGCATACTGCCTCCATAACCGTGCCAGTCTCAGTGATTAGTCACATACTACCCCCATAACCGTGCCAGTCTCAGTGACTCCTCACATACTGCCCCCATAACCATGCCAGTCTCAGTGACTCCTCACATACTGCCCCATAACCGTGCCAGTCTCAGTGACTCCACATATTGCCCCCATAACCGTGCCAGTCTCAGTGACTCCTCACATACTGCCCCCATAACCATGCCAGTCTCAGTGACTCCTCACATACTGCCCCATAACCATGCCAGTCTCAGTGACTCCACATATTGCCCCCATAACCGTGCCAGTCTCAGTGACTCCTCACATACTGCCCCCATAACCGTGCCAGTCTCAGTGATTCCTCACATACTGCCCCATAAACGTGCCAGTCTCAGTGACTCCTCACATACTGCCCCCATAACCATGCCAGTCTCAGTGATTCCTCACATACTGCCCCAATAACTGTACCAGTCTCAGTGACTCCTCACATACTGCCCCCATAACCGTGCCAGTCTCAGTGATTCCTCACATACTGCCCCCATAACCTTGCCAGTCTCAGTGACTCCTCACATACTGCCCCCATAAATGTGCCAGTCTCAGTGACTCCTCACATACTGCCCCATAAACGTGCCAGTCTCAGTGACTCCTCCTCCTTACTACAGTAATGAATATGCGGCTCCACCCCTATGGGAGGTGGAGCCGCATATTCATGATTGTAATGGGCGGCCCCACGTGACCGCTCATACAGTAGAAGGTGCAGCCAGGACAGGAAGCAGCGCCAGCCAGCGAGGGAGCCGGGTGAGTATTTTAATAACAGAGGGGGGGCGCACAGGGGGTGGGAGGGGGGTGGGGTCATGGATCTTTATTTTAAACACGATTATTCATATCTTCTCTACAGCAAACACTGCTGCAGGGAAGATATGAATCGTGGCTTCAGCACCAGTGGGGGGGACAGCGCTTACAGTAGCGCTGTCTCCTGCACGGCACCCCGACTGCACACATACAACGTCCGTGTGTGGTACGTAGTTGACACGGACCCATTGACTTTAATGGGTCCGTGTAATCCGTGCGCTCCCACGAACACTGACAAGTCTCCATGTTTGGCACACGGAGACACGGTCCGCAAAAAATCAATGACATCTGCACAGATGCATTGATTTCACTGTGTCTACGTGTGTCAGTGGCTCCGGTACGTGAGGAAACTGCCACCTCACGTACCGGAGCCACTGACGTGTGAAACCGGCCTAAGATAGTGACAATCTACCTTAAGTGACTCCTTAAAGAGTAATCATCATTTTAATTTTTATTTCAGAAATCAATTGTACACATGAATATAAGCAACTATGTAATATAAAGAAGTGAAAGCGGATTTCTCTGATAATATCACCAAGTTGCGTATTTTCATGTGTACTATTGATTTATGAAATACAAATTAAAATGACGGTTAAATAGTGCCCATATAACAAAATCACAGTGGCTTCTTACCCCCTATTTTGATGAGATCAAAAGCATCAAATTCACCTAATTTTCTGTTTGAACTGTTTTTTTTTTCTTTTTAAAATGAGAGTATTACCAAAAAATTTCCAATGGCAACAGGTGGCACATAGAGGCATAATGATGTAGCAAGTGAGCCTATGGAAGACTGGACGATCCAAGTAGATGAAGGAATACATCTTTAGGGTATGTGCATACAATGTCTTTTCCAGGCAGATTGTGTCTGGAATTACCTGAAAAAGGGCTAAAAAAATGAACATATCCACAGCAATGTCAAAACGACTTGTGCATATGTTCCGTCTTTTGTTACTTCTTTTAACCACTTCCGGCTTCAAAAGCCTTGCAACAGCTAAAAGAAGTGGCCGTTCCATTCCTCTGGCAGCTTCTGTTTACCTGAAGTGTCTTCTGCTTTAAAAACGATGCGGATACGCCAGTGTCGAAAAGATGTTGTGTGCACTTGCCCTAATAGCGGAGAAATTGCTAAACCAGATTAAAAACTGGGTCTGAGGACCAGTCATGTAGACTTCTGGGTCTCCTGAGTCCAGTTGCTACCGCTCCCATGTTCAAGTATTTTTCAATTAGTGTTTTCAATAGCAAAACACTTCTTGTGTGGACCTTTTTTTTTCCACTTCTTGGTTACTTTGCATTCTTCTGCTTCTTCAGCAATGACACCCTGATACTGGCAGTGCGGTGATGAATATTATTCACCAAGAAATAGGAGAACACTTCTGACAAGTCTCTCCTGCATCGCAGTGAGTATCGATCGTATCGCAAATAACAATGGACAAACGCACCGCAAATAAAGGCAGTCAGAGCATAGATAAAATAGATAAAAATATACATAAAAAACACACAATGTGTAGGAGCTGTAAAATGACCATAGTTTTATTACTATGAATTGCTATACTGCAGGTACAAATTATGAATTGTTATACTGCCACTACAAATTGTAAGGAATCTGGATCTGAGCTGCCCAGAGAAAGAACTATACTGCATCTATAACCTACTGCACCCCCTATCCTTGCAGCTTTGTTTCTATAGTGCCCTTGTGGGGTCACCTAAACTTGATGGGGAAGAAAAAGAGACCTGAGGCATCTTGGAAGGTAATTGGGGGAAGCACTTGAAGCAAGAGTACCTTTAGGTACATAGTTGGGAGTGGTAATCTAGGGGGCCTTCTAGTCTGTTTATAAGATGTGTAACATAGCTGGGAAGAACAGGGTTAAGTTGCAGCTATGAAGTGCTTGATTACAAGATGCACCTGCAGTGTTTCTCTAAGAACCAGGAAGTGGATTCATTGTGTGTCCGTCTCCTGAGAAAGTCTCAGACTGTTGGATGAAGCATTGTCGAGTGTGCTTCTGATGAATGATCAGCCAAAATGTGAACTGTAGCTGAGACATGCCGGGGTCTCTCTGAAAGAAGTCTGCACCTGCACAGTAGAGCACTGTGTGGAAGCTGAAGCCTGTTCAGTGTGAACAGTGACCGGAGTTGAACTGGATGCTGGATGCTAATCGAGTATGCTAAACTAATCTAATTTCCTTCTATGATGGAATCACTGACTGGGTGGAACAGGGAAATGTGGTAGATATACAGCTCTAAGAGACCACTGGAAAATGTTCAGTTGGTCTGATGTTTCTCTTTATAGGCATATTTTTGAGTAAAATGTAAATTGTTCTTTTATTCTATAAACTTCTGACAACATGTCTCCGAATTTCCAAGCAATAAAATTTTTTTTCTGAAAAGGAGAAATGGTCAAAATTAAAAAACACAGTGCTTTAAGACCTCAAATAATGCAAAGAAAACAAGTTCATAATCATTTAGAAACAACAATACTAATCTTTTAAGTCAGGTAGAGTTCAGAAATCAATATTTTGCGGAATAACCATGATTTTTAATCACAGCTTTCATGCTTCTTGGCATGCTTTTCACCAGTCTTTCACACTGCTTCTGGCCCAAAAATTTAAGCAGTTCTTGGTTGTTTGATGGCTTGTGACTATCCATCATCCTCCTGATTACATTCCAGAGGTTTTCAATGGGGTTCAGGTCTGGAGATTGAGCTGCCAATGACAGGGTTTTGATGTTGTGGTCTCTTAATTTTTGCCAGAGCTGTAGTATATCTAGACTTCAGCAAAGCATTTGATAAAGTATCTCATACTATCCTTATTGAAAAAATGACCATGTATGTGATTGATAAGGTTCGGTAAGGCCAGTCTCACACATCCAGATAATTCCGGTACCGGAAAAATCGGTACCGGAATTATCCGTGTCCGTGTGTCGGTGCGTTTATGTGGCACATCAGTGTGGCACACGTGCGGCACACGTGTGCCGCCCGTGTGGCGACTGGGTACCACACGGAGCGTGCAGGAGACAGCGCTAGAGATAAGCGCTGTCCCCTGCATCTGGTGCTGAAGCCGCCATTCATATCTTCTGTCCAGCAGCGTTTGCTGGAGAGGAGATATGAAAAATCCTTTTTTTTTTTTTTTTTTTTCGTGTTTAAAATAAAGATCCCTGTCCCCACCCTCCTCCCACCCCCTGTGTGCCTGCCTGCTGTTAATAAAATACTCACCCGGCTCCCTCGCAGCGTCGTGTCCTTGCCGCACCTTCTCCTGTATGAGCGGTCACATGGTGCCGTCCATTACAGTCATGAATATGCAGCTCCACCCCTATGGGAGGTGGAGCCGCATATTCATGACTAATAGGCGGCCCCACGTGACCGTTCATACAGGAGAATGTGCGGTGAGGAGCCACTGACGTGTGAAACCGGCCTTAAAGGGACACTGTCACCTGGATTTGGAGGGAACAATCTTTAGCCATGGAGGCGGGGTTTTGGGGTTTTTAATTCACCCTTTCCTTACCTGCTGGTTGCATGCTGGCTGCAATATTGGATTGAAGTTCATTCTCTCTCCTCCGTAGCACATGCCTGCACAAGGTAATCTTGCCTTGCACAGGCGTGTACTATGGAGGACAGAGAATGAACTTCAATCCAATATTGCAGCCAGCATGCAGCCAGCGGGTAAGGAAAGGGTGAATCAAAAACCCCAAAACCCCGCCTCCATGGCTGAAGATTGTTCCCTCCAAATCCAGGTGACAGTGTCCCTTTAAGTGGATTCATTACTGGCTCAGTGATCGTACTCAGAGTGGTAATAAGTGGTTGCACATCCAATTGGAAGAGTGTATCAAGTAAGGTATCACAAGGCTCTGTCCTGGCCTCAGTGTTGTTTAACATTTTTATAAATTATGTAGATAAGGGAACTTAAGGTAAACTGATCAAATTTGCAGCAAAAGGATTCACAAGAATCTAGCTTGAACAATGGACAGTGACTAATATAATGGTATTTAACAAAGAGAAATGCAAGATTCTACATCTTGGCAAGAAAAATGAATTGCATGTACAGAATGGGAAGCCCAGAACCAAGTGAACAAAAAAGACTTGGGTATACTAATAGATCATAGACTGCACATAAGTCAACACTGTGATGCAGCAGCAAAAAAAGGCAAAGTTCTAGGATGTATTAAGAGAAATATAGCTTCTAGATCATGTGAAGTAATTATCCGGCTCTACTCCTCCTTGGTCAGGCCTCATCTGGAATTCTGTGTCCAGTTCTGGGCACCACATTTTACAAAAAGACATTGAAAAACTGGAGCAAATTCAGAGAAGAGCTACCAGGATGGTGAGCAGACAGCAAAGAGGAACGATTAAAGGATCTGGGAATGTTTAGCTTGCAAAAAAGCAGGCTACGAGGAGACTTAGTAGCTGTCTACAAATATCTGAAGGGCTGTCACAGTGTAGAGGGATCATCCTTATTCTCATTAGCACATGGAAACACGAGAAGCAATGGAATGAAAGGGAAAAGGTACAGATTAGATTTTAGAAAAAACTTTTTGACAGTGAGGGTGATCAATGAGTGGAACAGGCTGCCACTAGAGGTGGCGAGTTCTCCTTCAATGGAAGTCTTCAAACAGAGGCTGGACAGACATCTGTCTGGGATGGTTTAGTGAATCCTGCATTGAGCAGGGGGTTTGACACGATGACCCTTGAGGTTACTTCCAACTCTAACATTCTATGATTCTATGTTGCTGGAGCTTGGACTTAAGGGGATACCACGACTGGTGGGATTGTGCCCCTTCTGTATATAAAGTCTCCTTCTGGAGAATAGACTGTAATCTGTTTGGGTGAGCCCATACTGACATATGTGATCTTGATTAAATGCACACAGGCAGAGAGCAGAGAACTGCAAGTATCGCTGATTGCTATGGACAATAGCTGTTTTGTTTGTCCGAGCTGGGGCTGGCTTAGCAGTGTATGAGTAGCCAGGGTCTGTTCTGTTTAGTTAGCGCCTGGACAAGGCTAGGGATTTATGTTTACAAGTTTGTTTTTGGTGCTCTGCAACCTGAGGAAAGAAATTAAAAAAATGTTTGGACCAAAACTGCATTGCCTGTGTGAATGCTACCTAAGGCCTAATGCCTATTAGATAGAGCAAAGCTCTATAGGTGTCACCCTTCACAAGGAAAAAATGTTCAGCTCACCTGATGAAAAAAAGTTTAAAACAGAACATCCTGAAAAAAAATCCTATGCATTTTGAACCTAGAAATACTGTATGTACGTTCTTAGTCATGTCTACCCCTGCATTTAGGGGGTTAAAGTGGCAGGAGCAGTGTGGGACCGCTCCCGGAATTTAGTGCGGTGTGTTAGCGGTTAGAATCAGCTGACACCCGTCAACGATTACGCGCGCACAGCCTGTGTGCGTGTACGATCGCGTGGACATAATAATCCGTCCCGCGTCAATAAGTACCAGTGCGCAGGGACGTATTATTAATGACAATGTCAGAAGGGGATTAATCAATGAATCTCTTTTTTTACTTGGAAATTTGAAGATGAAGTGCTGGATAAGATTATTGTTTTTTATATAGGGTATCACGAAGGCCACACGTTAGACAATAGAGCCATCTCCGACACATCTCTGCCCTGCATCATCAACAGATTCCTCAGCTTTTCCCGATCTCCGTCTGTCTTTTCAGTTATATAATGATGAACATATTTTTGGACACACTACAGAAAATCTAAGAATTTATTTGAAGGAATAGATTTTATTTTGTGGGATTGCAGAAGATCCGGACGAGTCATTTCTTTCCAGGACCAGTGTCACGCGTAAAGTGAACTGGGGGAACTAATTAAAATTGATGCCCTTATCTGACTTTCAGCATCCTAAACGATTATCTGTTTAGAAGGGACACGGTGCTGGGGCAATGCTAGAGTCTCTTCATTTTTATATTGGGTTGTACATTTGTAATGCTGCGAAAACCATACTTTTCATAGCAGTGCTTAATAACACAATCTTGTAGATTTTGAGCCTTCGCGGGCAGGGTCCTCTCTCCTCACCTACTGTATCCTCACCCATCCCTTGTAGATTGTGAGCCTTCGCGGGCAGGGTCCTCTCTCCTCCTGTACCAGTTGTGACTTGTATTGTTTAAGATTATTGTACTTGTTTTTATTATGTATACCCCTCCTCACATGTAAAGCGCCATGGAATAAATGGCGCTATAACAATAAATAATAATAATAACACAAGATTCATTATCATGCTATAAAAAGTAAGATGTTAACAAGTACTAGCTGGTATAAAATTCGATGTGGACAATGTAGGGCCAACAGCTCTTACCATGTGCCTTAACCCTTTCACACAACTAAGCGTCAAGTGTGCCAGTAATCAAGCATACATCATCAGCCCCGAAAATTTGTAGACATTAAGGGGCTGACTTATTAGTTTTGCATATTTTTTGTCTCTTTTTATTTTTGCCATTGTGGCCAGGTTTTAAGCTTTCTAGATGTTTTCATCTAATTTTTTTCTGTAAATGTACTCCCATCCACCCTAGTTTTATGTATGCGAGAAAATTCTTGAAAATTCACAAAACACAAAAAATTTGCGAAAAAAATTAGACAATTCTTTACTTGGTATGAAATTCATGAAACGCATGCACCGTTTGAAGAATTTGGAGCCAAAAAAAGTCAGCAAATACCACAAGTCTAAAGAAGAAAAGTGACTTTTAACATTTGCAAATGATGAATTGGGATCTAAGATTTAGGATGGTGCCCAGTGTCAAGACTCGAAAGTAGAGCTGAAGATTCACCAGTGCTTCATATGCTGGAGCACTCCACCTGGAAACCTTAGCTGCCAGTTTTTGTAGTTTGTGGGTCAGGTGACTTCATTACCTGTTGTAATGGTAGAGACGTGTGCACTACTGATGATGGTGCAAAGGTAGGTTCCCACACCTTACAGTATAAATAAAGAAAAACCTTGCACTCAACTTATGCTCTTAGTGAATTTTTTAATGTAGTACCCAAAATAAACGTTTCGGTCCAACACACCGGACCTTCATCAGTAACGTACTGTGTGTGAAATAACGGAAGGAGACAAGAAAGACGCGTCTCTTACAAGCACACTTCACCTCTCTCCTGCATAAGTGGAACTTTTTCCCTGTTGGTTACTCAGACGCCGCTCTCTTTGTGTGCCCAGAGACATTTTCTTGTCTCCTTCCGTTATTTCACACACTGTACGTTACTGATGAAGGTCCGGTGTGTTGGACCGAAACGTTTATTTTGGGTACTACATTAAAAAATTCACTAAGAGCATAAGTTGAGTGCAAGGTTTTTCTTTATTCATTACCTGTTGTGGCATCCGATGGACCTGGCGAAATACATTGGGCTTACTTATACAATGTGATTCCTGTGGAGCAGCTCTGAACTGGGAATCATGTCACGTTTAATTTGCCTGGATAGCACAGACTCCTTAATATCATACACAGCCCATAACTAATGACATGAAGGGTTGATCTCAGGAGCTTCCATCAGTGACACAGGGTAAATCACGTTTTACTACAGAGGGGAACATCATCCCACACTTGGATGGCGCTACATTGCCTAGTTTACCTCTTTTGCAACATTATTTGCACACTATACTGTATGTGAAGAGGCCGCTTTTCATCCCCAAAATGAAAACTTTCATCACAATAAGAAAACTTATTATTTTCAGTTTCGAGATGGCTACTCCTATCTAAGGAAGTCACGAAATGATTGAAATCTACCGGGAGAAAAAAAATCTGTCATGGGTAAGCGCTCATGCAGACTAGCAAATAAATCAGACCTGTGCTATCTGAGTTTTGATCGGCTAGCACACGGACAACACAATGACTCATGTTATTCAACAGGGCTGTTCAGATTAACAATTTTTTTCTTGGTCCAACTGTGAGCTCGTTCATACCACTGTATTTTCGATCATAGTCCTTGAAGAAAAAGACAACACTTGGACCAATGTTATTCAGATGGGGTGGTGCAGAAGAGTGATTTTTTTTGTTCACTGACTGAATAAAAAAATCTCGGTGTGCACCAGTTTCTTTTGCAAATTAAATGACTCATTCTAGTTTATGGGTGCGCAAAAAAAATTAGATGCCATGCGGAGACACTATAGCATCCGGTTTTTAAGGATACGGTAACCTTGGAAACTGTAAACGAGTAATAGCTGCTGGTGTAAAAAAATGGATTGTGCACGGATGACAAGTGAGAAAAAATATTGTTCGAGATTTGTGGATTAAATTTTGAATTTTTTTATAGGCTCGTGTAAACCTACCTAGTCTATTAGAAAAAGTCACACAGCATGTACTATTCTCTTCTGAGTCTTGCCCATTCAAATCTATGGGTGAGTAAAAAAAAAAATCAGATCCCACATGGAACACCAATGTGGCATCTGATATTATGGATACATTTCCAATATTAACGTAGGAAACTGAATTTGATCATGTACATTTTTTTTAATGAAGATTATGGAAATGAATCACAGACTGATGTCAAACGTACATAAATAACCGACTCAGGGATGAATATCTGATGGAAATTATCTGAGTTTTCTGGATGAAACTCCTAAAAAAAGGAAAGCTGGGGGATAACCAATATTGCTGCTATGACAGATTTGATATAGCTAGTCACTCCTAAAAGGAAAATGAACCTAAATTATGAAGAAATACAGAAACAGGGAAAGTGTAATTTGACAACTAGGCAGTCTGGCCATTCAGGAGTCTAAACAACAAAACATGACTCCAGGTTGTCACTCTACTTTCCCAGAAACAGAAAGAACTAACAACAGGTATGAGAATACATAATACATTGAAAGAAGAGAACCAGCGAAAGACTTATATTTTATGGGATTTTCTTGATTTTAGACTGTACCACTGCTTCGCTGAATGAGCCTAGAATAAACTAGGGCTGACACAGATGAGGTAACGGTTTCTACTAGATGTCTGGCGGCTGGGGTATTTCTTGTGTTCAGGAAATGCTAATCACTCCTTAAAAATGTGCTGTTCTGTCTTTAGAGGATTCTTGTGACTTGCACGTCTCCTCAGGGCAGAGTTACTACTCTCCTCATCAGGGTAAAGACGTTAATGACACCATTGCATCCATTTATAGGTGCCTCACTCAATGTGGTATACTAACTAACAACATACAGTAATGGCCAAAATTGTTCCAGAAAATAAAGTACTGTATTTCTCCTAAAAAAAAAAGAAAGAAATGATTGCAATTGCACGTTTTGTTATACATATGTTTATTTCCTTTGTGTGTATTAGAACAACACAAAAAAAACAAAACAGAAAAAAAAGGCAATTTGGATAAAATTTTACACAAAATGGGCTGCACAAAACTGTTGGCACCTTTCCTAAATTGAGGGCAAACAACTTTGTTTCAACCATGTGATTCTCGTTCAAACTCACCTGGGGCAAGCAACAGGTGTGGGAAATATGAAAAATCAAACCTGAAACCAGATAAAAAGGGGAGAAGTTGACTAAATCTTTTCATTGTGTGTCTGTGTGTGCCACTAAGCATGGAGAACAGAAAGAGGAGAAGAGAACTGTCTGAAGACTTGAGAACCAAAATTATTGAAAAATATCAACAATCTCAAGGTTACAAGACCATCTCCAGAGACCTTGATGTTCCTTTGTCCATGGTGAGCAACATAATCAAGAAGTTTACAACCCATGGTATTGTAGATAATCTCCCTGGATGTGGAAGGCAGAAAAAAAATAGATAAAAGGTTGCAACGCAGGATAGTTCGGATGGTGGATAAACAGCCCCATTCAAGTTCCAAAGAAATTCAAGTTGTCCTGCAGCCTCAGGGTGCAGTAGTGTCAGTGCAAACTATCAGTTGACATTTGAATGAAGTGAAACACTATGACAGGAGACCCAGGAGGACCCCACTGCTGACACAGAGACATAAAAAAAAGCTAGATTGCAGTTTGCTAAAATGTATGCAAGCCAAAATCCTTCTGGGAAAGCATCTTGTGGGCAGATGAGACCAAGATAGAGCATTTTGGTAAAGCACATCATTCTGTTTATCGAAAACGGAATGAGGCTTACAAAGAAAAGAACACAGTACCTACAGTAAAATATGGTGGAGGTTAAAAGATGATTTGGGGTTGTTTTGCTTCCTCTGGCACTGGGTGCCATGACTGTGTGTAAGGCATCATGAAATCTTAAGATTACTAAAAGATTTTGGGTGTCAATATAGTGCCCAGTGTCAGAAAGTTGGGTTTGCGTCCTACGTCCTGGATCTTCCAGCAGGACAATGACCCTAAACATACTTCAATAAGCACTCAGAAATGGATGGAAACAAAGGGGTGAAGAATTCTGAAGTAGCCAGCAATGAGTCCAGATCTAAATCCCATTGAACACCTGTGGAGAGATCTTACAATTGTTGTTGGGAGAAGGCACCCTTCAAATATGAGAGACCTGGAGCAATTTGCAAAAGAAGAGTGGTCCAAAATTCCAGTTGAGAGGTGTAAAAAGCTTGGTGATGGTTATAGGAAGCGATTGATTGCTGTTATTTATTCCAAAGGGTGTGCAACCAAATATTAAGTTCAGGGTGCCAACAATTTTGTAAGGCCCAGTTTGGGAATTTTGCCTTTATTTTCACTTTTGGCCGTGACTGTATCATTAAATCCCTGATATCAGTAAATGACTTCATCATTTTGTTGGAAGCAGAGCTTACAGTCTGTGTTAGCTGGATCTCCAGTGTACCTAGGGCCTCTGTGTGGCATGTGATTGATGTATTGTTTATCCTTTCTTTTGGGGAAGTGGTGCATACTACACTGGAAGCACACCAATGTCAGACTGCACGTGTTGCAATGAAAGTTGTTTAGCCCTTTTGCAGCATTTTTTCTCCAAATTCAGTTTTCAGGACTCTCATCACTTTCATACTCCTTTTCATGCTAATTTCTTCCTGCTTCACATCTCTTTTTTTGCATTATATAACTGTATCTCCTGACATTGATAATAAATCATATCTGGAGGAGATAAAATAAGGTTATATATGTAACAGAGCTGTAAACACAAGCTTCCTTTGTTTGGTATTAGACAGAGGAGTGTTGGGAACTGTGGCTAGAGCGCTGCTGACACCATGTGATGAGTTGGTGGTACAGCACTCAATGAGGGAATTGTGGACCGGGGACCCACACATACAACACATACATTTTTATTTTAAGTCACTTTTTTATCTTGTGGTAATGACATATTTTGCACCAAATTCATCAAAATGGCACACACGGTTCATAAATTTCATGCAAAGTCAAAATTGAATTTTTTTTATCTGTCTTTAAACATTTATGTAACCTTTTTAGAGTCAAAAGTCACAAAAATTGCAATGTCTTTATAAAAAACAACATGAAAAGGATGTGTTCTGTTATTCAGTTGAGAATCACCTGTAGTACTCAATGGGTATGTGAAAGAAAGATAGACACTTGCCCGATTCACCAATGTTTTCTGAGGCAATTTGCTCTTTGTTAGTGGCTTTAGTATTTCCACCCCATTTACCGGTATAGATTTTACTTGATTTTTTTTATTAATAATAATAATAATAATGATGATAATCTTTATTTATATAGCGCCAACATATTCCGCAGCGCTTTACAGTTTAACAGTTTCAAACACAATAGTCATCATAAGTAACAAATTTAACAATACAATAATTAAAGCGAAATAAGATTACCCTGCTCGTGAGAGCTTACAATCTACAATGAGGAGGGGGAGATACAAAGTACAGGTGTGTATTTACAATGATGTATTTACAATGATGGTCCGTCCAGCCATCTTCAGGCGGTGGGGGTACATGGAGATACTGAATGGGCTACACACACACAAACATAACATGACTTTGATTACTGAATGTGATAGGCCGCTCTGAACAAATGTGTTTTGAGCGAGCGCCTAAAACTATGCAAATTGTGGATGGTCCTAATATCTTGGGGTAGAGCATTCCAGAGGATTGGCGCAGCGCGGGAGAAGTCTTGGAGTCGGGAGTGGGAGGTACAGATTAGTGCAGAGGTTAGTCAAAAGTCATTTGCAGAGCGCAGTGGTCGGTTAGGCCAATAGACAGAAATGAGGGAGGAGATATAAGGGGGTGCCGCACTGTGGAGAGCTTTGTGGGTGAGAGCAAGTACTTTGAATTCCAAAAACACAAAAAGGCGGGCACCGCACACAATTAGTACTTGAAGGGATCAACCACGTGCATATAGAAGATACCAAGAAAACAAGAGAAAAAAAGAATATGCACACAGTGGGATCAGCCTAATAAATTTTATTTAATTATAACAATCCACTATACATAAAGGCAAGACAAGGGAGAAACAAACATTTAAAAACATTTAAAAACAAAACGGACCTACCCGCATCCCCCCTGATGCAATAATAAGGATCCGCATAACAGATATATAACAAATATACAAATAATACAGTGAACCTCTAAGCAAGTCGGCAGATTAATACAATAACAAACACATTTATTAAATACACTATTATAGTGGATTGTCATAATTAAATAAAATTTATTAGGCTGATCCCACTGTGTGCATATTCCTTTTTTCTCTTCTTTTCCAAGTACTTTGAATTGTATCCTGTAATGAATAGGCAGCCAGTGTAACGACTAGCGAAGAGCGGACGCGTCCGAGTAATGACTAGCCAGATGGACGACCCTGGCTGCTGCATTAAGGATAGACTGGAGAGGGGAAAGTCGAGTAAGGGGGAGGCCAATTAGTAAAGCATTACAGTAGTACAGGCGGGAGTGGATCGGGGCGACAGTGAGGGTTTTAGTTGTCTCCATGGTGAGAAAAGGGCGGATTCTAGAGATGTCCTTTAGGTGTAAGCGGCATGAGCTGGCAAGAGATTGTATATGGGAGGTGAAGGAGAGACCGGAGTAAAACATAACACCCAGACAGCGCGCCTGCTGCCGGGGTGTTATTATGGTGCCACCCACGGAGAGGGAAGTGTCAGATTTAGGGAGGTTAGTAGATGGCGGGAGCAGAAGAAGTTCAGTTTTTGAGAGGTTGAGTTTCAGATAGAGAGCAGACATGATGTTGGAGACTGCAGACAGTCAGTGGCGTTCTGTAGTACAGCGGGGGTAAGGTCAGGGGAGGATGTGTATAGTTGTGTGTCATCGGCATAAAGATGGTACTGAAAGCCAAATCTGCTGATGGTCTGCCCAATTGGGGTCGTGTAGAGAGAGAAGAGAAGGGGGCCAAGGACTGAGCCCTGAGGTACCCCGACCGTGAGAGGAAGAAGAGATGAAGTGGAGCCAGAGAACAGAACACTGAAGGAGCGGTCAGAAAGATAGGAGGAGAACCAGGAGAGAGCAGTGTCCTTAATACCAAGTGAGTGGAGCCTAGAGAGTAGGAGAGGGTGATCAAGAGTGTCGAAAGCTGCAGAAAGGTCGAGAAGAATGAGCAGAGAGTGGTCACAGTTACGTTTTGCTGTCAGAAGGTCACCTTGAGTGCAGTTTCTGTCGAATGTAGGGGGCGGAAACCGGACTGTGACGGGTAAGGCGGGAGTATATCAAGCGCTCCAAGAGTTTAGAGATGAAGGGGAGATTGGAGGCTGGTCTGAAGTTGTTTGTGCAGGATGGGTCGAGGGTGGGTTTCTTTAGTCATGGAGTAATGATAGAGTGTTAGAAGGAGGAGGGGAAAATGCCAGAGGAGAGGGAGAGATTAAAGATTTTAGTTAGATGAGTTGTGACGACTGGAGAGAGAGACTGGAGGAGATATGAGGGAATGGGGTCGGGGGTGCATGTGCAGTGCCCCCAAGGGCTAGGGGTTACTCGGGTCCGGGCCCTTCTTCTGTACTCAGTGGGGATGTCACGGGGGCTGGCCCGGTCCGTGGCCCTAGGGGAACGTTCGCTGTCAATTGTGGGGGAAAGGTCTTTAAAGGGATAATGTTCGTGATGCCACCTGTCGTATTCGGTCAGGGTGACCGACGCTGCTTAGGGGTCCACTGGGGTGATGTTATGGCAGCTAGAAGGCATACCTTCCCACAGGTGAAGTATGTCCCCAGGGCTTCCCAGAGTGTAGATGGTGGATGATGTAAGGCGCAGTGAATAACGAGGACACAAGGTTGCAGTCTCTTAACCTGTACTGAAGGCTTCAGCATCTACAGTCCAGGGTAGGTACCACAGGGTAGGCAGAGTCCGGCCGGTCTGATGGCAAATCCAGAGTCCCCTTATCCAGGTGAAATTCAATAGCCTTCCTCCAGCGCCTGGGCGTTGTAGTACCTCCCTGCTGAGCAACTCAGTAAGGTCCTCACAACTATTGTAAATGTTAAGTCTCTTCTCTCTGTCCCCCTGACAGATAGGACAAACACATATGACTGGTGGCCTGAGGCTTTTTATAGGGACCCTAGAGACGCCCCGGCCCCCACAAATTGCCACCCTGCCTCCTGGATATATGGTCGGGCAGTCAACGTGGAATCAACTGTCCTGCCAGTCTCTGAAGTAACGACATAGAGATCCTTACTCCCTTGGTGTTCTGGCTACCGGTAGTGCGCTTCAGAAGGAGGCAGCCTGCTTCTAGCTGGTCTCCCACTGATGTTCCTCTCCTTTTTGCTATGACTTCGTTGCTCACTCACTGCAACACAATTCCTTTCAAAGTCTCTTTCTTGGGATGCTGCCGCATGGGATGCAGGTGCAGCTCCGTGTACCCTCGTCTTCCGCAGGCCGCAGTCTGGAGCTGGCTGGAACCCACTCCAACCAGCCTCTGCCAAACTCGGTCGGGACTCACTGACTATCTCCTTCTCCCTCCAGTCAGCTTCTGTCTAACTTCCTAACCAACCCACCAGTTTTACCTAAGTGTGAGGAGTGCCCTAATAGATAGAAGCATGGCTCCCCCTGGCGGACTGGAGTGTGAAGTGTGTTTTGTGGTTGTGATACCTGAACAGAAGATCTCCATCATTACCTTCAGATGTAACATCACTCCCCCTGGTGGAAGAATAACATTACTGCAACGACCAGGACTCTGGGGCGCTGCACATGTAGTCGGACGAGAAGAGGAAAGGAGCCTGGAGACTTCTTCTTCTGTGATGGGATCGAATGTGGAGAGTGAGCCAGGGGAAATGCAGGGAGGGATGGGAGTCACTGAACTTGGTGATTGGGAGCGGATTTCCTGACGGATATTGTCTATTTTCTCTACAAAGTGGGAGGCCAGGTCATCAGCACAAATGTCTGTGATAGGGGCTTGTGCTTTTGGCCTGAGGAGGGAGTGAAAGGTGTCAAAAAGTTTCTTGGGGTTGTTGGATAGTGAGGAGATCAGGGTGGTGAAGGAGGTCTGTTTGGCGAGGTGAAGGGCAGAATTATAGGTCCTTAACATAAATTTGAAGTGTATCAAGTCTTCTGGTGTGCGTGTTTTCCTCTATAAGCGTTCAGCATTCCTAGATCAACGCTGGAGAAATCGGGCTTGCGATGTGAGCCAGGGCTGTTTCACTCTGTGTTTGGAGGTTCTGAGGGTGAGGGGAGCTACTTGGTCAAGGGTGCATCTAAGTGTCATTGAAGTGATGTACAGCCAGATCAGGACAGGAAAAAGAAGAGATTGGGGACAATGATGAGTGTAGGGAGTCTGAAAGTGTATGAGGGTTAATAGCATGTAGAGTTCTGACTGAATGGTAGGTAGGAGTGTGCTGGGGTGAGCGAGGATTTGTGAGTGTGAAGGAGAGAATGTTGTGGTCAGAGAGGGGAAGCGGTGAGTTATCTAGGTAGGAGATTGAGCAGAGCCGGGCGAAAACCAGGTCCAGGGTGTTACCGTCTTTGTGTGTTTCAGAGGTTGAGAGCTGTGAGAGGCCTAGAGAAGTGGTTAGTGATAGAAGCTGGGATGCAGATGTGGAAGTGGGGCTGTTAATAGGGATGTTGAAGTCTCCCAGAATAAGGGTTGGTAGTTCTGAGGACATGAAGTGCGGCAGCCAGGCAGAGAAATGGTCCAGGAGGTGGGTGGGTGAGCCTGGGGGCCGGTATATGACCACTACTCTGAGGGAGAGGGGACGGAAGAGCCTGATGGTGTGGACTTCAAAAGAATGGAATGAGAGCGATGGAACTGGGGGGATGACCTGGAAAGTGCATTGTGGGGACAGGAGTATGCCGACTCCACCACCAGGTCTGTTTGTGGGTCTCGGGGAATGGGAGAATTGTAAGCCACCATGGAAAATGGCAGCAGGAGAGACAGTGTCAGAATCCTGAATCCAGGTTTCCGTGAGGGCCAACAGATTCAGAGAGTTTTTCAGAAAGTAATTGTGAAGGAAAGGAAGCTTGTTGCAAACAGACCGTGGATTCCAAAGGGCACAATTAAAAGGAGGAGATGGAGTGCAAATAATATTAGTAAGATTATTAAGGTTTTGATGTGAGGTAGGGTAGGGGTTGAGTTTGGTGGATGGTGGACCGCGGTTGGGGAGCTGTCCCCTGAAATCAGTAGTAGCAGGAAGATAGAGAGCAAGTAGTTTTTGGAATTGTATGAAGTTTTTTTGTGCAGTGTGTTTGGGTAAGATGGACTGAGGTTTTTCAAGAAGGTGAGAAGTGCATGGGAGCTGTACATGGGAGAGGGAAGGATTGAGGAGCTGATGTATATGATTCGTGATGGAGGGGGGATTGGTCGGTGTAAGTGGATTGCAAGGGAACATAGGAGGATACTAATAAAGCACATGGATAGAGGGGAGTGCAGAGTGTGGGTTACCTGACTCCTGCCCTGACTAAGTGCCATGGAATAACTGCTGTATCACGACGCTTAGCTCCGTGACGCTTTGCTTCTGGGACGCGTGCACCCCCACATGCGTGCACCCCTAAGGATGGTTCTAAATTTATAGTCCAGACTGCTGGGTCAGAAGAGATGGATTGTTGGTGCAAAAAACATCTGCAAGTACCAGAAGACACACACACACAAAAGACAAATAACTTGTGGATCCAGAATTGTGCCCACTATTTGTATAAAGATTGTATACAAAAATAAATTGGGCTTTTTAGTTTATTTACTAGGTTATGTCAAAAACATACAAAAAGATAACACATGGGCATACAAAATGGATACACTTTTACTGAAAGTTCCCTGCCCCTAGTCTCATACTTACCAGTCACTGTTTTAATCTTTTAACGGCGATGCTCCGTTCCTCTCCAGCAGGTTGTGGCCTGCCAAATAACTCCTGTGTTTGATGGGTGATTTGGAAGTCACAACTTAATGTAAATCAATGAGAGCAAGAACAAACATCTCATAGATTTAGGTCACGTTCACACGTTAACTACCGTACTTATTTTCCACCAGTATTTCTAAGCCAAATTCTCCACCCCTGACACGTAATAGGGGATGAGCAAATCCTTTAACATCTGAGTCTTTCTATTGACCTTGTCCATTTAGGACAACATTGGATCACTCAGAGATCCACAATGAACTTCTGGAGTGAAGTTTGCTGCACTGAAAGTAAAAGGGCTGAATAATATTGCACGCCCCACTTTTCAGTTTTTGCATTTCCACAAAAATTTAAAATAACCAATAAATTTAGTTCAACTTCACAATTGTGTTCCACTTGTTGATTCTTCACCAAAAATTTACATTTGGTATCTTTATGTTTGAAGCATGATATGTGGGAAAAGGTTGAAAAGTTCCAGGGAGCTGAATACATTCGCAAGGCACTGTATGTATACTTGTTTGTATTCCTGTCCATTGATATCTTTAATAAAATTATGCCATATTTTTAGTGGATTTTTCAACTCCATGTTTTTCTGTATATGAATCTGACATGAGGAGTGTCCATAATACTTCAGGCGCATATACTTCATAGTATTGGGTCTTTATTACCTTCTGTACTATTATTTCTGTTTTACTGATGCTGTTTCCAAAACATGTGTAATTGCAATGATTTTCGTGGGATAAATACTTAATTTTCTGTTCACAATTTCAAGGGTGTCAACACCTTCGACCATGACTGTATCTGATATGGTGTTCGACGGTGTAGAAACACGGGGAGGGGGAGGTCCGCTAGCCAAATCCGAATGGACTAGGGATCGTTGCACCGGACACCCGCTCTCCTTTTAATATGGACATAACACTACTCAGACAACACAGGGTGAGGTAAAACAGTGTGGAAATGCCTTATTAAAGCACAAAACAGGCAGATACCACGTAGAACAGTCCCAGCAAAATACCCCAAGAAGGTGCACATTACAGAGTCTCACCCTTCTGCTAACTCGCTGGGATATTGGCAGCTGTTACTTCATAGCTTCCAGGGTCGACTACCTCACCTCTGGTACGCACACAGAGAGGAGGTAATGACAAGCGTAGGAAGATGACGGTCCATTCAGATACAAGGGCCAGTTGACCGGAGGGTCACAACCTGGCTTCATCTTCCAAGGTTGATTACCCCTCCTGTGGCACACACAGAGAGGAGGTAATGACGAGCTTAGGAAGATGACAGTCCATTGAGGTACAAGGCTAGTTTACCCAAGGGTCAAAACCTGGCTTCTCCGAACATCTGCATGGAGTCAGGCGATCGGCGGGTCCCAATCCTGACTTTCTCCAAATGTATCCATGGTTCAGCGATGGTCAATGGAGCAAATCTGTATTCTTCCAGCTGGGGCCGAAGTCCCCTATGTTGGCATCCTGAAGAATAATACATCTGTGTCCCTCGTGATGGAGCCATGATGTATTGGCTGCTGTCCTGTCTCTGGATGTATTAATGTCTTGGCTGAATCTCTGGCTCTCTATGTCTGTCTCATAGAGGCATATCACCTTTTTTATGTTTAACAAGTGTCCTTCAATCCAGTATCACGACAAGGGAAAAAATGGTGATGACCAAGTCACATTGTTTGATTATGTAATCTATTTGTATAGATTTTCCTCCTCTATTTTAAAAATCAACAAAGTATCTGGCCTAGAGAATGTATAATTAGCATATCAGTAAACATCACTAGTCATCAAGGTTAAGAGCACAATATGTTACATCAAATGCCAACTTACAAGCCAATATTACAGGCTTAGGCCAGGTTCACATTTGAGTTCCGGGGCTTTGCGGAGGGCTGCTTACATCCACCGTTAAGCCCCGCCTACCTCCACATACTTCTGCATGCGTCCTGTGTACGTTGGGTTTAATGTTGGGTACGCAGGACATGCGGATGTATGCGGATATGTTGGTTTGACGCGCCCGCCGTCCGCACAAAATGCAACTAGGGACCATATCACATTTGAAATCACTTTGTGGGGTCTAAATGGCAGAAAATACCCAAAAGTAACAACATTCTAAAAACTGCACTCCTCAAGGTGCTAAAAACCACATTCAAGAAGTTTATTAACCCTTCAGGTGCTTCACAGAAATTTTTGGAATGTGGAACAAAAAAAAATTAACATTTAACTTTTTTTTCACAATTCTTTTTACTTCAGATAATTTTTTTATTTTGACAAGGGTAACAGGAAAAAATGAACCTCGAAATTTGTTGTGTACTTTCTCCTGAGCATGCTGTTACCCCATATGAGGGAGAAAAACCACTGTTTGGGCGCACGGCAGGGCTTGGAAGGGAAGGAGCGCCATTTGACTTTTTGAATGCAAAATATGCTGGAACAATTGGCGGATGCTATTTTGCGTCTGGAGAGCCTCTGATGTGCCTAAATAGTGAAAGTCCCCCACACCAATCTGGAAACTAGACCCCTCCTGGAACTGATCTAGATGTGTGGTTAGCACATTGAACCCTCAGGTGCTTCACAAAAGTTTATAACTTTTGAGTCAGAAAAAAAAAATCAAATTTTCCCCACAAATATGTTTTTAGCTAATAATATTGCATTTTAATTAGGGTAACAGAAGAAATTGCACCATATAATTTGTTGTGCAATTTCCTCTGAGTACGCCTATACCCAATATCAGGGAGAAAACCAGTACATTATGCCCAGCCCCTGCTTCTCAAGGCATGCACCCGTAAGTTAGGTGGGCTCTCGTCGCTTCAGAAATGCCAAATGTGGACAATATGTGGGGCTCAGAAGAGAGGGGGGGGGGATTTGGATTTGGGAGCGGAAAATATATTTTTGGGGGTGAGGAGTCATTTGGCTTTTCCAGAGCCTTTGTGCTACCAGTAACGTGGATGCACCCTATAGTTCGGTGAACAGATGACAGATCTGAGTGAGGGCTTGCTTTTTTGTGGATTGAGTTGAAGCTTTTATTGGGAACATTTTACATAACGTTTGGGATCACATTTATCCGGCGCTGTAAGCTGACCACCTACTTTGGGGTTTCCATCTAAATGTCTGAGTGACATTATTCAAATGAAACCCCCGAGGGATCCATTCACTATAATGAGGCAGCATAGTTAGGCTATGTGCACACGTTGCGGATTAGGCTTAGGAATTTCTGGTGCGGATTCTGCCTCTCCTGGCAGAAAACGCACCTGCGGATTTGTCGCGTTTTTTGTACAGTTCCACAGCGTTTTTTGTGCGTTTTTGCGGCGTTTTTCTTGCAGATTTACTGCGTTTTTTACCCCTGAGGTTTTCTATAATGGAATGGGTACAAAAACGCTGCAGATTCATAAAAAAAGAAGTGACATGCTACTTCTTTTAAACCGCAACGTTTCCGCAGCGGATTTTCCGTAAAGTGTGCACAGCATTTTTTTTCTCATTGATTAACATTGTACTGTAAATCAATTGCAGATTTGCAGTGTTTCTGCTCTGCAAAAAACACTGTGGATCCGCAGAGAATCCGCAACGTGTGCACATACCCTTAGGCCGGCCTCACACTCAGGGTATAAAAATACGGTCGTAATACGCCTCAAAATTCGAAATACGGTTATCCGTAGGCAAGGTGTGGTCGCGTATTTTGTGCATGTAATGTTGCGTATGTAATCCGTATGCCCACCGTAATGCGTATTTTTCACGCAACCTGACAAAATGGACATTTAACGGTTTTGGAGGGTGAAATTGATTTAAATTACCTTCATCAACCCTATTTAAGGCCTCTACAACAGGTGGCTCACTCCCATATGGTCATTTTGTGGTTTGACATCTGTTGTAGTGTTGTGGTAACATTTGTACCATGTCTGACCACCTGCAGTTCACCCCAGGGTTTTGTTTAACTGGCTATTGTCTCATCGGTTTGGGCACCCATACACTGTGATTGTGGATCCGCGAAGGAGGAGCAGAAGAATGTGGGTGCATCCTCTTTTGACTAAACGCCTCACTAAAGGCCATTTTCATAGTCTCTATACAGCTCTGCGGGAACATCCAGAAAAGTTTTATCTCTACTGTCGCATGACAATCCAAACATTTGACAGATATTACGCCCAGGAATCACATTTCAGGACACAAGGATGCGCAAAGCCGTCTCCGCCGAGGAGCGTCTTCTCCTTATGTTACAGTATGTATTCTACATCCTCACATACTGTATGTTGATGATCTTTTTTCTTTTATGTTTTTTTTTCAATCTGTTTTTGGCCGGAATATGTGTACATTATGTCCCAATCAGATGTGACAAAGTGACGTAACTGTTATAGTTAAGCACCTTAAGAACATTTTTCCCTTTCCAGCGTTAATCTAGTATCAGAAAAATGCAAATATGATTGTGCTTATTCATGTTTTGTGTTCACTCTTGAAACATACCTTATTTTTTTTTTTGTTTCACTTTCAGATTCCTGTCCACTGGATTGTCCTTTGCGGGACTCCACCTGGAATTTTTGATTGGCCGGTCCACAATTTCTGGCATTGTGCGGTTAACTTGTCGGCAAATATGGGATAGACTCAAGGACCATGTGATGCCTGAGCCAAAACAGGCTGATTGGCTCAAAATAGCTCGTGGGTTCCAGGTCAATTGTGACTTCCCAAACTGCATTGGAGCGGTGGATGGGAAACATATCAGGGTACGTAAGCCGCCAAACTCTGGCTCCCAATTCTACAATTATAAGCAGTTTTTCTCTGTAGTTCTGTTAGCTGTAGTTGACAGTAACTACAGGTTTATAATTGTAGACATTGGGGCCTATGGCCGAACTGGAGACTCTAGGGTCTTCAATTCGTCTATAATGGGTCGGCGGCTACGTGACAACCAGTTACATCTCCCACCACCACAACAACTTTTTTTTGTGGGAGATGAGGCGTTCCAACTCACCAGACACGTCATGAGGCCTTATCCCCGGCGCAACCTGGACCACCGTCGGAGGATATTTAATTTGCGCCTTTCTAGGGCGCGGAGACTGGTGGAGTGCGCCTTTGGTATTCTAGTGGCCAAATGGCGTGTCCTACAGACTGCCATACAGCTCAGTGAGGCTACAGTAAATGAAGTTATCAAAGCATCAGTAATTTTGCACAACTATACCCGCATACATGATTGCTTCTCAGATGGTAATGATGAACACATGTTGTGTAGTGTAATTAGGCCAACACCACATGGCCCTCCTCTGCGCCATCCCCTTTCTGGCCTAAAAGTTAGGGATGTTTTGACCAATTTTTTTGTTTCTCCTCAGGGTTCTACTCCCTGGCAAGATTATGCTGTTTCTCAGTTGTTGATTTCATTATTTTCAAGATATCTTTGAGAAATATACTATTTTCATCCACTGAAACAGTACTGTGTGTGTTGTGTTTCCTTAATGACCATATGATTATATTTTCGTAATATGTGTGTGATGCAAAAATGATTAATCCACAAACATCAATTGGCTTTTGTGATAACTTTTTAGTAATATACCAAGCCTTTTTTTTGGTAACTTTAAATCATATCTTGTCATATGTTTTTTTTAAACCTTTTTTTTTGTATTTCAAACAAGGAACCACGACAAAGTGGAAATGGTGCCCAAACACAAACCAAACATGGTAGGCAGCTCACAAAACAAAACATAATGCCGCCAAAAAAAAAACCATTACAAATCCCTGTAAGTTGGTGGGGGAGATGTTGACAGCTCTGGGTCCTGGTCAGGGGGCCTTTATTGGGCCGATGGGACTTCATCCTGTGAGGTGCATCCTCTTTTGACTAAACGCCTCACTAAAGGCCATTTTCATAGTCTCTATACAGCTCTGCGGGAACATCCAGAAAAGTTTTATCTCGACTGTCGCATGACAATCCAAACATTTGACAGATATTACGCCCAGGAATCACATTTCAGGACACAAGGATGCGCAAAGCCGTCTCCGCCGAGGAGCGTCTTCTCCTTATGTTACAGTATGTATTCTACATCCTCACATACTGTATGTTGATGATCTTTTTTCTTTTATGTTTTTTTTTCAATCTGTTTTTGGCCGGAATATGTGTACATTATGTCCCAATCAGATGTGACAAAGTGACGTAACTGTTATAGTTAAGCACCTTAAGAACATTTTTCCCTTTCCAGCGTTAATCTAGTATCAGAAAAATGCAAATATGATTGTGCTTATTCATGTTTTGTGTTCACTCTTGAAACATACCTTATTTTTTTTTTTTTTTCACTTTCAGATTCCTGTCCACTGGATTGTCCTTTGCGGGACTCCACCTGGAATTTTTGATTGGCCGGTCCACAATTTCTGGCATTGTGCGGTTAACCTGTCGGCAAATATGGGATAGACTCAAGGACCATGTGATGCCTGAGCCAAAACAGGCTGATTGGCTCAAAATAGCTCGTGGGTTCCAGGTCAATTGTGACTTCCCAAACTGCATTGGAGCGGTGGATGGGAAACATATCAGGGTGCGTAAGCCGCCAAACTCTGGCTCCCAATTCTACAATTATAAGCAGTTTTTCTCTGTAGTTCTGTTAGCTGTAGTTGACAGTAACTACAGGTTTATAATTGTAGACATTGGGGCCTATGGCCGAACTGGAGACTCTAGGGTCTTCAATTCGTCTATAATGGGTCGGCGGCTACGTGACAACCAGTTACGTCTCCCACCACCACAACAACTTTTTTTTGTGGGAGATGAGGCGTTCCAACTCACCAGACACGTCATGAGGCCTTATCCCCGGCGCAACCTGGACCACCGTCGGAGGATATTTAATTTGCGCCTTTCTAGGGCGCGGAGACTGGTGGAGTGCGCCTTTGGTATTCTAGTGGCCAAATGGCGTGTCCTACAGACTGCCATACAGCTCAGTGAGGCTACAGTAAATGAAGTTATCAAAGCATCAGTAATTTTGCACAACTATACCCGCATACATGATTGCTTCTCAGATGGTAATGATGAACACATGTTGTGTAGTGTAATTAGGCCAACACCACATGGCCCTCCTCCGCGCCATCCCCTTTCTGGCCTAAAAGTTAGGGATGTTTTGACCAATTTTTTTGTTTCTCCTCAGGGTTCTACTCCCTGGCAAGATTATGCTGTTTCTCAGTTGTTGATTTCATTATTTTCAAGATATCTTTGAGAAATATACTATTTTCATCCACTGAAACAGTACTGTGTGTGTTGTGTTTCCTTAACGACCATATGATTATATTTTCGTAATATGTGTGTGATGCAAAAATGATTAATCCACAAACATCAATTGGCTTTTGTGATAACTTTTTAGTAATATACCAAGCCTTTTTTTGGTAACTTTAAACCATATCTTGTCATATGTTTTTTTTAAACCTTTTTTTTTGTATTTCAAACAAGGAACCACGACAAAGTGGAAATGGTGCCCAAACACAAACCAAACATGGTAGGCAGCTCACAAAACAAAACATAACACAGCCAAAAAAAAACCCATTACAAATCCCTGTAAGTTGGTGGGGGAGATGTTGACAGCTCTGGGTCCTGGTCAGGGGGCCTTTATTGGGCCGATGGGACTTCATCCTGTGAGGATGCAGTGGCTTGTGGGCCAGAATACTGGCCTTGTCCATATTGGCTAGTTGTGTGGTGACCTTAAGCCAATTGTCTCTGTGCCTCATGCTGACGGACATATTGGCTTGCATCATACCCCAACCCAAAATGGCCATGTTGTCCAAACCCAGGTTGGGACCAGCCAACATCACTGGGTCTGGAAAAGTGGCCATATTGGGATTGGGGGTTGTAGCCTGCCATTTGGTAGTCTGATGGCCTTTGGAGATTTTGGGGCGGGAGGGGTTTAGGTGGAGGCATACGTGGAGTAGGTGCTGCAAATCCTGATTGATTCTGCTCCTGTTGAGGGAATTGAAGGTGCAAGAGGTTGGTTTGGCCAAGCTGCCTACGCTCCAGATATTCAAACACCTCATAGGGGTTATTTGGAGGGGTGCTTAAATCAATCAGGATTTGCATACACCCTCTCACACGTAGCCTCACCTCACGGGGAAGGGGTCTTAGGTAACGGGCAAGGCTGCGGGCAAAGGCCTCCTCTCCATCATCCGTGGCTGCCCTGGCCAAATAATTGAGGACCCCAGCATCAACATCAGTTCTTCTGGCTTCCAGCTCTCTCCTTCGGCGGGATCTCCGTAAAGGCCCAGCTGCCTGTGGGGATGTGACCAGTGGGTCTGTAGGGCTGCTGCTCTGGCCATGTTCCTCAAGTCTTTCGGCAGCATGTGCTGCTGAGGGTGGTGGTGCTGCATCTTTCTCACTTGCTGCTCCCTGCAGTGATGATGATGCTGATGGGTCCTCAAGGATGGATGCTGAAGAATCCAAAGATGGGCCTGCCACTTCTTCATCCACACTTACAGGATCTATGAGAGCCTCAGATTCCGACCCGGTTTCCCTCTCTGTGAGGTTAGACTGTGTTCTGTTATTAAAACAATAAAAGGTTATTTTTTTGTGGCCATTGTTTAATGACACATCTGTGAGCACTATTCCCAAAAAAAACACACACACAACCTCAGATCAGCACAACATCGCCTTCTCTACTCCCCTCTTATCTCATATTCCCACAAGAATATACAAGATTTGTCTTGGGGATCACCACAAATGTACCAAACACTATCACAACACATCATAATGTCGCATACCATTTCAAGCTATTCAAAAACCATGAAGACCCACCTCTTCAAACAATCAGATAACCTGCAGGAACAACCCATCCAACAAAACACTGTATGAACATCTCTAAACTCGCATACTAGATTCTCACCCATCCCTTGTTGTAGCTTGGGATGCTTTGCAGGCAGGGTCCTCTCTCCTCCAGGAACCTTTTGGAATTTATGCTTGTTTACATTATTGTTTGCACTATATTGACACATCCTTACATGTAATTCGCAATGTTATAACCCTAAACCACAAAACTGACTAAGATTTAGTTTCATTAAAAATATGTTGAGAGGTTTTTACTTACTGCCTAAGATCCATACTGACATCCAAAAAGGAAAGACGGTCATAGTATATACAGTGGGGCAAAAAAGTATTTAGTCAGTCAGCAATAGTGCAAGTTCCACCACTTAAAAAGATGAGAGGCGTCTGTAATTTACATCATAGGTAGACCTCAACTATGGGAGACAAACTGAGAAAAAAAAAACCAGAAAATCACATTGTCTGCTTTTTTATCATTTTATTTGCATATTATGGTGGAAAATAAGTATTTGGTCAGAAACAAATCATCAAGATTTCTGGCTCTCACAGACCTGTAACTTCTTCTTTAAGAGTCTCCTCTTTCCTCCACTCATTACCTGTAGTAATGGCACCTGTTTAAATTTGTTATCAGTATAAAAAGACACCTGTGCACACCCTCAAACAGTCTGACTCCAAACTCCACTATGGTGAAGACCAAAGAGCTGTCAAAGGACACCAGAAACAAAATTGTAGCCCTGCACCAGGCTGGGAAGACTGAATCTGCAATAGCCAACCAGCTTGGAGTGAAGAAATCAACAGTGGGAGCAATAATTAGAAAATGGAAGACATACAAGACCACTGATAATCTCCCTCGATCTGGGGCTCCACGCAAAATCCCACCGCGTGGGGTCAGAATGATCACAAGAACGGTGAGCAAAAATCCCAGAACCACGCGGGGGGACCTAGTGAATGAACTGCAGAGAGCTGGGACCAATGTAACAAGGCCTACCATAAGTAACACACTACGCCACCATGGACTCAGATCCTGCAGTGCCAGACGTGTCCCACTGCTTAAGCCAGTACATGTCCGGGCCTGTCTGAAGTTTGCTAGAGAGCATTTGGATGATCCAGAGGAGTTTTGGGAGAATGTCCTATCGTCTGATGAAACCAAACTGGAACTGTTTGGTAGAAACACAACTTGTCGTGTTTGGAGGAAAAAGAATATTGAGTTGCATCCATCAAACACCATACCTACTGTAAAGCATGGTGGTGGAAACATCATGCTTTGGGGCTGTTTCTCTGCAAAGGGGCCAGGACGACTGATCCGGGTACATGAAAGAATGAATGGGGCCATGTATCGTGAGATTTTGAGTGCAAACCTCCTTCCATCAGCAAGGGCATTAAAGATGAAACGTGGCTGGGTCTTTCAACATGACAATGATCCAAAGCACACCGCCAGGGCAACGAAGGAGTGGCTTCGTAAGAAGCATTTCAAGGTCCTGGAGTGGCCTAGCCAGTCTCCAGATCTCAACCCTATAGAAAACCTTTGGAGGGAGTTGAAAGTCCGTGTTGCCAAGCGAAAAGCCAAAAACATCACTGCTCTAGAGGAGATCTGCATGGAGGAATGGGTCAACATACCAACAACAGTGTGTGGCAACCTTGTGAGGACTTACAGAAAACGTTTGACCTCTGTCATTGCCAACAAAGGATATATTACAAAGTATTGAGATGAAATTTTGTTTCTGACCAAATACTTATTTTCCACCATAATATGCAAATAAAATGTTAAAAAAACAGACTGTGATTTTCTGGGTTTTTTTTCTCCTCAGTTTGTCTCCGATAGTTGAGGTCTACCTATGATGTAAATTACAGACGCCTCTCATCTTTTTAAGTGGTGGAACTTGCACTATTGCTGACTGACTAAATACTTTTTTGCCCCACTGTATATTTGCGCTTCTTCAGTGGGGCTGCTGACCCACTTCTAGCCCGCTGCTGTCTTTCCCGCCGGTATTGGTCCCGGATGCTGCGCCATCGTGTCATAACATCATCCACTGCAATTACATGGTCAGAAATATTGTTCAATATCATTCTGAACATAGCTTATTCCAATTGTCAGTGATATTTTTTTTTTTGTCAAATTTGTTTCTAGCACTATTATTTCCATGGTGCTGCAAATGATAAAGGGGTTACATGCAGAGGTCTATATATCGGCCACAGTTAATAACTTCACAGTCACAGACTGGTAGAGAGGGGAGAGAACCATGTTCTTGCAAACATACATTAGGTAAGATTTGGAATAGGAAAGGAAAATGCCTTGTGCAATAATGAGCCTAATGTGCGAAATTATGTCAAAATAAGACAAGGGTCAACACCCCTCTGGACGGGGTATGAGGCCAAGAAAATATTTAGCAGGGCAAGATCAAGATTACCTATCTCCAGAAACACTTTAGCATGGTGCTCAGCTTTAGAAATTGCCAAAAATGGCCATAAATGACATATAAAGATAAAAATGATTGCTCAAGTAATCATGTAGGGAAAGCATCTTGTAAAGTTCAATCTTGTGAATATATGAGTGTACTTACATAGACTTGTCTGCTCCGCACGTGGCCGTTGGGCATAATCTGGGAATAGGATCCCACAGATGGTCCTCCAAGCTGCCTCTTTCCTGGCCCGGTTTGAGTAGTTGGGATCCCGCTGGTCCCATATTTCTGGCCTTTCTTGGACCAGGATGAGGAGCTTATCCACATTTATTATGCTGGCCATGCTGCTTGGAACTCTGTGGAGGCGAGCACCAGACTTCCGGGATGTCTGTTGTGAATTCTGTGGCCAAGCTCCTTCCTGTGGTCGTGAGTGGTACTGCAGCTGGTTCTGTCTATAAGCTTCCTTTGGTGGATGAGAGTGGTACTGCGGCTTCTGAGTTTCCTTCCTCAGGTGATGAGGTTAAGTCGTTAGGTGCTGCTCTATTTAACTCCACCTGGTGCTTTGATCCTGGCCTCCAGTCAATGTTCTAGTATTGGTCTTGCTTCCTCCTGGATCGTTCCTGTGGCCTCTCTATCCTGCATAAGCTAAGTTCTGCTTGTGTTATTTTTGTTTGCTATATTTTCTGTCCAGCTTGCTATATTGGTTTTTCTTGCTTGCTGGAAGCTCTGAGACGCAGAGGGAGCACCTCCGTACCGTTAGTCGGTGCGGAGGGTCTTTTTGCCCCTCTGCGTGGTTGTTTGTAGGTTTTTGTGTTGACCGCAAAGCTATCTTTCCTATCCTCGGTCTATTCAGTAAGTCGGGCCTCACTTTGCTAAATCTATTTAATCTCTGTGTTTGTATTTCATCTTTACTCACAGTCATTATATGTGGGGGGCTGCCTTTTCCTTTGGGGAATTTTCTCTGAGGCAAGGTAAGCTTATTTTTCTATCTTCAGGGCTAGTTAGTTTCTCAGGCTGTGCCGAGTTGCATAGGGAGCGTTAGGCGCAATCCACGGCTACCTCTAGTGTGGTGTGTTAGGATTAGGGATTGCGGTCAGCAGAGTTTCCACGTCTCAGAGCTCGTCCTATGTTTTTGGTAAATGTCAGGTCACCTTGTGTGCTCTGAACTTCAAGGTCCATTGTGGTTCTGAATTACCTGTTCACAACAGTACTGGAGGCCCAAAGTACTAATGCTTCTCAATAGAGGGAAAAGAGAAGTTCTGAGACCATTTTTTTTTCTTTGCACTGTGTTCTGTCTTTCTTTTCCCCTTTACATCAGGGTGGTTCAGAACACAGGTGTGGACATGGACATTCAGGGTCTGTCCTCTTTGATGGATAATCTCACTATAAGAGTACAGAACATTCAAGATTTAGTGGTTCAGAATCCTATGTTAGAACCTAAAATTCCTATTCCTGAGTTATTTTCTGGAGATAGAGCTAAGTTTTTGAATTTTAAAAATAATTGTAAACTGTTTCTGGCTTTGAAACCCCGCTCCTCTGGTGACCCAGTTCAACAAGTTAAAATCATTATTTCTTTATTACGTGGCGACCCTCAAGACTGGGCATTTTCCCTTGCGCCAGGAGATCCTGCATTATGTAATATTGATGCGTTTTTTCTGGCGCTCGGATTGCTGTACGACGAACCTAATTCAGTGGATCAGGCAGAGAAAAATTTGCTGGCTCTGTGTCAGGGTCAGGATGAGATAGAGATTTATTGTCAGAAGTTTAGAAAGTGGTCCATGCTCACTCAATGGAATGAATGTGCGCTGGCAGCTATTTTCAGAAAGGGTCTTTCTGAAGCCCTTAAGGATGTCATGGTGGGATTTCCTATGCCTGCTGGTCTGAATGAGTCTATGTCGACGCTTGCGCGAGCGTAAATCTGTGCACCATTTGGCGGTATTATCTGAGCATAAACCTGAGCCTATGCAGTGCGATAGGACTTTGACCAGAGTTGAAAGGCAAGAACACAGACGTCAGAATGGGCTGTGTTTCTACTGTGGTGATTCCACTCATGCTATCTCCGATTGTCCTAAGCGCACTAAGCGGTTCGCTTGGTCTGCCACCATTGGTACGGTACAGTCGAAATTTCTTTTGTCCGTTACTTTGATCTGCTCTTTGTCTTCCTATTCTGTCATGGCATTTGTGGATTCAGGCGCTGCCCTGAATTTGATGGACTTGGAGTATGCTAGGCGCTGTGGGTTTGTCTTGGAGCCCTTGCAGTGTCCTATTCCATTGAGAGGAATTGATGCTACGCCTTTGGCCAAGAATAAGCCTCAGTATTGGACCCAGCTGACCATGTGCATGGCTCCTGCGCACCAGGAGGATATTCGCTTTCTGGTGTTGCATAATCTGCATGATGTGGTCGTGTTGGGGTTGCCATGGCTACAAGTCCATAACCCAGTATTAGATTGGAAATCAATGTCTGTGTCCAGCTGGGGTTGTCAGGGGGTACATGGTGATGTTCCATTTCTGTCTATCTCATCATCCACCCCTTCTGAGGTTCCAGAGTTCTTGTCTGATTACCGGGATGTATTCGATGAGCCCAAGTCCAATGCCCTACCTCCGCATAGGGATTGTGATTGTGCTATCGATTTGATTCCTGGTAGTAAGTTTCCTAAGGGTCGACTGTTTAATTTATCTGTACCTGAGCACGCCGCTATGCGGAGTTACGTGAAGGAGTCTTTGGAGAAGGGTCATATTCGCCCGTCATCGTCGCCATTGGGAGCGGGTTTCTTTTTTGTGGCCAAGAAGGATGGTTGGCTGAGACCTTGTATTGATTACCGCCTTCTAAATAAAATTATGGTCAAATTTCAGTACCCCTTGCCGCTGCTGTCTGATTTGTTTGCTCGGATTAAGGGGGCTAGTTGGTTCACCAAGATAGATCTTCGTGGTGCGTATAATCTTGTGCGTATCAAACGGGGCGATGAATGGAAAACAGCATTTAATACGCCCGAAGGCCATTTTGAGTACCTGGTTATGCCATTCGGACTTTCTAATGCTCCATCAGTGTTTCAGTCCTTTATGCATGACATCTTCCGAGAGTACCTGGATAAATTCCTGATTGTATACTTGGATGATATTTTGGTCTTCTCGGATGATTGGGAGTCTCATGTGAAGCAGGTCAGAATGGTGTTCCAGGTCCTGCGTGCTAATTCTTTGTTTGTGAAGGGGTCAAAGTGTCTCTTTGGTGTTCAGAAGATTTCATTTTTGGGGTTCATTTTTTCTCCTTCTACTATCGAGATGGACCCTGTTAAAGTTCAGGCCATTTATGATTGGACTCAGCCAACATCTCTGAAGAGTCTGCAGAAGTTCCTGGGCTTTGCTAATTTATATCGTTGCTTCATCGCTAATTTTTCTAGCATTGCTAAACCGTTGACTGATTTAACCAAGAAGGGTGCTGATGTGGTCAATTGGTCTTCTGCTGCTGTGGAAGCTTTTCAGGAGTTGAAGCGTCCTTTTTCTTCTGCCCCTGTGTTGTGCCAACCAGATGTTTCGCTTCCGTTCCAGGTCGAGGTTGATGCTTCCGAAATTGGAGCAGGGGCTGTTTTGTCACAGAGAAGTTCTGATTGCTTGGTGATGAAACCATGCGCCTTCTTTTCCAGGAAATTTTCGCCTGCTGAGCGAAATTATGATGTTGGCAATCGAGAGTTGCTAGCCATGAAGTGGGCATTCGAGGAGTGGCGTCATTGGCTTGAAGGAGCTAAGCATCGCGTGGTGGTCTTGACTGATCACAAAAACTTGACTTATCTCGAGTCTGCCAAACGGTTGAATCCTAGACAGGCTCGTTGGTCGCTGTTTTTCTCCCGTTTTGACTTTGTGGTTTCGTACCTTCCGGGCTCTAAAAATGTGAAGGCGGATGCCCTGTCTAGGAGTTTTGTGCCCGATTCTCCGGGTTTGTCTGAGCCGGCGGGTATTCTCAAAGAGGGGGTAATTTTGTCTGCCATCTCCCCTGATTTGCGGCGGGTGCTGCAAAAATTTCAGGCTAATAGACCTGACCGTTGCCCAGCGGAGAAACTGTTTGTCCCTGATAAGTGGACGAATAAAGTTATCTCTGAGGTTCATTGTTCGGTGTTGGCTGGTCATCCTGGAATCTTTGGTACCAGAGATTTGGTGGCTAGATCCTTTTGGTGGCCGTCTCTGTCGCGGGATGTGCGTTCTTTTGTGCAGTCCTGTGGGATTTGTGCTCGGGCTAAGCCCTGCTGTTCTCGTGCCAGTGGGTTGCTTTTGCCCTTGCCGGTCCCGAAGAGGCCTTGGACACATATCTCTATGGATTTTATTTCGGATCTCCCCGTCTCTCAAAGAATGTCGGTCATTTGGGTGGTTTGTGATCGCTTCTCTAAGATGGTCCATTTGGTGCCCTTGTCTAAATTGCCTTCCTCCTCTGATTTGGTGCCATTGTTTTTTCAGCATGTGGTTCGTTTACATGGCATTCCAGAGAACATCGTTTCTGACAGAGGTTCCCAGTTTGTTTCGAGGTTTTGGCGAGCCTTTTGTGCTAGGATGGGCATTGATTTGTCTTTTTCCTCGGCTTTCCATCCTCAGACAAATGGCCAGACTGAACGAACCAATCAGACCTTGGAAACATATCTGAGATGTTTTGTTTCTGCTGATCAGGATGATTGGGTGTCCTTTTTGCCTTTGGCTGAGTTCGCCCTTAATAATCGGGCCAGCTCGGCTACTTTGGTTTCGCCGTTTTTCTGCAATTCTGGGTTCCACCCTCGTTTCTCTTCAGGGCAGGTTGAGTCTTCGGACTGTCCTGGTGTGGATACTGTGGTGGACAGGTTGCAGCAGATTTGGACTCATGTAGTGGACAATTTGACCTTGTCCCAGGAGAAGGCTCAACGTTTCGCTAACCGCAGGCGCTGTGTGGGTCCCCGACTTCGTGTTGGGGATTTGGTTTGGTTGTCATCTCGTTATATTCCTATGAAGGTTTCCTCTCCTAAATTTAAGCCTCGTTTCATTGGTCCATATAGGATTTCTGAGGTTCTTAATCCTGTGTCTTTTCGTTTGACTCTTCCGGCTTCTTTTTCCATCCATAACGTGTTCCATAGGTCATTGTTGCGGAGATACGTGGCACCTGTGGTTCCATCTATTGATCCTCCTGCTCCGGTTTTGGTTGAAGGGGAATTGGAGTATATTGTGGAGAAGATTTTGTATTCTCGTGTTTCGAGACGGAAACTCCAGTATCTGGTTAAGTGGAAAGGTTATGGTCAGGAAGATAATTCCTGGGTCTTTGCCTCTGATGTCCATGCTGCCGATCTGGTTCGTGCCTTTCATGTGGCTCATCCTGGTCGGCCTGGGGGCTCTGGTGAGGGTTCGGTGACCCCTCCTCAAGGGGGGTACTGTTGTGAATTCTGTGGCCAAACTCCCTCCTGTGGTCGTGAGTGGTACTGCGGCTGGTTCTGTCTATAAGCTTCCTTTGGTGGATGAGAGTGGTACTGCGGCTTCTGAGTTTCCTTCCTCAGGTGATGGGGTTAAGTCGTTAGGTGCTGCTCTATTTAACTCCACCTGGTGCTTTGATCCTGGCCTCCAGTCAATGTTCTAGTATTGGTCTTGCTTCCTCCTGGATCGTTCCTGTGGCCTCTCTATCCTGCATAAGCTAAGTTCTGCTTGTGTTATTTTTGTTTGCTATATTTTCTGTCCAGCATGCTATATTGGTTTTTCTTGCTTGCTGGAAGCTCTGAGACGCAGAGGGAGCACCTCCGTACCGTTAGTCGTGCGGAGGGTCTTTTTGCCCCTCTGCGTGGTTGTTTGTAGGTTTTTGTGTTGACCGCAAAGCTATCTTTCCTATCCTCGGTCTATTCAGTAAGTCGGGCCTCACTTTGCTAAATCTATTTCATCTCTGTGTTTGTATTTCATCTTTACTCACAGTCATTATATGTGGGGGGCTGCCTTTTCCTTTGGGGAATTTTCTCTGAGGCAAGGTAGGCTTATTTTTCTATCTTCAGGGCTAGTTAGTTTCTCAGGCTGTGCCGAGTTGCATAGGGAGCGTTAGGCGCAATCCACGGCTACCTCTAGTGTGGTGTGTTAGGATTAGGGATTGCGGTCAGCAGAGTTTCCACGTCTCAGAGCTCGTCCTATGTTTTTGGTAAATGTCAGGTCACCTTGTGTGCTCTGAACTTCAAGGTCCATTGTGGTTCTGAATTACCTGTTCACAACAGATGTCTGTGTGGCTTTTTGAGCTAATTAGCATGTCTGAGATTCATGATTGAGGGCTTGGCTTAATTCCTTGCACCTGGCGATGTCTGGAGATGTCTGGCGTATTTCACGTAAGTCACACTGTTGGTCCGTGTGTAATCCGTATTTTTCTCGCCCCCATGGACTTTCATTGGCGATTTTTTTTGCGCAATACGGTGACAAACGCAGCATGCTGCGATTTTCTACGGCTGTAGAAGACCGTATAATACGGATCAGTAAAATACGGCTGATAGGAGGTGGGGCATAGAGAAGCATTGTACCGTATGCAATCCGTATTTTCTGCACCTCTCTTACTCTGGACTCCGTCTGGCCTCTGTTCAGCGCTGTCCTTCTTTTCAGAAATGCACAAAACTGTGGGCGACGGCACTTTTATGCAATCCTAAAAAGACAGACACTGCCAGATCACAGGTTAGACTGCATCCACAGTGCCTCCATCTGCCTCATTATAGGGAATCTTCTGCCAGAAGTGCCGTCGGAATCATATATTTCAGAGATTTACACAGAGACCCCGGTGTAAGCGCTTAGTGCAGGATAAATATGAGCCTTACTGCGATCTTTGGACGGCATAATGAAAAAACAGCAGGTGAAGAATTGGTTTTATTTATTTTTTTACGCCGCTCCTCGTGTGGTATAAGTGATTAGGTGACTTTATTCTTGGGGTCGGTGCGATTACAGCGATACCAGATCTATATCGGGTTTTTATGTTTGCCAGCTGTCACACACTAAAAGACGCTTTTTATTGCAAAAAATTGTTTTGCATCACCACATTTTGAGAGCTACAGTATTTCCATATTTCACCTGACAGAGTCATATGAAGGCTTGTTTATTTTCGGGACGAGTTGACATTTTCATTGGCATCATTTTCACGCACATGACATTTTTCATCGCTTTCTATTACGATTTTTGGGAGGTAGGATGAAAAAAAATCAGCAATTCAGGATTTTTTTTTGTGGGGGGTGGGGGGAGGGGGGTGGGAGGGTTTATGCCGTTCCATGTGAGGCAAAATTGATAAGGAAGTTTTATTCTATGGGTCAGTACAATTACAGCGATACCTCATTTATACAGTTTTTTATGTTTTGGCAATTTTACACAATAAATACTATTTTATACAAAATAATTATTTTTGCATCGCTTTATTCTGAGAGCTATAACTTTTTTGTTTTTTCGCTGATGGAGCTGTATGGCGGCTTGGTTTTTGCGGGACAAGATGACATTTTCAGCAATACAATATTTATATCCGTCTTTTTGATCGCGTTTTATTCCACTTTTTGTTTTGCGGTATGATGATAAAGCATTGTTTTTTGCCTTGTTTTTTATTTTTTTATGGTGTTCACGAAAGGGGTAAACTAGTGGGACAGTTTTATAGGTCGGGCTGTTGCAGACACGGCGATACCAAATATGTGTACTTTTATTGATTATATTTTTTTCATCCAAATATTTATTTTGTAGATACAATATCTTTAGATTTTTTTTTAATTATTTTTGATCTTTCTAAAAATATTTTTACAATTATTTACTTTTTTTTTTTTACTTTGTCCCACTTATGGGACTATCCTTTTTTGCAGGCTGATCGCTTCTACAGCATGGTGATGCAGAATCATCATCATGCTGTATAAACTGTCAGTTCTCCACTGACAGAGAAAGTTGCTGATCATGCACTGCACATGATCAAGCGACTTTCCTAGCTCCGTTGACCTGGATGTCGTCATGATGATCACCATGGCAACGATCGAGACCCCACATCACTCTGTGGGGTCTCCGATCCATGGACAGAGGGGCTGAATCAGCTGACACCTGGAAGCGATCACCCGCACACAACCCGTGTGTGTGCACGATTGCCATGCAGTAATAATACGTCCCCGGTCAGTTAGGCCCTGGGAATAGGAATTATTATTACGACATACTGTATGTTAGAAAGGTGTTAAAAGTATAGTACTCTAATTAGTGATCAAAATAATCAAACAGTGCTTACAAGAGTAGTGCAGTCCCTCTCTCTCAGGATGGCGTGCCAACCCAACGGGCATTTCGGCTTGTTGCCTTCATCAGGGTGTGGTGGCAAAAACGAAAGGAAGGGTTTAAATATAACCATAAACCAATCAAAATAAAAAGTATGTGTTTTTTTATATTGATAGATCTGGAGATACCAAATATGTGTATGTTTGATTTCTTTTTATTGTTTTATTATGAATGGGGCGAAAGGGGGTGATTTGAACTTTTATATGTATATATATATATATATATATATATATATATATATTTATATTTAAAAAAAATTTTTTTTTAAATTTTGGCATGCTTCAATAGTCTCCATGTGAGACTAGAAGCTGCCATAACCCATTTGTTTCTGCTACATACAGACGATGATCGCCTGTATGTAGCAGAATTGCTCACTTGCTATGAGCGCCGATCACCGGGCGGTGCCCATAGCAATCCGGCAGTGACAACCATAGAGGTCTGCTGGAGACCTCTGGTTGTCATGCCAACCCATCGGCGACCCGCGGTCTTGTGACAGGATCTCCGGCGCGCTTCCCGGAAACAAGTGATAAATGCCACGTTCAGAGTTTGACAGCGGCATTTAATGGGTTAACAGCCGCGGAAAGATCACGATTCCTCCCACGGCACATGTCAGCTGTTCAAAACTGCCAAAGCCCACATCAAAGGGATGGTGTCCGACATTGGCGTATTATTGTTAATTCTTGTGAAGCACCTGATTGAATATGGTTTTGAGCACTTTGAGGGGTGCAGTTTTTAAAATGGTTTCACATATGTGTATTTTCTTTCACATAGCCCCATCAAAGTCACATTAACCCTTTAGTGACAGAGCCAATTTAGTACTTAATGACCATGCCAATTTTTACAATTCTGACCTCTGTCACTTTATGAGGTTATAACTCTGGAACGCTTTAACGGATCCTGCTGATTCTGAGGTTGTTTTTTTGTGACACATTGTAATTCATGTTAGTGATAAAATTTCTATTTCTATTACTTGCGTTTATATTTGAAAAAAACTGAAATATGGCAAAAATTTTAAAAATTTTACAATTTTTGAAACTTAGAATTTGTATGCCTTTAAATCAGAGAGATATGTCACACAAAAGAGTTAACCCCTTTCTGCCCTCGGACGAGATAGTATGACTGAGGTCAGATCCCCTGCTTTGATGCGGGCTCCGGCGGTGAGCCCGCATCAAAGCCGGGACATGTCAGCTGTTTTGAACAGCTGACAAGTGCCCGCAATAGTGACGGGTGGAATCGCGATCCATCCGCTGGTATTAACTAGTTAAATGCCACTGTCAAACGCTGACAGCGGCATTTAACTACCGCTTGCGGCCATCTGGCTAGAAATGTGCACATCGCTGACCCCGTCACGTGATCGGGGGTCAGCGATGCATCGGCATGACATCCAGAGATCTCCTTGAGACCGCTATGGTTGTTGATGCCAGGTTGCTATGAGCACCACCTTGTGGTTAGCGCTCATAGCAATGCTGTAATTCTGCTGCATAGAGGTGATCTGTGCATCACCTCTATGTAGCAGAGGCAATCGAGTTGTGCCAGCTTCTAGCCTTCCATGGAGGCTATTGCAGCATGGCAAAAGTAAAAAAAAAAAATGTTTACAAAAATATATGAAAAAAATAAAAAGATATAAAAGTTTAAATCACCCCCCTTTTGCCCTATTCAAAATAAAACAATACAAAAATCAAATATACACATATTTGGTATCGCCGTGTTCAGAATCGCCCGATCTATCAATAAAAAAAAAGGATTAACCTGATCGCTAAATGGCGTAGCAAGAAAAAAAATTGAAACGCCAGAATTACTTTTTTTTGGTCACCGCAACATTGCATTAAAATGCAATAACAGGCGATCAAAAGAACATATCTGCACCAAAATGGCATCATTAAAAACGCCAGCTCGGCAAGCAAAAAATAAGCCCTTACTCGACCACAGACCACAAAAAAATGGAGACGCTACGGGTATCAGAAAATGGTGGAATGTTTATGTAGCTTTTTAGCAAAGTTTTGAATTTTTTTTCACCACTTAGATAAAAATTAACCTACACATATTTGGTGTCTATGAACTCATAATGACCTGGAGAATCATAATGGCACCTAGAAAAAAAGCCAAACAAAAAAGTGTGGGATTGCACTTTTTTTGCAATTTCACAGCAATTGGAATTTGTATTCCCGTTTTCTAGTACATCACATGCTAAAACCAATGATGTTGTTCAAAAGTACAACTCGTCCCACAAAAAATAAGCCCTCAAATGGCCATATTGATCTAAAAATAAAAAAAATATGGCTCTGGGAAGGAGGGGAGCGAAAAACAAAAACGAAAAAACGAAAATACCCAGGGCCATGAAAGGGTTAATAAATAACATTTCCCACATGTCTACTTTACATCAGCACAATTTTGGAAACAATTTTTTTTTTGTTAGGAAGTTATAAGGATTAAAAATTGACCAAAACCATTTTTTTTAGGGACCATCTCACATTTAGGCCGGCGTCACACTCGGCGTAAGACAATACAGTCCGTATTTTACGGCCGTAATACGCTGAAAAGTCCCCAAAATAGTGGTCCGTATCTCCTCCGTAGGCAGGGTGTGTCAGCGTATTTTGCGCATGGCATCCTCCGTATGTAATCCGTATGGCATCCGTACTGCGAGATTTTCTCGCAGGCTTGCAAAACCGACATACGGATATACAAGGGATCCATGTGCTCAAAAAATAATAAAAACATATATACTGTCTATATATATATATATATATATATATACAGTGGGGCAAAAAAGTATTTAGTCAGTCAGCAATAGTGCAAGTTCCACCACTTAAAAAGATGAGAGGCGTGTGTAATTTACATCATAGGTAGACCTCAACTATGGGAGACAAACTGAGAAAAAAAAAATCCAGAAAATCACATTGTCTGTTTTTTTAACAATTTATTTGCATATTATGGTGGAAAATAAGTATTTGGTCAGAAACAAACAATCAAGATTTCTGGCTCTCACAGACCTGTAACTTCTTCTTTAAGAGTCTCCTCTTTCCTCCACTCATTACCTGTAGTAATGGCACCTGTTTAAACTTGTTATCAGTATAAAACGACACCTGTGCACACCCTCAAACAGTCTGACTCCAAACTCCACTATGGTGAAGACCAAAGAGCTGTCAAAGGACACCAGAAACAAAATTGTAGCCCTGCACCAGGCTGGGAAGACTGAATCTGCAATAGCCAACCAGCTTGGAGTGAAGAAATCAACAGTGGGAGCAATAATTAGAAAATGGAAGACATACAAGACCACTGATAATCTCCCTCGATCTGGGGCTCCATGCAAAATCCCACCCCGTGGGGTCAGAATGATCACAAGAACGGTGAGCAAAAATCCCAGAACCACGCGGGGGGACCTAGTGAATGAACTGCAGAGAGCTGGGACCAATGTAACAAGGCCTACCATAAGTAACACACTACGCCACCATGGACTCAGATCCTGCAGTGCCAGACGTGTCCCACTGCTTAAGCCAGTACATGTCCGGGCCCGTCTGAAGTTTGCTAGAGAGCATTTGGATGATCCAGAGGAGTTTTGGGAGAATGTCCTATGGTCTGATGAAACCAAACTGGAACTGTTTGGTAGAAACACAACTTGTCGTGTTTGGAGGAAAAAGAATACTGAGTTGCATCCATCAAACACCATACCTACTGTAAAGCATGGTGGTGGAAACATCATGCTTTGGGTCTGTTTCTCTGCAAAGGGGCCAGGACTACTGATCCGGGTACATGAAAGAATGAATGGGGCCATGTATCGTGAGATTTTGAGTGCAAACCTCCTTCCATCAGCAAGGGCATTGAAGATGAAACATGGCTGGGTCTTTCAACATGACAATGATCCAAAGCACACCGCCAGGGCAACGAAGGAGTGGCTTCGTAAGAAGCATTTCAAGGTCCTGGAGTGGCCTAGCCAGTCTCCAGATCTCAACCCTATAGAAAACCTTTGGAGGGAGTTGAAAGTCCGTGTTGCCAAGCGAAAAGCCAAAAAAATCACTGCTCTAGAGGAGAGCTGCATTGAGGAATGGGCCAACATACCAACAACAGTGTGTGGCAACCTTGTGAAGACTTACAGAAAACGTTTGACCTCTGTCATTGCCAACAAAGGATATATTACAAAGTATTGAGATGAAATTTTGTTTCTGACCAAATACTTATTTTCCACCATAATATGCAAATAAATTGTTAAAAAAAACAGACAATGTGATTTTCTGGATTTTTTTTTCTCAGTTTGTCTCCCATAGTTGAGGTCTACCTATGATGTAAATTACAGACGCCTCTCATCTTTTTAAGTGGTGGAACTTGCACTATTGCTGACTGACTAAATACTTTTTTGCCCCACTGTGTATATATATATATATATATATATATATATATATATATATATATATATATATATATTAGTGAGACACATATATATATATATATATATATAATAATATTTCATCCAGCGCGATAGCTTAAAAGCCGGTAATTCAATTGCCGGCTTTTGCTATCTCCTTCAAAAACCCGACATGATTTGAGACATGGTTTACATACAGTAAACCATGTCATATTCCCCTTTTTTTTGCATATTTTGTATGTTGTATATTTTGTATGTGCAAAATTTGGCCGTTCTAGCTATTAAATTAATGTGTTAAATGGCGGAAAAAATTGGCATGGGCTCCTGCGCAATTTTCTCCGCAAGAGTAGTAAAGCCAGTGACTGAGGGCAGATATTAATAGCCTGGAGAGGGTCCATGGTTATTGGCCCCCCCTGGCTAAAAACATCTGCCCCCAGCCACCCCAGAAAAGGCACATCTGGAAGGTGCACCTATTCTGGCACTTGGCCACTCTCTTCCCATTCCCGTGTAGCTGTGGGATATGGGGTAATGAAGGGTTAATGCCACCTTGCTATTGTAAGGTGACATTAAGCCAGATTAATAATGGAGAGGCGTCAATTATGACACTGGCTTTACTACTCTGGTGGAGAAAATTGCGCGGGAGCCCACGCCAATTTTTTCCGCCATTTAACCCTTTAATTTAATAGCTAGAATGGCCAAATTTTGCACATACACACTACTAACATTAGTAGTGTGGAATATGCAAAAAAAAGGGGATATGAGATGGTTTACTGTATGTAACTATGTCTCATATCATGTCGGGTTTAGGAAGGAGATAGCAGAAGCCGGCAATTGAATTACCGGCTTTTAAGCTATCTAGTGCTGGATGAAATATTAATATATATACATATATGTGTCTCAATGACATATATATATATATATATATATATATATATACCTATTCTATGTGTACACATTTATTCCACCTATTCTATTGTAAGCTGTCAGTGTGATTTTACTGTACACCGCACTGAATTGCCGGCTTTTCTCGCTAACACCGCTGCGTATTTCTCACAAATCACACTGCTGGTCCGTGTGTAATCCATATTTTTCGGGCCCCCATAGACTTGCATTGGCGATTTTTTTGCGCAATACGGTGACAAACGCAGCATGCTGCGATTTTCTACGGCCGTAGAAAGCTGTATAATACGGATCAGTAAAATACGGCAGATAGGAGCTGGGGCATAGAGAATAATTGGGCCGTGTGTAATGCGTGTTTTACGGATGTATTTAATGCGCTCATACGTCCGTAAAACGCGCTAGTGTGACGCCAGCTTTAAAGTCACCATTCTAAAAACTACACCCCTCAAGGTGCTCAAAATAACATTCAATAATTTTATTAACCATTTATGAGCTTTGCAGGAAGTGAATCAATGTGGAAGGAAAATAAAAAAAATAACATTTTACTTTTTTTTTACAAACATTTTACTTCAGATCCAGTGTAAAAAGAGAAAATGAATGACAAAACTTGTTGTGCAATTTCTCCTGAATATGCCGATACCCCATATGTGGGGGTAAACCACTGTTTGGGTGCACGGCAGAGCTTGGAAGAGAAGGAGCGCCATTTGACTTTTTCAATGCAGAATTAGATGGGATTGAGATCAGACGCCATGTTGTGTTTAGAGAGCCCCTGATGTGCCTAACCAGTGGAAACCCCGCACAATTGACACCATTTTGGAAACTAGATCCATTAAGGAACTTATCTAGATGTGTGGTGAGCACTTTGAACCCCCAAGTGCTTCACAGAAGTTTATAACGTAGAGCCGTGAAAATAAAAAAATCCTTTTTTTTTTCCTCAAAAATGATTTTTTTTAGCCTGTAATTTTTTACTTTCACAAGGGTAACAGGAGAAATTGGACCCCAAAAGTTGTTGTACAGTTTGTCCTGAGTACGCCGAGACCCTATATGTGGGGGGGGGGACCACTGTTTGGGCACACGTCGGGGCTCAGAAGGGAAGTAGTGACGTTTTAAAATGCAGACTTTGATGGAATGGACTGCGGGCATCATGTTGCCTTTGCAGAGCTCCTGATGTACCTAAACAGTAGAAACCCCCCACAAGTGACCCCATATTGGAAACTAGACCTTCCAGGAAACGTATCTAGATGTGTGGTGAGCACTTTGAATGCCCAAGTGCTTCACAGAAGTTTATAACGTAGCGCCATGAAAATAAAAAATCATATTTTTTCAACAAAAATGATCTTTTCACCCCTATGGTAGCAGGATAAATTGGACCATGAAAGTTGTTGTGCAATTTGTCCTGAGTACGTTGATACCACATATGTGGGGGGACCACTGTTTGGGCGCCCGGCAGAGCTTGGAATGCAGACTTTGATAGAATGGTCTGCGGGTGCCATGTTGCATTTGCAGAGCTCTTGATGTGTCTAAACAGTAGAAACCCCCAATAAGTGACCCCATTTTTGAAAGTAGACCCCCCCAAGAAGCTTATCTAGATGTGTGGTGAGCACTTTGAACGCCCAAGTGCTTCACAGAAGTTTATAACGCAGAGCCGTGAAAATAAAAAATCTTTTTTTTTCCACAAACATTTTTTTTTCCGGGAAAAGATGGCAGCGCCCATGGGATGGGGGGCATCGGGAGGTACCGGGGAGTATCGGGGACCCTATTTCTCTCTCCTCTGATGTACAATCACATCAGAGGAGAGAGAAATTAAATGGGACATCAGACTTTTTTGTTGTTGTCGCCGCTAAACAGTTCATACTGGCGATCGCAAAATCGGAGTCGGTATAAACCGACCCGAATCATGTTCTCTGGGGTCACGGCTACCCCCGACAGCCGAGACCCAGGAGAAAATCTGACTCTGGGGGTGCTATACACCTTTTCCACACTAATTAACGGCGCTGTGGTATAAGTACCCTTAACTACCGCCGTTAAAAGGCATATCGGTGGTCGTTAAGGGGTTAAATGTCATGTGAACCCTACAAAAGACAGTTTTGTAATGTTTATTGGAAAAATGAGAAATTGCTGATAAACTTTTAACACTTCTAACTTCCTAACAAAAAATAATTGTTTCAAAAATTCTGCTTATGTAAGTAGATATGTGGTAAATTTTTATTTATTAACTATTTTGTGTGATATATCTATCTGGTTTAAAACAATGTGAAAGTATAAAATAAAAAAATTAACTTTTTCCCATAAAAATGTTATTTTAGCCCTAAAGAGTAAGGCTGTGTGCGTTTTTTATGCATTTTCGTAGCGTCTTTTCCATGCGGAAATGGTCCAAAAATACTATGGAAACCTAATGCAATAATTCAATGACAATCGTGAAGTGTTGTGCACATGATTAGTAAATTTTCTTTGAGTATTTGCAGTGTGTTTTTTTCTGCAGCATGTCAATTCTTTGTGCGTTGCTGCAGCGTTTTTCACCCATTGACGTCAGTCAAATCCGCAGCAAAAACGCAGATATAAAAAGGTTTGCGGATTTGCTGAGTTTTTATTTGCATTTATACCAGGTTCCTATGGTGTTTCACCAGTGTGGAGGTTCTTATCGGCGGTAACGCTACCGCCTGTAAGACCGACGGTCAGAGCTCTGTGGGGTCATGCTTTCAGCATGACCCCGCAGCTGTGACCAGCGGTAACACTACTGCTGGTAAAAATGTTGGTGAGAGCACTGCGGAGTAACGCTGTCAGATGTCAGCGTAACTGCAACTGTGACTGTGGTCCACAGCGGTGACCTGCGGTAAAAAGCTTACCGCAGGTCAGCAGGCATGGGCTGATAAGACTACTACTCCCACTGGGCTACGTCAGCTGTCACTGATAACAGTGACAGCAGGTGTCGCTGATGGGAGACGTAATCTCATCAGCCGGTGCCTGTGCTCACAGTTAAAAAAAAAAAGTAAAATAATTACAAACATATTCAAATAAAAAAACCATTATACTCACCTAACACCAAATCCCCGATGCCCTCATCTCATAGAAATAAATTAAAATGATAAACCACTATACATTCACCTGTCCGCCGTAGTCCACGTAACCCAACTGTCCCGTAGCGATCTCACGTATAGTACAGTCACTTCGGGAGATGTGACCGCTCTACCCGGCGCCAGCAATACACCCACAGGAAGTAATTACTCCTGCAGGGTATCACTGAACTGCCATGAAATATGTCACTGGAGTTCATCGGCTGATCAGCTCCAGTGCTCACTTACAGCACCGCTGCGTAAGAACTTTCTCAATGCAGCTCAGTGTACTGCGGGAGCGATTACAACCTGTCAATGTATCGCCAGCTGTCTTTGAAAGCAGTCACATCAGTGACTGTTCTCAAAGTCATGAGGATCATCGTGGGACTTTATGGATTATTATCTTCTCTGAGGAATATTGTGATGTATTATTTTTGTTGCAGGAGACATTGGTGTCAGTGGATTAGGCATTCAGTGAGTATGGTTTAATTAAGATTCATTGAAGGAGTCTGTGTCGTTATTTCAAATAAAGGACTTTACTCTGGGTTTCTGTGTTTTTATACAATATCACTATGGGGTTACTAATGGATAGGTGTCTTATAGATGCCTCTCTATTACTATCCTGTGGGCTTGATTTCACCTGACAATACAAAGGTGACATCAACCCCACAAATATGAACCCCACTTGCGACCGCTACAGGGCAAGTGGGAAGAGCGAGGCTAAGCGACAGATTAGGCGCATCTTATAGATGCACCTTTTCTGGGGCGGCTGAGAGCTGATGGTTTTAGTCTGGGAGGGAGCCTCTTCCTATTAATATCAGCCCACAGCTATCTGCCTAGCCTTTGCTGGTTAGATTTTATAGGGAGACTCTATGTTAAATTTTTTCTGAGGTCCCCCTGTAAACTAGCCAGTAAAGCCTAAGCAAACAGCTGTGAGATGATATTAATAGCCTGGGCACCTTTATGGTTATGGGCTCCTTTCCAGAATATTAAGATCAGCCCTCAGCCATTGGATTTCGCTCTGCTGGTTATGAAAATTACGCGGGAGCCCATGCAATTTTCTTCTTCATATTTTTTGCTTTAAAATGAACAGTTGCTGTTTGGTTACAGCCTATGTAGGTTCCTACTATTAACACTCCTACTGGTGACAATGTGTGTGATTATGTTTACCTATCCGCTTAGTAATGAGGGTGTTTGGCTGACACCTTTTCATTACTAAATGTACCTTCACACTGAGCAACTTTCCATGACAGCGATCCATGACGTTGCAGCGTCCTGGATAGCGATCTCGTTGTGTTTGACACGCAGCAGTGATCAGGATCCCACTGTGACATCGCTGGTCGGAGCTAGAAGTCCGGAACTTTATTTGGTCGTCAGGTCGGTGTGATTCGTCATGTTTGACAGCAAAAGCAATGATGCCTGCAATGGTTTTTCATGGAGCTAACAACCAGTGAGAACGATAAGTACGTCACTGGATCGCTCCTGCATCGTTCAGCTGTTGCCGGTGTTTGACGTCTCCTAGCGACCTAAACAGTGACGCTGCAGCGATCGGCTCGTTGTCTACATCGCTGCAGCGTCGCTTAATGTGATGGTGCCTTAAGCCTAGGGCTTGGTGTCAATGACAGCTGCTGACACCAAGTCCTAATCCCATTACCCTGAGGCCACTACATCAGCAAGAAAAAGGTGATGTTGAACCAAGAAATTACATCACAAAATTTTTTTAAATATCTTTATTTAGCTCAAAAAAGCCTTTATTGCTGTACAAAAATGCATGCAAAAAGCGCGGCAAAAACGCAACTTCTTTCCTTTTTTCCCACAAGTGCTTCACAGAATTTTATAACGTTGAACCTTGAAAATAAAATAAATAAAAATAACATTTTCCCACAAAAATGTTGCTTTAGCCCCATTTTTTTTTCTATTTCATAAGGGTAGCAGGAGAAAATGGACCATACAATTTGTTGTGCAATTTCTACTGAGCATGCTGATAGCCCTGTCGCTTGGGTGCACGGTATGGCTTGGGAGGTAAGGAATGCAATTTTGGCTGGAATAGATTGTGGACGCCATGTCACATTTGAAGAGACCCTGGCATGCCAAAATAGTAGAAACCCCCACAAGTGCACAATTTGGAAACTACACATCTCGAGGAATTCATTTAGTGATAGGGTGAGCATTTTTAACCCTCAGGTGATTCACAGAATTGTATAACATTGGGCTGAGTAAATGAAAAATTTATTTTTTTCCCACTAAAATGCTGGTTTCGCCACAAGTTTTTAATTTTCAAAAGGGGTAAAATGATTCTCATTTGGTCTGACATGCGCTGTGAGCTGTGAGGTCTTATATAGACAGGTGTGTGCCTATCCAAATCAAGTCCTAGCAGTTTAATTAAACAGAGCTGGCCTCCAATGAAGGAGTAGAACCATCTCAAGAAGGATCACAAGGAAATGGTCAGCATGTGACTTAAATATGAGTGTCTGAGCAAAGGGTTTTTTTTTCAGTCATGATGAGGTGCAGAGTGTACAATGAGAAAAAAATGAACTCTTTTGAATTTACCAAATTGCTGCAGTGAAATAAATAGTGAAAAATGTAAAGGGGTCAGAATACTTTCCGTACCCACTGTAGATTTGAAGAGGGTCAATGCTCAGCTAATCACCTAATGAATTAGGATTTGGGAGTGCAGATCCTCCTGGATTTCAAATTTCATTTTTTTTTTTTTCGGTGGGGGGTGGGGGAGAAAGGAGCCATAGTGCTTTTCCACAGCCTTTGAGCTACTAGTAACGTGAAAGCCCCCTATATTTTCCAAAACAGATGACGGACCTGAGTGGGGACTTTTTTTTTGTGGATTGAGTTGAAGCTTTTATTGTGAACATTTTACATAAAAGTTTGGATCACATTTATCTTGTCCTCTACGCTGAGCACTTACAACAGGGTTTCTATTTAAATCTCCGAATGACATGATTCAGATGAAACACCAGAGGCATCCTTTCACTATAATGAGGCAGCAGAGTTACTCTGGACTCCAGAAAATCAGAATAAGTGGGAGGTCTCTAATCAAACATACAAAACTTTTAATTATATAAAGCTTAAAATTGCAATCCATGTTTCAATAGATACAAATATATGTAAAAACAATAGTGAGTTCAATAAGGGTGTCATTCAGAAGTCAAATTACATACTGTATATGTATAGACTAATGAGCTCTCTAAGCAATCTCTATGCTGTATCCTGCCTGACAGTGGAGGTTGGAACCCTTAGGCTATGTGCACACGTTGCGGATTTTGTTGTGGATCCGCATCGTCTTTTCCACACGGAATTGCCTCAATTCTGCAAAGGGTAGCTCAAGCAATGTTAATCAATCGGAATCCAGAATTTGTGTGCACATGCTGCGGAAAATTCTGCACTGATTCGCAGCGATTTATTTTCCGCAGCATGTCAATTCTTTTTGTGGATCTGCAGCATTTCTGCACCCATTGACTTATATTGAGTCAATCAAATCCGCAGCCAAACCGCAGGTGTTAAAAGGTCTGGGGATTCCATGGGATGGGTCTGGTGAATCTTTTCTATACATGCGCAAGTGGGAGGCTGCCCTGGAGCGGCGTATTTCTCCCCGAGAGTGGTCTGTCATTTGGAGGAATGCCGCAAAATCATCAGTTTGTACTCTCTATAGAGAAAATATCTATAAGATACTAATGCACTGGTATCACACTCCAGAGTTTCTGCATGGACTGAATCCCTCTGTCCCTCCCTCCTGTTGGAGATGTGGAGGAAGCACTGGGTCCCTTATGCACATATTCTGGTCGTGCCCAAAAATTGTGCCTTTTTGGGGTCAAGCTAAGTCCCTCATTGACAAGGTATTGCATACAGATATAGAACTAAACCCACTGGTGCTTCTCCTGGGTCACGGGGCGCCGGGTATGGGCAAACTCTCCAATAGATTATTGCAACATATCCTTATGGCGGCCAGATGCCTGATTGCGCGTCTTTGGAGGCAACTGAGTCCCCCTTCACTTCAGATCCTCATTAGACGGATCATGGATGTCAGAAGGATGGAACACCTTACAGCCTTACTAAATGACTCGGTGGTGTGCTTCCAGGCAATATGGTCCCCGTGGGATTATTATGCAGCGGGATCCGACCTGTAATGCGGCTGAGTTCGGATTTGATTAGTCGATTTAATTGAGGTTTTTTGTTTTTTGTTTCCTTCCCCTCCTTCTACCCCTTACTGTCTTGTCTTGTCTTTGTCATTTACGTCTTTGTAACATTAAGGCCATTTATAGCCTTACATCGTCTATATCGTTTATTATTCATGCACACTATACAGAAACTAAATACTTCTACGACGCTGTTTTGTTATACAATGTTTAATAAAATAAAAATGTTATGGTTAAAAAAAAAAAGGTCTGGGGATTTGCGTGCCAAAAACGCTGCAGAAAGGAAGGATGAAGAGTGTGCTGGCGGAGAATATGTGTGAGCGGAGAATATGTACAGGTCTGTCTGTGGGTGTCTGTGTGTGTGACTGTGTGCTGGTGCCTGTGTGTGCAGGTGTCTGTGTGTGTGCAGCCAGGCATCGTCTGATGGGACAACTACTCCCATCTGGCTATGTCTGCTGTCACATATAACAGTGACAGCATGAGCTGATGATGGGACAGTTGTCCCATCATCCAGCGACTGTGTTCAATTGTAAAACAAAAAAAACCCCAAACATTCATACTCACTAAACACCTAATCCCCGACGCCCACGTCTCCTACAACAAAAAAAACCAACATATTCTTACCTTTCCACCGTAGTCCATTTAATACCGAGTGTCCCACGGCAATCTCACGTGTAGAACAGTCACATCGGGAGATATGACTGCTCCACCCGGCCTTCACTGATACACTGACAGGAGGTAATCCCTCCCATAGAGTTCACCGGAGTTCATCAGCTGATCAGCTCCGGTTCTCACTTGTGGCACCGCTGCGTGAGACAATTCTCACTCACGCAGCAGTGCGGTAAGTGAGAGCACAAACTCCAGTGAACTCTCAGTGATACACTGCAGGAGTGATTAGCTCCTGTCAGTGTATCATGGGAGGCTGGGTAGAGTAATCACATTGGGAGATGTGTTGTGAATTCAGCTTTTGGGCTCCCTCCGGTGGTTGTAGAGGGTAATGCAGTTGTGCCTGGACTGCAGGAGTGGACAGGTGTATCTACGAATTGCAAAACTGACTGGGGTATATAGCTTTGCAGGATCCTTTAGTCAGTGCCAGTTGTCCACTGTTCTTGAAGGATTCACTTCCCTGCTGGTCTCTCCAGTTTGCTGTGCTTTTCTACAAAGATAAGTCCTGGCTTTGTTTTTGCTGTCCACCTGCTGTGGACCTTATAGTTCTGTGCATTTTCATGTTTTTGTCTTGTCCAGCTTAGTCTGTGAAGGATTTTTTGCAGCCTAGCTATTTCTCTGGAGATGCAGATATACCCCCCATGTCTTTAGTCAGATGTGGTGATTCGTATTTTCTGCGGTGGATATTTTCTAGTGTTTTTATACTGACCGCATAGTACTCTGTTCTATTCTTTCTTTTTAGCTAGTATGGCCTCCTATGCTAAAATCTGATTTCATATCTGCGTATGTTATTTCCCTCTCCTCTCACAGTCAATATTTGTGGGGGGCTATCTATCCTTTGGGGATTTTCTCTGAGGCAAGATAGGTTTCCTGTTTCTGTCTTTAGGGGTAGTTAGAACTTAGGCTGTGCCGAGGGGTCTAGGGAGTGTTAGGTACCCCCCACGGCTACTTCTAGTTGCGCTGCTAGGTTCAGGGTTTGCGGTCAGTACAGGGACCACCTTCTCCAGAGTCCGTCTCATGCTGCTCCTAGGCCACCAGATCATAACAGTACAACTGGCCAACAATGAGTTAATTGCATCTCAGAAGAAGGGAGGGAAGCTTTTGAGCCATTTTTTTTTCCTTAGCCTGTTTGGTATTTTCCTCCCTCTTTACCTCTGGGTGGCTACGGAGTCTAGTATTAACATGAATGTTCAGGAGTTAGTTTCTTGGGTGGATCAGCTTGCTGCTAGGGTACAGGGTATTTCAGATTTCATTGTTCAGACTCCTGCCTTAGAACCTAAGATTCCCACTCCTGATTTATTCTTTGGTGACAGATCCAAATTTTTGAGTTTCAAAAATAACTGTAAACTGTTTTTTGCATTAAGACCCTGGTCTTCTGGTGATCCTATTCAGAAGGTTAAAATCATCATATCTCTGCTGCGTGGTGACCCAAAGGATTGGGCATTTTCCCTGGAATCTGGCAATCCTGCTTTGCTTAATGTTGATTCGTTCTTTCAGGCATTGGGGTTGTTGTATGATGAGCCTAATTCTGTGGATCAGGCTGAGAAAATCTTATTAGCCCTGTGTCAAGGTCAAGAAGCGGCAGAATTGTATTGCCAGAAATTTAGAAAATGGTCTGTACTGACTAAATGGAATGAGGATGCCTTGGCGGCAATTTTCAGAAAGGGTCTTTCTGAATCCGTTAAAGATGTTATGGTGTTCCCCACGCCTGTTGGTCTGAGTGATTCTATGTCTCTGGCCATTCAAATTGATCGGCGCTTGCGCGAGCGCAGAGTTGTGCACACTGTGGCGTTGTCCTCTGAGCGGAGCCCTGAGCCTATGCAGTGTGATAGGATTTTGTCTAGAGCTGAACGTCAAACATTCAGGCGTCAGAATAGGTTGTGTTTTTACTGCGGCGATTCTGCTCATGTTATTTCTGATCGCCCTAAGCGTACTAAGAGAATCGCTAGTTCTGTTGCCATCAGTACTATACAACCTAAATTTCTGTTATCTGTGACCTTGATCTGCTCATTATCATCATTTTCTGTCATGGCATTTGTGGATTCAGGCGCCGCTCTGAACTTAATGGACTTAGAATTTGCTAGACGTTCCGGTTTTCCCTTGCAGCCTTTGCAGAACCCTATTCCTTTGAGGGGAATTGATGCTACACCATTGGCTAAAAATAAACCTCAGTTTTGGACACAGCTGACCATGTGCATGGCGCCAGCCCATCAGGAAGATTGTCGTTTTCTGGTGTTGCATAATTTGCATGATGATATTGTGCTGGGTTTTCCATGGTTGCAGCTACATAATCCGGTGTTAGATTGGAAATCCATGTCTGTGACTAGTTGGGGTTGTCAGGGGGTTCATGATCAGGTTCCTTTGATGTCAATTTCCTCTTCCCCCTCTTCTGAAGTTCCTGTGTTTTTGTCTGACTTCCAGGATGTATTCGATGAGCCCAAATCCAGTTCCCTTCCACCACATAGGGACTGTGATTGTGCTATTGACTTGATTCCAGGTTGTAAGTTCCCTAAAGGCCGACTTTTCAACCTGTCTGTGCCTGAACTGTTGTGAATTCTGTGATCAAGCTCCCTCCTGTGGTCACGAGTGGTACTGCGGCTTCTGAGTTTCCTTCCTCAGGTGATGAGGTTAAGTCGTTAGGTGCTGCTCTATTTAACTCCACCTAGTACTTTGATCCTGGCCTCCAGTCAATGTTCTAGTATTGGTCTTGCTTCCTCCTGGATCGTTCCTGTGGCCTGTCTGCTCAGCATAAGCTAAGTTCTGCTTGTGTTACTTTTGTTGCTATATTTTCTGTCCAGCTTGCTTTTTTGTTTTTTCTTGCTTGCTGGAAGCTCTGAGACGCAGAGGGAGCACCTCCGTACCGTTAGTCGGTGCGGAGGGTCTTTTTGCCCCTCTGCGTGGTTATTTGTAGGTTTTTGTGTTGACCGCAAAGCTATCTTTCCTATCCTCGGTCTATTCAGTAAGTCGGGCCTCACTTTGCTAAATCTATTTCATCTCTGTGTTTGTATTTTCATCTTACTCACAGTCATTATATGTGGGGGGCTGCCTTTTCCTTTGGGGAATTTCTCTGAGGCAAGGTAGGCTTATTTTTCTATCTTCAGGCTAGCTAGTTTCTCAGGCTGTGCCGAGTTGCATAGGGAGCGTTAGGCGCAATCCACGGCTACCTCTAGTGTGGTTTGATAGGTTTAGGAATTGCGGTCAGCAGAGTTCCCACGTCTCAGAGCTCGTCCTATGTTTTGTGGTTTTTGTCAGGTCACTTGTGTGTTGTGAATTCTGTGGCAGAGCTCCCTCCTGTGGTCACAAGTGGTACTTCGGCTGATTCTCTCTGGGAGCTTCCGTTTGTGGAGGAAACTGGTACTGCTGCTTCTGAGTTTCCTCCCTCAGGTGATCTGGTGAGGTCGTTAGGTGCTTCTCTACTTAACCCACCTAATGCTTTGATTCATGCTTCCTGTCAATGTTCCAGTGTTGGACTTGTGTTTCTCTGGATCATTCCTGTGGCCTGCTGCTCTGCATAGCTAAGTGCTTCTTTGCTATTTGCTGCTATTTTTTCTGTCCAGCTTGTCTATTTGTTTTGCTGGAAGCTCTGGGACGCAAAGGGTGTACCTCCGTGCCGTTAGTTCGGTACGGAGGGTCTTTTTGCCCCTTTGCGTCGCTTTCTTTAGGGTTTTGTGTAGACCGCAGTTATCTCTCCTATCCTCGTTCTGTCTAGAATATCGGGCCTCACTTTGCTGAATCTATTTCATCCCTACGTTTGTCTTTTCATCTTACTCACAGTCATTATATGTGGGGGGCTGCCTTTTCCTTTGGGGTATTTCTCTGAGGCAAGGTAGGCTTATTTTTTCTATCTTCAGGCTAGTTAGTTTCTTAGGCTGTGCCGAGTTGCATAGGGAGCGTTAGGTGCAATCCACGGCTGCCTCTAGTTGTGTTTGGAGAGGATCAGGGATTGCGGTCTGCAGAGTTCCCACGTCTCAGAGCTCGTTCTATTATTTTGGGTTATTGTCAGATCACTGTATGTGCTCTGACCTCCATGTCCATTGTGATACTGAATTGCCTTTCATAACAGTACAGGAAGACTAAAGTACTAATGATTCTCAATAGAGGGAAAAAAGAAGTTCTGAGACCATTTTTTTTTTCTTGGCTTTGTGTTTTGTCTTTTTTTTTCCCCTAGACATTTGGGTGGTTCAGTACACAGGTGTAGCGATGGACATTAGAAGTCTGTCTTCATTTGTGGATCAGCTCTCGGCAAGAGTACAAAAGATTCAAGACACTATTGATCAGAAATCTATGTTAGAACCAAGAATTCCTATTCCTGATTTGTTTTTTGGAGATAGAACTAAGTTTCTGAGTTTCAAAAATAATTGTAAGTTATTTCTGGCCTTGAAACCTCGTTCCTCTGGTGATCCAGTTCAACAGGTTTTGATTATTATTTCTTTTTTGCGCGGCGACCCTCAGGACTGGGCATTTTCTCTTGCGCCAGGAGATCCTGCATTGAGTAATATCAATGCGTTTTTCCTGGCGCTCGGATTGCTGTACGATGAGCCTAATTCAGTGGATCAGGCAGAAAAGAATTTGCTGGCTCTTTGTCAGGGTCAGGATGAGATAGAGGTATATTGCCAGAAATTTAGAAAATGGTCAGTGCTCACTCAATGGAATGAATCTGCGCTGGCAGCTATGTTCAGAAAGGGTCTCTCTGAAGCCCTTAAGGATGTCATGGTGGGATTTCCTATGCCTGCTGGTTTGAATGAGTCTATGTCTTTGGCTATTCAGATCGGTCGACGCTTGCGTGAGCGTAAATCTGTGCACCATTTGGCGGTATTACCTCAGCTTAAACCTGAGCCTATGCAGTGCGATAGGACTTTGACCAGAGTTGAACGGCAAGAACACAGACGTCTGAATGGGCTGTGTTTCTACTGTGGTGATTCCACTCATGCTATCTCTGATTGTCCTAAGCGCACTAAGCGGTTCGCTAGGTCTGCCACCATTGGTACGGTACAGTCAAAATTTCTTCTGTCCGTTACCTTGATCTGCTCTTTGTCATCATATTCTGTCATGGCGTTTGTGGATTCAGGCGCTGCTCTGAATTTGATGGACTTGGAATATGCTAAGCGTTGTGGGTTTTTCTTGGAGCCCTTGCAGTGTCCTATTCCATTGAGAGGTATTGATGCTACGCCTTTGGCCAAGAATAAGCCTCAATACTGGACCCAGCTGACCATGTGCATGGCTCCTGCACATCAGGAGGATATTCGCTTTCTGGTGTTGCATAATCTGCATGATGTGGTCGTGTTGGGGTTGCCATGGCTACAAGCCCATAATCCAGTATTGGATTGGAAATCCATGTCAGTGTCTAGCTGGGGTTGTCAGGGGGTACATGGTGATGTTCCATTTTTGTCAATTTCGTCATCCACCCCTTCTGAGGTTCCAAAGTTCTTGTCTGATTACCGGGATGTATTTGATGAGCCCAAGTCCGATGCCCTACCTCCGCATAGGGATTGTGATTGTGCTATCAATTTGATTCCTGGTGGTAAATTCCCAAAAGGTCGACTGTTTAATTTATCCGTGCCTGAGCACACCGCTATGCGCAGTTATGTGAAGGAATCCCTGGAGAAGGGGCATATTCGCCCGTCATCGTCGCCATTAGGAGAAGGGTTCTTTTTTGTAGCCAAAAAGGATGGTTCGCTGAGACCTTGTATAGATTATCGCCTTCTTAATAAGATCACTGTTAAATTTCAGTACCCCTTGCCTTTGTTATCTGATTTGTTTGCTCGGATTAAGGGGACTAGTTGGTTCACCAAGATTGATCTTCGTGGTGCGTATAATGTGGTGCGAATCAGGCGAGGCGATGAATGGAAAACTGCATTTAATACGCCCGAGGGCCATTTTGAATATCTAGTAATGCCATTCGGACTTGCCAATGCTCCATCAGTGATTCAGTCCTTTATGCATGACATCTTCCGAGAGTACCTGGATAAATTCCTGATTGTGTACTTGGATGACATTTTGATCTTCTCGGATGATTGGGAGTCTCATGTGAAGCAGGTCAGAACGGTGTTTCAGGTCCTGCGTGCTAATTCTTTGTTTGTGAAGGGATCAAAGTGTCTCTTTGGTGTTCAGAAGGTTTCATTTTTGGGGTTCATCTTTTCCCCTTCTACTATCGAGATGGACCCTGTTAAGGTCCAAGCCATCCATGATTGGACTCGGCCGACATCTCTGAAAAGTCTGCAAAAGTTCCTTGGCTTTGCTAATTTTTATCGTCGCTTCATCTGCAATTTTTCTAGTATTGCTAAAACATTGACCGATTTGACCAAGAAGGGTGCTGATGTGGTCAATTGGTCTTCTGTTGCTGTGGAAGCTTTTCAAGAGTTGAAGCGTTGTTTTTTTCTGCCCCTGTGTTGTGTCAACCAGATGTTTCGCTTCCATTCCAGGTCGAGGTTGATGCTTCTGAGATTGGAGCAGGGGCTGTTTTGTCGCAGAGAAGTTCTGATTGCTCGGTGATGAAACCATGCGCCTTCTTTTCCAGGAAGTTTTCGCCTGCTGAGCGAAATTATGATGTGGGCAATCGAGAGTTGCTGGCCATGAAGTGGGCATTCGAGGAGTGGCGTCATTGGCTTGAAGGAGCTAAGCATCGCGTGGTGGTCTTGACTGATCATAAGAACTTGACTTATCTCGAATCTGCCAAGCGGTTGAATCCTAGACAAGCTCGTTGGTCGCTGTTTTTCTCCCGTTTTGACTTTGTGATTTCGTACCTTCCGGGCTCTAAAAATGTGAAGGCGGATGCTCTGTCTAGGAGTTTTGTGCCCGACTCTCCGGGTTTATCTGAGTCGGCGGGTATCCTCAAGGAGGGAGTAATTGTGTCTGCCATCTCCCCTGATTTGCGGCGGGTGCTGCAAAAATTTCAGGCTAATAAACCTGATCGTTGCCCAGCGGAGAAACTGTTTGTCCCTGATAGGTGGACGAATAAAGTTATCTCTGAGGTTCATTGTTCGGTGTTGGCTGGTCATCCTGGAATCTTTGGTACCAGAGAGTTGGTGGCTAGATCCTTTTGGTGGCCATCTCTGTCGCGGGATGTGCGTTCTTTTGTGCAGTCCTGTGGGATTTGTGCTCGGGCTAAGCCATGCTGTTCTCGTGCCAGTGGGTTGCTTTTGCCCTTGCCGGTCCCGAAGAGGCCTTGGACACATATCTCTATGGATTTTATTTCAGATCTTCCCGTCTCTCAAAAGATGTCAGTCATTTGGGTGGTCTGTGATCGCTTCTCTAAGATGGTCCATTTGGTACCCTTGTCTAAATTACCTTCCTCCTCTGATTTGGTGCCATTGTTCTTCCAGCATGTGGTTCGTTTACATGGCATTCCAGAGAATATCGTTTCTGACAGAGGTTCCCAGTTTGTTTCGAGGTTTTGGCGAGCCTTTTGTGGTAGGATGGGCATTGACTTGTCTTTTTCCTCGGCTTTCCATCCTCAGACTAATGGCCAGACCGAACGAACCAATCAGACCTTGGAAACATATCTGAGATGCTTTGTTTCTGCTGATCAGGATGACTGGGTGTCCTTTTTGCCTTTGGCTGAGTTCGCCCTTAATAATCGGGCCAGCTCGGCTACCTTGGTTTCGCCGTTTTTCTGCAACTCTGGGTTCCATCCTCGTTTCTCTTCAGGGCAGGTTGAGTCTTCGGACTGTCCTGGTGTGGATACTGTGGTGGACAGGTTGCAGCAGATTTGGACTCATGTAGTGGACAATTTGACCTTGTCCCAGGAGAGGGCTCAGCGTTTCGCTAATCGCAGACGCTGTGTGGGTCCCCGACTTCGTGTTGGGGATTTGGTTTGGTTATCTTCTCGTCATATTCCTATGAAGGTTTCCTCTCCTAAGTTTAAACCTCATTTCATTGGTCCGTATAGGATTTCTGAGGTTCTTAATCCTGTGTCTTTTCGTCTGACTCTTCCAGATTCTTTTTCCATACATAACGTATTCCATAGGTCATTGTTGCGGAGATACGTGGCACCTATGGTTCCATCTGTTGATCCTCCTGCCCCGGTTTTGGTGGAGGGGGAGTTGGAGTATATTGTGGAGAAGATTTTGGATTCTCGTCTTTCAAGACGGAAACTCCAGTATCTGGTTAAGTGGAAGGGTTATGCTCAGGAAGATAATTCCTGGGTCTTTGCCTCTGATGTCCATGCTCCCGATCTTGTTCGTGCCTTTCATATGGCTCATCCTGGTCGTCCTGGGGGCTCTGGTGAGGGTTCGGTGACCCCTCCTCAAGGGGGGGGTACTGTTGTGAATTCTGTGGCAGAGCTCCCTCCTGTGGTCACAAGTGGTACTTCGGCTGATTCTCTCTGTGAGCTTCCGTTGGTGGAGGAGAGTGGTACTGCGGCTTCTGAGTTTCCTTCCTCAGGTGTGTGGTGAAGTCGTTAGGTGCTGCTCTATTTAACTCCACCTAGTGCTTTGATCCTGGCCTCCAGTCAATGTTCTAGTATTGGACCTGTTTCCTCCTGGATCGTTCCTGTGGCCTGCTGCTCTGCATAGCTAAGTTCTGCTTTGCTATTTTGTTTGCTGTTTTTTTTCTGTCCAGCTTGTCTATTTTTTTTTTCTTGCTTGCTGGAAGCTCTGGGACGCAGAGGGTGTACCTCCGTGCCGTTAGTTCGGTACGGAGGGTCTTTTTGCCCCCTTTGCGTGGTTGTTTGTAGGGTTTTGTGTTGACCGCAAAGTTACCTTTCCTATCCTCGCTCTGTTTAGTAAGTCGGGCCTCACTTTGCTAAATCTATTTAATCTCTACGTTTGTCTTTTCATCTAAACTCACAGTCATTATATGTGGGGGCTGCCTTTTCCTTTGGGGTATTTCTCTGAGGCAAGGTAGGCTTATTTTCTATCTTCAGGCTAGCTAGTTTCTCAGGCTGTGCCGAGTTGCATAGGGAGCGTTAGGCGCAATCCACGGCTGCCTCTAGTGTGGTTGGAGAGGATTAGGGATTGCGGTCAGCAGAGTTCCCACGTCTCAGAGCTCGTTCTATGTTTTTAGGTTATTGTCAGATCACTGTATGTGCTCTGACTTCTATGTCCATTGTGGTACTGAATTACCTCATCATAACAGATTTTTATTGTCAGAAGTTTAGAAAGTGGTCTGTGCTCACTCAATGGAATGAATGTGCTTTGGCAGCAATCTTCAGAAAGGGTCTCTCTGAAGCCCTTAAGGATGTCATGGTGGGATTTCCTATGCCTGCTGGTCTGAATGAGTCTATGTCTTTGGCCATTCAGATCGGTCGACGCTTGCGTGAGCGTAAATCTGTGCACCATTTGGCGGTATTATCTGAGCATAAACCTGAGCCTATGCAGTGCGATAGGACTTTGACCAGAGCTGAAAGGCAAGAACACAGACGTCAGAATGGGCTGTGTTTCTACTGTGGTGATTCCACTCATGCTATCTCCGATTGTCCTAAGCGCACTAAGCGGTTCGCTAAGTCTGCTACCATTGGTACGGTACAGTCGAAATTTCTTTTGTCCGTTACTTTGATCTGCTCTTTGTCTTCCTATTCTGTCATGGCATTTGTGGATTCAGGCGCTGCCCTGAATTTGATGGACTTGGAGTTTGGTAGGCGCGGTGGGTTTGTCTTGGAGCCCTTGCAGTGTCTTATTCCATTGAGAGGAATTGATGCTACGCCTTTGGCCAAGAATAAGCCTCAGTATTGGACCCAGCTGACCATGTGCATGGCTCCTGCGCACCAGGAGGATATTCGCTTTCTGGTGTTGCAAAATCTGCATGATGTGGTCGTGTTGGGGTTGCCATGGCTACAAGTCCATAACCCAGTATTAGATTGGAAATCAATGTCTGTGTCCAGCTGGGGTTGTCAGGGGGTACATGGTGATGTTCCATTTCTGTCTATCTCATCATCCACCCCTTCTGAGGTCCCAGAGTTCTTGTCTGATTACCGGCATGTATTCGATGAGCCCAAGTCCAATGCCCTACCTCCGCATAGGGATTGTGATTATGCTATCGAGTTGATTCCTGGTAGTAAGTTTCCTAAGGGTCGACTGTTTAATTTATCTGTACCTGAGCACGCCGCTATGCGGAGTTACGTAAAAGAATCCTTGGAGAAGGGTCATATTCGGCCGTCGTCATCGCCATTGGGAGCAGGGTTCTTTTTTGTGGCCAAGAAGGATGGTTCGCTGAGACCTTGTATTGATTACCGCCTTCTAAATAAAATCACGGTCAAATTTCAGTACCCCTTGCCGCTGCTATCTGATTTGTTTGCTCGGATTAAGGGGGCTAGTTGGTTCACCAAGATAGATCTTCGTGGTGCATATAATCTTGTGCGTATTAAACGGGGCGATGAATGGAAAACTGCATTTAATACGCCCGAGGGCCATTTTGAGTACCTAGTTATGCCATTCGGACTTGCCAATGCTCCATCAGTATTTCAGTCCTTTATGCATGACATCTTCCGAGAGTACCTGGATAAATTCCTGATTGTATACTTGGATGATATTTTGGTCTTCTCGGATGATTGGGAGTCTCATGTGAAGGAGGTCAGAATGGTGTTCCAGGTCCTGCGTGCTAATTCTTTGTTTGTGAAGGGATCAAAGTGTCTCTTTGGTGTTCAGAAGGTTTCATTTTTGGGGTTCATTTTTTCCCCTTCTACCATCGAGATGGACCCTGTTAAGGTCCAGGCCATTTATGATTGGACTCAGCCAACATCTCTGAAGAGTCTGCAAAAGTTCCTTGGCTTTGCTAATTTTTATCGTCGCTTCATCTGTAATTTTTCTAGTATTGCTAAACCATTGACCGATTTGACCAAGAAGGGTGCTGATGTGGTCAATTGGTCTTCTGCTGCTGTGGAAGCTTTTCAAGAGTTAAAGCGTCGTTTTTCTTCTGCCCCTGTGTTGTGTCAACCAGATGTTTCGCTTCCGTTCCAGGTTGAGGTTGATGCTTCTGAAATTGGAGCGGGGGCTGTTTTGTCGCAAAGAGGTGCTGATTGCTCGGTGATGAAGCCATGCGCCTTCTTTTCCAGGAAGTTTTCGCCTGCTGAGCGAAATTATGATGTTGGCAATCGAGAGTTGCTGGCCATGAAGTGGGCATTCGAGGAGTGTCGTCATTGGCTTGAAGGAGCTAAGCATCGCGTGGTGGTCTTGACTGATCACAAGAACTTGACTTATCTCGAGTCTGCCAAACGGTTGAATCCTAGACAGGCTCGTTGGTCGCTGTTTTTCTCCCGTTTTGACTTTGTGGTTTCGTACCTTCCGGGCTCTAAAAATGTGAAGGCGGATGCCCTGTCTAGGAGTTTTGTGCCCGACTCTCCGGGTTTGTCTGAGCCGGCGGGTATTCTCAAAGAGGGAGTAATTGTGTCTGCCATCTCCCCTGATTTGCGGCAGGTGCTGCAAAAATTTCAGGCTAATAGACCTGATCGTTGCCCAGCAGAGAAACTGTTTGCCCCTGATAGGTGGATGAATAAAGTTATCTCTGAGGTTCATTGTTCGGTGTTGGCTGGTCATCCTGGAATCTTTGGTACCAGAGATTTGGTGGCTAGATCCTTTTGGTGGCCGTCTCTGTCGCGGGATGTGCGTTCTTTTGTGCAGTCCTGTGGGATTTGTGCTCGGGCTAAGCCATGCTGTTCTCGTGCCAGTGGGTTGCTTTTGCCCTTGCCGATCCCGAAGAGGCCTTGGACACATATCTCTATGGATTTTATTTCGGATCTCCCCGTCTCTCAAAAAATGTCGGTCATTTGGGTAGTTTGTGATCGCTTCACTAAGATGATCCATTTGGTACCCTTGTCTAAATTACCTTCCTCCTCTGATTTGGTGCCATTGTTCTTCCAGCATGTGGTATGTTTACATGGCATTCCAGAGAACATCATTTCTGACAGAGGTTCCCAGTTTGTTTCAAGGTTTTGGCGAGCCTTTTGTGCTAGGATGGGCATTGATTTGTCTTTTTCCTTGGCTTTCCATCCTCAGAAAAATGGCCAGACTGAACGAACTAGTCAGACCTTGGAAACATATCTGAGATGTTTTGTTTCTGCTGATCAGGATGATTGGGTGTCCTTTTTGCCGTTGGCTGAGTTCGCTCTTAATAATCGGGCCAGCTCGGCTACCTTGGTTTCACCGTTTTTCTGCAATTCTGGGTTCCATCCTCGTTTCTCTTCAGGGCAGGTTGAGTCTTCGGACTGTCCTGGTGTGGATACTGTGGTGGACAGGTTGCAGCGGATTTGGACTCATGTAGTGGACAATTTGACCTTGTCCCAGGAGAAGGCTCAACGTTTCGCTAATCGCAGACGCTGTGTGGGTCCCCGACTTCGTGTTGGGGATTTGGTTTGGTTGTCATCTCGTTATATTCCTATGAAGGTTTCCTCTCCTAAGTTTAAGCCTCGTTTCATTGGTCCGTATAGGATTTCTGAGGTTCTTAATCCTGTGTCTTTTCGTTTGACCCTTCCAGATTCTTTTTCCATCCATAACGTATTCCATAGGTCATTGTTGTGGAGATACGTGGCGCCTGTGGTTCCATCTGTTGATCCTCCTGCCCCGGTTTTGGTGGAGGGGGAGTTGGAGTATATAGTGGAGAAGATTTTGGATTCTCGTGTTTCGAGACGGAAACTCCAGTATCTGGTTAAGTGGAAGGGTTATGGTCAGGAAGATAATTCCTGGGTCTTTGCCTCTGATGTCCATGCTGCCGATCTTGTTCGTGCCTTTCATATGGCTCATCCTGGTCGGCCTGGGGGCTCTGGTGAGGGTTCGGTGACCCCTCCTCAAGGGGGGGTACTGTTGTGAATTCTGTGATCAAGCTCCCTCCTGTGGTCACGAGTGGTACTGCGGCTTCTGAGTTTCCTTCCTCAGGTGATGAGGTTAAGTCGTTAGGTGCTGCTCTATTTAACTCCACCTAGTGCTTTGATCCTGGCCTCCAGTCAATGTTTTAGTATTGGTCTTGCTTCCTCCTGGATCGTTCCTGTGGCCTGTCTGCTCAGCATAAGCTAAGTTCTGCTTGTGTTACTTTTGTTGCTATATTTTCTGTCCAGCTTGCTTTTTTGTTTTTTCTTGCTTGCTGGAAGCTCTGAGACGCAGAGGGAGCACCTCCGTACCGTTAGTCGGTGCGGAGGGTCTTTTTGCCCCTCTGCGTGGTTGTTTGTAGGTTTTTGTGTTGACCGCAAAGCTATCTTTCCTATCCTCGTGGAAACAGGAACACATGGGCTACTTGCACAGTGAACAAGTCTGTAAGAACATGTTCACACACCACCAAGAAACCTGAAGACACAAAAGAGAATGGTAAAACCAAAAACACTCAGTTTGAAAAAATGTTTGCAGTAATCCGCAAGTGCTAGTAAAAGATGTAAATAACAGGGTATTTGGTTGATACGTTTTTTGCAAAAAATGTATACTAAGCTGCTCTACCAATCTTCACGGTATACCCATATCAGAGCAGTCCTAACTAATGTATGCAATCCCTATCTGATGTATTTAAAAACCTGATCATCTGTATATTACCTGTGTGAACAGGGTTCAGAGAGGAAAAATCCATGTGTGCATACAGGGCAGAACAGCTTTTGTGCAGCTAGCCCAAGAGGAGTGGTGGAACTCCCCAGTCTTGTAGACACAAGAGAACAATCATGGAAACAGGAACACATGGGCTACTTGCACAGAGAACAAGTCTGTAAGAACATGTTCACACACCACCAAGAAACCTGAAGACACAAAAGAGAATGGTAAAACCAAAAACACTCAGTTTGAAAAAATGTTTGCAGTAATCCGCAAGTGCTAGTAAAAGATGTAAATAACAGGGTATTTGGTTGATACGTTTTTTGCAAAAAATGTATACTAAGCTGCTCTACCAATCTTCACGGTATACCCATATCAGAGCAGTCCTAACTAATGTATGCAATCCCTATCTGATGTATTTAAAAACCTGATCATCTGTATATTACCTGTGTGAACAGGGTTCAGAGAGGAAAAATCCATGTGTGCATACAGGGCAGAACAGCTTTTGTGCAGCTAGCCCAAGAGGAGTGGTGGAACTCCCCAGTCTTGTAGACACAAGAGAACAATCATGGAAACAGGAACACATGGGCTACTTGCACAGAGAACAAGTCTGTAAGAACATGTTCACACACCACCAAGAAACCTGAAGACACAAAAGAGAATGGTAAAACCAAAAACACTCAGTTTGAAAAAATGTTTGCAGTAATCCGCAAGTGCTAGTAAAAGATGTAAATAACAGGGTATTTGGTTGATACGTTTTTTGCAAAAAATGTATACTAAGCTGCTCTACCAATCTTCACGGTATACCCATATCAGAGCAGTCCTAACTAATGTATGCAATCCCTATCTGATGTATTTAAAAACCTGATCATCTGTATATTACCTGTGTGAACAGGGTTCAGAGAGGAAAAATCCATGTGTGCATACAGGGCAGAACAGCTTTTGTGCAGCTAGCCCAAGAGGAGTGGTGGAACTCCCCAGTCTTGTAGACACAAGAGAACAATCATGGAAACAGGAACACATGGGCTACTTGCACAGTGAACAAGTCTGTAAGAACATGTTCACACACCACCAAGAAACCTGAAGACACAAAAGAGAATGGTAAAACCAAAAACACTCAGTTTGAAAAAATGTTTGCAGTAATCCGCAAGTGCTAGTAAAAGATGTAAATAACAGGGTATTTGGTTGATACGTTTTTTGCAAAAAATGTATACTAACCTGCTCTACCAATCTTCACGGTATACCCATATCAGAGCAGTCCTAACTAATGTATGCAATCCCTATCTGATGTATTTAAAAACCTGATCATCTGTATATTACCTGTGTGAACAGGTTTTTAAATACATCAGATAGGGATTGCATACATTAGTTAGGACTGCTCTGATATGGGTATACCGTGAAGATTGGTAGAGCAGCTTAGTATACATTTTTTGCAAAAAACGTATCAACCAAATACCCTGTTATTTACATCTTTTACTAGCACTTGCGGATTACTGCAAACATTTTTTCAAACTGAGTGTTTTTGGTTTTACCTTTCCTATCCTCGGTCTATTCAGTAAGTCGGGCCTCACTTTGCTAAATCTATTTAATCTCTGTGTTTGTATTTTCATCTTACTCACAGTCATTATATGTGGGGGGCTGCCTTTTCCTTTGTGGAATTTCTCTGAGGCAAGGTAGGCTTATTTTTCTATCTTCAGGCTAGCTAGTTTCTCAGGCTGTGCCGAGTTGCATAGGGAGCGTTAGGCGCAATCCACGGCTACCTCTAGTGTGGTTTGATAGGTTGAGGAATTGCGGTCAGCAGAGTTCCCACGTCTCAGAGCTCGTCCTATGTTTTGTGGTTTTTGTCAGGTCACTTGTGTGCTCTGAACTTCAAGGTCCATTGTGGTTCTGAATTACCTATTCATAACACTGAACATACCGCCATGCGGAGCTATATTAAGGAGTCTTTGGAGACAGGGCATATTCGGCCATCTTCTTCACCGATGGGAGCGGGCTTCTTTTTTGTTGCCAAGAAGGATGGCTCCTTGAGACCCTGCATTGATTATCGCCTCTTGAATAAGATCACGGTTAAATTTCAATACCCCTTGCCTTTGCTTACTGATTTGTTTGCTAGGATTAAGGGGTCTAGCTGGTTTACTAAGATTGACCTTCGAGGGGCATATAATCTTATTCGTATCAAGCAGGGTGACGAATGGAAAACTGCATTTAATACGCCCAAAAGCCATTTTGAATACCTTGTGATGCCATTCAGACTCTCTAATTCCCCATCTGTGTTCCAATCCTTCATGCATGATATCTTTTGGAGTTATCTTGATAAATTCATGGTTGTATATTTGGATGATATTTTGATTTTTTCCAATGATTGGGAGTCTCATGTGAAACAAGTCAGGATGGTATTTCAGATCCTCCGTAATAATGCTTTATTTGTGAAGGGGTCAAAGTGCCTCTTTGGAGTGCAGAAGGTTTCTTTTTTGGGTTTCATTTTTTCTCCCTCATCTATAGAAATGAATCTATAGGTTCAGGCCATTCATGATTGGATTCAGCCCACATCTGTGAAGAGCCTTCAGAAATTCTTGGGCTTTGCTAATTTTTATCGTCGTTTCATTGCCAACTTCTCCAGTGTGGTTAAACCTCTAACCGATTTGACCAAGAAAGGCGCTGATGTGACGAATTGGTCCTCCGCGGCTGTTTCTGCCTTTCAGGAGCTTAAACGCCGATTTACTTCTGCCCCTGTGTTGCGTCAGCCGGATGTTTCTCTTCCATTTCAGGTTGAGGTTGACGCGTCTGAGATTGGGGCAGGGGCTATTTTGTCTCAGAGGAATTCTGATGGTTCCTTGATGAAACCGTGTGCCTTCTTTTCTCGGAAGTTTTCGCCTGCGGAATACAATTATGATGTCGGCAATCGGGAGTTGTTGACTATGAAGTGGGCATTTGAGGAGTGGCGACATTGGCTTGAGGGGGCCAAGCACCGTATTGTGGTCCTGACCGATCATAAGAATCTGATTTACCTCGAGTCTGCCAAACGGCTGAATCCTAGACAGGCTCGATGGTCCCTGTTTTTCTCCCGTTTTGATTTTGTGGTCTCGTACATTCCTGGTACTAAGAATGCTAAGGCGGATGCCCTCTCTGGGAGTTTTTTTTCCTGATTCCCCTGGGGTTCTTGAGCTGGTCGGCATTTTGAAGGAAGGGGTGATTCTTTCTGCCATCTCCCCTGATTTGCGACGGGTTCTTCAGGAATTTCAGGCTGATAAGCCTGACCGCTGTCCTGTGGGGAAACTGTTTGTTCCTGAAAGATGGACTAGTAAAGTGATTTCTGAGGTTCATTGTTCTGTGTTGGCTGGCCATCCTGGGATTTTTGGTACCAGAGATTTGGTTAGTAGGTCCTTTTGGTGGCCTTCTTTGTCACGGGATGTGTGTTCTTTTGTGCAGTCCTGTGGGCTAAGCCTTGCTGTTCCCAGTGGGTTGCTTTTGCCATTGCCGGTCCCTGAGAGACCTTGGATGCATATTTCTATGGATTTTATTTCCGATCTTCCTGTTTCCCAAAGAATGTCGGTTATCTGGGTTGTCTGTGACCGATTTTCTAAGATGGTTCATTTGGTGCCTTTGCCTAAATTGCCTTCTTCTTCTGATTTGGTTCCATTGTTTTTTTCAGCATGTGGTACGTTTGCCTGGTATTCTGGAGAATATTGTGTCCGACAGAGGTTCCCAGTTTGTTTCTAGGTATTGGCGGGCCTTTTGTGCCAAGCTGGGCATTGATTTGTCTTTTTCCTCTGCATTTCATCCTCAGACAAATGGCCAGACTGAGCGAACTAATCAGACCTTGGATTGTAATTTTGGTTTTCATCCTCGTTTTTCTTCTGGGCAGGTTGAGCCTTCTGACCTTCCTGGTGTGGATTCTGTGGTCGACAGGTTGCAGCAGATTTGGGCTTATGTGGTGGACAATTTGGTGCTGTCTCAGGAGGAGGCTCAGCGTTTTGCTAACCGTCATCGGTGTGTTGGTTCCCGGCTTCGGGTTGGTGATCTGGTTTGGTTATCTTCCCGTCATGTTCCTATGAAGGTTTCTTCCCCTAAGTTTAAGCCTCGATTTATTGGTCCTTATAGGATTTCTGAGATTATTAATCCGGTGTCCTTTCGCCTGGCGCTTCCGGCCTCTTTTGCTATTCATAATGTCTTCCATAGATCTTTGTTGCGGAAATATGTGGAGCCCGTTGTTCCTTCTGTTGATCCTCCGGCCCCTGTATTGGTCGATGGGGAGTTGGAATATGTTGTTGAGAAGATTTTGCATTCCCGTTTTTCGAGGCGGAAGCTTCAGTACCTTGTCAAGTGGAAGGGTCATGGCCAGGAGGATAATTCTTGGGTTTCTGCCTCTGATGTCCATGCTGTTGATTTGATTCGTGCCTTTCATCGGGCTCATCCTGATCGGCCTGGGGGCTCTGGTGAGGGTTCGGTGACCCCTCCTCAAGGGGGGGGGGTACTGTTGTGAATTCAGCTTTTGGGCTCCCTCCGGTGGTTGCAGAGGGTAATGCAGTTGTGCCTGGACTGCAGGAGTGGACAGGTGCATCTACTAATTGCAATACTGACGGGTATATAGCTTTGCAGGATCCTTTAGTCAGTGCCAGTTGTCCATTGTTCTTGAAGGATTCACTTCCCTGCTGGTCTCTCCAGTTTGCTGTGTTTTTCTGCAAAGATAAGTCCTGGCTTTGTTTTTGCTGTCCACCTGCTGTGGACCTTATAGTTCTGTGCATTTTCATGTTTTTGTCTTGTCCAGCTTAGTCTGTGAAGGATTTTTTGCAGCCTAGCTATTTCTCTGGAGATGCAGATATACCCCCCATGTCTTTAGTCAGATGTGGTGATTCGTATTTTTTGCGGTGGATATTTTCTAGTGTTTTTATACTGACCGCATAGTACTCTGTTCTATTCTTTCTTTTTAGCTAGTATGGCCTCCTATGCTAAAATCTGATTTCATATCTGCGTATGTTATTTCCCTCTCCTCTCACAGTCAATATTTGTGGGGGGCTATCTATCCTTTGGGGATTTTCTCTGAGGCAAGATAGGTTTCCTGTTTCTGTCTTTAGGGGTAGTTAGATCTTAGGCTGTGCCGAGGGGTCTAGGGAGTGTTAGGTACCCCCCACGGCTACTTCTAGTTGCGCTGCTAGGTTCTGGGTTTGCGGTCAGTACAGGGACCACCTTCTCCAGAGTCCGTCTCATGCTGCTCCTAGGCCACCAGATCATAACAGAGATGTGACTGTTCTACATGTGAGATCATCATGGAACACTTGGTAAATGGACTACTACGGACTACTACTTGCCACTGCTACACGGCAAGTGGGAAGAGCGAGGCTAAGTGCCAAAATTGGCGTATCTATAAGATGCGCCATTTTTGGGGCGGCTGAAAGCTGATATTTTTAGCCAGGGAGGGTGCCAATATACATGGCCCCTTCCCAGGCTATTAATATCAGCCCGCAGCTGTCTGCCTAGTCATTGCTGATTCGATTTTATAGGGGGACCCCATGTCAATTTTTTTCTGGGGTTCTCCTGTAAACTAGCCAGTAAAGGCTAAGCAAACAGCTATGAGTTGATATTAATAGCCTGGGAACCTTTATGACTATTGGCTCCTTCCCAGAATATTAACATCAGCCCTCAGCTGTTGGATTTCCCTCTGCTGGTTATTAAAATTATGAGGGAGCCCACGCAATTTTTAATTTTTTTTGTGAAAAATAAACATATTGCATTTCACGCAGATTTCTGAGGGTATGTTCCCACAGTCAGTAAACGCTGCAGGTTGGACGCTGCATACATCCAAAGTGACCAACCCACAGGGGCCAGATATTACAGCTTAGTGGATGGGATTTCAAGTAATCCCATGTCCACTATGCGTGCATCGGCACCCGCAGTTTCCCTGCGGAGATGGACATATGGCACGTCTTTCCAGACCGCAGCATGTCTGTTTATCTTGCGGAGACAGTCTCCACAAGATAAATATCACCTGTCCAATGTATAGGGCGCGGTGATTCTGCCCGGTTCAATGAACACATGCGTTCAAAAGCCAGCAGCGCTTTGGACACAGCGGACATGTACTGCATCCAAAGAGCTACCGATTACTGACCTTGGGGACGTAGCCTAATAACAGGTGCTGTTTTGTTACAGCATATGTAGGTTAATTATGTTAATGCTGCTACATAGGCTGGTGAGTGTGTGTGTGTGCCTTTATTTAACAAGAAGGAAAGCTGTAGACCATAAACTGGAGATCACCAAAATAGATACAATAGTAATCTTTATTAACCTTCGTCCGGCTGAGTAGGTACAATTGTAACTATTCCGTTTTAAAATTGCAATAACTTTTTGTTTCGAAAAGCCATAGAGGGCTGAAATTTCGTGACATCTCTGCAGTTTTGGTCCAGAATATATTGGCCAAATTTCAATAAAATATATATGAAGGTACAATTGTACCTCTGCAGCCTGTTAACGTTGTAAAATTATGCAGCCTGACGAAGGTTAAATACAGGACCAACATACATGATAAAAACAATTAAAAGTCATATAACATGACAAAAATGAAACCCCTTGCGGTGGCGATACACGTCGGGCATCTCCACGGGCTCCCCCATTCCTGGGTTTTCTATGCTGCAAGCAGTGCATTGGTCTGTATTATCATCCCTAATTGGCGCTATTATTTTGTGCCTGATGGGCATGGTCCCTGCTAATATCTTATGCTTTTACCGCATGCCATTAACCTTTTTTTGCCAGCTCATACATTTTAGTGTATGGTTATCTTTTTCAGCAGGATGATTAACTTTGCAGTGTAGGCACATTGGCAGGTTGTAATACTGTTGTGTGCCAGGTATATACCGGTATTAAGACAATAGGACTTCTTTCACATTATGGTATATGCATTGTGATTTATACTGTATGGTATACTTTTTGTGGTCACCACCACGTGTAAAGTCTGTGTTATAACCTGGTGTTTTGCTTGCCATGTACGCAGTTATTAGCCTAGGATGGGAGTGCTCTCAAGCTTTATTATAAGCTAGTTTTTCAGTGTATTTTTGTCATGTTGAATGACTTTTCATTGTTTTTATCATGTATGTTGGTCCTGTATTTAATAAAGATTACTATTGTATCTATTTTGGTGATCCCCAGTTTATGGTCTACAGCTTTCCTTCTTGTTATATATTGTTCATGTTTTTGTATTGACCCTGGGTGTATCCCTATGTATTTAGTATTTTTTCTGTTGTGATCTCCCAAAGTACGTTTGTTTATGTGTGTCTTTCTTTAATACTAGCTGAAGAGCCCGGGCTTTACTAACTGTGATTAGTTATAACAAATTATGATTATATTGCACATAAAAAGATTTAACATCATATACTTAAAACTACAGATTTGCAACACAAATTAACTAAATGATTACCTAAGTATTGATAGTATTTTATTTTCAACTTGTTCAAGAGCCTTTTGATAAACAACATTTTTGGCTTTTCCTTCCGGTGCAAAGATGAACAGATTTTTGTCAGTTCCAACTCTTGAACAGGCCACGTAAAGTTGACCATGAGAAAGGCATGGAGATTGCAATTGATTTTTTTGATTTGCAATTGATAATTGCAATAGATCCCTTCTACTTTCAAGGACTATCCCTGAGCCTTGTTAATGGACATTGCAAATGCCAGTTGAAGTGGAAACTGGAGGCGTTTAAAATCAAAAGGCAAATGAGATGGAATGAGTGGAATTCTTGGAATGAAAAGGTCCTCTCCTTTGACACATCCTGTTACTGAGCTGTGTATCTAATGCTGTCCTGTGTGATACCATCTGCTGAGCTGTGTATCTAATTCTGTCCTGTGTGGTAATACTGTCTCCTGAGCTGTGTATCTAATCCTATCTTGTGTGACGCACCCTAATAGTGGAGGAGAACCTCAGCAGATGACCGCGCTATTATTGAAGATAATCTCTATATAACGACCAACATGGCTGTTACCGCCATATGGTCAGTGGTAGATACCAGCCCTACAGAACATTTAAGAGATTACAGCACAATTACAGATGGTGACTTACCGCTGACATTCTTTCTGATGGAATAGTTCATTTTTCCCGTCTTTTCTATCTGGCCCAGACTGACATGACAACTTCTTCCAGCCACGACTCGGCTGTAAAGAGTACAACAAAGACACATTTCACTTCTCACATTTTAGGCCCATCACCATCTATTCCCAACCTGCACAAACTCCTCATCCTGCTGATACCCCAATACTGAGCTGCTGCTGCCATATGTGTCCCTATTACTGCCCCTGCTGTGTGGTTCTCTGTGCCCTCTAAATTCTACAGCAACCCTCTATAATATAGTGATGCCAGGTGCAAGTGCCCTAAAAAACAGTGCCCACATTTTGCCCCTTAGAAAGTAATAATGTCCTTGTGCCCCTTTGATAGTCACAGTAACCTGAGTTCCCCTATAATAATAAGTGCCCACTTTACATTTAATAATGTCCCGAGTCTCCCCCCTGTACAGCTCTAATATACATAGCATGATGCTCTCTTATACACAGTATAATGCCCCCTCAATGTATAGTACCACCTACACAGTATACTGACCCTTTAGTAGCCCACAAACTGTTTGATGGCTCCAATACTGTATGATTGTCCCTTCACTGTAATCCCCACACTGTACGATAGCCCCCTCACTGTAATCTCCACACTGTATGATGCCCCCCTAGATAGCCTCCATATAGTATAATTCACCAGATAGTCCTAAATGTAGTATAATGCACTCCCCATAGGCCTCCATATAGTATAATGCACTCCCCATAAGCCTCCATATAGTATAATGCACCCCCATAGGCAGACTCTATAGCACAAGGCAGCACCCATAGGCAGACTCTGTAGTATAAGGCAGCACCCCCATAGGCAGACCTTGTAGTATAAGATAGCACCACCATAAGCAGACCCTGTAGTATAAGACAGCACCACCATAGGCAGACCCTGTAGTATAAGGCAGCACCCCCATAATCAGACCCTGTAGTATAAGGCAGCACCCCCAAAGGCAAACTCTGTAATATAAGGCAGCACCCCATAGGCAGACCTTGTAGTATAAGGCAGCACCCCTACAGGCAGACCCTGAAGTATAAGGCAGCATCCCTATAGGCAGACCCTGTAGTATAAGGCAGCACCCCACAGGCAGACCCTGTAGTATAAGACAGCACCCCCATAGGCAGACTCTGCAGTATAAGGCAGCACCCCATAGGTAGACCCTGTAGTATAAGACCGCATCCCCATAGGCAGACCCTGTAATATAAGGCAGCACCCCATAGTCAGACCCTGTAATATAAGGCAGCACCCCATAGGCAGACCCTGTAGTATAAGGCAGCACCCCTATAGAACCCTGTAGTATAAGGCAGCACCCCACAGGCAGACCCTGTAGTATAAGGCAGCACCCCTATAGAACCCTGTAGTATAATGCAGCACCCCACAGGCAGACCCTGTAGTATAAGACAGCATCCACATAGGCAGACCCTGTCATATGAGGCAGCACCCCATAGGCAGACCCTGTAGTATAAGAAAGCATCCACATAGGCAGACCCTGTCATATAAGGCAGCATCCACATAGGCAGACCCTGTCATATAAGGCAGCACCCCATAGGCAGACCCTGTAGTATAAGACGGCAGACCCTGTAGTATCATGCAGCTCCCCCATAGGCAGACCCTGTAATATAAGGCAGCACCCCATAGGCACACCCTGTAGTATAAGACAGCACCCCCATAGGCACACCCTGTAGTATAAGGCAGCCCCCATAAAAAATACTCACCTCTCTTCTTCCTGCTTCCTTCGCAGCTTTGAGCGCCCGCTCATCTCCTGACACGGGCGCCGGTTAGTGACGTCATCGCACCCCCTGTCAGTGTGGGCATCGGTGACGTCAGAAGCTGACAGAGGGATGATGGGAGAAAGAGCGTAGCGCTCCTTCTCCCATCAATGCAATCTGCTGTATCGGCTAAATTCTGGTACAGCTGACTTTGCAATGATGGGCGGGGGGCCCACTGCTGACATCAGGGGCCACATAGCGGACGGGTGGCAGAGAAGGGAGATCGTGTCTCCCTGCTCTGCCGCAGAATGTAACTATCCGTGTGCGCAGCATACAGTAGCGTAGCTCCGGGTGGGCCCCCTCAGAGCGCGGGGCCCTGGGTGACTGCCCCCTCTGCCCCCGGTAGCTACGCTACTGCAGAAGGATGATAACACCATAGAAATGATAAGAATAATAGGCCTCAGTTACCACAACCGTCTACAAAGAAAACTGTTGCTCATAGCAACCAATCACAGCTCAGCTTCTTATAAACAGCTCTGGTGAAATGAAAGATGCTTAGTGATTGGTTGCTATGTGGAGTGGGCGTGGCCGATACATACACACACATAGGCCGGCGTCACACTCAGCGTATAAAAATACGGTCCGTATTTTACAGCCGTAATACGCAGAAAAGTCCCCAAAATAGTGGTCCGTATCTCATCCGTAGGCAGGGTGTGTCAGCATATTTTGCGCATGGCATCCTCCGTATGTAATCCGTATGGCATCCGTACTGCGAGATTTTCTCGCAGGCTTGCAAAACCGACATACGGACAATGGATCCATTTTCTCAAAAAATCGTAAAAACATATACTGTCTATATGTCAGTGAGACATATTAATATATCATACAGCGCTAGATAGCTTAAAAGCCGGTAATTCAATTGCCGGCTTTTGCTATCTCTTTTCCAAACCCGACATGATATGAGACATGGTTTACATACAATAAACTATATCATATCCCTTTTTTTTTTTGCATATTCCACACTACTAATGTTAGTAGTGTGTATGTCCAAAATTTGGGCGCTCTAGCTATTAATTTAAAGGGTTAAATCGCGGAAAAAATTGGCGTGGGCTCCCGCGCAATTTTCTCCGCCAGAATGGTAAAGCCAGTGACTGAGGGCAGATATTAATAGCCTGGAGAGGGTCCATGGTTATTGGCCCCCCCTGGTTAAAAACATCTGCCCCCCAGCCTCCCTAGAAAAGGCACATCTGGAAGATGCGCCTATTCTGGCACTTGGCCACGCTCTTCCCATTCCTGTGTAGTGGTGGGATATGGGGTAATGAAGGGGTAATATCACCTTGCTATTGTAAGGTGACATTAAGCCAGATTAATAATGGAGAGGCGTCAATTATGACACCTATCCAGTATTAATCCAAGAGTATGAAATGGTTAAAACACACACACACACACACATTATTACAAAGTCTTTTAATGAAATAAATACACAGGTTGTTGGAATAGTTTATTAGACTGGTAATCCACCTGAAGACCCTCGCTTCCGATGATCAGTCTCGTCCCACGCTGTAAATCCATCTGAAGGGGTTAACTAATTTTACAAGCAGGAGCTCTGCTAATGCAGCTGTGCTCATGCCAGTAAAACCCCAGCGAATGAATGGAATGTAGGTCAATGACCTGTAGTTACCTTCATTTGCGATGAGGCGCCCTCTGCTGCATGTCCTCATATGAACTCGAGTGTGGGAACTTTTCAGAATATTTTCCCAGGCTCGAGTTCATATGAGGACATCCAGCAGAGGGCGCCTCACCGCAACTGAAGGTAACTACAGGTCATTGACCTACATTCCATTCATTCGCTGGGGTTTTACTGGCATGAGCACAGCTGCATTAGCAGACCTCCTGCTTGTAAAATTAGTTAACCCCTTCAGATGGATTTACAGCGTGGGACGAGACTGATCATCAGAAGGTATGGGATATTGTTGTTTTTTTATTTTACCTTTTTTACAGAGCGAGGGTCTTCAGGTGGATTACCAGTCTAATAAACTATTCCAACAACCTGTGAATTTATTTCATTAACAGACTTTGTAATAATGTGTGTGTGTGTTTTTTAACCATTTCATACTCTTGGATTAATAATGGATAGGTGTCATAATTGACACCTCTCCATTATTAATCTGGCTTAATGTCACCTTACAATAGCAAGGTGATATTAACCCTTAATTACCCCATATCCTACCGCTACATGGGAATGGGAAGAGAGTGGCCAAGTGCCAGAATAGGCGCATCTTCCAGATGTGCCTTTTCTGGGGTGGCTGGGGGCAGATGTTTTTAGCCGAGGGGGGCCAATAACCATGGACCCTCTCCAGGCTATTAATATCTGCCCTCAGGCACTGGCTTTACCATTCTGGCGGAGAAAATTGCGCGGGAGGCCACGCCAATTTTTTCCGCGATTTAACCCTTTAAATTAATAGCTAGAGCGCCCAAATTTTGGACATACACACTACTAACATTAGTAGTGTGGAATATGCAAAAAAAAAAGGGATATGAGATGGTTTACTGTATGCAAACCATGTCTCATATTATGTCGGGATTGGGAAGGAGATAGCAAAAGCCAGCAATTGAATTACCGTCTTTTAAGCTATCTAGCGCTGTATGAAATGTTAATATATATACATATATGTGTCTCACTGACATATATATATATATATATATATATATATATATACCCCTATACTATGTGTAGACATTTATTTTAGCTATTCTATTGTAACATGTCAGTGTGATTTTACTGTACACCGCACTGAATTGCAGGCTTTTCTATAGAACATGATACATAAGAAGAGACTGAAAGCGCACTCACCGGTATATGAACAATCAAAGCGGTTTATTCACATGAGATCATGCGGTGCAAGGAGGGTATGTGAATACAAAAAAGGATGACAGCTGTTTCGTGCTATGTGAGCACTTCAATTGGATCTGTTGAAGTGCTCACATAGCACGAAACAGCTGTCATCCTTTTTGGTATTCACATACCCTCCTTGCACCGCATGATCTCATGTGAATAAACCGCTTTGATTGTTCATATACCGGTGAGTGCGCTTTCAGTCTCTTCTTATGTATCATGTTGGATCTGTTTTTCTTAAGCAGCACCAAGGTATAATCTTTTTAGCGTTTTTTTTGTTTAGTTTGTTTTCTGACAAAAGGCTTTAATAGTGCATTTTTCTGCCCCTGGAGCAGTAAGGGTCTAGCGTATAGCGGCTGTGCGATTGCATTTTTTTCTCTTTATTCTGGACTTTTCTATAGAACACCGCTGCGTATTTCTCGCAAGTCACACTGCTGGTCCGTGTGTAATCCGTATTTTTCTGGCCCCCATACTTTCATTGGCGTATTTTTTGCACAATACGGTGACAAACGCAGCATGCTGCGATTTTCTACGGCCATAGAAGACCGTATAATACGGATCAGTAAAATACGGCTGATAGGAGCTGGGGCATAGAGAAGCATTGTACCGTATGCAATCCGTATTTTCAGCACCTCTCTTACGTCCGTAAAACACGGTAGTGTGACGCCGGCCATACACTCATTTTATTATGTATAAATTAATGAGGGTATCTGGCTGAAGAGGTTGAACAAGGAAATTACATCACATTATTTTTTATAATATATCTTTATTTACCTTACAAATTCGCATGAAAATCCACATTAAAAAACGCATCAAATCCACGCAGAATTTCAACTGTGTTTTCTGCCAAGAGACAGAATCCGCGCAGAATTATACACAAGCAAATCTGCAACGTGTGCACATAGCCTTAATTTCTACGGTATGGCGTCGACGGCTCACCCTGTTGACCCCATTATACCCCTAATATATAATGTAAAATAAATAATTGTCCCAAGACTCACCATGATAGCAAATAGAATACCACCCCTGGCAAAAATTATGGAATCACAGGCCATGGAGGATGTTCATTCAGTTGTTTAATTTTGTAGAAAAAAGCAGATCACAGACATGGCACAAAACTAAAGTCATTTCAAATGTCAACTTTCTCACTTTAAGAAACACTAAAGGAAATCAAGAACAAAAAATGTGGTAGTCAGCAATGGTTACTTTTTTAACCAAGCATAGGGAAAAAATTATGGAAAAACTAAATTCTGAGGAAAAAATTATGGAATCATGAAAAACAAACAAAAAAATACTCCAGAACATCACTAGCATTTTGTTGCACCACCTCTGGCTTTTATAACAGCTTGAAGTCTCTGGGGCATAGACTTAATGAGTGTCAAACAGTACTCTTCATCAATCTGGACCCAACTTTCTCTGATTGCTGTTGCCAGATCAGCTTTGCAGGTTGGATCCTTGTCATGGACCATTTTCTTCAACTTCCACTAAAGATTTTCAATTGGATTGAAATCCGGACTATTTGCATGCCATGACATTGACCTTATGTGTCTTTTTTCAAGGAATGTTTTCACAGTTTTTGCTCTATGGCAGGAGGCATTATCATCTTGAAGAATGATTAAATCATCCCCAATTTTCTTTTAATTGATGGGATAAGAAAAGTGTCCAAAATATCAACATGAACTTGTGCATTTATTGAAGATGTAATGACAGCCATCTCCCCAGTGCCTTTACCTGACATGTAGCCCCATATCATCAATGACTGGAAATTTGCATGTTCTCTTCAGGCAGTCATCTTTATAAATCTGATTGGAACGGCACCAAACAAAAGTTCCAGCATCATCACCTTGCCCAATGCAGATTCACGATTCATCACTGAATATGACTTTCAACCAGTCATCCACAGTCCATGATTGCTTTTCCTTAGCCCATTGTAACCTAGTTTTTATTTGTTTAGGTGTTAATGATTGCTTTCGTTTAGCTTTTCTGTATGTAAATCCCATTTCCTTTAGGCCGTTTCTTACAGTTCGGGCACAGACGTTGACTCCAGTTTCCTCCCATTCGTTCCTCATTTGTTTTGTTGTGCATTTCCTGTTTTGGAAACATATTGCTTGAAGTTTCCGGTCTTGATGCTTTGATGTCTTCCTTGGTCTACTAGTATGTGTGCCTTTAACAACCTTCCCATGTTGTTTGTATTTGGTCCAGATTTTAGACACAGCTGACAGTGAACGACCAACATCTTTTGCAATATTGCGTGATGATTTACCCTCTTTTAAGAGTTTGATAATACTCTCCTTTGTTTCAATTGACATCTCTGGTGTTGGAGCCATGATTCATGTCAGTCCACTTGGTGCAACAGCTCTCCAAGGTGTAATCACTCCTTTTTAGATGCAGACTAACAAGCAGATCTAATTTGATGCAGGTGTTATTTTTGGGTATGAAAATTTACAGGGTGATTCCATAATTTTTTCCTCAGAATTGAGTGATTCCATAATTTTTCCCCTATGCTTGGTTAAAAAAAAAGTAACCATTACTGACCACATTTTTTGTTCTTGATTTCTTGTAGTGTTTCTTAAAGTCATAAAGTTGCCATTTGAAATGACTTTAGTTTTGTGCCATGTCTGTGATCTGCTTTTTTTTCTACAAATCAAGGTAGGCAGTCATATACTCATCTTGATGGAGTCCATTAGCTCAGATCATATGCAGCAGCGCTCTATATCAATACTAGACGCGCTTTTCCTCAAGGATTTCTAGGGGTTTATCAGGGGATCAAAAACGCCACATCCAGATAAAGTATGCTCATACCTTGATATTTGTATCGATTTAAACATGAATTGGAATTTTTAGCTTTCTGTAATTAAAAGTTATATTTTAGGAGTTCCGTCTGAATCACGTGTTTCAGAGATTTACATAGAATCCCCCAGTGTAAGAGCTCAGTGTAGAGCGCAGGATAAATGTGAGTCATGTGAGGGCTTGTGTTTTGCAGGATGAGTTGATGTTTTTATTGGTACCATTTTCGGGCACATAACATTTTTTGATTGCTTTCTATTCCAATTTTTTAGAGGCAGAATGAACAAAATCCAGAAACTCAGTTTTTTTATGCCATTCACCATGTGTATGTCAGTGTGTATGACTGTATATACACTGCTCAAAAAAATAAAGGGAACACTAAAATCCCACATCCTAGCTATCACTGAATGAAATATTCCAGTTGTAAATCTTTATTACATAGTGGAATGTGTTGAAAACAATAAAACCTAAAATGATCAACGTAAATCACAACTAATATCACACGGAGGTCTGGAGTTGGAATGATTCTCAAAATCAAAGTGGAAAATGAAGTTACCGGCTGATCCCACTTCAGTGGAAATGCCTCAAGACAAGGAAATTATGGTCAGTAGTGTGTGTGGCCTCCACGTGCCTGTATGATCTCCCTACAATGCCTGCGCATGCTCCTAATGAGGCAGCAGATGGTCTCCTATGGGATCTCCTCTGAGACCTGGACTAAAGCATCCGCCAACTCCTGGACAGTCTGTGGTGCAACATGACGTTGGTGGATGGTGCGAGACAGGATGTCCCAAATGTGTTCAATCAGATTCAGGTCTGGGGAATGGGCAGGCCAGTCCATAGCTTCAATGTCTTCATCTTGCAGGAACTGCTGACACACTTCAGCCACATGAGGTTTGGCATTGTCCTGCATTAGGAAGAATCCAGGGCCAACCAGCAATATGCACCAGCATATTGTCTCACAAGGGGTCTGAGAATCTCATCTCAGTACCTAATGGCAGTCAGGCTACCTCTGGCGAGCACATGGAGGGCTGTGCGGCCCTCAAAAGAAATGCCACCCCACACCCTTACTGACCCACTGCGAAACCAGTCATGCTAAAGGATGTTGCAGGCAGATCGCTCTCCATGGTATCTCCAAACTCTGTCATGTCTGTCACGTGTTCAGTGTGAACCTGCTTTCATCTGTGAAGAGAACAGTGCACCAGTGGCGAATTTGCCAATCCTGGTGTTTAGTGGCAAATGCCAAACATCCTGCACGGTGTTGGGTTGCGAGCACAATCCCCATCTGTGGACGTGAGGCAATCAGACCATCCTCATGGAGTCAGTTTCTAACCGTTTGTGCAGACACATGCACATTTGTGGCCTGCCGGAGGTCATTTTGCAGGGCTCTGGCAGTGATCCTCCTGTTCCTCCTTGCACAAAGGCTGAGGTAGTGGTCCTGCTGCTGGGTTGTTGCCCTCCAACGGCCCCCTCCATGTCTCCTGGTGTACTGGCCTGTCTCCTGGCAGCGTCTCCAGCCTCTGGACACTACGCTGACAGACACAGCAAACCTTCCTGCCACCGCTCGCATTGATGTGCCTGAGCCACTTGTGTGGGTTGTAAAGTCCGTCTCATGCTACCACAAGTGTGAAAGCACAAACAACATTCAAAAGTGACCAAAACATCAGGCAGAAAGCATTGGTACTGAGATGTGGTCTGTGGTCCACACCTGCAAAACCACTCCTTTATTGAGTGCGTCTTGAGAATTGCCAATAATTTCCATTTGTTGTCTATTCCATTTGCGCAACAGCATGTGAAATTGATTGTCAAACAGTGTTGCCTCCTAAGTGGACAGTTTGATTTCAGAGACGTTTGATTTACTTGGAGTTACGTATATTCTGTTGTTTAAGTGTTCCCTTTATTTTTTTGAGTAGTGTATTTATGTCTGTTTATATGTGTTTTTGTGAATTTGTCTTCAAACATGTATACAGGTCCTTCTCAAAAAATTAGCATATAGTGTTAAATTTCATTATTTACCATAATGTAATGATTACAATTAAACTTTCATATATTATAGATTCATTATCCACCAACTGAAATTTGTCAGGTCTTTTATTGTTTTAATACTGATGATTTTGGCATACAACTCCTGATAACCCAAAAAACCTGTCTCAATAAATTAGCATATTTCACCCATCCAATCAAATAAAAGTGTTTTTTAATAACAAACAAAAAAACCATCAAATAATAATGTTCAGTTATGCACTCAATACTTGGTCGGGAATCCTTTGGCAGAAATGACTGCTTCAATGCGGCGTGGCATGGAGGCAATCAGCCTGTGACACTGCTGAGATGTTATGGAGGCCCAGGATGCTTCAATAGCGGCCTTAAGCTCATCCAGAGTGTTGGGTCTTGCGTCTCTCAACTTTCTCTTCACAATATCCCACAGATTCTCTATGGGGTTCAGGTCAGGAGAGTTGGCAGGCCAATTGAGCACAGTAATACCATGGTCAGTAAACCATTTACCAGTGGTTTTGGCACTGTGAGCAGGTGCCAGGTCGTGCTGAAAAATGAAATCTTCATCTCCATAAAGCATTTCAGCCGATGGAAGCATGAAGTGCTCCAAAATCACCTGATAGCTAGCTGCATGGACCCTGCCCTTGATGAAACACAGTGGACCAACACCAGCAGCTGACATGGCACCCCACACCATCACTGACTGTGGGTACTTGACACTGGACTTCAGGCATTTTGGCATTTCCTTCTCCCCAGTCTTCCTCCAGACTCTGGCACCTTGATTTCCGAATGACATGCAAAATTTGCTTTCATCAGAAAAAAGTACTTGGGACCACTTAGCAACAGTCCAGTGCTGCTTCTCTGTAGCCCAGGTCAGGCGCCTCTGCCGCTGTTTATGGTTCAAAAGTGGCTTTACCTGGGGAATGCGGCACCTGTAGCCCATTTCCTGCACACGCCTGTGCACGGCGGCTCTGGATGTTTCCACACCAGACTCAGTCCACTGCTTCCTCAGGTTCCCCAAGGTCTGGAATCGGTCCTTCTCCACAATCTTCCTCAGGGTCTGGTCTCCTCTTCTCGTTGTACAGCATTTTCTGCCACATTGTTTCCTTCCAACAGACTTACCATTGAGGTGCCTTGATACAGCACTCTGGGAACAGCCTATTTGTTGAGAAATTTCTTTCTGGGTCTTACCCTCTTGCTTGAGGGTGTCAATGATGGCCTTCTTGACATCTGTCAGGTCGCTAGTCTTACCCATGATGGGGGTTTTGAGTAATGAACCAGGCAGGGAGTTTATAAAAGCCTCAGGTATCTTTTGCATGTGTTTAGAGTTAATTAGTTGATTCAGAAGATTAGGGTAATAGGTCGTTTAGAGAACCTTTTCTTGATATGCTAATTTATTGAGACAGGTTTTTTGGGTTATCAGGAGTTGTATGCCAAAATCATCAGTATTAAAACAATAAAAGACCTGACAAATTTCAGTTGTTGGATAATGAATCTATAATATATGAAAGTTTAATTGTAATCATTACATTATGGTAAATAATGAAATTTAACACTATATGCTAATTTTTTGAGAAGGACCTGTATGTACGTATCTGTGTATGTCTGTTTAGGTGCATGTCTGCGCACTGTGTATACATGTGTTCGTGTGGATGTATGTCTGCGTATTGTGTGTGTCTGGTACCACCTGATGGGTTTTAGTGGGCGATTTTACCCCTGCTTTGTGTATGTCATGGTTATTGCTAATATCATGTGGCTTCAAACATCTTTCTTGATATATTGTCTTATTTTGACAGATAGAAGGATTTAGATTTAAGATGCTCATTCTTGTCATCTACAACTTTGAAAATAAGATTATGTATGGTACAGTCATGGCCAAAAGTATTGACACCCCTGCAATTCTGTCAGATAATACTAATTTTCTTCCTGAAAATGATTGCAAACACAAATTATTTGGTATTATTATCTTCATTTAATTTGTCTTAAATGAAAAAAACACAAAAAGAATTGTCCTAAAGCCAAATTGGATATAATTCCACATCAAACATAAAAAAGGGGGTAGACAAAAGTATTGGCACTGTTCGAAAAACCAGGTGATGCTTCTCTAATTTGTGTAATTAACAGCACCTGTAACTTACCTGTGGCACCTAACAGGTGTTGGCAATAACTAAATCACACTTGCAGCCAGTTGACATGGATTAAAGTTGACTCAACCTCTGTCCTGTGTCCTTGTGTGTACCACATTGAGCATGGAGAAAAGAAAGAAGACCAAAGAACTGTCTAAGGACTTGAGAAACCAAATTGTGAGGAAGCATGAGCAATCTCAAGGCTACAAGTCCATCTGCAAAGACCTGAATGTTTCTGTGTCTACTGTGCGCAGTGTCATCAAGAAGTTTAAAGCCCATGGCACTGTGGCTAACCTCCCTAGATGTGGACGGAAAAGAAAAATTGACAAGAGATTTCAACACAAGATTGTGCGGATGTTGGATAAAGAACCTCGACTAAAGGTACCGTCACACTAAGCGACGCTGCAGCGATACCGACAACGATCCGGATCGCTGCAGCGTCGCTGTTTGGTCGCTGGAGAGCTGTCACACAGACAGCTCTCCAGCGACCAACGATCCCGATGTCCCCGGTAACCAGGGTAAACATCGGGTTACTAAGCGCAGGGCCGCGCTTAGTAACCCGATGTTTACCCTGGTTACCATCGTTAAAGTAAAAAAAACAACCGCTACATACTTACCTACCGCTGTCTGTTCTCGGCGCTCTGCTTCTCTGGTCTGGCTGTGAGCGCCGGGCAGCCGGAAAGCAGAGCGGTGACGTCACCGCTCTGCTTTCCGGCCGCTGTGCTCACAGACAGACCAGAGAAGCAGAGCGCCGGGGACAGACAGCGGTAGGTAAGTATGTAGCGGTTGTTTTTTTTACTTTAACGATGGTAACCAGGGTAAACATCGGGTTACTAAGCGCGGCCCTGCGCTTAGTTACCCGATGTTTACCCTAGTTACCAGCGAAGACATCGCTGAATCGGTGTCACACACGCCGATTCAGCGATGTCTACGGGGAGTCCAGCGACGAAATAAAGTTCTGGACTTTCTTCCCCGACCAGCGACAGCACAGCAGGGGCCTGATCACTGCTGCCTGTCACACTGGACGATATCGCTAGCGAGGACGCTGCAACGTCACGGATCGCTAGCGATATCGTCTAGTGTGACGGTACCTTTACATGCAAACAAGTTCAAGCTGCCCTGCAGTCCGAGGGTGCAACAGTGTCAACCCGTACTATCCGTCGGCGTCTGAATGAAAAGGGACTGTATGGTAGGAGACCCAGGAAGACCCCACTTCTTACCCGGAGACATAAAAAAGCCAGGCTGGAGTTTGCCAAAACTGACCTAAAAAAGCCTAAAATGTTTTGGAAGAATGTTCCCTACAGTCAAACAGTCCCTACAGTCAAACATGGCGGAGGTTCCCTGATGTTTTGGGGTTGCTTTGCTGCCTCTGGCACTGGACTGCTTGACCATGTGCATGGCATTATGAAGTCTGAAGACTACCAACAAATTTTGCAGCATAATGTAGGGCCCAGTGTGAGAAAGCTGGGTCTCCCTCAGAGGTCATGGGTCTTCCAGCAGGACAATGACCCAAAACACACTTCAAAAAGCACTAGAAAATGGTTTGAGAGAAAGCACTGGAGACTTCTAAGGTGGCCAGCAATGAGTCCAGACCTGAATCCCATAGAACACCTGTGGAGAGATCTAAAAAAGGCAGTTTGGAGAAGGCACCCTTCAAATATCAGGGACCTGGAGCAGTTTGCCAAAGAAGAATGGTCTAAAATTCCAGCAGAGCATTGTAAGAAACTCATTGATGGTTACCGGAAGCGGTTGGTCGCAGTTATTTTGGCTAAAGACACAAAAGAGAATAGTAAAACCAAAAACACTCAGTTTGAAAAAATGTTGCAGTAATCCGCAAGTGCTAGTAAAAGATGTAAAAAACAGGGTATTTGGTTGATACGTTTTTTGCAAAAAATGTATACTAAGCTGCTCTACCAATCTTCACGGTATACCCTTATCAGAGCAGTCCTAACTAATGTATGCAATCCCTATCTGATGTATTTAAAAACCTGATCATCTGTATATAACCTGTGTGAACAGGGTTCAGAGAGGAAAAATCCATGTGTGCATACAGGGTAGAACAGCTTTTGTGCAGATAGCCCAAGAGGAGTGGTGGAACTCCCCAGTCTTGTAGACACAAGAGAACAATTATGGAAACAGGAACACATGGGCTACTTGCACAGTGAACAAGTCTGTATGATCATGTTCACACACCACCAAGAAACCTGAAGACACAAAAGAGAATAGTAAAACCAAAAACACTCAGTTTGAAAAAATGTTGCAGTAATCCGCAAGTGCTAGTAAAAGATGTAAAAAACAGGGTATTTGGTTGATACGTTTTTTGCAAAAAATGTATACTAAGCTGCTCTACCAATCTTCACGGTATACCCTTATCAGAGCAGTCCTAACTAATGTATGCAATCCCTATCTGATGTATTTAAAAACCTGATCATCTGTATATAACCTGTGTGAACAGGGTTCAGAGAGGAAAAATCCATGTGTGCATACAGGGTAGAACAGCTTTTGTGCAGATAGCCCAAGAGGAGTGGTGGAACTCCCCAGTCTTGTAGACACAAGAGAACAATTATGGAAACAGGAACACATGGGCTACTTGCACAGTGAACAAGTCTGTATGATCATGTTCACACACCACCAAGAAACCTGAAGACACAAAAGAGAATAGTAAAACCAAAAACACTCAGTTTGAAAAAATGTTGCAGTAATCCGCAAGTGCTAGTAAAAGATGTAAAAAACAGGGTATTTGGTTGATACGTTTTTTGCAAAAAATGTATACTAAGCTGCTCTACCAATCTTCACGGTATACCCTTATCAGAGCAGTCCTAACTAATGTATGCAATCCCTATCTGATGTATTTAAAAACCTGATCATCTGTATATAACCTGTGTGAACAGGGTTCAGAGAGGAAAAATCCATGTGTGCATACAGGGTAGAACAGCTTTTGTGCAGATAGCCCAAGAGGAGTGGTGGAACTCCCCAGTCTTGTAGACACAAGAGAACAATTATGGAAACAGGAACACATGGGCTACTTGCACAGTGAACAAGTCTGTATGATCATGTTCACACACCACCAAGAAACCTGAAGACACAAAAGAGAATAGTAAAACCAAAAACACTCAGTTTGAAAAAATGTTGCAGTAATCCGCAAGTGCTAGTAAAAGATGTAAAAAACAGGGTATTTGGTTGATACGTTTTTTGCAAAAAATGTATACTAAGCTGCTCTACCAATCTTCACGGTATACCCTTATCAGAGCAGTCCTAACTAATGTATGCAATCCCTATCTGATGTATTTAAAAACCTGATCATCTGTATATAACCTGTGTGAACAGGGTTCAGAGAGGAAAAATCCATGTGTGCATACAGGGTAGAACAGCTTTTGTGCAGATAGCCCAAGAGGAGTGGTGGAACTCCCCAGTCTTGTAGACACAAGAGAACAATTATGGAAACAGGAACACATGGGCTACTTGCACAGTGAACAAGTCTGTATGATCATGTTCACACACCACCAAGAAACCTGAAGACACAAAAGAGAATAGTAAAACCAAAAACACTCAGTTTTTGTGCAACCAAGTATTAGGCTGAGGGTGCCAATACTTTTGTCTGGCCCATTTTTGGAGTTTTGTGTGAAATGATCAATGTTTTGCTTTTTGCTTCATTCTCTTTTGTGTTTTTTCATTTAAGACACATTAAATGAAGATAATACCAAATAATTTGTGTTTGGAATCATTTTCAGGAAGAAAATGAGTATTATCTGACAGAATTGCAGGGGAGTCAATACTTTTCACCATGACTGTAAATCAATTGCACCACTCACCTTATATCTGTTATAACTGCACCTTATCTGCACTTTGCACCGTATGCTTTACTTAATATATTTTAATTTTTTTTCCACTTTTTTCAGCAGTATGAAGAAAAAGCATCTTTTTGTTTACAGTGATCACTGAAGTGGTTAGCTAGTGTGATAGTTACGAACCCGGCAATACCAAATGTGTGCTTTTTTATTTTTACATAAACATACGTATTGCTAGGTATTTTGTTTCATTTTTTTATTTAGTGATATAATACATATTTTGTTATTTTATTTTTTTTACTTTGTCCCTCTAAGGTACTTCAACTGATATTTCTCTGATCACTGGTCTCATTCATTGCAATACAAATGTATTGCAATGCACGAAACCTGTCAGCTTTTCAATGGCAGATCACCCATTACACCTTGCTGCTGGCTGGGTCTAACAGGCCACACCGTAGCTGGCAGACCAGGAGGTCATTTGACCACCGGCTGCAATGACAACCCTCAGCTCAACTTGGTCACGCCACGGAGGATGGCGGAGGGGTGAGAGAGGTAATCCACTCCCTCTCACAATCTTCTAAATGCTACGGTATCTTGAAGAGAACACAGGTATAACATGAAGACCTGAACCAATCGAGTCCCGATGATGTCGCTGGTGCAGAGTTAGCGTTCTGCACCGGAATCCTGGAGCTTAGAGGCATGTAGGGGTCCTTATCATTGCAAGACTACCGACCATAATCAAACATTGGCGCTGCATAAAGCCCAGCAAGCGCTATTGTTTATTTACAGTCGGCAGTCGAGATGTGGTTAATGCAGCAGGGTCCCCGCACTGTTTGACCCATAAACTTGTATGGGCCCGTGGGTAGATAGACTTGTAATATGTGTATTTTGAATCACGTCCAGTTTTCTTCTTTTACAATACACAAAATTCTTCATGAGGCCTCTCCTTCCTGCTATCTCCTATTACAATTCTTGCACCTGCCTCTTGTTAGGTCCAATATGCAACATATTTAATTTATATCTTCATAAATGGCTGTTGTCGGCTAGTGCTTGTAAAACTGAAGCAATTTATAGCTTAATAAAATTTGCACCTGTTCTTGAGATATTTACATTTTCCTTTTGTTGATTTGGAGACCGACCACCTCTGTAAATCAGCAGAAATGCTCAATGCTTGCAAGCTCTTTTCTATTGAGCTTGTAAACGATTTTGATGCTGGCCAGGATCGCCAGAGTGTGCGGTTATCTCCTAATCCTGGCCAGCTATAGTGCAGTGCTTACAAGTTATACAGCCAGTGGTGGTCGGTTTACTAGCCATCGAGCTGAAGAGAAAAATGTTAATATCCCAAGAACGGCTGCAAATTTTAATAAGCAGTAAATTGGAAAACTACAGAGTGATCTATTTCAAGTGTTTTTTTTCAGTTAATATAGATGATTATGGCTTACAGCCAAAGAAAACCCCAAAGTCATTTTCTCAGTGAATTAGAATACTTCATAACACCAGCTTGAAAAATGATTTTAAAATCCAAAATGTTGGCCTACTAAAATGTATATTCAGTAAATGCACTCAATACTTGGTCGGGGCTCCTTTTGCATCAATAACTGCAACAATGCAGCGCGGCATGGAGGTGATCAGCCTGTGGCACTGCTGAGGTGTTATAGAAACCCAGGTAGCTATGATTGCAGCCTTCAACTCATCTGCATTGTTGGGTCTGGTGTCTCATCTTCCTTTTGACAATACCCCATAGATTTTCTATGGGGTTATGGTCAGGTGAGTTTGTTGGCCAATCAAGCACAGTGATACTGTTGTTTTTAAACCATATTGGTACTTTTGTCAGCGTGGACAGGTGCCAAGTCTTACTGGAGAATGAAAGTTCCATCTCAAAAAAGCTTGTCGGCAGAGGAAAGTATGAAGTGCTCTAACATTTCCTGGTAGACGGCTTGATAAAACACAGTAGACCTACACCAGCAGATGACATGGCTCCCCAAACGATCACTGATTGTGGAAACTTCACACTAGACCTCAAGCAGCATGGACTGTGTGCCTCTCCACTCTTCCTCCAGACTCTGGGAACTTGATTTCCAAATGAAATGCAAAATTTACTTTAATCTGAAAACACGTTGGACCACTGAGCAACAGTCCAGTTCTTTTTCTCCTTGGCCTAGGTAAGACATTTCTGACATTGTCTATTGGTCATAAGTGGCTTGACACAAGGAATGCAACACTGGTAGCCCATATCCTGGATATGTCTGTGTGTGGTGGCTTTTGAAGAAATTACTCCAGCAGCAGTCTACTCCTTGTGAATCGCCCCCAAATGTTTGAATGGCCTTTTCTTAACAATCCTTTCAAGGCTGTAGTTATCCCGGTTGCTTGTGCACCTTTTTTACCACACTTTTTCCTTGCACTCAACTCTCTATTAATATGCTTGGACACAGCACTCTGAACAGCCAGCTTCTTTATTAATAACCTTTTGTGGCTTACCCTCTTTGTGGAGTGTCAGTGACTGCCTTCTTGACATGTGTCAAGTCAGCAGTCTTCACCATGATTGTGAAGCCTACTGAAACAGACTAAGGGACCTTTTTAAACGCAAAGGAAGCCTTTGCAGGTGTTTGTTAATCTAATTTACTGAGAATTACTTTTGGGTTTTCATTGGCTGTAAGCCATAATCATTAACAGAAATATACACTTGAAATAGATCACTTTGTTAAATATTAATTATTGACTTACTCTTATTCTCAATTCTGTACTGAGCACATTACCTTTCGCTGACATTACATATGCTATTCCTGCATATTTAGCTCAGAGTAAAAGTTAACTCTAGTGATGAGCGAGTATACTCGTTGCTCGGGTGGTCTCCGAGTATTTGTTAGTGCTCGGAGATTTCGTTTTTGTGACCTCAGCTGCATGATTTACGGCTGCTAGACATCTGGAATACATGTGGGGATTCCTTAGCAACCAGGCAAACCCCACATGTACTCAGGCTGGCTAGCAGCCATAAATCATGCAGCTGCTTTGACAAAAACTAAATCTCCGAGCACTGACAAATACTCTGAGATCACCCGAGCGTGCTCGGGAAAACCCAAGCAACGAGTATACTCGCTCATAACTAGTTAACACCATATAGAGAGAACACGTGCTCTGTGGGACATATATAATCATGACTCACAGGAGGGAGGGACACTCTCCCTCTCCTGGGGTCTCTTCACTCACACAGACTTCAGACAAGAAGGACAGCTGGTATGTGAGATAGCCATGTGCTTCTTGATGGCTTCTACAGAGACAGATGCCATTTACCATTCAGAATCTCAGGAAGGATGGGGAACAAACTTTGATATGGACAAATGGACAATTCTTTGTAACTACTTCATCTATTTTATGTTTTGCTGCAATGATGCTTTTTGGTGGACAATCCAAGAAACCACTACTTTTTTTTATGAGAAATATCATGATATTTTCTTTAGAGTATCACATCTGGTAAAGAGTCCAGAATAAATAAATATACGAAATAACTATTTTTAACACACTAGGTTTGTAATGACAGATAATATACGAGTTTCACTTTTTGTATTGAAGAACTGAAATAAATTAACTTTTTGATGATATGCTAATTTTGTGAGAAGCACTTGTATATATTCCCACTGTAGTGCAGCAGTAGCACCCTGTGCAGTGATGAGGCAGTGACCCAGCAAAGTTCAAAGCAAAAAGTCTCTTTAATGTTCAACTCAAAACACACAGCACATGATATCCTCCAGATTGCAGCCGGGAACCATATCTTTCAGCTTACAGTTACTAAACACGCCAGTCCACCTTTGACCAGTAACGGTGGGTGACTGCGCCGCTGTGGGTATAAGGCATCTCAGCTCCCCTGGCTGCTTGGCTCCGCTTACCTGTGTTGCCTCACACAGCTCAGAGCTCTGCAGATCCGATTGCTCTGTACTCCTCCAAACACCAGACTGACATCGACTGACACACCCAACCCTTTACTGCAGGGATGTTAACTGGAATCTGTGGCCATTGGCCACATGTAAAACACGGGCCAGGAATAAATCGGACTGCACCACTAACATCCTGTAGTCTGTTTCAAAACACAAAAGCCCAAAGCAGGTTTTCCTAAATCTGTCCTGGACAAATAGTTTGCCCAAGACTAACACTTACTTTTTATTCCGCATTGCAATTACAGCTACCCCTGTGACTGCCATGCACTCTCATGGCCTCAATACACCTCCGTGCGCATCCTGGGGGGAACACACAGTGACCCCTACATGTAACACCAGTTACTGCCTCACATACCCCCTCCCTCTGTTCAAATCTGTGGGGTTGAACACTTGTCACCCCACATGGGCGCGTGACACCCCTCACCCGACACTGTACTGAGAAACCAAAGTAGGGACCGGAACTATCAGTTGACGCAAGCATCCCTCCCCTTTACGTTTCTCCTCCATACTTTGTTACGTGACCACCCACCTCCCCGTTCTCCATTGCAGAAGACACGCCCACTTACCTGACTAACAGATTTGGCCAGTTTTGGGTGGTCTGGACCTTGATTTTTGGGGTTCACTAACCCCGCAGCTCATCCCATGACCTAAATACCTGCCTTTGGGTAATTGGTATTGTGGCACCCCTAGGGGTATTTGCCACAAAAATAGTTACTGACAGTAAATACAAATACTAAAATAGCAAGACTGCACTACCACCTCCGGCCAGAAGGGGGAGCTCCAGAGACTCCCCTTGATCCATTCTGGTCTGAGAGAAGAAATGGCAGTTGGGCTAAGGAGCTGATAGTGAGAGGTCATACAGCTGAATTTCTAACAGCCCTTTGACGGTTTCCAGGCCCAAATCACCGGCCTGAGGAGAAGAGGGACAGAGAAAAGGGACATTGTGAGAACCGGGTAGCATTAATCACTACCCAGAACAGGCGCAAAGACGGATACCGGATCCGTGGCTGTATTCATTATATATAATACAGCAACCGGAAAAACGTGAGGTGATATCAGCTTCACTAGGGCCGGACGCAGCAACAGACACAGAGTTCAGCGGTACTCCCGGAGGGGGTAAGCCGATAAAAGGACTCGGGTTGCCCGTCGAACCAGGACCCGGAGGGGACAGATTGGGCCGGCAGCCAGTTCACATACAGCAGCAGGGCTACACAGAAATTGCGCACAATAAGAGGCGAAGACCCCGGCAGGGTCAAAGTAACTCAGAGTTCCCATACAGACTCCGGTGACAGGACTGGTTGTAAATCCTTTTATGGTAAAGTAAACTGGTTAAACGTTTCAGTGCCTCAGTCTTTCATTTGGACAATAGCCATCTATCCAGGATCGGGATCGTCACCGCTGGGAGAACCTGCTGCTGATCAAGTAAGTGCCTGTCCCCTCACGATACCCCTTACACTGTGCATTGCCTGAGGCCACAGCACCGGGTCAAGCCACCCGTGACATCCCCTTCAAGAGACAGACCCCATTGGTCCGGTGCTGGGTATCCCGGTCTCTTGGGCGTCACAATTGGCGTCACGAACAGGATCTAGCCAGCCCGTATACCGGGTATTGTGTGCCGTGATTGGAGCCCAAAACTGTGAAAACTGGGATGAAAAATCTTGAAAATTGACTTTATTAAAGAAAATCCATTCCTCATTGAAAACTATTGAAAGTGACTTTTCCCCATTGGTTATAATGGAGTAAAGATGGCCGCCATCCCCTGAGGTAATCACTTCATAACCGTTAGGCACAAGACTGTTAATTGAGCTACGCCATCACCTGAGCCCCAGTCTAACTGAAAAACTTCAGAATCCGCCATTACAGAGCGCAGTGGGTGGGAGCAGCAGGGGGCGTGTCATTGTGGGCGGCACCAAGCTGAGCGCTCTGACATCAGAGCAAGGGGAAAATCGATCCTGCTGCACAGCGGAACGAATCTACACTATCCCGACGGAAGCGGAGGACCGGAAGGGTCCGGATTAACTAAGGGGGCACAGTATGTCGCAGCACGGAGACGCCGCAGCACCCGGCGACGCTAATGCAGCTGAAAGACAGAGTGTCGATAGGGAGTCCGGTAGCGCAGCGGTGCAAGGAGTGGCGCCCATCATGCCGGTGCTGATGCCATATACCCCGGGTGGCCCATGGCTTCCAATGTATGAAGGTGAGCCTAATACCCTTGACGATTTCAGAGAAAAGATGCTGGCCCATTTTGACATGTTCCCCGTGGGTGAAGTTCAGCGTGTTAGTCTCCTGATGATGCAGTTAAGTGGCCATGCTAAGCGAGAAGTCACAGCATGGGCAGCTGATCTAAAAGGCACTGTTGAACGCATATTTGCTGGATTAAAAGCTACATTTGAAACCACTGCCAGCAGCAAAGCTAAAGTACGATTCTTTAATTGCAAACAAAAAGTTAATGAGGGCGTGAGAGACTTTGCCTTAAACCTGCAGGAAGCCCTTAAATCACTTACACTGACTGAACCCATTTTTAACACCGGAGCAGATAAACTGCTAAGAGATCAATTTATTGAGGGACTCTACACCCCTTCTCACCGGGGGCATGTGAGCATGCTTGTTTTTAAGAAGCCTGAATTGACATTCAATTAAAGGAGAGCGTTATACGTCTCCAGCTGGCAGAGGCACCTCGGGATCAGGAGCCTGCGCAACTCATGGCAGAGGCTCCTCAACAACATGGAGTACCAGTGACATCAGCTATGTCCGGGGCCATTGCTAAGCCCCTGGGGCCCAGTACTAATGAGGCTCTTCAACAAAAGCTTGACTCTTTAACTGATGTTGTTGCTTCAATGGCTAAAACCATGCAGGAGATGAGAGGACCCAAGATGGAGTTGTCAAACCGTAGAGAAGGTGTTCCATGGATGAGACCCCGGAGATACCCGACATGGAGAGGACGACCCCGCGACCGCTACCAACCGGATGGACAGCCCATTTGCCGCCGTTGCCAGCAGCCAGGCCACTTTGCACGAGATTGTGATTTAAACGGGAATCCCCTGGGAATGCGGGCCGCTTCGCAGGAATGAACTTTCAAGGCCCAACACCCTGGCACGACAGGTACATCGGAGGACGACCCATTATCCCTATCGTGCTGGACGGAATGCCCCTCAACGCTTTGCTGGACACAGGTTCCCAGATTTCATCTATACCGTATATCCTTTATAAGAGGTACTGGGCTGATGCAGATATTGATAAAGGGCCCTCTGATGTTGAACTAGATATATGGGCCAGTAATGGTAAGTTGGTACCGAAACTAGGATTCAGGGAGATGACCATAAAGATTGGTAAAGTAGAACTGAAGAAACAGGGTATAATTGTTGTTGATGTTGACCGGCGGAACTGTGAACCAACTGTATTGATAGGAATGAATGTGTTAGAGAACTGCTTTTCCGAAGTCATTTCTGTCTTACAGCAAATTGCTGAAACTGTCCAATCCTGCCAGCAGAGAGTTCTCCTGAGGGAAATAAAAGTATTGATGTTAAGGCAACAGGTAGAAGTTGCAGGTGGAGAAATCGGCAGTGTGAGGGTAAGTGATCCAACGTCTATTGTAATCCCACCAAAAACAGAAATGCTGGTATGGTGTAGAGCAGCCATTGGTACTAAGGGACGAGATTATCAAGCCTTAATAGAACCAGTGTACACCGACAGCAGGCCCACTATACTCACAGCACGAGGGATAGTCGAGGTACACCGGGGACGAGTGCCGGTACGACTTTTGAACTGTGGAGAGGAAGAGGTCACTTTGCCAAGGTATGCTACAATGGCAAAGCTATATACTGTTGACAACAATGCCATCACAACCATTGAGCCCTTAGAACCAACCTGTCAGGTGGAAGGCAATGGCTCAGATGGAGAAATGGAGGATTGATGCCAACAGCTACACGTGGGCATAAATTCAACACCTACCCATCAAAAACAAGGGGTGTATAGGCTAGTGACGGAATATGAACAAGTCTTCAGTAAACACCCATTGGACTTCGGACGGATAGAAGGGGTAGAACACACAATCCCCACCGGTGACCATACCCCAATAAAAGAAAGATATAGACCCATACCGCCCGCTCACTATCAGTGTGCAAAAGATATGCTGAGGGAGATGAAACAGGCCGGGGTAATTAGAGACAGCTGTAGCCCCTGGGCGGCCCCTCTAGTGATTGTCAAAAAAAAGGACGGAACCATGAGAATGTGCGTAGACTACCGGAAGAGTAATAACATCACCCATAAAGACGCCTACCCCTTGCCTAGGATAGAAGAGTCCTTAACTGCTTTGAAATCTGCTAATTATTTTTTCACCTTAGACTTAACAAGCGGGTATTGGCAAGTCCCTGTGGCTGAGAGAAATAAGGAAAAGACGGCATTCACCACACCAATGGGTCTATGTGAATTTAATCGCATGCCGTTCGGACTCTGCAACGCATCCGGTACCTTCCAGCGGCTGATGGAATGCTGCCTCGGACACAAGAACTTCGAGACCGTCCTCCTGTACCTAGATGATGTGATCGTCTACTCAAAGACTTACGAACAACACTTAATAGACCTGGCAGAAGTGTTCGAAGCCTTATCCAGGTATGGCATGAAAATCAAGCCATCCAAATGTCACCTTCTCAAGCCAAAGGTACAGTACCTGGGACACATCGTGAGTTCGGAGGGAGTAGCACCGGATCCCGAGAAAATAACCGCCATAAGGGATTGGCCGAGACCTACCAGCGCAAAAGAAGTGAGGCAATTCCTGGGATTGGTGGGTTACTATCGCAGATTTATAAAAGGATTTACCAAGTTGGCAGCACCCTTGCAAGACGCCTTGGTAGGGCAGACGAAGAAACCTTCAAACCGAAACCCTCCTTTCCAGTGGAACGACGAAAGGGAAGACTCCTTTGAACAACTAAAGAAGGCACTAACCGGAGAAGAGGTTCTGGCATACCCAGATTACCATCAACCTTTCATCCTCTACACCGATGCAAGTAATGTGGGACTAGGAGCGGTGCTGTCACAAAAGCAAGAAGGTCGGGAGAAAGTCATCGCCTTTGCAAGTAGAAAGCTCCGGCCTACTGAAAGAAATCCAGAAAATTATAGCTCCTTCAAATTGGAACTACTGGCAGTAGTTTGGGCTGTGACGGAACGTTTCAAACACTATCTGGCCGCTGCAGAATTTATTGTCTATACTGACAACAATCCGTTGACCCACCTGGACACAGCCAAATTAGGTGCGTTAGAACAGCGATGGATAGCCCGGATATCTAATTACAACTTCAAGATCAAGTATCGAGCAGGTCGCAAGAATGGAAATGCCGATGCCCTATCCCGGATGCCACACTTGAGAGATGTAGAAGAAGAAACGGGGGAGCTTGAAGAAATTGAACTACCAGCCTTCCATCATCCCAAGGCAAAACATCATCAGTCAAGTACCTATCAGAAACAACAAGAGGTGAATTTTAATCCGTTAGCACACCATAGATGGGCTGACACCCAAGACAGCAATCCGGCTGTGAAGTTGGTGAAGGAACTGCTGACTGAGCAAAGTGCATATCCCGATGAGGATGCCCCAGAAGAGACGCATCAACTCTGGAAAGAGAGAGGCAAAATGTTCCTGTATCAAGGGAAGCTCTGTAGAAGGTACACCAATCCGAAAACACATGAATTGGTTTGGCAGATTATCGTGCCTAAACAAGATGTGAAGATGGTGCTCGAAGCTTACCATAATGGTGCTGGTCACTTCGGTTGGAAAAAGTTAGAAGTACTTCTAAGAGAAAGATTTTATTGGGTCGGGATGAGAAAATCAATCGAACAGTGGTGCAGAAATTGTGGCCCGTGCAACCTCAGAAGAAACGATCAAAAGAACCAAAGAGCACCACTGCAGCCCATAATCACCAAACAACCACTTGAACTTGTAGCCATAGACCACGTGAAGTTAATACCAAGCCGGTCCGGCTATGTCTATGCCTTGACCATCGTGGACCATTATTCACGCTTCTTGGTAGTAGTACCCGTAAAAGATCTGACAGCAAAAACAGCAGCCAAAGCGTTCCAAACGTGCTTTTGTAGACCCCATGGATATCCGGAACAGGTTCTCACCGACCAAGGTACAGCCTTTGAATCAGAGATCTTCAGAGAATTCTGTAATATGTATGGTTGCAAAAAGATCCGGACGACGGCCTATCATCCACAAACAAACGGCTTATGCGAGAAGATGAACCATATTGTAATAGACCTACTAAAGACTTTACCTGAGACAGAAAGGAATCAATGGCCAGAGAAATTGCCTGACTTGGTGGATCTGTATAATCATGTCCCGGTGAGCTCCACCAACTGCACCCCAGCTTACCTTATGCGTGCAAGACCCGGCCAATTACCAATCGATCTAGAAATGGGAATTCTGAAACCAGACGCAGAAGTTCAAGACTCCAATTGGGATATCATACGGCAAAAGCAGTATCGCCAAGTGCAAGAGAGTGTGGAAAGAAGCCTTCAGCAAACTAGAGAAAGACAAGAGCGAACTTTCAACCAGAATGCTCTAGCGACCCCATTAAGACCGGGTGACCAAGTGCTCAAGAGAAATCGTCGAACCAATAAACTAGACAATCAGTGGGAAGCCGTACCCTACACAGTTTTACCAACAAGAATGGATAATCCTAAAATGTGTCTCATTAGCAAAAACGGAGGCTTAACATCTGTACTAGTGTCAAGAGACAATCTTAAATTATGTCCGGAAGCATTGAAAGAGCCAGAAGTTGTCCAGCCAGAACCAGAAGTTATTCAACCCATACAGGTTCAACCAGTAAAGGAAAAAGAAGAGGAAATGTATCACACCTGTATAGGAGACTTTCCCAAAACCCTACTAACATACCATGGTGCAGTAGTGGTTCCCATGGTGGCCTTTTACCCAACACCGAACCCAATACCAGAAGTCCCAAGACAGGAAGAGGCTGACCCCGTACTACGGGAGGTTCCAGGTCAGGAAGAACAGATTCCTGATCAGAGTAATCCCATTCACGGTGGACTTGCCAACTCCATAGTCATGGAATTATCTTTAGCAGAGCGGGAAGATACTACATCCGCAGTAGACAGTAGTACACCACATAAAGAGATACCGCTATTACGTAGATCACAGCGTAGTACCCAGGGTCAATTACCGGCCAGGTATGCAGATTACCAATTATAAAACTATAGTCATTGTTATCATTCTGCAACGTTTAAGCCCAGTACCTACAGAGACTTGTCTGTATGAACTTCTTGCATATTCTTGAACTTGTTATCAGCCCGGAGGCACTAAATCAAAGCTCCGTAAAGACTGCTTTTTGAACTTTGCTTTTTGCTCTTTTTGAACCTATCCTTCAAGGATAGGACTGTATTAATGGACGCTATTTGAAGTGACTTTTTACAGAACTCTATTTTTGTTTCCTTGAGTGGTTTTTGTAACTTTTCATTTTTAAGATTCTGTACATATTAATTGTTATTTCAAAATGTTATGGTCCCACAGTCCCGGAGTACTGTTCTTAACTAAGGGGGAATGTGGCACCCCTAGGGGTATTTGCCACAAAAATAGTTACTGACAGTAAATACAAATACTAAAATAGCAAGACTGCACTACCACCTCCGGCCAGAAGGGGGAGCTCCAGAGACTCCCCTTGATCCATTCTGGTCTGAGAGAAGAAATGGCAGTTGGGCTAAGGAGCTGATAGTGAGAGGTCATACAGCTGAATTTCTAACAGCCCTTTGACGGTTTCCAGGCCCAAATCACCGGCCTGAGGAGAAGAGGGACAGAGAAAAGGGACATTGTGAGAACCAGGTAGCATTAATCACTACCCAGAACAGGCGCAAAGATGGATACCGGATCCGTGGCTGTATTCATTATATATAATACAGCAACCGGAAAAACGTGAGGTGATATCAGCTTCACTAGGGCCGGACGCAGCAACAGACACAGAGTTCAGCGGTACTCCCGGAGGGGGTAAGCCGATAAAAGGACTCGGGTTGCCCGTCGAACCAGGACCCGGAGGGGACAGATTGGGCCGGCAGCCAGTTCACATACAGCAGCAGGGCCACACAGAAATTGCGCACAATAAGAGGCGAAGACCCCGGCAGGGTCAAAGTAACTCAGAGTTCCCATACAGACTCCGGTGACAGGACTGGTTGTAAATCCTTTTATGTTAAAGTAAACTGGTTAAACGTTTCAGTGCCTCAGTCTTTCATTTGGACAATAGCCATCTATCCAGGATCGGGATCGTCACCGCTGGGAGAACCTGCTGCTGATCAAGTAAGTGCCTGTCCCCTCACGATACCCCTTACACTGTGCATTGCCTGAGGCCACAGCACCGGGTCAAGCCACCCGTGACATCCCCCTCAAGAGACAGACCCCATTGGTCCGGTGCTGGGTATCCCGGTCTCTTGGGCATCACAGTATCGTTTCCCCTATACTCTTGCCCGTGCCTTGGTGACTACGTCCCGCCGAAACGCCGAGGTCTGCACCCAGCAATTCTGGGCATACATCCATACCACATCACACCCAAATCTGAGTCTCCCATCGCTGCTGTCTAGTGAGAGCTCTATCCAGTTTACCCTGACCCATGGCCACACCCTTGGCCAGCAGGTTCCTCGTGCATACATCCCTAGTCGCCTCCGTGACCACAAACTCCCAATTCCTTCCGGCTTTCTTTTTATACACACGTCCTGTAACTGAACTGTCCCAAACTTACGAGGGGTCATTTCCAGCTCGGGATTCGATGGGGTCTCCTCGACCTCTCCTGCCATAACCTCTAGGGGGAACCTATCGGGGTTACACTCTGTCCCTAGGTTGGCGACCACTATGGCAGGTATCCCTGACTCGGGATCTTCGGGTTCTGCACCCGGAACAACCTCCTTAGCCTCTCCTGCCAATACCTCTAAGGGGAACCTATCGGGGTTACGCTCTGTCTCTAGGTTGGCTACCCCTATGGCAGGTATCCCTGACTTGGGAACATTGGGTTCTTCACCCGGAACAACATTTACCTTGAGAAGGTTGACCCTGGTCTCCCACAGGGATCAGAACAGGGGAAAGTCTCTTCCCAACACGGTCCCATATGGGAGGGTCTTCACCACTCCCACCACTTGTTTAAAGTCTCCACATGGTGTGGAAAAATTAACCTCCACAGTCGGGTATTCTCGGACTTCCCCATTGATACCCATCACCTCTACTTTTCATTCTTTGGTGTGGTCCCCGGCAACAAGGGACCCATGGACCAAAGTCATTACGCTCCCCCCGTCCAGGAGAGCATCTGTTTGGTACCCGTTCACGAGTACCTGGCACAGCTGGGCATCGCTGTCGGCCATGCCCATAGTGGCCTAACAGACTTGCTGGGCATACACAACACCCGGTGAGTATACCTGCAGTCCATGGGCTCAGATTTCAGGGGGCAGTTGACAGCCACATGTCCGGGTCCTCTGCACCGCCAACACTTAATCGCTGTGGCACGGCTATACCTTGGAGCCGATTTGGGGGAAACAGGACTTTCACCATCACTTCGGGTTACTCCCTCATCACAGGCTCGGTCCTGGTTAGCGGTAGCCCAACAGTGGTTTGTGGACTTTTCCCATGTTCCTATACACAGTCCTGAGTGGCTGTATACTGCTCAAACCAACTTATCAGCTGGTCCAGAGTGCCCAAGTTCCCTTGCCCCACCCTACGCTGCAGGGCAGCCAGCAGAGCCCTCACCAGCCAGTCGACTACCAATCTCTCTACAATCTGGGCCGGGGTCAAAGTCTCAGGCTGGAGCCATTTCTCCACCAACTGCAATAAGACATACGGCTGAGACCTGGCGGGACGAGTCTCTGCAAAGGACAACTGGTAACATAGTAACATAGTAACATAGTTAGTAAGGCCGAAAAAAGACATTTGTCCATCCAGTTCAGCCTATATTCCATCATAATAAATCCCCAGATCTACGTCCTTCTACAGAACCTAATAATTGTATGATACAATATTGTTCTGCTCCAGGAAGACATCCAGGCCTCTCTTGAACCTCTCGACTGAGTTCGCTATCACCACCTCCTCAGGCAAGCAATTCCAGATTCTCACTGCCCTAACAGTAAAGAATCCTCTTCTATGTTGGTGGAAAAACCTTCTCTCCTCCAGACGCAAAGAATGCCCCCTTGTGCCCGTCACCTTCCTTGGTATAAACAGATCCTCAGCGAGATATTTGTATTGTCCCCTTATATACTTATACATGGTTATTAGATCGCCCCTCAGTCGTCTTTTTTCTAGACTAAATAATCCTAATTTCGCTAATCTATCTGGGTATTGTAGTTCTCCCATCCCCTTTATTAATTTTGTTGTGCCCTTTGTACTCTCTCTAGTTCCATTATATCCTTCCTGAGCACCGGTGCCCAAAACTGGACACAGTACTCCATGTGCGGTCTAACTAGGGATTTGTACAGAGGCAGTATAATGCTCTCATCATGTGTATCCAGACCTCTTTTAATGCACCCCAAGATCCTGTTTGCCTTGGCAGCTGCTGCCTGGCACTGGCTGCTCCAGGTAAGTTTATCATTAACTAGGATCCCCAAGTCCTTCTCCCTGTCAGATTTACCCAGTGGTTTCCCGTTCAGTGTGTAATGGTGATATTGATTCCTTCTTCCCATGTGTATAACCTTACATTTATCATTGTTAAACCTCATCTGCCACGTTTCAGCCCAAGTTTCCAACTTATCCAGATCCATCTGTAGCAGAATACTATATTCTCTTGTATTAACTGCTTTACATAGTTTTGTATCATCTGCAAATATCGATATTTTACTGTGTAAACCTTCTACCAGATCATCTATATATATAATTGTCTAAGGGTTTTTCCATCTGTCTGTCTTTCTGTCTGTCTGTCTTTCTGTCTGTCTGTCCTGGAAATCCCGCGTCTCTGATTGGTCGAGGCCACCAGGCCTCGACCAATCAGCGACGGGCACAGCGACGATGATGTCATAAAGGACGTAGACATCCAGCGTCTCTGATTCAGCGACGGGCACAGTATCGACGTAGGCGTCATAATGGTTGCCATGGCGGCGATGATGTCATAAAGGTTGCCTCGACCAATCAGCGACGGGCACAATCTGCCGCGAATTCTGGAATCATCATTGTCCATATACTACGGGGACATGCATATTCTAGAATACCCGTTAGCATCGGGCCACAATCTAGTTAATGAATATGTTGAAGAGAACAGGTCCCAATACCGACCCTGCGGTACCCCACTGGTCACAGCGACCCAGTTAGAGACTATACCATTTATAACCACCCTCTACTTTCTATCACTAAGCCAGTTACTAACCCATTTACACACATTTTCCCCCAAACCAAGCATTCTTATTTTGTGTACCAACCTCTTGTGCGGCATGGTATCAAACGCTATGGAAAAATCGAGATATACCACGTCCAATGACTCACCGTGGTCCAGCCTATAGCTTACCTCTTCATAAAAACTGATTAGATTGGTTTGACAGGAGCGATTTCTCATAAACCCATGCTGATATGGAATTAAACAGTTATTCTCATTGAGATAATCCAGAATAACATCCCTCAGAAACCCTTCAAATATTTTACCAACAATAGAGGTTAGACTTACTGGCCTATAATTTCCAGGTTCACTTTTAGAGCCCTTTTTGAATATTGGCACCACATTTGCTATGCGCCAGTCCTGCGGAACAGACCCCGTCGCTATAGAGTCCCTAAAAATAAGAAATAATGGTTTATTTATTGCATTACTTAGTTCTCTTAGTACTCGTGGGTGTATGCCATCCGGACCCGGAGATTTATCTATTTTAATCTTATTTAGCCGGTTTCGCACCTCTTCTTGGGTTAGATTGGTGACCCTTAATATAGGGTTTTCATTGTTTCTTGGGATTTCACCTAGCATTTCATTTTCCACCGTGAATACCGTGGAGAAGAAGGTGTTTAATATGCTAGCTTTTTCCTTGTCATCTACAACCATTCTTTCCTCACTATTTATTAAGGGGCCTACATTTTCAGTTTTTATTCTTTTACTATTGATATAGTTGAAGAACAGTTTGGGATTAGTTTTACTCTCCTTAGCAATGTGCTTCTTGGTTTCCTTTTTGGCAGCTTTAATTAGTTTTTTAGATAAAGTATTTTTCTCCCTATAGTTTTTTAGAGCTTCAATGGTGCCATCCTGCTTTAGTAGTGCAAATGCTTTCTTTTTACTGTTAATTGCCTGTCTTACTTCTTTGTTTAGCCACATTGGGTTTTTCCTATTTCTAGTCCTTTTATTCCCACAAGGTATAAACTGCTTACAGTGCCTATTTAGGATGTTCTTAAACATTTTCCATTTATTATCTATATTCTTATTTCTGAGGATATTGTCCCAGTCTACCAGATTAAGGGCATCTCTAAGCTGGTCAAACTTTGCCTTCCTAAAATTCAGTGTTTTTGTGACTCCCTGACAAGTCCCCCTAGTGAAAGACAGGTGAAACTGTACAATATTGTGGTCGCTATTTCCTAGATGCCCGACCACCTGCAGATTTGTTATTGTCAGGTCTATTAGATAGTATTAGGTCTAAAAGTGCTGCTCCTCTGGTTGGATTCTGCACCAATTGTGAAAGATATTTTTTCTTGGTTATTAGCAGAAAGCTGTTGCCTTTATGGGTTTCACAGGTTTCTGTTTCCCAGTTAATATCCGGGTAGTTAAAGTCCCCCATAACCAGGACCTCATTATGGGTTGCAGCTTCATCTATCTGCTTTAGAAGTAGACTTTCCATGGTTTCTGTTATATTTGGGGGTTTGTAACAGACCCCAATGAGAATTTTGTTACCATTTTTCCCTCCATGAATTTCGACCCATATGGACTCGACATCCTCATTCCCTTCGCTAATATCCTCCCTTAAAGTGGACTTTAGACAAGATTTTACATAGTGACAACCCCCTCCTCCTCTCCGATTTTTACGATCCTTTCTAAACAGACTGTAACCCTGTAAGTTAACTGCCCAGTCATAGCTTTCATCTAACCATGTCTCGGTTATTCCCACTATGTCAAAGTTACCTGTAGATATTTCTGCTTCTAGTTCTTCCATCTTGTTTGTCAGGCTTCTGGCGTTTGCGAGCATACAGTTTAGAGGATTTTGTTTTGTTCCAATCTCCTCGCTGTGGATTGTTTTAGAAATGTTCTTACCTCCCTTCTGAGTATGTTTTCCTGGGTCTTCTTTGTTCGAGTCTAATGTTTTTCTTCCCGTCCCCTCTTTTTCTAGTTTAACGCCCTCCTGATGAGTGTAGCGAGTCTTCTGGCAAATGTGTGTTTCCCAGGTTTGTTGAGGTGTAGTCCGTCTCTGGCGAGGAGTTCATCGTGCAAGTAGTTCACACCGTGGTCCAGGAATCCGAATCCTTGTTGTCTGCACCATCGTCTTAGCCAGTTGTTCGCATGAAGGATCCTGTTCCATCTCCTGGTTCCATGCCCGTCTACTGGAAGGATAGAAGAAAAAACTACCTGTGCATCCAGTTCCTTTACTTTCTTCCCCAACTCTTCAAAGTCCTTGCAGATTGTCGGTAGGTCCTTCCTTGCCGTGTCATTGGTGCCAACATGTATCAGAAGAAATGGGTGGACGTCCTTGGAGCTGAAGAGCTTTGGTATCCTATCGGTCACATCCTTGATCATCGCACCTGGAAGGCAGCATACTTCTCTTGCGGTTATGTCCGGTCTGCAGATGGCTGCTTCTGTGCCTCTCAGTAGTGAGTCTCCAACCACCACCACTCTTCGTTGCTTCTTGGCTGTACTTTTTGCTGTCACTTGTTGCTGTGTGGCCTTTTCTTTTTTGCTTGCTGGTATTGCTTCATCCTTAGGTGTGCCATCTTCATCCTTAGGTGTGCCATCTTCATCCTCTACAAAGATTTGATATCGGTTCTTCAGTTGTGTGGTTGGTGATTTCTCCATGGTCTTCTTGCTTCTTTTGGTCACATGCTTCCACTCATCTGCTTTTGGAGGTTCTCTGACACTTTTTTTCACCTTCTGTGACCAGTAGAGATGCTTCTGTTCTGTGTAGGAAGTCTTCATTCTCTTTGATGAGTTTCAAAGTTGCTATTCTTTCTTCCAGACCTCGCACCTTTTCTTCTAAAAGGGCCACTAGTCTACACTTCTGACAGGTGAAATTCGATCCTTCTTCTGGTCGATCTGTGAACATGTAGCACATGCTGCAGCTCACCATGTAGGTTGTCACATCTGCCATGTTGCTCCTAGATCCTGCTGACTTGCTGTGTGTTTTCCTTCTTGTGTAATCTACTCAGCCAAGCTTTCTTGCAATAAAGTCCTACAGGCACCTGGAATATGCAAATTATCCTCCTCAAGCTTGAATCCCTGGTTTGGTGATGCTTTCCAAGCAGCTGGTCCCGGCTGTACCCAACGATCTTCTAGCTGAGGGAGACTCTTCGCTTTTCCCAGAAGGCACCTGGAATATGCAAATTATCCTCCTCAAGCTTGAATCCCTGGTTTGGTGATGCTTTCCAAGCAGCTGGTCCCGGCTGTACGCAACGATCTTCTAGCTGAGGGAGACTCTTCGCTTTTCCCAGAAGGCACCTGGAATATGCAAATTATCCTCCTCAAGCTTGAATCCCTGGTTTGGTGATGCTTTCCAAGCAGCTGGTCCCGGCTGTACCCAACGATCTTCTAGCTGAGGGAGACTCTTCGCTTTTCCCAGAAGGCACCTGGAATATGCAAATTATCCTCCTCAAGCTTGAATCCCTGGTTTGGTACACCCTCTGATCGCCCCTTACCTTAGGGGTCTCTTCTTGACACTGCTGATTGCCCCTCACCTTAGAGGCCTTCTCTTTACACCGCAAATGCTCTGGTAGCTGTCACTGCAGCGCCTCTTGCTCCTGCTGCTGGAACTGCAGCACTTTCTGCCCCTGCTGCTGGAACTTCAGCGCCTCTTGCTGTTGCTGGCCCCATAGCTCCTGCTGCAACTGCAGCACCTCTTGTCACTGCAACGCCTCCTGCTGTTGTAGCTCCTGCTGAATGAGGACCACCTGTTTCAAAAACTCCTCTATTTTCCCAGCAGGCTTGCTCACAGACATGCAGCACACATTGGAGTATGCCTCAGTTCAAAATTCTCCGCATTCTCCAGTCATATGTAGTGCAGTGGTAGCATCCTGTGCAGTGATGAGGCAGTGACCCAACAAAGTTCAAAGCAAAACGTCTCTAATGTTCAACTCAAAACACACAGAACATGATATCCTCCGGATCCACAGCCGGGAACCATATCCTTCAGTTTACAGTCACTAAACATGCCAGCCCACTTTTGACAAGTTACGGTGGGCGACTGCATGGCTGTGGGTGCCAGGTGTCTCAGCTCCCCTGGCTGCTTGGCTACGCTTGCCTGTGTTGCCTCACACAGTGTGGAGCTCTGCAGAGCCAACTGCTCTGTACTCCTCCAAACACCAGACTGACACCGACTCTGACCCACCCAACCCTTTACTGCAGGGATTTTAACTGGAGTCTGTGGCCATGGGCCACATGGAAAACATGGGCCGGGAATGAAACAGACTGCACCACTACCATCCTGCAGTCCCTTTCAAAACACAAAAGCCCGGAGCAGGTTTTCCTAAATCTGCCTTGGACAGATAGATTGCCCAAGACTAACACTTTTATTCCGCATTGCAATCACACCTGCGACTGCCATGCACTACCATGGCCTCAATACACCTCCATGCGCATCCTGGGGGTGGGGGGGAACACACAGCAACCCCTACACGTAACACCAGTCACTGCCTCACAACATACATACAATATATCTATATATAGATATATATATATCTATATACCGTATATACTCGAGTATAAGCCGACCCCCCTAATTTTGCCACAAAAAAATGGGAAAACTTATTGACTCGAGTATAAGCCTAGGGTGGAAAATGCAGCAGCTACCGGTGAATTTCAAAAATAAAAATAGATGCTCCATACTGTTCATTATGGCCCCATAGCTGTGCCATATAGTGCTCTGCACCGTTCATTATTTCCCCATAGATGTACCATAGAAAGCTGTGCCATATAGTGCTCTGCACCGTTCATTATTGCCCCATAGCTGTGCCATATAGTGCTCTGCACCGTTCATTATTGTCCCATAGCTGTGCCATATAGTGATCTGCACCGTTCATTATTGCCCCATAGCTGTGCCATATAGTGCTCTGCACCGTTCATTATTGCCCCATACCTGTGCCATATAGTGCTCTGCACCGTTCATTATTGCCCCATAGATGTGCCATATAGTGCTCTGCACCGTTCATTATTGCCCCATAGCTGTGCCATATAGTGCTCTGCACCGTTCATTATTGCCCCATAGCTGTGCCATATAGTGCTCTGCACCGTTCATTATTGCCCCATAGCTGTGCCATATAGTGCTCTGCGCCGTTCATTATTGCCCCACAGATGTGCCATATAGTGCTCTGCGCCGTTCATTATTGCCCCATAGCTGTGCCATATAGTGCTCTGCACCGTTCATTATTGCCCCATAGCTGCCATATAGTGCTCTGCGCCGTTCATTATTGCCCCATAGCTGCCATATAGTGCTCTGCACCGTTCATTATTGCCCCATAGCTGTGCCATATAAAGCTGTGCCATTGCTGCTGCAATAAAAAAAAATGCCATACTCACCTCGCTGCTTGCAGCTCCTCAGCGTCTCTCCGCTCTGACTGATCAGGCAGAGGGCGCCGCGCACACTATATGCGTCATCGCGCCCTCTGACCTGAACAGTCAGAGCAAGAGGACGCGAAGACAGAGCGGCGCCCGGCGTGTGGAACGCGGACAGGTGAATATTACATACTTACCTGCTCCCAGCGTCCCGCTCCCTCTGCCTGTCACACGGTCTTCGGTGCCGCAGCCTCTTCCTCTATCAGCGGTCACCGGCACCGCTGATTAGAGAAATGAATATGCGGCTCCACCCCTATGGGAGGTGGAGCCGCATATTCATTTCTCTAATCAGCGGTCCCACGTGACCGCTGAACAGGGGAAAAGCTGCAGCACCGAAGACCGTGGGACGGCAGAGGGAGCGTCAGGACCGCCGGGACTAGGTGAGTATGCCTCAGCGCCCTCTCCCCCTCACCCGCCGACCCTGCCGCCCACCGTGACTCAAGTATAAGCCGAGAGGGGCACTTTCAGTCCAAAATTTTGGGCTGAAAATCTCAGCTTATACTCGAGTATATACGGTATATCTGTATATAGATATATATAGATATAGATATATATAGATATAGATATATATAGATATAGATATATATAGATATATATAGATTCAACAGTGGCCATAATCACACTGAAAGACCCCCGAGAACGATAAAGCAGAAAACCCCAAGGCTACCTCCTGTAGCTGGAAACAAAGCTCTTCACCCAGTGTCAGACCATCGGAGGTGGAGACCTCCACAGAGGAGCCCACCGAGCCCACACAGATACATGCAGAGCAGAGATAGGGTTGAGATAAAGAACCTGCGCAAGGAGCTGTGCAGAATAATAATGTGACTGGATGGAACCAAGCACTTCTATAAAACTGTCAGAAATCCAGTTTGTCTCACACAGCCATACTCATTACAAGGTATATACACACAAACCACACAGAAGAATGTCTTCACTTACAATCAGCAGCTGGAATATCCAGGGTCTCAACGCCTCAACCTTTGGATCTAAAACAAAGGACCCTGATTTTATACAAAGTATGAAAAATATAGACATTCAGATCCTCCTGGAAACATGGACCAGAGCCGAAAACGAATCCCTGGTGCCTATTGGATACAAGGAATTCTCGGTCCATGCCCAGAAAAATAAAAACATCAAACAGGGCCGTGGCTCAGGAGGAGTAGCGATCTGGTATAAAGAGGAGCTCCACCAGTACATCAAACCGGTGAAGAAAGGAGGCAGCCACATATGGATCAGAATCAGCAGCTCCATTCTCACCTGTCAGTCTGATGTCCACCTCTGTGCCACCTATATACCACCGCCAGAGTCCCCCTACTTCAATCCAGACTGCTTCGAGATCTTACAAAGAGAAGCCGCCCATTATCAGGCCCCGGGCAAAGTTCTCATCTTTGGAGACCTCAATGCAAGAACAGGGAGAGAGAGAGACTTCCTGACCACGGATGGAAACATCTACATACTTGGAGCAGAGAATGACGGCCAAGACCCTGTACACACTGAGAGAAACAGCTATGACAGTACAGTCAACAAAAGTGGCAGAAAGCTCCTGAACGTATGTAAAAGTTTAGGACTTCATATCATTAATGGACGAAGCAAGGATGACTCCTTAGGAAGGTATACACTAAACTCCCATGTAGGGAGGAGTGTAGTTGATTACGCCATTACAGACCTGAACCTGGCAGATGTCAGCGCCTTCATAGTCACCCCACAAACGCACCTGTCAGACCACAGCCAACTTCTTCTGTACATGAAATCTACAGAGAAACCATCCACTCAGAAGCCAAAGCAGAGCGGCCTCTTCACCCGGCTTCCATCCTATAAATGGTCCAAAATGTCTGCACTAAAATATAAAGAAGCTTCCAGCAGACCTGAAATACAGCGGATGCTCCACCACTTCTACAACCTCGAGTACATGCCAAACCCAGAGGGAGTGAGCCAAGCAGCAAAGGACCTCAACAATATATTCTACGCAATGGCCAAACTGTCCGAACTTAAAAAAGTCGACTACAAGAGACCAAAAGAAACACAGGTCAATGGCTGGTTTGACAGAGAATGTAAAGCTGTACGGAAGACCCTGAGAACAGCCTCCAACAAGAAACACAGAGACCCCAACCACCTGGGTCTGAGGGAAGCCTATGACTCCATACAAAAGCAGTACAAAACCATCCTCAGG